>NC_092311.1:72000-1322000 GCF_036785885.1 Coffea arabica
AATAAATGGAAAGACCAGGGTGGACTTGAAAGTCTTCCCTTGCGGAGTCATTATGTCTTTAGCATGAGCAGCCCCGTAAAGACGTGGACCTCAATGTCATCAGCGACTACTGTGACAGCTTCCCCAGTAAACTCCATACACAAATGAAGCTGAAAATTATTGCCCAACAAATAGTCCTTTACGTCTTGACTGCATTCATTTGAAGTCAACCGTCCTATTTGGGGTCTACAGAAGAAGTTTCAATTGTAAAATGCGTAGGCCTTCTGCGCGTTTACTGACTAAGTCTTCCCTTTACTTTTTTTTTTTTTTTTTTTCGTCGAAACGTTAGCTTTTTATATAAATAACCGTAACCTTTACAGTATTTGGACAAAGGTCCAAACAAACGGGCAAGCTGCCCCGCAAGATCACTGATGCCTAGCATCAAGATTGGGATTCACCCATTCTTCATCTATCCAGATGTTTAGAGCATAAATGCTTAGCTTAATACATTCTTGACAGGTGTCGTGCCTGTGCAATAATAAATACCTGTTTAAGAAAAATAAATTTTCTGTGTATAGTAGTAAACAGGGTCGAATCCACAGGGATTGGAAAAAATTCGATTCTTTTTAAATTCGAGACACGGGGGATTTTTATCAGATAAAACTAAAAATAAATAATTAAACAATTTAACTAAAAAATAATTAAACAATTTAACCAAAAATAAATAAATAATTAATACGAATGTAAATGGCAATTAAATAAATAATAAATAAATTCTAGCCAAGGATACAACTACGTAGACACAGTCCATGTCAAATTGCACATCGGGCCCTTGATATCCAATTAACAAAATAATCCCATGGAAATTAAAATAGAAAACATGCAAATATTAACAAATTAAGGAACACGTAAAATTAATTAGATCTCACAGATATATGGGACTGCGTCGTCGCGTTGATCCTTGACTAGATGAGAAAATTAGCCACGCCTCATAAGAAAATCTTCACACAATTCAATTGAATTTAAAGACATCATCTTTCTTCGATAATTGAGAGAGTGAATAACAAAGCTTTCGGAAGAGAATAAGAAAATTGCACACTAGAATTCAACAAGCCAAAACAACTCCCTATTCTCTCCTCCGGAACATCCCTCGGAGAGAAAACTAAAACTCCTCTTCCCAGACGGAAGAGAAGAAGAAAAACTAACTCCGGAAATGTGCGGCTCTCCCACGCATAAAAACAAGCCAATTCGAAACTTCACTCCACGCTCACAAAAGAAAACATTCCTTCCCTACCTAATCAACTCCACCGAAAACAAAAGCAAAGCCAACTATGGTTTGTCGGTTTCCTTTGACCAAGTGCACAAGTTCACAAATAAGAGAGCAAACCAAAAATGTGTCTTTACACAATGGTCAAGTCTTCACGGTCCCCACCTAATTGAGATGCTGGCCAGTCAAATGCAATTCAATTCCTTTTCATCATAGAAAGAAATGGACGTTGGTTTACACCATGCATGTGGGCCAATTGTATAGAGTTTCACAATAATCTTTTCAGGAAGGTTTCTGCTCCACTTTAATTTGCGGTCCCCACCAATTTTGATATGTTGTCTAGTCAAATTGAATTCCCAAATGCAATTCCATTCTTTCTCGTTGGTTTGCACCCGAATTGTGTAAAGCTTCACAATAATCTTCTCAAGAGGTTTCTGCTCCAATTTCTGAAATTATATCCAAATACCAAATATAAATATATATTGACAATTAAAGCAAATTAAAGCAATATTTGGCAAGAATAAAAAGGAAAATTAACAATAAAATTACTAACAATTAACATCCTATCAATTCCCCCCACACTTAAATCATGCTTGTCCTCAAGCATGAGAACAACTAAATTCAATAATGGCTAACTCTCATTTCATTTACTGCCAAGTTGCGTTTATCCCAAAATCAAGTTTTAGTAGTTAAGTGTCAAGACATATTTCTCCCGGTTAGCTCCTGAAATCATAGACTCGTCCAATTCATAGCTAAGTCGTTTAAGAAATCAAAATATTAAACTAGCAAAAGTTAGCAATTGGGTCAACTGACAACCAAAATCTCAACATTGAAGAACAAGGATCGGCAGGCCAACATGATCATAAGCTTACATATTATTCTTTTATATATATATATATATATATATATATATATCTTTTTTTTTCTTTTTTTTTTTTGAATAAATGCTCAGTCCCAAGCTATTCAAGTCTTTTGACGTGAACTCTGACATTTTTAGATGAAAGAGCCCAGTTACTCAACTTTTCACAGCTTCAGGACTACCTACTCATAGATATCACCACTTTTTGACGCGAAAGTCGACACTTGTGGTGAAGACTCCCGGTTACTGGGTGATGACACTAGCGGAGTAGAGCCATTTATTAACCACAATTAAAGCACCAGAATACCAGATAATTAAAGATCATGGCCCACGTCATCTCCTAATATGGAGAACTAAGATCAACAATCGCCCAATCCACACAACAATTGCTAGTAAAATATTTATATTGCCTAAACAATTTAACCACAATTTGCACCAAGTCCTTAAACTCATGATATTCACCAAGATAATATGCTTTTACTTGCCATCTAAACAAAATTCATAGGATAAATCACAACTAGCAATAGAAGAGCGAGTTGCCACATTTATTCATCAAGACAACAATAAGAAAAGCAACAATTTAAAGAAACTCCAATCAAATCCAAATCCCCCCCACACTTAAAATATACATTGCCCTCAATGTAACAAATATATAGAAAAAGTAAGAAGAAGGGCAACGAAACTCCCCTGAAATCGTCAAGACATCGGTGGATTAGCCCCTGGGGTTGATCTGAGTCTCACCATTTTCTCCAAATATCACTCCAATGAATCACCCACAAGTTATACAAATACCCCAACACTTATAGTAAATGCAATCAATAAGCACTTGTGGTTCCAAACTCAACTACTTCAATAAGCAAATTTAAGCATTACAAGCACCTCCTAATTTAACAAACAATCTCAGCAAATTACCCACAATTGGACACAAATTACAGCAATTTAAACACAATTCGACCCAAAATCTCAACAATTGTCTCCAATTGGATAGTTAAATACACACTCAACCAATCCCAATAACCATTCAAATCAACAAACACACGCAGGAAGGAACTCCCCACAATTAAGAAACAACTCAAATGACCAACCAAAGCGCTGATAAATCCAAACTACCAATCAAGACCACAAAATAGTAGAAATTAAAATAGGACCCAAGTGACAAGTAACTCCCAAATCACCTCTAACAATTCTCGAATAAATGAACTGGCATAAGAGCCGTTAAATTTATCCCCACAGATGAAAGAAAAACCTCAAGTAGTCAAAACCCAATCAATGCTCAACAATGTAATTAACACCAGAAAATATCCGCAAATGGAGCAGCAAATAAAATTTATTCTACCCGAAATTAACTCCAGAAAATCCCCAAGTCAAATGAACTGACAGATGTGCCCCAAGACCCAAGGACCAAAAACTCAACAGAGACTCCTAAGCAATTCAACGGAAAAGGGAAAATCAAGCGAATCACTTCCTATTTTCATTCATAAAGAAACCCAAGAACAAAATCACCTCCCAAGCGATCTGGTTGAGTTTGGACAGTGAGATCGAAGTGTGAGGTAGAGGGAGAGCTAACGGTGTGGGCTGGTGGTGGTAGCGCAAGGAGAGCTGGTGGAGGTGGCGGCGCGTGCTGGGGTTGAAGTCCGTGGGCTTCAGGTGGTAGGCAGCGGAGCTTGGGCAGTCGTAGCTGGTGCAGTGGCAGCTAGGGGGCTCAAAGTGAAGTGGAGAAGAGCTGGTGGTGTGGGTTGGTAGTGGAGCTTCAGTGGTGAAGCCTGCTTGGGGTTGTTGGTGGAGAATGAAGGAAGATCTCCACGTGGCTGTGGAGCTGGTTGTGGGTAGAGAGCTGGACTGCCGTGGGTTTCAGGCAGCAGTCGGCTGCAGCTATGGACAGGGAGGAGGAAATGCGCACAGCTCTGGGGTGGTGGTGATGGAAGAAGCAGCAGGCAGCGGCTTAGCAGGGAAGCTGTGCGTCGTGTGTATGCGAGCTGGTGGTGCGACACGCGCGAGCAACGAGCAGCGTGAGCTGAACTGAGCTGAGCTAAGAGAGAGAGAGAGCTGAGATGCTGTGGAGAGCAGCGCTGTTCATGGCTGTCCGTGAGCTGGGTTGCTCAAGGCTGTGGGCTGCTGATGTGGAGCTTGGGTTGCAGGAGGTTGACGCGAGCTGGTTGTCGTGCGGTGTGAAGAGAGAGAGAAGAGGGAGGCGGTGAGGAGCTGGATGGGTGGTGGACAGTGGTGGCGATGGAGGTGAGGCGCACGAAGTGGAGAATAGAGGTTGGCGGAGAGCGCGAGGAAGAAGAAAACACGGACAGCGGGAAGAAGAAGAAAGAAAAGAAAAAGAAAGAAAGAAAAAGAAAAGAAAGAAAAGAGAAAAAGAAAGGAAAAAAAATAGTTTTTGATCTTACAGTTTTTTTTTTTAAATTCAGAATTGAATTGCGGAAAAACTAAAACAAATGTTAAGAAGGAAAATAACAGCATTTTGATTTTTTTTTTTTAGTTCGTCAAACATGGCGTGAGCATGCCAAGATTAGAAAACATTCTCTGTCCTTGAGAATCAGTTTTTGAACATTAATACGTGCCCTCTCCTCGTGGGCACGCCAAGATTCCACTTCCGAATGTTGAGATTTTACTAACATGGCGTGGGCATGTCATGTTTTAGAAACATCCTCTGACCTTGAAGTTGGAATTTGTAAGATTAATGCGTGCCCTCTCTGTGCGGGTACGCCATGATCACCTGTCCTGATCATAGTAGAGAAAATATCAAGTTTAAGCAATACCCAAATGAGAAACGACATATTTAACGAATTGAACAACAAAAACCAACAAAATCAAAAATTGGGTTGCCTCCCAAAAGCGCCTTTCTTTAACGTCTTTGGCTAGACGGAGTCCAGAACTTGCTTAAACTAAGCAAATCGGGTCTTCCAGTTGCATCATCTCCACCCGTTCAATTGGAAATCCTTCATAATACGGCTTGAGACGGTGACCATTCACCACAAATTTCTTCTCCGTTTTCAAACTTTGGATCTCTACTGCACCTTAATGAAAGACATTAGTCACAACAAAAGGGCCAATCCAACGAGAACGTAATTTACCTGGAAATAGTTTCAATTTGGAGTGGTATAGTAAAACTTTTTGCCCGCAGACGAATGTCTTCCTAGAGATCTGTTGATCATGAAAGATCCGATTCTTCTCTTTATAGATCACTGCATTCTCGTATGCTTCATTTCGGATTTCTTCCAACTCTTGTAATTGCAACTTCCTTTGAATTCCGCCCTCCTCGATATCCATATTGCATTGCTTGACCGCCCAAAACGCTCTATGCTCAAACTCTACCGGGAGATGACATGGTTTTCCAAATACCAATCGGTAAGGGGACATGCCAATAGGTGTCTTGTATGCCGTCCTATATGCCCATAGTGCATCCTCTAGTCTCACACTCCAATCCTTCCTATCGGGTCGGACCATCTTTTCTAGAATTGATTTGATCTCTCGGTTCGATGCTTCCGCCTGACCATTTGTCTGAGGATGGTAGGATGTAGAGACTTTGTGCAATACACCATATCTCCTAAAAATTGCAGCTATCATTTTGTTGCAGAAATGAGTACCCCGATCACTTACAATTGCTCGCGGCATCCCAAAGCGAACAAAAATATTAGACTTAACGAATTCTGCAACCACTTTGGAATCATTAGTGCGGGTGGCCTTTGCTTCTACCCACTTCGAAACATAATCTACAGCAAGCAATATATACAAAAAACCAAAGGACGAAGGAAAAGGACCCATAAAATCAATGCCCCAAACGTCAAAAATTTCAACAAAAATCATTGGGGTTTGAATCATTTGATCCCTACGAGAGATATTACCCACTCTTTGACACTTATCACATGACTTACAAAATGAGTAGGCATCCTTGAATAGAGTTGGCCAATAGAATCCACTCTCTAGCACCTTACGAGCCGTTCTCTTTGGTCCAAAGTGACATCCACATGCAAAAGAGTGACAATAGGCTAAAATAGATTGAAATTCAGCTTCACTTACACATCTACGGATGATTTGATCGGCGCCCCGCTTCCAGAGGTAAGAATCATCCCAAATGTAAGACTTTGCATCACTTTTCAACTTGTCTCTCTTTGCCTTAGGCTATCCTGTAGGAAATTTGTCGGTGACTAGAAAATTAACAATATCTGCATACCAAGGCAAAGATGAATTAATAGAAAATAAATGCTCCTCGGGGAATGCTTCTCTCAGTGGGATGTCATCTTCGACGACTTGTACTCGACTCAAGTGATCTGCTACCAGATTCTCCGCCCCTTTCTTATCTCGGATCTCCAGGTTGAACTCTTGTAGCAACAATATCCACCGTATCAATCGCGGTTTTGCCTCTTTTTTGGTCAACAGATACCGCAAAGCTGCATGATCAGAAAAAATAATAACTTTAGCACCAAGTAAATAAGACCGAAATTTTTCTAAGGCAAAAACAACTGCTAAAAGCTCCTTTTCGGTGGTTGAATAGTTCAATTGAGATCCGTTCAAGGCTCGAGATGCGTAGTAGATAGCATGAGCTGCCTTTCCTACTCTTTGACCCAATACCGCACCCACTGCATAGTCACTGGCATCGCACATGATCTCGAATGGGAGGTTCCAGTCAGAGGGTTGGATAATAGGTGAGGTGGTCAATAACTCCTTTAACTTATTGAATGCCCCCTTACATGTTTCATCAAATTCGAAGGATACATCCTTTTGCAAAAGTTGGAACAAAGGTGCTCCAATTTTCGAGAAATCCTTGATGAACCTTCTATAGAAACCTGCGTGACCCAAGAAGGAACGAACTTCCCGCACAGTCGCGGGGTAAGGTAAAGTAGATATAACATCTATTTTTGCCTTATCAACATCAATACCTGTAGATGATACAACATGACCCAAAACTATCCCGTGTTCAACCATAAAATGACATTTTTCCCAATTAAGCACGAGATTAGTTTCTATACACCTTACTAAGATCAATTTCAGGTTATCTAGACAGTTTTCAAAACTTTCATCATATACACTGAAATCGTCCATGAAAACCTCAATAATCTTCTCAACATATTCTGAAAAGATACTTACCATGCATCTTTGGAAGGTAGCAGGTGCATTACACAATCCAAATGGCATCTTTCGGTATGCAAATGTTCCAAATGGGCAGGTGAAAGTAGTCTTCTCTTGATCCTCGGGTGCGATGGCAATTTGAAAATAACCTGAAAATCCATCCAAGAAACAATAGTAAACCCGACATGCTAATCGCTCCACCATTTGGTCAATGAAAGGGAGGGGGAAATGGTCCTTTTTCGTGACGGCATTTAGCTTTCGGTAATCGATACACTGTCGCCATTCGGTGGGCTTTCGAATTGGTACGAGCTCACCCTCTTGGTTTGATTCTACCGTCACCGCCTTCTTCGGGACCACCTGTACTGGACTTACCCACGGGTTATCTGATATTGCAAATATAATTCCAACGTCCAGCAGTTTTAAAATCTCTTTCTTTACGACCTCCATCATGAGAGGATTTAATCTCCGTTGAGCTTGCCGTACGGGTTTAGCATTCTCCTCGAGTCGAATTCGGTGCATACACACCACGGGGCTAATTCCCTTGATATCGGCGATGGTCCATCCTATCGCCTGCTTATGTTCCCTAAGAACTCGAAGTAGTTTCTCTTCTTGAACCTTTGATAAACCCGCGGAGATGATCACTGGAAGTGTCTCCCCTTCACCTAAGTATACATACTTTAGGTGTTTCGGCAGTGATTTTAGTTCCAAGACAGGTGCCTGCACCACAGATGGAAGTAACCTTTTGTGAGGTTTAGGTATAAAAATGGGTGCGAGGTCATACCTTGTCTTCGTGGTTGGTAACGTTTGCAATGATCCAATCACGCATTTAAGCTCTTCACTCAACTCTACTCCAGAGGTCGTTTCGGACTCGAAGTGCCTGGTCAGAACGACCTCTAGCTCATCCCTGCCTTCAATTTCAAAAACCTCCTGTATAGCAGCGTCAATAACATTTATCGAGAAAACAGAGCCAACATTTGAATCGGATGGATATTTCATGGTCTCAAAGATGTTAAAGTGAACAATCTCACCATCAAATTTCATAGACAAAGTACCCTTATTAACATCAATTTTGGTTCGGGCTGTGCTAAAAAAGGGTCTGCCTAACAACAAAGGTGACGGATCACGGGAGTGTTCATCCTCCATGTCGAGCACATAAAAATCAGATGGAAAAACCAATTCATTAATTTTTACCAAAACATCTTCAATCAACCCGTCAGGGTATGCATTGGTCCTGTCAGCTAATTGGATTATTATCCCAGTCTCTTTCAAAGGGCCTAAGTTCAATGAAGCAGAAATGGACTTTGGCATGACATTAATCGAGGCTCCTAGGTCTAACATGGCCTTTCCAATCAAAATATTACCTATCCTACAAGAAATAGTAAACATACCTGGATCTCCGCATTTCGGTGGAAGCTTTCTTTGTAGAATTGCTGAAACATTCTCCCCAACTATAACTCGTTCATTTCCCTTCAACCGCTTGCGGTTGGCACACAGGTCCCTCAAAAATTTTGCGTACCTGGGTACTTGTTCAATCGCATCCAGTAGGGGTATGTTGATCTCCACCTTGCGAAAGATCTCCAGGACCTCTTTTTCCTTGTCTTGCTTCTTTGGTTTCTCTAACCTGCTAGGAAAGGGAGGTGGATTAGTTTTAGTTGTAGGAATTGGGTTCGAGGGTACCTTTGCATTTTTGTTGTCTGTGCCCTCCTCTTCCAATTCTTTCTCAATCCGTTTTTCGTCCTTGTCTTTAGGAATCACCGGTTTGGGTCCTTGAACTTCCTTGCCACTCCTTAAGGTCATTGCGCTTACATTCTTTGGATTTGCCTCAGGTTGAGATGGCAACTTTCCTTGAATTTGGAACTCCAAACGGTTGATTGTTATAGCCATTTGATTCATTTGATTTTGCAATGATTGCACCTGTCCCAATTGATTTCTCATGCTTTGCAGGTCTGAATCCGTCTTTTGTTGGTTAGCAAGTAATTGCTTCATCATCTCTTCCATGGACGGACTTGAGTTTGAAGAGGATGGTGGTGGTGGTGGGCGAGGATGATACTGCTGTTGGTGCCCTTGTGATCTATTTGGCACAAAGTTAGACTGCCTATTTCCTCCATAGCTAAGGTTGGGGTGATCCCTCCAACCAGGATTGTAGGTGTTTGAGTACGGGTCGTACTGCTTTCTTAGCGCGGGCACGTGGCCAGCCATGTTCACCTGTTCTGCCGTTTCTTCTTGAACCAGTGGACACATTTCCGTAGGATGACCCACGGCAGTGCACACCCCACACACTTTGGCTTGTGAAGCACTCCCCACAGCTAATTGTCTTACGAAAGATGTTAATTCGGAGATCTGCTGTTGGATAGAGGACGTTTCCACCTCATTCACCCTACGCGTCGGGATGTCTTCTCTTGAACCAAACTGCTGTGAGTTCTCAGCCATCCCTTCAATCAACTCCCATGCTCCTCGAGGGGTTTTGTTCACCAACGCCCCTCCACTTGCAGCATCGATTATGCTTCTGTCCCTGAAAAGCAACCCCTCATAGAAATATTGAATAAGCAGTTGCTCACTTATCTGATGCTGAGGGCATTTGGTGCACAGTTTCTTAAATCTCTCCCAGTACTCATAGAGAGACTCGCTAGGGTGTTGTTTGATACCACATATCTCTTTCCTTAGGCTCGCAGCTCAAGACGCCGGAAAGTACTTGTCCAGAAATTTTTTCTTCAATTGGTCCCACGTGGTGATACTACCAGGCGGTAGGTAGTAGAGCCAGTCTTTTGCGGAGTCTTTCAAAGAGAAGGGGAAGGCCCTCATCTTTATTTGCTCTTCTGTAATTCCCGGGGGTTTCATACTGTTGCAAACGACGTCGAACTCTTGCAAGTGCTTGTAGGGCTCCTCGCCTGGTAGACCATGGAAAGATGGCAAGAGATGAATTAGACCAGATTTTAGTTCAAAGGGAGTGTCATCATTTAAATTTGGAAAAGTAATGCACAAGGGCTGCTGATTTAAATCAGGAGCAGCCAACTCCCTTAGTGTTCGTGCATTTGCCATAGTGACTTTCTCTTGGTCTGAATCACTCGAATTGTCACCAGACAAATTTGTCGGCTCAACCTCTGGATCAAGTCCCTGAGGTGCAATACCGTATTGCTCTTCTCTGAGCTACCTGGTTTCTTTCCTCGTTTTACGCGCGGTCTTCTCTACTTCAAGGTCGAAAATTAATTCGCCTGTACGAGAAGAACGAGGCATAAACTAGAAAAATACCAGAAAATTAGAACAAAAATGAACTTAAAAAGAAACAAATAATTAACGCCAGTCCCCGGCAACGGCGCCAAAAATTGACAGGTGTCGTGCCTGTGCAATAATAAATACCTGCTTAAGAAAAATAAATTTTCTGTGTATAGTAGTAAGCAGGGTCGAATCCACAGGGACTAGAAAAAATTCGATTCTTTTTAAATTCGAGACACGAGGGATTTTTATCAGATAAAACTAAAAATAAATAATTAAACAATTTAACTAAAAAATAATTAAACAATTTAACCAAAAATAAATAAATAATTAATACGAATGTAAATGGAAATTAAATAAATAATAAATAAATTCTAGCCAAGGATACAACTACGTAGACACAGTCCATTCATCCGATCATTGATGCAAAGAAGGTTCACTTAATTTTATTAACAGGTTAGTTATAGTCGTCGATAAGCTCTAACGACCAGCTTTTCCTTAATTTATTGATAACCAAGGTACGACCATTGATTACCCCTAACCAGGAAATACTCCTAGGTACGACCGTAGAAATTAATTTCCTAATTGCATTAAAAACTAGAAAAGCCTAACCCAAATTAATAACACGCTACGAGGGTTATTTAAATCAGATTGTATGTTCCCCTAGTATGTGAAAATACTAATTGTCACTAATATTAACCAACTAAACAATTACGGATTTAATTGATTAATTTGACAAGAGATTAATAAGTCAAATTGCACATCGGGCCCTTGATATCCAATTAACAAAATAATCCCATGGAAATTAAAATAGAAAACATGCAAATATTAACAAATTAAGGAACACGTAAAATTAATTAAATCTCACAGATATATGGGACTGCGTCGTCGCGTTGATCCTTGACTAGATGAGAAAATTAGCCACGCCTCATAAGAAAATCTTCACACAATTCAATTGAATTTAAAGACATCATCTTTCTTCGATAATTGAGAGAGTGAATAACAAAGCTTTCGGAAGAGAATAAGAAAATTGCACACTAGAATTCAACAAGCCAAAACAACTCCCTATTCTCTCCTCCGGAACATCCCTCGAAGAGAAAACTAAAACTCCTCTTCCCAGACGGAAGAGAAGAAGAAAAACTAACTCCGGAAATGTGCGGCTCTCCCACGCATAAAAACAAGCCAATTCGAAACTTCACTCCACGCTCACAAAAGAAAACATTCCTTCCCTACCTAATCAACTCCACCGAAAACAAAAGCAAAGCCAACTATGGTTTGTCGGTTTCCTTTGACCAAGTGCACAAGTTCACAAATAAGAGAGCAAACCAAAAATGTGTTTTTACACAATGGTCAATTCTTCACGGTCCCCACCTAATTGAGATGTTGGCCAGTCAAATGCAATTCAATTCCTTTTCATCATAGAAAGAAATGGACGTTGGTTTACACCATGCATATGGGCCAATTGTATAGAGTTTCACAATAATCTTCTCAAGAAGGTTTCTGCTCCACTTTAATTTGCGGTCCCCACCAATTTTGATATGTTGTCTAGCCAAATTGAATTCCCAAATGCAATTCCATTCTTTCTCGTTGGTTTGCACCAGAATTGTGTAAAGTTTCACAATAATCTTCTCAAGAGGTTTCTGCTCCAATTTCTGAAATTATATCCAAATACCAAATATAAATATATATTGACAATTAAAGCAAATTAAAGCAATATTTGGCAAGAATAAAAAGGAAAATTAACAATAAAATTACTAACAATTAACATCCTATCAATTCTAATTTCCTAGAGTTGGCAAAAAAGATGGAGCACTGATGAAACAAGGTACAGATTGATCTAATGTCCTCTATTAATGTAGTCATCTGCTGATTGTTGAGCCTTGCTCCCTTAATGGCATCTACCACCTTGCGGTTGTCCAGTTCCATTCTGATGTTCCTCCAGCCTTGACTTCCAGCTTTCAGTAGAGCTAGCCTAACTGCAACAACCTGGTCTTGTAAGGTGTCGCCTGATAACCATTCTCTTAGTGCCCAAATTGCTTGCAATCTTCCCATGTTGTCTGTTGCTGAGATTCCAATCCCTACTGCTGCTTGCCTTTTGTCCTGACTGGTGTGGATCTTTAATATCAATCCAGCATGGCTCTCATTTTGATCTTGGTCATTCCATTGCTGTAGCTCTGTTTCTTGAGTGCTCTTCCTTGAATCTTTCCCTTTGTTAGCTTTCTCAAATTCTATCCATTCCTTCAGCGCCTTCTCAATTACCTTGGAAGGCTCCTTTTCCTTATGGTTAAACTCTCTATCGTTCTTAGCTTTCCATATCTGCCAGAGTATGTTTATGGTGAGATTGACTTGATCCTTAACACCTCTGCTGTCTTGAGCTTCCTGAATTGCTATCCACCATTTTGTAAAGCAGCCTGATAGATGTGCTATTCCATCCCATTGTACTGGTGCCAATTTCCAGATTTCCATAGCCCTATTGCATTGGAACAACATGTGCTCAATGGTTTCTTCCTTCTCCCCACATCCAGTACATATGGGATGTCCTTGCCTTGTTCTAGTATAGATTGTCTCTCTGACTGGGATACCATTGTGCAGGCATTTCCAAACAAAAACTTTCATTTTCTGACTTACATTCTGCTGCCACAATGAATTCCAGATTCTAGGATTGGTTCCTTCATAGCTTGTTCCAGCTTCTTTCCGCATTCTTGATCTCTCTGCTTCTGTTTCCTTCATCCAAATCTTATATCCAGATTGAACCGAGTACTGACCATTTTGAGAATGCTTCCACCAGTAGCTGTCCTCTATTCCAGTCATACTTATTGGTATGCTTAGTATTCTCTCAGCATCTTGTGGATTGAAAGTTTTGAATACCAGCACTCTATTCCATCTGTTATTCCTGATCAGTTCAGAGACATACTCCAGTTGACACCCCTGTGGTTGAACTGATGTTGGTCTTCCTTCAGGTCTATCTGGAATCCAGTTGTCCCACCAAATTCTGGTTCCTTTTCCGTTGCCAATTTTCCTCCTAATTCCTGCTTGCATATCCTTTCTGATATCTGCTAAACTCTGCCAGATCCAAGATGCATTCTGAGGCACCTTGCATTTGAAAATAGATTGCTTGGGGTAGTACTTTCCTTTTAACACTTTACTAACTAACAAATTTGGTTGCGTTATCAGTTTCCAAACTTGTTTAGCCAGAAGAGCTTTGTTAAACAGTTGCAGATCTTTGAACCCCATCCCTCCCTTGCTTCTTTTCTCTGTCATCTTCTTCCAGCTTATCCAGTGAAGCTTTTTCTTACCATCAGTATCACCCCACCAATAGTCTGCCATTTTCGAGCTTATTTCTCTGCACAGCTTTGAATTTAGTCTGAAACAGGACATTGTGTAGGCAGGCATGGCCATTGCCACAGCTTTGAGCGTAATCTCTTTCCCTGCCTGGCTCAGAAGCTTATTTTTCCATCCTTGCAGTTTCTTATCTATAGAGTTCCTTATGAATCCAAAAACCTGGCTCTTAGATTTTGTAATAATCATGGGCAGTCCCAGGTATTTGCCTTGCTCTACCTGTTTAATTGACCCCAGCGCCTGACAAACCTCATTCCTCACATCTGGCATTGTATTTTTGCTAAAGAACACTGATGACTTTTCCAAGTTAATAAGCTGCCCAGTTGCCTCTTCATACTCTTTAAGTATCATGATCAGTTTCTCAGCTTCTTGTTTACTAGCTTTGCAGAACACCAAGGAGTCATCAGCAAAGAATAGATGAGTGATGACTGGCGCCCCCCTGCTGATTTTAACTCCTGTTAACTCCTTCCCCATCTTTGCTTTCTGTAATAAGCTTGATAGTCCTTCTGAGCATAACAAAAATAAGTAAGGAGATAGAGGATCTCCTTGCCTGATACCTCTTGAAGGTGTAATAAGCTCCTTGTGTTCGCCATTAATGTTGAAGGAATAGGTAACTGAGCTGATACATGATATGATCCAATTTATCCAAGTAGAGCAGAATCGCATTTTCTCCATTATTGCCTTCAAAAATCTCCATTCTACCCTGTCATAGGCCTTAGACATATCTAGTTTCACAGCCATATATCCCATTCTACCATGCCTTTTATTTTTGAGAAAATGCATCAATTCATGGGACAAGATGACGTTGTCTAGGATTTGCCTACCTGGTACAAATGCAGACTGACTTTTACTAATGCATCTACTGAGATAAGGCTTGAGTCTGTTAACAAGGATTTTAGCTAGTGCTTTGTAAACCACTTGGCAAAGACTAATAGGCCTATACTGGTTAATCTCTGTGGGGCATTCAACTTTTGGGATCAGAGAGATAACAGTATGGTTTATGGCCTTTAGAATGACACCATCATGGAAGAAACCTTGGATTGCATTTACTAGATCCTTTTTGATAAGACTCCAGAATTTTTGGAAAAAGAGGGGGGACATGCCATCACTACCAGGAGCCTTATTAGGATCCATAGAGAAGAATGCATTCTTTATCTCATTTTCATCCACTTTTTTAGTCAGTTCCTTGTTCATTTGTTCAGTTATAGTGATAGGAATCCCTTCTAAGATCTCATCAAGCTCCCCAGCTGCCGTGGACTTGAACAATTCACCATAGTATTTAGCAACTTCTCTACCCAGCTCATCCTCATTTGCTGTCCAATCACCACACGCCTTTCTTAACTTGTGCAATCTATTCCTTTTCCTCCTCCCCTTCACTGTTGCATGGAAGAATTGAGTATTTTTATCCCCTTCCTTCAGCCAGCTTATTCTAGATTTCTGGTTCCAAAAAGCTTCTTCCTCATTATAAGCCACTTTTAGCTGTTTTTTCATTTCCTGTACTTGCTGTCTTTTATCATCTGATGTCGATGCCTTAATGTCTTCAATCTGTTTTTTGCACCATTTAATCTTTTCAAACGAGTTCCCTTTCTTGCAGCTACTCCATTTCAATAACTCCACCCTGCAGCTTTTTATTTTCTCCTTCACCTTAAACCATCTTGTTCCTTTACAGGGGATACTCCATGCCTTCTGGATCACTCCTTCTATTTCTTCTTTCTGCAGCCATCTCTTATCAAACTGGAACCTTTTTTTCCTTCTCTTTTTTTCTCTCTGGGTTTCCAGCACCAGCATACTATGGTCTGAAGCATGAGATTCAATGTGTGTGCAATAGGCTTCATCAAAACATTGTGACCATTCTACATTGCATAATCCCCTATCTAATCTTTCTTTTACTTCCCCAATCCCATACCAGTTGTTACTCCACGTCCATGGCTTCCCTTCATAGCCCACATCTATCAACTGGTTATTATTAATGAAATTCCTAAAATCTTGGAAACTTCTATTATCCCTCATCCTACCACCCATTTTTCATCGTTGGAGATAATATCATTGAAATCACCCATGATAATCCATTTTTTCCCCCACCCTGTTTTTCTTCTGTTAATTACTTCCCACTGCCCCCTTCTTATAAGACTATCACAGCTGGCATATATTCCAATGAACCACCAGTTTTTCTTCTTCTCCTCATCTTCCACTTTTGCCTCAATTGTGAAAGCTGTTCCTAGTACTTCAGAGATCTTCACTTCATTGTTCCAAAAAAGTGCCATACCTCCCACTTTGTTCATGGCTTCAACTATAAAGTTGTTCTCAAACTTCAAAATTTTTTTGACTTTTTCCATGTAATTTTTCCTATTTTTTGTTTCGCTCAGGAAAATTAAATTTGGGGAGAGGAGTCTGTTTTCCTCCTTCAAATGGGGAACTGTCAAGGGGCTCCCAGCACCTTGGCAGTTCCACACCAGAGCTCTCATGGTTGATTGAGAGACCATGTTGGGCTGGCCTCTTCCTCCCATCTGCTCCTGCTGCTGTTTTCCTCCTCTCCTTTTATTCTATTCTTTTTATAAGCCTGATCAGGTGCGTCCAATTCCTCCATTTCCTCATCAACAATGTAAAACTTTCTCTTGATGTTCAGTCCAGTTCCAGTTCCCAAATTTTGGATCTCTTTCAGAGGATGTCTTCCTCCAGTGTTTGTCTTATTCAGCAGTTTCACTCTTCTTCCTCTCTTAGTACCACCTCCTTTCAATTGATCAGGTTCCTCCCCATCAACCTGCATATCTATTTCCTGACTTAATCCTTCAACCATCTGGTGTCCTTTATTCCTGTTCCCCAACTCTCCCGTCTGTGCTAGTGTCTCCATTGGTACTATCTCTTCCCCCCTTCCACTCTCCACATGAACAGAAAGACTTCCTTCCTCTTTTCTCACCTCCTCCATCTTCTTTACTTTCCCAGTTTCCAATACATCCTGTGATTTCTCATCCTCCATCCCTGGTCTCTGATCTCTCTCCCTAGACCCTCCCCCCTGCCTTGCACCACTATATCTGTGCTTATAGTTTCTGTCACTTCTTTCTCCTTATCAGTCCTGGGAATTGTTACATCATTTACTACAGCTTTTCCACCTCTTTTCTTTATCCATTCTCCATTTTGAAATCCCCACACCTGTTTCTCTGGGATGTACGTATTGGATGTACTATCCTTCTGAGGGGAGCCTTTCCCAACTTGGGCTCTCAGCCAGGGACCAAATTGATTTTCCTGTTGCCCTTTTCTTATAGCCACCACATTTTTGCATTTCCTTTCACTGTGGCCAATTATTCCGCAGTTGTAACAGAAATCTGGTACCCTTTCATATCTGAAACTAATCCATTTTGTTACTCCATTCATCTTAACTGCAACTCCTCTGAGCAACGGCTGAGTCATATCAGCAGTCACTAGCATCTTAAGATGTTTTCCTTCCTTACCTCCAGAGTGAGGTATTAACACTTCCTTGACTTCCTTAAACACCTTGCCTATTTTCCTCCCAACTTCCTTAGAAATCCAGTGGATTGGCAAGTTCCAAGCTTGTACCCATATTGGTGCGAATTTAAAGGCCTCAGGGTTTTCCTCAATTCCTTTCTCCCATCTGTTTAACACTAATATTTGACTATCAATCAGCCAAGGCCCTCCATTAAGTATTCTTAACCTGTTCTCCTGGTCAGGTATGAAAAACTGGAATAGATTAGGCCCCAATTCAGTTATAGTGAGATCCTTAGGATATCCCCAAGCTACAGTGACAAAATTCTTAACTCCCGTAAAATTTGCCACTTTTTCTCCTCTTATCTTCCCAATGAGACTAGTCATACATTCGGAAACTCCTAGATCTACATCATCCAGCTCCAACCATGCTCCATCCTGTTCTAAGTTGGACAGAGCAAATTTTTTCAAAACCTCCTCCAGTTCATCCGCCATGGAGCTTAGGAGATCTAAGAGGGATTCCTCTAACTATATCAATGCAAATGATAGAATTTGACAAACTAGTAGGAAAAGGAAATACAGACTACACTCTTCTAAATGTAAAAACACTTTCAGATAGGCAAATGCAACTCTAATCGTGCATGTGAATATGCATGAAGCAGGCACAGTAGAGCAGAACAAGACTGTTGTACCTTGATTATGGGTGGCCTAGATTTGAAACAAACATTTGCTGTCTTGGTGTGGCCGACCACCTTTTTGCTTCCTCCTTTATGGTTGGCCTTTCTATCAACCCTTCAAGTCTATTGCATCCTCAAAGTTTTAAAGTATCTTTTTGGTTTTTCTAGATTCCTCAACTTCCGCACTTCAAAGGTTGTTGTCTGGTTACAGAATTTTGGCAACTATAATTGGGAATCAGAAGTATGTTGAGCTTAACAGATATCTGATCGAGTGAATAGGTGCTGGTAGCGTTTGAGCGGGGGTTTTGGAATTTGAAATTTCACTCTCCCACCCAGAGGAGAAAAAGGTCTCAGCTAGAGAGAGAAAGCTCTCAAGTAGAGAGAAATTTTTTTTACTGATTTCCTTCCCTTTACTTCGAATGCCTATAAAACGACCCTATAGGCAGTTCGAAGTCCTTTGTAGTGCACAATTAACAATTGCAACTTTCTCTTCCGTAAAGGGAAACTTGCTTCTTTGAAAAACCATTCTAATGGGCTTCAATCGGTTGATTTTACCGATGCTCTTGCATTTGGTAATTGCCTTACTGCTCTCTTCCGCTTCAACTTTGACACCCCCACCAAGGACATAAAGAACTACAGCCACACATAGGAAAGGCACATTAATACGTAGAAAACTTAGACAAGTAAACCTTTTCCTCTTTCTCAGCCCAAAAATCTCCCGGCCAAAGCCACCACCCACAAGAACTTCAACTGGCAACTCGTTTGAAACCAATCTTTCAGTGTGTGTTAACTGTAATATGCACCGTGCTTGTACAACAACAGTCTCGACTCTAAAAATTTGCAATCATTGCAATATCGGATTTGTACAGGTACTTTTGCGGGTGTTGGCGTACTATTTCTCATGATAGCTACTTATACCTTGTACAAAGTAGTGAAAAAGAGACGCAACAAAAAGCGCCAAGAGAAATTTTTTAAACGAAATGGAGGTCTTTTGTTGCAACACCAGTTATCTGCTGATGAAGGTGGGGTTGAGAAAACAATGCTATTCTCTGCTAAAGAATTGAACAAGGCCAGTGATGGATTCAATGAAAATCGCATACTAGGTCAAGGAGGTCAAGGTACAGTTTACAAAGGGATGCTAACGGATGGCAGAATCGTAGCAATCAAGAAGTCAAAAAAGGTTGATGAAAACCAATTGGGGCAATTCATCAACGAGGTTGTCTTGCTTTCACAAATCAATCATAAGAATGTGGTAAAGCTTCTAGGTTGTTGTCTGGAGACTGAAGTCCCACTACTAGTTTATGAATTTATCCCTAATGGAACCCTCTTTACCCTCATACATAATGGAAATAATGAGGAGCTTCCCTTGACTTGGAATTTGAGACTAAGAATAGCCATCGAGGTAGCAGGAGCATTGGCGTATCTACACTCAGCAGTTCAATTCCAATCTTCCACAGAGATATCAAATCCAGCAATATACTTTTGGATGAAAAATACATAGCAAAAGTATCAGACTTTGGAACTTCAAGGTCTGTGACAATTGACAAAACTCACTTAACTACTGTAGTTAAAGGGACTTTTGGCTATTTGGATCCAGAATATTTCCAGTCAAGCCAATTTACAGAGAAAAGTGATGTTTACAGCTGGGGTGGTCCTTGCTGAGCTTTTGACAAGACAAAAGCCAATATCCTCAGCAGCAACAGATGAAGATTCTAACTTGAGTTTGGCAACAAGGTTCCTGATATCCATGGAACAGGATTCTCTCAGAAATATTCTTGATCCTGAGCTCATAAATCAAGGGAATGAACAGGAGATCACAGCAGTTGCTAAACTTGCACAACGATGCTTAAACTTAAATGGGAAGAAAAGGCCAACTATGAAGGAAGTTGCCATTGGATTGGAAAGCATGAAACTATCATCAGTGCAGTCAACTATTCCAGAAAATTTTCAAAGTCCAAGCCACATTGAGGGAGAATCTGTCGTGTTTTCTGATAACAAATTATACATGGACAACTGAAGGTGATAGCTTTAGATCTGTTTCGGATGTCGATCCACTTATGAATAAGCACTAGTTCATTACTCTGTTAGTGGTTAGAGTTGTACATTAAGTTCCCAGATATGCTCATACTGGCCATGTCATGCCTTGGGCATCCTGAAATTTGTTATGGTAACAAATAAGGAGTTTATGTTTTCTAAAATAACTTTGATTATGAAAAATTTTTCATACTAACGTAATTCTTCAATGCTTCTTTTAGTGCCATGTGAATTTCTAACTGGCCATCATGCCCATCACTGGGAAGATCACCTATGGAACTTTTGCTTAATTCAGCTTTTAAGTTTAGCCATATTCTTTGAACTTCATTTAGTTCATGGTTGCTAGTTTCATTAATAATTTCATAATTCAGTATCATAAGTCGATGGCTACTCTGTCCATATTTAGTATAGTTGAAAGGCCTAAAATGAATTCAAAACAGCAGTATTTTCGCAAAGTTCCAACCCATTCTCAATTAGCATTCCATCATAAATATTGGCACGAAATTACACATCGACTTCTATAATACTTCTTCATAAAGCCTACACTCTTTTATCAGTACAGTGAAAATTAAATAAAAAAAAATCTTGCTTGCTTCTGAGTGCTAAACTGACTAAAACATTATCCCTCATTATATATATTGGCCCAAGATCGATTATTGTCTATCACTGTAGGTTCTTTTTAAGTTTTTGACTCACCAGCAAAAAATTTCAAAGCGCAAAACACAATAAAGAAGCTGCGAACATATCAATGGCGAATCCTCTCTCTCCTGAAGCCGAACTAGATGAATGTGTCAGTGTTGCCCACAAGGCTGGAGGAAATCATCGGAAGATGCCTACCGTGGCCAAAGGAGACGAATCAAGTCCTGTGAAAAGAATGGTGAGGGTCGAGTTACAGAGGCCGAAATCAGAGCAAAGGAAGCCATGCTTTCAATTATTTTAAAGATGTTCCCTTCTCATGCAGTACTGGAGAAGAAACAAAGTGGAGTAATCTTCAGGCCATGGCAGAAGGGGCGGCTGCTCCTGATTTTGTTTGGGATTTGGACCTTGTTCATGGCACTGAGGCCTTTATCTGCAATTACCAGGATGGATTTGGGACTTTAATTGCATTGCTTCACAAGGGAAAACCCATTTTAGGCTGCATTATTCAGCCATCCAAGAGAACCTAATGGTTTGCAGACTTGGAGTTAACAGGGAGAAGAGCAATTGAGATTGGAAAACGGCAAAGCAGTTTCCCTGGATTCTTGCGAAGAAGAGTTGGATTCATGTTGCAAAATGTTGAATGAAGCATATGCTGTGATCAAAGCCTGAATTACAATGTTGACGCTGAAAAGGTGAATGGTAGGATAGCTCATCAGTTGGGGCCTTTTCTCCATGACGGGAGCTGTATTGCATACGGTTCGTTGGCACCAGATCACGGTTCAAAGTCACGCTCGCGGTCGCGGTCGCGGCCTGGAACGTTCCACATCGGTCTCGGCATATCGATCGCGGTCTCGGTGAGATGCCAATTTTAAAGTATTTAATATTCTAAAAATTGTTAATAATATAAAAAAGTATGCTAAATAAAAATAATTAAAAAATGGCAAAAGAAACGGCCAAGTCAATCCGTCGCGGTGTGACTCGGCTGATTTCTCGTCTTGACTCGGGATAACTCGGAGTGACTCAGTGTAACTCGGCCGAGTCAATCCGTCGCGGTGACGACTCGGCAGATTTTTCGGCGAGTCAAGTATTTCGGTATCGTTTCGTCACGGTATCGTATTGGTAGGGGCCGAGACGGTGACGACTCGGCCGAGTCGTCTCGGTCTCGGCCGAGACTTCGAACCATGCACCAGATTCATTGGATGTGGTGATCGATTGTGCATTGGATCCTTCGTATGGCTCGTGCCTCTTGTAGAGGCCATGGGATCGGAGAGATTATTACAGATTGGGATGGACATGAGATGTGTTGGGATATTTGAAATCTAGACTTGGTCCCAGTTCCCGCTTGAAATCATGTGTCCCAAATTTCGTCTCTGTTCCGTCCCGATTAATAACTTTCAGGATTCTATTGGGGATAAATCCAACAGCACAATACATGTGACAGTTAAACAAAGACTTGTAGAGACAAAATCTGAGGCAGATGATTTGAAGCGCCCGAAAGGAGATTTCAAAATGGTAGCAGCAATGGAGAAAAAGATTCATGATCATGGCTTGCCATTCACGAATTATCATATATTATCCATTAAGAGGCCTCAAGTTTTCTAGTTTCGTTACCACTGTACTCACATTTTTGGCTGACTTCTGTTGTGTTTTGTGGAATATTTTAAGAATGTAAAGTGGCTTCTACTAGTACAAATTTAGGGATTCTGGTTTGATCTTGGACTTGGGCTTGCTGAGGCTTCCTGTTACTTAAATCCAAGCTAATTTTGTAGAAAGTGAGGATTTTCTTTTTCAGTTGTAATTCAACAGGTTATCTATGATTTCTTGGTCATTATAGTAATTAGCATCTAAGTTCCGAGTCTTGAGTAATGCCTTATTAATTAGACAAAATGCATTGGGTCCGTATATGGCCCTTTCTGTTCTTGATATAGAACTAAAGGTTCTCAAAGCAGAATGTCGCAGAAGGCTGTTGAGCGGCTTAACTTAAAGTCCAAAATAGTGAATGCCTCAGCATATAATCAGGTTTTTAGTGATAGATGCATATATCAGCTTTTACACACAATTACCTCCAGATTTAAGTCATCAGAGCAGATAAATCAGGTTTTGCATGCTATGTTATATCCAGTCTTCCTCAGTATTACTATTATAAGGACAGTGAGTAAAGAAATCATCAGTAGCTTCTTTTTGGAAGCCATAGCTTCTTACATGTCTTAGAGCCAGAAGAAAAGTTGGGAAACTATCCTTCCAACTTCAATCCCTTCTCTTTTTCATCATGTTTTATACTGCAGTATCTTGCAAGCCTTCAGAGAAGAATGAACAAATTATGTCTGAAAAAAAAAATGGAATGGAGAAATTAGACCACACTAGTCTCGCAAGGGAAAGTATGTAACTGTGTTATGTCTGCTATATTTCTGTTATCTGTCCCTTTATTCATACCAGATGTTAACACCTCTTATATTTCTGTGCTAATCCGATTCAGTGTACATATTGCTGCTGAAAATTAAGTATTGAAGCAGTAATTTGCTTCGGCTCAAATAATACGAAAATTCATTGAGGATAATATTGACATTCCCACAAAATGCAGAGGACAGAATTGAAGGAAAACAGAGAAAGAAATTGTTGTAGAGGGAGTTACAAGAGAAAGCTAGAGGAAGAGAGAGATGCTTGAGGAGAGCAATTCCATTTTTCAAGCTAAGTGCTAACATGGTTATAATTCTGGCAATGAAGAAAATGATCCTAACGTTTAGGTAGTGGCTGTCCTAACTAACTTCAGCTTACAGAAGAAAATTAACTGCTAAGAAGTGGGCTAGTGAGTGACTGCCATCCGAAATAAATTACAGAAGGCGTGATCGCCAGACCAAGACATTATCTTGCTGGAATAAGAAAACGTGGTTTTTTCTTGACGATGTCACTCCATGCATTCTGTCATGTTTCTTCAAGAATTAAACTCCCAGCTTCTAATGAATGGCTTACCTCGTATTTAAGATGCCAAATCTGAATTTCTTCAGTTAAAAACTATTCCTTCAATCTGCTTCATGACATGTATTTCTGCTAATTTGTCCAGTTATTAATAACAGAGGTAAGATAACACATGTTTTTTTTTTCTTTTGGTTGACAGAGGAAATTGCAAAAGATTTAACCCAGAGGAAAGGAGTTTTAACGGCCAGGTGACTGTGTTAAATGGCCATACTATTTCAACTTGTATAGCAACACGTGTCCTAATTGTTCATTTGAATTGACTACTGAATCTTATTTTATCAATAAAATGGTCAAAGCCCCGAAATATCCCTATTGGCTTGATCCCCAGCTGCAAATTGCTGCAACATTTCATTTAGACGTTAACATATGTGCAGAGAGTGTACTTTGGCATCTCACATGCGTACATTGATCTTCATAAATGGGTATATTGGGCGAGGCAAATAGTCAAAAAATAACCCCTAAAATAGATAATCAGATGGAGCTATGGATGAATTTTGATGGAGTTTGGAGAACTAGTTGGATAATTAATTCTAGACAAAAAAAAAAAACACCAAGATGAGACATTTAATTGAAATTTAGTGGTCACTTGCGCACCCTGGCAAGTGGGGACAAAATTGAACTGCCAATTATGCATATCACTATATTTACATGACACAATCACTTAACTTTTAGTACTGATATCCACTTGTTATACATAAAAGCATGATTTGTGAGTAGTGAGCTTCACTAAACTTCCAAGATACTACTAATTTTAGTACTTAAGCGTCTTTTGTAAACGAAATTGCCATGAAAAAAAATATCTTTTGAATGAAGAACAATAAATATAGATATTATGTTAGCCAACCCAAACTTAAATTATGTTTCCGCAAATTTGGATACACCTATAGATCTTGCCATGGTTGATAATCAAATAAAAAATAGAGAAAAAGCAACTCTTGGTATCCTTAGGATTCAAAAAGTTTGGATTGCACTTTCTGGAGAAAATTGTTTTCTATCTTCAGTGAATATTTTTTTTTATATATTTTCTAATCACTTTTGTTTACCTCATATTATATTACATTTTAAAAAGTGCTAAAGTAATTTTTTTCTCGAAAAATTCTTCGAAAACTGTAATGCCAAAAAACTTCTTACTCTCATGTGGCCGACATTTCTACATGGTAAAAGCTTGGATAAACTCGATCTATAGTCCCACGTGTAGACCAAGAGACTTACAGTTTGCCACGACCTCCCATTAAATCATTCACTGCTTTCACCATATTAATAACTCCAAGTCTGTTCGCCAGCAGGCCTCATCTCCACCTCCTCTCCTGAGTTCCTCTGCCACCACTATCAACAGTGATCAACACCACCACACCCCACATTTGTAGACTCATGAAAAACACATCAACTCCTACCAATGAAAACATCCTCCTCCCCCACGAAATCTTTCTTGTAGATCCAGAAATCAGAGGAAAGGTAGGAGTGATGAATTTTCTTCCTCTCTTCTTCTCACAAGGCTTTCTACCCAAATGCGCCCCCCCCAAACCACAAAAACACCCTTTCGTCTCCTTTCTCTCTTTAAAAATTCAATGGATGAAAAATAGGATTTTGTTCCTGAAATTTGGGTCTTTAAGAATGAATTCCAAATTTCAAACGCTTAGTTCAGAAGGCAGAATCGGTTGATAGTAACAAGGGGAAGAGAGAGAGAGAGAGAGAGAGAGAGAATTTGAATATCTGAATATTTACTATGGGAGTGTTTGGATAGCACTATATTAACTATACTATGTAGTTGGGATGTTTAAAAGGGAGGCCATAGGGACACAAGAAGCCTTGAAAAGGGAGTTTTTGATTGTGTTATTGTTTTTGTTGAGATATA
Source organism: Coffea arabica (assembly GCF_036785885.1). NCBI lineage: Eukaryota > Viridiplantae > Streptophyta > Magnoliopsida > Gentianales > Rubiaceae > Coffea > Coffea arabica. The sequence goes on from NC_092311.1 coordinate 97,356, forward strand.
CCAACTTTTCCTACAGATTTTATCAGATTAAGTTTGATATCAGAATCATTCAATTGGTAGAAGAATAAGTCTTATTGTTAGGATCAAATATTTTTGCTAAGATTTGTTAGGTAGAAGATCATGTTATCAAGTAGTTTTTGTTGAGATTTTCTAGAGAATTGTTAGCTGAAATTATTTTAGTTTGTTTCTTTGTAAGCACTATAAATAGGGTGTTGATGAATGAAGAAATAAAGCTCCTTTTTCAGCCCTCAATATAGTCTTGATATCTTTGTTTATGCTTCAAATAACCAACAAAGTGGTATCAAGAGCCTAAATCTTAAGGGCCTGTTTCTTTGAGAGTGAGTGAACTTGGTGAGAAACCCTTTTCACTATAAAATTATACACTTAAGCCTTCAACATCAAAATGCCAGGAAATAACTTCTTGTCCAATCCTCCAAATTTTGCTGGTGAAAACTACCAAATCTGGGCTGTCAAAATGAAGTCCTATTTGGATGCTAATGATCTTTGGGATGTGGTAGAGACAGATCCTGTTCCTGAATTATCGGAAGATCCAACTATTGCAGAAATGAGAGCCCATAGAGATGCAACCAAAGGGAGATCAAAAGCTATGACGTGCATTCATTTAGCAGTTTCTGATGCAGTATTCACAAAAATTATGACTTGTGAAACTGCAAAGAAAGCTTGGGATACTCTCAAAGTGGCTTTTCAAGGCAATGACAGAACAAGACACTATACATAAAATGATTACCAAATCCAAACTGTACAAAACATAGGCCATCCAGACATGTGAATAAGCACAACAAGACCTTCCTTCACTTTGAGCCCTGTGGAGGGGAATAAAATATTTTTGGGGTGAGCTAGAAGCTCAGCGAGTAACCAGTAAAATCCTTAAACAAATATATTTCACAATGTTGCATTTCGATCATTTCGATGATGTCATGATTCAGAGATCAAATGTTCGTTTAGTGCTCTCGTGAGCCAGGGAAATCATAGCACTTGAACAGCCAACGCTCAAATAGATCATTTAACATTAACAGAGAGGGAGCCCCTTTTTGAGCTCCAGATAAACATGAACATGAACCATAAACAGAGTGGAGACGTTGGTGTCCAGCACAAGACTTTTCCAGAACTCATTGAAGCCAAATCATGTCATGAACTCACATGCAAGCACACATGATATGCAATCGAGTACATAACGCAAGAAACATTTCACAAGTACTTTGGAAATTGTTTAGGGTCACTCACCTCCACGGCTCAGAAACCATCCATCAAATATCATTGCCTTGCTCAAATCCAAGTCTTAAATCACAAACTCAATGCAAACAAGTTCCTTCAAAGTTCGGACAGCACTTCCCCTGAATTTGTTAACTTTTCCAGCCATCATGGCTTCATTATTTCCTCATCCAGTCCCAAAGGTACACACACAACAACAAGTTCATCCAATAGCCATTCAGCAAGCTCCAAGTAGTACTAGTACAAGTCAAGCTAGGGAAAAGTCCGGAAATGAAAGTTAAGCTCAAAACCAGAAAAATAGTTTTTGACGTCATTTTACGGTAATGGCACCAATGGCACTACGATGGTCGGATGAAGGTGTAAGATACACCGTTTTGAAGCTAAGAGACAGGGCTACAATATTACAGAAGGTCACTCAACCCAGTTTCGAGTGTAACCAGGTCAAAAATGCAATACACTATACCAGAATCACAAAAACAGATTCACAGAATGCATTCTAGACGAAACATCATAACTCAGGCTCTCCAACTCCAAATCCAGAAATTCCAAAACCAGCTGAAAGCTAAGAAACAGGGATAAATTTCATCAGAAGGTCTCAACAACCAATTCGGAAGCAATTCCAGCCAAAACAACCAATTACAGGCGCAATTCTTACATTCGGGTAAAACCAGAACAGCAATAGTAATTTCGACTTTTCTCACTCTACGCTACTCTGATATACCTGAAATTTTGTAGGCACCTCTAAAATGTCATTACCTACAACTTTCATGTTTTAAGCCAAGGCCAATTAGGCCTCTAACTAGGAGCTAAAAATTCGGACAGAATGTTCCTTCACAAAACCTAATTTTCTGAAATTTTTTCCAAAACAGAAATTGATTGCAATTGTCCACTTTTTCCACCTTCTAGAATCATTATATACCATTTTCAATCATCATAGATAGCCACACAATCATGCTTATATTAAAACAGAAAAATCCCCAAAAATAATAAAACTTCATCACTTCAACCACAAATCAAGAAATAATCCATAAAACCATCTCTTTAGCCATCACAAGTCACTAATTTAGCATAATCAAGAACAAAGAAAGGATTGCTAGACATGAACCTTGAAATATCAAGAAAGTTGATGGCGTAGTCCTTTGCCTTCTCTAATCACTCCACCACTACCTTCAATCTTCCTAAACAAGTGACTTTTGTGGAGAAATTTGAAAGTTTAACGGTTGATTCACAAGATTGAGCAAGAAATGGAGTTGTAGTTGAAGGCTTTCTTCTTGTTTCTCCTCCTCAAAAATTCGGCCAAGATGCTAGAAGAATGAAGATGATTTTGGTCAATTTTGATTAAATGGAAAAGTTATGAATAGTAGTCAAACTCAAGACTAAATCTTATGGTGACACTTGTCACCTTTAGGTTTAAAACTTATCTTCTTGTCTCTCCAATACAAATATCTTAACACCATGTAAAATAATATCACTTAATACAAAATTCCAACAAGTTGTCAAAAATATAATGCATTTACCGCACTTGCGGGTCCCACGTTCAAAATACGCTTTTAATTTCTCAAAAATTAACCGATACTAGAAAAATCATTTTCAAACTATCTTTGCTCATAAACTTTATCTGGGGAATTTTTCTAATAAAGAAAATGTAGAAAAGGCGGGCGATTAAATAAAATAAACCCTAGAAAATTAGAAAATTTCCGGGTTCTCACACTCATACTTTTCGGGGCGTCACATAGAGTATGCACCAATTGTCCCTTATAATATGTGGCTTTGATTGAGGTTCATTTACATATGAAACTAAGATTTGAATTGGATGGTTAACTTGAAGAAATAGAGAGACATATTGCTAGATTTTCTCCTTGTTGGCCAAGTAAGGGTTGAGGTGTGAATCTAGGGCATTTTTGTTTTCCTCTTGCATATTATTTTACTAAAAACACTTGTTACAATCTATTTCTTTGCATGTGTGTTAGTTTTGAGCCAAGACAACAAGTTTAAATGAAAGGAAATGAGTTTCTTCAAATCATTTTCTAGTCGGACAATTTCCAATTTGCACTTTGAAAGTCTTGACCTAATTTCTTCAAATGTTTGACTATAATCGATGCTCATGTGCTCCAAATGACTTTTAAAACATTGATTTAGTATGAACATGAGGTTTTCTCCTTGATTTGAACAAGAAAATGTTATATTTTTTTATAAGTTATATGGGCATAAAACTTCTAGATTGATGCATCTTCTAAATGAAGTTTTGAAACCTCAATTTCTTCATGCATTTTGGCTTTGTATTGCTAGTCTTTTAATATAGTATATGACCACAGGACTCGAGAGAGTTCATGAGGACGAACCAGGGTTGAAGTGAAAGATTGCTATTGATTCGTGAGTGTTCCTTGCATGTTATTCTTCTAATGACTATGTGGAATGTTGTGAATGTTTGCTTGACTGTTAAACACTTTTCAATGATTGTTAAATGGTTCAATGGACGAGTGTTTGGAACAAAGAGTTATGGCCGAAACAATACCACTGCCAGAGAGGCTCTGGTTACATTTCCAGTTTTGCTACATTTTCGAAATCTCAACTTTTGGCCAACCAATTTGGATGATTTTTGGTGGAAACTTTCCACACAACCCACACAACATATTTACATCAAAATCAAGTCAATTGAACCACAAAAAACTGCACTAATGCTCACGGAAAAACAGGGGCAGAATCGTCACTTTTGCTCATCTCACTTCCTTTGAGTTTTCTTTCACAACACAACTTATTTTCACTAGATTAAGCACTAATCCAACATTAATAACATCAAATCAGTTCATCAAGCAATTGTGGGATTTCATAGAGCCCACTCACAAAATTTCCAACAATATAGAGCTACCCACATGCATCTATAAGCTTACATGTGCAAATCAACTTACATAAACTAAGATTCAAGGGTTTGATATTTGATTACCTCTTTAGATGATAAAACCAAAAATTTTCGGTCCTTTGAAGCTCAAGAAAACCGTGAGAAACAAGCTCCTTTCCTAGCTTAAGTTGATCTTCAAGTTATTTGCAAGGTGTAGTGTGAATTTGAGGTGATTTGGTCAAGAAATGAAGCAAGAAAATGAAGAACTTTGGGTCTTCTTCCTCCTAGGGGGTGCACGGCTGCTTTGAGCAAGGAGAGAGAGAGTTTTGCTGAAAATGAAGCTTCCTTGAGAAGCTTAAGTGTGTGGCCAAAAGGTGCTCCAAAAGTCGACCCTTTAACAGTGCGCGTTCGCGCGCGTTTCGTGCCCGATTCCGCTCGGATTTGTTTCACTTGTGCACTAAACCTCCAATGCACTTTCTTAAACGTTATAATTATTCACTCTTAATAGTCTAGAATAAATTCCTTAAATCTCCAATTAACCGCTCCGGCTCGATATACGCGAACTTTCGATTCGCGTGCAATACAGCGAAATTTCTAAGGAATTCTTATAACGATAGTATACTAACCATCACTTGAGTACTTAAACATAAAAAAATACCTATTTTAAGACTAATGTATAAGTCTTCAATCTCCAAGCTCATTGTACCCTCGAATCGATTGTTACCTCCAAACGCAAATTCATTATCCTCACTAAACGAGCTTTCCAAAAATTAATTTTTGTAACAAGTCATTTTAAAAACACATGTAAGCCATAGTTCCGTGTAAATAAGTTTAAAATGGTTGAAATAAATTATTCAGAGAAAACGGGTGAGTAATAACTAATTAGGCCGGTAAAATAAAATAAAATAAGAAAAAAAAATTCGGGTCCTCACAACCTTCCCTCCTTAAAAGGAATTTCGTTCTCGAAATTCATACCTTCTGTAATCTCAGATAACCCTGAACCTTGTTGTGTGATCTCATTAAACTCTCATACAAAGTTTATCCAAGTCCTTGGAGTTTGATCTCTTTCCCACTTGTTTCTTATAACATTCCACCAAGCTCGAGCTGCTCCCTCAAGTTGAAATATAGCAAAAGTGACTTGTCTTTCCTCTGTGAAGTCCAAGGCATCGAATATATTCCTTATATTCTCTAACCAATTCTCAGCCACTTTTGGGTCAGGTCCTCCAGAAAATTTGGGCGGGAAGAATTTCTGAAACCGCTCTAAAGCTCGATCCTCCCCTATCTCTTGGTTTCCACGTTGGTTTCCTTGAGCTCTAATACATCCGTCATGCGAGTTAAAACTACTCCCATTTGGTCATCTCCTCTCCCAGCCCTTGGCTCGGCGTTTTGATCAATACCAGACCCATTATCTACTTTTTGATTTCGGGGTTGTTTGGGCTGACGTCCCTTTCGTTGTCCTCTAGTTTCCATGTTCACAGCTAATCTATATGCATATGCATATGCATAAACCTCACACTAAGCCATAATTGAACTACACACATATACCAGTAACAACTTTTAAAGAAAAATGAAATCACTTACACAAATAACATTATCACCATACAAGTAAACACAAACTAGAGCTCATTAAATCATAACACAGGTTAGAGTCAAGTAAAGTTCATACCAAGTCAAAGTCAGTAAACAAAGTAAACAGGTGATCATTAAAAGTACATTCATCTCCAAGGCACAAACTCTTAACACATTCAACTTCATTCCCAACACTAGGATCTTCTGGGCTACGATATTCTCCACCTGACGCTCTTAATTATTGTGCCATCTTAGCCAAACGATTATTGGTTTCCTGTAACTATTCATGTGAAATATCGATTCATTCTTATTCCCCACAAATGGAGATCTCAAGTCCTTAGGATTGCCCTCAACTCTTAAGTACTCGGGTACAAGAATCCGAAACAAGGTAATTCACAACTCGAGCCAGCCGGTCCCAAGAGTAAATGACCACATTTGAGATTCCTACCCAACATACATATCTTATTTTCCTCCAAGTATCAAGATAAAGGTTTTATACCTATCACATTCATGATCCATAACTTCACTCTAGAAAAACACTTAAGTCTTTACTCATTCATATAGTAATGACCATAACACCACTTGGCCCAAACTCACCCCGCGCAGAGACCACGCGAAACGGCTCTGATTTTCATCCCTACAAGTGGTCACTTAACTTTCAAACCAATCCCACAGTCCGGCATCCTAAACTTTTAAGCCTAGGATACACTACAAAGATCTAAAGCCTAAGCTCTGATACCAACTGTGACGCCCCCACTTCTCCCTAAGGCGAACCAAAGGGTATCCGCGGGACGCCTGCCCAACTCTCGGTAGGACTCACTACAATCCATAATTCAAAAGCTCGAAATACTTCAAATAACTTCAATATATAATTAAAGTACTCCAAAATATTGCATGCTTACAATTAGTTAGCTTTCAATCTTAATACAATCCAAAAGAGTATGTACTACAACCATCCGCTATAATACAACTTAAGTTCGTCAAAAGAAAACAATCTAGTACTATTAACGAGCACTCTTGGTCTCGAACCCTATTAAGGAAAATAAAAATGTGGAATGAGCTACACAGCCCAGTGAGGTTCCAAGACACTCTAGCAGTTCTAATAAATCAAGTAATTTGAACATAACACATGTATGGTTCAAGGTTGCATATTTGGCACATTAACATGAGATAGTTATCATTGTACGAGTAATTTGAGTATAACACAAGCATGGTTCAAGGTTGCACCTTGGCACATTAGCATGATACAGTTATCAGTATGCAAAAATAAACACACATTGAAGGATATGATGTTCCAGTGGAACCATTTCGGTCAAATTCACCTTATAACTTCGGATCCCCTCGGTTTGTCTGGCCATCACCTTATCCCTCCAGTGGTAGTACTCGAGTATACCGAAACGGTGTCCCAGGGTTCTAACCTACACGACCGATCCCAGTCCTGGCTCGAGTAGGTTAGTAACCAAGGACAGGGCCCAGTTCAGCTTAGAGCTTACAACATGCACAAGTAATCGAATAAATCGGTGAACGGTAAAAATTTATCATTTTAGTAGGTCGAGTGAGATGAAATACACACTCGCCTTAAACGGTGGGCAATTTCATATGAACACGTAATTTACGGTAATCACATACTCAAGTAGTCAAGTAATCAAGTAAGCAGGTAATCAAGTAAATTGGTAAACAGTGAACGGTAAACGATAAACGGTAAATAATCTCGGTTAACGGTAAAAATTTATCATTTTCGTAGGTCGAGTGAGATAAGGTACACACTCGCCTTAAAACAGTGGAACAGTTCATAGGAGCAATTATCGGTAACACTTAACAGTTAAACACATAATGACCATGGAGTAAACATGTCATAAAACTATTCAAATCACGTACTCCTATATGGAACACTTACCTATTCAAAACAAGTGAGTAAGTGCTCAACAAGTGTTTAGGCGTCCGCTTCGAGATCCTCTTGAAGGTCCTCTTGAGTGCCTGAGCAATTAACAATTACCTATCACTTAAAACCCCTAATTATCAAGGAAGATTGTACACTTGTACAATTTAAGAAAATACCGTGAAATGGAGCTTTACTCGCTTAAAATTCAAGATTCAAAAGTGGTGTTTTAACAACACAAGGAAAAACTGATTTCCTTCATGAAGACAAGTCCAAAATGGTCAATTAGTAGTGAAGGATTGGGAAGAGTCTCTAAAGCTCAATTTCCGTCAAGTTTGAAAATTTCAGATTTGAGGTGCGATCTTTGAAAAATCATATCTCACTCTCCGTAGGTCCAAAATTGGAAAACATGATACCGTTGGAAACTACTTTCAAAGTACTAAAAGTTCCTAGGAACTTTTCCATGATTCAAAACGTAAGACACTCAAATTTTGGTTTCAAGTTGCTGATTTGAACTCCCGAGACAGATTTGGGTTGTTGGCAAATTTTGAAAATTCGGTAAAATTCCCAGAATGCGAACTAACCTCTCAAATTTGAAAATCAATTAGAGTTACAATGAAAGTTTAAAAAAAAAAACAAACGGAACAAGAATCATAGTTTTGAGCACCAAGATATAGTGGCTCAAAATTGGTTCAAAATGAAGATCATTAGGCAATTTTCCAGATTTGAAACATAACTTTGGGCATCAAAATAGACTTATAACGGCACCAAATTTGGTATGATTGTGCTACCATATAATGGCTATTCCTCAGTCAAATTTCATACAAAAATTCGTTCGGGAAGTCGGTTAACAAAATCATTAAAGTTCCACAATTTGCTAAGGCAAATCTGCCTTGCACTTTCGTTTTTCTTTTCTCAAACATTTGGCCAATGAAAATTCCTCGAACATGATTCATTTATGAAGACAAAGTCTAGGAAACATCCAAAATACATTTGGTAGGTGATTAACACCAAGGATTTCGAATAACAAGTCCCAAATCAAGATTAGCTATAAATCAGTCCAGAATTAGGGTTTTCTTTCACGAAGACAGATCTGAAATCCAGCCACAACTCACTCAATTCAACTCAGAATTGAGCGTGGTCAGTGGCATTGAAAACTAAATTCATAACGCTACAATTTCTCAGAAGGAATCGTTTTAAAATTCTGTCCACAACTAGCTCATATTTGAGCATCAAGTCGCAGCTCAAAACAGGGCTTCCAGTACAGACGAGAAACAGAACAGGCAAATTTACAAGGTTTGTACGGCTCACTCAGGCGGAATCAGGGTATGAATTTTATACCGTTGGAAAACTGGATGTGTCTAGTTTCTAATGCGGCAAACAGCACTCAATTTCGACGTTGGAACAAAGAGTTATGGCCGAAACAATACCACTGCCAGAGAGGCTCTGGTTACATTTCCAGTTTTGCTACATTTTCGAAATCTCAACTTTTGGCCAACCAATTTGGATGATTTTTGGTGGAAACTTTCCACACAACCCACACAACATATTTACATCAAAATCAAGTCAATTGAACCACAAAAAACTGCACTAATGCTCACGGAAAAACAGGGGCAGAATCGTCACTTTTGCTCATCTCACTTCCTTTGAGTTTTCTTTCACAACACAACTTATTTTCACTAGATTAAGCACTAATCCAACATTAATAACATCAAATCAGTTCATCAAGCAATTGTGGGATTTCATAGAGCCCACTCACAAAATTTCCAACAATATAGAGCTACCCACATGCATCTATAAGCTTACATGTGCAAATCAACTTACATAAACTAAGATTCAAGGGTTTGATATTTGATTACCTCTTTAGATGATAAAACCAAAAATTTTCGGTCCTTTGAAGCTCAAGAAAACCGTGAGAAACAAGCTCCTTTCCTAGCTTAAGTTGATCTTCAAGTTATTTGCAAGGTGTAGTGTGAATTTGAGGTGATTTGGTCAAGAAATGAAGCAAGAAAATGAAGAACTTTGGGTCTTCTTCCTCCTAGGGGGTGCACGGCTGCTTTGAGCAAGGAGAGAGAGAGTTTTGCTGAAAATGAAGCTTCCTTGAGAAGCTTAAGTGTGTGGCCAAAAGGTGCTCCAAAAGTCGACCCTTTAACAGTGCGCGTTCGCGCGCGTTTCGTGCCCGATTCCGCTCGGATTTGTTTCACTTGTGCACTAAACCTCCAATGCACTTTCTTAAACGTTATAATTATTCACTCTTAATAGTCTAGAATAAATTCCTTAAATCTCCAATTAACCGCTCCGGCTCGATATACGCGAACTTTCGATTCGCGTGCAATACAGCGAAATTTCTAAGGAATTCTTATAACGATAGTATACTAACCATCACTTGAGTACTTAAACATAAAAAAATACCTATTTTAAGACTAATGTATAAGTCTTCAATCTCCAAGCTCATTGTACCCTCGAATCGATTGTTACCTCCAAACGCAAATTCATTATCCTCACTAAACGAGCTTTCCAAAAATTAATTTTTGTAACAAGTCATTTTAAAAACACATGTAAGCCATAGTTCCGTGTAAATAAGTTTAAAATGGTTGAAATAAATTATTCAGAGAAAACGGGTGAGTAATAACTAATTAGGCCGGTAAAATAAAATAAAATAAGAAAAAAAAATTCGGGTCCTCACAACCTTCCCTCCTTAAAAAGAATTTCGTTCTCGAAATTCATACCTTCTGTAATCTCAGATAACCCTGAACCTTGTTGTGTGATCATTTCATATGTTCTTGTAGATGCCACTGGTCGGTTTCTTCTTCCATTGAATTGTCGAGGGACAGTTCCATTTCCTTGTTGAGTAGTAGTTTCTCGTGGATACCTCTTTGGACAGTCGTGAACTTTATGGTTGGTGCTCCCGCATCCCATACACTTTCGCCCCTTTAGCCAACAGTTTTCTTCGGTATGATTCGTCCTTCCACAATATCCACAAGTCGGACGAGGCGTTGTGACTTGACTTGCTTGCGAGGTTTCCTTTGATTGTATCTGTCCTACTGGAGCTCCTTGTGACATAGTTCCTTCTGGTTCCTTTATCATGAGTGGTGAAGGAAGTGATAGTCTTACTCTATCCACTCCTTTTCTAACTTTGGGTGGTGGTCCAATTTCTCTTAGTTTACTATCGGATACATCTCTCTTCCTCGCTTGAAAGGCTCTCAGTTGGGATTTTGTGCTTTCTACCCTTTGCGCTTTCTCGAGAGCGTCACTAAATGTTTCAATCTGTGCTGCAGCAAGGGCATCTTGGATTTCTAAATTTAATCCTTGGATAAACCGTCTTATTCTCTTCCGTTCCGTAGCTACCAATTCCGGAGCATATGTAGATAATTTCGTGAATCGTGTTTCGTACTCAGCCACACTCAAAGTTCCTTGACGAAGCTTTATAAAATCGTCTTCTCTCTTTTCTTGGACAAGTGGAGGAAAAAAATTTCTCATTAAACTCTCATACAAAGTTTATCCAAGTCCTTGGAGTTTGATCTCTTTCCCACTTGTTTCTTATAACATTCCACCAAGCTCGAGCTGCTCCCTCAAGTTGAAATATAGCAAAAGTGACTTGTCTTTCCTCTGTGAAGTCCAAGGCATCGAATATATTCCTTATATTCTCTAACCAATTCTCAGCCACTTTTGGGTCAGGTCCTCCAGAAAATTTGGGCGGGAAGAATTTCTGAAACCGCTCTAAAGCTCGATCCTCCCCTATCTCTTGGTTTCCACGTTGGTTTCCTTGAGCTCTAATACATCCGTCATGCGAGTTAAAACTACTCCCATTTGGTCATCTCCTCTCCCAGCCCTTGGCTCGGCGTTTTGATCAATACCAGACCCATTATCTACTTTTTGATTTCGGGGTTGTTTGGGCTGACGTCCCTTTCGTTGTCCTCTAGTTTCCATGTTCACAGCTAATCTATATGCATATGCATATGCATAAACCTCACACTAAGCCATAATTGAACTACACACATATACCAGTAACAACTTTTAAAGAAAAATGAAATCACTTACACAAATAACATTATCACCATACAAGTAAACACAAACTAGAGCTCATTAAATCATAACACAGGTTAGAGTCAAGTAAAGTTCATACCAAGTCAAAGTCAGTAAACAAAGTAAACAGGTGATCATTAAAAGTACATTCATCTCCAAGGCACAAACTCTTAACACATTCAACTTCATTCCCAACACTAGGATCTTCTGGGCTACGATATTCTCCACCTGACGCTCTTAATTATTGTGCCATCTTAGCCAAACGATTATTGGTTTCCTGTAACTATTCATGTGAAATATCGATTCATTCTTATTCCCCACAAATGGAGATCTCAAGTCCTTAGGATTGCCCTCAACTCTTAAGTACTCGGGTACAAGAATCCGAAACAAGGTAATTCACAACTCGAGCCAGCCGGTCCCAAGAGTAAATGACCACATTTGAGATTCCTACCCAACATACATATCTTATTTTCCTCCAAGTATCAAGATAAAGGTTTTATACCTATCACATTCATGATCCATAACTTCACTCTAGAAAAACACTTAAGTCTTTACTCATTCATATAGTAATGACCATAACACCACTTGGCCCAAACTCACCCCGCGCAGAGACCACGCGAAACGGCTCTGATTTTCATCCCTACAAGTGGTCACTTAACTTTCAAACCAATCCCACAGTCCGGCATCCTAAACTTTTAAGCCTAGGATACACTACAAAGATCTAAAGCCTAAGCTCTGATACCAACTGTGACGCCCCCACTTCTCCCTAAGGCGAACCAAAGGGTATCCGCGGGACGCCTGCCCAACTCTCGGTAGGACTCACTACAATCCATAATTCAAAAGCTCGAAATACTTCAAATAACTTCAATATATAATTAAAGTACTCCAAAATATTGCATGCTTACAATTAGTTAGCTTTCAATCTTAATACAATCCAAAAGAGTATGTACTACAACCATCCGCTATAATACAACTTAAGTTCGTCAAAAGAAAACAATCTAGTACTATTAACGAGCACTCTTGGTCTCGAACCCTATTAAGGAAAATAAAAATGTGGAATGAGCTACACAGCCCAGTGAGGTTCCAAGACACTCTAGCAGTTCTAATAAATCAAGTAATTTGAACATAACACATGTATGGTTCAAGGTTGCATATTTGGCACATTAACATGAGATAGTTATCATTGTACGAGTAATTTGAGTATAACACAAGCATGGTTCAAGGTTGCACCTTGGCACATTAGCATGATACAGTTATCAGTATGCAAAAATAAACACACATTGAAGGATATGATGTTCCAGTGGAACCATTTCGGTCAAATTCACCTTATAACTTCGGATCCCCTCGGTTTGTCTGGCCATCACCTTATCCCTCCAGTGGTAGTACTCGAGTATACCGAAACGGTGTCCCAGGGTTCTAACCTACACGACCGATCCCAGTCCTGGCTCGAGTAGGTTAGTAACCAAGGACAGGGCCCAGTTCAGCTTAGAGCTTACAACATGCACAAGTAATCGAATAAATCGGTGAACGGTAAAAATTTATCATTTTAGTAGGTCGAGTGAGATGAAATACACACTCGCCTTAAACGGTGGGCAATTTCATATGAACACGTAATTTACGGTAATCACATACTCAAGTAGTCAAGTAATCAAGTAAGCAGGTAATCAAGTAAATTGGTAAACAGTGAACGGTAAACGATAAACGGTAAATAATCTCGGTTAACGGTAAAAATTTATCATTTTCGTAGGTCGAGTGAGATAAGGTACACACTCGCCTTAAAACAGTGGAACAGTTCATAGGAGCAATTATCGGTAACACTTAACAGTTAAACACATAATGACCATGGAGTAAACATGTCATAAAACTATTCAAATCACGTACTCCTATATGGAACACTTACCTATTCAAAACAAGTGAGTAAGTGCTCAACAAGTGTTTAGGCGTCCGCTTCGAGATCCTCTTGAAGGTCCTCTTGAGTGCCTGAGCAATTAACAATTACCTATCACTTAAAACCCCTAATTATCAAGGAAGATTGTACACTTGTACAATTTAAGAAAATACCGTGAAATGGAGCTTTACTCGCTTAAAATTCAAGATTCAAAAGTGGTGTTTTAACAACACAAGGAAAAACTGATTTCCTTCATGAAGACAAGTCCAAAATGGTCAATTAGTAGTGAAGGATTGGGAAGAGTCTCTAAAGCTCAATTTCCGTCAAGTTTGAAAATTTCAGATTTGAGGTGCGATCTTTGAAAAATCATATCTCACTCTCCGTAGGTCCAAAATTGGAAAACATGATACCGTTGGAAACTACTTTCAAAGTACTAAAAGTTCCTAGGAACTTTTCCATGATTCAAAACGTAAGACACTCAAATTTTGGTTTCAAGTTGCTGATTTGAACTCCCGAGACAGATTTGGGTTGTTGGCAAATTTTGAAAATTCGGTAAAATTCCCAGAATGCGAACTAACCTCTCAAATTTGAAAATCAATTAGAGTTACAATGAAAGTTTAAAAAAAAAAACAAACGGAACAAGAATCATAGTTTTGAGCACCAAGATATAGTGGCTCAAAATTGGTTCAAAATGAAGATCATTAGGCAATTTTCCAGATTTGAAACATAACTTTGGGCATCAAAATAGACTTATAACGGCACCAAATTTGGTATGATTGTGCTACCATATAATGGCTATTCCTCAGTCAAATTTCATACAAAAATTCGTTCGGGAAGTCGGTTAACAAAATCATTAAAGTTCCACAATTTGCTAAGGCAAATCTGCCTTGCACTTTCGTTTTTCTTTTCTCAAACATTTGGCCAATGAAAATTCCTCGAACATGATTCATTTATGAAGACAAAGTCTAGGAAACATCCAAAATACATTTGGTAGGTGATTAACACCAAGGATTTCGAATAACAAGTCCCAAATCAAGATTAGCTATAAATCAGTCCAGAATTAGGGTTTTCTTTCACGAAGACAGATCTGAAATCCAGCCACAACTCACTCAATTCAACTCAGAATTGAGCGTGGTCAGTGGCATTGAAAACTAAATTCATAACGCTACAATTTCTCAGAAGGAATCGTTTTAAAATTCTGTCCACAACTAGCTCATATTTGAGCATCAAGTCGCAGCTCAAAACAGGGCTTCCAGTACAGACGAGAAACAGAACAGGCAAATTTACAAGGTTTGTACGGCTCACTCAGGCGGAATCAGGGTATGAATTTTATACCGTTGGAAAACTGGATGTGTCTAGTTTCTAATGCGGCAAACAGCACTCAATTTCGACGTTGGAACAAAGAGTTATGGCCGAAACAATACCACTGCCAGAGAGGCTCTGGTTACATTTCCAGTTTTGCTACATTTTCGAAATCTCAACTTTTGGCCAACCAATTTGGATGATTTTTGGTGGAAACTTTCCACACAACCCACACAACATATTTACATCAAAATCAAGTCAATTGAACCACAAAAAACTGCACTAATGCTCACGGAAAAACAGGGGCAGAATCGTCACTTTTGCTCATCTCACTTCCTTTGAGTTTTCTTTCACAACACAACTTATTTTCACTAGATTAAGCACTAATCCAACATTAATAACATCAAATCAGTTCATCAAGCAATTGTGGGATTTCATAGAGCCCACTCACAAAATTTCCAACAATATAGAGCTACCCACATGCATCTATAAGCTTACATGTGCAAATCAACTTACATAAACTAAGATTCAAGGGTTTGATATTTGATTACCTCTTTAGATGATAAAACCAAAAATTTTCGGTCCTTTGAAGCTCAAGAAAACCGTGAGAAACAAGCTCCTTTCCTAGCTTAAGTTGATCTTCAAGTTATTTGCAAGGTGTAGTGTGAATTTGAGGTGATTTGGTCAAGAAATGAAGCAAGAAAATGAAGAACTTTGGGTCTTCTTCCTCCTAGGGGGTGCACGGCTGCTTTGAGCAAGGAGAGAGAGAGTTTTGCTGAAAATGAAGCTTCCTTGAGAAGCTTAAGTGTGTGGCCAAAAGGTGCTCCAAAAGTCGACCCTTTAACAGTGCGCGTTCGCGCGCGTTTCGTGCCCGATTCCGCTCGGATTTGTTTCACTTGTGCACTAAACCTCCAATGCACTTTCTTAAACGTTATAATTATTCACTCTTAATAGTCTAGAATAAATTCCTTAAATCTCCAATTAACCGCTCCGGCTCGATATACGCGAACTTTCGATTCGCGTGCAATACAGCGAAATTTCTAAGGAATTCTTATAACGATAGTATACTAACCATCACTTGAGTACTTAAACATAAAAAAATACCTATTTTAAGACTAATGTATAAGTCTTCAATCTCCAAGCTCATTGTACCCTCGAATCGATTGTTACCTCCAAACGCAAATTCATTATCCTCACTAAACGAGCTTTCCAAAAATTAATTTTTGTAACAAGTCATTTTAAAAACACATGTAAGCCATAGTTCCGTGTAAATAAGTTTAAAATGGTTGAAATAAATTATTCAGAGAAAACGGGTGAGTAATAACTAATTAGGCCGGTAAAATAAAATAAAATAAGAAAAAAAAATTCGGGTCCTCACAACCTTCCCTCCTTAAAAAGAATTTCGTTCTCGAAATTCATACCTTCTGTAATCTCAGATAACCCTGAACCTTGTTGTGTGATCATTTCATATGTTCTTGTAGATGCCACTGGTCGGTTTCTTCTTCCATTGAATTGTCGAGGGACAGTTCCATTTCCTTGTTGAGTAGTAGTTTCTCGTGGATACCTCTTTGGACAGTCGTGAACTTTATGGTTGGTGCTCCCGCATCCCATACACTTTCGCCCCTTTAGCCAACAGTTTTCTTCGGTATGATTCGTCCTTCCACAATATCCACAAGTCGGACGAGGCGTTGTGACTTGACTTGCTTGCGAGGTTTCCTTTGATTGTATCTGTCCTACTGGAGCTCCTTGTGACATAGTTCCTTCTGGTTCCTTTATCATGAGTGGTGAAGGAAGTGATAGTCTTACTCTATCCACTCCTTTTCTAACTTTGGGTGGTGGTCCAATTTCTCTTAGTTTACTATCGGATACATCTCTCTTCCTCGCTTGAAAGGCTCTCAGTTGGGATTTTGTGCTTTCTACCCTTTGCGCTTTCTCGAGAGCGTCACTAAATGTTTCAATCTGTGCTGCAGCAAGGGCATCTTGGATTTCTAAATTTAATCCTTGGATAAACCGTCTTATTCTCTTCCGTTCCGTAGCTACCAATTCCGGAGCATATGTAGATAATTTCGTGAATCGTGTTTCGTACTCAGCCACACTCAAAGTTCCTTGACGAAGCTTTATAAAATCGTCTTCTCTCTTTTCTTGGACAAGTGGAGGAAAAAAATTTCTCATTAAACTCTCATACAAAGTTTATCCAAGTCCTTGGAGTTTGATCTCTTTCCCACTTGTTTCTTATAACATTCCACCAAGCTCGAGCTGCTCCCTCAAGTTGAAATATAGCAAAAGTGACTTGTCTTTCCTCTGTGAAGTCCAAGGCATCGAATATATTCCTTATATTCTCTAACCAATTCTCAGCCACTTTTGGGTCAGGTCCTCCAGAAAATTTGGGCGGGAAGAATTTCTGAAACCGCTCTAAAGCTCGATCCTCCCCTATCTCTTGGTTTCCACGTTGGTTTCCTTGAGCTCTAATACATCCGTCATGCGAGTTAAAACTACTCCCATTTGGTCATCTCCTCTCCCAGCCCTTGGCTCGGCGTTTTGATCAATACCAGACCCATTATCTACTTTTTGATTTCGGGGTTGTTTGGGCTGACGTCCCTTTCGTTGTCCTCTAGTTTCCATGTTCACAGCTAATCTATATGCATATGCATATGCATAAACCTCACACTAAGCCATAATTGAACTACACACATATACCAGTAACAACTTTTAAAGAAAAATGAAATCACTTACACAAATAACATTATCACCATACAAGTAAACACAAACTAGAGCTCATTAAATCATAACACAGGTTAGAGTCAAGTAAAGTTCATACCAAGTCAAAGTCAGTAAACAAAGTAAACAGGTGATCATTAAAAGTACATTCATCTCCAAGGCACAAACTCTTAACACATTCAACTTCATTCCCAACACTAGGATCTTCTGGGCTACGATATTCTCCACCTGACGCTCTTAATTATTGTGCCATCTTAGCCAAACGATTATTGGTTTCCTGTAACTATTCATGTGAAATATCGATTCATTCTTATTCCCCACAAATGGAGATCTCAAGTCCTTAGGATTGCCCTCAACTCTTAAGTACTCGGGTACAAGAATCCGAAACAAGGTAATTCACAACTCGAGCCAGCCGGTCCCAAGAGTAAATGACCACATTTGAGATTCCTACCCAACATACATATCTTATTTTCCTCCAAGTATCAAGATAAAGGTTTTATACCTATCACATTCATGATCCATAACTTCACTCTAGAAAAACACTTAAGTCTTTACTCATTCATATAGTAATGACCATAACACCACTTGGCCCAAACTCACCCCGCGCAGAGACCACGCGAAACGGCTCTGATTTTCATCCCTACAAGTGGTCACTTAACTTTCAAACCAATCCCACAGTCCGGCATCCTAAACTTTTAAGCCTAGGATACACTACAAAGATCTAAAGCCTAAGCTCTGATACCAACTGTGACGCCCCCACTTCTCCCTAAGGCGAACCAAAGGGTATCCGCGGGACGCCTGCCCAACTCTCGGTAGGACTCACTACAATCCATAATTCAAAAGCTCGAAATACTTCAAATAACTTCAATATATAATTAAAGTACTCCAAAATATTGCATGCTTACAATTAGTTAGCTTTCAATCTTAATACAATCCAAAAGAGTATGTACTACAACCATCCGCTATAATACAACTTAAGTTCGTCAAAAGAAAACAATCTAGTACTATTAACGAGCACTCTTGGTCTCGAACCCTATTAAGGAAAATAAAAATGTGGAATGAGCTACACAGCCCAGTGAGGTTCCAAGACACTCTAGCAGTTCTAATAAATCAAGTAATTTGAACATAACACATGTATGGTTCAAGGTTGCATATTTGGCACATTAACATGAGATAGTTATCATTGTACGAGTAATTTGAGTATAACACAAGCATGGTTCAAGGTTGCACCTTGGCACATTAGCATGATACAGTTATCAGTATGCAAAAATAAACACACATTGAAGGATATGATGTTCCAGTGGAACCATTTCGGTCAAATTCACCTTATAACTTCGGATCCCCTCGGTTTGTCTGGCCATCACCTTATCCCTCCAGTGGTAGTACTCGAGTATACCGAAACGGTGTCCCAGGGTTCTAACCTACACGACCGATCCCAGTCCTGGCTCGAGTAGGTTAGTAACCAAGGACAGGGCCCAGTTCAGCTTAGAGCTTACAACATGCACAAGTAATCGAATAAATCGGTGAACGGTAAAAATTTATCATTTTAGTAGGTCGAGTGAGATGAAATACACACTCGCCTTAAACGGTGGGCAATTTCATATGAACACGTAATTTACGGTAATCACATACTCAAGTAGTCAAGTAATCAAGTAAGCAGGTAATCAAGTAAATTGGTAAACAGTGAACGGTAAACGATAAACGGTAAATAATCTCGGTTAACGGTAAAAATTTATCATTTTCGTAGGTCGAGTGAGATAAGGTACACACTCGCCTTAAAACAGTGGAACAGTTCATAGGAGCAATTATCGGTAACACTTAACAGTTAAACACATAATGACCATGGAGTAAACATGTCATAAAACTATTCAAATCACGTACTCCTATATGGAACACTTACCTATTCAAAACAAGTGAGTAAGTGCTCAACAAGTGTTTAGGCGTCCGCTTCGAGATCCTCTTGAAGGTCCTCTTGAGTGCCTGAGCAATTAACAATTACCTATCACTTAAAACCCCTAATTATCAAGGAAGATTGTACACTTGTACAATTTAAGAAAATACCGTGAAATGGAGCTTTACTCGCTTAAAATTCAAGATTCAAAAGTGGTGTTTTAACAACACAAGGAAAAACTGATTTCCTTCATGAAGACAAGTCCAAAATGGTCAATTAGTAGTGAAGGATTGGGAAGAGTCTCTAAAGCTCAATTTCCGTCAAGTTTGAAAATTTCAGATTTGAGGTGCGATCTTTGAAAAATCATATCTCACTCTCCGTAGGTCCAAAATTGGAAAACATGATACCGTTGGAAACTACTTTCAAAGTACTAAAAGTTCCTAGGAACTTTTCCATGATTCAAAACGTAAGACACTCAAATTTTGGTTTCAAGTTGCTGATTTGAACTCCCGAGACAGATTTGGGTTGTTGGCAAATTTTGAAAATTCGGTAAAATTCCCAGAATGCGAACTAACCTCTCAAATTTGAAAATCAATTAGAGTTACAATGAAAGTTTAAAAAAAAAAACAAACGGAACAAGAATCATAGTTTTGAGCACCAAGATATAGTGGCTCAAAATTGGTTCAAAATGAAGATCATTAGGCAATTTTCCAGATTTGAAACATAACTTTGGGCATCAAAATAGACTTATAACGGCACCAAATTTGGTATGATTGTGCTACCATATAATGGCTATTCCTCAGTCAAATTTCATACAAAAATTCGTTCGGGAAGTCGGTTAACAAAATCATTAAAGTTCCACAATTTGCTAAGGCAAATCTGCCTTGCACTTTCGTTTTTCTTTTCTCAAACATTTGGCCAATGAAAATTCCTCGAACATGATTCATTTATGAAGACAAAGTCTAGGAAACATCCAAAATACATTTGGTAGGTGATTAACACCAAGGATTTCGAATAACAAGTCCCAAATCAAGATTAGCTATAAATCAGTCCAGAATTAGGGTTTTCTTTCACGAAGACAGATCTGAAATCCAGCCACAACTCACTCAATTCAACTCAGAATTGAGCGTGGTCAGTGGCATTGAAAACTAAATTCATAACGCTACAATTTCTCAGAAGGAATCGTTTTAAAATTCTGTCCACAACTAGCTCATATTTGAGCATCAAGTCGCAGCTCAAAACAGGGCTTCCAGTACAGACGAGAAACAGAACAGGCAAATTTACAAGGTTTGTACGGCTCACTCAGGCGGAATCAGGGTATGAATTTTATACCGTTGGAAAACTGGATGTGTCTAGTTTCTAATGCGGCAAACAGCACTCAATTTCGACGTTGGAACAAAGAGTTATGGCCGAAACAATACCACTGCCAGAGAGGCTCTGGTTACATTTCCAGTTTTGCTACATTTTCGAAATCTCAACTTTTGGCCAACCAATTTGGATGATTTTTGGTGGAAACTTTCCACACAACCCACACAACATATTTACATCAAAATCAAGTCAATTGAACCACAAAAAACTGCACTAATGCTCACGGAAAAACAGGGGCAGAATCGTCACTTTTGCCCTAAACCCTAAACCCTAAACCCTAAACCCTAAACCCTAAACCCTAAACCCTAAACCCTAAACCCTAAACCCTAAACCCTAAACCCTAAACCCTAAACCCTAAACCCTAAACCCTAAACCCTAAACCCTAAACCCTAAACCCTAAACCCTAAACCCTAAACCCTAAACCCTAAACCCTAAACCCTAAACCCTAAACCCTAAACCCTAAACCCTAAACCCTAAACCCTAAACCCTAAACCCTAAACCCTAAACCCTAAACCCTAAACCCTAAACCCTAAACCCTAAACCCTAAACCCTAAACCCTAAACCCTAAACCCTAAACCCTAAACCCTAAACCCTAAACCCTAAACAACCCTAAACCCTAAACCCTAAACCCTAAACCCTAAACCCTAAACCCTAAACCCTAAACCCTAAACCCTAAACCCTAAACCCTAAACCCTAAACCCTAAACCCTAAACCCTAAACCCTAAACCCTAAACCCTAAACCCTAAACCCTAAACCCTAAACCCTAAACCCTAAACCCTAAACCCTAAACCCTAAACCCTAAACCCTAAACCCTAAACCCTAAACCCTAAACCCTAAACCCTAAACCCTAAACCCTAAACCCTAAACCCTAAACCCTAAACCCTAAACCCTAAACCCTAAACCCTAAACCCTAAACCCTAAACCCTAAACCCTAAACCCTAAACCCTAAACCCTAAACCCTAAACCCTAAACCCTAAACCCTAAACCCTAAACCCTAAACCCTAAACCCTAAACCCTAAACCCTAAACCCTAAACCCTAAACCCTAAACCCTAAACCCTAAACCCTAAACCCTAAACCCTAAACCCTAAACCCTAAACCCTAAACCCTAAACCCTAAACCCTAAACCCTAAACCCTAAACCCTAAACCCTAAACCCTAAACCCTAAACCCTAAACCCTAAACCCTAAACCCTAAACCCTAAACCCTAAACCCTAAACCCTAAACCCTAAACCCTAAACCCTAAACCCTAAACCCTAAACCCTAAACCCTAAACCCTAAACCCTAAACCCTAAACCCTAAACCCTAAACCCTAAACCCTAAACCCTAAACCCTAAACCCTAAACCCTAAACCCTAAACCCTAAACCCTAAACCCTAAACCCTAAACCCTAAACCCTAAACCCTAAACCCTAAACCCTAAACCCTAAACCCTAAACCCTAAACCCTAAACCCTAAACCCTAAACCCTAAACCCTAAACCCTAAACCCTAAACCCTAAACCCTAAACCCTAAACCCTAAACCCTAAACCCTAAACCCTAAACCCTAAACCCTAAACCCTAAACCCTAAACCCTAAACCCTAAACCCTAAACCCTAAACCCTAAACCCTAAACCCTAAACCCTAAACCCTAAACCCTAAACCCTAAACCCTAAACCCTAAACCCTAAACCCTAAACCCTAAACCCTAAACCCTAAACCCTAAACCCTAAACCCTAAACCCTAAACCCTAAACCCTAAACCCTAAACCCTAAACCCTAAACCCTAAACCCTAAACCCTAAACCCTAAACCCTAAACCCTAAACCCTAAACCCTAAACCCTAAACCCTAAACCCTAAACCCTAAACCCTAAACCCTAAACCCTAAACCCTAAACCCTAAACCCTAAACCCTAAACCCTAAACCCTAAACCCTAAACCCTAAACCCTAAACCCTAAACCCTAAACCCTAAACCCTAAACCCTAAACCCTAAACCCTAAACCCTAAACCCTAAACCCTAAACCCTAAACCCTAAACCCTAAACCCTAAACCCTAAACCCTAAACCCTAAACCCTAAACCCTAAACCCTAAACCCTAAACCCTAAACCCTAAACCCTAAACCCTAAACCCTAAACCCTAAACCCTAAACCCTAAACCCTAAACCCTAAACCCTAAACCCTAAACCCTAAACCCTAAACCCTAAACCCTAAACCCTAAACCCTAAACCCTAAACCCTAAACCCTAAACCCTAAACCCTAAACCCTAAACCCTAAACCCTAAACCCTAAACCCTAAACCCTAAACCCTAAACCCTAAACCCTAAACCCTAAACCCTAAACCCTAAACCCTAAACCCTAAACCCTAAACCCTAAACCCTAAACCCTAAACCCTAAACCCTAAACCCTAAACCCTAAACCCTAAACCCTAAACCCTAAACCCTAAACCCTAAACCCTAAACCCTAAACCCTAAACCCTAAACCCTAAACCCTAAACCCTAAACCCTAAACCCTAAACCCTAAACCCTAAACCCTAAACCCTAAACCCTAAACCCTAAACCCTAAACCCTAAACCCTAAACCCTAAACCCTAAACCCTAAACCCTAAACCCTAAACCCTAAACCCTAAACCCTAAACCCTAAACCCTAAACCCTAAACCCTAAACCCTAAACCCTAAACCCTAAACCCTAAACCCTAAACCCTAAACCCTAAACCCTAAACCCTAAACCCTAAACCCTAAACCCTAAACCCTAAACCCTAAACCCTAAACCCTAAACCCTAAACCCTAAACCCTAAACCCTAAACCCTAAACCCTAAACCCTAAACCCTAAACCCTAAACCCTAAACCCTAAACCCTAAACCCTAAACCCTAAACCCTAAACCCTAAACCCTAAACCCTAAACCCTAAACCCTAAACCCTAAACCCTAAACCCTAAACCCTAAACCCTAAACCCTAAACCCTAAACCCTAAACCCTAAACCCTAAACCCTAAACCCTAAACCCTAAACCCTAAACCCTAAACCCTAAACCCTAAACCCTAAACCCTAAACCCTAAACCCTAAACCCTAAACCCTAAACCCTAAACCCTAAACCCTAAACCCTAAACCCTAAACCCTAAACCCTAAACCCTAAACCCTAAACCCTAAACCCTAAACCCTAAACCCTAAACCCTAAACCCTAAACCCTAAACCCTAAACCCTAAACCCTAAACCCTAAACCCTAAACCCTAAACCCTAAACCCTAAACCCTAAACCCTAAACCCTAAACCCTAAACCCTAAACCCTAAACCCTAAACCCTAAACCCTAAACCCTAAACCCTAAACCCTAAACCCTAAACCCTAAACCCTAAACCCTAAACCCTAAACCCTAAACCCTAAACCCTAAACCCTAAACCCTAAACCCTAAACCCTAAACCCTAAACCCTAAACCCTAAACCCTAAACCCTAAACCCTAAACCCTAAACCCTAAACCCTAAACCCTAAACCCTAAACCCTAAACCCTAAACCCTAAACCCTAAACCCTAAACCCTAAACCCTAAACCCTAAACCCTAAACCCTAAACCCTAAACCCTAAACCCTAAACCCTAAACCCTAAACCCTAAACCCTAAACCCTAAACCCTAAACCCTAAACCCTAAACCCTAAACCCTAAACCCTAAACCCTAAACCCTAAACCCTAAACCCTAAACCCTAAACCCTAAACCCTAAACCCTAAACCCTAAACCCTAAACCCTAAACCCTAAACCCTAAACCCTAAACCCTAAACCCTAAACCCTAAACCCTAAACCCTAAACCCTAAACCCTAAACCCTAAACCCTAAACCCTAAACCCTAAACCCTAAACCCTAAACCCTAAACCCTAAACCCTAAACCCTAAACCCTAAACCCTAAACCCTAAACCCTAAACCCTAAACCCTAAACCCTAAACCCTAAACCCTAAACCCTAAACCCTAAACCCTAAACCCTAAACCCTAAACCCTAAACCCTAAACCCTAAACCCTAAACCCTAAACCCTAAACCCTAAACCCTAAACCCTAAACCCTAAACCCTAAACCCTAAACCCTAAACCCTAAACCCTAAACCCTAAACCCTAAACCCTAAACCCTAAACCCTAAACCCTAAACCCTAAACCCTAAACCCTAAACCCTAAACCCTAAACCCTAAACCCTAAACCCTAAACCCTAAACCCTAAACCCTAAACCCTAAACCCTAAACCCTAAACCCTAAACCCTAAACCCTAAACCCTAAACCCTAAACCCTAAACCCTAAACCCTAAACCCTAAACCCTAAACCCTAAACCCTAAACCCTAAACCCTAAACCCTAAACCCTAAACCCTAAACCCTAAACCCTAAACCCTAAACCCTAAACCCTAAACCCTAAACCCTAAACCCTAAACCCTAAACCCTAAACCCTAAACCCTAAACCCTAAACCCTAAACCCTAAACCCTAAACCCTAAACCCTAAACCCTAAACCCTAAACCCTAAACCCTAAACCCTAAACCCTAAACCCTAAACCCTAAACCCTAAACCCTAAACCCTAAACCCTAAACCCTAAACCCTAAACCCTAAACCCTAAACCCTAAACCCTAAACCCTAAACCCTAAACCCTAAACCCTAAACCCTAAACCCTAAACCCTAAACCCTAAACCCTAAACCCTAAACCCTAAACCCTAAACCCTAAACCCTAAACCCTAAACCCTAAACCCTAAACCCTAAACCCTAAACCCTAAACCCTAAACCCTAAACCCTAAACCCTAAACCCTAAACCCTAAACCCTAAACCCTAAACCCTAAACCCTAAACCCTAAACCCTAAACCCTAAACCCTAAACCCTAAACCCTAAACCCTAAACCCTAAACCCTAAACCCTAAACCCTAAACCCTAAACCCTAAACCCTAAACCCTAAACCCTAAACCCTAAACCCTAAACCCTAAACCCTAAACCCTAAACCCTAAACCCTAAACCCTAAACCCTAAACCCTAAACCCTAAACCCTAAACCCTAAACCCTAAACCCTAAACCCTAAACCCTAAACCCTAAACCCTAAACCCTAAACCCTAAACCCTAAACCCTAAACCCTAAACCCTAAACCCTAAACCCTAAACCCTAAACCCTAAACCCTAAACCCTAAACCCTAAACCCTAAACCCTAAACCCTAAACCCTAAACCCTAAACCCTAAACCCTAAACCCTAAACCCTAAACCCTAAACCCTAAACCCTAAACCCTAAACCCTAAACCCTAAACCCTAAACCCTAAACCCTAAACCCTAAACCCTAAACCCTAAACCCTAAACCCTAAACCCTAAACCCTAAACCCTAAACCCTAAACCCTAAACCCTAAACCCTAAACCCTAAACCCTAAACCCTAAACCCTAAACCCTAAACCCTAAACCCTAAACCCTAAACCCTAAACCCTAAACCCTAAACCCTAAACCCTAAACCCTAAACCCTAAACCCTAAACCCTAAACCCTAAACCCTAAACCCTAAACCCTAAACCCTAAACCCTAAACCCTAAACCCTAAACCCTAAACCCTAAACCCTAAACCCTAAACCCTAAACCCTAAACCCTAAACCCTAAACCCTAAACCCTAAACCCTAAACCCTAAACCCTAAACCCTAAACCCTAAACCCTAAACCCTAAACCCTAAACCCTAAACCCTAAACCCTAAACCCTAAACCCTAAACCCTAAACCCTAAACCCTAAACCCTAAACCCTAAACCCTAAACCCTAAACCCTAAACCCTAAACCCTAAACCCTAAACCCTAAACCCTAAACCCTAAACCCTAAACCCTAAACCCTAAACCCTAAACCCTAAACCCTAAACCCTAAACCCTAAACCCTAAACCCTAAACCCTAAACCCTAAACCCTAAACCCTAAACCCTAAACCCTAAACCCTAAACCCTAAACCCTAAACCCTAAACCCTAAACCCTAAACCCTAAACCCTAAACCCTAAACCCTAAACCCTAAACCCTAAACCCTAAACCCTAAACCCTAAACCCTAAACCCTAAACCCTAAACCCTAAACCCTAAACCCTAAACCCTAAACCCTAAACCCTAAACCCTAAACCCTAAACCCTAAACCCTAAACCCTAAACCCTAAACCCTAAACCCTAAACCCTAAACCCTAAACCCTAAACCCTAAACCCTAAACCCTAAACCCTAAACCCTAAACCCTAAACCCTAAACCCTAAACCCTAAACCCTAAACCCTAAACCCTAAACCCTAAACCCTAAACCCTAAACCCTAAACCCTAAACCCTAAACCCTAAACCCTAAACCCTAAACCCTAAACCCTAAACCCTAAACCCTAAACCCTAAACCCTAAACCCTAAACCCTACTAACCCTAAACCCTAAACCCTAAACCCTAAACCCTAAACCCTAAACCCTAAACCCCAAACCCCAAACCCCAAACCCTAAACCCTAAACCCCAAACCCCAAACCCCAAACCCCAAACCCTAAACCCCAAACCCCAAACCCCAAACCCCAAACCCTAAATTTATAGAAAATTTTATTTTGACCCTATTATTTTTATAAAATTATATTATAACCTTAATATTTTAGACAAATTACAAATTGAACCCTATATTTTTGTTAAATTAATGGCTTACCCCTATTCTTTTATAAAATTATAAATTGACCCCTATAATTTTGTTTAATTACAAATTGCCTTAATATTTTTCAAATTTATAAATTAACCTTTAAATTTTAGTAAATTTATACATTAACCCATATTTTTTTACTAACTCCATAATTTCAATAATTTTGAATTTTTTACATCCTTTTTCTTTGGATAAAATGCATTAAACCCCCCTATTGTTTGCCTTTTGTACACAAAACCCCCCTCATTGTTTAAAAACACACATATAAACTCCGTGTGCTTTGGACTTCTTTGGAAAAATGGATAGAAATCATCCAAATTGACGAAAAGACGTAAAATTCCAATACTAACCCCATTTTCAAAATGTACCAGTAGTTCATTTAGGATTTAGCTGTTATTTTACTAACTTTCTTAATTCGTTTATGAACAAAAATAACTTTAAATCCAACTCAAAAATACCACAACGTAAGCCACCAGTAGGCAAATAAAGGGAAGAAGGAAAGGAACAACAAAGGGCTTGCTATTCACCAGATGAGAAGCGGCAGAACTAAATTTCTGCCACTGCTGCTCCTGCCTTGATTAGTGCTAGTCTAGCCGCTTCTATCTATCAAAAGGGCATGACTTGCTTGGCAATTTACTCTCAGGCAGGAAATGAAGACATCGGTGTAAGTAAAGCAAACAAAGAAATCAATTTTTCTTGCATCTTTGGAAAATTATACAGTTCGAAAACAAAATTTAGTCTGCTTATATTACATAGAGACTAAAAACAGATGATAAATTTTTGTATAAAAAAATCCAAAAATATGAATGAGGAAATACTTATGGATTTATATAACTTATTTAATTCATAATTCCTACATTAATAATGTACCATTCATCTTTTATTCTTTTAACAAGAACAAATTCAACAACTGATGGTTAGGTTATTCTTGTGTGTGCACTTGGCCCTTTTTTCTTTTTTTCATGGTACACAGGGGAGGCTAGAGCCTCTTAGCAAGATATCAAACGAGGGGTAGAGAACCCTAGTACATCAACTCCTAAGATTTCTCTAAGAGATCAGGTGGTTGACTTGGCCTTTTCATAGAAAGAGGCAGTATGACGATTTTTCTACGAACAATGCAGAGATGATGAGGGGTTTTAAACATAGTAGTCTATATGTGATTCTCATAGTTCCATGGAGTGATGTATTTATTTTATGTTTTATGTTATTATGTATAATCTCTGAGGTCAAGTTGGCTGCACTAGTACTAGTAGTTGGTTGATGTAGTTGACCATATAACTTCGACCCTGGAGCTCAAATTCTGATTGTTGGATATTGTTCAGCCTTGGTTTGCAGTATGTTGTTCAGTTGTTATGCTTGGTGCCGTTCTACTGTGATAATTTGAATTAGTTTGTAGGATTGACCAATTTGTGTGAAACTATGGAGCTGTGGCCGGGTACCTTGTAGGTAGCTTTTGGTGTTGTACTTTTCCAAATTTATCGAAGGCATGTAAAAGCCACAAGGAGCCTAATAATGGAGAATTCGATATTAATCTTATTAGAGGTTGCTATCAATGACCATACCGATCAACTTAGTTGCATCCAGCTGACCACAGGACACGCCCAGCAGAGCCGAGGTGTAGTAATTCTTTCCAATAACCTAGCAAAACCCTCCTTCCTTACCTAGTGAGCACACACTGCAAAACAAATGTGTGCTCAGCATTTAAGTTCGTCAAAGCTAAGCTAAGATGTGGCAGGAAATTTTATGGGGGGATAACTTGCACAATTTCTAAACCTTGGTTCTATAATTCCATGTAATGAATAAGATGTATGATCCATAAGTGTTTTAGTTACCTCCGATTCCTAATAATGCAATTGGGTCTGTCCTCTTTTCCATAGTGTAGTATTGCAAATGTGAGAATTGCGTTGGTAGGTAATCTATAAATACGATTGATAGTTTTATGGTATATCTTGACTTGTGATAATAAACGGAGTTGAAGGCTTTCAAATTTTTTAGTATAAATAAAATGGTAGCAAAAAAAAAAGTGTACATATTCTATGATAACATTTGTTGTGAAAAGTATCTAAATGGAAGATAAATTCGGGAAAAAGAGCCTGCATATGATCACATTGGTTAATAGTTGCCGTGAAAATGATCTAAATGGAAGGCAAAAGATGAAAAAAAGCAACATAGGAAACAGATCACAAATGAAAAAGGGAAAAATTTATTCGAGGCCAATGTTAATACATGCATTTAACTGCCGATCTCTCCTGTTCCAACCCCACTATTACAAATCCTGTGGTCCTCTTGAACGCTCTCCCTATTCAAATCAATGAATGCCTATTTCTATTCATAACGAGATTAAGCTGTGTATGGAGCGGGCAATGGCAACTTCTCCACAATTCCACCGCACAACGGCTGGTTGTCAGGAAGGTTGTATTCATCTCTCAAGGAGCGTGCAGGGGATAAGACACTGAAATAGAGTTGCTGGCCTAGGTAAGCTCTATGCTGCATTTCTGACCTCAAGTTCCACATTCCAGCATTATCAAGAGTTGTCATGATGGCTGCCCAGGACCCTGGGTAAACTTGAACGTTGTGCCTGCTTATGGCATCAAGGAGGTTGTAGTTTTTCCTCTTCTCCGGGGTCCATGTTCCCGGTTCAACTGCCACTGCAAAGAAGGAGTAGCCATCAAGATTGTATGTCTGGATGGTCTTCTCGTGGTTCTCAAAGATGATCTCCACGAAGTTGCGGAAAGTAGCGTTCACCACACTTGGGGCGATGGTCGGCGCTGGGGTGTTGACTGCCGATCCGTCATCCTTGACAAGGTTATATTGGAACAGCTTGTCAGCGACACCAAAATACTCTGCATGCTTCAATGGAGTTGGGGTGTCTATGTGGGAGACACCGTTGATTGCATAACGAAGCTTTCCCCCAACACGAGACTCAGAGTTGACGAGCTTAATGGTGCGAGTGATGTTGATTTGGCCATAATGGTAGGAGCCTTGAGGATTGGGACGAGCAGCACTGGCAGTGAGATTCCATCGGAATGAGCGGAACTGATTCATGGACCATGCAATGCCTGCTGAGCCTACCGGTGGGGAAGGTGGGAGCTCAGGAGAGGCAGGGCCTTTCCCGTTGGTGTAACGGATGATGCCTACCGAGGAGAGTGGCACCTTGATGAACCTGCTGGAAGCTACAAAATAGTAGTCCTTGGGCTCTTTGTCGGCGGTGACCAAGACAGAAAGGCACTGGCCAACGTGAACGTCAAGGGAATCGAAATCATACTGGACGGTGTGAGAACCCTCTATCTCTACGAGTTTCAAGGGGTGGCCTTGGATCCTGAAGTTGATGGAGGTTTTCAACCCTACGTTGCATACCCGATATCTGTAGGTCTTTCCAGGCTCCATGGTGAAAAGGGGCTCAACATTGTCACCCACCTTGGCAGATTTGCCATTGATTTGAATGCCGTCGGGCCTGCCAAGTGATCGACCGCTGTCCAACATGTTCTTCAAGGCCTTGTGGCCTTTGGTGTACCAGTCGCCAACTAGAACGTTGTACTCATCTGCAGGCCTGTCAAAGGGAACGGGGATGAGGTCACGACTGTGGACGTTCAGAGGACCCATGCCACCGGCCGCCTTTTGTAAGCCTACAGTAGGGTAGTAGAAATAGCTTCCAATCTGATCCTTGACTTGGAAATGATAGGTGTAGTTCTGTCCGGGCAGAATTGGGCACATTGTACCCAAGGTGCCATCCTGCCAAGAGTTCTTCCTCTGCTGGACTCCTGCCCAAGTCAAAAGCAATGGCTCGTCTAGTTGATTGAAGACATTGACGACAATGTTGTTGTTGGAAGTGCAATTTATCCTAGGCCCTGGGAACTGTCCATTGATAAGGATACCCTGTTGAGGGACACCCAGAGGAGCTATCGTGCCGTATGTGACCTTCCAATCAAAGAAAAGATACGGATCTTCTGCTTGCACCAACAAGGCCCCAGCAGAGAGGCAGAGCAACAAAGCCACCAAGGTCACTCTTTCCATGGCTTCTCTCTGCTCTCCCCACTCTTGTACCCTCTTTTTTTTTTTCTTTTTTCTCTTAGGAAGAAGAATGAGATATTTCTTCTTCCAGATGCAGCTTGGAATGTTTTGATTTGCAAGTAAACAATGCCTTATATAGAAACCAATGCACGAGTTAAAACCGTTGAAGTTTTACGTAAAAATAAATCTCTTGGTCCAGACTCATATCGTTTCCGAATGTCACGCCTTGCCTTTCACTTTTTCCATTCTTTCTTCCTTTTTTGGGTAAAATTCCCATTCTTTCTTTCACCCCTAAAATTACTCTCTTTCACACAAAATCATTAATCTCTCTCCTTTGCTTCTTTTCTCTACCCTTCGCGAATGGACTGGGTCTATAACCAACTTCGGTAACATTGCTCGCCTTCTTCCTCGAATTTTTGTGAATTGTAGTTATGGTCTCTAATGTTTAGACTGTGTAATAAATTAGTCGCCAATGTTTCGATCAAAATAAATTTAGTTCCCAAAGTTTGTCATTTTAGGTAGATTTAGGACAACTAACAAAAATATGACTAACGGTCAATAATCAAATTGCCATTAGTTAACAACTTTGATTTTGCACTTTTGGTCCCCAATATTTTGATTTCAAATTGTTATATTTTCCTAATATTTAAATAGTGATAGTATTAAATGGATAATAAGAATTATAATTAAACTTCTTCTCTTCATTTTTTTAATTTTTATTTCATTTATTCATTGTATTAATATATCATATGTTGCTTTTCTTTTGCATAGTTAGTCTTAAATTTGGCATTTTATATATACATACATACATACATACATATTTTCTAATTAGAATTCTTATTACCCACTTAATCCCATTTCATTCTAATTTGCATTTTAATTTAGGCTAATAACTCTTCATATCACTATTTAAAAATTATGAAAATATAATGATTCAAAATCAAAATATTGGAGACCAAAAGTGCAAAGTCAAAATTATTGACTAACGGCAATTTGATGTTAACCATTAATCATTGTTCCACTTCCGTTAATTGTCCTAAATCTGCCTAAAATCACAAATTTTGGGAACTAGATTTGTTTTGGTTGAAACATTGGGAACTAGAATTGTTCCAAGTAGAATATCTACAAACTTTTTGGAGTACATTTTTTTTAATATTCTTCTACATCTAGATCAAATTTTACAAGGTATAAATCAATTTGCTTATCATTTGTCTCTTCTCTTAGCTTTCTTCTTCACAAATTTTCACACAAATTAAAACTAGGATAATAAGGCTATTTTCCTAAGATTAAAACGTGACATTGCACATTTATATGCTTTTTTTTAACCTTCCCAATCCTCTACACACCCTTTCAGCTCCAACTACCAAGCAACATTGCACAATAATATGGTGCATGAATTAATCATCTGTGAAGGTACGCACTTCAGATCATATAACTGTTCGAAAACTATACTAAAATTTGCTCTTTTGCACTTATTCTTTGTTGTCACATAGTATTGCCTAGTCTTGTCCAATTTTCTTAACATCCGGTGTTTTATTTTACTCCTAAAGTTACAAATAATCGTATTAAGTTAAATTACATATAACTTCATCACCAACTTTTCTGTTGTCACTAACCGTCTTTCTTTATCCATGTAATCTACAGAAGCATGCAATTATCCAAGAATAAAAATATCTGTTTGGTCTATATACTTTAACTTCTTACTATCTTTTCTGAGTCATACTTCATGTAACTCAAAATTTCCATCCACATATTGGTATGTGAGGAGCATATATAAATGCCCAAATAGTCTACTAAAACGTCTCATTTTGTTTGGACACATTATTAATATGTTTGGATAGGAGTTTATTTGAAATAATTACTATAACACTTTTTCTAATATGATGTATATGAGATAAAAATGTTGTTGAAAAGATAAAAAGGTATATTAAAAATGTAGTTGTGATGTAAACAAATAATTTTTGTGTAAATAATGACTGCCCACACACACACACATATATGTTTCTGTTTTGGATTTTTTTTTTTTGTAATACATATTCTATATTAGTATACAACTGGATAAAATTGTTACACTTTTGTCTCTGGATAGACATGTTGTACTTTCTTTTCTTTTTAGATTGTCATTAATTTCAAGATATGGAACTGATGCTCTTCTTGTTGTAAATTGAGTGCTCGATCTAACTAAATTGGCGAGAGATAACAGAAAATTTTTGCATTAAAATATACCTTACTTAGAAAAATACAATCTCCTCAAATTTGATGGAAGAAAAGGTATCTATGGCCTTTAATTTTAGCAAGCAACATGTTGACTTATGTGTTACTTTGGATTTTTAAGATAGAAAACTTTCTGGAAATTAAAATTTCACCCAAGAAGAAACTAGGCAAAATAAAGAAAAGTATCCATCTATTTCTTTTTTGCATTTATGCAAAGTAAATTTTGCTACCACTTGTTGAAAACTATTGACATAGGCAGTGTGTCTGGATTGTAAATTATTTGAGATAATTTTGTGAAAAAAGTACTGTAGCACTTTTTTGATATGTTGTATGTGAGATAAAAAGGTGATTGGAAAATGTGTTGATGATGCAAGCAAATCAATATGTATAAATAAGGTATAAATAAAGTGTAATTTTTTACAATCCAAATACTTTCCAATCTTCCTGTATTTGGCATCGGAAAATGTTGCTTGGAATCCAAAATTGTTGTTTCATCAAACTATCCTCAATTTAGGAATTTAATAGCTTGAATTTTAAAGACAAGGAATATATGGATTCATGCTGTTACACTTTTGAGCAATAAATCACATTTAGCCATGCAAGAGCTTTGTCATGCTTTGTAGCAAGTAATTTTCTCTGACGTTCTTTCTTTAGAACCACATTTGTCATATGAAGAAATGGTTTGATAAGCTGGCAGTTTTGAAAATGAAGGGCCGTTTGGTAACGTCTATATTTCTTAGTTCCCCTTTTTACTTGATAATAGAACGTTTTCTTCGTTGTCAAAAGCGGTACAAAAGTGTGTTTGTATCGGTGTATCATTTCGCAACAAATTGGTGTAAATGTGTTTGATTAAACATAAAAAGTTATCGCACGGCCCCCAAGTTTTTTCTACATATAAACTTTTTTTTTTCCACATATAGTAGGTAAAACTCTCACGACAGGGAAATACTCAGCTATACCACGGTTCTAACATCTAAAATCCTTTCACGGAAAACAACAGCGTCATACGCGCATGAAGAAGGGATATAAAATTCACTTGTTTTAACATCTAAAATCCTTCCAACCCGATGGGTCAATTTGAGATCGAACAAACTAGGAGGACAATGAAGCGCTTTGACTTATAAAGTGGCTAAATGTGTGTGTAGTAAATAACAAGTTTACGGTTCTTTCTTTGTTATTCCCCATCCAAATCAACCTTACTACAAGTGCAAATGAGCTCTATTTGCAATAGATACCCAATTATTCAAAAATTTTATGACATAAAATGAAAGAAGAATTCGACAAAGACATCACAATGCAACCCTACCTAACCACAATATGAGATCACACAGAATCCCCAGTTTATCGGGACTCGCCAGCTTCATTCTGAAATCCTCAAGCAATCTTCATTATCTTTGAGGTGGGTCAACTGTCCGAACGTTTGCCCCAGCCATACCTTCAATGCGATCCTTTGTGATCTCCACAAAGTGACCAACCATTTCATAAAATTGTTTCAATCCTGACAGAGGGAGGATGATTGAGGAGCGATCAGAACCCGCCACCTGCGGTTTAAAGACCAGTAATGGGAAGGCACAAGACAAACAAATCAGACCTCCTGAATGTAAGACAAACTTTTCAGGCAAGCGGAGAAACTTCAAAAGCAATACCTCAGATATTCTTAAAAAATGGCCTCTGTTGTTGCTTCCAAGATCAAAAAAGAATCTCTTTTGATCAGCCCTGATCACTTTTGAGACACCTGGATTACCAATTTCATCAGGTGGTGGCAAATCTATGGTGCGGTCCACAGTCAAATCAGATGCCGTAGGTTGAGAACTGTGGCCAGATATAAAGCCAGCCCCAACATCATCTGACAGCCCAACAAGACGTTCTGAGGCTTCAGAATTTTGCTGCTTTAAAACGTGCCACCGAAAGACATAAGGTAAGTTTCTCAACACCCAATAATGCAATAACATCTTGCTAAGAAAAGCACCCATGCGTGAAAACCACCTGATTCGGCAGGATAAAAAGCCTTGATGCTTCATTTATCTCAGCTAAAATGTTCCTAAAAGCCGCCCAGCCTTCATCTCGAGCACTTCCAGCAGGAACAATTATAGTACTACGGTTTCTGCTTACAGAGGCTTCAGAAACCTGCAGATATACTCCCATAAAGCAAGAAAGTTTGGGCAACATTACATCCAGAAAAATAACTTGTACTTTTAGTTACAACATATTCACAACAGTACCAGCCAACTTACGAACAAAAGTGTGATCTAAATTCCAAAAGCACACAACATAGACATTACATTACCCATTACAATTACTGAAGGCAGCAATAACAACCATGTAGCCGAAAGGAAAGCAAAAACTACACATGTTACATAAGAATGACCTAGAGTTCTCGTCCAAAAACTAGGCACACAAAAAAATTGTAATTTGAGGCACTAACAAAAGTAACAACTAAAGTATCATACTTTAGTAAGAGAGATGACAGGGCTAACAGAATAAGTTACTTGTGTCCAACAGAGCAGAAAAAAAAAAACCTGGGTCCTTGCTAATATAGAATATTAAGATAAAAAAAAAATTCAGCTAAAAATCCAAAGATTGGAGCTTAGGCTATCCTTGGTAACTGATACATTATCAAATAACTCAATCACAGTTATTAGATTAAATTCCATCATGTCAAGAGTCATTAGAAGGATACATAGTGACTTCAACATCCTGATATAGCAAAACCATTACACAAAATTTACCCTACCAGTACAATACCCTTGACACCGAAATATGTTTGTATAGATAGCTTAGGGGCCATATGATTCATAGTTGGGAATGGGATTTTGAATAAAAACCATATGTTAGAGAAATGTAAGAGCCAAAACCCTACATGAGTATGATAAAAGACAAGAAAAGTCAATTCCTCCGAGTTCAGTACACTTTTATCTATGACTAGGAACAGACATTGTATTGACTTCAGAATAGGGGTTAAGTTAATTTTTCTTTCTTCCTTCTTCCACATTCCCCTTAACTGCACCTTAACTGAATCCCTTAATTAAATCAATAAGAAAATTCATATTATAACGCGCGCCTTAATGTCCTGAATTTCTTGTAACTTCAGATTTGCTTAAAACTAATAAGAATTCATGAATATCAAATTTTCAACCAGAAAACTCATCTCAAACATGTCAGAGTATTCATAGTGTTAAGCCCTTCATGAACCTGATAATTTTCCCCTTTGATTCATTCAAAATCGAACCCAACACACAACATTGTCACAACCGCCAAATCCCCACAACTTCGGGGAGAAAACTGAGGAGGAGAAGGACAAGAAAGTTGATTTCCTTGTCTCTTACTTTGAAAAATTCATTCCTTTTCTTTGTCACATAAAATTAGCCATAAAAGTGAATACAATTTGGGACCCAACTAAAAGCTGGGGATCCCTGAGCTCTACCAAATGACAACTGATTGCCATATGTCACTTACAGGCACAAACAAATGAAAGACATCGGTAATGTTCTATTTCGATACCCAATTACCATGCATCCTCTTAATAGTTCTACCACTAGCCCTTCTACTCTTCTGCACATACATCACTGACAAATGATACAATGGACATCATCCTTTCAAAAAGTAATTGCAATCTTAGAGAAACCATACATCCAGTTCACGCTTGACTTGGTTTGTCTGATGTGAGATTTAAGTGATGCAGTCAACAAAGAGATCAAGAAATAGGGGCCATTGGACGGTTGGAAAAAGCCTGGGCCTGCTTACAGAAAGTGGAAATGGACACAGATCAATTTCAAGTGAATGGATACTCAAAGCGAGAGAAGTTGAAATTATTACCTTCTAGAATTTTAGGTCTAAAAGGGTATTTAGGTTTTTTAATTGTTAGCACAATTCAAAAAGTACTTTGCCATGTATTTAGAGTAGGAGGTAAAAATTTATTCATAACAGCATTATATCTTGTAGGGAAGCTTATAGCTTATATACGCTTGTTACTAAGTTTGCACATAGACAGGTCAATAAGAATTCAGTTGTTTGCTTAGAAGTCTGATTTGTTTTTCTTCCTTGAGATTCCCTTACATTCCTTACTTCCAGTGTCCCGACCCCCAACATTACATGCATATTACTATCCAAGGGTACTGTTAACAGCCCTGAAATAGCCCCAACATCTTCTGAATATCTTCTCACCCCTATCTTGTCCTACATCAGTTTGTACCGACAGCCCAAAATTTCTTCCTCTTCATCCGCCATATTTCTTCTTCCTATACAAATATGGTTGTGAATATCCTGATTTTTCTTCTAGCAAATCATCATGATTTTTTCATCTTTTGATGAATTAAGTCATCCTAAAACATTCTATTAAGTGGCTCACTTTTCTGGAATATTACTTCAAATGCGATAATCTCACAGATTATGACAACTAATTGCTAATACAAAACTGGTTGGAAGGGCTAAGATCTGGTGGTTCGCCATCAAACAAGATGTAATGCAAAGCAGACAATATAATCATACATGTACTAAGAAAAACTACTCTCAGAGAGTATCTGCCTTCTCGTCCCCATCGAAATCTATCAGAAGAGTTTTATGACCTCACAGGACAGAATATACTGACTAAAAAGCTATGTACCAAGGTTTACTCCACTACTACACTCAACCCAAGTTGTTCAGGAATGTCATCAATCTGGCAGTTTTGCAGTCCATTGTGCCAAACTAGGTTGTGATGCCATTAACATAACAACAAGAGCACTTTTCCCAATCATTCAACAAGCAGAAAGGGCAGACTGTGCAAATTTGGTTAATGATCCTCCTGTAGAGCTGAGAATTCTAAACTTTTGGCTGCTGGTTTTGAATCGATAATGAAAGCCTGAACTTTCAGAATTGATTGTGGAATTTCCCAAATCTGCAAGGGTAACACTGAAGTGGATTTCAAAAATTTCAACAAAGAATAGGATCCTTTAGCGAAGGGAAACCACGCCAGCAAAAGGCCTTGTTTCAGCAAAGGAGGATGAAATTGATGGAACAGAACACAGGAATGAGGTGGTGGTAGCATGAACGATTGAGCGACTTCAGGAGAAACCAAGGATGGCAATCTATTCTATTTGGCTCAGAATTACATTGTACATAGACAGCTTCGCAATATTCAACCTATGAAGTCCCAG
This sequence comes from Coffea arabica, assembly GCF_036785885.1. Lineage (NCBI taxonomy): Eukaryota > Viridiplantae > Streptophyta > Magnoliopsida > Gentianales > Rubiaceae > Coffea > Coffea arabica. The sequence goes on from NC_092311.1 coordinate 135,994, forward strand.
CTGTACTTGTTGCTCTGTCGAGTGAACAGCAAGAGCAGTTTGGGGCTTCGGTCCTCCTTTCAACATGTTTCAGACCTTCGGCTCATTTAATTCCTTCCGCTAGTTTAGTCAAAATCACCCCTATGTTGTCCTACATCATCGAGTCAATCTCAAGTCAATTCTTAAGAGATAAACTGAAGTCGAACTTAGAAAGTTTGGAACTCATCAGCTTCTTTTGCAAGCATCAGCAAAGCTTGAAAGGTAAAAAGTTTCTTGAATTGCATTAAATTTTTTTGAGCTTGGCTCATTTATCATGTAGGAAGAACTAAAAGCTTCATTTCACAATTTTGAACTGCTTTTGTCACTATCCAACCACAGACACCTTGGAGGATTTTACTAATACGGTAAACTTATGACCACCACCATTGTAGTCATCTTCCTATCTCAATCAATCTCCATAAGTTTGCAGGCGCCTAGAAATTTTCTGTGTTGGAGCGGCTTCTAGATTTAACCAAGGCCCCCGATAATCAAAACCTAATAATACATTAGATTCCAACTGCCTACCAAACTAGTCAAAGAATATGGAAGTTTTATAACAACTTCTCAATTACTCAGCTTTTCAATTAAAAATAAACAGATTTTTTTTTCGCATTACATCCAAGCATCAGCAGATAAAAGTAAAAAAATGGGATCAATTCTTTAGGACGCATTGGAAAAATGATCTAGTTCATGGCTGACATTTAAGTACCTCGGAAGTTGAATCTTGATGATATTAGTTTAAAATTTATTACTTGATTATCGATGCTGATGAACTGATTTAAAATGAGAATCAGTCATGACTGTTCTTCATGAATGCATTACACACTTCTGAGCAAAAACACCTAAATGAACAGTTCTGCTCCACATCAGAAAGATAAACTCTCACTTCAATTATGAAATGGTATATGAGAGGAGTACACACTGAAAGAAAATACTGCAAGAGAGCTGATCCCAAAGCACATGCAGGCAACAACAAAGAGGTTTCTCAGGATTAATTACTAAAAGACAGTTAATCCCACAATTTTTTTTCAACAAATTGATCCTCATACTTATGTTTTAGCACTTACTTTGTCATTATGAGGTTGTGCTGTTCAAAAACATAATTTGATATTCTTTTTCCCTCATTGTGTTAACCCATTTTGTTACAAAATTGCAATCCAGATTCACAAATTCAAACATTTCCAATGTCCGTTATTCTTTTCAACACAATCACAATCACAATCACCTCCCTTTTCCATCTCATTCACTCCACAAACACATAACTCACATTTTCAAAACGCACAAAATGCATTAATCAGACACTAAATGCTCTCCTTCCTAACTTTCACCCTCCATCATTGCCACAATCTTAAACCTCTTTGCCTCCCATTTCCTATCACCTGCAAGGTGCATGAGTGAATACTTAATAGAACAACCCTTGGTTTCCAGATTAGGGAAAAAGTGTTCTGCAATATGATGTATATGCTTTTGCTTTTGTAATTAAGAAAGGCTCACCATATGATGAATTTTCGAGGAGAAGCAGAGCTCTAGATAACTTTACATCTCTAAATCTTCCACCATGTATGCTGAAATAGTTGTGCACATTTACGACCAATGTCTATATGATTGGTATTTAATATGGAAGAAGAGTAAATAATGGGGTTATGTGGTCGCTGATGGGAGCATGAAATCATTTGGGCCCACTGGGGAAGAAGGCACAGAGGAGGGGTCTAAGAGGACCCAAGAAAGCAGAGAGAAAAAATGAATTGTGAAGGTCCATTTTTCTCCCTTTGAATTGAGAAATCATTTGACAATGGTGGCGATGTTAATTTTCCAGACAGCACAACTGTAGAAGGACTAAAAGTATAAGTACCAATTTAGTGAAAAAAATAAAAGCTGGAGGATTGAATCTATTGCAGTTAAACAGTTAGAGAGCAAAATAAACCATTTGCTGCTTGAAAATTATCAAACAAAACAGGGGAAGAAACCTGAATTTGGCAATATTCCAGAACGTAGCAATCTCCACTATCACAATTTCATCTAGTTTGCTGTTTTAGCTGGGTTTTATATTTTTGGGACAAGTAACATAAGAGTAGGATTAACAAAAGGGTGATTCCTTTTAGAAGAGATGTACATTTAGAGCTTAAGTCCACATAAAAAGTTCATCCAGGGTGCTATGCAGGTAAGAAGAATCTGCCTACTCCAAGAAAACATATAAAACAAAGCTGAATTGCTGAAGATCCTTGCTCAGCAATTGCTATACATGCAGTTAGTTAGAGTAGTAATTATCAGGAAAGACTTGCAGCAGCTCTTTATGGACGGGAAATGATTTTCGAACCACTCATGGTGCTATAATATATAAAGCTACATAATGATTATCAAAGGTGACTTCTAGGCAAACAAAGGCATCAGCAATCCCAATTCTAATTCGGATATACTAAAGATTCATGTTCAAAGGCAAAAGAATAATGTAACTGCCAAAGCTCATGCTTGCAACAAAAAAGAGAATTCAAGGAAGTAGTAGAGACAGGCTAAACAAGGCAGGTAAACCAGCCGCACCTCTAAATTCATTGCTATCCCCTTGAAAAAAAGAAGAGAGGATGCGAGGAGAGGAAAATGACATGTAAAAGAAACAAAAATGGAGGTCCAGAAGTAAGAAAGTAACCTTGAGAAAGCGTCCCCTCCTGTTTTCTCCAACATCGAAGTAAAACACCTACAAACAAACATTGCAAAGAATCCGGAAAGATAAAATAGGGAAAATGAGACATAAAATGGATGCGCTAGCGATTGGCGCGCGCACACAGACACACACTCTCTCTAACCAAGAAAGTAGAATAAATAAAATAACAAAGAAAAGAGAAAGAGTTATTAAAGAACGGTGTATCTGCCTTGGAATCGAGCTGGAGCTCTTTGCTGAAGACGTCCTGTTTGTCAGAATTGACGTAGTAATTAAAAAGATCGAGGAACCAAGAGATGCCGTCGAAGGGGACGATAATAGTGGACCTAGTGGCTGACGTCTTTTCAGAGATCTTGAGGTAGCGTCCCCGTGGATTCTCCTTGAGATCAAAGTAGAACAGCTTGTGCTCCACCTGTAAAGTCTTGCAGAGAAGCTCAACATCATTACCACCGCCGCCGCCGGTGCCGCCTGAATTACCTTCCATCAACCTGACCTCACTTTGGCACCTGAATTTTGTTTTACTTTTATCTCAGCAACAAAATTACTACCTTAATTTGCAGAAAAATGGCCTGTTTTTGGCCCCGGGGGTTTTTTGGAGAGAGGGGGCGGGGGGAATGCGAGTGAGAAAGAAAATGAAGGGCGTCCCACTGCCTGTAGTGAACGCTGTGATATGATACACCACCACTATGCACTAGCAATTATGTACCAAATACTAGTATTAGCAACAAGAATTATCAAATTGCTACCGACGGTCAACTGAAATTGCTGGTAATCGTAACCGAGGAATGTTATCTGGTAATTGCAAGGAATGGTAGGCAAGGGTATAGAAGATTTTTAGGGTACAAAAGATGAAATAATACGATGGGTAGCACAGCAGGAAGCGGTTCTGCGCTTCTGCAAGTTAGGGCATGACGAGAGAAGAGGTCGTCGGGTAAGGAAGTACTGCTACAGTAAGTACATAATTAGTACTTTGACCAAGTCCTGTCATCATTTTTACGTTACTCTCCTCCTCGCCCAGCCTTCTAATTTTTAAAATCCCGCACCGGACCTAATCGCCAATGGACTCGTGTCGCCGAGGGATTCCATCCAAGTCCAGTCGAGCCCATTAGCACTCTCCTTAAGGCCGGAACGCGACTCGAAATTCTACAACTCTCCCCCGTAGGCCCGTTCGAATGGTAAGTTTCTTTTTTTTTTAAATACTGAGAAAATGATCGTTTCATCCTTCACATTTCACAAAAATATTCTTTTCGTCTCTCACTTTTAAAATGAAGTAATTTCATCCTTAACATTTAAAAACTGAAATTATTACATCCCTGAACCCAAATTTCAATCTAAATCAAACCACTAATCAACTTGATTACAAATTTTGGGGGTATAATTGGTAGATCATTTGGTTAACAACTTGATATTCATGTGAAATTTAATGAATCTAAAAAGAAAAAAAAATTATAACATAAAAAAAGAAAGATTAATCTTTTCTATATTATCATTGTATACACTGACAGTTTTATGTACCGTCATAACATTTTAATTTTAATTTAAACACCAAATTTTATATCTATGATATACATCTAGATTCGCAAGCGGATATACTAACGGTGCATGAAAAGATTTACCAAAACAAAAAAACTCTACTATTCCAAGATAAAGAATGGCCGTTTATGTTAGAATTTTTTTTTTTGTTTAATAAATGTCATGTGAATATGATGAAGTTGACCGAATGATCTATCAATTGGATGATTGGATTCAGATTGAAAATTAGGTTCAAGAATGTAATAACTTTAATTTCTAAATGTCAGGGACGAATTTGCTTCATTTTAAATGTGAGAGACGAAAAGAATATTTTTGCAAAATGTAAGGGATGAAACAGGTCATTTTCCCTTTAAAATATATAAAAGAGAAAATTGCAGTATTGGTATTCAAGCTTTGACATATGTACGATTTAAATCCCCAAATTTTGGACAATAATAAATCTGGTATCCTATCTTTCAACTTTTGAACATATTTAGTACATTTGATCGATTTTTCCTAAATTACTATCGAAAAAAGTCACGTGACAGTCACATGTCTAACAACTATTATATAAAAAAAAAGTGTCAAAAAAAACGTAAATATCCTTCTGACACTAAGTATTAAATTTAAGGACTAATAATTTTATTAAGTAAAATATCTTTCTATCACTGAGTGTAAGGACTAGTTTTAACAAAAGCATATTTTACATTTTTTGACATTTTTTTATACAATAGTTGCCAAACATGTGACTATTACGTAACTCTTTCTGATAGTAATTTCGAAAAAATCATCAAGGGTACTAAATGTGTTAAAAGGTTGAAAGTTTGTGTGTGTGTGTGTGTGTTTGTGATAGAGAATAATGAAACAATTTAGAGGTGGTGATTAGGTGTGCATATTTATATGTGACAATGTATATTTGCATGTGTGTGTGTGTATAGGTGTGGACAAAAAGAGAACTAATGTGTACTTATAGGTGTGGACAATAAGTGTAAGGACTAATTTTAACAAAAGCATATTTTACATTTTTTGACATTTTTTTATACAATAGTTGCCAAACATGTGATTATTACGTAACTCTTTCTGGTAGTAATTTCGAAAAAATCATCAAGGGTACTAAATATGTTAAAAGGTTGAAAGTTTGTGTGTGTGTGTGGGTGTTTGTGATAGAGAATAATGAAACAATTTAGAAGTGGTGATTAGGTGTGCATATTTATATGTGACAATGTATATTTGCATGTGTATGTGTGTATAGGTGTGGACAAAAAGATAACTAATGTGTACTGTGTGCAAGAGCATGTATCATAATGTACTATATATGTAAGAGCCATAGTTCAATGAAAAATTTTCGCTTAATAGTTTATACACAAATTAAGCAGTGATTAATATATCATGTAGTAAGACGTTCCTATTATCAAACATTCTGACAAGGTTTTTCTTTTGTACCAAATTTTAAAAACCTAATTCCCTATTTTTTTTACAACTACACAGATCATTTATTGAGTATATGAGATATTATGTGTCGATCCCATAGAAAAATTTGTCAATTATTAGTGAATTTTTAATTTCTTCATTATTTAGACAACCACAAGCTAAAGCAAGTGTATCTAAACTGCAAACATGAAATAAGATGAAGTAAAAATGACAATAAAAAAGGTCTTATGATTATGGAATTCCTAACTACTCTTACAAGTAAAATTATGAATTAATTGAATATTATTATCTTAGTTAATATATGACATAATTTCCTAATATATCTAATACCCGTTCTCGCCATTGTACCAACCATACCACCATGCCTATATCTAGTCCATATCTACTATCGTGATTATAAAATTAACTATAAGTTTATTAAATTCTATAAAATTATATGCAACAAGCTACCAAAGCCACATATGTGCATATTTACTCTCATGAGTGTATACTCTAGATTTAGCACTTCTTTAAACAAATGTTAAATTTTAATTTTCATTGCAAATTTAACACCTTGAGATTATTACAATTAATGATCAGTTAATCATAATTATAAAAGCAAAACTGCTAGATACCTTGCTTAAAATAATAATATCAAATAATAGAGTAAACATCACAAATAAAATATAAAAAGTTCATTCATAATTCTACGCATAAAACTTTATAAACATATAATGAACATAAAATTCAAACTTATATTATAACTAAATATGAAATCCAATACAAGAAAAAAAGTGGTAGTAGCAATATCACAATTGTTACATGAGTTCAAACTCTCCCTCTTTGCTCCTCAATTTTCATCTAAGTTTAGCTATAAATAAGAGATAATAAATCTAACTAATCTAAACTGTTCTACACTAACCTAAATTAAAGAACTAGGAAGCTGGTTCAGTTCTATATTTTTAATGGTGTTTCTTCCCCTCTTCTCTTCTCTCTTTGATTCTTCCCCTCTCCTCTTCTCTCTTTGATTCTTAAAGCAAATTGTATTTATATAGAGAGAAAATGATCCAAAAGAGAATTATAGAGTTTCCAATCTTCAGCCATAAGTTCTACAACTCCTCCCTCAAAAGAAGTAAAATAATTGAGCAAATTACACAAGTTGAGCCGTACTTTTTGATTGCAATCTGGCCCATAATGAAACCTTGGATTGGTTACTATTCATGGCGGGATCGATGCTCTATTTTTCCTTGAAAAAATTGCATTCTACTTTGAAAGATGTTTGAATCAGCTTTTTGTGCAAAACATGATAACTAGTCAGGTGCAAAATTATGGTTAAAATACTGATAACTGGTCAAAAGATCATTGCAGTAGAAAAACATTTCAATAATTTAGATATTTTGCTATGAAAATGTGAGAATTAGACTTTAATGCCTCTATTAGCTTTGAAACTGTTCAAGAATCATTTCAATCCAAACTGTGTAACTCAAGTTATAGCCAAAAATTCGAAATGTGTCATTGCTACCAATACTTTTTTGCCTTGTTTCTTGATTGCATTTTATTCTTTGATCCTTTCATGTCACACGAAATCCACTTGAAATCATCAACAATCATGCAAGTACCTTCGCACTTCAATTTAATTGATGATTAAATTATTAAAACTGATAAAAATATGAAGTTTCTACACTTTAGTCCATTGAAAAGCAACATTCCATACTTAACCATAAAAATGCAAAATTCAACTTGAAACCTAGTTATTTAGTTCCTATAATGACTAAAACACACTAAAAACTAAGTAATAAAACACATTAAAAAGATGTAAAATAAACACTTATCACATGTTGAATTCATAAAGTTGTAAATGAATTAATTTTCAGCATTAAGTACAGTTATCAAACAAGCCCCAACCTTAGTAGATAAATAAGGTCAGAGATATGAATTAATCTTGTATACTAATAATATATACACTATCACGATTAGATATATAACATATTTGTAAAATTTGAATTTCAAGTTCAAATTCAAATTAGGTATCATGCAATTAATGGTGATAGTATATAAACTGTTAGTGTATATAAGATTAATTTTAAAGATATTAGCATTCCTTAAAAAAAATTTTGAGACACTCCCTAATAAGGCCTTATTTAGATCATTTCTTCTACACATCTTTTAATTATATTTTTATCTCACATACGTGACATCTTACAAAAAGTGACAAAGCCTATTCATAGTGATTAAGAATGTAACCCATTCCTTAGTTAGACTCGTACCCTTTTACCAAAATGGCCTCATAAATTGTCACATTTATTCTCTCCAACCAGTTTCATAGAGAAGGGTGAGAGAAAAAAGAAATTTGTCACATACTTCATTGGAACAAAACCCCTTTTTTTTAGTCTTTCCACTTTCATGCCCTCCATTCCGCCCTCATTACCTTTATTTAGTACAAGGTTAGGGTTGCAAAATTTACCAGACAAGTTGATACGCTTTTCCCCTTAAAATCTAACTAGTTGTCTAAAATTTTCCTTAAGTTACTAATTGTGATTATTGGTCTGTTTGCAAATGGTTGTTTTGCCAAAATTTTCTTTTCTAAGTTTTTTAACAACCTTAATTATACTAACCTCAAAAGTTCTCAAAATATTTAAAATATACACTTCAAAATACTCAAAAACACATAAAAAAATTTATGTTCTTTCCTTTCTTCTTCTTCCTCTCTCTATCTCTACCCACTGCTACTGACCATCACTGGTTAGTACCTTTATCGGTGCCAATGCCAGCTTCCTTTTTTTTTCCTTTCATTCTTTATTGTCTTTCCCTCTTCTCTCTCATTCTCTTCTTCTCGCTCTTACCACCTCTGCAACCAAATCACACAGGGGGAGGAAGTGAAGGAAAGAGGTAACAAGAGAGAGGGTAGGGGGAGAAAGGAAGGAAGGAGAATAGGACATGGAAAAGATAGAGAAAAAAAGAAAAAAAGAGTATTATCAGAAATGGTCGTCGATGGAGGTGCCGAGATCAACAGCCAGCAGTAGGAAGGGAATGAGGATGAAAATAAGTAGTTGGGTGGGAGAAAAGAAGAGAACAGAAAAGAAAAGGAAAAGGAAAAAGAAATAAATAAAAAGAAAAAGTTTAACCCATCCTAAAAAGTTGAGCAAATTATGCGAAATATCATTAAACTATTGCGAGGTACCGATTTTGGTCACTAAACTTTTTTATTAGCAAAAAATGTCACTGAATTAGTAAATCTGTACCGTTTTGATCACTCAGTGATCTTATTCCGTTAGGAGAGACGAAAAATAACTTTTTTGAAAGGCAATTTTGTCTAACAGCTTTTGTGTGAAAAATTTCGTCTGGTAAATGAAGGGAAAGTTCACTTTATCCCAAGGTACTTGAGTGATAATAGTACCAAATTCATCATCTGCAAGCCCCTGATTATACTCTCTTTGAGAGCTAGCATTTGCTAGGATTTGACAAGCAACTTGAAGGATCATTCTTCGGCTGACTAAAGCTTATTAGCTGTACCCATAGTGCGGCAGTCTAGAAACCTTAGCTTCGTAAGCTCTTTTGATTCCATCGCCGAGGAAACGAGCCTCATCACCGAGAATCCTGTAAAAATCAATTGGCATTTTTACGGAGCGCTTGGTTGGGGCCAGTGTAGGAGTAATAAATGGAGGAGTGAGAGTGGCGATGGCGGAATTGTCGTCGGAATGGTCGGTAGTGACGATGGTGGAAGGAAGAAATTAGAAGTCGGCGAAAAGTCGTTCGGCCCATTTACTGGTGGCGGAGGAGAAACTGTTTGGGATACTGCTGGTGTTGGCGCTGCCGCTAACAGCATTGAGTTTTGGGAGCTTTCTGGTGATCAGTAGCGGCAGCAGTAACGGTGATAATAGCGACGGAATACAAATGCCCATGTTGCGGTGTCTCAAAACTTCTATTTGTTTTGGAGGTTTTAGAGAATTTACAAAATATCTTTGAAATTGAATCGAAGCTGGACATTGCCCGATCTAATTCAGAAAAAGAGTAAAGCCTCCCCCTATTTCATGAACAAAATCTACAATTCTTTTAAAGGAATTCTCCAATTTCCTTGTAGCCAGAAAAAATTTTCTCACTACTTCTAATTCCCCCTTCAACTTGTCGAAATGAGCCTCCTCAACGAAGAAAACACCCTCAAAAGTTGCAATGTTATTCCTTCATTTACCAGACGAAATTTTTCCCACAAAAGCTGTGCAGATGAAATTGCCCCTCAAAAAGTTGTTTTCCGTCTCTCATAACGACATAAAATCACGGAGTAACCAAAACGGTACAGATTTACTAGTTCAGTGATATTTTTGGCTAATAAAAAGATTTAGTGATCAAAATCGACACCTCGCAATAGTTGAATGACATTTCAGGCAATTTGCTCTCTTAAAAAGTTTCATTACAAATTCCGACACTAAGTAAAATTGAAAATACTAAACAAACATCGGTTCCGTTTGAATTAGCTGTTTTAAAAATATTTTACTGTAATAATATATATAAAAAACTTTTATTGTATATATTTTTGATGATATTTTAAAAATATATTTTAGTGTATTTTTAAAATTTTTAATATATTTTTTAAAAATTCACACACTATCACTCACCGCCACCCGCCACCGTCGCCGCCCAAAAAACGGGGAATTCAAACAGAGCCACCATTTCTCTCAACACAGCGAGTACATATTTTGCTTGTCATCTGGGAAGTGATACTCTGCTCTCTGGGGAACATTCCCGCCCAAAAATTTCGCCGTCTTCAACCCAGACTCAAATAAGAGCCCCAAAATAGTCAGTCAGCTACTCATCATCAAGAGGAGAGGATCATTCGTTTATTTACTTCGGAGCTGTGGAGATAGGGTAGGGTACCTCCAGTGTCTTCTGCTTTAGAGATGACGACGGAGAAGAATTCGGAAGGTCCGGGAACGCCAGCTATTCAGTTGGACCAAGTAATCGAAGGAGACACTATTGGCTCCAGAAACTACCGCTTCGTGAAAGTTGGAGAATCTGTGCCGATTAAACCTCCTGGAAAAGATGATTCCCTGTACGATTCCCATAATCCTCCGTCGAAGCCTTTGGCTGTCTCGGAACGATTTCGCCTACTCTTCATCGCGCACTCTAATGGTCTATTTTTTTTTAATTTTCTTTTATTTTTCAATTGCTCTTTCACTAGTATTATTTTTTGGTCGACCAGTATTGGCAATTACTTATTTAATTTTTGGTGTATGTTTACTCATCACGATTCTCTCTCTCTCTCTCTCTCATATGGGTGGTCGGTTAGGTTTTTATGTAGCAAGGACAAAGGAAGTCATGGGTTTGGCAGAGGAAATCAAAGACAACGGGAGTAGTCAATCGATTGACGAGTTGAGCATCCTGATCCTATCTATTGGAAGAGTTTCCATATTGGCACTGTCTTCGGGTGATTCCTTGCTCGCTGCTTCTGTAGCAAACCAACTCCATTTCTTTTCCATTAGCGCTCTACTTCATAAGGTAAAAGCTGTAGCATTCATTCTGTATAGTCATTATGGCATTGTTCTTATTTCGGTCTTAATGCTTTTGATGTAGCATACTACCACATTGCACACTTCGTGCGTGATATTATATATGAAAAATATATTTATTTGTTACTTGTGAACCGTGTGTGGCTCTTATCATGTACCTAAGCACAGTCTTAGACCTACGTCATGATTTTTCACATGAAGATGAACTTTAAAGTTTTTGCTTCTAATAGAATTCTTACCAAGGGGAACTTGACGGAAGATGGAAATTGGGGTAATTCCAATGGTGTAGGGGGAATGGGAGCTTTGTTTATGAGGGCAATAAGTGAAGTAGGTAAAATTGTAGAACCTTATTCCTAGTGGGCTCACAATTCTCGTTTAAGTGGAATTTAGGTTTGCTGAGAATTTAGGCTCACTTTCAGCAGAATTCATTTTACCAAGTGACGTCACTTTAAGAGTGAATTGCTTTTGAAACATGGCAAAAGGGGTTGTCACAATCCCCGTTTTTCCTTTCCAAACTAAAATATCTTTTGAATTTTTTTATAATAGATTTTTAAGGACCTTTTGCCATGGTGTGATCCAGCTTGCTCATATTCCACACATTTCCACTTCTACCTTTGTTGCTTCGTCTCTTTATTCCTTATGTCATATATTTGCACGGAACAAGCTTAAATTAACTGAGTACCTGCCATAGCTAAAATTTCGGGAAGCTTAATACCTCTGCTCGAGTTCCTGCTTCTTTTACTATTTGTCGGCTGCATCATATGGTCTGTGAGCTCTTCAAGCTGTTAAATCACTTGCAGTTACTTCATTTTTTCCCCTCTGATTAACAGCATGAGTTTTGAGGTGTTTCAACTCTCCCTCACTCTATCACACATGCACTTTAACAGGAACAAAAACCAGCTTTTTCAGTTTGCCTCGATGACTTCAGTTGCATCAAGGACATGAAATGGGCTAGAAAAGCGGAAAAGAATTATGTTGTTCTATCAAGTGATGGAAAGTTACACCAGGGAATTGGTCAAGGTTCTCCTATGAATGTGATGGACAATGTTGATGCTGGTATGATTCTGTTCTTCAGAGTATCCTTTCATCTTCTATTCCACTTATAATTGCTTGATCTCACAAAGATTCAGTATGTCTGCTAATTTGCAGAAGAAACTATGCTGTTTTCTTGGTCCTTGGCATCTTTTTTATTCCTATGAATAGATTGAATATTATGTTGTCTGCTAAACCTATCTTAATTCTGGAGTTGGAGTAGTCCCTCCATTTATTGCTTTTACAATCTATATAAAGACTTTGTTTTCTGACATAGTGGAATGGAGCCCGGACGGTGCTTTTGTGGCTGTGGCAAGAAAGAATGTTCTGGGTATCATGTCATCCCAGTTCACCGAAAAGCTCAGCTTTTCACTATCTTCCACATCGATTATAGGTACTTTGTATAACTTTATTCTGTCTTAACTGACTTGATTAATGTAGAAGATATACTAGACAATCAGCAAGGCTAATCAGATCTATACTTTGGAGTCTTATTCATTGTCAGTTCAATATTTTTGAGTCATTGACCTTTTCAATACTAAGGTTTGGCTTTTAATATCGATGAACTAATAGTTTGTGTTTCATTGGGTGATTGTTCTTGAATGTGCTCTTTTAACTATTCATTAGTTAAGATCTTAGGTTTGTATTATCATGACATTACTTGATCTGGCATGAAAAACATTTTAACAAATTTAGTCAGTTACTGCAGTTAGTGGCGTCTTACATGTTTATGTTTATGTGCAATAGTAGGAGATAAATTTGCTGATTTAGGGTTGGAAGAATGCAAAACTAATCTATATCTCTATTATCTCCTTTTGCTGGATATTTTCCTATCAGTGGATTCTATCAGATGGCTTCGTACAGATAGTATCGTTTTAGGATGCTTGGAAGGAGGTGATGAGTCTGAGCAGGGAAGTTACTTTATTCAAGTCATCGCGACCCAGAGCTTGGAAATTACAGATGTCAGCAAACAATTTCCATACAGTTGACTTGAACTTTTCTTATGCTCTTATTTTGTGGATATTTTCTTGTTGATGCACATTTTAGTACAAATTGTTGCTTGGGTTGTGAGCTGTGGCTTTTTTACTCTTTCTCATTTTTACTAACTTGTGGTCCCAAACTTTATATTTGTCATAACTGGTTTCTATCATTTTGGTAAAATAAAATGGATTCAAAGTGCCAAACTCGACATATGGAAGATACTTTTACCTTGTTAACATTGTTAGGTGCTGTTGTTAATTAGCTGCTTTATCATTCAGAGGGACTACAAGAAGTAAATTTTCTTCACTTCATACCCAAAGGGGCATGTAATCCCTAAAAGCTTGTAAGATCTTGTATCCTATTAGAGTCAGGATCTACCATCAAATCTTCTCTAGGTCCCTGGGTCCTGAGATATTAATTTCTATTGTCAAACTTGCCTTCGTCTTTAATGTCTTGCCAACAGCAGTCTTGTTTCATCTACCTTAAGCCCAATATCTATTATTAGAGTTCCTTTGATGCCAAGTGTATGTGCATGGTATTTTGGTTACATTGGCTGTTCCCTGACAACACAGAGTGTAGGTTCAACTTTGGGTGGTTAGTTGTTCTTCATTTATTCTGTAATGGTGCTTTGTGTTGTAACATTGGAGTGTCTCGTCTTGAGCCATTGATTTATTAATTTGGCGAGTAATTCTTTTAACTTTTTGAAACATGGATTGCCATCACCTATAATTTTTTCCAAAGCCTTGTGCTTTGTTTTTAAGAGGCCATTAATCTGATAGAGGATAGTTATTTTGAAAACGTGGTGAATATATTTTAATGCAGAAACTGAACCATGATTATGAAATTCTCCTCAAGTTTATGAAGTATGGTTCATAAGTAGCGGAGGACGATTTATCTTTCTGAGACTGAAAAGAAGATATGTCTGATGAGTTATTCAAGATACATCACACACTTTTGGGAGGTCATTCGTATGACTGATTATTTCAAGCATATGGTGAGAGATCATATCATGTCATCGGTTTGGCATTATTTTGAAAGCATAACATTTATAATCACTATGAGTAAGCTGGGAAAAGAAAATGCAAATAAGTATAACAATGATAGTTTGTTACAGGTGTGTCCATATTTCATGAACTTGGATATGAGTATCATGCGACATCAGAATGTCTATTTCCTCTTTTCTATGAAGTAATTTGTTTTGACTTTTCATTTACTCATCTAGCCTTTTCATTGTCTTCGAAGGATGATTAGGCTAGTATGTTTCGTTTCAGTTCTATTTAAATTTTAATCAAGATATCTTACAGTCTTCCATTCTTGAATCTTGAAAAAAAGCCATAATAAGTAAAAAGAGGAGGTATGAAGAATCTGGTAATTAAAGATGGTGAAAATGAAAAGCGGGAGGGGGGACAATCAATATATATGCAACTATTGCAAGTATTTCATTTGGAGTTACATTTGGGTGAGTAGATTTACACCTGATGGGGTTGCTTTTGTTTCTGTAACATGTGAGCACAAACAATTAGACTGGGAATCATGCCATGTCCCAATTCTAAGAAGAAGTCTCTCTACTTGAGGCTTCGTACAATATAGTATGAGGCTGAATCTCCTCATGTCAAAGACCAGTGAGCAGTTTAATCTGCATATTCACTTCCTCCCCACTCTGCAAGTTTGTGATATCACCTTAATACATACTCCTTTTTATGCAGCATGGCTCCTAAATGGTCTTACCAAGTTGGTCATTGATTTGATAGTCAGTCTTTGAGTTGTGGCTGTGTCTGTTACATTGATGTTGAGATTTGTGCAAACATCTTGAGGTCTACTTCTTCTTTCATCTGACGATTAAGTGAAAGGGGTTCATGTGGGGAAATGGAAAATATCTAGGGTGCTCTGTCTCTTTACTGTTTCAAAACCACCCTTGATGGCTATCTGATGCTTGCCAATATTTTGCTCAAGTATCTTGTTTAAGTTCCATAGTGATTGAGGTTAATATTTCTAGTTTGACTAGTTGATCAAGTTAGTGCTTGATTTATTTTTCTTGTGATAAGTGAAAAAAAGGTGTTCATCTCATTATGCATTGGATTCTGTGTTGGCATACGCACTGAACTTAATTCAGATCTGAGAGTGATTGGAGGAAGCTTGATGGAAAATTCTCAAATTTCTAACAGCTTGTGCCTTTTATCCCTGTATTGGGAGTTTAGAAAAGTAACAAGTTTTATCTTCATTAGGTTGAAATATGACTTTGTAGATAAAGGTTTTACAAGCATTTTAACTTTCTTGTAGATGTTCTCCAATTATCACGTGGTTTGGCGTTTCCATGATTTTGAATTCTAGTGATATAAAATCTATAGAAGTCATTGAATTGTAATATTGTATTTTAATTGTTTCTAGTGTCATCGACTGATCTTGAATGCTGTTATCTCCTTTTATGTCGCTTAGGCCTGTTCAAAGCCAGTTGTGCTGTCATTCAGTGATGCATTTCTAGATTACCAGGACAACGTTGTGCCCGGTGCGACTGGACCAAATCTGTTCGTGAGTTATCTAGATCATCAGTATGTGCCTTTAACTGCATTACAAGTGGTTCCGCCCTTATTGATCAGTTTGGTTTGATGTACATGCTATGGCTGTTTGTGTTTTTGTCCTGGTTACCTTTACAAACTCCAAACTGAGAATAAGTGCTTTGCAGTATTGTGTAACCCATGGATTTGAAATTTATCGCTCCGTGAAATGTTTTGCCAGTTGGGAATGTGAATTGAAATGGTTTGTGATTTCTTCAGCCTTCTCTTAAGCAGTGTGATTGACATTAACTTTTATCTTTTATTTAAAAAATCCCAGCTTGCCACATTTGTTATCAAGGGAAGTCCATTTGAAGCAGGATTGAAGGTGTTATATAGTATTTTCATAGAGTTATTGCCAGTTGTAGCTCTCTGCTTACTTAACTCTTTATCATTCTTCTTTCTGTCAGATACTAGATTATTGCGGGCTCACTATTTGCAATTACTCCAGAATATCATTTGATTCTTGCATTTCCGTAATCATAAAGTCCCAGAAGTAATTATATTTAATAGGAAATGTTGCATTATGTATCCCACCGAAGAGATTTTGCAAATCAAAACTCGTTTTTTCCCAAAATCATTCCAATATTTTGGTGGCTTCTCAGCGTACCAACGCAAAGGTATCTATAACCTATTAGTGATTGATCGTCCTTAGCAGCCACACTTGCTATTTACTGTTTCTCTGCACCTCTTTGGTATACAACTATTTTTGCTTCATTTCTTGTTAGATTTCCATTATTTCCTGTTATGTGACTTCCTCTTAACCGACATGCATAAAAATCCAGACAATTAAACAATTTTTTAGTCATTTTTTCTTGTCTCCTTACCAAAAGCATATATTTGAATGTGTTCACTCTTTCCCACAATTGCTTCTGGGGCATTGAAGATTGCAAAGCCAAAAAAAGAAGTTAGGTGCCAGGTGCTTGATTAGGATGCTACTTCTGCATTTTAAGCAATGCCCAAGCTCTTTTAGTGCTGTATGGCCGCAGAAGCAATTAGACCACTCTTTCGAACATCTGTTTATTTTCCTGGAAGAGCAGCATTGAAAATTTTGTCTGCCTAGTACAAATGCCTTCTAAATTCTCAAACCAATGTTATTTAGTAATTTAATTTGGGAACAAGTGCCTGGATCTGATAACTGGGATGACCAAAGATCATTTTCTTTATAATTGTGTTGTTGTATTGAAACTAATGCATCGCTATCATCACCTCATCAGTCAACACCTCATCTTATTCTTATACCCCATGGTTTCTATAAGACTGGCACTTTGTATATATCTGGACCCAGAGCATTGTTACCAGGAGTGGAGTTAAGGGCTTCATAAATTTCTGTCTATCAGAAGGAATATGGAGAGGATCTCTTTGCACAACATGTTAAGCCTCGCAATATAGGTTCAAGTTTTGGCTTCCATTAGTAAACTCTCATTTTTTATCCATTGAAGAGAAAGTCCCTCTCATTTCTTCTACATCGGGAACCAAATGCATCCAGTCTATTCTTTTGGAATTGACATGAATTCTATTCCTGATAGAGAATTTACTTTTAGCGCATTAGCATCCTTGTCCTTTGCCAAAATGCTCATGATATTTGCTTGTAGCTGTCCACTTATAGATGATAAGCCTGTTTGCATCCAATCAATCTATTATCAGAGTTTGTAAGTTTTGCTGCTGATAAATGTGTTATATAGCCTTACGCCTGAACTAATACACACTAATTTTGTAACTGTTGAGAAAAACCCCTCTCTTTTCCTCTATGTAGTAATTGATATGATATTCTTTAACTAATGCAGTCATTTTAATCTTCCATGGCATTGGACATCCCATGCATTCTATTCTTTCCAAAGAAAGTTCAGTAATTAGTATTGACTTTTACTATTTTATTTTATATTATTGACTTTCCCATGTTACTCATTTAATTTTATATTTTAAATCAAACTTGTGGCAACTGTATTATTGACTTTTACTTTCTGAATTGCTTGATGCATCTAGATGGTGGCATTGGATGGTCTTACTGATCAAGTTTTATTTGTTTTTGTTTCCAGGAAGCTTGCGTTCATTGCTAACAGGAAGAATCTCTCTCAACACATTGTGATACTTGATTGGTCACAAGATGGCAATAAAAATGAACCTGCAATAGTTGAGCTATTAAATGATGCTTGGCGTGCATACATTGAATCTCAAGGTGCACAAATTTCTCATTTACATTACAATTGTGCCATGATTTTCCGCTTTACTTTTTGCCTGCTTCCTATTTGCATGTATGAATTTGTTTTTTCAGTTTTTCTATGCATGTATCCTGTGCTGATATATGGGTTATGCGTTTCTTATCTTTCTGCAGACGTGTATATGTACAACAAACCCATTTATTTCTGTTTGCCATCTAAGTAGATATTTGAGTTAGCCAGAACTTCATTCTTGGAGACCTAGGGGAGAGTAAGAGTAAATTTTAACATTCATGCTGTGACAATTTGTTGTATTTAGAAGCGCTAAAATTTATAAGGATCTAATAGTTTCAGGCTACAGTGTATATCTCTTTATCTAGGAAATGTGAATGGGCTGGTTTTACCCAGAGTCCTCATATATGTGGGTTTGGCTTCATTGTTGGGGACCCAGACCCTGCTGAGACCAGACCATGCAAGAGCAGTATGGATCTGGTTAAGGCCTGGTCTATATAATCTAGAACACTGCAAAACCAGTTTAGTGTAATTATACTTAATAAGGTTTGCTTGTGTTTAGAAATATTTTTCTTATTTTACTGTATTAACTAATAAATCTGGATCTAAGTAAATTTAATTTTTTTGGGTCTGGGATTAGAGGTTCCATACCTATTGAGTTGCTTACCATTAGCCCTTTGCCTAATTGCTTGGCATAATATAGATGTTACATAGGAGGTTGATATAGAGATACAAATAATTGATTCTGCATCTTCAATTGTATTGTGGAAAGGAAAAATCAATCTTCTGTGTCTTTTTTATTTTGATTCGCTGTTGTTGGTGCTCTAATTTCATTTATAGTACCAACAAAAAGTGAAAGAGTCTTCCGATGCTTTCCTTTTGCATTATATACACTAGTCGGAAGAAAGGGGGTGCAAATTAAGAAAGAATGTTGTTTTAATTAAAATCAATAGAAATTATTATTTTTTTCACAAAAAAAAAAGAAAAGTTATGACTTTTTTTGACAAATAAATAAAAACGAATAGAAGTTATTGGGTGTGGAACTTATTAGAAGTTACTAACTTAAGTAGTTATCCTTAGTAAATTTTTACTTTTTATAGGGGTGAAATTGGAAAATCTAAAAAGTGACACAGAATTTTAACACAAACCCCTCCTCTTGCTTTATATATAGAAAGATATGATGGCATTTTTCAAAAATTCTGATCACTACTGTATGTATGTTTTGATGCATGTACTTACCAACATATCACTATTGTTAGTATTAAATTCTTACTGCTGTTGTTCCATGAGTCTTTGGCTATTATTTCTTTTTTGTTAAATGGTCCTGGCGTTTAGAGTTAAGACAAGGGAATGAGATCACGTTAGTACAGTTTAAGATGGAATTGGTATTTCAGCTGGTGAGGATTATTTGATGGCTGAGGCTGATGGTTCTAAGGCTTGAAAAGCCAGGGTCAAGATTGGTTGTAAGATGGCTTCTCTGTAACAGGGACCTCAACAAGCACATACTGTGATCCTGTGATTGTTTGAGATCATTAAGTGTTTGAATTCCTTCAGTTTCCCATGTGTTGTACTGGTTTTGCTTAGAAGTGGACAAGTGTCAAATCTCATGGACAAAGGTGTAAAACGGTTGTGCGGGAGAGTATAAGTTTTGAAAGGGTTTCATTTTATTTTGAGCAGTATAGCAACCATTGAAGCCCTGTTTCCAAGTGGTAACTAGCTATTCTAGATTTATAGACCAAGCTGTACTAAGAGTAACTATGGGACTGTCTTTCTTGTTCGAAGGCTTATCTTTCTCAACAGAATGAAGAATGAAGTATAAAATGATCCAAAGAAAAATAAAGAGGACCAGCTCCACTTCTCCTTGCAAGTGGAGTTCTAAATGGTTTCCTGTGAATACAAATATACACTTTTGGAGTTTTGTATTAAACTTGTCAGTAACCATTATTGTTAGGGAAGACAGAAAATTTATTTACTTAAATATTTGTGTTTTTGTTTGTAACATCCTGACAGTGGTTCGTCTGACAGCATTGATCATTTTGCTTCAGGGAATGGTGATGATAATTTGATCTTGGCATCGTATGTTGACAAGGTTTCCCAGAATCATGAAATTAGATGCATTGTTGGAGAAGCAGAGACTGAACTCTCTCCTTGTTGCATTCTTCTTTGCCTCACCATTGATGGGAAGCTTTCCCTATTCCACTTTTTCAGGTATCTTGATTTTATATTGTGTGATCTCCCAAGAGGCATCCACTTATTTACTGCTGATACCTACCATATTCCCAAGGGGCATTCAAGAATTTGAACAATTTGTCATGTAGTGCTACAGGTGCTTTGGGTTCTCCTGAGGTTATTGCTGACTCAGATGGAAAAGAGGATGGTTATGCCGTCATGCTTCCAGAACATGGCTTGTCTGAGATTTCTTCGGAAGTCAGGGAGCAAAATGTGCAGCATGTATCTCTTCGCTTGGAACCTGATGATTCTGGGATGGTTGAACCTCATACAGTTGATGATGTTGTTACAGGAAACAGCAAACTATCTGCATCCTGGGAGAGCAAAAAGCCTGATAAACAAAGTAGTTTTGACAACCTGGAGCAGAAACCTCCTATAAGTTTTGAGAAACTAAATGGTGACAATGAGGAGACATTTACTATTCCAATGCCAAACCAAGATGGAGGTAACCAGGAGCTTTTATCAGCAGAAAAGCCAGGTCCTAAATCAGAAGATTTGCCTTCCAAGACTTGCCACCTTGAGGCTCCTGGAATTAGGGATAGAGATTTCTGCAAGACAGAAGCATTTTCTGTAGCCAAACCTCATGTAAATTCCTTTTCGGTTTCAACTGATTTGTCCAGCCAGTCTATTAGCAAAAATCTACAAGCATCTGGCAGTCTGGAATTCCGAGAAAATTATGTACTAACTGATCTAAGGACTGCATCACCTTCCTTCTCAATTGCTAAATCGACTCTGTTGGAAACTTCTGATGAAAAGTCATTATTATCATCTATTGGCATTATCGATAAGAAATCACCCGGAATTCCAGATAGAAACACGTTACATTCTACTGGATGTCTATTTCAATCTCCTCCAAAGTCAAAGGAGACTGCTGCCCCTGCAGTTACAATAGATTCTTCAGGACAGAGACCTATGGCCAAGATGGGAGATATAGGCTCGGTATCTGCCTTTGGCAACTCACAAGTTATTTTGCAGGAAAGCTTTGCTTCAGGATTGTCTTCGGTGCCTCGAATCTATGAAGAACATTTGTCTGCTTCCTCCCAATGGCCCAATAATGAGCAAAAGTTATCAAAACAGATCTGCAATGTAAATCTTTTTATTAAATACTGCATAGTTTTCCTTTTTCCTTTTTGCAAAGGTTCTTGCACACCTTTTCTGTTGTAAGATGATTCATATTTATAGTCACATACTTTTCTTGGAATGGTTTGAAAACTTTCAAAATTATGCTTCACGAAATGCATGAACACCCTAGATAACGGGCAGAGGGATGGCTCGCATAAGTGCTTTTACGCTTGTTTTCTGATGGTTTAAAATTATTCACATTGACCATACGGTTTAGACTCCAAGTGCTGTCAAATTATTCTCATGTATTAGGAAAGTGCTTTAGTCTAATACTAAATCCTAATTGGACATTTTTTTTTGTTCTGTGTCCTTGAAGAAAAAATAGAAAAATTTCTCTTGCAGCTTTGTAGTTATCATGTAAATGGAGATCTAAGTGTATAATGTCCTACAGGTTGAAGTAATGGCCAGAAAAATGGATAGCCTTCTAGAAGCTATTGGAGGAGCAGGCGGTTTCAGAGATGCTTCAACTACTTCACAGGAAGACTCAGTAGTAGCATTGGAGGAAGGCTTATGGACAATTTCAGAAAGATGCAGAATGTGGAGGGTAAGCCTTTGTAATCGGTCACATCTCTCTCTCTCTCTCTCTCTATTTTGTATACCTATGCACTTGTCTGGATCCACACATCTTGTTTGGCGAGCTTATCGTTTTTGCTGTATGAAGCGTCTTTATCTTACAGCTCCTTGGCTGTATTTAGGCCTACCAAAGTCTTGCCTTGATTTAAAAATTTTTTTAATTGAAGTATTGGTGTCAGATGGATGTGGTACATTGACATGTAGATTTAAGGATAGTAGTATACCTTGGAGGTGAACTGGAGGAGGTATGGTTCAATATTGAAAGAAGATGCTATGCTTTCATGTACTTGCCTTATCGAAGCCCTTCATTTGGTTTGTTTCAGTGAGCTGACTTGGCATTTTATGAGAACTTGACATTTTTATATCTTTTCTTTTGAGTTTTTGTGAATTTTTAAGGTCTAGTGGTGTTCTCTGCCCAGGAGAATGCTACGACCAATATTTGGGTCCTAATTTTAAAGATTGTTTTTAATATATGGGCTTCCTAGATCTTATTTATTCCTTTAAAAATGTGCATCTAGGGTGATGTTATTTTGATTCATGAAATAGCATATCATGCAAACACTTCATGTTCTTATCTAAAGGTAATTTTTATTAAATAACTTTTCGAATGAGGGAAAGTGGGGAGAGGGAACTATCTCATTCTTGCTTTGTTATCTTTTAGCAGCAGTGCTTACTCTGGTCTTTAGTGCATTCTTTACATTATTGACCATTAAAACGTTGAAAGCTTTGGTTTGCTGGTTCCTTTTACCACATGTACCCTGGAATAAATCTCCATTTTCATATTCTTTCTAGGGAGTACTGGAAGAGCGATTGAGGGAGATCCAGCTGCTCCTGGATAAAACAGTGCAAGGTATATTTTGATTTTATACTGTTGCTATAATTGAGAACTTGGAAATTGCTGTTAACCCATGAGTCAAACTCTCATCCATCGGTTTATAGTAAGTTTCTGATCAATCTTGGATTATCTGTGTCATTTATATCATGTTACCCGGACATTTTTCTTGTCTTTGTCAAATGAGTTGAAAGACAAAGTACCACCCATGTTGCTTTTGAGTTGATTGTTACCTTCCTTTGGGATGCAAACTCCTCAGCAACCCTATTCCTTTTTGAATATTTTGCATACAACTTGATTGTTTAATGAACCATCCAATTTATTGAAACTAAGATACTCCAGGCACAACTTGCATTGGACAACTACTGTTTCTGATGTATTTTTCAACGGACTAGGAAGGAAATCTCATTCTAACTGATTTGGGTAACTTTCCTATATCAATAGTTATGGTACAAGATCAAAGAGGGTTGCTGTATACACCAATCAATGACCTATAACAGTTTTTTCTAAGACAATGGGTACAAGGTTCCCGACCAGGATGGACATGTAGATTCAGTAATGGATGTTGGAAGTCGGACAATTAAAGAATGATAGGATGGAGATAAAGGGCTTTGAGTTGCAATGTTAGAGATGGGATAGTTTACCTATACTTTCCTCCTCTTGTTCAGATTCATGTGCTCCTTTTTATGTATAACGGTATTTAGGTTCAACATCTTGCAGCTCTGCTTCTAAGGAATGGGCCTTGATTTTGTTTCCTCATTATATACTAGCGGTCTTCACTAGAAACTTCTCTTTCTGATTGCTCCCTCAGAACAGCACTTATACCCCTACAAGAGTGCCAACTCCAGCTTCACATTTGCACTCACAATGTTTTTGTTCTCTCTTTTGACTGAGAAAAGAACATGTTTTATGATTAGTAGAATAAATTACGAAGTCAGGAAACTGCACTGCATTAATTTTTTGCATCTCATCAATTTCCCAGTCCATCAGGTACCTCGTAAACTTGGGTGTTTGATAACCCCATGAAGTACTTGACGAATCAAGTGCTTATACTATTAAGTTTGTTTGGTTACAGAATTCTCCTATCTCTGAGTACATTGAGAGCCACTTAGTTTGTGTACAAAATTTTGAGTGAAAGTTTTATAACTTAATTTGTTGAATTTTTATAAACTTACACTTTCATGTACACACTTTACATACATATACACACACAGTTTCAAACATACACATCTCTCTCTCTCTCTCTCTCTCTCTCTCTTTCGCTATTTGTCTCTCTCTCCCTCTCCCTCTCTTGCACAGAAATACATATTTTTCACTAACACACACTTAAAACATAATCTCTCTTGTACAAACACAAGAACTACATCTTTCTTTGCTCAAACATGGAGTATTGCACAAAACGCACTCTCTCACACATACACAAGCACACTTTCCATCTTAGTAGTTTATCAATGTTAAAAGGTGATACTTAAAAAACTAATTTCATAGGAAAATAAAACATAAGTATTGCTATTAAACTATATGATACACATAAAATTAGAATATTTCAGTTCAGTGCTCAAAATCAGCTGATTATCAATCACATGACTTTTATGAGCTCAGCAAATCAAGAGTTCGACACTTAATTTTCAGTTTTCAGTTTTCAGACGTCAGCTTTCAGACCCTAAAATGCAGAAAGAAACATTTTACTATTTTCTTGGTATCTACCAAACCTTAACTACTTTAAGTGCCCTTGAATGTCCATGTTCACAGAGCTAAGCACTCCTGATGTTTGAGCAATATCTGTTATCAGTTCCTCATCATCATTTGATGCAGTCTTATTGAGACAGTTTTTGCGATGATATTTCAGTTTCGGCAAAGAGAATATGTATGCAGGGCATTTTCCAGCAAGCTACTGATAAATGGTATTGGGATCTTTGGAATTGTCAGAAGCTGAGTTCTGAATTGGAGTTGAAGAGAAAGCATATAATAGAAGTTGATCAGGTTAGCACCTATTGGGTTCATGAATTCTCTCTTTTACTCTTGCAAGTTACCTGGATTTTATTTCTATTTTCAGGATTTAACCAGTCAGCTGGTTGAACTGGAAAGACATTTCAATACCATCGAGTTTAATAGGTTTGGTAAAAGTGAAGTAGCTCAAACAAATCCAAGGGCTATTCAAAGGAGTCATGGGAAATCAAGGTATTCTGAATGGCTATAAATTTTTTTTTTTTAAGCCAGAGTAATTTGTTCCTTTTTGTTTCTGCTTATACTGTTCATGCAAACTCCCAACTGTGCCACATGAAAGTTTGTTATGTGGAAGCCAACCTCTGGTAATTTAACTGTTTAGTTGTAGTAGTGATTACCATGGATTTGTTATTGAAGATAGAGTGATCTATAATGTCAAATTGTTCGGTGCTGCAGGCAACAGTCTTTTTATAGCTTACAGAATACAATGGGTGCACAGTTAGCTGCTGCAGAGAAGCTCTCAGAATGCCTCCGGAAACAGATGGCTGCACTTAATGTGCAGTGCCCAGCTAAAAAACAGAATCTAAGAAGGGAGCTGTTTGAAACACTTGGGCTTACATATGATGGTGCCTCTTACAACTCTCCAAGTAACCAAAAGGCATCAGACACCCTAACAAAGCAACTTCTGAAAACGTCATGTTCTTCTGTCTCTGCTAAGGAACTGTCTTGTAGAAATCAATATACTCCTGTGAAGGCTTCTGAATCAGAAAGTTTGAGGCGGCGTCGAGACTCATTGGACCAGGTAATAACCTTGTGCCTTTGGATGTGTCTGAGCATAATGCTTGCAGGGCCCTGCTGATATGTTTCTTCCACTTTTGTCTTGAGGCTCTCCTTTTCGTTTGCTTTTTTTTTTTTCGATAGAAGGTGGTAGTAAGTGTGGTGACATGGACAGTAAGAACGATGTGCAGTATGAAAGGTAAAATGTGACATGAAGATGTGCATGGTGGAAGAATTGAGTTTCTGTTTCAACATTCTGTATATCATTTAGGGAAGAAAAGGAATTTTTTACAAATTTGTGCTCTCTACCACCTCAATCTCACAAATAATTGTTGTAGTATGGGTAATTTACCTGAGTAGGAGCTCTATCCATATGGCCTGAAGTTAGTTTAACATGCATATGCAATGGTTGAAGGAATAGGAAATTCAGAAGTGTATTTGGAGTTGAAAGCTGGCCTCTAAAAAGCTGAAGTTCACAAACTGGTTTTTAAATGCACAGTATATTGGCTTTTATTATTAGTAGTATTGTGTATTTACTCATGTGCTAAAAATTTATATGGAGTTTTCTGCTGCATCGTTTGCAAAATTTTTAGCTCTCACAGTATTTGTTATATTGCTGCCAACCACTTACTTTGCAATAACATAGTAGTGTTCTTTATCAAATGTCCTTGTGCCAGTGTGCATTTGCATATATTTGTCTGTCTGGCCAGGCAATAGGAGTGTAGTAATTGAGAACATATTTATTTAGGTATATGTAACAATTGTTGTTTACTCACGATCCTTGTAAATAATGCATTTTGGGTATCTGAGGATACCAGCTGATGCTTTATTCTGATGCCTTGGTTATAGATCTGCGAAGAGAGTGCATATCTTTATTGAATTTGACACCTTTTTTTTTTTAATTTTTAGTCAAACTATTTGTACGTCTGAATTTCTTCACTGCTTTTGTTTTCAATCTTACATAGCAGAGTAAAAGGTCCAAAACGCTGTCCTAAATTCAATCATGCATTTACTTTACCCAAATGTCTTGTTGCTGACAATGGGCCATAATCAATCTCCTTCCTCGTGTTCATTGTGAATTTCATTCATGCAAGGTATGTATGCTGTCATGCTTCTTTGAGGAGATGGGCAGCTATTTCATGCATTATATTTTCCCTCTCTATTTTCACTATCCAATAGAGAGAGATTGAGAGCTGGAGGGCGTCAATGCCAGTGGATCATTCTATTTTTGGTTTCTTTCTAGTAGAAATATTGCACTTGAGTATACTACAGCTCCAATTTCTTGTGAACTGTTCTGAATGTGGAGGAATTTTTGAATGTGCTATTGTGCTATGTTCAATATAAACAGCCAGAGAAGCAATACAGTGTAGTTTAAAGGATTGAAGCTACTAAAAAACATGAAAAAGGTAGGTTGATATGATAGCTTAGTAGGCAGCAACAGCCAGTGGGTTGACTGGCATTGCAGAGTCAGAGTTTGCATTCTTCTTCCGGTTTTTTCCCTTTTGCACTGGCAGCAACTAAACTTTCCAATACACTGCTTCCATGTGTATGTAAATTAGATGATAGCCAACATAGGTGGAGGCAGACACATCTATATGAAGTAATCTGGAACATTAAGAGGAGCTAATGCTTTTATCAAATGCTCCTCCGAGACTAGAAAACATATTGTGAAGAAATGTGTATGAAAGGCTCTTTCTGGGTTTATCTGTTTATTCAGTGTGCCTGAGTCCCACCAATTTGCATGGGCTAATGCAGAAATGGTCTAGCTCCGAGGCTCCAAAAACAACTCTGAAAAGGATAATCGTGCAAGGAGAACATGAAAACAGTAGTACAAATAGATTGCCCAGTAAAGCAGAAGAGAAACATCTCAAACTACATCCACCAAAGGGATCCGCAGCTGCTCATTCAATACTTTCTGATAGCTCTGCAACATCCACCTTCCAATCCAAAAGCCCAAGTATGAACCTTAGATGATTGAAAAGAATTTTCTCAGCAGCATTTTTTCAGTTTCAGTTATTCAATTCAATTAGTGATGGCTTTTCTTGGATCAAATTTTTGCAGTTGTTGCTGAAAAACACGTAAAGCAATCTATTGAATATTCCATGGCTCCATCTCAGTCAGCTGATGCTCTTGCAGATCCTGCAATGCAAGTATCAAGAGAAGGTTCTCCTGCAGTGTGGCAACTGTCTGCATCAACAGCTTCTGCAAGTCTAAATGGTACAAGGGAAAATCATACTTCATTGTGGAAATCTAAAAGTGGCTTACCATTGGTTAGAACTTCGGAGTCACTGTCAGGAGGTGATTCTAGATGCATTCAGCAGTCTAAATTACCCTGCTTTGATGCTCCATCCATCCCTGAGAGGCTTCCTGGTGTGTCTATGACATCAAGTAAGAATGATGTTGAGATTCCTAACAATGAAGTTCCAAGAAAAGAAGTGAAAAATACTTTAACCACCACCAAAAGCTCACTGTCTGATTCCAATAGCAGTTATAAAGCTTCAGTATCCCCAGCAGAGCCCATTGCTTTATCCCCCAGTTTCTCTCAAAAGAGTGTAGACACTGAAATTGCAAAAAGCAAAAGTAGTCCTGGTGAAACAACATTGCCTTCTCCTGCAAGTTTGACTCCTCAAGTTAACTTATCATCAACAACCTCATCTTCATTGTCTAAAGCAAGCGCAGCTACCTCATCATCTGCCATGTTATCTGGTAAATTTTCACCATCTGAATTCAGGACCGAAACACATCAAAAGGCATCTAACCTTATAGTTTCTTCCTCTCTAACATCTGCATCTTCCCTGCCTTTTTCAATTCCAAAACTGGACGGATTTTCATCTACTACCCTGCTTTTTAAAAATGGGAATGCTGGTACTCTAGAAACTGGATCTCAGCCTCTTGTTTCTGTATTTGGTTCAAAAAGAGATGGAGATTCAACTAAGGGAACTAGGCTATCCAATTCTAGTTCAGCAATAGGAGAAGCTTTTGAATTACCGGTTTCAGTTTCTCAGCTTGGGCTTGCTAATGACACATCCAATTTTGGTACTGAACGTACCACACAATCAACACAAGTTACTGAATTGCCTCCCAGTTTAAAATCTGAGAATCAGCCCAGTATCAGTAGCATGTCAGATGCTACCACAGAAATGGCACCATATGGTAAACTTCAACAGCCTTGGCCCTCCACAACAAATTCACCAGCTGCCACAGTTTCTGGGATGCCAAATGATGGGAAAAATGGGAGTTCTGCTGTTAGTGATGAGGATGAGATGGAGGAGGAAGCCCCTGAGGGTAGTCTGACAACTGAACTGGCACTGGGAAATCTAGGTGGGTTTGGTATCGGATCAACTCCAAATTCAACTCTCGTGAGACCAAATCTATTTGGTGGGGAAATGCTGCATAAAGCTGCAACTTCGCCAAGTTCACCATTTACATTGCCAACTCCAAGTGCTGAGTTGTTCCGACCTGCATCCTTTAACTTCCAGTCTCCATTATATTCCCAGCCATCTCAGTCAGCAAATATTGGTGCTTTCTCGAGTGCATTTGATACTGGAAACACCAGTCAAGGTGCTACAGCAAGTGGATTTGGCCAGCCAGGACAATTTGGGTCAGGTCAGCAAGCTCTAGGATCGGTGCTTGGTGCCTTTGGACAGTCAAGACAGCTGGGTGCTAGCCCACCTAGAAGTGGTATTCCACCTCCAAGTGGTTTAACTGGCATGTCCACCGGTGGTTTTGGAGGTGGTTTTTCAAGCGTTGCCTCAGCTGGTGGTGGATTTGCTAGTCTGGCCACAGGTGGTGGATTTGCAGCTGCTGCAATGACTGGGGGTGGGGGTGGGTTTGCCGCTGCTGCTACAGCTGGAGGTGGATTTGCTGCGGCTGCCCCAGCTGGTGCTGGTTTTGCAAGTAAGTTACCTAACTACATATAGTTTTCACTGGTTTGCGTGGTTCTCTCAGGACCTTTATGATTTTTTTAAGCAAAATTTTCAGGTGGAGGGTTTGGAGCTTTTAGTACCCAAGGCGGTGGAGGCTTTTCTACATTTGCTACTAGTTCTGGAGCTGGAAGACCTCCGTCTGAACTCTTCACGCAAATGAGAAAATAACTGTTACAAAGGTCGTACTAGGTCCAGTTTCTCTGGCCGGTGTCTGCTTTTTAATTTTAGATACTGTGTCATGGGGATGCGTTGCATATAGTATTATTGGTTAATTTTCTTTTGCTCCTACTTTTCGCAACAGCCTCTAGATCTGCTGATGAATGTGTGTGTGTGTTTTAAGGTGTCAATTATTTATTCAGAGCCAAAGCGAGGCATAGAGATCAATCCAAAGTTTGAGATGTTAAATAATCATGCAGTCGATCAAAATTCAGACGAAGAAATTTCTCGGAATGTGTTTTAAGTGGCATTCCTCTTAACAGGAAAAAGCAAAGCTGTGATAACCATAAGTTCTAAATCAATATCTCGACCTCGCACCGAAACCTGGACAGCTCTAATTATAGATAGGTGGAGATCCTCAAATTTTCTTGGCTGTAGCTTTGGCTGCAGAAAGGTGGAACAAAGTTATGGCTATTAATCTAGCATCAGTGCCTAGGTCCTGTTTGGCAAAAGAATTTTTTGTATATTCATTTAAAATTTTATCGTAGAAGTTGTAGGAAAATTTTTTAAAATGAAAAATTTTGTTTCCTTTCTTTTTCTTTTTCTTTCTTTCTTTTTTCTTTTCTTTCCTATCTTCTTCTTCTCCCTTTTCCCTCCCCTTCTCCCTCCGTTGCCACCTCTCCCTCCCTGTCAGAACCAAGTAGCAATAGAATCATTTTTTTTTTTGCTGTTTTCTCTCTCCCCTTCTTCTCCTCTCTCTCTCCCCCTCTCCCTCCCCTTGGCACTATCTAGTTGCGAGACCAAATCCGGTAGAGAGGGAAGGGGAGGGTGGCAGGAGAGAGGGGAGGGGAGAAGGAGAGAGAGAGGGAGAAGAGAAATGAAGAAAAAGGAAAAAAAAAAATGGTGGTCGGCGGCTATGGTGGAAGAAAAAGGAATAAAGGGAATTTTTTTTTATGTATTTTGGGTATTTTGAAATGTGTAGTTTAAAAATTTTGAATAATTTTTTAAGATTATTGTAATTAAAATTGTAAAAAAATTAGTGGGAGACAAACTAGATCAAAAACTCCTTTGCCAAATAAGACCTTAATGTTGGGGTTTGTCCTCACCAATAATCATTCGGAATCGTCTACTTCAATGGTGGGGAAAGTAAGTAGTGGTTAAGGCCTTGAAGGCATCTTTATGATTTGTTAATAGAAATTAAATTTACTCTTTATTGGTTTGCCAAAGTTATAGTGTAAACCACAAATTATATAGAGCAAAAATTATAGTGTAAACCACCAAATTTACCATTGAACTATTTCTTGACTATCAAACTATTTTTTGTTCTTATTCAGTTATTCAATTAACTAATCAGTAGTCCCCTAGTCATTTGATCAAATTTTGCTCTCAATTTACAAAATAAATCACACACATGCTACTCACTTGTCAAAATTCAAGAATAAACACGTCCGCTAAACTTCTCAACTTGAAAGTAAAAAGTTCCAACAATCATTAAACTATTCTATTCGTATATTTTTAGCCGCTCAATTATTTTTTTGATTCAAAATGGCCACTCAACTTACAAATGTATGCATGAGTGGCAATTCCGTCCAAATTCAATGTTAATTCCAACGGTAATGTTTTGAACCAATTGAAGAAAAAGGAATGTTTTGAACCAATTACATAATCTACCTGCTAAACGTTTGAGGATTAAAATGCGAAAGAATTGCTATAAAATTTCCTCATGGTTCTAATTTTGATGATATAAAAGCTGGGTAAAATACTTTGTTTAGGACAGCATTATATGTCCTTAGCACAATTTCTTTTCTTTTTTTTCGAAAAAACAATCACCCTTGACGTGCTTAGTCAGTCCGACAAGGACAATAGCAATTTTTCGTATCATTGCCATCGAGCTTAGTTAGCCTGAAAGTCTTCCATTTTTTTTTAAAAAAAAAAAAACCCAGCAAGCTGCTGAGGTGACTTAGCTCGACAGCCAATTAAAAAAAAAAAAAAAATTTGCCCAACCTGCCGTGCTTAAACATTCCCCTATCGGCATTTGTGTGAATTTTTTTCACCAATAAACAAATGTATTATCTGGGCAATTAGCTAAACTCTCCTTGTATCCACCAGGATTGCAGCTACATGATTTTTTCTTTTTATAGCAAAATTTGAGATTTTATTAAGAACTGGCACTAAAGCTTTGTACGCAAAGAATAAGTCTCATATCTACACAATAATTATGCACTATCAATTTGCAAGAAACCATACTTTACTAAAGCATCCAAGAGGAAAACTCACACTCCAGCGCCAAGCTCCAATTTTCCTGTATTATGGGAAAAGTACCCCAATCCATAAATCTAGCAGAGGACACAGAAATCTGCTTTAAAATATCAGCATTCCTAGCTAACCATATATGGTATACCAAGACAGCAAAGGCCAAGCGTGATAAATGTCTTATCTAAATTTTCTTAACCGTGATAAATGTGTTATCTAAATTTTCCTTGTCCTTTCTATCTTCTCTAATGCTTTTCTTCCCTTTTTCCTTTTCTTCTTTCTTGAACTTATATTTCCTCCCACATTTTCTTGCCATCAAACTTGGGTATATTTGTTTTACAGGGCTTTTATTCACCCAAGTTACCTGTTTTTTCTCTTGCCTCAAATATATTTTGCACTCTTTCTGATTGGTAAAGATGAACTAGTTTCACAATTACTTTGTGCAATACTTTGTTGAAGGGAATGCTTTACAATACGTGGGTGATGCTTACCAGCTGCAAAAAGGGCAGCCATTCACCCTAAATTTTCCGCAGCATTACAAAGGACATTTCCATGAGAGGAGTTAGTGTAACAGGAGCTAATTGAGGTGCAGAAGTTTTGTGAAACAAATTTTAAAAGGGCAGTAGGCCTCAGAGATCTTGGTGGATAGAAAATCATCAGGTGGGTAGATAAATTACCCATCAAGAGTAGCAAATATCTATTTCTCACATCACAGGCCTTGTCTTTTAATTTCTGAAAATTTGCCAGAATATTCTACTCAGATGCATCATGTCATCTGTTCAATGCTAATATAGAGTGGGGATTAAAAAAAAAAGAAGAGCAGAAGACGATGGTGGTGTATGGTGGTGATTTGGAGGTCAGAAATAGCTGGTTGTTTTTTATCATTCTTACCGAAGGTAATCAATGGGAATCCGTCTGATTTTTTCATCATTCCCACAAATCACTACCATCACCCAACCACGGACTCAAATCTTTGCCGAAGCAACACATGGTTGCAAATCAATTTTAGTAGTAAGAGATAGTTTTGTACGTGTTATTTTTCTAAACTACAGATCAAAAGATACAAAAATTAGTAGATAGAAAAACTTTTTTTCCAAAAAAATTGTATCTACCTTGTCACCAAAAAATCCTAAAAGCATCAGAGGAATGATTTGGAGCTAAAGGTAGACAACACACTTACGTGCGCCAAAAACGTTCAGTTTTGCCCAACGATAGATTCCTCAATTCACTTGAGATACCACAGAGCAGTCGGAGGAACGAGGAATTGCAATATTAGGCAGAGAAGCCATAGGAAGCTCTTTGAATCCCAAAGAACTACTTTCTAGAATTATTAGCAAACATATAAATAGTTTCAAACTTTCAGGCTCAGCATCTGATCTATCATCCAGAAGAGAATAGTCTATCTACAAACAAACAAACAAACTCAGAAAGAAGCAAAGCAGTCAAGACCCGCGGCTCCTCAGTCCCTAACCTCTTCTTTGAGTGTCTGTCGTCTATTATTACTCTTATAAAGGCAGACGCAGCGGCAACCCGTTCCCCAAAACCCTAATTTGCCTAAAGGACGCCTTCTGTGCACCAACCGCTAAATACTCTGTCAACGAATGCTAAATTACATTTAACTCCCTTTATTTGAGGCTTCTTGAACGTAACTCCTCTCTACTTTCCAAAATTCTACCGGTACTTTGGAATTTTCCTTTTCTTCCCCCCCAGGTCCCAACCTTTGGTTTGAGTCCAAAGGACGATTTGGGTACCTATTCCTTATTCTAAATTAAAAAATGTTGTGCTTTTTGAGTTTCATTTGATATTATTGAGTAAACAATTGAATGTCAAATTAAATTTGAAGTGTTCCTTTAATTTCGAAGGCTTATAATGTCACTAAAATTTAAACTAATACACTTGTAATGTCCCCCAACATGCGATACCACATTTTACGCCCTAATACTCTGATTCAAATGAAGTCCTCATTTCTACAAAATAAAATAAAAAATACAATTCTCATGAACCATCTTCTGCGACTCTGTTTAAGGATATATTTTTTGAATAATTTTTTTAATACATTGACAGTGTATGCATAAACGAGTCTAGATGTATGACACATGTAAAATCTGATGTTCAAATTCAAATTCAGATAATGTGACATTTATCTTAACCCCGTTGATGCATATACTAACAATGTAGGACAGATTAACTCTGATGGGCAGCAAGTTTTATGGCTGGACAAGCCACCAATATACGCGCGTGTATATGTATAGTCTTGACTTGACAGCACAAATGCCAACTTACGGCAGTGGTATATTGGTACAACTGCGGAAAACAACATACACATCAATCATCGGTCTGCTCTCCCGTTCAACTACATTGTGTGTCCGTGGAACTCACCACCGGTTGTGATCATTTTGTGTGGCAGTTATACTCTCCATATGGCTTTCCAATGCAGATGGTTTGGAGCACAGAGAAGTTCTCCTCTTCGGGATTCTGCAGTTATCACTGTTCTTACAGCTGGCAGAAGGCGAAAAGATGGTCATTCTAGCTGCAGACCGTCTTTAATGCTAGCAGCAGACCGCCTTTAATGCGTCAACTACTGCGTTTCACTGCACTAGTCCCCTGGAGATCCTTGATGAAAGTCCTGAGGCAACCATTGATGATACGGGGTGCTGCTCCATCACAGAACCGTTTTGCTAGATCGACAGCCTTCAAGAATAGCTACATATTACTGGAGTTCATGCAACTGATGCAGAGAAAAAGATTAAAGGAAGAATGATCCTACAGGAGGAGTGCACACAAGCAATGTGAAAGATCTGTAACCATCAGATACTTTTGGATATTGTTCAGATGTGAGAACCATTTAAATAGCTTTTGCCACCCTTTTTTCTCAGGTGTATCATACATCATTCTGAGAGTTGGCAATCAGCAGATCACCTTATCTCTTCTACAGGTTAGTTTAGATACCTACTTCCTGTGAAATACATATCTAATCCACAACGGAAGGAGCAAGAATATACCTCGTTGATGACGATCTGATGCCTTGTCCCTAGAACTGCTATTTCTGACATAGCTAAGTGAAGAATTGAAAGCTCCAAAATTCTTGCTGCCGGTTCATTCTGGAGAAAACAGAATAAGTATATAATGGCATTGCCACAGAGAATACCATCAGCTCAGTATGTCAAACATCAATTTAAATGCATCTAATTCCAAAAGACAATTATGATGATAAATATTGACTGTTCTGAGAAGCTATAGTTATGTCAATCAACTAAAATATAGGAACAGGTAGATTTCTAAATAAGGACTGATAAGGAAAATTAAAGAGGCATCATCATGCTTCCTCCATCCCAAAAAACCAAAGCAAGCTTCAATAAACAGTGATATCTCATAATTCCCTATCAGTCTCCAGAATCTAAATTTTATCATCAAGCCTACGGGGTCTAGATATAAGCAGCTCCCAGGAACAACGCTTACTTATTCTCGTTTGTTTTCTTTCAGTGCAGGGCTATGAAGGGAAAGAGTAATGGCTTACAGGAAAGGACCTTGAAAATTTTTATTACCCAAACATGGTTTGTAAAATTAATCAGCGAGAGTGGATATAAAACAAAATGCAGAAGATCATTAACTACATACAGCTTAAATGAGCTGAAATTTGAGATCACAATACTGGAAGAACTCATCAAGAACAACGTACAGAGAGAGGGAGAGGGGCAACATGGGATCGGATATCCTGGGGTGTATGCATTATTCAGAGCGTTGGATGCTCTAAGGGGGCCCATTAATTTTCAGGGCACCCAACAGCCCTGCTGCACAGTCCCTACGATAGATAAACATGATCTTCCAAGGTCATCAAGATACTCCTACCATAACTAGGAAAAAATAAGGGAAGAAAGACTGATCTTTTAAGGTGGGAAAGGAAAAGAATGTTACTGCAAAAGGTGATCAGTATCTTATCTTTTTAAACAGTTTAAACTGACTCCCAGCATTTTATTGGGATTGGGAAATAACAGTTTACAAGCAACACAAACATCAACGTCTCACAGGAGTTAAGGGATCTTAGAACTTTAAGTTTCTTATTTG
Source organism: Coffea arabica (assembly GCF_036785885.1). Taxonomy (NCBI): domain Eukaryota; kingdom Viridiplantae; phylum Streptophyta; class Magnoliopsida; order Gentianales; family Rubiaceae; genus Coffea; species Coffea arabica. The sequence goes on from NC_092311.1 coordinate 171,710, forward strand.
AGTGATGACAGCTATCCAACTCTTTCTTTCTCTGTGTACAGTTTCATTGTGCAAATAAAATACAATCTTGCCCTATCAGCAATAAAAGTCATTGTTAAGCAAATTAAAACCGCTCCCTTTTGCCTGTGGAGAAAACTCGTAAAGAATTTAGAATTTATAAACACCAATCTACTTGCTAGCTCCAAGCTCATCTAACAAATGGTATATCTAACCTTCCAATTAGGAGGTGCAACTTTATCAATAACAAAAACATGACTATCCCACTTCTCTGCAACTGCCACCAAAAGTTTCCTTGTGAAGCTGGAACAGAATTTTCACATTAAGAGAAAACTTAAACTACCTGGATTACTTAAAGAAGGAGAAAATTAAGAGGCATACCGCAGAATTAGTTTACTGTACACCAACTTTGGAGGTGCTGAAAGAACTTCTGCTTCTGAGAAATAATGAGCAGGATTAGCCAATGCACCAGGAAAGAATTTCATGCCAAACAGAAAGTGAGAAGAATGGTAAAGAGGGGAACAAAATGGGATAGTCACCAACAGAATGAAATTAATGCATCAGTAAACTTGTGGTAGTATCATGTAACTACAATCCTGCAACAGTGACATTAATTCATAAGGAAGCCTGCATGGTTAAGAGGTGTAACAGATTTCATCTTGTCATAGTAATCTTTTTTGAGAAACTTGAGAAAAAGGAAAACCAGGGATGTTGATGCTTTGGCTATAGCCTGATTTCAACCCAATCTTCTGAGTTTAAAAGTTCGAGCCTTTGAGATACAGGTTCATTTTTCTCAGACTAAACTGGAAAGCTATAAATCTGCCATGTAATTTCTTTCTTTTAGGAGGTTGACTAAATGGTAACTTCATGCCAATGTAGCTTTGAGCTGGCTATGTTAGTATACACATGTTGTGAGATACAAAATAATGATCTTAAGATGTATCTGCAGGTTTCCCTGGTAAATACTCTTAGTTTCTCTATTGCATCTCGATAACAACTTTTTCAGCCCATGCAAGGAAATTTGGGAGCTGTTTACGTACCACCCATTATAGATATGACATACAGAGGATCAGAATGAGACCACTAAGTTTTCTTTTCATCTGTTTCTCAACACATAATGCTATTATCATACAATCCAACAATTCAGATCAAGTTTATATGAACTCAGTTACCCTATGACTGTAATTAAAATTAACCTAAACAGGTGAAAACATTGCTGAAGGGTATGACCAATTGAAATTTTGAGCCCTGTATTCACTGCCTACAAACTCCTATCCCCATCTTATTTGCGACTGTGACTTTAAAAAAAAAAACTGCTAAACAAAGCCAGAACCGAAAACTTAAAAAGATCTGAATGCCAAACCTTATGCAAAGTACTTCTAACTAAGTTGCAGGTGTCATGACTCATGAGTAGAAGAAACCTGATGTGGACATCAAGGTCACGATGGACTCGAGGGTCAAAGAGCCAACTCGCTTCAAGTTCAAGTTCAAATTCAAACTCAAGAACTTGTTGGATAAGCCGTTCAAGTCAAAGAAAGCTCGTGCTAAATGGATTAAGGAGCTTGGAAGACAATGGCGTAGCTTGAGAAAGAAGATTAAATTTCTGGACTTAACCAGTGGCATTTAAATCTAAACGTCCGCAGTTTTTTCCTGTCCTTTATTTATTGTTTCGTTTTCTACTTAATTATTTAGATAGTTGTTTTAGTTAATAAAAGGCCAATTTTGTGTTAAGCCTTTGAGCTTAATGGCCCAAATGATTGAGTCAGTGGTTTGTTTGGTTTGTTAGGGTCCGGCCGATGGGGCTTAGTCTAGGTTGCTATCTTCTTTAAATAACATTGTAAAAAATGATAGTTCTACGGTTGAATGATTTTATGACATTGAACCTTTGAGGTTTTCTATAGGCTAGTGGAGACTCTTGTCTTTCAAATCTTGATTCACTTTGAGCGTATTCTTGAGTGAATTGAGTATTGTATCAATTTCATATTCACCCAAGTTCCATCCAAATTTCGTTCACCTGTCTCCTTACGAACTGGGGCTTTCCCATAGGAGAATTCGTATCAAAAGCATGCAAGATCAAGATCCTTGTCGAAAATCTAGTGCCACACCAAACTCGTTTACCTACATGAATCTAGAATAATATCCATGTATTCAACATTTCAAATTCCCCAATCTTTCTGCTCTCGCTAATTTCATAGTTTTTGACATTTTTATCTCTCAGTAAATGCGAGAAACGAAGGTCAGATATTTGAAACTAAGTGTCCTAGATGCCCACTTCCCAAATGTGATGATGAAACAGGTTTGAAAAATGTTTACTATGTGCTCAGCCATCAATGCCAGAAAAACAAAATTGTGCACAACTCCCAAGTGAGAGAAAAGAAGAAGAATCACAATAACTAGACATGAAAAAAGGCCTCGAAGAAGCCATGAATCCGACATTTGGAGTTGCCCATAGTCAAGTAGGTGCAATGCACACATAAAGGAACTACCAGTCAAATCATTCCAAAATTGTGAATGCAAGATGAAAGACAGCCAGCTGAGCGCTAAGGATAGAATGAAATAAGTATAGCTATATTTTCAAAGAATCAGACAAGTGGGAAGCTTACCAATTTCAGATTCCTTTTGATCGTGGAGGAGAAGCTCATCAGCTTCTTCAAGAGTGTTTGCGGTAACAGGTGGCCCTGCAAAGCTCATGTGGTTGTATTCTACCAACGACTCCTTGTCAAAATCATAACCCGGCTCTGAACACCAACACAGTAACAAAATTGGAGTTGATAAACCAAGGAAAGGCAATTAACAAGCAAAGGAAAGCCAGCAGCATTTTACGGGAAGCAGTTGGAATTTGTAGCGAAAAGAGTTGAAGATAAGAAAGCACGTATGATTTACCCCTTCTGGCGTTAATTCTCTTCTCAAAAAGACGAACAGGATCGGACCCTTCTAAACAGGAAGCATAAAGGATCAACCTATGCATAATCAATGTACAATTGACTTAATCTACAAGTATGCTACATAGTAGTATATCTCTAATCTTGAATAACAGCAACAAAAAAATAATAAATGAATAAAAAGGGCTTGCAACACAAAGACCACGAATGTTGTAGAAGATAAAGAATAATGAAAAAGGAAATGCATACAGAGCGAGCTCTCTGGCGGCTCTGGGGCTGCAGAACCTTCCGCTCTTGTCAATTTTGGGCAGCATATTATGGGTATCCCTGGGACTGGTGGCAGTTGAAGAAGGAGAAAGCGAGGTGTTGGAAGATTCCTGAATGAGTTGGTGGTCGTCGAAGTCGATAGCGAGGGCGGAAGGGGAGCGAAGCGCAAGAAGTGGATTGGGGGTTCGGGAGCAGGCGGGGCTTGAGGAGATGAGACGGACTAGTTCTGGAAAGTAGCAGTAGTTGAAGGTGGGATGAGGTTTAAGAAATGATATAGGGGTGAAGGAGGAGGAATTTGTAGTGAGGGATGGAGGCGAGTAGCAAGACAAGTATGGAGTGGAAGAGGTGCCGAGCAGGAAGGAGCTTAACACCATTTCTATTTCTCCGATTTCCCTCCTTATCCTTGCTTCCTTGTTCAGTTTTTCTTTCTTCCCTGAATTCGACAGAGTGGACTGAGCAGGATACACTTAACGGACCGTTAAAAAAACTTAAAAATGTGCAAGCGCTGCAACCAGGACACAGGCTCTCACGGAGTTGGGTAGTGTTCAAGTGCGTGCAACTAATAAAAGATATTTATGCCAAATTTTTTGACAATATTTGAAATCATTTTATGTTGTAATAGTAAATACTATGCAGGGATAGCCCGCGCGACGCGCGAGAATTTGGTGGTTGTAATTCAAGATAATTAATAATTATTATTTAATATTTTGTAGTATAGGAACTGAAGTATAATGATTTTATCATGTGATTTTAATAGAAAAAACATAAGTTATATAGTGAGTCAATAAAATAATGTGCAATGAAACATCCTTATCGTTATACTATGTAAGAATCCGTTGTGATCAATGTTATGTTTGAGTTTCAACCGCAAAAATAAGGGTAGTTTGAAAAGGTAAAAATGTTTAAAGTGCAATTGAAAATTATTCAAAAATCTCCTCTAAAACTTATCCAAGATGATAAAACATTTTAAAGTATCAATTGGACCCCTCATCTCTCGAATCTATATATGTTCGTGAAAGATCCCTTAAGCAATGCTTCTGATTTCTCCCTCGACTTAAGCTCGATCTGAATTATCAAGTCAACTTTATCCATCAATTACTTTGCGTCCAATCTAATCTAAAATAATTTTATTTTAGACAAACTATTTATATAATTTGGTGGGCATAATACGACTTAATCACATGTTTCTTATAGAGATAATAATGCCCAAAAATGATAGATAGATAAGAAACTTAAGTGGTCTTTTTCAAAGTTTTGTAGAAACTATTCAGATTTGGTGTTTTTTGCTAGGGGCATTTCTTTATAATCTCATAAATAAGTTCAAATCTGCATAAATTGTTAAAGATATGAATTGAAACTATCTTGATTATAAAAAAATTGGTGCAAATAATATTTTCTAAATTTGAAATCGTAGAAAATGGTAACTAAAATCAGAAGAAATTCCTCATATGAATTCGAATTGCAAATTAAAGGTAGAAACTGCTTAATGATATTTTCCAATGTTTACTTGTATGAGTATCTAATATAACAACTCTACTTAATTGACTCGTTTGAACTATGGATAATAGTTGCTTCAATCAAATCAAGAAACATTATTTATCATTGTACAGCATACAATTATGAGTAAATGAATTCATACAATGCAATCAAAATGGTGCTATAGCTAAAGCATTTAAACTCATCAAGTTCCACTGCAAATTCTTTTAGATAGCATAAAAAGTAATTTTTTTGTATTTGAAACTATATAAACAGTAGAATACAAGAACGAGATTATAACAGAGGAAAGCAAATAGAGTACAAATGACATTTTAGTACTATGTAGCATGATTAATTTTCTTTTTTAGTTTCAATGAAGTACAAAATTCTAAGTTAATAAATTTTACAATCATAAAATTCTCAATTAAAATAAACACAAGTTGAATTCCAAATCATATTACATGAAAAAATAACTACTTGAACCATACTATATCCATAATATACAGTGTCATACTAATTCTGTTCAACCATCAAAAAATTTGTCAAGCATTAAACTATTAGCAGAATTACCAGGCCTCAACTCCATCCCTTCTTGCTATGCTTATTGCAACACCCACGCCCATATGCCTATTGTCTCAAACCCTCAAGTTTCAATCGCTTTCATCGATTTTTGATACCTTAGTTTCAACAATACTGATTAGCGTTTTCAACCAATCTGAGACCTTAGAAGAAGATGTCAAGGTTGGGGCTTCTTTATGGTAATTGTCGGATCATACCCTTTTGTTTTTTCTTTTTTTTTTTTCACTTGGGAATTTGAATTCCTAGCTACTTGGTAGCAACAAGACATCGGAAATTCTGGAAATTCAAACTCCTTTCTTTCGAGAACTATCAAAATATATCATGCTTCTACATGATTTAGTTTGAGTGACATATAGTATGTGACGGTATGTGTAGGTGGTGAATCACGACATATGGAAAAATCTTTTTTCTTGGTAAAATAAAGATGCATTAAAACAAAATTAAAGTCTATAGAGTAATAGTTAAACTAAAGTCATCCGTGTATTGATGACACCTTTTTAAGTCTTGCAAAAGTAAGGGAAGGACAAAATCAGGATAGAATTAAAAAAAGGTGGAGTCTTCATTGATGCTTTTTCCCCAATTCACTAGCATGTCTGCTAGGGGTGTGCATTTGGTGCAAAAGCGGTAATTCGGTGCAATGAATTCGGTGAATTCGATTATTCGATCTATAGAAATCTAAACCGTTTTCAATTTCGAATTGGCCATAACCGAATTCATTTTGCAACCGATTTCAAATTCAAAAATGGTAATGAATTTGGTCTAACCGAATTCATCTATTAAAAAAAATTGATTTTTTAAAAATTATTACTTATTTGATCCCCAAATTTATTCATAATTTAACACATTACTTATGTTCTAATAATTTTGTGGTTTAATTTAATTGGCATTTATTTGATCACTTATACCTAGAATCCTTAGTCTATGATTTAAGGAACACATAAAAAGTGATTAATTTAAACTAGAATAAACCTTAGATTATACAATAATTAGTGATAATTTATTAATTTATAATTTACAATGATTAATAATAAGTAATATTAGTTACAAACTTACAAATTACAATGATTAGTGATAAGTTATATTAGTTACAAACTTATAATTTATTTCAAATCAAAATAAAACTTATTTATTTACATATGTTATTGTAAAAGTCAATACACTAATACATTGATTTGCAATTCACATGCATTCACTTACATTGATTTGCAATTCACATGCATTCACCTTACATATTTTGTCTTGTCTATACTTAAAGTCTTAAGATTAGTGAATAGATAATATGAATTTTTATGTTAAATAAGTAATATAAATTTAGAGCACACTAATACTTGCAAGTTACAGATTACGCATTCAAATATTCAATAATTTAAACATGAATGATCAATGATATATCAAATTACCAATATCTAAATTCTAATTACTAATTATGTTTATTGTTTAATATTTAGTATTATACATATATGTATTAATTATTATCTAATTCTAGTCATGTTACTCATGTATAAAATAATAAGTAGTTATCTTATATTGTTATGTATTACTATATATTTGTATTATTATAGTCCTATAACAATTAACAACTACTAAAATAATATATTGTATATTATTATATATTATTATTATTATAAGTACAGGATATGATGATAATACCATATACTAATTATTATTAATAGCATTTACCTATATAATATAATAATATATTAGTAGTATATGCTAATACTAAATAGCATTTATCTATATATTATATAATTTTATATACCAATTTGGTATTTGAATGCGGTAATGCGGTACCCTATTTCAATTACCGAATTTGAATGCGAAATCGGTTATTACTAAATTCATAATCTCATTACATATTTCATACCATATTAGAATTCGGTAAATTCGGTATGTACCGAATTTGTACCAAATTACTAAATACCTGATTTCAAATTACCGAATTAAATTTGAATTCGGTTATGAATTCGGTATGAACCGAATTTGCTCACCCCTAATGTCTGCACATTTGTTTGCTTTGCAGTAGTTATGGTAAAAACATAACTGCTGGAATGTAGTCAACAGATCCCTGGAGTCAAGAACAATAGGAGAAAGTTCTTGAGAAATAAGGTTATTTGACTTAAATAAAGAGATAATACCTTGGCCGAGGAGGAGAAGATGATAAAATTGCTTTTCTGATTATTTTAGAAAGTGAAAACATTATCTCAAATCAGAGACAGAATCTCTAGGATCTACTAAGGAAAATAATACAATTAGTCAGTTTTTGGAATTAGAAGTATAAAAAAGCAAACTATATGGAGTTCTTGAATAAACCACTCATCAGAACAAAAAAACTACATTCGAAGAAGACAAACCCAAAGAACTCACCTCAATTTAAAGGAAAAGCTACGTCTTCCACCAAATATTTAATAGCCATAATAAAACCAAAGAGGTGAAACCGAAAAAGAAGAAAGGGTATCGGCTTAACATGGGGGCATAAATATGATAATGATTGTTTAAATAATAATTAAGTTAATTAATTGTAATTAAAATCCAATTATGTAAACATCCAATTAATTCCTTAATGGATGAGAAAGGTTTTCAGGAAATTGGAAGGTTTGGATGTTAGTATAATAAATGATTAAAAGGGCTTTTATGTAATTCTATCAAAACACAAGCTTAATTCAGTTGTACTTGATACTCAATTTGGCACCAAACATTGTAACATACCAAACCTGTCCCTAACCTTAAATGTCTGAAAGGTTATATAAGTAATTATAGTGAAATTAAAGTTGTAATGACTTGTACTCAATACTCCAATTACACTTCAAACACTCTAACATTCCCAAAATAGCCCCACACTTGCGGTTGAAATCGAAAAATCGTCTTTGTCCTAAACTCGTTCTTATATAGTATAAGGATGTAGAAAATTTACTAAAATGAAATATATAAACAACAATTTTAAAAGTAAAAGACGAAAAAATATTTTGAATAATTTTCTCCAATTCAGCGTTATATTGTTGGTTCATGAATTTTTTGTCCTGCCTTTTTTTTGATTGGCTAAATAAGCACTCAATAAGTATATGAGCACACAATTTTATCTAATTCAGCGTTATATTGTTGGTTCATGAAATTTTTTGTCCTGGATTTTTTTGATTGGCTAAATGAGCACGCAAGAAGTATATGAACGGCTTTGTGGGTCATTGCAGCCCGCAAGTGTTTTGACGACGTATAAGATGATTGCAGGCTAACAATGGGCTTTGTCAGTTGAGTGTTTTTCTGGATTTGGCATAGGAACAGTCAACAGAAAATTTATCCGGATCGATTTTGTGCAATTTACACTAGACTTAATTTAGTTTACGTACGACATAACTCAATTTGCACAATATGTAACTATAGAACAAATTTTTATTGGCTCCACATAACGTGTGATAAACGATCTACAAGATAAAATCTGAATCTTATTTTTTTTTTTTTGTGAAATCTTGGCCATCAACCGTTCATACAACCATTCTTGCCCCAAATCCGTGCTTTTCTTGGCCAATTCAATTATTAAACCCGTAAATGATTCGAACGGTTCAATCACTGAGAGTTAAATGGAGCATTTTTTTTAAGAACTATCTGGGCAAAAAATATATTTGCTCTTGCTTGAACACAATAAATTTGACGGGAAAAAAAATTGACTAGACAATTTTATCCCTCAAACCCTAGGCAAAAATGACATTTCTATCCATATATTTAAAGCAAACACAAGACATTCAAGACTGGTATGCAAGGGTGCTATTGGGCTTGATGGAAATTGAGTTCAACTACTACTGTGACATGGACTTCTGGTCTACTACGACAACAAAGAATGTAACTAAAACTAGGAACAATTTATCATGAATTCCCATAAAAAATATATAGTGAATATATAATTTGAAAAATAAAAAATTGATGTTATTGGATGTAATAAGTGGGAATAAAATAAATAATGGCAATTAAAGAAAATTGCAATGTTATAACAATAAATAAGCAAAATACGGAAGCTATGATGCCATTGATATATCATTTCAAGTCCATTTCTTCCAAAGGTTAACAAAGGAAGAAAATTCCATATGTTATAACAATAAATAAATTAAAAGTGGAACTTATGGTGCCTCAAATATATGACTTCACGAGCATTTGTTCCGAAGATCAAAACAGTAAGTGAATTACGAGATTGAGGTATGAAGAAAAAGATTCCTCCTTCTTGAAAGTCATGATCAACAACAAAAGCATTCCAATTTTGATGAAATTTATTTTTTGTCATTCCAATGTTGTATATCTCGTTTCCGCTTATTAATACTATAGATGGTATCTTGGATTCTTGTAACTTGAAACTTACATAGTATGGAATTTTCTATCAAAACAATTAACTTATAAGAACAAATAATTTATAATATCAACAAGAATGGAACAAATAGGTGACGTGCACTGAAATTTTGAACAATGGTGTTATGTACTTTTCAATCTTAAAAACACATATATATAATATATCAAAAATAATTTTAAATATACAAAAAGATACACCACTACCACCATTACTACCACCAAGGACCAAAAACACACCATGTGACGACCCCACATTCCCCTAGGGCGTACCCCAGGGTTTAGCGGACTGCCTGTCCAACTCTCGCCATGACTCACTCACTATTTCGGATAATATTATTCACAACTTCTTAACGTAAATAAATCAACAGTTTAAATACATTCATTTTTGTCTCAAACTTCCATACAATCCCAAATACATCAAAAGATTGAGCGACTAGTGTGAGTATAATTACAAAATTTTAAAAAACTAGACTACGTTAATTTGTACAAGTCTCACGCCTAACTCGTACCTCCTGTAAGGAAACAAAACTAATAGAGTGAGTTAAAACTCAGTGAAATCCCAAATAGCAAGTTGACCAATAAGTACAAGTGACAATATCGTAATAGTAAAGTAGCGAGCATTAACAAATCAAGAAAATGAGTAATAACACTTCGGATGACCAAACATTACATATTCAGCATTTCATGTAAAAAGATACAGTTGCTCTTGTAAATTAACTCCACCATAGCTTAATCATATAGTAGTTGACACTCCGTCAACTTTCAAATAAGGTAACTAGTCCAGTAGTACACCACTTAACTCCAATCTCCGTCCACCAACCAAATCCCTTACCGGGCCCGAACTCCAAGATAAACACTGGTGATAATACTCGAGTATACCGATTAGTCGACAAGATAACACTTCACTCGACAAAAACTAAAGACTCAGGGTTCGTTATCGAATCAACCAAGCATTTGCCGGCTCGACTCGATTAACTAGCCACAGGGTTTCTGGAATTCCAGACAAGATACGAATCATATGCATATACATCAAATCACTTTCGATCAATGAACAAGAATATGACACATTATGATAAGTGCAATAAAGTACACTCTTACACGATCAAACCAATCACATATCATTCGATCACATTGGTCACGTTCAGGTATTACTCCTGGTTTGGAGTCCAAATTTGCGATAAAACATCATTTAAGAGTTTTGAAATCAACTAAAGTTCGAAACTTAAGCATCTCGTTTAACGAAAAACAAGTAATTGAAACTCATTTGGTTTCATGTTCTAGAAAACTCATGTTCGCTCTTTTAGTTTTGGTAATAAAATGAGTAAAACTTTGAAATTCTCATTTGAGTCGAAAAAACGAGAATAACGTATTTTTATTGGTCGTTACTTTGATTTTTCCCAATGGTACGACTTTCAACCAAATTCTAGCTTATATATCTCTACGAAAGTAGACTCGAATACCCTAGATAAATCAAATTCAATTCGTCCTCAAATCTTCGCCCAAGTCCCGGCTACACACGCCTAACCCTCGAGTGAAAATTTGGGCGGCACGCCCTTTGTATTTCGCTATTTTTTAGCCATTTATAGTTTCATTATTTCCTCAATTCAACCCCAACTTCACACATAAATAATCTTAACACAATAGCCCTTCAAATAGGCTCAATGTCATACAATTACAAGATAAGTCTAACAATGCGACCAAAAATCAATTTTAAAGGCAAATAGCAAAACAGCAGATTTGACGTCTTATAGCATTTTGGTTACAAATGAAGCTACGCTTATTAGATTGGGGTACACTTTATGCCGTTTCGAAGCTAAGACAGAGACCTACAAGTCTTATGAAGACATCGACAGCCAATTCATTTATTTTCAAGATCAAAATGTGCAATTTCAGATAAAACAGAACACTGCTCGCGCAAAAAGGGCATTTGGCAGTCAGGGATAATTCTGTCATTTCGTATGTTACAGTACTTCGATTGAGTTGAAATTTTACAGACATCTATATAACTCTACTCCCTACAACTTTCATGTTTTGACCTAGACCTGATTCAGCCTCTATCATACTCAAATATACAGGTCAGAAATAGGACAGATTGGCCTACAATTTCTGGAATTTGATGATTCAATGCTTGAAAATCACATTTATATCTTGAATCACTACCCCAAATCCCTATCCAAACTCATCAACATCATATACTAGATAACAACAATAATCACAATTGAAATATCAAACCCTAACTAAACATTCCACCATGTCATACAAAACTCAATAATTAACCGTCATAAACCAAGATTAAGAGTTTCTATCCAAACTTTAGCAAGATTAAGAAGAGAAAAAGAAAAAGCAGCCAAGATACCTTCCAAAAAGTGCTTGTAGGTGAGAACCATACCCCTTTCTTCCATAACTGTTACCACACAAAACTTCCTAAGTACTAAAATGAAAGTTTAATAGGTTTGGATTGGGTGATTTCTCTCAAACTAAGATGATTCAAGGTGGAAGTTGGAGTTTTCTCACTTGGTTTTTTCTCTCCTCAAGTTCGGCCAAAATGTGCAGAAATGAAGAGGAAATGAAGTGAATTTGGTGATAAAAATGAAGAAAATTGGTTGGTCAAACAACCCTTGGATGGTTGCCACTTGTCACTCCAAGATTAAGTCTTAAAGTTGTCTTCCTTTTCCTTTATTTTTAGTCAACAATTTCGGCCCTCTCAAGGCTGATTAAGAGGTTGATATTTATGAAATAATAACAAGGATATTAAGGTAACAAAGTGGTGTATTCAATCGGTAGCGAACGGTACACGTCGGTTCAAACCGATTTTCCTTAAATCGCGTGTACTAGGATTTTAATTTATGATTCACTCACTTATGATTATTACTTCTAAACATACATTTTTTATTATCTAAAACTCACTCTTAATCACCAAATTGAATACACACTCTATACCGATTATTCACTCTACCAAAAGACGCAAAACCCTAATTTACGATAACAAGAAAACGAAAGAAAAAACACTTGATTCTATATTTGATTGCAATTATTGAGGAAGTGAATGAGTAGTAAGGTTATTATAAAGGAATAAATTTCAAATAAAAAGAAATTTTAAGAAAAATATGACAGACTTTACAAGTCCTCACACATCACCGCCCCTTCCCCCTCTCTCCTTCCTCCTCCTTCTTCCCTTCCCCTTTCTCTCATCTCCCTCCCCTCCTATCCTCCTTCCTTCCCATGCCTCTTTTGCTGCCTCCCTCGTCCTCACAATACCCTCTCCCATTGCGACCAAATTTGGTCATGGGCGAGGACCATTTTCTGGTCGTGACTCACGACTAGAGAGGGGGGAAAGGGAGAGGGGTAGCGGGAGAGGGTGGGAAGAAGGGAGTAAGAGAAGGGAGGGTTAGGGGAGGAGGAGGGAGGAGAGAGAAAAGAGAGGAAGAAAGAGAGGAGTAAGAGGAGGGAATGAGGGAAAAGGAGGGAAGAGGAAAAATGAGAGGGAGGAGGAGGGAAGGGATGGTGGGGTAATGGTGGATGGTTGTAAGATTTTATAAAATTTTAAATATATTTCAAAAATATCATTAAAAATATATACAGTAAAAGTTTTTCAACTATATTATTATAATAAAATATTTTCGTTTGAATTAATTGTTTTTGGGGTGTTTTTGAAAAATTTTATTATAACAGAGTTTTTAGAGTATATTTTAGGATATTTTTAAAAATTATTTTGAAATATTTAAGAGTAGTAGAGTTTTTAAAATATATTTTGAAATATTAAAAAAATTTTAAACTATTTTTTAGAGTAGCTTTTAGAGTACTTTTTAAAAATTTTAATATTTAAAAAATTAGTTTTTGAAAAATTAAAGGATCCAAACATAGGGCCTGTTTGGAACCTGAGTTTTTTGGGAGTTTGTCTAAAACTTTATTGTAATGTACTGTAGAAGTTTTTGAAAAAATTTTGTAGAAATTTTTGTAAGGTGAAAAATTTTATAAAAGTTTTTGTAGGGTGAAAATTTTTTTTTTCCTTTTCTGTTTTATTTTCCTTTTCTGTTTTTTTCTTTCTTTCTTTCCTTTTTCTTTTCTTTCCTCTCTTCTTCTTCTTCCTTCCCCCTTTCCCTTCCCCGTTACCTCCGTCACCCCTAGCAGCAACTCCACAAATGCCACCTCCCGCCACCCCTCTCCTCCCTCTGTCCCGCCACCCCCATCTGCGCCTTCGCCCTCTACCCCGTCATCTCCTCCCCCACCCCTGCAAAAGCTCCCCCGCCACCCCTCCCTCTCCCTCTCCCGCCACCCCTGCAAAAACTTCCCCGCCACCCCTCCCTCTCCCTTTCCCTCTGCCGCCACCTGAATTTTGCAGCAATAGAAATGATTTTTTTTTCAATGTTCTATCTCCCTCTCCTCTCCTTATCTTGCCGGCAGAATAAGCAGCAACAGCAGAGTGCGATTTTTTTTTTGTTGCAATTTTCCTTCTCCCCAAGCTGCGGGAGGGGGAAGATGGTGGGGAAAGACAGAGGGAAAAAGGGGAGGGGGGAGGGAGAAAGAAAAAAAAAAGAAAAAAGAGATTTTGGAAACCAACATATCGGTCAAAGGGGGAGGGGAGGGGAGGGGAGGGGAGGGAGAGGAAAAAAAAAAAAAGAGGAAGGCCGGCAAAAGTTGGCCGGAATAGTTACCGGCGCCGGAAGCGGTGGTGGAGGTGGTGGCCGGTTGGGTGGGAAGGAAAAAGAAGAAAAGTTGAAGGGAAAGTTTTTTGTGTATTATTTTGAAGTGTGTAAGTAAAAAATTTTGATAAATTTTTTGGGGTTCCTGTACCAAAAGTTATTAAAATACTAGTAGCTAAAAAACTTGGTCAAAAACTTCACTTCCAAACAAGCCTATAGATACAGCTTATTAAACGGGAGCAGAGTTTTTCGTTTGCTTTGTCCAAATTGTTGCACCACTGCACCAACAGTGTAAGCAGCAGTGATACCGTGTACGCACGCCTACAGGCTACTACGCTGGGATTAATAGCTGGTCCCACCGCTAAAACCCACGAAGGAGAAAGAAGTAACATCAGAATTCACCACCAAAGAAGAAGAAACTGAGAGAGATAGACAGAGAGAGAGAGTGGGGAAAATATGCATTCAATCGGGTATAGGGCCAATGCGCTGCTTACGTTCGCCGTCACCATTCTGGCGCTAATGTGCGCTATCGTCTCTCTCTCCGACAACCTCAACTCTCCCTCTCCCGCCGCCCAAGTTCAAGTAATTGTGACTTACCAAATCATTCCGATTTTTACTTCTACCTTTGCCCTTTTTTTTGGGGTAGATCTGATCTATCCTGTAGTTATTAGACTGCAATTGATAATTTTTTTTCTCGAATTTCACCGTTTCTGATTATCTGATTATTCTGTGGCGTTTTAGGTATTGAATATTAATTGGTTTCAGAAGAAACCCGACGGGGATGACGAGGTATTCTTCTTTGTATTTTTCCCCCTCTCGTCTTGTTCTTCACCCTACATATGTGTTTCGCAAGTCAATTGGGAAAATCTATTCTATTCTTTTGAGTATTTAGTTCTAAATTTCTAGTCACCTAATGACCTGAATCTTTTCGATTGCATAATTAATTCTCGTAAATATACTTCGTTTGTTTATTTGAGTGTCCAATTTAGCTTGCATTCTATTCCCACCATCAACTAGTTTTCTGATTGAATGGGTTTTTAATTTTGGCTAGGGTTTTGGAGTACACTAATTGAACGCTATCTTATCTTAGACGGCCTCTTTTCTCAGGGCAATGAATTTGTGGAACATTTGAACTGGATTTCATGAACGTTTAATCTATATCTTTATTTATCGATAAACGTGGGGTGGGCAGGTTACATTTGCAGACAAGCTTATGAACCCATATATTATCTAATGTTCGTTCTATCTTTCAGCAATACCCTAAGGTGATCATCTTGGAAATGATTGTTTCATTTAAACCAAATTGATCACGTGTTAACCGTGATCTCACTCGTCTTCCCTGTCCTCACTCCTAGCTCCTATAAATGCTTAACAGAGTTGTCTGTCAGGTTACATACAAATTTGAACCAAAAAGAAAAAATTGTCGGGTTATTTTTTCTGATTACTTTCTTACGATGAAAAGTTTTGTTTGCTACTAGCCAATTTCACAATTGAGTGACAGTTGCATAGATGACTAAAATTTCTTTTCTGTCGGACAAATTAAATGGGCCACTAGTTTTGAGCCCTATGAAATAGAGAATAGCAAATGGAATTAACATTATTGATGACTGATGGAAGTAAAAGATAGAACATCTTCAGTGTTGCCTGTCTCGTCAAGTATCTGATCTTGGGTGTAGCATAAATCTTAAGGAAGCTGTTGAGATCATTAACGGAACAAACTTATATGAAGGAAGGCAATCCTTTAGGTTGCTGCTGTCTAATGTGTTTGCACTTTCATATTCTGCAGGTCAGCTTGACATTGAACATCTCTTCAAATTTACAGTCATTGTTTACATGGAATACAAAGCAGGTTTGCCAGCTCTTTTTGCTGTAGATCCATAATTTTAATCTGGTGTTAGCATCATTGAGCCAACAAGCATTATTTCTCAACATATCTTGTGTCTTTTCTGCCTTTTTCAGTATATTATAAGGGTTCTAATTTTTGGAGGAGAAAATAATTTAGTGAGGATTGTGCTTGAGGACTGCAATAAGGTATTTATCAGGGGTAGAAAGGATGGATAGCCACAGTAGAATGGGGGAATATTGACAAAAAAAAAAACTAATTCTAGGAATTTCTTTTAGTAAACTTAATGGATACCCACAATGGTGGATCTGACCCAACCTCAAAAGCACTCAAAAACCCTTCACAACTTTTATCAAATTCACATATCTCTATTTGAAGGTGTACATATTTCTTAAAATGTTTTCCGTTGTTGTCTAGAATCTCCTCTTACTGTGAAAAGTTAGATTTTCCAAAGCATAAGATGATTCATGCTGTGACTCTCAGACAAGGTACAACATAGTTAGCACTGCAATCAAACAGGTGCCTGTGCACTGAATTCCTTAAATATGACTAAAAAATGATAAAGCTAAGTTTCTACTCAAATAGACTTCAGCATGGCCTCTTAAATTATGATCAAGTGCACTGTGAGTTAGATGCTTGAGCAATTTTTGAAAATCTTTAGTTTACGATGAACTCTTTGCTGTTAGCATCATGGATACTGAGTTAAGTTCCTGTTTCTTGTATATATATATCAGGATGGTGTTTTCACACTGCAGCTACATGTGATTTTTATTGCCTAAATAAAAAGAAACTTTATTGTTTATATGCAGGTTTTTGTGTTTGTGGCAGCTGAATATGAAACTTCAAAAAATGCATTGAATCAGGTACCCATGTTTATGTATATGTTAAGCAAAATAGTACTGATATGTTTCTCTTGCGCTTGCAATTTGGCATCTGGAGTATGCCTTGCATGTTTGTAACAAATTCGTGTAACAGTAATATCCATGCAAAACTGGTTTTGGCAATTTTGAATGCCACAAATGTGTGTTATGATCATAAAGATAAGTTAATTTCTGGCTTCTTGCATCTGTCATAATGCCATTTAGTGCATCTCCTCACCTAATTCTTCTGCTTTAGTAATCTTTTTGCTATCTTCACTCTTTCCTGTGAGTATAATTTGTCTTACCCTATATCTAGCTTAATGGGATGAAACTACTGCTTCATTGCTCGTCCAAGCATTGTATGTTCAACCTGAAAGCTTTAAAAGCTACCCCTTGTGACTCATGGTGGTAGTTCTCTTTCATGCTCTCTCATGTTATCTGCTTTGAGCTTATTAGCACCATAAAAATATTAAACTTTGATTGTCTTAATCGTTTTGCTGCAACCATCAAATCGAAAATTTGCTACTGGTGAGTGAGTATTCTGATATAGCCTCTTGTCCCGCTGCACCTTTTTCCTGAGTATGAATAAACCCATCCACTTCCCCCAGGGCTCAATGTAAACTTGTCTCAGTCATCTCCACTGTTGTTTCTTGGAAACTGACAGGGTCTGGCCTTTGTGTTTTAACTATTCTTGCTTATATGAATCCTTTAACGGGCTTGGAAATTTATTTATGTTGACCTTGTACTTATCGGTCCTAAATAAATATATATATATATATGATGAATGATGATGACTGATTTAAATGCTATAACCGAAGGTATCTTTGTGGGATGGTATCATACCTTCCAAAGAGCATGCAAAATTCTGGATTCATACCACAAACAAGTATCGTTTCGTTGATCAGGTATTGTTGTGCTACTTTTATTGGATATTTGAGTTTATTTCCCCGATCATTTGTTAGCTGAATGTTTGTTCGTGTTTGTATGTTTAGGGAAGCAATCTCCGGGGTAGGGATTTCAATTTGACATTGCATTGGCATGTGATGCCAAAGACGGGCAAGATGTTTGCTGACAAAATTGTGATGTCGGGGTACCGGTTGCCGGAGGCTTATAGATGAGGAGTGACTCCTATTTGACTTGCTGTACCTTTAGCTCTCCCTTATTGGGAGGTACAAGTGCCCAAAACAAATCAACAAAGGGAAACAGTGTCGATTTTGAACACAAATCTTCTAGAATTTGATTCCATCGAAACTGGATTTTTAGACTTAATTTGATTTCTATAGTCTTGTAAGCAACCCAATTTAGGTCTTGTTAATTGTTAAAGTAAAAAAAATGGAAAATGAAAAGTAAACAGTAACGCAATGGGGAGAATTAAAATAAAAAAAGGAATTGCTAGAACGCTAAGATCAGTCTCTACACCGTAGCAACAAAGTAAATAAAATCTCGAATTCCGAACATTCGACTAGAGTTTATTACCATCTTACCAACAAAGCCAAAAAAAGAAAAAGAAAAAAAGAGTTCACCGCTTAGCATGAATGAGATGCGAATTACATGACCCAATAAAAGCCAAATCTTGGAACGGTTACTAAATAGCAAGGTTAAGCCATAAAGAGCGAACGGCATTTTAAAGTGGGGCTTGCGAAGTAAAGTAGTTACAATTCAAGAAGGAAAATCATGCCGGATGTAAACTAGTTTGCTCCTCGATAGAGGAGAAAGGGTATGAGTTAATTTGGTTGCTTTGTTGCACTGTAATTATTTTCATCTTGAAAAGCATCTCAACTTTACAAGAAAAAGAAAAAAGCTCTTTAATAGTGTTTGTATCTTTGGCTCGGATATGAAACGTTAAATCACTTAAAATTATTGAATGATTCACAATATTTTTTTTAAAGAAAAAAAAACTTGCGATAATCTACAATCATGAGAATACCTTTTCGCACCAACTTAAAAATAATACAAACAAGGTTATATATAATTTTTTAGCATGTTGTATCTTTCCAGTATTCACACCATCGATTTGGAAAAAAAAATTGAAAATTCAAAAATATGTAACTTATTTATATAACTAATTTATAAAATTTCTTATATTAACTCAAAACACTTTACAGTAAATAAAATATTATCTTTGTAACTTGCAAAAATTTCAAATAAATTTTCAAATATGGTATTTAAAAAACACACTATATTTTGTCCAATTAAAATAAACCTTCATTTGTTTTTCATTTGTTATTAATATACTTACGTTTTAAAATTATGTTTAAATTGGGTTGTAAATGAAACAAAAAAAGTTAGAGTAAGAGTGGTAAGTGAGATTTTGCAAAATTTAAGAATAACAAGCGAAACTTCAAAAACTTAAAATTATCCCAAAATTTGGAATAAAAGTTGACCACGGAAAGGTCAAAAAAAAAAGGTTTTGAAAAAGTGCCAAAATCTTGATTACTTATGAGCGTTAATCTAACTTTGTTGTGTTATTTCCGGTAATTTCGGTTGTTGAAAAATAAAAGGGAATGGGACTGGCCGACTGGGTAAAATTTGAAAATAAGAGTCACGAGTCGGAGGAGGAGTGGAGGACTGATGCGGCAAGGCAATAGTGAAAGAAAAAGAAATACTACTACAAAAAGGGAAGGAGGGGCCCGGTAGAGTATACTATAATATACTATAAGACAAGACAAACACTACAACCAATAGAGAGCAAGGAACGACGGCGTAAGAAAGAGCGGATAGTGCCTAGTGTCCGGTGGCTTGGGGGTTTTGACCGCCGTGGCGAGTCGCGAGAGGCAGAGGGAGTTTGGAGCGGGAACTCGAAAGGTTTCATTCTTCAATTGAATCCTATCAATTCAAACTGTATGCTGCTTTGCAGTAGTTGACGGGAACAGCAACATAATACTACTGCTAGTGATATCTGTACGAGTAATTAGTAGAAGAGCGAATTGAATTGGTCCAAATTTAGGCGCTGCCATTGGCCGGATTAGCATCCCTCTCTGTGTATATATATATAGTACAAGTAAGAGAGAGAGAGAGAGAGTGAGTGAGTGAGTGAGGGCAGCGCAGTGGGAGTGACGAATTAAATAACATGAACAAGAAGAAGAAGATAGGAGGATTAAGAAGATTGTTTGAGATTAGTATTGTTATAATTATTGGGTGTATATGTGCGATCACCAGATCCGCTGCTGCTGCCGCCGCCAAGGACGACCAATTCCTACTCCTCCTCGGAGTTTCCCCACAAGGTCCGCCGTCTTTTTCTTCATCTGCCTCCTTTCCTTTTCCGCAATTGATTGATTGATTACTACTTCTCCGTCTGTGCTAGTACGCTATCATTTCCCGGCTCTCTCTGTGTGTGTATATATATATATAGTTAGTTAGGGCTGGATGGTTGCCTCGCAGGCATCATGACTAGTATTATTATTATTATTATTTATTCTGTGTATGAATGTGTGGATGCGTGTGTTTGTTGCAGATGAGGATTATTACAAGGGATTGTTGTCTTCCCCTTCCTCTACCATCAAATGCAAAGACGGATCCTTCAAATTCTCCACCTCTCAGCTCAATGACGATTTCTGCGACTGTCCTGATGCCTCCGACGAACCTGGTCTTTCTCTACTTGCCTTTCTTCTCCGTCACATGTTCTACTGCATTGTTCATATCTCACCCCTTATTCCTTCCTTACTGCATTTTCACAACTGTAGGTACATCCGCTTGTCCGAACGGCAAATTCTACTGTAAGAATGCTGGACATATTCCTTTCTCTTTGTACTCTTCCAGAGTCAACGATGGCATCTGCGGTTAGTTGACTATCTGTCTTTTCTTGTCCTTGTTTATGCTGCACTAATATGATTTTTCTACTTGTTATATTTGTTCCCAAGTGCAGTGTTGCACCCAATCTTTTCTGTAAGTTGCATGGTGGATGATGCCATGTGAGAAAGGTCTCGTGGATTTGGCATGTAAAAATCTCTATAGTGCGTTCTTACCAGTCATAGTCACTGCCATATGATTGCTGTGCTACCTCATTATGCTTGCCTACGACTCTATTAAATTCCTTGTTTCAACTCCTAATGATTGCCACCTTTGAGCAGATTGCTGTGACGGCAGTGATGAGTATGATGGCAAAGTTAAGTGCCCAAACACTTGTTGGGAGGCTGGCAAAGTAGCTAGAGAAAGGTTGAAGACGAAGATTGCTACCTATCAGCAAGGTGTCACTGTACGTAACCGGCTAGTTGAACAAGCCAAATTAGCAATAGCCAAAGAGGAGGCCGAGTTATCCAAACTAAAAAACGAAGAGAAGATACTCAAGGGGCTGGTTGAACAACTTCAGGGTATATATGCTCTCCTTTTCGCCTGATACGCTTATCATCATCCCATCCACTTATCCTTTCTTATCAGTCACATCCCCTAATACTCAACCGAGTCTGTTAGTTACGTCCATTTTTGTAGTTGATCTCGTAATTACTTGTTGAAGTCTTGAAACATGATTTATTGAATCAAGCATGTCTTTAAGGAACCTGTAGCGTTTTCCCCTTTGAAGTTAAAGAGTGATGGATGTCGAACTTGAAAATTTTTTCACTACAACCAATTTGATGAAGACCTCTCAGTTGAAACGATTGACATCAAAGCCTAAGATTCTGGATATGCATGGTTACTGGATTTTTTTGTACGCTTGTTTAGCTGTATGGCTTCTTTGTACATTTGGACTTTTGAGCAACTCTTTTTGGGTTGAATTCTGTCCTGCATAATATTTTCAAGTATTGTGAATGAGAAAAAGAGCCCCTTGTCACTTATTTCCTGAGAGGCAGATGAAATCACCTGTATGCATGTGGAATTTTCAGTTAAGCTTCTATCATCTCACAATTAATGATAACGATACTTTATAGATTGCTTCTCACTGTTTTGGAGGACTAGCTTTGGATTATTTAGTTTTGCTTCTCTTCCTATAGAGCGTAAAGAACAGATAGAGAAGGCAGAGGAGAAGGAACGGTTACAAAAGGAAAAAGAGGACAAAGAAAGAAAAGAAGCTGAGGAGGCTAATCTGAAAGAGAAACAAAATGGCGAACAAGTTGAAAGTTCGGAAGCAGATGCTCTAAAGAATGACATCCATGATAAGATTGGCGAACAAGTTGAAAGTTCGGAGGCAGATGCTCTAAAGAATGACATCCATGATAAGATTGGCCTATTGGGAGACTCTTCTTCATCACAGGTCATAAGGAACTACCTATTGTGCTCTAAATGGAAAAATTATGTTAGATGGTGGAGAGAGAAACATAAATAAGTTCATTAATGATTGACAGGCATGAAAAACTACGTCAGGCATGAAGTGGTAGACATGAATAACGTCATGTCTAGAAGATGATGATAATGTACAAGTTATATGCTAGATATCTGTACCTTTGAACAGTTATTCTCTTGGTGGAATTATTTTCTGCGAGGTTATTATTTCTCTGGGTGGTGATATCTTTGTTGCAAGTGCACTACTTTGTGTTGCATAATAATGGCTGTGTTTTTAAATGAGTGTTTGTTGTGGTCATTACTTTGTGAGAAGTGATGCTGTTTGTACTGCATATGATGACTTGGATATTTGAATGTTGTTTGTTGGAGAGTTTTTTGTATCCCTGACATTTTGGGCTTCTCATAGGATGTAATGGATGGCCATGGAGATTCTGAGAGTGAAGCTCAGCACGGTGAATTTGATGTGAAGGAAGAATCTCCAATTGGTGATGTAAAACCGCTGCAAGAGGATTCTTTGCTGGTATAGTTTATTCGAACAACATATTGCTTTAAGGGTTTCTGGAAACTTGAATATATAGGGCTTGACTTTATTCTGGATGTGTACTTTCACAATGTATAGCATGCCACAGAGAAAGAGGAACAGTTGACAGTTGATGGTCAACCTGGTCTTGATACTGGAAATCAGGTATGGCCACTGTGCTTGAGTTTTGCTCTTATGATTATTCTTCATTCAGAAAATTATTCTACCGAGATACATTTTCTTACCATGTTCAAAAGGAGTGAATTTTTCAAAAGGAGTGAATTTTACTATGGTTTTCAAAGCACCTTTATTTTTCAGAGTTTTTGCTTGTTGTAAGAGGAATTAGTAGATTGTGTTCTTGCACAATTTTTGATCCTCCTCTTGCTGCAAACTGAAGCATAGCATTATGACATTCTTCAATGTTGATAATATTTAAACTTGATGGTCCTTGTTGGAAAACCTGTAAAAATGGAGCTGGCCACATATTTACCCTTTCATTGGCTTTAATTCTAACATTTGGTACTCTTAAAGAATTTAGGCCTTGTTTGGCACTTGAGTTTTTTGCCAAGTTTGTCTGCTACAAGTTTTTTAAAGACTCTAGCTACAGTAACCTTAAAAAACTTCTCAAAGATTTTAAACTATACACTTCAAAATATTAAAAAATTTACACACTTCAAAAATTTTTTAAAAAACTTCTACAGTAAATTACAGCAAAGTTTTAGACAAACACCCAAAAAACTCACTCGCTTAAAAACGCTCAGGATTAGCAACTACACTACAATTTAGTCTCAGGATCATGTCCAGATTAATCTTTTGATAATGTTCTTGAACGACTTGATTTTGCAAATCCTGTTTGTTAAACCTCAACAGATAGCCTTCAGCTGGTAGATTTCCTTGTTCTAGACCATGAAGATGATCCACTAGCTTGTCATAGTAATATGAAGGGAGATACTTCTGCAGAAACTTTTCTTTCATCTCTTTCCAAGTATTGATAGATCATTTTGCCCTTCTTGTATCTCCTTCCAAAGAAGCCACCGGTTTTAGCCAGCATAATTGGATTTATCTATGCAAATCTGATTGTGTAACATCTGACAAATTATGACAATCAATTTAACCAACAAGTGATTGAGGCAACTGCTGAATTAAATACAATTTTGGACACTGTTAGTACTTGGAAAGCCCATGTTTATGGCATGTCTACAGCTCTACTACCTGACTGATGTGGCAAACCTGAGTGGTTTTCTTGGAAGAAACTTGTGCATATTTCAGGCCTTGTATGTGGATAAGTTTGCCAAAATGGGTGAAGACTAAGGAACACAATGAGGGAACTTTTTGCAGCTTGTCTATAATTTCTTAAACAGTAGAATTAGGGTTACGTGGGGCTGTTATTTAGGTGCTTTAGGGTAATGGAATCAAGGTGAAATTGTTATGAACTTTAGGAATCGGGCATTACACATTAATCACATGGTTCTACACAAAGCATATAATCTAGAGAGAACCTTTTAAACATGCATTACTCAGAAGTGCAACTTGAGCTTATGTAGACTTGTAGAAATTCTAATTCTACTGCCTAAAAGTACTAATTACTTGACTCAGCCTTATGCTTTGCAGTTTGTATCAATAACAACATTTTCCCTGACTAAAGGTAAAAGAAAAGCTTTCGGTAAAGCATTAGATGATGAACTGAAGCAATTATAACATCCCAAACAGATGAGAGGTTGTGAATATGGTACATTCCAGTTGTAGTTTTGAACTTGATGACTTCGTGATTTTTGAGTATTGAAGTTGACATCGTTGTGAATTTGGTACCTTGTGTAACTTGTGTGTACAAGCAGCAGATTTGAACTGTGTGTGCAAATTTCAGGCAGAAGTAGAAGAGGACAATAGCGAATCATTATCTAAGGAAGAGTTAGGTCGTCTTGTTGCCTCTCGTTGGACAGGAGAAAAGACTGAGCAGCAAACTGAAGAGGTTAGTTCTACTAAAGATAAAAATCATGGAACAGAAGAGGAGGATGCTTATGGAGAAGAATACAGCAGTTATGATTCAGAGGAGGATGATCATAGGTATGATAATGATGATGGTGATAATGAAGACCAGATGGATGATTTTGGGGGTGAGGATCATGATGATTCAAGCCCTTCATATAAATCTGAGACAGATGATGAACCGGACTTACCAGGTTTATAGATACTCCTTTCATTTTTCACTTAGCAAGTAAAATATGTCAGTTATGTTTCTAATTGCAGCTGGCACTAGAGTTACCTTATATAGGTTACATTAACTCAAACCTGATTGAAAATTACAGCAGAACCATCATGGTTGGAGAAGATACAAAAGTCTGTACGTAGAATTTTTCAGGCTGTTACCTTTTTTCAAACTCCAGTTGACAAATCTGGTAAGTTGTGCTCTTTTTGCATTTTTTGTACTCTTGTGGATAAAGGAAATGGAAACTATATTGCTGTATTTTGCTTTACAGAGGCTGCACGTGTTCGCAAAGAATATGATGAATCTAGTGCAAAGCTCTCTAAATTACAGTCAAGGATATCAAGTTTGAAGCAAAAGCTAAAACATGATTTTGGTAGGTCTGCTATAAAAATTCCAAATACGGGTTAATGTTTGCTTTCTTGTAGTGCTAACAAAACACGTTACTTTGCTGTCAATTATTTCATCTTCGTAAGAGAGGTGTATGTGCATTCATTGTCGAAGGGGCTGACTTTTGAATTCTTTTTTGCAGGGCCAGAGAAAGAGTTCTATTCATTTTATGGTCAATGTTTTGAGAACAAGCAAAACAAGTAATCTTCTTTTTTACTTCTTAGCTTAACTCATGTCACTCTATTCTAACTTTTGGGCTTCGATAACATATGGCTTTAGGTACGTCTACAAAATCTGCCCTTTTAAACAAGCATCACAGGTGGAGGGTCACAGCACAACTCGTTTGGGGTAATTATTTTCCCATATGTAGAACTTTCATACAGTCTCTCACTCAGTCAGTCAATGATTATCCTTCTCTCTGTGTGTACATGTTTGGTGAATGTGCCATATTTAGGATGGTAATCTCTTATTGAAGCTGTTGGCAGAACATTTTGACTAAACTGGATGACGACATTAATTACATTGGTTGCAGATGGCTCTTAAGTTGTGTTATAAGTAAATGGACCGAGGAGTTGTTGAAGTTTATCTTGTAGAATGTTATCTTAGAACATACATACTTCAGAGGCTCATTTGGTCTAGCCCATCTTTCTACCCATTAGAAAGTTTGCGTGATGAATAGTTACTACTGTTGTCTGTTAGTAAATGGGCTGAGTTTTTATTTGTTTTTTATTGATTTATTTTTTTACTATCGTTTTTGTGTGGAATGATATGCATCTCATGTCACGAATTACATATCAAATCCTGCTGTGCCTTATTTGGTTCTTTAGGAATCTGGGCTTCAAAAGCCCTCTGAATATTCAAAATGGGGAATGTAGCATTAATGTTCTATAAATGTAACTCCCATTTTTAGGTGGTGTCTGTTTCCTCTTGTAGAGGATGTAACAAAAAGACATATGTGGCGAAGCAGCAGAAAACTTCTCATAATATCTATTCCAGATAATTTATACAGTCAACTAGGAGCTAAGGAAAATCTAAAGCAAAGATTTTCATGAATTTTACCTAGATTTAATTAGGCACCCTTCGACGATTACAACCTATTGGCAGGTGACATGTTAATTAAGTATTATTCTTGTTGGAAACTTGTCCTTGGAGTTTTAGTATTTAAGAGTTTTAGGTCTTGGGATATTTTGGTCCTTTACTTGTATACAAGAAAGTCTCAATAATCTTGTTGTCCAGTTTTATTGAGTGATTTGTGTAAAGAGGTATCTTGGGAGGAAAACATCTAGTCACCGTATTATGAGTGACCAACTAATATTTATAGGAGTACAAACCTAACGGACTGTTTACAAGAATACCCTTACTAATATATTATCTACAAGAATACTAATATTCTCCTAACACTCCCCCTCAAGTTGGAGCATATATATCATAAGCACCCAACTTGTTACAAAGGTATTTCACCCTAGAGCCCCCTAAACTCTTGGTAAACAAATCAGCCAATTGATCTGCAGACGGTACATGAGATGTCTTGATGATTCCATCAAGTAATTTCTCTCGAATGAAATGACAATCAACTTCAATATGTTTTGTCCTTTCATGAAACACTGGATTAGACGCAATATGGACAGCCGCCTGATTATCACACACTAAATTCATAGGCTGTTTATACTCAAACCCAATTTCAACTAACATGCTTTTCAACCAAACCAACTCACACACAGTGTGAGCCATAGCACGGTATTCAGATTCTGCACTTGATCTGGAGACAACTGTTTGCTTCTTACTCTTCCACGACACTAAATTACCACCAACAAACACACAATATCCTGTGGTCGATCTTCGATCTGAGGCAGAACCGGCCCAATCTGCATCACTATATCCTTCAATATCAGTGTGTCCATGATTTTGATATAGCAACCCTTTTCCAGGAGCACCCTTAAGATACCTGAGAATTCGTATAACAGCATCCCAATGACTAGTACGAGGAGTATCAAGAAATTGACTCACAACACTCACTGCAAATGAAATGTCAGGTCTCGTTACAGTGAGATAATTTAACTTACCCACAAGTTTTCGATATTGCTTAGGATCATCAAGTAATGCTCCTTGATCTCTTGCTAATTTCACATTGGGATCCATAGGAGTATCCACAGGTCGGCAACCTAACATCCCAACTTCACTCAACATATCGAGTACATATTTCCTTTGACATAAATAAATCCCATATTTAGACCGAGCTACCTCAATACCCAGAAAATACTGTAAATGACCTAAATCCTTTGTCTGAAAGTTTGCCTGCAGATTGGATTTAAGTTTCTGGATCCCCACAACATCATCACCTGTAATCACAATATCATCCACATAAACAACTAATAAAATTTTACCAGCATTAGAATGCCCATAAAATACAGAGTGGTCTACTCCACATCTCGTCAGACCGAACTCCATGACCACACTACTAAACCGGCCAAACCAAGCCCTTGGAGACTGTTTCAATCCATATAAGGATTTTTTCAAACAACAAACCAACTGCGAATTCTCCCCCTGAACAACAAATCCAGGAGGTTGTTCCATATATACCTCTTCTTCCAAATCTCCATGCAGAAATGCATTTTTCACATCCAACTGATGCAATGGCCAATTGTAAGTTGCTGCCAAAGAGATAAGAAGGCGAACCGAGGTAATCTTTGCAACAGGAGAAAATGTTTCTAAGTAGTCTACTCCATACACCTGAGTAAATCCTCGAGCTACCAGACGAGCCTTCAATCTATCAATAGAACCATTAGGCTGCACCTTTATAGTGTACACCCATTTACAACCAACAACAGGCTTACCTGAAGGACGAGGGACAAGATCCCAAGTACCATTTTTCTCCAAAGCAAGCATCTCTTCCTGCATAGCTGACCTCCAACCAGGATCATTGAGAGCATGGGTAATAGACTTAGGAATGGATACCGAATCAAGAGATGCAACAAAAGAAGAATATGACAGAGAGAGACGAGAATAAGAGACAAAATTAGAAATAGGATGAGAAGTACAATGTCTCTTACCTTTACGTAAAGCAATAGGAAGATCTGACTCACAAGAGGGCGTCATACCTGGATCTGAAGATTGAGAGTTAATTGGTGAAGTGCGTAGCATATCAGGAGCTTTCTCAACCATGGAACGACGAGAATAAACTTGAAGATTAGGATGAGATAATCGAGTGGTGGAATCTGGTGAACCCGATAACTCAGGTAATAAAGATGAAGGGACTGGTAAAACAGGAGGAGAAAAAGAGGAACACTGGTCTAACTCACAAGACATACCTTGCTTCATAAAATAAGGAGTGGATTCAAAGAAAGTAACATCAGCACAAGTGAAAAAACGATTTAAAACTGGACTGTAACATCTATACCCCTTTTGCGCTCGTGCGTATCCTAAGAAAATACACTTAATGGCACGAGAATCTAATTTATCCACCCCGGGAGCAAGCTGATGAACAAAACACACACAACCAAAAATACGAGGAGGTAATTTAAATATAGGGTCCTGAGGAAAAAGAATGGAGTGAGGTAGTTGGCCTCCAAGAATATCGGATGGCATGCGATTAATTAAATAACATGCAGTTAAAACTGCATCACTCCAAAATTGTTTGGGTACATTCATGTGCAACAAAAGTGTCCGAGCAACTTCGATTAAATGTCCAATTTTTCTTTCAGCAACTCCATTCTGTTGTGGAGTGTGAGGACAAGAGGACTGATGAAGAATACCGGACTTAGTCATAAAGGTATCAAAAGGAGTGGAAAAATATTCTTTCGCATTATCACTGCGAAGTATACGTACAGGCACACCAAATTGAGTCTTTATTTCTGTAACAAATGCACAAAAAATGGAATATAATTCTGAACGATCTTTCATTAAATAAAGCCATGTAACTCTGGAAAAATCATCAACAAAGATTACAAAATATTTAAAACCTAACTTTGAAGTTACTCGACTAGGACCCCAAACATCAGAATGAACTAACAAAAAGGGTTCCGAAACCCGTTTATTGACCCTAGGGACAAAAGAAACACGATGATGCTTTCCTAATTGACAAGACTCACATTCTAATGAAGACAACTGACTCAAGGTAGGGACCAACTTCTTCAAATTTTGTAGAGACGGATGACCCAAACGACAGTGAATTTCAAGAGGAGAAACAGTAGCAGGGCACGCAATCGGACCATTAGAGTTGAGAAAGTAAAGACCATTATGCTCATGTCCTCCACCAATCGTCCTCTTTGTCTTCAAATCCTGAATGACAACAAAATCAGGAGAAAAAATAACTGAACACTGTAGAGATTTAGTAAGCTTACTAACGGACATTAGATTAAAAGGCAAACTGGGAACGTAAAGAACAGAAGGCAGCGGAAGAGATGAGTTAATTTCTACAGTGCCTAGTCCTTTAACTTTAGTTGTAGATCCATCAGCTAAAGTAACATGAGGGAAGGAAGTAGACTCTTGAAAATTAGAAAAATTTCTAGAGGTACCTGACATATGATCAGTAGTTCCGGAATCAATGATCCATGAGTCAAAATTAGATGATGTGGAGAGACAAGCCATAGCATTACCTTTTTGTGCTACAGAAGTAGAGGGAAGAGATGCGTGATTTGCAGTTTGGTACTGCAGAAATTTGATATAATCTTCCTCAGATATGGTAACAGTCTTCTGAGACCCTTGTGCTAAAGAACTTGATTCAGTTTGATCAGTGGTAACCGTATTAACAAACCGAGGTGGTTTTCCATTTAAATCCCAACAAGTATCACGAGTGTGATTCTTTAAACCACAATGATTGCACTCACGGGTGCCTCGACCTCCACGACCCCCACGACCTCTACTTCTTCCTCCACGAGAGCCACGTCCAAAATTAAGTTGCTCTGTCCGATTATTGTTAGCAATTAAAGCAGATTTGTCATTAATTAAAGCACCATCACCCTGTGCATTGTCCTTAGATGCAGAACGTAAGACCCGAGCATACGCCTCTGCAAAGGATGGTAATTGTTCACCTGCTAAAATTTGAGATTTGATTGGTTCAAATTCCGGCTTGAGACCAGCCAGGAATTTGAGCACAAGCATTTGTTCTCTTTGCCTCTGCATAACCTTGATATCACTTGAGAGAGGCATTACAGCATTTAATTCCTCTGAGACTCGCTTAAGATCAGCAAAGTATTCAGTTACTGTCTTGTTATCTTGTTGCAACTGAAAATACTCCAAAGAAATATCAAACATCCGTGAGAGATTACTGCAATATAATAACCGGACATAATCCCAAACTTCTTTTGTTGTCTCACAATGAGAACACATGTAAGCAATTCGTGGCTCCATAGAATTCCATATTGCTCCAAGAATTTGGGCATCCTCTTGAATCCACATTAGTTTCTTGCTATCCTCCGTAGGAGAGTCATCTGTGAGATAACGTTGCTTTCCTAAGCCTGTCAGATAAATCTTAACAGCTTTTGACCACTGTTGATAATTGGTATCATTCAACTTCCAATTTGTGATTTGAGGCATCACCATTGGCATAATATTAGTGGACGTCACAATACTTTTTGATAAACTTTCAGCCATAGCGAATAGCACTTCAAACCCAAGAAAGGGTCAAAACTCGAGACGCGTGAACAGTGCCCCGTGAACAGTGCCGCGATGAACAGTACTTTGCTAGATGTTTAACCTAAACCCTAGGACTCTTGCTCTGATACCATGTAAAGAGGTATCTTGGGAGGAAAACATCTAGTCACCGTATTATGAGTGACCAACTAATATTTATAGGAGTACAAACCTAACGGACTGTTTACAAGAATACCCTTACTAATATATTATCTACAAGAATACTAATATTCTCCTAACAATTTGATTGGAGTCGTGGTTCTTATAGGCAAGCTCTACATTCATAATAGGAAATGGGAATTGTATTCGAAATAGAATTCTATCTTTCAAGTCTATAGCCGTTAAATTCTCTTGTTACTGGGTTATTTTACGTGGAAATTGATAAATAAGATGGAGTCGTTTGTTTGTTAGATTTGCTCTTCTTACCCCCCCTCGTTACTGTTCATAGAGACTATTCACAGCTTTACAACAGCCCCAAGATCCTCTCATTCCTCCACTTAGACCTAGTAGGTGTGATCGCCCCTACTAGGTCTAAGTTTTAAGCTGTGAATAATCAGATGCAATTTGAGGAAAAAAAATGAGTTGGTTTTGGTACTCTTCCATTCCATTGATACTTTTTGACTTCTCTTTTTGGTTTGTCTCAGAATATGTGTCACTTACCTCAAATGGCACAAAACTTTTCAGCCCATTTATAAATTTACCCTCCATTTTGTCAAATGAAATAAACTTGTACAGGCCCAATAAGTCAAATATTATGCATATGAGCATTAAATTCACTAGCTTATGCACAAATCAATAAAACGAGGCATTATTTGAATACAACCATGATCTTTTGAGCTCAAGTTCATCAGCCAAGGAAATGAAGTTCGACCTTGCAAACATATCCCACCAAGATTTTGAAGGGTAGAGATATATATAAACAGCAGAAGTAGCTTAGTTATCTGCACTATTCATAAAATTCACGCTCCCCCAAAATTAAACTGAGACAAGGGAATATTTCTCATAGCCATATGCTGCTCCTTAAGTCCCATACCCATAACTTAAGAGATTCTGGTAGAAAACAAATTAAAACGGATGGACACGGGTGGTGATGGTCACTAGTTTCTTTCTTGTTCTGTTAGATGTTGTCCTTCACAGTAAATGAATGCATATACTTGGAAGCCTCATTCTGTTAGGTTCACAGTTTAACTGATTCAAAGGAATACGTTGAATTTGGTCTTGATACCTCCATGTAGACTGTGGCAGTTTTTTGAGGGAAGTCATTTCTCCTTTGGTGATTATGTAAGTTGATTGTTGTTCGGTCATTTGCACCCCTATGCAGCAACAAAAGCAAGACGAAAATATGTGGCTTACCATGGATAAAACTTAAAGAAGACAAAAATATCTGTTTGATATGGATAAGACTTGAAAAGAAAAAAGTGAAGATACTTCTCTTGACATAGATGAAATTTAGCAAATAAACATACGAAGCTTGAAAGACATACTCTATTTATTTATTTATTTTATTGATTTACAAATCTGGGTTAGTTTTGATCACAATAATTTTAGAGTGGATTTTCTGCTTAGGTTCATTTCACTGTCAAAACCCTGTAATGGTAGCACTTGAGTTAAGATTGTGGGGAATCAAATTGAACAAGATGAGGATTTTGTCGAGTATTTTTGACCTCATTGAGGATGGCATTGGTATATTTGGTATCACTACCATGATGTTAGTTAAAGAATCTACCATCGGTTTTGTCTTATCCTAATGCTTTATCATGGGTAAATTTTCAGCTCTAGCATTTTTTGGACTACTTTTGCAGGAGTTGGGAAAAGTTTGAGGATTCATACAAGGTCATGCAATTTTTAAATGGTGATAAATGCTGGAATGGGCCAGATAGAAGTTTAAAGGCAAGTATTTTGTTGGTAATTGTAATAGACTTCTCTTGGGATGATCAACTTCTGCAAGACTGGTAACCTTGCATATGTAAAAGTTTGTTCATCTTTCTGAGCTAACTGCATGGTTTTCTTCATTTTGTTTTATTTTGTGTTACCTTTGTCTTACAGGTCAAACTAAGATGTGGTTTAAACAATGAAGTTACTGATGTGGATGAACCAAGCCGCTGCGAGTAAGAATATCTGTTATTTTAATTGTTCATTTAAGCTGTTTATCCTGTTGTTGAAGTGCTTTCCATTTGCCTTGTTTGGAATCCATCGCCCTTGTATCTGATTTATAGTCTAAAACAGGTACATGGCTTTGGTGTCTACTCCGGCTCTTTGTGTAGAAGAAAAACTTAAGGTGCCCTTTCATTTGTTTTGTTTCTCGTTAGTTTTTTCGCATTTAATTAATGCTATATTGCTAATTTTGAGAAAGTGGTAACCCTTTTTTTTTTTTTTGGTCAATTGTGATAGGAACTACAAGATAAACTAGACATGATGAACAAGGAACAACCAACAAGTCATGATGAACTCTGAACCGTCTGCATGATATTTTTGCTAATACTGGACGTTCATAAATTTTGCTGATACGAGAACTTTTGCTTCCTATCTGAAGTAATTACTCCTCTTTGGAAATAATTATTTTGGTTGGTCTGGAGGGACATGATATCACTGAATTGCAGGTTTCCGGGGAAACAAATTCCCAAGCAAAGATTTGAAGTGGGCTTTTGTTTTTTTCGGTGGCGATGCAGCTCCTTTTCAAACTAGACAGGTCTTTATTTTGAGAATATGAACTGAGGCTATAAACAGGAGGAGGAAATAGAGTAGGTTGAATATTGTAGCAGTTTCGTATATCCATGTCTCAATCTTGTCTTTCAAGATTGACCTAGAAGAAAAATATCAGGATGAAAATGTCTCTAGATTGGGTTATGGAACTGTTAATGATTTGAACATTGGATGCATTAAGAAGATTATAGTTTCGTATTGGGGGTTGAAACGAGACAATTTTACAAGTGCATCTTAAGTTGCTAATGATGTCCACAAATCCAATATCTGAATGAGAAACAGATGATTGTGGAGTTTGTGTGGACATCTTTAGGCTGACTCAGATTGTATCACGTGCATTAATATCCTTAACTTATGGAATGGGATATTTTTAGGAGTTAGTATCACGTGCATCAATACACTAGTAGGCGATTACATTACATTTTTAGGTATTTTTAGAATGGGATGGTGAATCATCATGCGATGAAACTGCATTGGTAGAAGCATTTGAAGGGCTAACTAATGATCAAAGGGCGTATTCATGTTCTATGCCAATGAGGTTCTTGGAGACGAGATGTTGGTTGGATCTGTTTTTCCGTCTCTTGTAGTCAGTCAGTCTGGGGCTCGGGCAAGTGTTTGTTTTCCAGGGTGCGGCCATCTTAAATTCTTATTTAGTATCAAACAGGAGGAATTGGAAAGCGAATCAATTTTAATAAAAAGGTGTTGTGCGAGTCCAGACGCCGTCTCTTATTTAGTATCAAATGGATGTACGCTCGGCAACCCTCACTTTAGGTCCTGTTCGGACCGCAAAAAAATGCGCAAAAAAAGAAGTGCGGGGAAGCACTTTAAGTGTCAATTTTCTTATCATCTAATCTTATATATTCTCCCATTTTCTTGATGGGAGCCTCATCATCCGCTGCTTTCTATGGGATTGATGGATGATTAGTATTATAATTGGTAGTAGGGTAGTAAGAAAGGAATTGGAATATATGTTGCTTAGGGAATCATGGAGGAATAAAAGAACCACTAGTACACAACAGGAGGAGTGGGGCAGGGACATTTAGAGTTCCCTCCCATGTGATGTAGAATACATTTTATTCTACTGCTATTCCTACTTTATATTAGGGGAGAAGGTATTTACAAGGATCAAGTGGAAACCGACGGGAACCACTCTATACTGGGGGAGTGGGGGATTTAAAAGGGTCAAGTGAAAATTCGACGGAACTAAACCACCATCAATTCAAATTGGTGTCTATACATCTGCTGACAAAATATTTTAGAAAACACTTGATCTATGTTCAAGTAGAATCTTAAAATTTGCTTAATAGTCATGGCTATTACTACTGTATTCGCGGATGGATGGATGGAAAAGTGTTGCCTTTGAGGAGTTGGGGGAGTGGGGGAAATTAGGCTAAGAGATAATAGATAAAGGACATTAATATTCGCACTCTTCATTTAATTTCATTTACTTCAATTCACTAATTAAAGACAGCTTCTAAAAAAATGCTACAGGCTAATTCAAGAAGACAATTGTTTGTTTGTTGGGTTCCTTGACCTTCCTTCATCCCTGGGATCGAGTGGTCCATCGTACTATTAACTGTCTTCGTTCCCTGTCTTTTACCTCCTGCGTCATCACCCCACTTGAATATCTATCTTTCCATTTCACCAATTTCAGACGGCGGTTAACAGTGCCGTGTGTGCGGGGGCGATTTCGGTTTCCAATTATCGTTATTATATTATCATAGCTATTGCTGCTGCTTCATTTTTCCTTCTTTTTCTCATTTGATCACCACCCACCATCATCAGAATCTCTCCCGTTGAAAACTCATACAATACAATACAATACTCCTCTCTTATACCATTACTATTTAGGGACGGACGACGGACGGACCCCAACCATGGATAACCACCACAATGGAGGAGGAGGAGCTGTTACCGCCGCTGACCGCATGCCTAAAACCAAGATCGTCTGCATTCTGGGTCCCGCTTCCCGCTCCGTTCCCATGATCGAAAAGCTCCTTCTCGCCGGCATGAACGTCGCCCGCTTCAATTTCTCCCATGAATCCCACGACTACCATCAGGAGACCCTCGACAATCTCCGTTCCGCCATGGACAACACTGGCATCCTCTGTGCCATCATGCTCGACACCAAGGTTCATCCCTCCCTCCCTCCTTCCCCTTTCTCCCTTCCTTTAAAAAAAAAAAAAAAAAAAAAAACTGTGTCTACACACACACACCCACACAAGCTCTACAAGTATGTACGGCAAAAAAAAAAAGAAAATTGTTGGTCCCTGTAACCTTGTCCAATAGAAAACAAAAGAATTATTGTATCATTTTTATCTCATGTACATGTGCATTTTTTTTCCCTCTATCTCTCTCTTTTGAATAAATTAACAACTGCAAGTAGAGTTAGATTTAATGTTGAACGGATTTTGTTCCATATGATATAATCCACAAGTTTGGGAAGATAAATATGATATTTCTAGTCTTTCATAAACTGAAACAAGAAAAATAAAAAACGTGCGAAAGAACTGTGAGCAGGTCACAAAAATCAATTAGTGTTTTTTTTTTGTTTGGAAAACTATAAACATTACTTAAATCGTTTTCTTTGTGAAGAGTTGTTACGTTACGTGCTGAGAAAAGAAATAAATGCGAATTGAACTCTTGGACTGGTCGGACCATTAATTAATGGCTATATAACTTCAACCATAAGACTTTGACCTTGGTTTTTGTCCAAATGCACGGTTTTGGTTTCACTTCTAAAATGTCTTTGCGTCCTTTTGATGAAAGTGAAATCAGTCGCCCTCCTTCATTGATTATTCCGGTTTTATACGATCCAGAGTTCGCCAACAATTTTGATTAACCGATGCAACTGTTTCCAAACTTAAAAATTTTCAAAACATTTTGCGTTAAACTACAAATCATCTATATACTTTTCATTGCCTATTGACGTTAAAGAGAGCTCTTTTCAAAAATTTAGTTTTGGCAACTTTATTTATGGTAATTTCTAATCCACTGGATACGGGGGGAATGATATTTAGGCGCTATTAAAGCTTCTTCCACGTATCTATTATGTATTTATTTGGTAGTATTTAAGGTTGTTATTTTTAACATAAAAAACAATTCCGAGTGTGTCGGAGGAAACCCTGTGAAGTGAACAAGTACCTTTATCGGTTAAATGTACAAAAAATTATGAAAAATAGACTGTGAAACCGACATGCTCAATAAAAGCATAATATATATATGTGTGTGTATTGGACAATACTTTAGTAACGATAGTTATGGTAACGAAATAGTTTTTACCTAATATAACAGGTTGTTGCACTTTTGATGACTATTTGATTTCTTGTTGGATCTATCCACTTAAATAGAATAACACCTAAAAATATGGAAGTAAGTTTTTCATCTAAAATAGTAAGTTAACCTTAATAGATTATTAACTTTTATACCTCAAATGGTAAATTAGAATAAATAGTAAACTTACTTTTTAAATAAATAAATTACTACTTTATATCCCAAACTTACTTTTTAGAGAGTAAGTTTAGTTCAAATAATAGTAAGTTTTTATACATAAATAGTAATTCTTACTAATAACATGGTAAATTTGATTAAGGATCAAAATTTACTTTTTTTTTGGAATACATGTACAATTTTACATTAAAACCTTATCTCAAACTAGTATTAGGAAGTTTATTTGAAATAATGATAAGATGTTTTATTAATGATTAAAACTTAGTACCTTAGTTAGTAAGTACTCATAATATACCTGTATAATAAATGATTATGGGTATAATTTAAAATTTTTTTGTATTTATATATTTTAAAATACTATGAAAAGTAGTTTCACTTTTCAGATAACCTTGTAAAATATGTAATAAAATTTTGTCATATTATAAGTTTTTAATAATTTTCAATTTTTGAACAGTTTGAAAGTTTGGATAACAATAACAACAAATCTTCCTAGCTATATATAGAATATCACTTGTTTCTATATCACAATTATTATAATTTAACACCTATGAATATAATAAGATAATAAAGTTTTAATAAATTTATATCTGGGACACAAGAATTAATAAGAGTTAAAGCCCAAACAAAATGAGAAATAGTATATCAATAAAAATGACAAAATTAGTATAACGGTTAATATAAGAAAATCAATATGATCTGGACTTTTTTCCTTGGAAGATTGTTCATAAAAATGAGATTCAGCAATTAAATGAAAATCACTTGCACATATAATCTATTGTATAATTTAAATTAAATTCAGTTCACGTATAAAATGGTTCTAAAATAATTAGGGCACTATGATACAATGTTATTTTAATAACAAATTTTTTTTTACTGAAAGTCTCAAATATCCATGCCATACATATGAGAGATATTTTACCATATTTGTGTCTAACTGTAAGCACAAATTTCGTTGCCAAAAATAAAAGACATGAAAACTTGCACAAATATCAAATTTATTAAATCAAATAATAAGAGAGTTACAATCTCTAAAAATTCTTGAATCAAAGAAATTAATCCCCTAATTCTTCTCTTAAAAAGCACTCCTAATTAAAGCATAATAAAATCAAGTTTTTTTTAACCTTTAATGTAGTAGTTATGTTTACTAAAAAAATTAGTAAACCATTCCTACAATGCATTGCTTCTCCTAAAAGTACTAATATTCTGTAAATAAATTGAAATAATTTTGTAAAAGATTTTATGCATTTTCACTAATATAATCAAGAGAATTTTGCACCCTTAAAATATAAATAGAAAGAAAGGAAAATGGTATGAGTATAAAGGCGACCAAATGCAATATATATCACATCAGGTGTTTAGATATGATTTGTTAAGTAATCAATAATTTAGTCCTGATCAATATATGATGCTTTCTTATAAATAAAAATATAATTTGGCAATTATGGATTAACAAAATTCGTAGTTTGAATGCAATCAATTGAGCACCTATTTTCTTTTATTAAGTAGCTATTATTTATTTTATTACTTAGGTTATATATTTACATTTAAAATAACAACAATAGCTTGCCAATCCTTGAACCAATAGAACGTCAATTATTGTTAACTAAACTAATTTTACATTGATCAAAATTAGTCTAGAAAATGAAATGTTAATAGCAACAATTGGTAAAAAATAGCAATCTTTTAATTTTGGGAAAGTAAAAAATAAGTTCCCAAAATATTTCACTTTTATTTTTAAAAAAATCTCAACTTGTTAATTAAATTCAAAATGATTTATTATAAAAAATATTCTTCCTCAAATTAACATCAATGATTAGACATGAGATACAAATATGGGAAAAAAAGAGATAAAAATATGGTAAAATATCTCTCATACATATGTCATAGATATTGGAGACTTTTGGCAAAAAAAATTTTTGTTGTTAAAATAATATGGTATTGCAGTGTGCTAATTATTTTAGGATCATTTTGTACATGAACTAAATTTAATTTAAATTATACAATAGATTATATATGCATGTGATTTTTGTTTAGTGGTTGGATCTTATATTCGTGAACAATATCTAGAGAAAAAAAATTTCAGATTATACTAATTTTGTTATTTTTATTATTGTATTAATTGTTACACTATGTCTCTCATTTTGTTAGATCTATATTAATACAAGTTTAATTCTTATTATTTCTTGTGTCCCAAACAATAAATATATTAAAACTTTATCATCTTAACTAGGAAGATGTGTTGTTATTATTATCCAAACTTTTAAACTTTTCAAAAATTATTCAAAATTATAATATGATAAAATTTTATTATTTTATAAGGTTATGTGAAAGGTCAAAATATTTTTCACATAATATTTTAAAATATATAAATACAAAAAAAAATTAAATTATACATATAATCATGTATTATACAAGTATATTACGAGTACTTACTAACTAAGGTACTAAGTTTTAATCATTAATAAAATATTTTATTGTTATTTCAAATAAACTTCCTAGTATTGGTTTGGTATAAGTTTTTAAAGCAAAATAGTACATATGTGCCATAAATTAGTAAGTTTTGGTCATTAATCAAATTTAATATGTTATAAGTAAGAATTACTATTTATGTATAAAAACTTACTATTACTTGAACTAAACTTACTCTCTCAAAAGTATGTTTGGGATATAAAATAGTAATTTATCTCCTTAAAAAGTAAGTTTCATATTTATTCCAATTTACCTTTTGAGACACAAAAGTTACTAATTATTACGGTTAACTTACTATTTTAGATGAGAAACTTACTTCCTTATTTTTAGGCATTATCCTATTTAGGTGAATAGGTCCAACAGATAATTAAATGGTCGCTAAAAGTATAATAACCTGTTATATCAGGTAAAAACTGTTTAGTTATCATAACGATAGTTACTACAGCATTTTCCGTATGTATTACCTTCTAATTATTGTATATATTTTTTAATTTTTTTCTAACTGGGAAAGGGTAGAATTTATAAAAATAAAATAAATATCACTTAACGTGTTTGGACTCCTGAATCCTTGTCAAAAAAGGAAAGCAAAAGAAAAAAAAAAAAAAAGTTCTCTATCGTTACCTCATCTAGAAGAAATTGCATAGCACACAATAATATTAATATTAATATTAATTTTGTGAACATATATGTGTTCATTGCTTGTAACTTGGAGACCAAGCTCGTCAGTAAATCTATACATTTCTCTGGCAAACTCCAAACAGTAGATTACCATCCAATCCTACTTCTTCTATTGAATCTATTCTATGACACCAAAACCAGCATGAATGGCATAAACAAAGAAAACAATCCCCAAATCCCACGTGGCATCACCCCTCCAAATAGTAACCTCCACGTACCCAACCCCAACCTCCCTCCCTCGCTCCCTCGCTCCCTCTGGTAAAACCAGACGTGTAGATGAAAGATTATGAGATTTAGGTCACCTCACCCATCCCACCCTCCCTCTCCCCACCCACAAACCCCTAACCCTATACACAAGAAACAATAGAATTCAACCATGGATAACCACCACAATGGAGGAGGAGGAGCTGGTACAGCCGCTGACCACAGGCCTAAAACCAAGATCGTCTGCACTCTGGGTCCCGCTTCCCGCTCCGTTCCCATGATCGAAAAGCTCCTTCTCGCCGGCATGAACGTCGCCCGCTTCAATTTCTCCCATGGATCCCACGACTACCATCAGGAGACCCTCGACAATCTCCGCTCCGCCATGGACAACACTGGCATCCTCTGTGCCGTCATGCTCGACACCAAGGTCCATCCCTCCTCCCCCTTTCTCCCTTCCTTAAAAAAAAAAAAAAAAAAAGTGTCTACACAGACACACCCACACAACCATAGCCACACATACTTGCACATGGAATTTCTCTTTGTATCGGATTGGTTGTTTGGTTGGTTGGTTTCTCACCATCACTGTGTTTCTCCTTTTTTGGATCTGTTGGAACTTATAAGGCTTTTCCTTCCATTTCCGTTTCTCACTGCATGCTCTACTGTATATGGACATTTGAGGAAGTACAAATTCGTGGAAGAATTGTGTCACTTTTCATGATGATGGTGCTTGGTACTAATTACTAGTACCATCTCCTACCTTTTTTTGTTTCCCTTTCCTTTCGCGTTTTCTTCTTCAATAGCTGCTTAACCGTATACCCCTCCTACATTTCTCTTCAGTATTGTTGTTTCCTTCCTTCTTTCTCTCTGTGTATCTGGTTGCCTTTTCCCTTACGTTCTCGGTTGTTTTCAATTTCATTTTTTGACCCAAAAATAATGAAGAAAAAAGCCGGCACTTGAAATTCATTCAGCCACTATTATGCCTGTGATTAGATCGTTGGTGTTTCCTGTCCACTCGTTTTCATGCTTCTTTCAAATGCACTAGGATGCACCTTCCAGGTCATCCATGTCTAACGTATCTACGTTGAGCTACTTCTTCTCGGACTTGACTCTCCACTCTGAAAGTTAATTGGAAGATGCCACTATCGTAATCAAATTTGTTCAACATAAATTGGTTTGCTGCTTCACTTAACATTCTTTAAACAGATGTCTGGAGTCTTAAAGTGCGTTTGATAAAACTGAAGTCTGAAATCTAAAACTTGAATCCATTAAGTTATTGAATTGTTAAATATTAAATATAATACATTTGAGTGCATATCACATTCAGTAATAAGTGAATAACTTGTCACTTAATTTTAAGAGCAAGTTTTGCCTAGAAAATTCAGCACCACTTAATTAATTTAGATATTCAATTTTTCGTTATCAAACGGTCTGAATATGTTAAGATCTGAACCATTAAGTTTAGGTGCTGAATTGGATTATCAAACAGGGCTTTAGTTATTATCTATGAGGCTGAGATTGTTTTAGACGTATTATGTCACTTGCAATAGGCAAAGCAAGTCTACGTTTGTTTTACAAAATGGTAAAATGAGAGATTTTCTTCTTCTTGTTATTCTTCACGGGGAAAAAATTGGTAATCCCCATGTCATGGTTCAGTTAAATCTGAAATTTTGGTTTTGCTGCATGTCCAGCTTATTTACATATTGGTTGTGTTGAACTGCCGAACTGATACAGGCATTGTTTGAGAATAGTGTCAACCCAGACAATGGATTGTTTGATTCCTCTTAACAGATGTACCTGTTTCACAGGAGAATATGAGTTGTCAGTGTGGGTAGTAATTTTATCATCATTCCCTTCCTTTCTGTTTGTGCTTGTAAAAGTCCTTGTTTGGAGAACAGTTATTGGCTTGTGATGGTATACAGATCTAAATTTCAACCATCAAGCATAAATAAGTCATTTGCTTGTAAGGATTGTGAATTATGCCTTTTGGATGATAGGAATTTATAATAAATTGACCGTTGCCATTACTATTGGGAATTTGGGCAGCTTTGTACTTCATTTTATTCTAGTTTTAGTTAGATGCATTAATTTATCCTTTCCCAAACCGTGGCCCTATAGGACTTATTTGTGATGTCAGTCTATAATAGAGCCTGACGCACCTCTGAA
Organism: Coffea arabica; assembly: GCF_036785885.1. Classification (NCBI taxonomy): domain Eukaryota; kingdom Viridiplantae; phylum Streptophyta; class Magnoliopsida; order Gentianales; family Rubiaceae; genus Coffea; species Coffea arabica. The sequence goes on from NC_092311.1 coordinate 214,214, forward strand.
AAACTAACAACTAGAGAGCATGTGATGAACTTTTGGGTTAAAAAAAAATGGAATCAAATTCAAGAATTTTTTTGGGTATTTGGCAAGCATGGTGGCAAGTTGACAGTTTGCATGCAAGCTAAGAATTATTTGATTCTGATTATGAGTATCGTATACAATTTGGCAATATGCTGCAATGTTGGGACAAGGATCTTGACTGTTTAATTTTGTATATTTTGCTTGGCCAGGGTCCGGAAATTCGAACTGGGTTTTTAAAAGATGGGAAGCCTATCCAACTGAAACAGGGCCAGGAGATCACTATTTCCACTGATTACAGCATCAAGGGAGATGAGAATATGATCTGCATGAGCTACAAAAAGTTGGCTGAGGATGTAAAACCAGGAAGTGTAATACTCTGCGCAGATGGCACAATCTCATTTACTGTTTTGTCCTGTGACAAAGAACAGGGAATTGTTCGATGCCGCTGTGAAAATACTGCTGTTCTTGGTGAGAGAAAGAATGTCAATCTCCCTGGTGTAATCGTGGACTTGCCAACTTTGACAGAAAAAGACAAGGAAGACATCTTGAAATGGGGAGTTCCTAATAAAATCGACATGATTGCTCTCTCATTTGTCCGGAAAGGTTCAGATCTTATTGAAGTCCGAAAGTTGCTTGGCGAACATGCAAAAACTATCCTTCTTATGTCAAAGGTTTGTCGGAACTAAACTCGTTGCAAAGGTTACATTATACATTTTTATTCAAGAAGGTAGGTTAAGAGTATTTTTGCCAGTGTCACAGGAACTTGGCTATTTTTATCACCTGTGCTTCTCACTTATACACACGTGAATGACCCAAAACAATTTTATATTGTCTACTTAGTTTGAGAAATAGTTGAATGCACACGTAAAACATCTAGAAGAAGAAATGAAGAACGAGAGGAAGTTGTGGTTATCTCTCCAATAATTATTCTCTGAGCTGCTCTTGAATGAGGTCTTATCGTGTACATTTTTTTTTTCAGTGAGGCCTCCTTTGAGTTTTAACAATGTGGGCCATAAACAATCGGGTTTATTTCTTAAAACATGAGAGGATTTGACTTTCATATGATCCAGCAGTCAGCTGGAAATGATGGAAGTTATAATTGGACATCAAGCATGGATAAGTGAAGGGTCTCAAGCTCATATCAAGATTTTTGTTCACTGCCTCTAACACGGGCACAAATGTCCCATTCTTCCTAATGTTTTGCATTTGGCTGCTTTTGTAGGTGGAAAATCAAGAAGGGGTGGCGAATTTTGATGAGATTCTGGCTAATTCTGACGCGTTTATGGTAGCACGAGGTGACCTTGGAATGGAGATTCCTATTGAAAAGATATTTTTGGCTCAAAAAGTAATGATTTATAAGTGCAACATCCAAGGGAAGCCAGTTGTAACTGCAACACAGATGTTAGAGTCGATGATTAAATCTCCTAGGCCTACACGGGCAGAAGCTACAGATGTTGCCAATGCAGTACTTGATGGTACTGACTGTGTGATGCTTAGTGGTGAGACGGCTGCGGGAGCTTATCCAGATCTTGCAGTCAGGACTATGGCCAAAATTTGCATAGAAGCTGAAAGCACAATTGATTATGGAGATATCTTTAAGCGGATAATGGCAAATGCACCAGTCCCTATGAGCCCATTAGAGAGCCTTGCATCTTCAGCTGTTCGAACAGCTAACTCAGCAAAAGCAGTTCTTATTTTGGTTTTAACCAGAGGAGGGAGTACAGCAAAGTTGGTTGCCAAGTATAGGGCTGGCATGCCAATACTATCGGTGGTTGTTCCAGAAATTAAGACTGATTCTTTTGATTGGTCATGCAGTGATGAATCTCCAGCCAGGCATAGCTTGATCTTCAGGGGGTTGATCCCTGTTCTGTGTGCAGGATCTGCTAGAGCTTCTCATGAGGAGTCAACTGAGGAGGCGTTGGACTTTGCACTTCAACATGCTAAAACAAAAGGACTGTGCAAGGAAGGAGATCCTGTTGTGGCCTTGCATCGTGTTGGAACTGCTTCGGTCATCAAGATTGTGACTGTGAAGTGATTTTTATATTCCGTTCGAGTATTAACTCATGGGTTGGTTGTTGGAAGGTCAAGGAATAAAACCATTCTGATTCTGCTTTTTTTTTTTTCCACTCCATCTCTAATAGGGTTATTGACGATGGTTATATCCTTTCTGATGTTTGCTTTAGTACTTTGTTAAACATTGTTCAGAAAAACTTTTGCCAGCCCAATGAGGTGGATCTCGCAATTTTTGGCTATTTGATACATAAATGACATAAAAGTGAGACCGAGTTCTGGTCTTTTCGAGTGTTAAATGGAGGCTTTGCTTTATGAGATTGGGAACGGTACGATATAGTTAGAGAATACACTTGGGAGCATACTTCAAAGTCCGGTCGTGGTCGTGGTTCGGACTGTTCTATATCGGTCTCGACGAGATGCAAATTTTTGAAATATTTAATATTTTAAAAATTATGAATAATATAAAAAAATATGATAAATAAAAATAATAAAAATTTGAATTGATTCGGAATGATTCGGCAAATCATTATCTCGGAATCATTTCGTTATGATATCGGAGAGCTCCATTTGGATAACAATTCGGCCGAGCCGTCTCGAACCATGCCTGGGGCAGAGTCTTTGAACCATGCCGGGGAGCTGTCCAGTTTGAATTCTACATCACTAAAGCTATGATACACTGGTGAATGCGAATGAGTTTGCAAAAACCACATTGTTTTCTATTTTTGTTAGGATTATATTTTTTTAGGATTTCGTCTAAATTAGCCAAACTAATAGAAGTGTAAAATCTCCTCGTGGTATTATCTGCATAGGGACATGAATGGCGCTCTCTCTCTCTCTCTCTGCGCTATAGCATTTAAGCAGATTGGTATTCATCAATTTCGTCCTGCTGGCCTAGGTTAAACCACACCCTTTTTAAGTGGTTCCTACAAACCATACGATTGTATTTTGTTGACAAATGCGGTTAAACTTCAATCAGAATTTCATTCGCAGCTCAGAACTGGGTCCATGAAAAAAAAAAAGAAAGGTCTCAGAAGATACAACATAAGCCACGCGTTTAGTCCTCTGGCAGAAACTCAAATTCACCAGTAGCCAAATAAAGGAAAGAAGGAAAGGACCAACAAAGGGCTTTGCTATTCATCAGATGAGCCGTTTGTTTCCAAAGCTAACTCTAATTTTCTGCCACTGCGGCTCCCTTGCCTTGATTAGTGCTAGTCTAACCGCTTCTATGAGTTCTATCTATCAAAAGGGCATGACTTGCTTGGCAATTTACTCTCAGGCAGGAAATGAAGACATCGGTGTAAGTAAAGCACATACTAAAAGACATCAATTTTGCTTGCATCTTTGGAAAATTAGACAGTTTGAAAACGAAATATGTATTATGTACCCTTTTCTTCAGCCAAAAAAGAATGACTTGAAGTTCCAACTTCCAACGGAAAATAGAACTACAGCAACCATATATTGGAACGAAGAAAACTTACTTTAATCATAAATGTCAAAATTTCACAGAACCAACACTGTCAGCTAGCTTCAAATGGGACATCCATTTTTAAGTATGGAACTTTAGATAATTCACAAGATCCATCAACTTGAAGAAATCTCGCATCCACGAAATTGGAGATAATATTCCACCACAGATACAAAAAAGAACCCAACCCCCCAAAAAAAAAAACACAAAAAAAAGGTTTAACTTCTCCAGATAAATTACTATAGCATATAAAAACGAAATATACTCACATGTTCACAATTAATTAACAGGGTGGCGGTTTATGTACAAAAAGGGAAAAAGAGAGAGAAATCCAAGCAACATAAAGGCCATACATCTGATAATAAAGATTATAATCACAAACTTAGTTATCATTTGTCTCAGAACTACGTTGGGATGTATTATTGGATGACTCAGGTGTATTATTGGATGACTCAGGTGTTGAAGATGAATTACCATTGCCGGATGAAAACAAACTGCTAAAAGGCCACGGAAGTGGTAGAGAGAAGCGTCTTGTATTTTCACTCCTTCCACCCCGTTCTCCACCTTCACTTCCACTAGCGGCAGCATTATTGCCTCCTGCATCATTGTTATTGCTACCATTCCTAGACACCCTTGACTCCAGTTTTGATTCATCTGAAGGTAACTGATAGCGACAAACAGGGCACGAGCTATGAAGTTCCAACCACGGTAGAATACACCCAATATGGAACCTATGCTTACAAGGCATCTCTTTTGCTTCAGCACCAATCTCAAAGTCTTCCAAACAAACAGAACATTGTGAAGTTTCCTCAACTGTCACAGATGGCATGGCTTCCACAGCCTCTTTCTGAGCTGGTGGCGTCCCATATCTATTTGGATCGTTCTCCGCCAGTTGCTGCAGCAGCAAGTCTAAACCAGGACCAACAAAATAATCACCCAAGGAGCCAAACGGTTGGTTCTGAGAGTCACTACTGTTGGAATCATATGAACCCTGTACGATGATGGTCTGATTGAAGGGATTGATCAGAATCACGCGCTCCCCGTCCCTGATTTCTCTATCTCTAGGGGGTCTGACATCATTTCTAGAGTTGTCTGACTCAGATAACATGCCAGCTCGAATACCCTGGAGAAGCTGCAGAACAGTGGCCGAGCTGCTCCTCCTCCTCCGAATGATTGATTCTAGTTCACGATCCAGCTCTGTCTCCTCCCCCTCATTGCGATGGTGATGGTGATGGTGATGGTTATTGCTATTTAATTCACCATCATGATCATAATCATCGTCGTGATCATCGTCCTCAAACTCTAGACGTCTGAATCTGCGGCGACGACGTGGGTTGCTCATCATGCCAAGTAATATTGGAGCCCAGAGGGAGAGAGCGCGATCTGAATCGGAGGCAGAGCCTCCAAAATCAACTGGGGCTTCGTTTCCCGCGGTGGACATTTCCTCGACAAATCCACCTTGACAGATGGGGCATTTAATTGTCTCAATCTCCATGATCGGACTCACAACTCGAGAGCAGGCGTGACACCAATATCTTGACATTTCTGCTTCATCCATTTTGTAGTCCTATTATCGTTTTGAATAATCGAGTCTTGGGCTTTTCCGCTTCTCCCCGTGTATGTGTCACGATAACAACAGTATCTTCAATAAGAATGTGTTGGCAGAACCAATATTGACCCCGAAAAAAAACACACACACAAAAAGAATCAGCGAAACAAAACGATCGATTGCCTAGCACTGGGCCTGGTTAACAATAAACAACAATCAATCCATTAGGTAATTTAGCTGTGGGAATTCTCAAATTCACAAATCTAATACCAAAAGCTTATGCATTTTTCAGAAACCTGCAAAATCATGCTGACATGCTTAGCAAGCGGATACAAAACACGATCCCAAATGAAAAAAACATTCATGTATACAATCAAGAAGAAAACTGTGAATTTTTTATTTATTTTTTTTAAAAAGTAACGCAATGCGCATCAAAAGATTCTCTTTCTGGGCAAAGGAAAACCAGACAGGAAATCTGGGAAAAAGGTAAACAGATCAAGTACAATATAGATTCAGCGATGACTAAGTTATTAGTTGGAGGAAGGTAGGGCGATTGGGGGCGTTCATCTGCTTACTTTTGTCGTTACGACTCAGGCCAATAAAAAATGCAAAAACAAGAAAACAAAATGGAGAATAACAGCAACCAAAGGAGATAACCTCAAGACTTTCAGCGGCAGTTGAAGATCCAAATCCAACTCCCAAGAAGGATGAATTCTTGCTACTTTCTCCTCTTCTTCTTCTTCTTCTGGTTGTTGTTGTGGATCCCCAAAAGAAAAAAAAAGAGTTGAAGGGTTGAATGGTGGGGTCTTTATAGATATAAATATAAATATATATACATATATACGCGTAATATGATTAATAATAAAATATTATTAGTACTATATTATGCATATTATAATAAATGGAGGTAGAATATAAATACTCCGTAGAGAGGGGATGCGACGTCCAGCGTTTACTCTTCTGTTAATTTAACAAATGAGATAAGATCATACTCTTCTGTTACCAGTTGTCAAAAAAAGGAAAAGAAAAGAAAAGAAAAGGTGAGGATCTGGAAGCTTACAGAACTAAATGACCCAAGCCAAGTCCAACCCCACCAAACATTATTTGAATACGTATAATCAACAACAAGAGGGGGACCCCAACTCCCGCACCCCGTCCCGGTCCGGTCAACAAAAAAAAAAAGTTGAAATCTTAATAATCAACTATGGACGCGTTTAGTGTGTGGGGTGGATTGGTAGTTTACGTTGTGTAGCTTAAATGGGAGGAGTTTTTTTTTTTTGGGATAATTTCAGAAACCTCCCCTGAGGTTTCTGACATTTACACTTACCTCCCCTGTGGTTTAAACAATTACACTGACCTCCCCTGAGGTTACTAATCCTTTACAAATTCAGTCCAAATAATTAAAATATTATTTTAGAGAGTGAAATTACAATTTTGTACCTGATTTGTGCTTTGTGTTACATGTCCAATGAATGATAAAGTGTTACAAATTAATTAACAATTAATAAACTTTAAAAAGCGTAGTTTATAGGCAAATACGTATTACATATTTAAAGTATCAACTCTTTACGGGTATTTTACTTTCAAATATTTACTTTATTACAAATATTTATTCTCAAATACAGATTTTTATTTAGTCTCAAATATTTAATTTTTGTTAAACACAAAACCTACCAGTTTTTCTTCCGTAGAAATATTAATATAACACTTTTTCAATTTTAGTTATAAATATTTATGTATTTAACATAAATTAAATGATTCAGGATAAAATATCCATAAAGAGCCAATACTTTACTTATGTAATGGATGAAAGCCATAAAAAATTAATATTTTATGAGGCCATTTATTTTTTTAAAAATATTTAATTTATATTAAATAGATAACCTACTGATTTTTTTTGCAAAAATATTACTGTAACACTTTTTAATTTTTAATTACAAATGTTAATATATTTATCATAAATTAAATATTTGAAAATAAAATATCTGTAAAGAGCCTATACTTTAAATAGAATATGCGTATTTACCTATAAACTACACTATTTAAAGTAAGGAGTATAGTTTATTGATTTAAGTTAAGGAGTGTAGTTTATTGATTTAAGTAAGGAGTGTAGTTTATAGGCAAATACGCATAACTTATTTAAAGTACCGGCTCTTTACAGGTATTTTATTTTTAAATATTTAATTTATAATAAATATATAAATATTTTTAATTAAAAATGAAAAGGTGTTACAATAATATTCTTGCAAAAAGAAAATTGATAGGTTATCTATTTAATATAAATTAAAATTTTTTTAAAAAAAGAAAGAAATGGCCTATAAAATGTTAATTTTTTATGGCTTTCATCCATTACATGAGTAAAGTATTAGCTCTTTATGAGTATTTTATTATGAATCATTTAATTTATGTTAAATACATAAATATTTGTAACTAAAATTGAAAAAATGTTATATTAATATTTCTACGGAAGAAAAACTGGTAGGTTTTGTATTTAACAAAAATTAAATATTTGAGAGTAAATACAAATCTGTATTTGAGAATAAATATTTGTGATAAAGTAAATGTTTGAAAGTAAAATACATGTAAAGAGCTGGTACTTTAAATAGGCAATACATATTTGCCTATAAACTACGCTCGTTAAAGTTTATTAATTGTTAATTAATTTGTAATACTTTGCCATTCATTGGACATGCGGTACAAAGGAAAAATCAGGTACAAAATTCTAATTTCACTCTCTAAAATAATATTTTAATCATTTGGACTGAATTTGTAAATGATTAGTAACCTCAGGGGAGGTCAGTGTAATTGTTCAAACCACAGGGGAGGTAAGTGTAAATGTCCTTAGGATCACGACCCTAGACATCCTAGAACCTAGGATCACGGCTGAAGATCATGGTTTCCACCCTGTTAAACTTGAGCTGTTGTGCTTCATCTTCCCAAATTTGCAATGCATTGGCGACCACGGATGTGGGTAAACCCCGGAAAGTGGAAGAGCGCCCGGCGATGGTGTTGATCATGGTGTTGTCATTGGTATTGAACCCAACCCACTCAAATCCTTGATTATTCCCAGCTTGCTCCACAACCGCATAGTTCATCGGAACCACCACCACCTGTCCCTCGCTCAGCTGCTCGTCCAAAACGCACTGCCCCCTGTGGTCCACTATTTGCACCCTGCGCTAGCCTCTTGTCACGTACATCACCCCGTTCGCGTTCACATACCAATGCGGCGCAAATACGGCATTCTGCCACCCCAAATGAATGAAAATGAACATATAGAGAATTTATTTAAAGATTAAGGAAGGGAGCATTAATTCATGCTTTTCTACATCCTCATGCATCACCAAAACGACTCGTCTAGTTATCAATTCATTCATGGTTTTCTACATGTTTCATCTCTTACGTGCGTACCATGTAGAGGACTCCCCTTTCAGCTCTGAGTCTGAAGAAGCTGAGAATGGGGAGGTTTAGGCTATTAACGGTGTGGAAGCGTCCGGCTTGTGGCCTGTGGGTTGTAGATGTCCGTGCGGGAGGGGTTGTCGATGATCTCCCTGAGCCTGGCGGTGCAAATGGTTTCTTCCAAGCCATTGTAGCCTTGCCCTTGTCCCACTTCTTGTTCTTGTGTAGTTGGAGGCCTTAGCACATGAAGGCCTTGATCAACTTCAACAATGTGGCCCCTTTGATCATCTTCAGATTGAAGTTTTCTTGCTGTTTCTTTGTTGACATTAAATGCCTCGGATAAAGTCTTGACATCGAATCCCCTGAAAATATTCTTGCCCCATTGCACTTCCCACCCTTGTTGCCCTTGTTGCTGTTCCTGGCTTTGGCCTTCTGGGTTCCCAGCAATCTCTGTCAGTCATTATATTATATAAGGTTAACAGCTAGCTTTTCTAAGCAAAGATGGATCAAGAAGAAACTTAACACCATTAACACACATGAAATCAGTTTGAATTCCTGACCCTGCGCTCTGTGTCAAGTTGGTTGACTGCGTTTGTGGTGTCTTGCAGCACAACCAGAACAAGGTCTTGATCTCCCTCATTGTAGACCCAGTGAGCTGCCCCGGCTGGGAGTGCAAGAATGTCACCCTGTCTGCACTGTCCGATCTTCTGATGCCGGTCTTGGAACCTCTATGTCCTATCAAACTGAGATTGGGATGACTGGAATGTTTCGGGACATCCAGGCATCGCAGGCCCGCAAAAATCCCCTGTCTGCGGCCGGATTCATCATCAAAGCCATTGACTAATAATGAATGAATGTGATTGTCTTTACAAAAATTATGATAGTAGACTAAAATCACGAGCTGAACGTGGATGGTACTAAAATAAATTGCATGGAACCTACCTCGGGCCACATAGACAAGTAGGGGAGCATTAGTATAAGAAGGCAAGAGGAACCCTCTAGGTTTGATGGTGTGACGAAGCACCGCCACTCCAACACATTGGAACTGAACGTCATTATGGTCATAGAACTCCGTTACTCCAGCTTCTGCTTTAATTTTGCCACTGGGTTGTTGGGGATTGATTCTTAGGATTCGGCACCGGCCTTGTTGCTGCTGCTGCTGACTGAAGCAGCCATGGAAAAGGCAAAGAAAACCCAAGAAAAAAGACAAGAAGGAAAACTTACCAGTATGCAGTTGTACCGCAGATAAAGAGGCTAAGGGGGCATTAAGGAAATGGCACATTTGGGCTGACGTGAGGGTGGCAAATGGGGAGTAATGGGATTCATAGGAGGAGAAAAGGTGTTTGGTTTGCAATGGACTGACACATATGCAATAGGTTGTGAGTAGATAGATTGTGCCATCATGCTCCACTGCATGGCAACTAAGCTCTCATGGCTTACACCTCATATATATATATATATATATATATGATATACTAATATGATATAAATATATATATATCCCTTAAGAACTCCTCTTGCATGAGGAGGTGCATCTCTGTTTGCATCTGAGATAATACTAGTAGAAGGCTTCTTATTCTAGTGTGTTTCTGCTACCACAAAAAATCGTCGTAATAAAAATTATTTAATTTTGTATATAAATCAATAGTAAGGCTGTTTGAATGAATAAAGCCGTAATCCGTCAGTTTGATAATCGGAACTATAATGGTAAGCCAAGCTCAACAATTATAACACAAAATAAGGATGGCAACAAAGAACAAATAAGATTTGCGGAGTTAATAAGGTGCGTTCTAAGAGATGTCAAGACTCCAGCTGCCAATAAATTTGAATACGTGATGGTGTATACATTTTTGTGATTTCAGTATATAACTTGAAACACATTCATATAACTTAAGAGAGTGGAAAGAAAAGGGGAACAAACCAAAAAAAACAAAGCAAAAGCTAACGTGAAGAGAGCATTTGTGCAACATAAGTTTAATTCATCATCAATTGTTGAAAGTAATAAGGATTTAGACGAATATATATATATACACACAAATCGAAAAGGGATGAAAAGAGAGAGAGAGATGTACAAGCAAGAAATATATGCTCATGTTGTGAGCTTATACAAGGGCTGACAGGGTTTACTGTTGTACCTATAAAAAACCTTTTTCTTCTTGAATGTCCCGTTTGCAATGTTAATTACTATGTTCCCTGGTTCTCTGATGTAAAAAGAATTCCTAACAACCTCTCCCATTTTCTTCTCCTTTTGAAGCAATACCTTGTATGAGCAATCATCGATTGGGATGAATTCTTCTTTGTAGGTAGCATCATGACCTATGATGGCCACATCCCAAGTTATTATCCTTTTAGCCTGCTTTGCGCCCCCCACAAAAATTGAAAAAAGGGACATATTAGTCGCCTAACATGTTTGTTCTAAGTCACCTAATCAAAACTCATGCTTTCATTTAAGGGCATAAAATAAACCAACATTTGATTTAATCTTTACCTCGTTTACTGGAATCTGAATATGCTCATACGTATTTGCTGGGACATTCAGCTCTAAAACTTTGTCAAGGGTTGAAAACTCGATGTCATTCTCTCTCTTCAGGCCACCATATTGAGCTAGTAAGCTCTCTGGGTTGATATACCTGCAAAATTAAGCGACATTATATTAGTGATAGTGTCGTACAACCCCCCCCCCCCCCCCCCCCCCCAAAAAAAAAGAAAAGAAAAAATTTGAAATTGAACGTATCTAGATTCTAGGCTGTATATGCTTTCATAGCAAAGCTTCCTTACTTGAGAAGAGTACTTGTGACTTTCACAGACCTGACAAAGATAAACTTGTTCTTGCTTTTTGCTGTGATTTGCCTGAGATGTAAAGTGTTGACCGCATAGTACCAGAGTGGAAGGTTTATGATTAACTGCATTCGTTGTACACGAAGTTTAACAACCAAAATCACATACTATTATCTAAGACAAATATGACTCGCATAACACCTTTCACCACATTGAATAATGATTAATGTGATAGAATAGACTTACATTCTTGTGCATGATCCCAGGGTAATATTCATGAATCAACTTTATCATTTTATTGCAAAACCACCGCATTTCTTTGATGCTTTGTCTTGGTGCGTTCTTGAGATCTGTAATCTGAAGAATAGAGTTTGCCCCTCCGGGACTAAAATTAAGCATTTGGATTCCCTTTTCAATACACTGAATTCTCCACCTAAGCAACTCCTCTAATTTCCCATCTGCCCTCAAAAGTTTCTTGTTCATTTCCCTGTCGGAAAAATCCTTGAAAGTTAGGTAACATATGGGGCGGCCTTCCTTGTCCACACCTTCTATTCTCCACATATTTTGCAGCTTAGGACACAGGTTTTCTTCAAGAATTCCATCCACTTTAAAATCCCTTCTCCATTTCATCATCTTGCAAAGCATGGCAAATGCGTCAGAGACCTTGTAATCTTTAGCTTTCAAGAATTTCATTAGGACAATGTCCGTGGCCTCGTGACCTTTACTAGGTAACAAGGGAACGCCCCATAAGGTAATGTCCTTATTCGACTTCTCTTTGGTTCTAGCATTTCCTTTGGCCCCAAAAATGCAATTGCCAAGAATTGCATCTTCAACTCTGCACCGAAATTCGAGCAAAGATTTCTTGCGCGATGCGTTCATTTTCATTTGACAGGTTTGATCATTTTGTGAAGGCAGCGGGGCCTGATCGCAGATTTCTTCTTCTGATGACTCGGACTCATTTGGGCTGCTGCCATCCTCCCTTGCCTCTGACTTGGAAAGGGCCTTATCCTCGGGCATTTTGACGCCCTGTGCCGGCCAGGGTTCCGGCTGCAGGACGTGAGAGCACTGGTGGCTGAGGAACGACCCGAGAACGACTGGAGGTGGTAAGGGGAGCTAGATAGATGACTCGAAACTTTGGACAGTAATATCCAAAATGACAAACTTTTGCGCTCCTCCCCGAAACAACAGCCTTCATTTTGAAACTACTAAACATAACTGATTGATTTTGTTGTTGCCAAATATGGGGTCTTCGTCATCAATTGATTACTAAAAATCGGTTAGCCGTTTAAGGTAAAAAAAAAGCAATCTGTCGTTGCTGAGCTGGCACGGACGCATTCTATTTGAAAGAACAGTTGCCATAGGCATCAAATGCGAGGGAAGAGCTAGTTTTGCGGGGCAACGATCAAATGTCAAAATCCTGGATATCAAGCATCAAATATCCGCTCAATCTCTTGGCGTTGCCAATCATCTAAACTTAGATAAAATATGCAACAGATTCCATGTGATGATTATTCAACCAGTCCAGATTCAAGAGAACTCGCACTCCCGTATTTTAATCTTTTCACACCTCGCTCAAATCTCAACATACCAACCGTTGCTAATGGATATAGACAATCAGTTCACATCATTGGTTTGACCAGCATTTCTTTACTGTTTATTGAAAATTGTTTACCTCTACCAAGAAAAAGCATTATGTGATACATTTAAAATCAAAATGAATACCAGCAGAAACAACGTCCGAAGGACGCATCGAGCATGATCATTAAGAAAAGGGATAATTTCAGAAACCTCCCCTGAGGTTTCTGACATTTACACTTACCTCCCCTGTGGTTTAAACAATTACACTGACCTCCCCTGAGGTTACTAATCCTTTACAAATTCAGTCCAAATAATTAAAATATTATTTTAGAGAGTGAAATTACAATTTTGTACCTGATTTGTGCTTTGTGTTACATGTCCAATGAATGATAAAGTGTTACAAATTAATTAACAATTAATAAACTTTAAAAAGCGTAGTTTATAGGCAAATACGTATTACATATTTAAAGTATCAACTCTTTACGGGTATTTTACTTTCAAATATTTACTTTATTACAAATATTTATTCTCAAATACAGATTTGTATTTAGTCTCAAATATTTAATTTTTGTTAAACACAAAACCTACCAGTTTTTCTTCCGTAGAAATATTAATATAACACTTTTTCAATTTTAGTTATAAATATTTATGTATTTAACATAAATTAAATGATTCAGGATAAAATATCCATAAAGAGCCAATACTTTACTTATGTAATAGATGAAAGCCATAAAAAATTAATATTTTATGAGGCCATTTATTTTTTAAAAAATATTTAATTTATATTAAATAGATAACCTACTGATTTTTTTTGCAAGAATATTACTGTAACACTTTTTAATTTTTAATTACAAATGTTAATATATTTATCATAAATTAAATATTTAAAAATAAAATATCTGTAAAGAGCCTATACTTTAAATAGAATATGCGTATTTGCCTATAAACTATACTATTTAAAGTAAGGAGTATAGTTTATTGATTTAAGTTAAGGAGTGTAGTTTATTGATTTAAGTAAGGAGCGTAGTTTATAGGCAAATACGCATAACTTATTTAAAGTATCGGCTCTTTACAGGTATTTTATTTTTAAATATTTAATTTATAATAAATATATAAATATTTTTAATTAAAAATGAAAGGTGTTACAATAATATTCTTGCAAAAAGAAAATTGATAGGTTATCTATTTAATATAAATTAAATTTTTTTTTAAAAAAAGAAAGAAATGGCCTATAAAATGTTAATTTTTTATGGCTTTCATCCATTACATGAGTAAAGTATTAGTTCTTTATGAGTATTTTATTCTGAATCATTTAATTTATGTTAAATACATAAATATTTGTAACTAAAATTAAAAAAATGTTATATTAATATTTCTACGGAAGAAAAACTGGTAGGTTTTGTATTTAACAAAAATTAAATATTTGAGAGTAAATACAAATCTGTATTTGAGAATAAATATTTGTGATAAAGTAAATGTTTGAAAGTAAAATACATGTAAAGAGTTGGTACTTTAAATAGGCAATACGTATTTGCCTATAAACTACGCTCGTTAAAGTTTATTAATTGTTAATTAATTTGTAATACTTTGCCATTCATTGGACATGCGGTACAAAGGACAAATCATGTACAAAATTCTAATTTCACTCTCTAAAATAATATTTTAATCATTTGGACTGAATTTGTAAAGAATTAGTAACCTCAGGGGAGGTCAGTGTAATTGTTCAAACCACAGGGGAGGTAAGTGTAAATGTCAGAAACCTCAGGGGAGGTTTCTGAAATTATCCCTTTTTTTTTTGGTCAAAATTAAATGAAAGGAGTTGGAAGGTGTTGAAATTGCTTGATTGTATTAGGTATATAGCAGGCGTCGTGGTGTGATTTTACTTTATTGTCCTGCTTCAGGGACGTTGGTTTATATGTCTACTTTCTTAGCGATGCATAGAGTCTCACTTGAGCGGCCCAAATATAGTGCTTTGTGCACTGGCGCTTGGCTCTTCATTTGATCGTGAGCCGGTTGTGACCAAATTGCTGAAATTCTGAATATAAAAGGAAGTTGAGTTTGTCCGTTCTCAAATCATTGGTATGCTTGAAACGTTGCTAAAGTGATAAGCTGCAATTTCCTCTATTTAGAAATAACAAATAATAAATGTTTGCTTCTATTTTAATAAATACATGCAATGAATCAAATTAACAATATTATGTTTATAAATGACAAGAAAGTTTTCTTACATATCTCATTGCACTAACAATTATGACTTTCTATTTAAAATCTCATTGGTAACAATTATGGCTTCCCATTTAAAAAGTGCTCATAAATCGACCATGATTGACTACGTGTATAATGCTCAAATGCATAAGGCATTATGTGAGTCTAATAGAGAGCATCACATATGCACTCAAAAATAATAGCAGCAATGGATTTTGAAAAACAAATAATAATAGATTCATATTTTAGAAAAAAAAATAAATGTAATTTTAATGAATTATTGATTTAATATTTGAAGGGAACCAACGGGTTAGGTAAGGTTTTCAAAAAAATTTATTATATTGTTGTTTTATTAAAATTATTAATTTGGCTTGTTAGCCCAAGTCGGAACCAGATAAATTATTATTTAATAGAAGTTACTAATTTATCAAATACTGATTTATAGAAGTTTTACTATATAAACGAAGTTACAAATGAGAGAATTGTAGTTTTTGTCTCAAATGTTGAAAGCATGAAAAGTTTTAATCCCAAAAATTTGGATGAGACAAATGTAGTTCCAAAATTTTCAATTTCTAAGTACATTTAATCTCATTGACTAATTTTTGCCAATTGCTATTAGAATTTATAATGTATCATTAGTGTCGGCAAGTAATTTTTTGAAAAAAAAAAATTTAAAATAAAAAAGAGGACTAATTACCCACTTGCTATGTAACCTAGATTTTTTTTTTTATCAATCAATTTTTTTATTATGGGATAAAGACTGTTACTCAATACATTAGCGTGTGAGTAATTAGTTATTTTTTTATTATGGATTATGGCTAACAATCCATTTTTTCTTGTTTTCAGTTTTTTTCTAGAAATTTAGTTGTTGTTGGCATATGATATAGGACACGTAGCAATTAGCAAAAATTAGTGAATAAGACTAAATGCATTTAGAAATTGAAACATTTGAGATAACATTTACTTTCATCCAAACTTTATGGATAAAAACCTCTCGTGCCTTAAATATTTAGAACCAAAATTACAATTCTCTCGTGTGTGTGTGTATATATATATAAACATATAGAATATGAGTATCACTGTGTGTGGAGTTAGATTAAAATAAAGCATTTTAGTCCCTCATAAATCTAAAATCTACTCGTTCGGTCAATCACATTTTTAATCGTATTTTTGCCCAAAATAGCGACAGACACATCACATGTTCAAATATTTTTTTATCCTGTTTTTATGAGTAACTCATGTGCAAATATCAAGTTTTTTAGTTAAAAAGAAGGGATAATTTCATAAAACCTCCCCTGAGATTTTTTATCAATTGCACTTGCCTCCCCTTAACATTTGGAAATATCACTAACCTCTCTTATTTGAGAAACTTAAGTAACTTGTTAGCCCAAATCAGAAAAAGGTGGATTAAAATACTAGTATCAAGAGAGAGAAAGAATTTTAATTGCAGAAATACCCTTTTTATTTCCTACAAAATGTTATTTTAATAAATGTTTAAGTAATTGGGTGGTCGGGATACAAAAGCGAGAAGTGTGGGGTGTTTGTGAAAATTGAAGAAGTATGTGAAATTTGTCATCCAAAAATTTGTACCGCTTTAAGAATGGTGATTCAACGCAGCTATTACCATTGTCATCCAAGAATGCGATTCAATGCAAAATGAGTAATGCATGACGAATTTAAATATCAACAAAACTAGAAGTAGTCAAAAGCTTTGTTTTGAAACTCGGATCGAACTGGTCGGTTCAACCGGTTGAACTGGGAATCGAGTAGGCATTCGGTCTGAGTTGTTTTAAAAAACCGTGAAACAAAAATTCGGTCAAACTTGGTCGAAAATCGGGTTTGACCGAAAACCGGAAGAATCCCTTCGAATAGGGTTATTTTTTTTTCACATTTTCTTTTTTTTACCTTTTTTTATTCTTTCTTTTAACTACTCTCAAATCTCTTCACATATCCTACGATAAATCTCTCTCAAACAACTCTAATGGAAGATCTAAGTTAAAAAAGGGATAAAACATTAAAAAAAAAAAGAAAGTAAAAAATTCACCTAGAATTTTATTATTTGATCCCTAGAGTACTAGAAAACTATTATTACACCTAGAAACATTTTAGAACGTATATCTATAGCCCTAAATTCTTGTAGTATTTTTCAAACAAGCCCTCCAATTTAGTTCTAAACTTGTTGAATATGCATTAATTTGTAAATTGCATAAATTGCTACTTAATTATACTACCTTATTTGTATTTTCTTGTAAAGTATTTTAGAAACATCAAACATACATTGAACATACATTTCTTAGTATTAATATCCTTTTAGAAAATTTACATAATATATTAATTTTTAAAATTAAATATAATTACAACATCATGATGACGTCGGGCCTGTTTGGAATCTGAGTTTTTTGGGAGTTTGTCTAAAACTTTACTATAGTGTACTGTAGAAGTTTTTGAAAAAATTTTGTAGAAATTTTTGTAAGTAGAACAATTTTGTAGAAGCTTTTGTAAGGTGAAATTTTTTTTCCTTTTCTCTTCCTCTTTCTTTTTCTTTTTCTTTCTTTCCTTTTTCTTTTCTTTCTTCTTCTTCTTCTTCTTCTTCCCCGTTACCTCCGCCACCCCCTCCCCCCGCCTTCTCCGCCTTTCCCCTCAACCCCGCCACCCCTCTCCCCCCGCCTTCTCCCTCAGCCCCGCGCACCCCCTCCCGCTCTGCCCCTCCTTCCCCCTCTGCCCCGCCACCGTTACCCCCGCCTTCTCCCTCAACCCCGCCACTCCCCTCCCCTCTTCCCCCTCTGCCCCGCCAACCCCCGTTACCCCCGCCACCACCTCTGCCCCTTCCCTCTTTGCCCCGCCACCTCCATAGCCATCAACAAGCCAGGGACGAAACGGTGGTGGTGGTCGACACCAGCGGTGGTGGTGGGTTGGGATGGGGGTGGAAGAAGAAAAAAAGGGAAGGGAATTTTTATTGTGTTGAATTTTTTTATTTTTATTTTTTGTGTTTTGGGTATTTTGAAGTGTGCAGGTAAAAAACTTTGAGAAGGTTTTTTGGGGTTCCTGTAGCAAAAGTTGTTAAAAAACATGTAGGTAAAAAACTTGTCCAAAAAACTAGCTTCCAAACAGGCCCGTCATCTGGTTCTTGGATGGGTTCGACCCTGACCCCTAACTTCGACCTAGTCGATGGTCGGTTTGAGTTTCAAAACATTGGTCAAAAGTAAATAAGAAGCTACAGCATATTTAGTGCAAAACCAAAATGCAACATCATATGATAAGTACTAGCTGTTGCAATCCAAACTTGCACAAAACACCATCTAAGTTTACTACTACAATTAGATGGTGAGGATTGCAAACTGCTAACATAGTTCCAAATGCATGTCCAAAAGTAATGAGTGGGCAGCAAATTTGAGATGACATCCACGAAGCACCACTCAACAAAGAGTTACATTGAGTTTTAGTAAGTAATATGATAAGAGTTAATAGTGCTATCATATGTAATAATTCGATCAGCTGGAAAAGGTAGCTTTCAAGATTACTCAGATCTCATGCTGAAACTATTGGTAAGGCTTTGACTGTCCATATTGGCAGCCGATTCAATGCTTATAGAGACTTGAGTCTGGGAATTCTAATTGGTATTAGTTGCAGAAACTGGTCGTGCACGCGCAAAAGCATTTCCCTTTCCTTTTTTGGAACTTTTAGCAGTAGAAGGACTAGCCATTTGAGAAGTTCTTCCTCTCTGGAAAACACAAAAGAAACTTATATCCTATGGCACAAGAATTTCAGTATAATTTGTATTGCTTTGTATCCCACTTACCTTTCTCTTGGAAGCACTTCCAGTAGCCTTGACATTCACTCGAACATTCACAGCAGTAACATTAGTTGGCGGAGTTTGATTACTTCCTTGACTTGAAACCACAACAGGAACATTTCCTTGTGCATGGTCCTAGGATGAATAAAATTCGAGAGATAGAAAAACTTAAAATGCCATAATCTTTACTTAAATGCAATATTGACCTCGCTTACCCAAAGCACAGATCCCGCTAAACTAGTGCTAGCAATGTCCTTTCCTAGTTTTGCCCTCCTAATACTACCCTATGATCAAAACACATAATAGTTTAGTTTCACGTTAAAAACTATGGTAATCTGTATAAATATTGTTCACTTTTAACCTGATTTCTAGAAGTAGAGCTACCATTCTTTGCATTCACAGGTGCTCCTTGGCATGTCCTTCTGTTATGACCAAATGCCTTACAGTTGGAACACTTGAAAGTAGTTGATCTCTTTGTCTGAGAAAAAGGAACACCTTTATCAGCTTCCCTTCTGCTATTTGTTCTTGGTCTACCCAGTGCTTTTCTAAGGGGTGGTGGTAAAACAGTTTTTGGAAGCACATCAGGCATAGACAACCATTGCTGAATATGTAGAACTGGATGGATCATTGAGGAGTAGGTCCTCAAGTACTGATCCTTTGAGAAAGCTTTCTCACAGTAGCTGTCAAGTGTCTCCTTCTTGTACATCACTCCTAATGCAGCATGCTTGGAATTCACCACAATCACAATAATGTCTATCAGCTAATTTGACTATACAAGTCTTATCAAAATTGCCTACTTCAAAAGTATCCTCACTAGCCATCATCAACTCACATCTTCATGACTTTTGTGTTATCATTCTTAACTTTTCAAACACATTTGGGGTTACAGTAGACGTGCATGTCAAGGACAAACAGATTGATTACAAGTTCACTCTTATGAACTTTGAACATTTCCTTCACAGATTGATCATCAATGATATCCATGCTACCTACAGCTTTTGGAATTCCACATCTCATGTGCAGCAATAGATTCACATTCCTAGGCATATCACTCAATGCCCGCTCAGCAACATCATTCAACAGTTGCATGTAAGAATATCTTTGAGGATCTGCATTGGAAATTCTAGTTTTGTTCCCCGTGTAGTGGACAATAATATCATGAGTAGCAAGAGTTCCCATCCTGTAATTTCAACATCAAGATATTGGTAATCAAGGACTAATACAGCATGACAAGACTAATCTGCAATCATACATAATTGTCAGATTATGGCGCGATTGGAAGCATTGCTGCTTATGTTACTCAGTGCAAATATTAAGGGTATAAGAGTCATTATGCAGCTGCTTATGTTAGAAATGGGTCCCAGTTCACAGCCAAGGGAGCTAAGTGATATTTTCAGAAGTTGAGGGGAGGCAAGTGCAACTAACAAAAACCTCAGTGAAGGTTTCTGGAATTATCCTAAAAAGAAAAGACGGTAAAGAGCCATACTAGATCATTTCTTCTAATTCCCACAATTGGAAAACTCGACGGCCACCAACTCTACCATCGCCACTCCATTTCCTCAACCAAGCCTACATAGCTACACCTCTCTCCAATCCCATTTCTCCAGCTTCCTACACCGTTCTACCCTTTCTTTTTCCCTTCCCCCATCGCCACCAAACTTTCCGCTGAAACTTTCTTTACCTTCTCTTCCTCCTCCTTTTGGGATTTTGGAGAAGAAGATGAGGGATGATGAAGAAAGTTTCAAGGAAGAAGATAAAGAAAGACGAAGATGATTTGTAAATGGAGATATGCCAGACTTGCCATTTCTACCCATTTTAAATTTTGATTGATAGATTGATATATCTAAAGTGGGTTTGTTTAGATTCTAAAAATTTATGGGAAATATTATGAATTTCATGAGATTTTTTTATAATCAAGGTTTTGTTTTTTCTTTTTTTTTAAACTCTCTTAGGTTTGTTTAACAAAGATTTAGACAATGGATGGAGGTGTTCTTCAATTTCATAAGGATTTTTGAATTTTTAACAGAGAGAGAGAATTTGATTAATTGTCAATTTTACGCCCACCCCCCCCCCCCCCTCTGCTCTCCTCTCAAAGAAAAGTACTACGTGCGCATGTCCTCCTCTCCTCTACTTTCTGCTCACCTGCCCCTTGCCTTTCTCTAAAACGTCTTAATCAGACCTTTTTCTTTCTTTTAAATTTCAATTTCGTTTGCTTGGCTGTTAGGATTTAAGGAGAAAGGAGAAATCAGCTCCCTAGCGCTGATAATAAAACACGGAGAATTTGTTATTCTTTTTCGTAATTTCCTTCACCGAATACAAAATCAGAATTGGCCTTGAATGACCATCTAAATATCTTTGGCAAAATCTTGGTTGACCTGATCTGATCTTGTAGACCTTATAGTCCAAATTTTATCACACCGTCAATTCTTGAGTTGGTGAGATAATGTAGAAAAATTGGAGCCACAGAGTTGACATAGACCGGATCCACCAAAGTGTTTGCCTCTAAACTACCATTTGTTTAGAGTAGCAGAACCTAATGTACCAAAGGCAAATCTAATTCCGAAGTAGTTGAAAGGAATAATAAGGGCAAGCCAAGGAGTTGACAAACATTTTAAGAACATCTTTGACAAATCCACATCCGCAGCCCAAATAGAGCTTTTACTATAGCCTCAAAACTTTTGACATCAGAGTTCTGCTTTACACAATGAATCTCGGAAGCTACTATCTCAGAAAACTTTTTATCCTGGAAAAGAATGCTATCAATGATTACTGTACAAATGTTGCTGCTGCATACAACCAGTTGGGTATTAAGAACTCTCGATCAAAAACCAAGGGGGAATAGATGCTGCCAAACAGACGCCAAACCAGAGTCCTTGTATTCAAACATTCAGGAGCTTTCTCGTACCATTCTCATCCTGCAAATGGGATTAATCAGTGGCTAAGTACAGTACCAAGCATTGATTCTCTAAAACACCCATGCTTATTGATGATCTATTACGGAGGATTTCAAATACTGAGATTTCATGAGAGACAAATTGATCCCAACGACAAAGGAAGGACAAGTCAATCAAAGTATGTGGATAGATTAGTACTCAGAAATGGTATGAAGAGGTCCAAACCAAACTCCCACATGAACGATTCTACAAAACCATCAAAACTAGAATCTCATCAAAGAACACTATGTTGTAAAACAAACTTGCATCTTTTTCTTTGTTACCTTTCAGTCCTAGAGGTAATTTTCTCTTACCATAACAACTGCAGCTTCAGAGATTAGAACTTCGTTCAGCAATGCTGTTTTAATATATTTTTGTGTGTGCCTGAGCATGTGCAAGCTCATGCAGTTTTAATATATTTTGTGTGTGCGTGAGCGTGTGCAAGCTCGTGCATAACGCACCCACACACCAAAACGAAAAAAATGTTGGTAAGCCAAATAAAAACCTCTGCATTTTTTCTTTAACTTATGAATTAAAACATCCATCCTGTAAATACCCCTAATCTGTAATAGGACAATTCCATTTTCCTGTCATACTTTTCCTACCTTTTCACTTATCTAAATTAGCAACAAAAACTAATGTATGACAAGTTATTCCATGTTTTGAAGTCAGTGCCAAGCATTGGTCATTTGCTACTTGTCTTCAATGTGGCACCCTGAATTCCACCTTGACTCAATTCTGAACAATTTCCTTTTTGAACTTTGATGGAAAAAAAACACTAGATTATCATCCATAGTAGTGTTGGGAGAAGTCTCAGCCTTTTTTGACCATGCACTAATATCCACTGCAATATCCCCATCCCCCATTCAAATTCACACTATTTACTGTGAAATGAGTAACAAAGAAAGGTAATAAATCTTTTTTTTTTGGATTGCTATGCACAGATGTTTCAACAGCAAAGCACCATCACTTCAAAATTTGAAAGTGCAAGGCGAAATGCAACTTTACTCAAATAAAGAAGCCTGAAAACAAACTCATGCAAAGAATAAAAACCAAGTGGAGGATTGAAGTATAACGTTAACCTGTACAATTTGTTAGCATCTCAGCTTATCATACAAAACATGCCAAATAATTCATATGT
Source organism: Coffea arabica (assembly GCF_036785885.1). Classification (NCBI taxonomy): domain Eukaryota; kingdom Viridiplantae; phylum Streptophyta; class Magnoliopsida; order Gentianales; family Rubiaceae; genus Coffea; species Coffea arabica. Next base: position 237,083 of record NC_092311.1, read on the forward strand.
TGTTACTTTCAAACCAAGCAGAGAGACTGTCATAAGTATGACAAACAAAGCAGAGGTATGTCTATGCAGATTTATCAAAATTAAAGAGAATTTAAGATGTTTTAGCAACTTTGTAATGACCAAGTATATTAGGTTTGACTACCTGCTACTAAGCTGGTACAATAAATAAAAGATAAGCAAAGCAATATAGCAAACTCACGAAGTTTAAGCAAATTGGATACACTGTCAGTGTATATCAAATTTACTGTTTAGCAAAACCTGGATATAGATATCTTTGTCTCCAGCTCCCGGCTGCGACTTGAAACAAATTACATTTAGCAACCCCATGGTTACATATGAATCTTATATATTGTTGCATATCATGACAAGTTTTGAGACATTAGAGATCCATCCTAGGAGGCATTCTTAACTCCAACAAGCTTTGGGATTTGTGGACTGGGAATTTTTTTTTTTTTTTTTTTTTTTTGGGGAGGGGGGGTGCCAAGAGGAGAGGCAATCCTATCCTTTCTTATAGGAGAGAGATATTGTTGGCAGACAACCGTCTGCGCCATCAGTTTTGATAGGATATTATATATTATCTTTTGAATAATGTTTATTCCTAATTTAGCAACAACATGTCCTACAGGTACATGGCTGAAGTCACCATGGTTCCCAAAATGCCAACTTTACCCACCCAAGTTAGAAGCTTATTCAACACACTTCAGAGTACCCTTTCTTTTAAAGAATAATAGCATTATCCCTCCCTATTCAAGATTGCTTTGTCTCTTTTCTCACAATTTCCACCTCAAATCAAGCTGTTGCTTGTGTAATATCACCCGAACACCATCTGACCTACAGACCTAAACCCTCCCCAATGCACAAAAATACTTTCTGGATGTTGTCTATTTGAGACTGGGGAGGGGAAAAAATTACTGCTAGAGTAATTTACAATCCCGTTACTTGGCATAGATGATAAATTGAGATCAGGCAAGCACATATGAAAGGGCACATCAAGGAACCACTACTCCATGTGTAAGGTAACATGCCAAATTAGATGACAGCTATCCATTCTTCTTTAACTTTGATCTAAATCGGCCCATTCAACAGATGGATTCAACTCACTATCCTTATTTTCCCTAAATCTAACAAATGGATAGGCAAATCTTACACAGCTAAACCAACTGTCAAATTGCAAAATTATAAAAAAGGAATAACCAATTGGAATCAAAATGCCATCAATTATTATCACTTGAAATAGGATAGGGCAAGAAAGCAAATAGAAAGAGAATCCAAAAGACATAAATATATATTTGCTACTTAGCATTCTCAAATCAGTAACCATGTTAATTCAGCTGGGCATAAAATCATATGTCAAGCTCATGCAGTAATACAATTCTGAAGCTTGTCCATCATAAACACCACAATACTCTTGATATTGGTCAGTGGCTGAAGCTTCAAAAAAATCCCGGGCTTAATTTATTGGCTAGAAGTAAAGTCAACAAGGGCTAGACTATGGAAACTCCCGTAATAGAATTATACCGACGAGATTTCTGTCCACACTCCACTTACTTCATCAAGACATCTCAACCAATACATTTCTGATCCTACTTTACCGTCCTAGGTGCTTATTTAGCAGCTTCTTAGCGTAAATTTTTTCTGAAGTCCCCATTTCAAGTCCAGTCCCAGAACTCAAGGCCCGACAATTGTAAAGTGGTGAAGCGAAGAAATGTGGACCTTTATTGACATGCAAGACACAGTCTTCATCTTCTTTCATGTCTGCAAATACTCAATATCTTCTTTGATTGCTAAATATGAACAACATTAGTTTCCAAACTGACAAGAAAATCTTTCAACTTGTATGATTGTGTACAAGTGATAAACCCATTCAAAGTTCTCAAGATGACATCATCAAATTCCAAGCCTAACCACATTTTGGATTAAACTTCCGTTGCCTGATTTTCTTGTGCATCTTCCCGTTGCAAATAGAGTTTTATCTCATTCACAGGTATAACTTTATGCTCTTCCAAAATGGCGAGTTCAAATCAGGGGAAAATATGAAAAATCACAATCAAAACTGTTTAAAATATTTTCCAACAGTGTATAGCTCTAGAACAATTCCTAAATCCTGAAATTCAGTTAGTGAGTACTATACCTGTAAAACCAGCTCTTTCCTCATTTATCCAACCTGAAATCTGAGCCAAATCAGCCCTGACCCCCCTTCGTAAAACATTTTACGGATTGTCCATAATGATAGAAGAATCAAAGACTTTGTCAACATTTTTATTCATCTGCTTGAAATTCTAATGTTAAAATGATCTTGAGTTATTTTGAGTTCTTTAATTAAAAAAAAATGAGGATTGGTTTGGTTGGCAAGGGATCAGCACAACAAAAGTAGTCTGATTACCTGGGACAAACAGATTTCAGTGTTTGGTCTGCTTAATTGATAGTGGATAGAATATGATTCTTCAAATCTAAGAAATTAACATTCAACTACAGGGAAAATATCCCAATCCTCAGCTCAGGGAACTTAGTGAAAGCAAATGGCAGAGCATCAATGTCAGAGATGATCCTTTACCCATTGGCAATGGAACTCCCCTGTCACACATGTATCTATAACCCACACAAACAGTAATGGTGGCGAAGCAGAAGAAAATTGACATCCTGAAGGGTGCGGTTCTACCTTCACTCCATGGTCTTCACACACACACAGAGTCGAAGACTACCAATGCATTCCAATTAAAAATCAACCAAGCTTAGAGTAACTATTATGCCGGGGGCTGCGGTGACAATAGTTGTAGAGGCCTTTACTCTGAGTGTTGTTTTCTAAAACAACTGTCCACAAACTGGTAGCAGAGAGCACCAACTCATTCATTTGCTTATTGCCATACTAAGCGTTTGATGTATTCTTGAATTGGTGATAAAGCTTACAGATTTATTTTGTTCAAATGTAGACTTCAATAAAGAAACAATACTACTATTCACCAGGATTCCTGATGCACTTAATTTCTTTTTTCTACTCGTAAAGAAAAAATTTGCATTATTTCATTTTGTCTTCATCACACAGCAATTGATGGAAGAAATAGAAAATTTCTAGGACTTTTAAAATTCCAATGCCTTTTGGCATCAATTTTCTAAGCTCTGAAAGTTCTTGGAATGCTAAAGCTTTCAATATGCGAGGCTTCAAAATCACCAAAAGTTGTTAATTATTAAGATCCACGTTCTTACTATCAGTTTCTAACATATTTTTCAATTTGCTTTTGAAAATCTCATACAACATTTTCTTTAAAGAAGAAAAGTTGAAACTAAAATCCTAAGATTCTAATTCCTATCACCCCATATGTCCTGGGATTTCCCATGCCTGGAAAAAGAACCCTTCAAATACAATATGGCCTGATTGTTTTGGGTTCACCAAATACATTGTCACTGTTCCCTTGCAAAACTCTTCCCTTACAAAACCTATTCATACCCTATAGGTTGCATATGGGAGTATTAGGCCTTATTCCAAATTGACTTTGCAGAGCTAAATTTATCTTATCATTTTGAAAAGATATTTTATTGTGTTGTGAAATGCTTTCCATATTTTAAATGTATTTTTTTGGGTCCAAAAAAAGCTGATTAGAAGCAGATCTTATGTTGCTTTTGTATTCCGACTATGGGCTACTTTTTGTGCCTCTTAAGATAATTACCACGTAAAGGCCAGAAAACATATTTTGCCATATGCCTTTCCCTCTTCATCTATTGTCATCCCACTTTCAAATGTGTAGGCTTCTCTTCCCTCTACCATGAGTAAAGCAATTAGCTACATCTAAAGATTGTTTAATTAGCACACAAGCCCATGTATGCCAGATATAAGGGTAATTTGGTCATTAATTAGTCAAAATCAGATTTTGCCTTTTTTTTATATAAAATTCATGCATTCCTAGTTTAACAGCAAACAAGAACACGAGAGTTATTATGAGAAATTGGATTTTCAAGAATCAGTTCTGTAAAATCAGCAGCAGTTGAGAAAACCTCTTACTCTCACTAAATAATTCAATCTGTTCAAAATAAGAGGACACAGACACAAAGATGCCAAAAAATGAGACCTTTACATTTTTGCCTGCAAATTTGTATATTAAGACGCCAAAAATTGACTCCATTACATTTATGCCTGCAAATTTTCTACTAAGTGTATCACATCGTGTAATCACATACCAGTGACACTAAATTCTCTACCTAATTCATGTGAAGGTTAGAGAGAATATCCACAAATCTCACAGGTTAAAATCAATCAGACCACCTAGAAGACCATTGGTTCCACTGACAACTTACATCTTTGTTGGGGAGAGTTTTGTTCAAGCATTGCTTCAGTTGAGAAGTCTCAGCAGTAGCAGTAGACTCCATGATTAAGCCATGGTTTTGACCACCCTACATAAAGATATGAGAACCATGACTCAATGAAAATAGTATATGTAGAAGTTGCACACATGGTGCATCCAACAAACTGCTAGAAGTTTGTAATATTTATGCCACGTCAACTTGCAGATGCATTTACCAATAAAGGTGCTACATTAGAAATTTCACAAAAACACCCCCAAAAATTCATCCAAACTAACCCAAGATTCCCATAGCATAGGTGATTGTCTTGCTAATAGTTGGCTGCTTCATCTTCTCCTCTTTATTTAGCTTCATCAAGAATACAGCAGAAAGTTCTATACTTTTTTCCAATCCTTTAGTTTGCATCTCCTTTGACACATACATTATCTAAAAAATTAACCCAAAAAAGACCAGAAGAAAAAAAGAACTCAAATGACCTCCAAATGTCTCAAAATATGCAGCTCAAGAGCAAAGAGAATTCTCTCAAACAATTGCTGCATCAGCATCATGCGGAAGTTGATGCCATATTGTCCGGAATATCAAAACTGTCTCCCTTAACTTATCACTTCTATGAACTTCATACCAATCAGGAAGTTGTCTCCCGGTGCTTCATAATTCTTTTTCATGTGAGCTAATACTACAGCTTGTGCATAGTAAGTAGTTACTTTTCTGAGTTTCAAGAATTATCTAATTAATAACGATAAATGTCTTCTGTAAGATACCAAGTCCACAGAGTCAAAACTAAGACAAACTAAGTCTTTTCATAAATGGCATTCTCAGACCATCTTGAAGCAGCTGGAAGAATAGATCACATCCAAAGAATTATGCACCTAGAAGCTAAAAGGGAAGCACGAATAGTATATTGACAGAACACAAGTGAGCGAAGGATAACTTACCCCATGTAAATGTGCATCATCTTTACAATCTTCAAATAAAGATGAATAATAAGCAGGATCATAGATGGAGCCTCCTAAAACATCATCAGAGCCAGAAGGATGTCTATCTATAGAAGGGGTTGCCGGATTGAGGAAACTGTTTCTCAAATCAGCATCTGCTTCTCGAGGAACTGAAGTCTCTAAATAAGAAACACCAAGTCTATACATCTGAATCCATAAGAATGAAGAAGATAACCTCACAAAAAACCCAATAATCTGCATGGACAGAGTGAGTTTAACCGAGAATATAACAAAAGTCCCATATATATCCGATGAAATGTGCCTGCACATACCACAAAATGGTTTTATTCAAAAAAGTGCTAGACATTCATGTCTTAGTTTTCTGCAAAAAGAGAGAGCATAGAAAGAAATAAAAAATAATAGGATAGGAGTAAGACATGAGAATGACAAAAGGGTAACCCAAGCAAAGTAACTCTGTAAATCCTAAACAAGGACATTCAACAAAAAAACCCATCATGCACTCAAAGTAAGACCAAGGATGATAACTGCACTAATATCCAGGCTCAGGCAGAAACTTGCAGAATAAGCAAACAAAGTCGACCTGACTATAGAGGTGCAGTAAAAATAATTAAATTATATCAGTAGACACTTAAATTACAACCTATCCTCATACTACCTTCTGACGTAAAATAAATATATCGCTTATATTTCAAGAAGTAATTTTTAGTTATGGATAGCATAGAAGATCAACTAAGTATTTAGGTCAACATAGACACCATTTATGAACCACTTCACAAGGCAATCAGTAAACAGAAAACCACCAAGCAATCACTTAATAGGAAAATGTATAAACCAGAAACAGTTTGATAACAATGAGAAGAGAAAAAAAATTTTGAGTCGCATTTCCGGAGCATTATAAAGCCTTAGAATCATTTGGCTCTTCTAACCAGTAAATTTAGTTGTGACAAATACATTGCCTGCACTATAATTTTTATATCCATGCTTAATCTAAGGGAAACTGAGTCACAGCATTCATTATTTAAGATTTAAAAAAAAAAAGGTAATCACAGCATTCATTATTTAAGATTTAAAAAAAAAGGTAATCAAAACATTTTTATCTCCTCTCCCTATTCAATCCAGAAACATGTCTAGACATACCAGGCTTTAGTCTTGCAGTTCCAACTCGCTGAAATTTCAACCAACAAATAAGAATTTATTGACATTTATCGTTCACAGAGTAAGATAGCCAATAAACCCATTAATAAGTCCGAGGAATCGTTTACCAAATCAAGACTAATTTGGTACAAAATTCACATTCACTTGATACCAAATTCCAAAATCTACAAACTTCTGGAATTATAGAAACGAAAACAAGAGCCACTGTCTGCGCTTCAGCATTGACTCGCAATCTCTATAAGAAGAATTCCTTGCTTTACATCAAAGTAATACTTGTGATCTATGAGTGTTACATAGCATTAGCATCTAACAACTAATAACAGATAGCATGAGCCACATTATCTAATCAAATGATTTGCCTAAATTGAACACATTAAGAGATTCACAAATAAGAGTGTCACATAGCTCATATGTTCAACATGTTGGCAATATAAGTTGGTCAAAAATGTATGCATGATCATAATTATAATAGATCAAGTTTGCTGAATATCGGAATTCAGAAAATGAAAATTCAGAAAACAAAATGAAAAAAATGAAGGTAAGGAACTCAAACAAGCTATTATTATGATAAGAAAGGAGATTTTTTTTTGTTTTTTTTGTGGGGGGGGGGGGGGGGGGGGGGGAACCAGATAAATGGGAAAAGATGGAAAAAAGGAGAGAAAAGGACCAGATTTCACGGGCAAAGAGAATGAACCAGGTGATGTCAAGCAAAATGGAACAGAAAAGAAGCACGGCATATGTTCTCCCAAGGCTCTGACTGCTACTCTCAATGGCAACCAGGGCGAACAAGGCAATTCCCAAATCGATCAGCAAGACTCCGTTGTAGAGTGCCCCGAGTGAGCCAATCAATGAGCAACCAATCTGACAGACAGCTAAACACTGAGCATCGATATTATTCTTCTCTAATGAGCAATAGCAGCAGTAAATTTGTTACTATCATCTATCCGTCCAAGAAATCGAACAATTCATATGTGACATTAATCGTATACACTATGCATACATATATACACACACATTATTGGAGAGAACATTACACATACATGTAAATGTTGCTAGCGAGGGTCAATACAAACATACATAACAGTCTCTCATAACATGAGATGAAAGAATACGCAAGGAAAATCAATTGAATTCAAGGTCGATAATCTGAGAACAGTTAGTTTAGAAGAGAAGTTTACATACTTGAATGTAGATGAGAATAACAGCGGAAGACTGAATCTTATCATAATCGCGAAGCCACGTCTGTATCTGAGTTCTCAATGCAGGGCAACAACAAAGCATCATAAATTCTGGACTCCAAAGGCAATCGGCCCCCCTCTCCAGCACCGGATTTCCCTATTTATGGAAAAGCTCGTCTATTGGATGGGGTTTGATTCAAACGGGCAAGGCCGCGGGCGGACAGGCCAAACAGAATCGAACCAACAGGAAAACCCTGTCCTGCCTTCCTTTCTCTTCCCTGGATGGAGGTGAAGGGCGGAGGGATAATGGATATGGTAGGCGGTAGATAATAGAAAGTGATTGATGATTGGATTAAGCGCGGGAAAAGGGAACAGTAGAACTAGGACACAGGCATAGGCATATGCATAAGCAGAGGCGGCCTACATTGAAACGAATTTGCCTTTTTCAAATTTGAAAGAAACGGATGAATCTTCTTCTGAATCCTTTTCTCTCATAACATCGCCGGCCGGCGGCGTTTTTTTCCAGTCGCAGCAAAACTACTTCGTTTAAGTCAGTTTGACGGCTAACAGAACCAACAAATCAGTTCAATTAGAGAAACAACTCTCTCTCTCTCTCGCTCGCTGCATCTTCTGTGCAGTCTCTCACAACATTTTCCTCTTTCTTTTTTTGGCTCTTTTCCTCGTTCTGTTTCTCTCTCTCTTTTTTGCCCCTTTTTCTTTTAAAAGCTGCGTAACCTTTCTTTTGCATAAATTCAGGGGATCGAAGATCGATCCCTTGCTTGTGCATCGACCCTTCGAGTTTCTTATAGTATAAATGTTTTGCAAGTTGCAACTCTTAACAAGAATTAATCTGTCAAATAAAAAAAAAATTATCTAACAAATGGCCTAATTTCAAAATTGAATTTAATGCATAAAATTAATCTGTCAAAAAAAAGAAGAGACAATAATATTTTTGTGCTGATGTGCTATGCATATTTTTTTTTATTTTATTGGATCTTTGTCCAAATACTATATATCTATGTATATATATGTGTGTGTGCGCGCGCGCGTGTATCAATTATAAAACTATCATTTCGGAAAAAAAAAAAAAAGAGTCTCTAACAAGGTGCAAATGACTCAAACCCAATCAAGTTAATTGCAAGCTTGATCCAACAATGCTTTAATTTAAATTCGTATTAGTCAAGTTTAAGTAATTCAATTTATTAGTGTGAAATGTATATCTTTTATTTAAAATTGTATAAATATTTAACTCATGTCATTTGAATTTGATTGACCTAATAGCTATATCAAATGCAGTTCGAGTCCACTTTAAGTAGGCTATTTGAACTCGTTCACAAACTTTAATTTCATAGTTATTAAACTCATGTTTCTGTTCTTATGATCTTACAATTCCACAATTCATATTTATAAATATACTGTAAGACTCTAGATTTTGTAAAATTGTAATTAAATTACTAGAATTTTTTGTGTTACTAATTTGAAATTCAAAATATTACATTTCACAAATTTAGATTAATGATATCTAGTTTTCAACTTTTTTTGCCAAAAAATAAAATAACTCCTTGACATAAACTTTTATCCATCAGCATATAATATTGAAAAATATAGATTTTAATTGCAGAACTTCACTCTTTTTTTTTGGGTTGGTTAGGATTGCATTTGCTACATTTATTTTTTATTTGCTACATTTATTTGTTTACTTTGAATACGCAAGGAAAATGTTTACTTGTTTATTTGTTGTTTACTTTTTTTAAAAAAAAATCGTTCAAAACGTCCCTCATATTTTACAAATGACTTTTTTCGTCCTTCACTTTTAAAAGTGTACTTTTACATCCCTTATAAATTCATATCGGTCAATTTTAGTCCTTATTTAGGTTTCTGACTAATTTTTTGCGGGAATCCACCATGTGCCATTACACGTGATCATTTTTTATGGGCAAAATTGTCAAATTAAAATTTACATAATCCGATCCATAGTCCCTCATATTTCACAAAATGAATTTTATTGTCCCTCACATTTCGTAAAATGAATTGTTTCGTCCCTCACATTACACAAAATGAATTTTTTCATTCTTCATGTTTTACAAAATAAATTTTTTCATCCCTTATTGATCATGTGTACGAATAATTTTTTTTTTAAACTTATGTATATATTTATTTGATTTTATCTGAATAATACGAATAGCATGCAATGTATCTTTATTTGATTTCGTTTGAACGTACTGTTCAGGTGAAATTAAATAGACATATACAGGGGTTCAAAACAATTATTAGTTTTTCATTCATGTTCATTTCCTTTTACTTGAAAATTGAAAATAAAGAAGAAACTTAATTCTAAACATTATCAAGTGTTTATATCAAATTAAATTTGGACAGAAAATAAACAAAGGAAAATATGACAAAAAGAAATAAGTAATTGACATTTTCAAATTTTAAAACAATCACAAGACAAAAAATTCAACTATTGGCCTTAAAGGTGGCGAGTGAAAATTTTAGATTTAAACTGCAATTTGTTAGCATGATTATAGAATTCGAATTAAGACAGATTAATTAGATGGCCTTATTACACAACTCAATAAGTGAATTATTACCAAATGAGAAAGGTTAATATTGAATAGATTCACATGGTAAAATCAAATATATTTTTCTGTCAAATTAAATTTGGACAGAAAAATAAACAAAGGAAAATATGACAAAAAGAAATAAGTAATTGACACTTTCAAATTTTAAAACAATCACAAGGCAAAAAATTCAACTATTGGTCTTAAAGGTGACGAGTGAAAATTTTAGGTTTAAACTGCAATTTGTGAGCATGATTATAGAATTCGAATTAAGACCGATTAATTAGATGGCCTTATTACACAACTCAATAAGTGAGTTATTACCAAATGAGAAAGGTTAATATTGAATAGATTTATATGGTAAAATTAAATATATACATATATATATATAGGTTTATAACAAAATTGTTAGAATAAAACCTATGTATATTTCTGTTGAATAGCATGTATACAATTACAATTAGTTTGTTTAGATAAAATTAAATAGAGATATGTTACATACTATTCGTACTGTTCAGGTGAAATCAAATAGATATATACATGAATTTTAAAAAAAAACATATTCATACACATGGTCAATAAAGGATAAAAAATTTTATTTTGTAAAATGTGAGAGATTAAAAATTTTATTTTATAAAACATGAGGGATAAAACAATTTATTTTTGTGAAATGTAAGGAACTATATATGGAATTATGTAAATTTTAATTTGATAATTTTGCCACTAAAAAATGATCATATGCAAGACACGTGATGAATTTCAGCAAAAAACTAGTCCAAAACCTAGGTACTACCTAGTAGGTAGGGATCAAATTTAACTAATGTATATATCTGTTGAATAGCATGTATACAATTATAATTAGTTTGTTTAGATAAAATTAAATAGAAATATGTTACATACTATTCGTACTGTTCAGGTGAAATCAAATAGATATATAAATGAATTTTTTTAAAAAAACCTATTCATACACATGGTCAATAAAGGATGAAAAATTTTATTTTGTAAAATGTGAGAGATTAAAAATTTTATTTTATAAAATATGAGGGATAAAACAATTTATTTTGTGAAATGTAAGGAACTATATATGGAATTATGTAAATTTTAATTTGATAATTTTGTCACTAAAAAATGATCATATGCAAGACACGTGATGAATTTCAACAAAAAACTAGTCCAAAACCTAGGTACTACCTAGTAGGTAGGGATCAAATTTAACTAATGTGAATTTGTAAGACATGTAAAAATATAATTTTAAAAGTAAGAGACGAAAAAAATCATTTTACAAAATGTGAGAGATGTTTTGTTTTTATCGATTTTTCCTTTTTTTTTTTAAGTAGGATCTCAGCATTTGCAATTTTTTGGCCTAGTCCTCCCCTCCTCCCTACGCTTCTACTTTGTTGTTCTTACTGAGTAGTAACTGGCAGGCATTTGTCGCAAAATTCTCCCATTTCCCGACGGTGGCAAAGACAGTCTTCTGGCACAATTTTGTTCGGAGATTCTGAGCCAGTGGTAGGTTGGGAAGGACGACATTAGGATTCAAGGGATGTCAGAGGACGAGAAGACGTTGACGCCACAGACGACGAAGACGGGACAAGTACCGGAGTCATCAATTACCTCAGCGTCACCGTCCAAGGACAAGTCGGACAAGGCAGACAAGACATGGCACTCGTACATTTCAGAGGATCTTCCTCGTACAGTCCAGCAGTCTACAGACTCCGCCCTCCGCTCCGCCCGTTCCTTCCACCACTCCTCTTCTACCCATTTCCGTACTCTTCGGGTATAGGATTTTCTTTTTTCTCCTCTGTTTGTTCGTGACTCTGCCCAACGCTCTGGATATTAGCATCCCTGTTTCTTGTTTCTCTTTAGGATTCCAAGATTCACGGCTTTCATAACCTTCATTGGAAGTGAGGATTGACATAGATTTAAATTTTAGCAATGTCAAAATTCGACAATTCGACAACGAAGTCTAGGAATTCCGTTGGCCGAAACTGATGCAACTAGCCCGATATTGATTAATTCCGAGTCTATATTCTACTTTTAGTGTACATATTCCTTTCTGGAGGTGTATGTTGGGTATCATTTCTGGTTAGTGACAATTGCACCACAGTTGGTCTCTATTGTGACAAACCTTGCAAAGGTTGCTGGAGGAACTAAGCTGTGGTCTTCAATTGATTCTAATGGATTTCATCATTTGTTGGAAAAAAAAACAAATTAATTCCATTCTTGTTGACTAAGACCTTGATCGGTCTTTGTGATTTTTGTCTTATTATTTTTGCTCCAATTAATTTGGTCCTCTTGCCAACTTCTATTGCTTCAAGTACCACCATTGATGTTCTGATTGGATGGTGAATTTTTAGTCAGTGCTTTTTTGGCTTTGATGTACATATACTTGGATATGAATTCCATCTTTGTTTGTCTAAGGTGTTGTTTTCTGCCATCTTCTTATTATTGCATTTCCTTATTTATTTATTTTAGTTCTTTAATTAATGTTCTTAAAACTTTGATTCTGCAGGATTTCATGCCACAACTGGGAAGCCAGTATAGAACCTATGAAGATGCATTCTTCCTGAAAATTAAAGGTGAATTTGATTAACTAAATATAATTTCTATATATACTTTGGAATTTTATTTTATAACTTAATACTCTAAAAGGGTCATTACAGTTTTATCATAAATGTTATCCAGATAAGTGTATGGTACTTCATGGTGATTAGTTTAATGCTTTATTGAGGAATGACCGTCCTTTATACACATGATTTTCCCCATGTAAAATTGAAGATTCCTTTACACTTACTTATTGAGCTGGGGCACAAGCTCTCTCAGTCTCACTCTATGCCAATATGCCCATAATTCTACCTTTGTACTATTCCCAGCTATGTAGAAGGCTAGCTAATGTCCATTAATTGGTTCTGGAATTGGATAGATGCCCTGTCAAGGCTCATTTCATCACTCAAGGCCAGTTATTGGGTTCTGGGTATTCAGCCGGTTTTCTAAACCAAAAGATATTTTCTGTTAGTGTGTTCTCCTTTTTCGTGACAACTTATTTTTTCTCTTATTGTAAATTAGATGAATTGACTAAAGTTAGAGAAAATCCAGCTGTGACTGGTGGAATTGCTGTTGCTGTTGGTCTCCTATTATTCAGAGGTAAAAATTTGGATTTGACATGTATTTATACATGTGTTGTTTGTTTTGTTTTTCTGGCTTTTGTTATTGGTTAGCAGTCAGAAGCTTGAGCTCGTCAGAAAACGAAACTGCTCGAACTTGTGCTTGATGTTTTGAATCTTTAGAGAGTTCAAACTCAGTAATGTAAAGTCGACTAAAGAAAAAATTGCAAACAACCGATTAAGGAATTTCATCAAACACAAGCTGTACATGAAGAAATTTTGACCCCATCTCTGATTTCTCAACAAATGCAGCTTACATACTTTCCAAAAACACCAAAGATTTAACACAACAATTAGAATACAATAAAAGTGAATAACAGTAGAGTTGTGCATTGTGTTCTCTTTGGTTTATAGGAGGGCCCTTTGCAATTCTTTTTGTTCTTTCTGGATCCTCATTGAAAGCCATTGCAGATTTTAAACTTCACTGTGCCAGCATAGAATTTCTTTTTAAGCACGAGAGAGTGAAAGAGCGTCTCATATTGCGTTCTCTGCTACATCAGGAAGTAGGATGTTTGATCAATGTTTGGTGGTAGCAGAGGTGCTAGTAGTCGCCGTGCCATTCAGATCTTTTGTTGGCCAACTTAGATCTGGTCATATGAGGTTGAGTAAGAAAGAGGCGAGGGGCAAGCAAGGATTTTTCAAGCAGAAGTGGTGAGAGGTGGAGAGGGAGGGTTCTCCAGTGGGTTCCAGGTGCTGTGGAATCTGGGGAGATGGGTTTCTCTGGTTGGAATTTGAAATATGGAGCCTGATATTCTGGTCAACGAAGTGATGGAATGTGTGATGTGATAATTTGTCAATTTTTAGACTGAATCTTTTTTGCATTAATATAATTAGAGAAAATTACCCACCTGCCATATAAGGCTAGAGAGGTCAAAGAAGTAATTTATCCAAGGAAGGCGGGTCTTTTAGGAAATTTTACTTGTATATTAAAAATAAATTATGTATACATATGCATGCTTGAAAAGCTTGACAAGCTCCCTAGCAGAATACAAGAATGCCTAAGATTGGCTCGTCAAGCTTAACAAACTGTTTGAGCTCAATACTGACTGAGCTCAAGTCATCTTCTGATCAAGCTACTCATAAGTAGCTTGATTTTTTGCAGCCCTATTTATTTTTCTGCAATTTCAGGGTATCAAATGTTTCTTGTAGATAAGTTCCTTTTTTTGTTTAACGTGGCTTTCGAAATATAAAGCCTGTTGTGCCAACCAGGTTTCATTTGATAAGCCACATATTGTGGTCACATTACCAACTTTTGTACTGGGAGCTTATTGGTTTAGTTGGGTTTTCCAGTTGGCCTAACACAAAAGGGGTTTAGGTCATGGTAAGTTGGTTAATAGAAACATTTAGTAGGAGAATAACTAGTGATTTCCTCTACAGCTAGTGATCTGAGAAAATGAACAGAGAAAAAGAATCACTCTTGACAGGTAAGATTCATGAGTCACTGTAGCAGTTTAATGTCTTAGTTACTTTAGGAAGGTATTGCCACTGTAGTGCATGAAAACCTCCTCAGGACAGGCATTTTAGCATTAAGTGCTCACATCCTTGCTGTCCTGAGTCAAGCATACGGGGGAGCCCTAGGAGTCACTTCTCGATATTTCTTTATAGATGTCAACTCTCTGGTTGAACAATCATATCACTGTACCCTGTATTATCATTCCTGTCAAGTATTCACTGCAAGCAGGAAAAAGAATAAAGTTTAACTAGTTAGTGAAGTGTATGATGCTACCTGTAAATTTCTACACAATTCTTAGTTCTTGAAATCTAATAGATCTTATCTGCAGGACCGAGAAGGTTTCTTTTCCGTCATACATTGGGCCGATTTCAAAGTGAGGAGGTATTTTTCTTTTCTGGACAATCTTAAATAGATATATATTTTTAAACTGTTAGAATGAATTAATGAGTGTTTACATTTTTTGTTAGTTTTAAACTGAATTGGCACAAGGATAACTGCTTTCTTCATATGAAAGTTTATTTGAAGTCCTTCAGAGTGAGATTTGACTGGCTAATTAGGTTTCTGTTCTTCTATAGGCGCAGTTCATTAGAGCTGAAAAGAATGTTAAGGAGTTGAACCTTTCTGTTGACTTGATGAAGAAGGAGAGTGGAAAGCTACTTGAAAGGGCAGCTCTTGCTGAAAAGGAAATGAAACATGGCCAAATTGATCTCATGTAGAAGTTGTTATGATTGTTTAGATGTCCATACCTATGATTAGTCTCTTTCCTGCATTGATTATTGAAAATTATGTTAGGAATGCTGGAGTTCAGATTCAAACTCTTGCAAGATCTGTTCACAAGGCAGAAACTAAAGCTACTGGTATGTCCCATTGAATTGTTTTCTTCTTGTTCTGGGGTCTCTGATTTCTAATATTAATCTTTGTATATCTTTGCTTTGGTTATTTATTTCTCACAGTATATTCATTTATTCTGCTCGCTTTTATGATTTATGACTATCTTCAGATTGGATTAAGCCCTAGGCCTACACCCTGAATTTTATGAAGTCAAAATGCAAAGGCCAAGAGTTTCCTTACTCTTTAAAAGAAAAAAAGCTCTTAAGTGTATATATTTATATACATATATGTACATGTGTGTGTGTGTGTGCATATAACTTGATTCCCCATTTGTAGCTGCAACTCCGACACTAGGGCTATGAAGCGGCAAAAGTATGTTGGGTATACAAGCCCTGCAACAAATTGTGGGGCTTATGGGACTAAGGAATGAGTTTTTCAACCTGAATCATAGTGATTGTTGGTGTTTGGAAGACTTATATGGGGATAAATCTATGGGTTTCATTGCCCCATCCTATTCTTTTAGTCATTGCCGAATGAAGTGGATATGTGTAGCTTGATTACATTTTTCATGTTTACTTAAAAGAAAAAAAAGGGTATTGCAGAAAGACATGAGAGCCATCACTCCACCTGCACCCCCTCCCCAGGCTGCCTACCCCATTTACTCCCCAGGGTGCTTTTGGATTGAAGGGAAATGGAGGACAAGAAAGAATTTATATATCACCTGTTTGGGAAGAGAAGGGAAGGGAATCAAAGGATTTTAAACCCCATAAAATCCCACTTTTTTGTCCCTTTCAAAAGTGGGATGAAATGGAAGGAAAACTTCAACATGATGCATAAAGGTAACAACAATGGCAGATTGGAAGTAGTTCAATATCAACGACATTTCCCTCCAAAACTGCCAAATAGCTTAGAGAGAAACTCTCCTCTTACTTCTCTTCCCTTCTCTTCCTGTCTCCCCTCATTGAAGTTATCCTTCCTTTATTATTATTATTTTTTTTTTGGCTTTTCTAAACTCACAAACTAGGCCTTAGCCCTTAATCTCAGATGGTGGTTGTCCATATGTTGCTAGACTTAAACCAAGGTTAAAGAAGATTTGCAACCCCCATTTTTAAATAGTATTTTGGTTTACAGAATTTGGGGTATACTGGTGGTTGTAGTTTGAATTAAGATTGATGGATCTATTATGTTGAGTTTGAACCTTTGTTTATTGTGTAATTATTTGTTATGAGAGATTTGTTTTGTAGTTTCAAGAAATGCATTTGGTATTCTGCTTTTCCTTTATTGGAGTATGGGGTTCAGGGGTGGTAATCTGCAAGAGGTGGCAGTGGGGGTAGCAGTGCTGAGAGAAATGGGTGAGGAAGGAAGCAAGAGCGATGAAATGGAAGGTAAGAGAAAAGAGAAAGAAAAGGACAAAAAGTAAAAGGAGGAAAAGTAATAATTAAGAAAAAAGTTGATTCCCAGTACACTACAAATGCCAAACGTAAGATTTCAAGAATGTTGGTAAACCCATTGTCATTAAGGGGAACTTTAATAGTCATTAGCATTATTGTTCTCGATGTGTACCAAACTGCTGATTAGATTCATATTTCTTTATCTCCTCGCTCTCCTCTTCATAGTACGCGGCATGGTCTTGGACCTTATGGCTGTGAATGGATTGATAATTTATCCTTTAAAATGCATGATCTCTGCTATGTGTTTTATGTGATTGCTTATCCAATTTCTACACGCGACTGATAGATTTGATGGATCTACTGCGGGAACTTCCTGGAAGGGAGGCTCTGAAACTTCGAGCAGAAGTAAGTCATGTTGCACTGCATTTTCAACCTTATTACCTATTGGATGCTGATCCCTAAGTTGATTGGGGTGAATATTTCTTCATTTTTGTTCCTGGATTAGGTTGCTTCAGTGGCATCGCATCTCCGAGAACAAAGGATCGCCATGGAAAAGAAGACAATGAAAATTTCTGATTTAGGGCTTCCTGTCTGAGGTTGCATCCTAATCCAACAATCCCCACCTCCCTCTTCCCCGAAAACCAAAATAGGAAAAAAAAATTAGAAGCTTAGAAATATTCTTCTAATTTCCTTGTACTTACAAGGAGAGAAGATCGGGTTGATTTTACATCTGGCATTCTCTAGCCCCAAAATGGGGGTAAAATATGAGTCTACTTCGCCCCTCTGAATTTCATTCAAATATTTCGGGTTGATTAAATTTGAGTGTGTTTGGATTGTAAATTATTTGAGATAATTTTGTGAAAAAAGTATTGTATCACTTTTTTGATATGATATATGTGAGATAAAAAAGTGATTGGAAAATGTGTTGATGATCCATGCAAGTCAGTGTATGTAAATATGTAAATAAGATGTATAATTTATAATCTAAACACACTGTGTGGACTGCATGGTGTGTGGAAGTTTATTTTTCATTATATGAAGAATGTAATTAGGGCTTTAAATGAGTTGGATCAAGTCAAATTGAATACAGTCAGGCTTGATTAGATTTTTGTAGAGAAAGCCTTTCCTAAATTTTCTCTGAGCCAAGGCCTATATTGGTTTTCTAGTTTTCCTTTGCTTGCTGAGACTATGGCCTTATAGGATCTTCACTATGCCCAATCACTCGACATTTGTAACCTAAAGCAACTACCACAACTTGATGTTTCTTGGAATTTGATTGAAAGCTTAATTCCTCTTGGAATTCGATACAAATTCCTCGAGAAATTTGTATCGAAAACTTGATAAATTTGGTTACTCTAGATTTGAGTCACAAATCTATTGGGAGTCCCATCCCTCTCACTCTTGGCTAATTGTCCAATCTAGATTCCCTTGACTTCAATAATAACCAATTCAGTGGAACAATTCTTTCAACTTTTTTTAATTTGACAAATCTTTCTCAGCTACATATTCAATGGAATCCCAAAATTGGAGGATTTCTCCCAGAAGAAATAAGAAATTTGAAGAGATTACTTGAATTAGACTTGAGTTACAGTGGCTTTTCTAGCAGCATCCATCTAACTCTTGGCCAATTGTCCAATCTACACTCCTTTGACCTCAGCAATAACCACTTTAGTGAGACAATTCCTTCAACTCTTTTTAATTTCACAAATCTTTCTCAACTAGACCTTCACTCAAATCCTGCATTTTTCATATTTGAAGTTCAACCATTTTATTGCACCATTCAGCTTGACAGTAGTACCCCTTAGCACGTGTTAAAAGATATCCACCACTATAATTAGATTTAGGTGTCTACCCTCCTTACCTCCCATTTGGGGCACTATAACATCTTTAACTTCATGGAACACAACACCAATTTTTCTTCCTGCCTTATTGGATATTCAGTGCACTGGCAAGTTACATTTTTGAACCCACAAAGGAGGCAAATTGAATACTAGTACTGTTTCATTCTCCTCAATCCCTTCAAACCATCCACTCATCACAAGCATTGGTTATCAATCCCTAAATTCCTCTCTCTATCTTCAAGAGGTGGTATATAGAATTGGAACAAGTTTGGTCCTAGTTCTATGATTATGAGATCTTTTGGATAACTCCAAAGTTGAGAGATGGACACTCTTACCCAAAGAGAAAAACACTCACAAATGAGGGAGTTTTATACCCGAAACACGCTTGAAATGGGTGGACTCGGATAAATTTGATTAGTTTTCTGGTTGGGCTTAAATGCTAGTAAAAAAAAGATAGGCCCAAATATTGATGATCTGAATGGGGAGGGCCTGTTTTCGTTTTCCAGATGTTTCGAGGACAGGTGTAACTCTCCCCCTCTGTCAAGTCTCATGTCTCGTATAAATCCATCGTTGATAAGCGTAGATGATGACAAAGGTCATTTTCTTCTTTCAATCTTTCATATAAAAGACGACTCCTTTCAAATTCTTACCGCTTTTCTATCTGCGGAGTATAGAATCTCTCTTTTCGTCTGAAATCTCTCAATAACCGAAGCATCCAGACGCTCTTCTCTTTCTTTTGGAAGCCCTCTCTCTTGCCCCGCAAAAGTAATTGAAACCCTAATTTAACATTTTGCTTCCAAAAGCTGCGTTCTCTCATATGCGCACTGTTTTCTTTTCTATTCTATACTGAAATCGGAAAGCCGCTGTTGAACCAGGGTTTTGTGTAGAACCAGGATTTGTTTTATCATTGAATTATTACTGACCAACTACTAAAAAATTTCAACACTGAATTGATATTCATACAATTCAGAGCTTTTCTAGGTTGTAATTCTCACATTCTAAGAAGAAAAAAGAGGCAGTTACTATACCAGGAAAAGGTGGGTAGGAGTAGCTGGCCACCGGGCCCTGGTTTGTCCCCGGGGGGGGGTGTGTGCTGGGGGTAATGGCAGATCCTCAGGGTGGCGGCTTTGAAGGGAGCCAACCGGTGGATCTCTCCAAGCACCCTTCTGGAATTGTCCCTACTCTCCAGTAAGTACTAATTACTCGTCATTGTTCTCCATTTGCCCTTCTTTAGCTCTATTTTTTTTTTAATATGGTAAGCGTATGTAGGTGCTTTATGCGTGGGAAATATATATATATTTTAAATCAATCTTGTGAGTTGGTGTGATTCTTGTGGGTACTAAGTACTCGTCATTGTTCTCCAATTGCCCCCCTTCTTTAGCTCTATTTTTTTCCTTCTTTTTTTTTTTTTGAATATGGTAAGTGTATGTCGGTGCTTTATGCGTGGGAAATTAAAAATAAAAAATCAATCTTGTGAGTTGGTGTGATTCTTGTAGGTAATAATTACTCGTCATTGTTCTCCAATTGCCCTTCTTTAGCTCTATTTTTTTCCTTTTTTTTGAATATGGTAAGTTTATGTTGGTGAATGGGGCTTGCCCAACCTATGTGGATGAAATTGTTAACCTGCATGTAAAGTGTTTATGCGCTTTGTTCACCTATTGGTAGGCTACTCAGTTATACATGCATATGCGAGGAAGAAAGAAACGTGTAATGCGTGGACTAGCAGCTCAAGATGTCTGTTTCCGAGAGCTAATATTTGGTGAAAAGCTGAACAATTCATATCTGCCTCTTCATTCCCTTTCATGTTATGAATATCTTTGAGCTCTATTTCGTCATTTGCCAGTGGTCTTTTAGTTGGATATGTTACTTGTCAAAATGAGACTTGCTATTTTTTCACTGGTATGCCTTTTGATTCAAATTCTTCACATATTTAGGAACATTGTGTCAACTGTCAACCTGGACTGCAAATTGGATCTCAAAGCAATTGCTCTGCAGGCTCGAAATGCAGAGTACAACCCAAAGGTAGGTAATAATCTGTGCTGTCTTTCTACTTTGCGGGTTGAGATTTGCAGCAGTATGCTTTATGGGTTGGGATGTTTGTTCATGTAAGATGAGTGAAACAAATGTTATGCATCCCCTGTTGAAATCTTTTGTTACATGTGACAAATTTAGGTTCAGGAAATTTTAATTTATTTGCCTTTTTCTGCCAACAAAATCCTTATGTTATTGCCTTTTTGTAATTTTAAAAGGCTGTGTCTCCCTGGAAAATATCTTTAGATCTCCAATTCAATCTTCTGTGCCAGCGACAGGCTTTATCTTTTCTTCCTTTTTTTTCCGACTTCATGAGAGCCATATTTATTTGGTTTGTTTTGCTGTATCTCCTTTCTGCCAACCAAATCTAGACTTTGTTGCATGTTAACCAATTCAAAATGTGCGGTCTCTCCAACATTTTTTTTTCTGTACCTGTAGGTTCACAGTTCTAACTTGCTTGGAAGCTGATTCTTAGCATTTCATTGAAGAATAAATCATTATACTACCTGTTTCGAGTTTCAACTTTTTAAAAAGTTGGCAAATGAGGAACTTCTACAAATGTCTCAATGTTGAGTATTTAATTTGGTATGTTTGATCACTGTTATTTTATACGGTTAAGTATTTTGAGTAGTAGGAGTTTCTTATAGGATATTACTGTTTTTTTCAATCTGTCAAAGTAAAGGTGTCTTTTTCAAGTTAAAGGAAAATGCTTATACCGCAAGGTAGCATTTCTTGAATAATCCTCCATACTAATTTCTGCAAAGATATTCGATTGTAACATATTTATCTTACTATGCAATGAAGCAATCGACAATGTTTCTATATACTGATATTTTACTATTTAACATGCTTTCAGCGTTTTGCTGCTGTTATCATGAGGATTAGAGAACCCAAAACGACAGCACTCATTTTTGCTTCTGGAAAGATGGTGAGTACTAAATAGCTGTTGAGGCATGTATGGCATTTTCTGCCTTTTAATTTAAAAACAGCCTATTTAGTGATTTTGGATTACAAGATATGTTCTTTTTTTGTTGTGAAATCTCTTCTTCTCCTCCTTAGGATTCAAGTCAATTTGCTTGCAAACCTTTATTTCACAACACCTGTCTAGTCTCTTCTTGTGTTTTCTGCTTCTTAAGTTCTGCTCGGCACGTCCTTTGGCCATCACTATTAATTTCTTGTCATACTGACTCAGGTCTGTACAGGAGCAAAGAGTGAGCAGCAGTCAAAATTGGCAGCTCGGAAGGTAGATGCAATATCTAATTACATTTGTTTTTTTGGGGGGGGGGTGGGCAATATGATGATTTCCGTGCACTTTGGGATGCATTTGGTACCTTGAGCATTTTGTTACATTCTCGAGCTTTGTTTTCAAACGTTCAGTCTGTGTTTATACTTAAGGATATGTCTTTCTTATTGTTGTTCTTTTCAGTATGCTAGAATTATCCAAAAGCTTGGATTTCCTGCAAAGTTTAAGGTATTGACATTTTCCTCTGCACCCTCTTGCAACCCTGCATCCCCACCACTTGCAACCCACCAAACACAAAAAGAAATAAAGGAAAAGAAAAAAAAAAACCTGAAAGGGTATTCTCTAATTCCTAGACATGGAAAGAGAATATTTTGCACTTTGGGTACATGTTTTCGAGTCCTTTCGCTTTTGAAAGTTCAATGTTTGTACTATTCTACTTTATCTTATTGGAAAGTAGTTGATTTTTAGGATTTCAAGATTCAGAACATAGTTGCCTCATGTGACGTGAAATTTCCTATTAGACTTGAAGGCCTTGCCTATGCCCATGGTGCTTTTTCAAGTGTAAGTTACTAGATTCCTTTGTTTATCTAATGATTTACACATTTTCTTTGTGCTGCTTTAGGGACCTTGTAGAGGATAACTAGTTATACCCCATGTCCAGAAGAAAAAGGAAAAAGGAACAGTAACATGGATCTCATAAGTTCATCTTAATGGATTTTTTTTTGTATGGATTCGTTACTTCTCTTGCTGAATGGTAAGTGAGAATTTAGTGTCAATAATCTTCTTAGTTATCTTTAGCTCTTTGTAACGGGCAATGTGATATGGGATGTTAGTGCTGAGATGTGCTTAAGCATACTTGGTTTAAAGAAACTTTTGGTTATTATGCATGCACCTCTTTACTGGCCTATTCTAGTAGATCCTTCAAATGGTTTATTAGCTTGAGAACATAACAAATGCTAGATTAGATGTTTGTTAATAGTGGCCCTGGATTGTGTTAACCATGCTTTGCCCAGCTGTTCAAGCCACATGATATAAGGGATGGTCTCTATGGTATATGAAGGGTTCAATTGATAACTTTGGCAAGAGTTTGTGCATTTCACTGGATACTGACTTGCTGTGGCCTTTGCAAGGAAACTATGGAACTTTTCAAACTATGTATGACTTCGGGTGGAAAAGTTTGTTTGGAACTTTTCAATCTATATCAGAAACGTTCAAGACATCATCTAATTGACATAATTTGAATGGTATACCTGTGGTGGTAAAAGTATGTAATAGAGATTGTTTTATCATGTCTTTATCATGCATGAGTTAAGATTTTTCCGGGCTCATAGATATTTTACTGATTACTTGAACTTTGACAACCTCATCACTGGCAAATTGTAGCATGTGTCCAGGAAAAAAATATATTGTGGAAAAAATTAATATAATTACAATTTGGTTGCTGAAAAGAAATTAGAATTTAAAGCTTGTCTATCCAATGTCACTGAGAATATCTAGACGTAAAAGGAAGAATCTTGATTATGTACTTGTTGTACTGAGCAGCTCTAGTTTTGATTCTTGCAGTATGAACCCGAACTGTTCCCGGGATTAATCTATCGGATGAAACAACCAAAAATTGTTTTGCTTATCTTTGTTTCTGGAAAGATTGTTCTCACTGGTGCAAAGGTATAGTATTCTCTACTTGAAAATGTTTTTCGTATGGTATCATTCATTTTGGTGTTCTATTCTGGCTGTCCTCTTCTTCTTCTTCTTCTTCTTCTTCCTCTCTCTCTCTCTCTCTCTCTCTTAAATTTGATATCTGCATTTCGTTTTCAGGTTAGGGATGAGACTTACACTGCCTTTGAGAACATATATCCTGTTCTTACTGAGTTCAGAAAGAATCAGCAATGGTATGATCAATGATGTT
Source organism: Coffea arabica (assembly GCF_036785885.1). Lineage (NCBI taxonomy): Eukaryota > Viridiplantae > Streptophyta > Magnoliopsida > Gentianales > Rubiaceae > Coffea > Coffea arabica. The sequence goes on from NC_092311.1 coordinate 261,089, forward strand.
TGTCGATTGTGCTTTATTAGCTTAAGATTTTAATGCTTTAAATTTGTTTCTGAAGTGCCTTTGCCATGAATTATTGTTGTGGTAAACCCTAGATGGTTGAGATAAGCTTCTTGTGAAATAAAAAGAGATGATAAATATCATTAATCATGGTATTTGATTGGGGATGTCAGTGCTTGAAGTATTCATTGGGTACTCATAAAGTTTCTGTGTGGTTGGTTGACAAATTAGTAACTTCACTCAGACATTTTAATTAATGCGAGTTTGGGCTGAAATGGCTGTGGTTAGTTTTGCATGCCATAGAAGATGATGTAGACATGTTGATTATGGTTGGACAAGGAAAATTTGAAACAGGTGACAAGTTGAAATCCAAGATAGCCCGTCGACAGAGGGGTTTTTCTTTTCTTTTCTTTTTTTTTTTCTCTGTTGGAACAGTAGAGAAATTAATTCTGCAGTAACCTAAAAGAAAAATTTTTCAGTAGAAGTCAAGCACAACTTTTTTTCCTTTTTGCATATGTTAAGTTAGCTAGCGTGAAACCAAACCCATTTCGCTCCTGATTCTTTAATTTCCTTTGAGAAGCATTTACAAAAAAAAGGGGGAAATTAAAAAAAAAAAGAAAAGAAAAAAGGAACTGGGGTGTCTTGGGATTGAACCATTCTAAGCTTGGAAAGGATTATGTTAGATCAAGGATGCTTTTGTAGTTTATCAGATGGTCAATGTATACTTTGATCCATATTTGTCATGCAGCTCCCCTACCATAACTCTGCTTCTTGCGTCAATTCTTAGTGAATTGGTTAATTCATTTTTGTCAATTTTCTATGCTTTCTCACAGATTCAGTTGGGAGATTGGTGCTCTTGATCAAGTTGACAACGGACTTACTTCCAATGTGCTGTGTAACTGTAAATATTTGAGAGATCCTTCAAGTACGTTATGTCACATATGGATAAAATTGTGATAAGAAGACCGTTCCAGGACTAGAAAATAATAGACTGCTTAGAAAATGATAGCCTTTGAATTACTCACTGGAAATGGACTCCGGACTAGGGGAAGTTACCAACTGGTGAATCCGGATGTTTTATTTTGAGCCTAGACTCAAAACTACTTCACTGTGCGAAATTAGCTTCAATATCCCCTGTTCACAGTTCAAAGTATTGGGGTGGGGTGGGGTGGGGTAGGAGTGCAGAGTTAGGGATGATGAATGGAAGGAATTGGTTGCTATGTTCTATAAATTTTCAATGCATATTTTCCTCTTTCAACAAATGGATACAAACAGCAGGCATGTTCATGTAGACTTGTGATTCTGCGTCTTATCTTGCACCCTCTGAATTGGAGGCGAGCAACAGAAACCATTCTTGGGTGAGCCATAATAGACTGCAATGCACAACTACATTGAAAGGGGTAGACGTGCTCTTCCCATCTCAGCAGGTGAGGTGCCGATTGTATTTAAATCAAGCAGTTCACTGCTCTGACTTGACAGCTCTTCTAAATAAAGCAGAGCTGCATATTCTCTAATAGTTTACAGTGGATTTGATTGCATCCAATATCTGCAATTCAAAGGAAAAAAAGGAGCTCATTAGACAAGGCCTAAAATGCCATTTCAAACTGATGGAAGATCTGAAGTACCAAACCTTATTCTTTGTAGGCAGGTAGAAGGGTTCGAAAACAAGAGGAAAAGGGGTGTCCAGGCCACATACTCGTGTAACAGGTGCTTCCAACTGCAAAACCCATCTAGTCAATCAAATACTTGGTCACATATTATGATCTGGTAAAATTCTTTAGTGCCCCCTGTAGCATGATCAATGCACATCCGCCCATTCGTGCAGTTCAACCAGTGCAAAATAGTTAAGTTACAACATGCAACATCCGTGCAGCTAAACTTTACCCTTACTCTATGAAAGAGGTCCAGAAAAGCTTATAGAGAATATGCCTAATACACTAAGGATAATAGTTTTGTGTCACTAGGACTGCTTGCTGCTCAAGTGCAGGAATTTACAACAAAAGGGGATGAAATATCACCATATCAAAAACATCAAAAACCATAGTCATGTTTGAGTTCTTTACCTGTAGACTTCAACTTTCTCAAAGCTGTTAATTACTGAAAAAGCTATTTAAGAAACTGAAAGCTTGTTTATTTTCAAAAGGACATCAAGCACTACTACTCAAAATCACTTTTTGAAGCTTAGAAAACAGTAAAAACTTGGACCAAAAGAAAACAAGAACACCTGAAAACAGCTTTTGGGGTTAAAAATGCCAGAATCAGCACTGAAGGACACACCCAGATATACAAGTTACTTCCCCATTCCTAGGTCTTGCCTACCACGATGCCACTCATAGTATCTCCTTGGTTATCCTTTCTCATTTGTCCATTTAAACAAAATTCCTAAAACTGTCTTCTAAGTCATAGAATTCTCATCAAAGCGTGGAGACAAACACAAACATTTTCTTTAGGCAAGCATGAAGTTCCTTACATATGTTAAAAATATCAGTAGCAGTTTTGACATGTCAAAAAACCTTGACTGGCAAAGCAACAAATCCTGGAGAAGTAAAAACGAACCTGTAACGCTACAAATGCACTCCAGATGTGAACAGATCTTAGTTGATATTCCTAATTTAGTGTACTTTAGTCACTTAAATTAACACAAAATACCTTCCCCAGGAAATTATCAACACAAATTCTCATGATCTAGAGTTATTTGCAATCTGCTCCCCAAAGATGTTCCTGTCACTGGTTCTCGTAAACTTCTATCTTCAAGCACATCTAGAAGTATATATGTAACAAACTTTCCATTCCATTTCCTTCATGAGTAAACTAAAATCTTAAGAACCTGAAGTGTGGTTCAGAGTCCAATCTCACTTCATAAAGAAGCTTAGAGTGAAAAGGAAAACCAACACTTTTCTTGAAAATAAAAGAAATAGGTGTGAAGAAAGAGTTATAAAAATTAACAGCCTACCCTCAAGAAGCAGCGTTCAACAATAGAGGCAGAAATTTCAGCACCAAATCCACCTGTAATTGGAGCTTCATGGCTTATCTAGATATAAGAAAAGCACGCATAGTTTGTCAAGGATACCATAACCAGTATTGGAGAGTGCATGTTGAAGGTAATGATTATACTTACCAGAAGCCTCCCAGTCTTCCTAACAGAGGCTACTACAGTGTCCTTATCCCATGGTATCAGCGTCTTTAAGTCTATTAGTTCACAAGAAATGCCATCCTAAAACACCAGATGGCATACAGATTAGGTCAATAAAAAGTGAATCTAGGGGAGAACGTTAGTGCTAAAAAATGACTCAAAACAAGAGAGAACTGCACATGTTGACCAATGAACTAAGAGGGCCATGGAAGGGGCAACAGAGATACGATAGACAGTACGTCGCCACCCTACCAACTTGAAAGCTGAAAAGTTGTCAATAATAAGTGCTTAGTACACCTTGTCACGATTTCTTGAAGCCAAATAGAAACTATTAGAAGAATTAACCTTTTCAGCATCAACGCAGGCCTGTTCCATAATTGCTAGCTGTGCTCCCCAACCAACAAGTGTTATATCAGCACCTTCTCGAATCACCTGAATTTTAAGCATGTGATTCTTTGGATTAAGTTCTGAGATAAAAAAAAAAAAACTGTACATAAATGGCATTAACATACCTCAGCTTGTGACAGAGGCAACATGTAATCATTTTCTGGAACCTCTTCCACAGCTAAACGGTAAAGCCACTAAAATATGATAAGAGAAACAGTAAGTACTGAAACCCATATTGATTTTTTATGCTAATGACTGTAAAGGAAATCAAATACGGGCATATACCACATACCTTTGGTTCGAAAAAAACAACTGGATTTGGGTCTCGTATGCAGGATAACAACAACCCTTTTGCTTGCTGTGGACTCCGTGGAACTACCACCTAGAGCAGTGTGTACATAGAAATTGATAAGTATGGTACAATCAGTTAGGGGGAAAAAAAAAAACTCATCCAGTTTAGTGGACAAAAATTTTCGAAACAAAGAGGAACCATAAAGTATACACCTCCCCTCCATTATTTCCCCTTCAAGACCAAACATAAATCACATGCTTGAAACTTTTCATGAAATGAAGCACTAGACCTGTGTAATATGTTGTATATGGAAGTTAATATGATTGCTCATTGATGCAAAGAACTGTACTAATGAAATGTTCCCAGTGAAATATATCTACATCGCATGAAATTTACTCACTTCAGATTGTAAATGATACATTTTATGAGTGACTCATTGCAATCAATTAACGAATTCTCATGCAAGTTGACCTTTCACGAAGTGAACATATATATAATGAGTTATATGTTCATTATGTCTATGAAGTTACAAAATTTAACAAAACCAACATGTATTCTATTCATTATACTTCTTAAAAGAATATCAATATCATTGTTTCCAGTGAACCACCATTTCTTCACATCTTATTTATTTAAAGTTTGTTAAAATGATGAACAAAATGGTAACATAAAAAACCTCACTGCAACCTGTGATGATTTCCCTATACTACCTTTATTGACCTATAAGTTTACATTATCAAATGTTGCCGATAAGTTTAAGCTGGGAGGCACAAGAAACGATATAAATTGTGTCTCCCAACTCAAACAAAATTATGTATGGATTAAGGATAAAGCTGAGACAACTTAAGAACTAGAGAGCAAAGAATCAGTCAAAATAATTCTTCTTTTCAGGTTTTGAAGTACATAAAGTTGTTATTATATTGTCTCAGGAAAGATGTACATGTCAACAAATCTGACAATTCTGAAAACATTGTCATCACAGATGTCACCAATAGTGATGATACATCACAAGTATTTCTCCCTCCAATTAACTTTTTCTTTCTCGCTTCAGTTGTGTCTTAGTTATTTATTTATTGATCTTCAGAATAATCATTTGAAACCAATAATATTTTAGTCCCACGTACTGAACAAGATATTAGGAATCCAAACTGATTAGAAGAAAAAGCAGCAAATGTATACAGTCTTGCATTTATTCTGATGCTGTTTACATCAACCAAGGATGCATGAAAAGAGGCTGAAAACACCAATGCAATGCCAACCAAAGGTTTACCTTTATACCAGGGACGTGACAGAAAAAAGCTTCAGGAGATTGTGAGTGGTAATGCCCACCATGACCTACAGCTCCATAAGGTGCTCTTATAGTCAAGCCTGGAAAGGAAAAGAAAAATGTGATGAACCTTGTACACCTTGAATAACTAGGAAGAGAAATTGTAAATTACCTCCACAGTTGAACTGGTTACCACTTCGATATCTGAACTTAGCAGCCTCATTGACAATCTGCGAAGCAAAATACCAATTCCCAGTTACTTATTTGTAAGGATATGCTAGTGTTGACCCTAGGGAGGATGCAGACCTGATCAAAAGCAGGGAAAATATAATCTGCAAATTGAATTTCTGCAATGGCCCGATTTCCCTGGAATTCAAAATGGCAATGCAAGGCAAAGAGAAGAAGCCAAAAAAAAAAAAAAGAGAGGATGTAAATGCTCAATAGAATTCGTGTTCAATATTACATCCAAAAAGCTTGAAACTTTGAACTTACCATTGCTGCTAGACCGATACCAAATCCAACAATTCCCTGTTAGTAAAATTTGTGTATAACCAAAGTCAGCCAGCCAACAAAAACAAGAGAACGTGTATTTGAAAATATAATAGTTATCTGAAATCCTAGTGCTACAACCATTTTTCCTTTGCTTTTCTTCTGTTCTCCAGTGGCAGATCCCAAAAAAGGGACATTGACAGAAGTGTAGGTGGTGCTGGGTTACCTGTTCACAGAGAGGGGTGTTGAAAACCCTGTTTTTGCCAAATTGATCAGCTAAACCGGTGGTGCAACGAAAGACACCACCAAAGCTGACATCTTCCCCAAATACATAAGCACTGAAACAGATCGTAAGAGTTTTAATGACTGCACCTCATCCAAGTACAATATAGATAGACAGGCCGACAGGGAAAGAATAAAAGAATCACATCAAGCATCAATCTCAATCTCATACATCCAGTGCTGCCACACAAGTCGAAATGCATGTTATATATCAAATGCTAGTATCAAGATAGCCACCCGTTAGTAGTATATGAATCAACAAAAGACCGCTTCATCGTTCTACAACTTTTCCGCTTACATCCTAGTGGTACTTCATATTATCTTTCTTTTAAAAAAAAATTGTAAATTTTATCCCACCAGTCTAAAAATGCTAGTAAGCTGAGCTGAAAATGGGTCAAACCAACCCTTTTTGATCTTTTTTTTCCCACCCACAAAAAAAGAAGTTAAGTATGCAAAATTTGAGAGAAGAGGGAGTCCCCCAATGAATGAACGAATTGTTGTGGGTCTTACCGAGGATCTGTATCTAAGGCAATCTGGAGGGCTTGATTGATTGCAGTGAAGAGGTTGATATTAGACGACTTCTTGTTGTCGTTCCCTTGGCTGTGCTGCTGCTGCGGGCTCCTCTTTTCCTCAGTGGTGGCTGTGGTGGTTGAGAATCCCCTTTCCCTTCCCCCGCCACTGCCCCTTCTCCCTATTTTAGTGGCAGTGCAAACACAGCCGCCTTCAGTACGGTTCTTCTTCTGCTTGCAAAAAATCAAACAAAACCTTCCAATTTTCCTCAGGGAACCATCTGCCATTCCTTCTATTACGGGAGCTTGTAATTAAAAGTAAAGGGTCTCCCTTTTTTGTTACTCCTAGCTCAACTGTGAATGAAGCTGGGGAATTGGGATCATTCATGCACGGATTTTTGGATTGTAGGTTGGGTTTGGGTGATTCATTCAACGGGATCGGATTAGCAGACGTGGATTGCTTTGCTGCTCACTTTCGTCTCCAATCACTTTCCAGACTGACCGCAGCAATTTCCTAGTACTAAGTAATTTGCTTTGGATAAGAGGATCGGTGCTGTGGTGGGGACACCTGGGGGAGGCAGATAAGGAAGAGTTGCCCGCTGAAATGAAAACTGTATCAGTTCTTGTCACCCCAAAAAATAAAAAGAGAATGTTGAACCTTAAAGGCAAATTGCAGATCAAGACCCACCCAATTATCTTTGGACGTAAAAATGCATACATTTCATAAAAAAGTTGTCATGGAATTAGTGAATATTACTACCGGAATAGGGTTGGATTTCAGGCTATGAAACCATCATTTGCATGTCAAGTTGATTGGCAAGTTTTACCATGATTTGCACATCAAGTTCTTTGATCACTTTGTCCATTTTATAACCCCTCTCTAAACAAATAAGAGTGGTTAGGTTGGTAACATGGTTCAAAGTCTCGGTCGAGACCGAGATGACTTGGCCAAATCATCGCTAGAATGGACCTCTCTGATACGATATCGAGACAAGATGATTCCGAAATACTTGACTCGCTGAGAACTCGGGCAAGAAGTCTCTGATACGGATAGTCTCGGTCGATTCGACCCAAATTATCCCGAATCAACTTGCAAATTTATATTTTATAGATTTTCTTTTGCTAATTTTTTTATTATTTTTGTTAAGCATATTTTTGAATATTATTCACAATTTTAGAATATTAAATGTTTCAAAATTTACGTTTTGTCGAAATCGTGATTAATATGCTGAGACTGATGTAGATCGGTCCGGGCCAGACCACAACTTTGAACCATGGTTGTAATCTGGGTTAATTTCACTTTGTCCCCCCAAACTTTGGACGATTACCCACTTAAGTCCCTAAACTTAAAAATGGGACACTTAAGTCCCTAAATTTATAAATACCTCCCACTTAAGGAAAATTATTAACAAATCATGAATGCCGTTGGTGGTCGAAGTGTCCCATTTTATAAGGGTTTAGGGATTTAAGTGTCCCATTTTATAAGTTCAGGGACTTAAGTGGGAGGTATTTATAAGTTTAGGGACTTAAGTGTCCCATTTTGAAGTTTAGGGACTTAAGTGGATAATCGTCCAAAGTTTGGGGGGACAAAGTGGAATTAACCCGTTGTAATCTACTGCTGGAGTACTTCTTTCATTCATTAAGCAGCACGTCATTATGTTCTTTTATCCCAACAAGGAACATGATATCGGAAATCCAGAGAATGTCTTTATGGAATTATTCAACAACAACAACAACATTAATGTGGTTGGATATACAACATCAACAGCAACAACAAATAATGAATGTGAAAGGAGTCTAAATGTTGGCAATAGCTTGAAATCCATGGCCTCCAACAGCAGTATCCATCGTAGCAGTTGCTGCGGTGGTAGCAGTGTTAACAAGGACAACCAGCGGGCTCCTAACATGATGAAATCCGTCGGACCAAACAATCTCCCCGAAATCATATCTGCCTTGGGATATCTTGTTGGGTATGAGGGTGACATAAAATGTACGTTCTTGCTTAAAAGGTGAGAAAATCAAGAGCTTAGGCCACACCACCACATCCACCCCCTGAGGATTCACCACCCTCACAAAGTACACTGCTATCTTCCCCCAACCACCCACGTTACGGACTTTCCTTGTAATCGTGGTGGTCCTCTGTAGATTCAGAACTGTGATGGATGGGTAGTTTAGGTTGGCATTGCTTGTTCTACCTCTACCTCTGCCTCCTCCTGTTGTTGAACTGGAACTGGGGAAGCAGAATGTCTTTGTACGATTCATGTCATGAAGAACCAAGCTCCTGATCTGATCCTCGGTGTAGCCAATGTGACAAAGAAAGACGAGGTAGTCTTCTGGCTTCATTTCGTAAACCAGCCCCGGGTCCATTGCTCTGAGTGGATTTATGTGGCCAGCACCAATGTCGAAAGGATCAGATGCTTTGATTGATCCAACGGCAAGAATTTGATCATTTGATGTGTCAGTGGTGTATGCTACGAGTGCAATGCATTATCAAGAGTTACTGATCCATATAAACAAGAAAAATAACACCACAAAATATGATTCAACTGAATAAGCAAAAATTTAGTTAGTTATCCTGTAGCATCATAGCATGTTATTAAGTGATAAGTGTAAATACCAGTAGTCATGAGAGCAGATCGAATTGCAGCAGGAGACCAGTCAGGATGAGCAGATTTAAGAAGAGCAACAACACCTGACACGTGAGGACATGACATAGAAGTCCCGGATTGGAAATTCCAATCAACGGAACGCCGGTCATCTAGAGTCGGAGTTGGAGGAGACATTGGAGGCCATGCTGCCAATATGTTGATTCCTGGAGCGCTTATGTCTGGCTGTTTTATTGGCCAATACATTAATTGTAACAATTACACGCTCATGATCAGAGTAGTACGTATATTATATACAGTTGGATGGATTGGGAGGTTGCTAGTACCTTAAGAAAATCAGGGGAGATAGAACTTGGCCCTCTAGAAGAGAAGTCCGCGACTATGGGTGCTGGAGCCCTTTTCAGAACCGTTTTACTGGGAAATATCTGTATTGTGGGAGGACGACTACTTCGCATGCATGTCGATGGAAAACACCATACGCAGTCAGGTCCAGAAATTAATCTTAATACCATGGTATGTATAGATGCTTCATAATTACCAAATATTAGTGCTCAAGAAAGATATACTAGATAATGTACTAGTAGTAGTAGTAAATCATTAGTATAAGATGGAGAAAATTAACAGGAGCTCACTCTATCGACCGAGACAGATATTGAGCCATTTTGGTGCCTTGAATGATGTCAAGGAGCAGCAGAGGGAGAATGGTAATATCAGGGAACGGCCTACTCAAAGGCTCCACAAAGATGAGCCCTGCTGCACTTCTATTTCTTGCTGCTGCCTCCGCCTCTTCCCTCCTTACTGATCCCACGCTCGAGAAGCATAAGATTATCTTTCCATCTGCTTTTGCTGTTACATTTTTAACGCTCTCTGTTCTGCAAACCCTGTCATTGAAATCAACCATAATAATAATGCCAATAAATTCACCATGCTGGAAGAATACAATTAGACAATGAGGGCAAAGTGAGAAAATTGTGTTTGAGGTTCCTGCAGAAAGCAAAAAAAAAATTACTAGCAAGCTGGCAAGCTCCAAGTTTTAGGCTTTTGCAGGAGGGAGGGATGGATATATCGTATATGTTACCCTACCCACTGGAAAAATAATTGCTGGCGTTGGACAATATTGCTGTTATTGGATGGGCCACGAAGCCTTCACCCTGCACATACATACATATATTAATAAAAATTAGGCTCATAAATTAAATGATGATGGAATAAATAGGCAACCTCCTCCTCCTCAACACGGATATGGCATACAGGTCTCTGTCTTTCCAATGTAGAATTCTGTTATTTTTACAAGATTTTGCATAGTATATTCGTATAATTTGTTAAAAAAAAACAAGGATTACATTAACAAGTCTGAAATAACTCGTTGGGCAGGGGAGTAGGACAATGAGAGCCAACATTAAACACTTGTAACTGGCCAATGCAAGTTGATTCAATTGGTAAGAACGAATCACTTTTTCTTATAAAAGATCGTATGTATTTGAATATCATTGTCTTTTTTTTTTCGACAGTCAGTAATAGTTTACTTTACACCTACACTTATTCCTACTCCTTACTTTAACCTATTCTAAGGGGGCTCAACTGGACCAATAGAAGGGTCGATGGGAATTGAACCATCATCGGATCACATATGTGCATTACACATCCATCTGAATTTTTTAGAGAACCATATAATATGGCAATTGATGAAAAGCAAGATCCGAACCCTTACTTCCCACCCACCAAGTCTTTGGCCACCAGCCTTTGATATCATTGTCAATGTGTGAAAATCGCGATCTATAATGGTGTCGATCTGTAAGAATTTTTGTAATCAATCTATAATCCGTGGTGGTGGTGATAGGAGCCAACTCAACTCGTTCAAACTTTTTCTTACACAAAAAAGAGAAAATTTGTAGTTTCACTGCTACTAAAATTAGTGAAAAAAAAGGAAAGAAAGAAAAGGTCTGTTACACTTGGAGGAGCCCCGAATCTATCCTTTTTATATCACTATCCATCACTACCCTAAGATTCTAGAGTCTAGACAGACATTCATTAAAGTTCCCACTACGGGGTTGTAATAGCAGTATGATAGAATCTTGGTTGTAACTGTTCTTCTGAACAGTGAGACCACTAGATCCTCATCGTCTTGGGCTAGGTACGTTTGTCTACAAAATGGGATTCTTTTTTTTTTTTTTTGTGAAAAGAATATGGAGGAGGAAACTGGAAAGCTCTGAGCAGTAAAGTTAGAAATCGTTTGTCAGGAGAACGAATAAATTACCAGAAAAGAAAGAGCGCAGTCCAAAACAATCCGAGTTGGAAAACTTCGATCAATAGTTGAAGCAGCTACGGAGATGGACCAGGGGAACCCGTTCTCCACCAGAGACGGGTCCGGACCGCTGTTGCCCGCCGAGAACACCACGCTCACTCCCATTTGCATGGCGTGGAAGGATCCGATTGAAGCCGCCGTTGCGAAGAAGGCTCTCAGGGGTGGCCTTAGCCCGAACGATCCCGATATCACGTTCACCCCATCGTGCAATGCCTTGTCGAAGGCCGCCATAATATCCGCTTCTGTGCACCTCCCCTCCAAATTCACGTTCCAGCAGACTTTGTAGACGGCCAGCCGCGCCCTGGGGGCGCCACCCCTGGCCGTTCCCTGTCCAAAACCACCCAAGAAGCTGGCGTTTTTCACCACCGACCCCACTGCGGTGGAAGCTACGTGGGTGCCGTGGCCAACCGCGTCCAGAGGGGATTCGTATTCCAGGTTGCGGGTCTTGTTCAATTTCCCATAACGGCGCTCGAATCCTCCGAGGTAGTAGGTTGCCCCGATGAGCTTGCGGTTACAAGCTGTGGCCGGGTCGAAGTGCTCGCCGGATACACATTTACCTTTCCACGATGCAGGAACAGGTCCCATCCCTGGTTCTTCCCGGAAACTATGTGACTCTGCCCATATACCTGCATGCCGCAGCCCCAGCCGCCGCCGCATTGGCAATTATAAATCATGAACCATGCATGAATGAATTTTTAATGCCCAGTTAGTGCATGGTTGTTTCCTGTTTGGATAAACTAGAGTAGGACCACTAATTCTACCAAAATCCACTACTTCACCATACTCCTGTACTCGTTTAATCTTGCTATTCTTTTCCTAGTAGTAGCAATTCTTTTCTACATGAACATTTTGTTGCAAAAGTTGAAGATTTTGACAGACTGATGTTCCACATCAATCAATCAATACATTTGGGTTTATACCATCCTTGACTGTTTTCGATCCTAATAATTGATTAGTAAAACCGGCCCCTCAAAGGAGACTGACAAATTTTCTTTTCGTTAATGAATTTACTAAGTCTCCTCCAGTGTCAATTAATAACTAACTGTAATTATGTTAAATATTTTCCAATTACATATGATTTATAGGCCTGTTTTCCTTTTACATGCGTCAATCTTCTTTACCTGGTTCCACCCACCTGAAACATTATTGCATTATGTTCGCATACTCAGAATTAAGTAGGTCTGAAATGAATATCCTGAGAATCTCTCTGATTTAAGTGGGTCGTGTAATCAAATTTAAGGACCACCTGTATCAAAAACTCCAACGATTACGTCACCACCATAGGCTTGCTGCCACATTGGAGTTGCCTTTTCAGTACTGTAGTCCATGCTAAGACCAAGAAAATCCCAGCTCCTGGTCGTATGCAAATGTACTGTCTTGCTTTTGAAAATTGATATCACTCCCTTTGTATCTGCAATGATTTCTTTGGAATTAGTTACTAATGTATTGAACCTCCCTAAGGCTTTTACAGCCACGATCCTCACTGAAGCAGCCACTTAGCTGCAAGCTACTTACTTGATAAGACCTGTGCTTGTGTTGAATTTAGTGTTGCTGAAAAACCTGAGAATCCATGCTTGTAGCTATACAGCATGGCTTGCTTCGCGTCTTTTTTGCTGTGCATGGTAAAATTTATAAAGCAAACATATAGATGGGTGAAAAACTACGATCTACAACTAGAAGAACAATGTATTAATTCTCCCAGGAGAAATATTGCTGATGATATATATACTCATTTACCTTGTAAACACAGTGCTAAGAAGTTGGAGATGATGTTTTGAAGTGAGATCAGGAGCTTTATTCTGATTGTGCCCTAAATAGACTATGTAAACCTGCGACAACAAGAGGGAAAAATAAGGATGAGACTGATCATTGCAGGAAGATATTTGGAAAAAGTTAAAAACTTTTTATAATGAATGTTACATGAGAAGTAGACACTGAAGAAATTAAATAGAGTGAAAGTGAGAGGGATAGGCCCCAAGAGTGCTGAAAAGCACGAGACATTGTTCCTAGTGGAGAATCACATGTGAGGTTGGGAATAAATAGGGTAGAAAAGGTTCATCTCTATGAGACTATGACTCGTATACATGGTTGCTAAAGGAAAGATTGTTACGTCAGTGCGTGCCTTCGAAGGATTTTCAAGGCTGCAGGAATACTGATGCACCTCTATTGTAGTATTATGATATTTTTTTTTCTTAAGATATATAGTTGAAAAGATGGAAATGTCCTTTCCCTCCTTTTGGTTCTCTCTCTTCTTGCATCTATAGACATGGTATTATAGAGCCTAGCCTCACCGTATTTCAGAAAAGAGCACAATTTCATAGAGCTCCACTATGGACAATATGAATACCTTAAAAGGAAGTACCATGTGAGCCTCATCGTTCTTTACTGTAAAAAAAATTTTCGGTATTGTTTTGCTTATAAACTTGATAACTTGGCTAACTTTGGTCCATTATTAAGTACATAGATGGACTACATGGTTTTTGGAAGATCTTAATCAACAGGTCAATAGAATGCTTTCTGATGCTAGGTTTTTTTCATGCATAGATATGGACTCTTTTTTCAGTATCTGTCACACAATTTGTTCAGGCGGGGTGCAAGACATTAGAAATCACATACGACTAAGAATACTGACTGTGAGGTGACATAATTCAGTTACTGCTACCTAATTTGTTTGTTAGCTAATTTCCATAGTAAATGTTACTCAACAATGGATTGGAAATAACATGTAAATGACTCTGTCAAGGAAAAAAGGACTTAGTAATGCTTTATTTTCTTTTGCAAACACCATGCATATACAAGCGGTATCTACCTGGTTGAGGCCATAGGGATGTTAAGTAGTCTATTACCTACCTTCCAATACATTCTACTGGGGAATGCTAGACAAAGAAACAACTTCTAGGCATACACCAATTACACAGAGTTCTATGTTAGCCTGCATAAACACATCTATCAAGTGATGAATGCCTGAAAACCTATAGCTGTCCAAGCTATACAAGCTTTCGGTGTCAATAAGCAATCAAAAGATTCTCATTTGATGAATAACTTATTCATTTCATTTCATATTTATACATTCGTAGAGCTACCCCTAGACGTCTTGTGAATTTAGCATTGATCTTTGAAGATACTTCTAAACTACAAGTATCAGGGAAGGTCTCAACCTTCGTAGGCATAGGTAACTCATGTAGTACCTATTGCAACTACATCACATATACAGGAATTGATGCAAAAATTCTTTTAATTCATACTAGGTTAATCATTGCCTAGCTAGTATGATCTTTCTTCTATACGTTACGTAAATTGAGCTCAATTCTGTTGTGTAATTGCAGAATTATCATAAGGACATTAGACTTTCGAATCACGTAAAATTCTACCTTCCAAACAAACTTCCCATCATTAAACCTTGCAAATGAACTTTTGATACAAGCTTGGTAAGGTATTTGATTCCTTTCATCTCAATATGATTGCATATTTGTGCTTCATGACTTCAATTTCACTGAAATTTAATTGTACTGAAGCAGTAAGTTTGCTTGGATCAGTGGTGATTTCAAGTGCATCATCTAGGGTTTCTGGTAGTAATCAGCATATCATTCATGGTTGGGATGGACAATGAAATTTAATTCATACTTCAGGATGGTATATTACACTGTAGATGCAGAACTAATTGAATATATTGAGTTCCAAATATGCATGTATGGCCAATCTGGATAGTTAGCAGAAAGAAAGACAAATCTCTACAAGTGTTGGACCAAAGCATGAAGCTCCTTGGAAATTTGGAACTCTTGACAATTTGCTAATGATACAAAACAGTAGCTTTGCATGCATTTGTACGAGTAGTATCCCACTATCTGAATATATGGAAAAAACTGCCTCATTCGAGAATCCAATTTTTGGTTACTGGCATAGCCATTCTTGAATTTCGAATGATATTCCACTGTGTTCGTTCTTTTATTTTCATTTCTCAATGTTGTATTTGTTGCTTGCTGTGTTTAACAGAGCTAACAGTTACTGGTTAAAAGCTAAAATTTTTTGCTTATATTTGTTTCTCTCGTCTTTTTCCAGATATTCAAACTGTTGGTAAGGAAAAACATCGCTCTAGACAATCAACTAATCACAAGAGTTACTGAAGGCCTTCTTTATAAAGAAGTAAATGTTGCCAGCAGCTGTGATACAACTTGAGTTATCAGACCTAGTTAAAGGACAGGAAATACACTTGAGTGATGAAATGTAGGTACATTCAGCATGAACGGAATGAGAGATGCCAAAACATCATCCTTCTCATGGGCATCTAATTAGCGACTTTATCTTGCATTTCTAAGTCTTCTTGGTCACCTACGAGTACTTTGGAGCAAAATCTGTAAGCACTTCATCTGTTTTGCATTCAGTTCTAACGTATTGGTTAAGCTGCCATGTCATACATGGTATGGAAATGGCCAACTTTGTGTAGTATGAACTGTTAATATAGGTTGAGCGTTTTGGCGAGAAATTTGCTGTTTATGATGGATTATCCACATTCGCAAGGTAGTTGTTGAGGAGACATATGCCTATTTGCTCATTGCAGGGATACCGTCTTGCGTCTTCCTGATTGAGAACTAGAAAATAGCTGACAACACAAGTCGTTGCACTAGTTTACACCAAGATTGGAATTTGTCAGTGAAACTTTGAGTATGGCAAAAACTATTGCCTCAAGATAAAACTAGAGAATTTCAGTGTCTTTACTTACGTTTTGTATTTGGCATGTGATAAATTGTAAGTTGGGAATTAGGCTGTCTGTGGGTCTTTCTAGGGCTAGAATGTAAAACAAGAGGGGACCTTACCTGCATCAGCAAAGCCCCACCACACACACATCTTGCACCATGGATTTCTCGAATTGAATCTTAACCTGGGATACTTCCTAGAGCCTGTCGGAAGAAAGAGAATTAGAAGCTTATCAATCATCAAGTGGGACACTGAGCTCAGGTTTCCACTGTGCACACTCTCTATTTGTAGCCATCTTTGGGATAAGCCACAACTTTATTCCAATCAAACTGGACCTAGAAAAGGAGGGGGCTGCTAAATAGGCCCCCAGGGCTGTCTATGTAAAGCAACATGATTTATGCAGTTGCAGTAAAAAACGATTTCCATTTGAAGTTAACTGTTGAAGAAGTAGAAAGGCTTTTTGCCATACGTGTTGTGATTTGGTATTCTCTATATACATCAGCAAGTTTTTCAGCTAAGACCTAAGAATGAATGATGTTAATAATATAAAACGAACTTTGTGCACGTTTTTTGTGATTAAGAAGTCGGCCAACTTAAGGAGCATGCACTAAGTTTTGTATGCCACTTCCTCTTATCAGCGCAGACCGCCTGAAACTCTACTCAATGCTGCTCTTCCCTGTTCACACAAATGATGAACTTTGATTTCTTGTAGCCAATTATATCCGAAGAAGCTCCAAGTTGCATTTATCTTCAAGACGTGGTTAATTACCACGGACCCTGTTCACTCAGTTGCCAGTCCTGAGGATGATTGTTTAATGAGTCATGTCAGTGATGAGTGACTGTGTGAACATATTACTCCTTGACTGGGATTCATCAGGGAAGTGGGTGGACAAATTCAATTGAAAATCAAGTATCAAAGAGATAATGGACCATTAATTTTTGGCAACCAATCAATCCAGTGCACACACAATACTTGTTACTGCAGGAAAGGGTATATATTATCAAAGAGATAATGGACCATTAATCAATCAAAGTATCAATCTTTGTCCCTCCAGGTTCAGGGTAAACATCACACCAGACGCTAGTCAACGCTACACATGGTCATATTAAATATTTAAACATGCCAGTGAAATTTAACAGGTTTCTGGGCTTGTTTCCCCCTGTTCATAGCAGATCAGGGGTGTGAATCTTGAGCGCTGTCAATTCAACCAAGAGGTGTCCCAAAAGTTTTGATTTAAGAAAAACATAAAAAAATGTTTTGCAATTTCAACTTGCCAGAAGACTCCAGGGACGCCCTTTGTCACATTCTCAAGTGGTCAAATCTTTGACATGCTTGATAATCTTTAGAGACTTTCGAAGAAGATGTCCTCCAACTTTACATCCCTAAATAATGGTAGCATGTTCATGCACCTGCAGAGCTATTTAAAGATGGCCCCTTGAATAGCAGTAATAATGGAAACTATTACTACAATTACCTAATACATGAGAAGATGGTATGTGTACCTAGACTCATCATTAATGATTAATACATGAGAAGAAGAAGAAGTATGAAATGGCAGGTAAGGTGGCTGCATATGCTAAAAAGTACAAAGTACCTATAATAGTACCAGTAGAGATGGCAACTTTGGGGAGTCAAAGAGGCGTGACAACGAGGATAAAAGGGACAGGGCGCACGCTAACAAGTGAAAAGAAGAGAGAGAGAGACAGCAAGAAAAAGAAGAGTAGGAGGAGAATGATGGAAAAGGATTGATTGGTGGGGATGGAAAATGCTGCAGGGGCGCACTAACCTCCCACTCCCAGTAGAGGAGTCCAACTGAAAATTGAAAAGTACTCAGCACACCAACGGCTTCAAAACAAGAATACAGTAATCAACCTAGCCTAAGCCAGGCAGGCAACCAAGTCCAACCCACCTCAACAATTCAGACCCCATCAGCATCATTGCCTTCAGCCCAAATGGAATAACTAGAGACGATTATCACTGCACAGTCATCACAAACACAAACAGCATTCAGCAAGACCTTAACTTTTGGCCATTACTCCTAATTTCTCATTTTGAGGATGTCTTGTTTGTTTTAGTGCTTTTTTTGTTCTGTCTTTTTTTTAAAAAAAATTTTTTGGGGCGGGTCTGATAATAACTCTGGAGTACTTTTGGTGAGGGGGTGTTGTTGTTGTTGTTGTTGTTTTGTTTCCTTGCATGAGTGAGTAAGGGGAGAGCGGCGTTTTGTTGGGTGGTTGGGTGGTGGCTTCTGCTTGGCATTTAGTGGGTGTATCATCACATCGTAATATGGGAAACTGCTGGTGGTTTGGCAGAAGGTGGGAGCCTTCAATCTACAGAGTTTCTTCTAATGCAAAGTCAGGTTTGGCTTTCTTCTTCTCCGTCGTTGCTGATATTTGGATTATGTTCTTTAGCTATAATATTTCCTAGAAAATGTAGAAAAACTTTTCCAGGATCCCTATACTTCAACTCAGGTTTTCCACTTGCTGCTTTAGGTTGGGAAGTTGTGTGTTCTTTTTCATAGTAAACGACACATGAGTTGGAAAGACATAATGAAGAAATAAAGGATATGCTAAAAGTTCTCTGAATGAGAAGGTGGAGGTTCTTGATAAAGTTGCAGGGTGCTAATCCTTTTAGTTTGCAACAGATCTTCTTATTTTCCCATGATCTGGGGTCCTTTTCAGAAAGAGAGGTTTTTTCAAATTGTTCCAGCTTCCCATTTAAAAACTAAAGAATGGCCATTTGTTCATCAGTGTCTGGATTGGTCGTTCTTTCCTCACCCAAATTAGCTACATAAGAGTTACCTGTATTCCAAAATTGCTGCACTGTACCTGTAGTTGGATGTCGAAATTTGTAAGTGAAGTCTTCTTTCTTCGGTCTTGTAACATGGCAAATGCCAGTCACTTTCTCTTTTTGCAACTAATTTCAACCACAATATGGTAACAAATTTGGGTCAGTCAAGATTTAAGTACTGAGCCAGGAAAGAATCTTGTCTGGATGTATATCCTTTTATAGGCAAATTACATGTTTTCCAATAGTTGTACCCCAAAATTCCTCCTTTACGCAGGAAAGCCCTTATATTAATTGCCTATTGTCCAAATGAATTGCTGGTATGAGTTAAAGAAAACGACCTCTAGGCATCTAAATTTGTTCCAGTCGCCTTGCACACGCTCCATTTTTCTACACAGCAAGTTTTAGCCCCATCATGTAGTACAACGTTATATTATGCATTCTGTTTTATCTATTACACTGACTCACCAATTTAAACTTAGCTTGTACACTTCTCCAAGTGTATTGTTGAGGTCACTTTAGTTTTTCTCAAGACTTCTCCTTGTAGTATTGGACATATTGGTAAACAGATTTGTCTTTTCATGCTCCTCTTCAGAGTCTTCCAAGGATAGCCCATCAGGAATGGTAAGGAAGGATGACAGAAAGCTACCATCAAATCCTGAAGAAGTAGAAGACCTGCGTCGTAGTTCATCTGCAAACCCATTGATTGTATTCACATTCGATGAACTAAAAACCATCACTGACAACTTTAGACAAGATCACATGCTGGGTGGAGGTGGATTTGGAAGCGTGTTCAAAGGTTTCATAGCTGAAGATCTAAAGAAAGGACTTCGGCCAATTCCAGTTGCTGTTAAGGTTCATGATGGGGATAACAGTTTTCAAGGTCACAGGGAATGGCTGGTAACTCTTCAAATTGTCAATAGTGATTTACTCTACCTCTTTATATGTGCAAGTAACATTTCCAATAATTATTGGAGTGGTTTGTGCTTTTCAGGCTGAAGTCGTATTCTTGGGGCAGCTTTCTCATCCAAATTTGGTGAAACTTATTGGCTACTGCTGCGAAGATGAGCACAGGGTGCTAGTGTATGAGTATATGCCTCGGGGAAGTGTAGAAAATAATCTATTCTCCAGTAAGTATTTCATAGTAGTCTTGTCCAAAGCAAAAAGAAGGAAAGATTCTTCAAAATGTTGAATAAGAAGTTTAGACATGCTATTGTGCATTGACGCTCCCTGCCTTCTTTGCCATCACTTTTGGTAGCTTTATGATATCATATCCCCAATGCCACATTCTTGTTATAGGGGAACTAGTCTCAAGTTTGAGTGAGCTACTCCTGATTATTGATCGGAGAGGGCCTCAGTTGCACAGCCATTTTGAAGTAAAGTATGTCCACCCATTGTGGTACCAATTAAATCATATGGTGCTCCTTTAGCGTGCTGGTTCCCCTGGCATATCATAGCCTTTCTGAAAGAAAATGATGTTTTTGGAGAATGATTGTTAAATATAGATAATTCATACAAAAATAAAAGAGTTAATTTAGACTTTTTGTTGTGGGTTACATTCTCTTCGTTTGATACCTCAAGAGAAATTTTAGCGTAATTCTGAAACACTTTCAAAGTCCTAGGTTACTGACACCCTAATGCAACAAACTTTTCATTAATACAGTTCCGATTACAGCAGAATAGATTTAACGCATTCAATGACTCAAGTTTATATATCCAGCAGTCTGTCTCCAGGCCTCTGGAGGAAATAAGAAAATGAGAGGATTGATCCTTAGATGAGTATTTTCTGGATGTCATGATGATGAGTAATGAATTCTCCAACTGTTGTCTGATCATTTTGGGTAAGCAGTATGCCGTGATTAAACAAGCAGGTTCTACGAAGTTGTCTGCTCAAATATGTACTTGAAAGTTTCAGAGTCGATATGCCTGATTCAAGTTTCCTTTGATTTGCATTTCTCTTCCTGCACATTCTGCTGCTCAAATACCCATTGTAGTTTCCTACTGTTACAGGAGTCTTGCTTCCTCTTTCTTGGTCTACTAGAATGAAGATTGCATTTGGTGCAGCAAAAGGACTTGCTTTCCTGCATGAAGCTGAGAAACCTGTCATCTACCGCGACTTTAAAACATCTAATATTCTATTAGATCTGGTTAGTTATCAAAATACCTTCACTTGTTTCTCAACTTTTCTTGAGTTAAGCATATGCTTGTTGATGGCGAAAATACAAATGTAATGATGCAGCTAAGTTAGGCCGATTGTATAGAGTAATGTAACTGCATTGATTCATTTCTTGAGAAGTCAACAAAAAGATGTAATCTGGTGCTTCTCGATTGATCACTATTTGGATCATTGTCAGTTATTTTGGTTGTCCTTGTTTGCCAATTCTGCGGTAGCTGACTATCATTGCTGCCACCCTATCCAAGTAGAGGTCAGAGAAGTAGCTTTTTTACGTGGAAATTGTTACAGCCAAGGACGCATAATTTTCCACTTTTGAGAATAATCTGATTGAGGATTGCTGAAACACAATCATCACGAAATGGCTTGTGTGAATGCATTCCTTTGGCCTGCCAAGCTGGTGACCTCATTTGTTTGAAATTAGATGATGTATGCTTCAAAGGGGTCATCAAAATTTAGTATTCGTAAGAAGATGATACAAATCTTGTTCACCTTTTGATGTCTTAATGACTGGTTTGGCTTACGAGTGTAATTTGTCGTGTTTACAAACAGGACTACAATCCAAAACTGTCTGATTTTGGCCTGGCAAAAGATGGACCAGTTGGCGATAAATCTCATGTTTCTACTCGCATAATGGGCACGTATGGTTATGCTGCACCAGAATATATTATGACAGGTTAGTTTCTTATTCCTATCCTGGTGGAACTCATCTGACGCTTGCCAGCAATGTACTTTAAAGAAAGTGCACCATTTTAAATGTAATCAGCGAGATCACTACTTGCTGTAATTGTAGGATAGCATCATCAGGTTTTGGTTGGTTTCATTTGATATTCCTACTAGATTGTTGGTGAGAGATCTCGGGTTCTTTTTTTTTTTTTTCCCTCCTTCCTTTTGTTGCTTATACCCTGATTCTGACTTTGTATTAGGTCATCTGACTCCCAGAAGTGATGTTTACAGCTTCGGGGTAGTCCTTCTGGAGCTTCTAACAGGTAGAAAATCTTTGGACAAATGTAGACCAGCCCGGGAGCAGAACCTGACTGATTGGGCAGTGCCCTTGCTCCGCGAGAAGAAAAAGTTGCTTAGCATTGTAGATCCAAGATTAGAAGGAGAATATCCAGTAAAAGGTGTTCACAAGGCAGCTATGTTGGCTTATCACTCCTTAAATCGCAACCCAAAAGCACGCCCTTTGATGCGAGACATTGTAGATTCCCTGGAGCCTCTCCAGGACCATTTGGAGCAAACTCCTCCAAATGAAAAGCCTACTTTGACAGTGATTTGTGAGAACTCTGATGGAGGCATCCAGAGGAAAGATACGCTGCTAACATGACATTCTTTGCTATAGTGTTTTGCAATTTGAAATCAGAAGTTTTTTGACATGTAGAATTGTACTGTTGTATGCAGGTTTAAAGCAAAGATTAGTTTAAATTGTTTTATATGTTTTCAAATCATAAGATGGCAGGTTTAACGTATCACCTGCTCGTTTTGTGGTTGGTAAGACTAGTGCTTTTGCAGCAGACTGCAGTGTGTACCAATACGAAAACCTGATGTAGCTTGTAATGCAGGTTATTTGAGTAAAAAATGCATACCAAGTGAAGTGATTTGGCATATCCCTTTGAGAAGGTGCGCAAACGAATTGAGCCACTCGCGCGTCAAGCTCGGCTCGAGCTCGAGTTGGTCGAGTCAATCTCGAGCTCAAAATATTAAGCTCGTTAGTTCGCAAGCTGATTCGCGAACTCGGGTATATATATATATATATATATTTATGTTTTATTTTAATAATAAAATTACATATATATTCTTCATATTTTATTATTTATTAAGAAAAAGTATTATTTTATTTATCTTTTTTAAAAAATAAAATAATTATTTTTATTTTTTCGAGCTCGAGCTAGAGTTTCAAAATTGTCAGTTCATCAAATTTGATTTCGAGTTCGATAAAACTAAGGCCTTGAAAATCACCTTTTTATCTCGCATATATCAAATCGCTAAAGTAATTTTTCTACAAAAAATCTAGAAAAATGCAATCCAAACACAACCTTAAATCAAGACTTGATTCGATTCGGTCAACATTCGACTCGACTCGGGTCCACTCGCTTGCAGCTCTATCCTTGAGCAACTAAATAGGCTTTTGACAGGAGGGTTAATTCGTTGAGTTGTGATCAGACGGTTGTTTAGTTTAGTAGTAGCATTCAAGTATTTTTGTTGCTAATGAAAATTTGATATGATTGGAAGGAGGAGATATAATGTATCGGGGTGCATTTCCATTCAGTGCCCGTAGCGATTTTGAGAGGAGAATAGCCTGATGATTCTTCCTACAGCCACTAAATTATTTGTTCAAATCGTACACTTTTGGCCATTCAAGTATTTTTTTTTGTTTCGATATAATCACTAAACTCTTAAATCAGTATAAGAGTGGTCATTTTGTCAGATATTTATTAGCCATTAATCTATTCAAATTGTACATTTTTTGCTATGAAAAGATCTTTTTGTTTCAAATTGCCCATCCCGTCAAATATTTATTAGCCCCCGATCTATTCAAATTGTACATTTTTTTTACTACCAAAAGATCTTTTTGTTTCAAACCGCCCATTCGACTTAGCAGAATGATATATCAATTACAATTGCATTGGTTTTTCTCTTCTTTTTTTTTTTTTTTTTTTCGTTGCCCGCCCGGTATCCGAAGCTTTGCTCCGACTAATCCGGATCCGACCCGCGTCGCGCACCTGACTATGGTGGGTGAGTCTCCCAACAGGGGTGTCTGCGTACACTAGGACTCGAACACGAGACCTGCTTAAGTGAATCCGAACCGCTTACTACTCGGACCAACCCCTGTTGGTCTTCTTTTTTTTCAATAAACGTTAATATCATTGTATATATTAACACTTGAAAATACAAGGGTTAATTATAAAAAGGGGCCTCAGTCCTCCGGTCAAATTTTTTTTTTTGGTCAAAAAAAAGGATTTGGCCCCACTTCAGGCCCAACCCTTATTCGGGTTATTGGGTTATTCCCTATTTTTGTGACAAAACTCGAACATTGGATCTCGGGTGTACTAATCCTTAGTGAGACCAGCTTGGCTGCCTTGGAGGGTGTCCTCCAGTCAATTGTTGGCTGCTTTTACTAGCCAAGTTGGGAAGTTGTTTTCCCAATTTATGTCATTAATTAGTTTTGTTGTAAAATGTGCTAACCTATGACTTTCTACATTAGCTGATCTAGGTATAAAAGAGATTGTGCATTTCTCAAAACCTTTAATTATGTTCTCAATGTTTTCCACAATTTTTAAGGTTTTTTAGATTTTTCAATTAATAAAAAAACAAAATTTAGAATATATAAGAGTTTCTTTGATATATTTTGATTCATAAGTTTTGACAAAAAAATTTAAATTATATACTGAAGTTTTGGTGAATTATTTTGAAGATTATTAAAATTAAATGAAAATAATAATAAATCTAATGGCAAGATTGAATGAAAGATTAGAAATTATACTATTTTGGTGAGTTGAGTGGCCAACTTGAACAAAAAATAATTGAATGGCTAAAACAATATTTTGTTTGCATAGCTAAATAGCTATTTAAGATTTTTAGATGAATTTACCTATTCGTGTTTAACCTGTGTGGTACACTTGTAACTCATCTCATTATTTTTTTTTTTTACGAAACGATAAGATTTTGCATTGACTAAAAGAAAATATACATATGCGAGCAACGGCTCGAGAGACTTAACAACAAGTGCTCAATTGCACTGAGGAAAATACCATTCCTCATCCACAACAATGCCTAAGGCATAAGAACTTAAACTTTTACATACTGTCATAGCATTTTCCTTTGCTACCTCAAAGGAGCACATACGAAACATTTTCTGTAATTCGGTAATATCATCAGTCAGAGTTGTTAGACAACTGTCTCGAGAGCTCGGATTCATTAACTGTCTTAATAACTCTTTGTTCTGGAGCAGAATTTTGATTTTGTCCCAGTGCTGCTCCAAAGCTTTACACAAGACCAGTTTAACTGCTGCTGCATCATCAAGAAGCTTGATTCCTAGAGATCTCTCCCTTAGTGCCCATTCTGCAACCCTTGTGTGCTGAAAGGTCTCAGCTATAACTCCAATTCCCATTGACAATTGCCTTTGTCGACTAGTTGACACCACTTGTAGAACTATGGACTCCTCATCCTCATTTTCCTGATTGTGCGTTGACTGAGTAGAAACTGTTTCTCCTGTGCTCATTCTGTCCTTGGCTTTCCTTATCTCCTCATGCTCTATCCACTCCTTCTGAGCCTTGTTTATTGTCCTCACTGGATGGCTTCTATTTTGGCCTTCGAAGAGTTGTTTGTTTCTTTCCTTCCACACTTGCCACAAAATGTTTGCCGTCAGTCCGATATGCTGTAATCCATCTGGTCTTGCCTTTGCCTCTGATATCTTACACCACCAACGTTTAAACTCTCCTTGCTGATCTCTTACTCCATCCCATTGAATTGGGGCCATCTTCCATACGTCTGAAGTGTTTGAACAGCTTAAAAGGAGATGTTCCACTGTCTCCTGGTGCTCCCCACAGGCTCTACAAAACGGATCACCCATTCCTGTCCTTCTAAAAATTGCTTCTCTAACTGGCAAAGCCCCTGTAATGCACTTCCAAATAAACAGTTTAATCTTATGCTTTATGTTTAACTTCCAAAGGGTATTCCACATCTGCCTCATTTGTTGGCTCCCTTCCCCTATGCTTGGACCTGTTTCTTTGGGTTTTCCCCTCTCAGACCTACCCTTTTCCTTCATGAGAAAATTGTATCTAGATTTGACAGAATAACAGCCTCCCCCATTATGTTGCCAGAAAAAACTATCTTCCTTGCCTATTAGACTTATAGGAATGCTCAATATTCTCTGTGCATCGTTCTGGTTAAAAATTCTGAAAATGGTGTTTCTGTCCCAACACTTATGCCTGATAAGCTCCTGCACCATTTTCATTGAGTTGACACCAGGCCTTGGGGTAGTAGGCTTACCAGAGGTTGTTCCTGGGATCCATTTATGCTCCCAGATGTTTGTGCTTCTCCCATTCCCAATCTTCCGGATCACGCCTTCTTCTATGAAACTTCTGGCTCCTAGCAGCCCTTTCCAAATCCACGAGGCATTTTGTTGTGCTTTACACCTGAATATTGATACCTTGGGGAAATACTTAGCTCTGAGAACTTTGCTAACAAGAAGGTTTGGCTTGGTTAATAATCTCCACAGCTGTTTCCCCAACAAGGCCTTGTTAAAGGCCTCTATATCTTTGAATCCCAAGCCTCCTTTAGGCCTGTCCAGAGCCAGTTTTTTCCAAGACAACCAGTGTAACTCATCTCATTAGGTTAGCCGAATTTGGACGGAATAGTCACTAACATATACATTTATGAATTGAGTAAGCAGAATAATTTAATAGTTGCTAGCATGTAACATTTAATAAAAAGTTATTTTTAACCTATATATATATTTTTTTCCAAAACACAACTGGAGTAATTGTGCAGCACCCAAAAATTAACAAAACACGACAAAGGAAAAAAGAATTGATGCTAGCTAACCTTCGAAGCCAACAAAAGGAGGATTAAATTGAAGAGCAAATTGGGTAGGTTAGGACTGCAAACGAACCAAGTCGAGTCGAGTCTTGACTTAATTTTATTAAGTTCGAAATTAATTCAAATTTGAGTAGAGCTCGAACTCGAAAAAATAATAAATAATAAAATATTAAAAAAATAATTTTATTATTAAAATAAAAATAATTATATATATATATATATACTCGACCTCGCAAATAGACTTGTAAATTAATAAATTTAATATTTTTAAATTCGAGTTCAATTTAATCAATTCGAATTTAATTCGAGTGACTCGATTGCGAGTAGAGGTGGATGAATGTCTACAGCAATGGGACTCGGAGCAGAAAATGCAAAAGACAGCCGGGGGCAGATGAGAAAAGTTCCAGAGTGTTCTGGTAAAGATGCTGCAAGGACAAGAGCCAAATTGATGAAATGAAACCAAGAAAATACTCCCTTGTAATTTAGCGGAAGATTCAAGACCCAACTCGACCGTATATCCTAAACCCTTCACTCTTGCTTTTCTTTCATACTCCCACTCTCCTATCCTCTTTCTTTTATTTATTGCTTGGGGTCCTATTATTTATTTATTGTGTCTATTTGGGTAGCTGCTGCCGCGTTGGTGAGCCTCACTACCCACCGACACAGTGATAGACAGGCAAAGGAAAGAGATAAACCCCCTTCCCCTTCCAGTCTTCCCTTCTCTCCTGCAATCTCTAAACCCCAGAGCAGACCCAAAAGGCCCCAATATTTTCCTCGCCCCGCCGTCTCTCCTTTTTCTCTGTTAGTGTAAGTTTCACCCTTTTTCTCTATCGCTACCTCCTTGTTGTCTGTGTGTCTTTATTTTCTTTCTGAAATGGTCTCTTTCTTTGTTTCTCTAATTACATATTTGGGCATTGGGATTTGGATGGATGAAAGCTCGAGTCTTTTATCATTCTTATGCATAATATATCTGCTGCTGTCTACCTGCTCTACAGTACACCATGATTTTTTTTTTCCTTTTCCTTTTCTGCTGCATAAGTATGTATAATGGTTCTTAGTTATTAATTCAACATGGGAAAAACTAGTAATACTACTACTTACTACTTTGTGCCTTTCAGTTATCTTCCTCTAATTTCTTTTGCTTTCAGGCCCCTTGTTTCTTGTCCAAAATACTGTCACTAGTACTTGTTCTTTATTCTCATATTGCTCCTCGTTGCTAGTGGCAATTTACTTTTTGGGTTTTATAGCTCCACCTAATTACAGATGCTAATCCATTTTGCTAGCTTTGTCATATACCGGATTCAGAACACAAAAATTTGTGTTTGAGAATTGCATTGCGGTGGCAATCAAATCGGTCAAATAGTCGGACTTGCTAACTTGCTTGCCAGTGCCTGATTACTAAACTAACGAACAATCCGATTCCAGATTTCTTTCGGATGCTTGATATCTAAAATGTTGTTTCCTGTCAGGTTCCGGGTCAAGGAATGGCATCAACTTTTGCTGGCATGTCCTCAGTCGGTTCCTTGGCTGCTCCCTCCACCTGCGTCATCGACAATAATAAACTCGCAGCTTCTTCTAACAAGTTATCATCTTTCGCTTGCATATCATCCTCTTCGTTTGGCAGGCAAAGAAATGTTGTGCTACGCAAAGCACGCTCTTCCCAGATTACAGCTTCTGCCAAAGAGCTGTATTTCAATAAGGATGGCTCAGCCATTAAGAAGCTGCAGGTGGGGTTTTTTTTTTGTGTCAAAAAAAAGTTTTCTGCTTTCTACTTGTTCTCGTTCTTATGTCATATTTTCTAATTAATTATTGTTTTGTCGGCAGATTGGTGTAAACAAACTTTCGGAATTAGTTGGGGTCACCCTTGGTCCAAAGGGTAGAAATGTTGTTCTCGAGAGCAAGTATGGTGCCCCAAAAATTGTGAATGATGGTGTTACTGTGGCCAGAGAGGTAGAGCAAAAACTTGCAATTTTTCAAGTTCTAATCTTTCCCTTCATTACCAATGGCATATGGTCACCAGTTACAATGTTTCTTGTGCGTATTTCCTTTGTCTCTATTCTTCTGTGCCAAAATTTTGAAGTTTTTAAATACAGCGGCTTAGGATGCAGTTTGGGTCCTCTAATATCTTTTCTATGTGTTTTAGTAGCGCAGAGTTTGCAACTAATTGGCATGAAATTAATTTTTGAGTTTCTTGTTTCCCATGGATGATGAAGTTCAATCTTTATAAATTTCTTTTCCAATATATTCTTTCAGGTAGAGTTGGAGGACCCGGTAGAGAATATTGGTGCTAAATTGGTGAGACAAGCAGCTGCCAAGACCAATGACTTGGCTGGAGATGGAACGACAACATCTGTTGTTCTTGCACAAGGTCTAATTGCTGAAGGTGTCAAGGTGTGTTTTGGTCATTAACATCCTGCACGATCTTGTATATTCTTTCCCTAGTGCGGAATTTTAATGATTTCAGCCGAGTGACACGTTCCTGATATTCTATGTGTAAGGTGGTGGCAGCTGGTTCCAACCCTGTCCTGATTACGCGTGGCATTGACAAAACAGCAAAGGTCTTGGTGTCTGAGCTCAAGAAAATGTCGAAAGAGGTAATAGTGCGATTTATAACTGAAAATCATTTTGATTGTTTTAACGTCACCTTTATGTAGCATTTTTATTCTTGTTGAGACATGAGATGTATTATGGTGTTCAGTGTGCGTTACCTGCTTGAATGTGGAAAAAATCTGCAGGTTGAAGATAGTGAGTTAGCTGATGTGGCTACAGTAAGTGCCGGGAACAACTTTGAAGTGGGAAACATGATAGCTGAAGCTTTGAGCAAAGTTGGTCGGAAGGGTGTTGTGACGCTTGAGGAGGGAAAAAGTTCTGAAAATAGTCTTAGAGTTGTTGAAGGAATGCAATTTGACCGCGGTTACATATCGCCTTACTTTGTCACTGACAGTGAAAAGATGGCTGTTGAGTATGATAACTGCAAGGTATCATCTTTTTAAATCTGTATATTGGTGATTGATATGTATGTGATGTTTCTGAAACTCGATATGTTATTTTCATCTGTTAATTTTGTTTCTGTAGTTGCTATTGGTTGAAAAGAAAATAACGAATGCAAGGGATCTTGTTAACATCTTGGAAGATGCCATTAGAAGTGGTTTTCCAGTGTTGATTATAGCTGAAGATATTGAGCAAGAAGCTTTGGCCACACTTGTGGTGAACAGGCTTAGGGGGGCACTGAAAGTTGCTGCTTTGAAAGCTCCTGGATTTGGTGAACGAAAAAGCCAGTATCTTGATGACATTGCAATTCTGACTGGAGGTAATCTTGTCGGCATTCTTCTTTGTTCCAACACCATTTTTTTTTTAATGATTTTCTGTACCTCATCATCGATTTGATAGTTAATAGACTTCTTCGTTTGACATTCAGGAACTGTGATTAGGGAAGAGGTTGGGCTTACCTTGGACAAGGCTGATAAGGAAGTGTTGGGGCATGCTGCTAAGGTGGTGCTTACTAAGGATGCAACAACAATTGTTGGTGATGGGAGCACTCAGGAAGCCGTAAACAAGCGTGTTGCACAGATTAGAAACCTCATAGATGTGGGTACCTTTCATGCTTAGTGTGTTGTCTTTTTGGTTAATCAGTCAGTAATGATTATTGTGATTTTTTTTTTTACCCCATACAGGCTGCAGAACAAGAATATGAGAAGGAAAAGCTAAATGAAAGAATTGCAAAATTATCAGGAGGGGTTGCTGTGATTCAGGTAATTTTTCTGTGGAATCGTCTGCACTTGTTGAACCCCGCTTGGGAGAAAGAAAGACTTCCTGAATATATATCTATATATACACCTTTTCAAGTTACAGGTTGGAATAATAATAATAATAATTATGCGGAAATTTGTTACTGATTTAATGTTTTTTGGAAGGTTGGTGCACAAACGGAAACTGAGTTGAAAGAGAAGAAACTTAGAGTTGAAGATGCTCTAAATGCAACAAAGGTAAGCTGCTAGCAGAGTCATTTGCTGGGAAGCTTTTTATTCCTTGGGATGCTAGCTGTATTGTTGTAGCTTGTACCGAATAATCTTTTTTGTTTGACTTGTAGGCCGCTGTTGAGGAAGGTATAGTTGTTGGGGGTGGATGCGCTCTTCTGAGGCTTGCTTCTAAGGTTGATGCTATTAAGGAGACTCTAGATAATGATGAAGAGAAGGTAAATGTAAATGTGTGCTGGGGTTGAATACTTGTGCATGTTGGTGATAGGTCACTTTGAAAATTATTCCGTTGTGATTGGCTTTTTTGGGTTTTTCTAGCACAAATGAATGGTTTGATGTTGTTGGTGAAAGAAAGATGTTTGCTTTGATTACAGGTTGGAGCAGACATAGTAAAGAGAGCTTTGAGTTACCCCTTGAAGTTGATTGCTAAAAATGCTGGTGTTAACGGAAGCGTCGTCAGCGAGAAGGTATGTTGTAGCGTAACTTGGGGAAGAAAAAAAAATGACATGAAATATGTTGTTGCTTCAATTTTTTTTTTCCTTTCATATTATCAGCTAGTTAGGTGATATAGATGGTGACTGACTCTGTCGATGCTTGTTCTGAGTGAGTTGGAAATCATGAATTTGCGGATTTCTTTTTGATTGCTTGTTTCAGGTACTGTCCAGTGACAACCTTAAATATGGATATAATGCTGCGACAGGAAATTATGAAGACTTGATGGCCGCCGGAATAATTGATCCGACCAAGGTACATTCCTCCTTACCACCCCCTGCTTATGGGAAATGATCATAAAAGTAGTACCATATAGAAGATTGATATGATTTTAAGGTGTTGATGTCAGTAGTATTTTTGGGGTGTAATAGTTTGTATACTTGTTGTTATGTTTCAGGTGGTTAGATGTTGCATAGAGCATGCAGCATCTGTTGCAAAGACATTTTTGATGTCAGATTGTGTAGTAGTTGAAATTAAAGAGCCTGAACCAGTTGCTGCTGGAAACCCGATGGATAATTCAGGTACCTGCTGTGCTCTCTCTCTCTCTCTCTGTATATGCATATGTATATATATATTGAATTTATTTGAACAGATGATGTATAGATGAGGCATTGAAATCCCGTCGTGGGTTTTTTTTTCTATGCCAGGATACGGCTACTAAGTAGGTAATATGCCGAGGTGCAGCCTTAGGAGGAGGAGGAGGAGGTTGGTTGGTTGGTGGTGCACAAGGCAGTTTAATCCTGCCTCTCAGTCCCCCCCACCCACAAGTACTGATGGTAATTAGTGCAAGTGAAATTTTATTTTTTGTAAATTGAGTTTTAATTGTTTGAACGAGGAAGTTAATATCCTGGAGGCCTACCGGGATGGGATGCGGCATCTGTTGAAATTCAATGTATGGATTGCATTCTTGATTTGAGTGGTGAAAACATTTGATTGATACTACTACTACTGTTACTATTTTACTTGTCTTGTGGTAATGGTAATACATTCCATTCCCTTTGATTTTCGAATTATACAGTGTCTGCCACGCGGTGCAGCGCTATTATCATCAGGAATGAGATGTTAGTAATTCGGTGGCCGTATGTTTAATGTTTGTGCTGATAAATATATTTCCAGACCCGTGCGGCCTAATTCCTTATTGCCATTAGTGTGCTGCTATTGGGCACGGCACAGCGATGCTTGAATTTGCTAGTGCGTGTCTGTACACCGGCAGTGTATATACTGTTACCGTTCGATTTGTGATTTATGATATGTGTGTAAAAATTGAATTTTAAATTTTAATTTTGCATAGCTATTTTCATCCAAATAACATTGATCACAGCCACATCTATTTGACCTCCAATCCATCATATTTGTTCAGCCAACTCATGCTACTAGCCCAAGCTTGAGTTGGAGTTGAAAATATTGAAAATATTAAGTTAATTGATTTGCAAGCTGACTTGTAAGTTCGAATATATATATATAAATATAAATATTTTATTATTTATTAAAAAATATTATTTTAATTTTTTTAAAATAATTATTTTTATTTTTTCGAACTCGAGTTTGAAATTGTCAACCTCGTGCACGAGCTTGAGTTTGCGTTTGAGTTCGATAAAAGTAAATTAAGGTTCAATTCGATTGGGTTAAAATTTTATTTGATTCGACTTGTTTACTGTCTTAATTTTGCGGGCTGGTTAATAGGCGTCCTATCCAAAGGGGAAAAAAAAAAAGGTGAAGACCGGACCGGAGAGCGTGGTGGGTGGGCTCTCTCTTCTCGGTGGAAAAATTTTTTTTTTTTTTTTAATGGGTTGGTTGTGGAGACTAGAGAGAAAAGGGAAGCTTTTGTGTTGTCCTATACTACTGGGGCTGGCAGGGGTTGGTTCGTACCAAATCAGCCTGACTGAATGAAGGATGCGGAGGGAGTTTTTCCATTTCCGCCGCTGTGAGTTTGATCATTGATGCGATGAATTAGCCCACAATTCCAATTCCAGCCCACCCGCCATCATCGAGACACGTGGCACCACAGATTTGAATACTAGCTCAGCTCAACTCAACGGCCTATTAGAGCCACTAGTGTCAGTCTCCCCTTCCTTCCTTCCTTCGTCATCTCTTCCTTTCCGCGAAGCATATTTGCTGCTGCAGCGGTTGCTCCACCGCCCATACTCCCTCCCTCCTCCGTAATCATACTAATACCCGCCGTCGCAGAGCCACGCGAATAATCATCAACTGATCATCATGTCGCTTGCTTCCAGTGGCTGTACTTCTCTGTGCCCCTCACCACCAGCTTTCCCAACATTATTAACCAAGCAAGGCCCATCATCCCTCAAAAACCATAATCAGGCCAAGAATCACCTCTTTCTCTCCGCTTCCCTCACTTTCTCCGACCCCCTCTTTCACAGGTCAAACCACTCTAATAATAATTTCTTTGCTGCTAAAGCATCCGAAACCGAAGCCAAGACTGCGGCGGCTAAAAAGACACAAGAAGAAGAAGAAGAAGAAGAACCAGCAGACGACGACGAGGAGTATGAAGAGTACGAGGTCGTCTTGGATCAGCCAGTTGGGTTGAGGTTTACCAAGGGCAGAGATGGTGGAACTTACATTGATGCTATTGCGCCCGGTGCCTCGGCTGACCGGACCGGCTTGTTCACTGTAGGGGATAAGGTGCTTGCCACCAGGTGCGAGTTTTTCTCTCTCTGATTATCTGAGTGGATTTCATATTTCATTGTCTCCCACATAATACTTGACCACATCGACAACATCCAAAGTAAGTAAGTTAGTAGTATTCATATTGATTGCAGGGATTATATTCAGCCTGAGATGGATGCTGCGGTGAGTGAATGCTTATTTACAATATTGTCCTGTTTCTGAAATCGTACCTTCTAGCTGTCTTTCGTCTTCCTTGTATTTATTATTTCAAGAAGAGAAGAAAGTTTTTATTCGCTGGCATTTGTTACAATCACACCACCAAGACCAAGATTAAGATTAAGATTGTGAACCCCATCATCTAAAATTTATGCAGTGCAGTATTTGGAGATGAGATTTGGCCGGCAGCAGAATATGGAAGAACAATGTATACCATCCGACAGAGGATAGGCCCATTATTAATGAAAATGAAGAAGAGATATGGTCAGTTCTACTCTTATCAACACTAATTTCTCCTGGCTCCTGCTTCCTCTGCATTTATGTTGTAAAGAGTTCGAATGGTGTTCATTTTTGAAGTCTAAACTTCCTGAAACACTGCCCCGTAATTCCATTTTCAAGGTTTGCCTTAACTCCACTGGCAAAATGTCTCCTTATGTTGCAGGGAAGGTGCCCGATATGGGTGATTTAACTGAAAAAGAAATAATCAAAGCTGAGAGAAACTCTGGTGTAATTAGTAACAGAGTCAGAGAGATTCAGGTAAGTGCGTGCATACAACTAATTTGCTCCTCGTTGGAGTATGAGTAAAATCCACTGTAATGCTGATGACTTCGCACAATTCATGCAGCTGGCAAATGCCATGAAAAAGAAGGAACAGAAAGAGCGAAGAGAAAAGGACCTTCGCGAAGGCTTGCAGCTTTACAAGTAAGGCCAGTCCATCCATCTATCTGAATTGTAATTTTTTCTTTTTGAAAATAAGTTCCATGTTCATGTATTTTTATTTTCTCCTTTAATTCAATGCCTTTTGTTTTTATGTTCGATAATTCTATTGTGCAGTTCAACAAAGGCTTATTGACCTTTGCTTTTCAATTTGCTAAGATCGTGTAGTTAATAATAAATGACATTAGAGATACTACTACAGCTACCACCAACCGGACCTCCGTAGCCGCCATTCTTACAGTCTATGCTTATCATATTTACTTATATCTGCTTTCTGTTGGGTGTTATGCTTCATGATGTTTGTTTAATTATTCGTTTTTTATTAGTCAAATTACTTTTTTATCTTGTTCTTTTCACTGTCAATTGTGTATTCACACCCACTATGAGGTTTAAAATGTTGCATTCTAGAACAAGGAGAACACTTGCAATAATCTTGTCCATATTTGTCATTTTTATCCTTTTTTCTTTTATGCTTGTCGTGCACTTACCATGTCAGGTACAAAATATTTCTTGTACAAAAAATTTAGAGAGTTGATTTTTGTGCAAAATATTTCTTGCCTAACATATGATCTTTTAACTGATAAAGGAGTGGCAAATATGAAGAAGCATTGGAGAAATTTGAGTCAGTACTGGGATCGAGGCCAGAATATAATGAAGCTGCTGTTGCAAGTTACAATGTTGCATGCTGTTACTCCAAACTTAATCAGGTAGAGTAGCAGATTAAATAAAATAGCATTCTACTATGATTGAAAACATACTAGGCATCGTCTGGATCACACATCGCCCTTCCTTAACTCACCAGAGGACGGGGACTTGTATATGGAAATCTTGTGCTAGTTATTCTATTTGACATGGCACAGGTGCTGCTGCATCAGTTCAGTTATGATATTTTAGCCTTGAATGTGTATGCAGCACGAGCCAATGTTTTGCTGTCCTCCTAATTCTTTGACCTGATGACTCACCATGACAGGTACAAGCTGGACTATCTGCCCTAGAGGATTCTCTCGAAGCAGGATTTGAGGATTTTAAGGTAAAGAAAAGAAAATAATTTCACACCATGGAGTACTAAGTCATAGTTTTGGGTTCATACTGTGTACTGTTGTCCTATGTTTGCAGAGAATCCGGACAGATCCTGACTTGGCCAACTTAAGGACGTCTGAGGAATTTGAGTCTCTGTTAAAAAGGTTTGACGAATCATTTATAAATGAGAATGCTCTCAATGCCATTAAATCAATATTTGGCATATTCAAGAAGGAATAGAATGATAGATTTGTTTTACTGCTGAAAGCTGGCTCTCCATGTACCAAGAATTTTGGATCTGCAGAAAGGAGGTTCCTACTAGTAAAATCTGTCTATAGCATCGTTTAGCCTAGGTAATTGCAGATATTTCAGATACTTTAACTGCTGATTCAATTTTCACTTTTTTTTTAAAATTTTATATTCAGAGTAAACATAATATGTATTTATCTGTATGGAAACATCTGGAGAAAGAAATGAATTCTTTGGATATTGAACTCGGGACAACCCTATTCAACTTTGCTATTTTGCATGCATAGACCCAACGATTTCCTACTACTTTGCATAACAAGCAACACTGTGCTGATGGATGGAGACTGATATATGAAATATAGACGATGAAGAACATTATGCCCCCCCCCCCCCCTCCCGCCCTCCTTCCTCCCTTTCCTCCTAATTTGATTTGACTGTATCATGGTTATGTGGAATATTGGTTCATGCCATCTGCGATGGAAAACTCAGAAACTGTAAACACCTTTTGCTTTTCTCCGATGCCAAGAAGGAGATATCAGTAGCAGTGTAGCTTACACTTACAGGGTACAAACTGTAGTTAAACGACAGACATGCCCGGATTGTCTCACTGTAATATACAAGTAAACCCATTTAAGGATTGTGAGGGCGAAGGCAGATTGGAAGTCCTTCAACAGGGGTGGGCATGGGATCATAGATTATCTTCTCATCAGGAACCAATAAGTTCCATCTAAATTTGTTTACCACATTGTGGAGAAAGACCAATATCTCCACCCGAGCGTACTCCTTCCCTAAGCACATACGAGGTCCTCCTCCAAAAGGAACATAAGAAAAAGGTGTAGGTCCTGCTCCTTCGAATCTTGACGGATCAAAGTTCATGGCGTCCCGAAAGAAACTGGGATCTGTATGCGTCGAAGCGGGAGTCCAGTATAGCTGTTGTAGCAGCAAATAATGTTTAATCAGTTCATGGAGAAAATGTTACTCAGTGCAATCAACTGTAATCTGAAGAAGCAGTTGCATTTTTTCCCCATTTTTGTGCAACTTGGTCAAAAGTTGCCTGGTTTGTGGGAATGAATGGATATTAACAGAAATAATTTAGCAGAAGATGAGACTACCTTCCATCCTTTGGGGATGTCATAACCAGCATAATTTAAATCAACGATTGCTTCTCTAAAAGCTCCCATTATTGGTGGCCAGAGTCTCATGACTTCACAGACTACATCCCATGAGTACTTCATCTTCTGTATATCCTCCCATTGCAGGAATCCGTCCGCTCCTTTTGATGAAGCAATCTCAGTTTGCTCTGTTTTTGGAGCCAAGCCATCAGTGATCATGATTAGCACTAAGTAAGGTATTCAAACAAGCATCAATTTTGTATAGTCACTATCATACTCCAAAACATAACATTAAAGTGTTTTCTCACTTTCGTGGAGGCCAGTCAAATGCAAAATGATTTTTTTTCCACTTAAGGTTAGCTCATACATGATTTTTTTTCCACTTAAGGTTTAAGAATATGTCTTCATTAGGAACACCATCAACATCATATCACGCAGTCAACCAATTAATTTAGCAATTGGGAAAACTGACCTCTCAAGACCTTTTGATAAACTTGTGGAAGTTCCCCTAGTACCTTCATGACTAGTGTTATGGCAACACTCGAAGTGTCATGGCCAGCGAAGAGTAGCAGTAAAATGTTGTTTATGATCTCCGATTCAGACATGAACTTTCCGTTGTCATCCGGAGATGCAAGCAAGTGCGACAAAAGATCTTGTGAAGGGGAAGCAGTTTTCTGTTCCAAGGCCAGTCTCCTGTCTTTGAGAATCACCATCAGTTCCTTCCTAACAGCTCCTGTAGCTCTGATGGCACGATAGAATCTTGTCCCTGGGAAGTTGAGGGGGATGGATATGACGCCTTTCAAGAAAACATTGAAGAGGGCAGCAAGCTTTTCAATGTGCCGAGGGTCTTCTAGGCTCATAAACAGTCGACACGCAAGCTCAAAGGTGTACAACTTAACCACTGGAAATGTCTTCACCTCCTCTTTACCTTCAAAGAGAAACTCAGAAGCAATTTTGGAACTCAGTCTTAATATCCTAATCATATATATACATATGCAGGAAATTTAAATTAGCCGGTCAAGCGGTAGCAAGCAGCATGATTGTAATATCTTGAGAAAGTTAAACGTGAAAAAGATGTCTTAATGCTATAGCACACACTTAAGTGCGGTTCAGTGGTTTTGCACTAATGTATACTTTATGCCATCAAAATGGGGTAGCTTAATCCTTTGACACTAGTTGTGCTCCGTTGAGTATTGCAACTAATGGAGAAAAGGATCGACTGTCATGTTCTCGACTGGGAAAAAAAAAAGTGATCAAGAAATAAAAGCTTCCTACTCCTGAAGATGAATCATGCACGATTCTTTTTTGGATTGTGATAAGATCATCATATATCCCCGTTTGTTGGAGTAAAACAAAACAAATTTAACCTATGTCCACGGAGGCAATTGCTGAAGCAAGAAATGATGTACTCGTGGTGGGCGCAGCAGCAGCTGCAGCCTGCGCATGCATGCTTTGTAAGTTAGATTACATATACCTTGCCAGTGAATGGCGATGTGGTGCTGAGTGACCTGATCCACCGTTTTGATATAGAGTCGCATCAGGGCATCTGGGGTGAGGAAGTAAGACAGCATCTTCCTGGTATGCTTGGCTTCCTCCCCAACGGAGTTAGACAGCCCATTCCCCAGCAGCTTCTTTGCTGAGGGAGGCCACCAGACCTGGACCAGCTTGTTTTCGTTGCCAAACAAGAACTTATGAGCTGCAGGGCCGGATAAGACGGCCATAGGCTCACCGGTCAATGAAGTCTTGAAGACTGGAGGATTCTGATGCTTCTCCATTCTTTGTTTCAGAAACCTTCCCGGTTCCCCATCCCATCCGCTCTGAAGAAACTCCAGTGTTTCCCCGAGAATCGGCCACCCAAAGCTCCCCGGAGGAAGACGCAAACCCGACTGCTTGTTCTTGTTTCTTATTCTGGCGGTCAAATATCGGAGGAAAACACCGGTAACCAGAAGAGGTGCAATAATATTAAGAAAGACACCGAATATATCTATTGCCGCCATCATTTAATAATCACTGCAATACCACTGCCTGCAGCTGAGTTTGTTCCAGCAGGCGTGAACCAGCTTTCCAGTTGCTTTTGTAGCATCAACTGCAGTTAACGAATCAACTAAACAATCAGTCTGTTGTTGCTCTCTACCTTAAAAGCATACACAGTCTGTGTCCGTGCCCGTGCCGTGCCTTCTTGGTTTCTTTCGTGCTTCCGACTTTTCCATTCTCTCTTGCTTCCGACTTTTCCAACTTCTCGACTTTTCCTATCTAATTGACTATAGGCCATGCAAAGTCCGTAATGCATTTTTTTCTTCATATTTTGCTAGGATAAAATTATTCTCACTATTGACTTTATTGTATCAAACACGATGTGTTTTAGGAGCTTTGTTTCTGCACATTAAGCTTTAAATTTTGAAGTTTCAAGTTCCCACCTAAAAGTTATTTTTATTTGGGTCAAAGACAAAATAGACTCAAAGCATAATTTCCAAAAAAGTTAGTAATCAATGATTAATTCAAAATGATACATTTTTTTAATCCAAAGGGGACTCCAATCCTTTTAAAGGAAAAGAGGAAAAAGGAGGAGGATTAAAAATCAAACCACAAATGAAATGTCCCACATCGGGACAGAAAAGGAAAATAAAAGGGTATATAACATCCAGTCCATCAGATTATCAATAATTTTGGGTTAATTATTTTGAATCCATGATTTCAGTTCAAAAGGTTATTAGACCAATCCATTGGATGCGAAACAATACAAATGGTAACAAAATAAGTCTCGCGATCTCTGTGAGAGGCCACCTAAACTCTCATAGAGGCCACCCATTTGTTGCAATCCAAATGGACAGTTGGATTGCAACAAATTTTACAAGGATCCAAAGTTCTCCATTAATTGAATGGATAGTTTTAGAACTTATCAACTGAATGGACAATTGGATTATAATAGATTTTAAAGGACTCAAAGTTCTAAAAACAATGGTGAGAGTATTACAAGGAGTGAAAGTTCTAAAAAAATAGAGAGATTGAAATGTTCTACATCGGGATAGAGAAGAAAAAGGAAAGTGTATATAATGTCCCGCCCATCAAGTAGAGAACGAAAAAGAAAGGGTATATAATGTTCGGTCCATCGGGTTATTAATAACTTTGAATTAATCATTTTGAACTTGTGATTTCAACTCAAAAGTTTATTGAGCCGACTCGTGATTTTTGCAGGAGGCCACCTTTAGAACCTACGGGAGGCTATCATGAGAGCCCATATCTCTCCGCGTAGGAGTGATGTTATGGTTCCGACTATGCAAAAGAGTAAACAATTGTAATCCATATTGGATGAATCCCGCACGAGCCACCTGTAAAATCTGTGCATGACTGAAATGCAACCAATTTTATGAGGTAGCAAAGTTCTAAAAAAATGGGGAGAGTGAAATATCCCATATCGGGACAGAGAAGGAGAAGAAAAGGATATATAATGTCTGGCCGTCGGGTAGAAAAAAAAAAGGAAAAGGAAATGGACCGATTTTATGAGGTAGCAAAAAAGTTCTATAAAAAAAAATGGGGAGAGTGAAATATCCCATATATTGTATGGCCCATAGGATTAGATTTCAACTCAAAAGGTTACTGGTGAGAATCATCCTTAATAGCTATACCCTTTCCCACTGTTTTTCCTTAATGGAAACATATCTCCTACATTATTGGTAAATTATCAATTGCATATGATCAATTTTGTGTAATCATATCATAAAGATATCAGTGATCATCAATAGTGTTCATATAAACATGCACAATAAATTCTTTTATTTTTTCAATCTCATTCATTTAAATTCGAAGTAAATCTACAGGAATCATCAATTGGACGAGCGTCGTCGTTGTGTAGGTAAACCAATTACATAGCTAGAGAGCCAAATGTGGTTGGGATGGAATCATCAATTGGACGAGCGGTAAGCAAGATGTCTTTATCATAAGAAGAGACCTCAGTGATGAGATACCAAAGTATGATACAACAAAATGTAGTGGAAATCCAATATTGACACTATAGTTAGCAGCAGCGTGGAGAAATTAGAGCCTCGTATTGTTGTTGTTGTTGTTATTTGAAAATGTGGAGTCCCCCGACAGGCGGGATCAAATTCATTATCTTTTGTTGGGTAATCAATCACTTTAAAAGCTGAAAGTGGGATACCATCACATTATTATTATTTCCCTCGTCTTGTTTTTTCTGTTTATATATATATATATCTATATATATATATCTATATATATGTATGTTGTGTTTACATGCGAAAACAAGTATGTGGTACGTCGAAAACAAATGTGTTCTGCTTATACTTGTTGTGTTTCGTACGTAATACCATTTTTAAAACAAGCAGGTTTGGTCCGATAACATCATTTGATTTGTAAAGAAAGGTTATAGACAAGGTTTTGAGCGGAACAGAGGCATGATGGGTCAAATTGTCAGCTAACCGAACTATGACGAACTTGAGCCGTTAATAATGGTGCTACGTTTCACTTGAATTAGGGGTCAAGTTTAAGGATGCGAACGTGTCAAGCTGAGTCGAGTTTTAATCTAATCGAATCGAATCTTAATTTAATTTTATGAAACTCAAACTCGCAAGTCAAGTCTCTAATCCAGTCGAGTCTTAATTTATTTAATTTTATGAAACTCGAACTCGAACGTAAAATAAATAATTATTTTTTAACAAATAATAAAATATTAAAGATATATATGTAATTTTACTATTAAAATAATATATATATATAATCGAACCGATTCGCGAACTAACAAAATGAATATTTTTGAGCTTGAGTTTGAGATCAAGTTCGACTTAGTCAGCTCGATCTCAATATTGACCAAGCTCGAACTCGAGTTACTCACGAATTGGTTCGATTCGTTTGCAACCCTAGTCAGACTAGAACTTAATTTTAAAGTTTGAGCGCAATTAAAACTTTGGACCAAATTAGGCTCAACCTGAACAAGGATTGACCTTGATAATTATATCAAAAGAATTCATATATACCTTGATACATATCACATTAAAAATTTCCAAATTTTATGAATTAGTTTCATATTTGTTAATTATAGACTTATAGTTGTTAAAAAACTAAAATTATATTTATAAATTATTCGGCCGAGATTAGATTGGGGGTGCTCGGAGTGGGCTGGATGGATTTTGGACCAATAAATAAGAATCGATTTGTTGGGATTGGGTTTGTCAAATCCGAACTATCTAACGTTGATAGTCTGATAGAGATGACAACAAATTTATTATAAACATTGGCCTTATTAATTTTTTTATTTACTCGTTTTAAAACAGTTGAAAACCATTTTTTTTTTTTTTTACATTTATAATACAGGCCTAGTAATGGCTGAGAAATTTATTTTTGGAAAACTCGCACCTAGAGAATACAGCGTAGTTGTTCAAGTTGCATCATAAACACAATTTTTTATTATAATTTTACATACATTTCGTTACAAAAGGCGCACTGTATCAATTCCCAGCCACTCTTTTTGTTCTTTTTTTTTTTTTTTCCTAAATCCAAACAGTATCCTCATTTAAGAGCCAGCAGCGTGAGAATTTTTATTCTAGATGACAATTATTGACAGCAGTACATAAGATTACTCCAAGGAAAAGTGTGGCTTTTACTGTGGAATTACGAACGCCAAACTAATACGAAATGATGGTGTTGGCCGGGTAGATATGGTGACTAGCTAGCTCCTTGTCTAGCTGCTGGACTAATATAGCTGCAGTGCAGAGCAATGGAATCATGGGACACAGGGGATGTGAGGCAAAACGCGAACTGGAAGTCCTTTGACAGGGATAGGAGTGGGATCATATTCCACTTTCTCATCAGGAATAACCAGATCCCACCTGAACCTGTTAACCAGGTGGTGCAAAAATGTGAGTATGACAATCTTTGCGAACTCTTTCCCGATGCACATCCGAGGCCCTCCTCCAAAAGATACGTAAGAAAATGGGATCAAAGTATGGTCTCCTCCCTCGTCAAATCTCGATGGATCGAATTTTGTGGGCTCTGGGAACAAATTTGCATCCCTATGCGTGAAAGCAGAACTCCAATACAACTGTTACGGGGCCATCAACGTTGGTTCGTCCAGCCAACAACAAATGATACATTTAAGTTCATGCCATCAATTAATTGATATGATTCTTCTTCTTTT
The DNA here is from genome assembly GCF_036785885.1 of Coffea arabica. Taxonomy (NCBI): domain Eukaryota; kingdom Viridiplantae; phylum Streptophyta; class Magnoliopsida; order Gentianales; family Rubiaceae; genus Coffea; species Coffea arabica. Next base: position 304,112 of record NC_092311.1, read on the forward strand.
TTCTTTGTTTTTTTTTTCTTTTTGGGTTGTTGAGGGGTGGGGAGAAATTGACATGTGAAGAAAAAGACTGAGTGGCGAGTAGTGAATGAATTAATGCACCTTCCATCCTTTGGGGATGTCATAACCTTCGTACTTGAGGTCTGTCAGGGCTTCTCGAAAAATCCCGATCCCAGAAGGTGTCAATCTCATCACTTCAGAAACCACGTTCCACGAGTACTTCATCTTCTGTATATCCTCCCATTGAAGCAACTCATCATCTCCAGCTGCTCCCACTTTTGATGATGCAATCTCACTTTGCTCTGCTTATTCACACAAAAAAGAAAAAAAGATGGGCATATACGTGAGGATCAAGTACTAATATGTAACGTGTATCGTAGTACTAATGTACATCGATCCACAGTACATTGATGAATCACTGGATCTATGATAAGAGATCGGTGGTACAGCTAAATTGAAGGAGGGTACATAGAAAAATTAAGGAAACCTTGAAACACTTTGTGGTACACTTGAGGATGTTCTCCCAGAGCCTTGACGAGGGATGTTATTGCAGCTGCGGAAGTATCGTGGCCCGCGAAGAGTAGCAATAATATGTTGTTTACTATCATGGCTTCACTCATGAACGCCCCATTCTGGTTGGGAGTGACCAGCAAGTGCGACAGAAGATCCTGGGAAGGTGAAGCTCTACCCATTTGCAAGGCTACCTTCCTCTGTCTAACTAGGGTTAGAAGTTGTTTCTTGATAGCAGCTGTTGCTCTGAGGGCCTTGTAGAATCTAGTCCCCGGGAAGTTGATGGGGTTGGATACGAGCCCCTTGAGGAAAATATTGAAGTCGGCTGCCAATTTTGCAATACGCTGGGGTTCTTCGAGGCTCAAAAATAGGCGACAAGCAAGTTCGAACAGGTACAACTTGGCGGCCGGAAACACAGTAACCTCCTCTTTGCCTTGATCATCACAAATCACATACGTACGTGTAAGAAATGAGCAGTAGTACTGTACGATGTTGAATGAAAATGGGCAGTATTTGTACTGTACTGCTAATGCATGATTGAGCTGATGAAGAGTCTAATTAAGCCTAGACAAACTACTACTATATATATATATATATATAGAGCTTAGAGCTCAAGGCCACAAGCTACTTGGTTAGCAGCTAAATTCGAGCTCGAGTTTCAATATTTTGTACTCAAAGGCTCGACGAGTTTAATCGAGTTTTTTATAATATATATTTTAATTTTTTTATATTTATTATTATGAAATGTCAATAATATTCTTAATTTAAAATTATATATAAAATATTAATTTTTATTACGTGAGATCGAATAGATTCGATTGAGTTTGATTTAAATTGATTAGATTTAATTAAACTCAAATTCAAGTACGAGATCAAGTAATATAAATTGAAATTGAGGTCGAGCTCAGATCCGATGTCAAGCTTAGTTATTTTACAACGACTCGAGCTCGACTAGACTCCAACCCACCGCTGATAGAGCCTAACGTCATTGAATTGAATTGATGTTTGTACTATATATATACTAGCAAGTACATGATATGGTGGATGTGATGGTAACCTAGCCAGATAGGTTAATCAGTTAGTACTAGTACTCTTATATATATATATATATATATATATATATATATATATGCATTTGCGGGCGTACTTACCCTGCCAATGAGTGGTGATATGTTGGCGCGTGACGGAATCAATGGTGTTAGAGTACAGACGCATGAATGCATCAGGATTAACGAAATATGACAGCATCTTTCTCATCATCTTTGCTTCATCCCCTACGCTGGTTGCCAGACAAGGCCCGAGCAACCTTCTCACGGAGGCCGGCCACCAGACGTGGACCAGCTTATTCTCATTGCTAAACAGGAACTTGTTACCGGAGGCTCCGCAGAGTATGGCCACACGCTCTCCGAAAAGCGAAGTCTTGAAGACACGATCACACTGGTATCTTTCGACCCTGTCATTGATGAATGTCTCCGGCGCTCCTTCCATGCACCTCCGGAAGAATTCCGCCGTTTCGCCCACTATCGGCCATCCATAGCTTCCAGGAGGAAGCTTCAAACGAGACTTAACGTCGCGTCTCCTGGGCTTGACAACTTTATTATTATAAAGAAAAAGGAGGAGGAGGAGGACAACCAGAGCTGTGAAAGCTGATGAGGAGGCGAATATAAAGAAAGAGGAGGAGGAGGAGGGGAGGACATCATTGTTGATGGCCATGGGACCTTAATTGCAATAAACTTCTAGCTCTAGCTATATCGATGAATCCTGGTTTTGGTTTTCAAGTACGGCTGCACATATATATATATACATGCATGGACATGGGGGAGCAAGAAGATATGGATGTTGTATGAACACATGCGAGCGAGTTGTGAGCTGTGAGCTGTGACCAGGCACGTAGTAGAACTAGACTAGCAGCAGCAGCAGTAATCGACGGTGCATTTGCATGTTCCACTACAAAAATCGTGTGTTGCGTTTTGGGATTTTGACATATGGAGCCAAGAGGAGGGGGTCCCTCTCTTTGCTTTTCTTGCGTGAGATGCATGGTGGAAAAGGATAAGGAGAACTAGCTTGACATGATGATAAACAAGAAAGACAACAGAAACAGTAAGACAAGGGGAGACCCTAACGAGTAAGGACCTCATTTACTCTGCTGAGCCTCTGGATATTGATGAGAGGGAGGGAGGGATGTAGCAACAACCAAAGGAAAGTGAATGATAGCGAATTTGTTGCAAATTAGGCTAATTTGGTTTGGAAAGTGAGGGGTCTAATTATGGTAATGTATTACGTGCAACATTCTAATACATGCTAATGCATGCTAATACATGTGCCGTTGGCTGTTGGGCGAACGCATCAGCAGACAAGGCCCCAACCCCAAGTGTCCATTTGGGGCAAAAGGATGGCTTCATCACATTTGGACTCAACCTCACATGCAGAGCTCTGTGGTGTTAGGCTTCTTGCACGTGGCTTAGATAGAGCATGGGATTTAGTTTCCGATCTTGGATCTTCTGTTATACTTTTTTTTTAATTATATTGATGGTATTTTTTTTTCATAAATATTGTATTTTATTTTTTATTATTTTTTTAAAAATTTAACAGCTATTAACTAAGTAGTAATACACAAAATTTAACAAATTCAAAAAATCAAAATACACAAAAGATGACATTTTTTGCTATATTTTTAATTTTCTATTGTATATTGCTTTTTTGAGACTATTATTATTATTTTTTACTCAATTAATAGTTATTGGATTTGGAGGAAATAAAAAAGAATTAAAATACGATATTTATGAAGGAGAAATATTAATATAATAAAAAGTGGGGCAGAGAATGTCAAGTGAGCGGGACAAAAGATTCGTTGCGATTTTTAGCATTAATAGTTCATTGCATAGGAGTTCATATACACCTAACGCTACCTACATTTGCTAAAATTGACAGGATAAGAAGTTACTAAATTGGAATTTAGCTTTACTTCCATATTTGATTAAACCCAAGTCACAGTTTCTATTGATGATGAGTGTTTGGTGGAATGGAGATAACCCATTCTAGTAATTTCATTTGCTTATGTTAATAGCGAATGAATTTGTTTTATTTACAAGAAAAGTTACATTAATTGAAAGCAAAGAGGGGAGGGACCTAAGTGAATTGTTGTTGTGATGTGGTAGGTGTACCGTTTGATTACTCCCTCCGTCCCACTTTGATAGTCCTGTTTCTTTTTTCACAAAATTTAAGAAAAAGTAGTTAACTTTGTTGGAAAAGTAAATTTAGATTGCTATTTTTCTAAAATGCCCTCACATTAAATATGGTACAATTTTATGGGAACTTGAATTGATGGTAAAAAAAGAATCAACTCTCATTAAATGGGGTAGGTTTATAGTAATAACTACTTACATTGAATAAGGGTATTTTAGGAAAATTAAAATATAACTACATTCTTCAATTGAAAAGTGGACTACAATTTGGGACGGATGAAAAAGGAATACAGGACTATCAAAGTGGGATGGAGGGAGTATCTTAGACTATAAGAAGGAAGGGGGGACCTGAAGAGGTCTCAAAATAACTCGAAAGGAACTGAATCACCCCAGATCAGGCGGATGTGTTACGCACACATCTAAATTTTTTGAGCAAAGCCACTTTAATATGACAAATTAACTCACTCTATCAAATTTTAATGCATTAACGGTGATCACCCGCCTAAATACTGGTGGTTGGAGATATTCCTTCATTTCACATTCCCGCCGTACAACTTTTCTTCTATTCAAACGGATCCTTGCCTAAAAACGCGATACGGCTGGTGGTGGCTCCTAGAATGGAAAAGATAGGTACGGGGGTTGGACGGAAATTCTAATTCTTTAGTTAGACTTTTTGAAAAAGAAATGCCTCATTAATGAATTAGTAATAAATGCTACAGTTCCCCTAATGGAGGCACAAAATATTTTAACAAGAAAGAGGGGGACATTAGTGTACTGACATTGACGTATATGCTCGTAGAAAAGACAAAAATAATAGTATAAATGTCTCGATACTAATCCTACTTAATGAAAGACGTCCTTCTCCAAGTGAAGTTCTTTGTTTTTGACGTAATAGCTAAGCCAGTGTTTGATAATCCAATTCAACATGTGAATTTAATGGAATCAGATCTTAATATAATCAAACCGTTTCATAATCAAAAATTGAATATACGAATTAATCAAGTGGCACTAAATTTTTTAAGCAAAACTTGCTCCCATAATTTAAGTGATAAGCTATTCACTTGTCACTGAAACGTGACATATACTCAAATGTATTAGATTTAATACTTGACAATTCAATAAATTAACGGATTCAAAGTTCAGATTTCCGATTTCAAACTTCAATTTTCAGAATTCAGTTTTATCAAACGCACCCTAAGATAAAATTAGCCTGCCTAATCTAACTAAGAGGCGAGGTCATAAGTGATTTGGATGATCTGCCTCTTAGAAAATTCATAACCACAAGAACTATTTATATGTGAAAACACGAGCAGGACATCAAATCCACATTACATCAGGAAATGACCGGCAATTTCACGAAATCTTTCCGTTTATCGAGACACCAAGCAACAAAAAGAAAAAATATATACACTCGCAGAATTTTCCAGCTTTTACAAGCAGCAACCAGGCAACAAAATAAGAAGACTAAATTCACTTATTTTCAAGCCAATAGTTATTTGGTCTCTTGGTTACTACCACCAAAACTTTAAATCTTGACTGTGGATGAAAGGTTAACAGTTCAAACCTTGCCTACCACTGACCACTATTTGTGGCTTGCCACTTTAGTGGCTTGCCACTTTAGTGGCTTCCTCCAATGATGTTTTCCATATATTTTCAGGTGTTATTCCAAAAGTTGATTCCCTATCATCATATGTACGATTATGTCCAAGTTTGTGTCAAATTCAATTATTTTCCAAGTTTGTTCCAAGTTTATGTCCAAGTTTTGTTCCGAAACAAAATTTGATTCCCTATAATTATATGTATGATTATGTCCAAGTTTGTTCACAAAGGATTGTATGATTATTTTGGTTAAGCAATTGGTTAGGACAAAAGTTTGACAAAAAAAAAAAAAAAAAAATTGGTTAGGACAAAAGAATAATAATACCCTAATAAACACTACTACTATGCAAAGAAAAATCGTACTAGAATTTAACCTAAAAAATATCAAAATATATAGATTATAAACAAGATTTAATCTTTGGAACTAATTTTAATGTTACTCATTACGTTCCAGTGGACAATTTTTGGCAGATTAAATTGCAAAAGCCCATCAGTTTAGGGTCCAAAATGCAATTATTTAATTAGTTCCATTTGTGAGGGACTCATTTCAAATTTACTGAAAGTTACTACTGCTCCATTATGAGTGCCAATGCAGTGCTTAGTCAATTAGTACTTCATTACAAAATTTGAAAAGAGAATGGTGAAATTTGCATGAAATGCTTTGCTAAATCGATTTATTGTTGACTCTTGATGATTTAACTTTGGTTAGACTCCTTGTCTACTCCATTTGAGAGTCTTTTAGTCCACCTAACAGAACTATAGCATTATTCACTACGTTTCATTGAAAGTGTCATACATTTTTTTTTCTGTTCCAAAATTATTATCACTTATCAAAATTGGCAAAAAAAATTTTTTTTCCCCATTTCCATCTCATGCCCCTAAATATAACTTACATTTTAATCTTTTGACCAGCCCAAAAATGCACTAATCAATTACAAATATTGCATTTGGTGTAGCGCGAGCCTCTCACACTAAATGCACAGAAGAGTGGTGCACGCGAATGTCTGGATAGGAGATTATTTGCCCAAATATATTTGCTTACATCACCATTATAATTTTCAATACACCTTTTTATTTTTTCAATTATCTTTTTATCTCATATACATCACATCACAAAAAAATGTTACAGTAAAAATATCTCAAATAATTTACAATCCAAACAAGAAGGTTGTGCTACACGTATTTTTTGAAACTAACACCAAATTCATTTGAAATTTGTTGTGCTATTGAAGACAAGCCTGAATCCCCCGAAACAGGACTAAATGTGTGGGAGGGATGGAGTACTGAAATTTCCAAACCCAGGCAAAACGGGGTCATAGTCAAAATCCACCATCTAAAATTTGACTCAGCAACGACAATCTGCATCCTGGAAAGGTTACCTCTATTAGACCAAGCATTTTTTATTAGGTAAGCCTGGTAGGTTTTCTCTCCAGTCCCAATCTCCAATCCATCCCTCAGATCAACCACTCATTGAGTCAAATAAGACTGCGAAGCGAAATTGCATGCTACTTGCCACCAGCGAGAGTTAATAATACGTGATTCAGCAGCCCAGACCTCTCCTCCTCCTCCTCCTCCTCCTCCTGGAGCTGTTCTTGTTCTTGGGGGATGGGGGCCTCACCACCAGTTCGATATTCAGGATAATATTGGTCACGGGTGCTCAATATTTTGAGCAGCAGAAAAATGCAGTATTGATATTCAAACTTTGACGCATGAGGAGTTTTAATCCCTAAATTTTGGACAAAAATAAATCTAATATCCAAATTTTTAACTATTGAGCACATTTAGTACCTTTAACGGATTTTTTTTCCAAATTACTATAAAAAAAAGTTATGTAATAGCCATATACCTGGCAACTATTTGTATAAGAAAAAGGCCAAAAAAATGTAAAATTTTCTTCTGACTGTAAGTGTCACATAAAATATCCTTTTGACACTAAATATTAAGTTTAAGGACGAATAATTTTATCAAGTAAAATAACCTTATGACACTAAGTACTAAATTTAAAAACTAATAATTTTATCAAAAGGATATTTTACATTTGTGGCACTTTTTTATTAATAATTGCGAGACATGTGACTCTTTCAAATAGCAATTTGGCAAAAAACCGTCAAGGGTACTAAATGTGTTCAAAAGTTAAAAAGTTTGAATGCCAAATTTATTTTCATCTAAAGTTTGGGGACTAAAACTGTTCATCTATCAAAATTTGAGTACCAAAACTGCATTTTTCTCTTTTGCGCAGGGATCCAAGTTGTAGTAGTAATAACTCCAAGGGGAATTGCAGTTTCTACTAGGCTGCTGGGAAAGGCTTTTTCTGGGTAAATTCTTTTTTGTCTTTAGAGCCACTTTTAATTAATCGAGGAATGTTACTTCTGGTGAAACCGACCATTTTCGCTTGAAAAAAAAAAAAAAAAAGACTCAAAAGTCACCGACTTTCGACTTACGCACCGCAGTTGACACTGTAAGGTAGAAAATCACTCGATTAATCCACCCACCCACCCATCCATTGACTTAGAGTGGACTTGTACAGTTGCTGTTCTTCTTCTTCTTCTGAGTTGTCTCTTTTAATAAATCTCAAAGTGCTTTCTATTTCTTCTGACCCACATTAGCTTTAATTGAACTGATTCCCATTCGGAGGGAGACTGCAATGGCGACGCTATGGTTGCTACTGGGATTCTTGAGCCTCTTCGTTTTGTCGTCCTCCACTTGTCCTGATCATCAAAAGCAATCCCTTCTCCTGTTCAAATCAACCTTGCTTAACATCACTCGCACCACCAATGACTCCTCCTCCTCATCCGCATTTGGCTTAGAATCATGGAATTCAACGTCCGATTGTTGCCTCTGGGACAAGGTCACCTGTAAATCCAGCTCCTCCTCAACAGCACCCGTGGTGGTCGCATTGCTTCTCGATTCCCTCGTATCTACTGATCAGCCGGTTGTGGTTCCCTCCGCTGTCCTCACTCCCCTCTTTCGCCTGACTACCCTGATGCTGCTCGACGTCTCCTCCAATCACATACAGGGCGGAATTCCAGGTGACGGCCTGGCTAGTCTCACCAAACTGGTTCGTCTCGACATGACGCAGAATAACTTCAGCGGCAGCATTCCTCCGCAGCTCTTTCGCTTGAGATACCTGCAATATCTCGACTTGAGCGAGAACATGCTTTTGGGGGGTTTAAGTCAGCAAGTTGGATATCTTCGAGACCTGAGAACGCTGAAATTGGATGACAATTTTCTTGGCGGAAGAATCCCTGAGGAGATCGGGAACCTCACTGAGCTCCTGGAATTGTCTCTCAGCAGCAACTCCTTCTCTGGTAGAATCCCGGCGTCAGTTTCAAATCTAAGACAGCTTCAGGTCTTAGATTTGAGAGAAAATCTTCTGTCAGAGCAGATTCCCTCTGAGATTGGGGGCTTGTCCAACCTCTCTACTCTGGCCTTGGGCAAGAACAAGTTCGCTGGTGGAATCCCCCGCTCGATGCAAAACCTGAGCAAGTTGGAAACTCTTATGCTGGAAAACAACTTGCTCGCTGGAGAGATACCATCCTGGATTTTCGACATCAAGCCCCTCAATATCTTGTTTCTTGGGGGGAATGGCAATATGTTGGCCTGGAGCAACAATTCCGTGACAGCACCCAAATGCATGCTCTCTCAACTCTCTCTCCAATCTTGTGGTCTATCTGGAGAAATCCCACTCTGGATTTCAGCCCAAAAGGCTCTTGTCTATCTGGATTTGAGTAAAAATGAGCTTCGAGGAACCTTCCCACTCTGGCTAGCAGAGATGGATCTTGGAACCATTATTCTGTCAGATAACGAGCTGACTGGTCCTGTTCCCCATCGTCTCTTCCAGTCCTTGAGTTTATCCGTCCTCGACCTTTCACGAAACAATTTCTCTGGTGAGCTACCAAAAAATATTGGCGATGCTAACGAGATCATGCTTCTCATGTTGGCTGGAAACAGTTTTTCTGGGACAATTCCAAGTTCCATCTCTGATATTTATCGTCTGTTACTGTTGGACTTGGCAAACAACAGATTGTCTGGAGACACGTTTCCGGTATTTGACCCTGATGCCTTTCTTGCATACGTTGATTTCTCAGACAATGACTTCTCCGGTGAAATTCCCGTGTCCTTCTCGCAAGAAACCAGGATTCTTGCTTTGGGAAACAACAAGTTCTCAGGGAAATTGCCTCGGAACCTTACAAACTTGATCAAACTCGAGCACCTAGATGTCCACGGCAATGAAATTGGGGGGGAATTCCCAGAATTCATCATTGAAATGTCTAGCATGCAGATTTTGAATCTGAGAAACACTTCCCTGCAAGGTCCTATACCAAACAGCATGTCCAATCTCAAAGCTCTCCAAATTCTCGATTTGTCAGGAAACAGCCTCACCGGAAACATCCCGCCAGGGTTTGGAAATCTCGTTGGGATGATTGACACGCCAACTAAATTTTCATCAATTTCAGGTGTCTTCACCTTTCCAGTCCAGTATATTGATTTAATTGTAAACTGGAAGAGATCAGTACAAGGGCTGTCATCAAACCCAAGCATCGACCTCTACTCTTTGCTGGACTTGTCAAAGAACCAACTTTCAGGCAAAATTCCAGCTTCATTAGGTAACCTGAAAGGCCTAAAGATATTAAACATCTCCTCTAATAGCCTGTCCGGCAATATACCAGACAGTTTCTGTGGCCTGGAGAATGTAGAAAGTCTAGACTTGTCACACAACAATCTCTCAGGTAAAATCCCACAATCTTTTGAGAAGCTGCAACAGCTCGCAATTTTGGATGTGAGCAACAACCACCTCGAGGGTCCAATTCCAAAAGGTGGCCAAATGGACACAATGAACGATCCAAAATATTTTGCTAACAACAGTGGTTTATGCGGAGTGCAGATTGGGTTGCCATGTCCGACGGAGCCAGTAAAGCCATCAGCACCAACTTCAGAAGACAATAGCGATGAGACTAACGAGCTAAGGTTTGCATGGGAAGGGGCCTGGTTTGGATTCCCACTTGGTTTTTGTTTATCAGTTATTGTCATACTTCTAACTGGCTGGTTTCCAGCGCGAGCGTTGTCCCCGGCTCGCCGCGGCCGCCGGAGAAGGCACGCACCAAGCAGGATCAGCGTTAGGCGGATAGGATCATAAAATTCTTCCAAAAAAAAAAGCCCCCAAAACCAACACAGCAAGTTTAGACTAAGAGGCCTCTTTCTCCGTATTGTTCCTCCATCAGTATAAACCGCTGCTAAAGAAAGACAGTAAAAATTAAATAAAAGCAGCACTGTACATGATATCATGAATAAAGTAGTGCAGTCCTTCTGGAATAACAATTCTGATAGCAGATTTCAGCAAGCAAGGACCAAGATCATGGTCCCAAGTTAGTCGCATTGTGCCTGTCATTTTCGTTCTTGGCTACGAGTCAAAAAAGTGGATGATGACATGCAATGAAAATCAACCTCCAATATTTTGGTGATTAAACATCAATTGATAATCAGGATTCATGATGGGGACATTTTTATTTCTACCAAGGGGCTAGCTGCCTGCAAATGCTTTGCTCCACTACTCCTGTTGCTTGTGTTACCAAAGTAGCTTGACCAAACCATTGATTCAGTTAATGGGCTGTCGCGTCACAAATGACTCAGAATCACGTTCACCATAGCGTTTCTTTCTGGAAAGCTTAAACATAAAAATACAGTACAATTAAGCACAATTATATGTAAATTAAAACGTAGCTTACTTGTATTCCGGCAGCAGAGATTATCTTGTGCCAGTAGACATAAGAAGAGGTTTATCCTTGCAGTTTGGTATAATAATTATAGCCTGATGTTGGGAATCAGGAAAGCATTCGAAGCCAAAAAAGGGTACAAAAAAGAGAAGAAAAAGACAAGTAAAACAACGCAAGAGAAGAAGAATAATAGAATGGTTACATGGAGATGCGTTTCAAAGCTGAATTGCTGATTGAAGAGACAATCATCTTTTCTAGACTAATAAAATGTTAGGGTTGTACATATTAATATTCAGGCAATCAACTGTGGAACTGACAAACAAGAAGGAACATGAAGGACGAGAAAGGATAAAATAAAGAATCAATTCGACAAAAGAAAGAAAGGCAGGTCAGTCATAACAGATAGAAAGATGAACATTTCTTTCTGGGATTCCATATTCATTGTCATCAAGGGAATCAAGCATAACTACAGAGAAAGATTTTTCGGAAGAATGGCTAATTGCGAATACAACCGGGTACTCAAATGAGATTCCTCATTCATTTGCAAATTGAAAACTGCGCCCAGGCGGAAGTTGGAGAAGTAATGGAATGTTGATTTAAGATGAACAGACGATTGAGGAGTAGACAAATAAATTGTATTCAGATGATGAAACACAGATATGACATAGTTCTTCACTGATTTAATTCAAAGCTAGTCCAAGAATAACCAACTCAAGCTCATCATTCGTCTTTGAGTTGATCCTGCAGGATGCAGCCCTTCCCTCCAAATTGCACCAAAAAGCTGGCTAAGAGAGGGTTTAAGGATGACGTTTGCTAAGCAGCATCAGAGGATGACACAGACACAACCTCTGTTTTCCTCCTCAAAATCATTTTCCCCTGTCTCACTGCAGCCAATGACATCAAAACACCCCATATTCAGAAATTTTGGAATTTCTTTCTTTCTGAAACAGTAGTTGGAAAAGAGATGGAGCCATTATTAAAGACATTGCAAGGGATCGCCATCTATTTATTTATTTATTTATTTTTGAATCAAGTCTATCTATTTATTTACCGTCCTGTAAAAAAGATCAGAGAATTGGACAAATTTTACAAAATTCATCAGGAAAGTCAAAACAATATGCGGCTCAAATCCGAATTTGAAAGTGAAAGAAGGATGAGAAAATGCATAATATCCATAATTAAGATTGAGAGCCAGACTATTTGATTACTACATCAATGCAAACATCTATGCTGCAACAGAGAGATATTGTGCCCTTCAATGTCAACCAGTACACAGGCTCATAAAAATGATGAAGCAAAACTATCTCTTCAGCATCTTAATTATGTTACGTTGGAGAAGGTTCAAGGCACAAGCACGCACTGACAGGGCACAATGTCACAAAAACTAGTGGCTGGAAATAAGTCGGACATTTTCTATAGCCGTTGCTAGTTTCAAAACAAGAATATAAAAACTCAGAAGCTGTACTAAATTGACCAAAAAGATGAAACATTCTGCTATAAGAAAAGCTAGCTATTATCAAATAGTTAATCGATGGTTCTGCATTAGTTAATGATCAACATGCCTTGTGTGTTTGAGCATAGATTCCACTGTGATGCAGCCAAAATAAGCACCAGTGACAATCCTTTTCCAGTTCCTAAGGTCATGGCATTCCTCTTTCTTTTCTCCTAACACCAAGTTCCTAACAGATGTGTTAGGATGCTTACAGGCCAAGCCCTTTGGTAACATAGGCCATGCTTACTGCAATATTCTATCATAAGTCTTTGCTCAGTACAAAATATGTCCAGTGAGTCTAAGCTGAACTCTGTATCATGTTGCTTTGGGCTAATGTCCCATCAGGAATGCTGTAAATTTAAAGAAAATTTATCCATGTTTAGCAATGTTCACTATTCGCTTCTCATTCACACTTCTAGGTGCCCAATTCTTTGATACTACCACAGGTTGTAGAATCAAGAATGTAGAAAGGCATAATTTGTTTTCAAAGTCCTCATCAAGTTAAGACTTGTGAGCTATGTGTCCTTGCGATATGCTAAAAAAATTGAGCTACAATAGACACACTTTTGGTTGCAATGGAGGAACTTGAGATTTAATAGTATCTCAATGAAGCACTATACTACTGAGACACCCCGTGCAAGATTTGCTTCCTAAATTCTCAGTTTTGAGTAAAGCAGCAATAACGGTAATGCCACTGAAGTTTACAGTATATAAGCACCTATCACACTTATAGCTCTTTCTTAGGACTCTCAGTTTTGTAAATACTACTACTTTTACTCATTTTTGGAATGTCAAGCTAATGTTCGAACAGACTTGGATATTCTGCTTAAAATTCAAGAACAAATCAGCAACTTATAGCGTACAGCTGCTAATTGGTCTCTACACTTCCTGATTCTTTCCAATGGTCAGGTTCCAATTAACTCGCACATCTTTCTGGTCAGACAAATGGCAATCAAACATAATTGATCCATATCTGCTTGAACAACGTAATAATCAGAAATTTAAAAATTTTCAGAATTCATCCCAGGATCTCATTAAATTCTCACATACTGAAGCCACTTTTAGTTTTTTGCGATAGTTTTTTGAACGCTTGAAGCAAACTTTTCCTAGTTCATCATTATTTCCTCAAAACAGCAAAGTCAAGGAAATTAAAACAGAATTGCAAGAAACCATCGCCATCTCATGTACAACAATATACAGAAATTCTATCCATAGTTAGATCAGGTAAACAAACATTAGAGAGGAGGAGAGACAGAATAAGACAAAGGGAGTTAACCTGGATTCAAATTCCTTGATCTCAACAAGTTCTTTACCTAAGTTATCCATCCATTGCACTCTCTTCTTTTCAACCTCTTTTAAAGGATCGGAAGGTCTTGTAGGGGCCTTCTTCATACAGCTCTTAAGGACATTCTCACCCTGTTCCTTCCCGTCTGGAATGTCTTCTTCTTTCTTTATCTTAGGGGCTTCGGTGGACGACTGATCAGAGCTATCAGAAACGGAAACAACTCTGAAAGGGGCTTGTGGTAGGGTACTTTCCAATTTCAATGGCCCAGAATTATAGAGATGAGCAGCAGCTGAAGGTTTGCAGAAGCATATGAATGGACAATGAATCTTGCAGAACAAAACCCTCATGAAAATGCTTTGCTTCATCAACGGTACATCTCAACTATCTATGACCAACCCATTGACAAACACCATACTAGTAGTAAAGATTCAAGCTTTTGACTCCCACACCCTCTCCTTCATAGAATGGAGAGTGTCAAGAAAGGGTTCAATTCAATAGATGATTAATGAATTTAATGCCCTTTTAATCACCTTGGAAGAACATTAGTGCTAAAATTGGAAAGTTGGCAGCAAAAGTATTCATCACCCAATATTAACTAACCACCAAAAATATGGCATCCCTAACACCACTTACATACAATTTAGAAAAACGGTACTACTGCTTTGACATTCAATCTATCAGTATTATAGAAAATACTAATAAAGAATCCGTATCCATCAATCTGTGGAAGGTAGCATAATTCTGGGTTTTGGAGGCTTGTGGAAGCGCAGTGCAGTGAGTGCACCATCAACAGCAAATGGGCACCTCTAAAACAAAACTCACAAATTATCCAGAAACCTCTGCTCTCCTTTTTAAGACTTGTATTTTAATGAAAGACAAGACAAATTTCTTACCGGCACCTACTGCATATTAGTAACTTGGTCATCTGAAATGACAATTACACCCTCTTCCAGGTTGCTAATGATTGGACTGCTTTTTCCCCACCACTCACCAATCTCAATTCCTCATGATTGATCATACCGGTAAGTTAGTAATTCATAAAATAGGAACGGGAATATGCGAAGGCACAGGAAGCAACAAGACTCGTACAAGTAAATTACTAGCATAATACCGGGACAGGGACAAGTAAAGAACAAAGAAAAGGGGAAGCTTGGCTGATAGGAAAGTTCAGCTGCAGCCCATGGAGAAGATGGACAAATTTCAACCAAATACCCAACTCTCCGACATCCCATAACATGGCATGGCAACTATCCAGTTGTTCTACTTGACTAAAAGAAAAAGGTTCTACTTTTACCGCAAATCATTTAAGTGGCTTTATTGTGCTGTGAAAGGAAAAAAAAAAGCAACTTTTTCAACTTTTAAAAGTTCAGCTCTGATTTACCAACCGACTTGCAAAATCTTCATGTTGTGCTCCCATACCAGTATGTATCTTGCCAGTATGAAGCCAACACCAAAACCCATTACGATGTGTCATACAACTAATCGGGAATCTGGCGCATAAATAATGCATTTGTGCACGTAGGTGAGAATTAGGATAAGATCTTCCAGGATGAATGTGTGGGAAGATTTGGTAAGCATGATGATAATGCTATATAGTATAACAAGGGAAGGAACATACGCAATACCAGCAACAAATAATAAACTACTCGTTAGGACTTGCAGAAGATTTTCTCTGCTTTCTATGGTAGTACATCTCTTGTGCTTTGGTATTTACAGATCCCTTTTTTTTTTATATAGATTGAAAAAAAAAAAAAAAATCTTTCTCTTGGTGGAATGTCGTCCAATTTGGGTATAGCTAGAGCTGTTAATCGAGCCGAGTATTTGGCTGCCGAACTCGACTCGAGTTTAATTCGAACCGAGCTCGACTCGAGCTCGTTAGGCAAACGAGTTTTAAAATGTGTTCGAACTCGACTCGTCAAATGTACATGTGGCTCGAGTTTGAACTCGAGCTCGACTCGTTTGTTGTACGAGCTCGAGTTCGAGCTCGTGCAAATTAACCTCAATAAAATCTATAAATTTTAATTTTTATACTTTTGATTTCTAAAATGACAAATATGCCCTTTATTAACGAGTTCTAAAGAGCTACTCAAATATCAAACGAGCCGAGCTTACTCGGCTTGTTAATTAAACGAGCATATTTCTAGCTCGAGCTCGGCTCGTTTACCGCAACTAATGAATCGAGCTCGAGCCTTATCGAGTAGGTCTAACTCGAGCTACTCGTGAAGTTTAACAGCTCTAGGTATAGCCATAGGAAATGTTTAGTAGGTAGGTTATAGCCTTAGTTGAAGAGGTGCCGTTGGTTGCCATTATTCTAATGATTAGCCATCAGACCTTCGAATTTGCCTTCCATGTGTGCTTTTTTCTATTCACATCCTCAACAAGAAGTTTGCAGTATTGACTTTTGAAGTTGGCAAGCATAAGCCAAGGAAAATAAATGAATTTTCAGGAGGAGAGAGCTAGGGAAGTAATTACCTAGGAGAATCCAGTTCCAAGTCTAAAGAAACAAGTTTCTTGAATTTTCCATTTATTCCCTTTGTTTTTTTTTTTCTTGGTTCTTACCAAGTCATGGTATGCAAAATAAATCCTAAATGAATTTGACCTCCTTTCCCCCCTCAGTGGCTTTTGAAGCAACGTTAGACAATAGCAGTCCCAGTTGGTTTGTCTGTGTCTCGTTCCTCAACTATAAAAAATAAATGTGAAAGTGAAGCTGTAGTGCACTTTTCCTAAACAGACGGACAAAAACTTGATTGATGCTCATCAGAGAAGCCAAAGAGCTTTTTCCATTGCCACTATAATGTGTAGCACTTTTTCTGAGAGGGTGATTCAGTCATGTGCTACCATATGATATGATTTGATGGTACCCCAATTCCATGCTATATTAACTCTTGAACATGCTCTGGCTTAAACATCTGCACATTTTCAAACTTGGTTCTCTACCCTATTTGTCTCTGCTTGCTTCTTAACTTTTTTTTTTTAAACACAAGGAGTATTCCAGTTTTGCCAGATTAATTTTCTTGTGCCTGTACACTCCACCCCCAAAGATACACAAGCGACGAAAAGGTAATTCGAACACAACCTCGGACCTAACTAGTCTTCCTCGAAACCCTCCGAACCAACCAAGGGGCGCTTGCTTCTTAACTATTGCTGATAGTTAAGGGCGCTTGTTCGTGGATTTACTTTCTTTATGGGAATTGGATTGTGAGTAGAAAGAGGGCCGGTCCTGTCCTGTCCTGTGGTAGGACTGGCAAAGGGCAATGCAGTGCTTTGGGATGCGTCCGAAGATAATAATTGCAGAAGGCAGAAAAGCAAAGCTGATGTTTATGGTTATGCAAATGCAAACAGGTGGAGGAGGAAAGCGAGGACCATCATTGGTTATGAAAAGGGTTTTTGTCAATCAATCTATTACTACAAATCCTTTTCCTCCCACTGCTGGGACAGACGCATGCATTAGTGTATTTGATTGCGGTTGCAGTGTCCCTTGCCTCTCCTGACTCTGTCTTCCCTTATCCCCACATCAATCCGCATGTTACATTCCTACTTCCTCCCACTGCATCTGTCATGAAGCTAATGTCATCAGTTCCTTTCCCAAATCTTCCAACATATACTCTGTCCGAACTGAGCAATCAACGAGTCACTTGATTACTAGAACTCAATCCCAATTCCTTTAGCTAGGCAGGGGAAAATTATCTGGTCAAGAAAATGTCTAATTTCCAACTGCATACATGCAATAGAAGTTCAGATGAACTAAAAACTTATAACCCCTTACTTTCTTTATCAAGAGTATCAAACAGGTATCATAAGAGCTAGACTTCCACTTCAGTTAGTCTGGAACTGTAGAATTTGGTTTACACGCTTCAATGTTTAAGATATATCTTTATCCACAACAGGAAAAAATGGTAATGTATAAAATTGATAAATTACAATAATGGAATAACTTCCTTCTGGATATCATACCAGTTGATTTTGTCACAGGCAAGTGCAAAAAGCCCCCAACAAACCTTAAAGATCAAATAGGGCACCCGCAGCCTTCACGAGTTGGGAACAATAGTTCCCTAGTCTCCAATCACCAAATAAACAAAAGACAACACTAGTAGCACATATGCAGCAGAATCACTTTTTCCAAAAATCATACACTACTAATCAATATCTCAAATGTCAGAACTGAACCCATTACCGTCAAGTACAGATCAAGAATGACTTGGCATTAACCTAGATTTACTTGTATAAGTAAGATTCTGCCCATATGATGGATAGAATATTAATCCGCGTATACAGTGTCAACAGATTCATCAGACTTCTCTAATACATGTACAATGGGGTTTATGGATGAAATCGAGAATATAACAGAAACACATAACATGAGTGTTTCAAGCAGCCAGGGCAGTATAGACCACCAAAGGTGAGTATGAAGAACTAGAGCTCTTGCCTAACCGTGCAGGCAAAAAACACTTCTTTTGCAGCATTTTGTGGAAGAAAATGATAGCAAACAGC
Source organism: Coffea arabica (assembly GCF_036785885.1). Lineage (NCBI taxonomy): Eukaryota > Viridiplantae > Streptophyta > Magnoliopsida > Gentianales > Rubiaceae > Coffea > Coffea arabica. Next base: position 322,385 of record NC_092311.1, read on the forward strand.
CAAGGCATCAAACCTTCACTTCATTTCAGAACAGCTAGCATCCTAGAGTAGAAACCTTCATCAACAAGGTAGCCAAACAGCCAGAAACCAAATTGGCCAGCAACTGCATAAACTACTGCTGATTCTTAAGGACAGGAAAAGCAATAACATCACGAATACTTGCAGAGTCAGTAAGAAGCATCACTAGCCGATCAATGCCAAGCCCCTGAAAAGAACAATGGTCTATGTGCATTAGATACCATGATTACTAAAAAGCACAGCTGGTAAAAAGCTAAGACATAATTAACTAATCTTTGATTCACTTAACCTCAACTTCTATGACGCAGTCAAGCTTGAGTAAATAGTGACTAAAGATGCATACCGAGTATATATTGGATATATTACTCTGTATGGAATACCAAATTTATGAATTGAGTGTTAGGCTAACTACTGGTCAGTAAAGTTTTACTAGCATGTCTACTGTTACATCATGTTAACAAAGGGTACCTTAGTTACGATGGAATGGTAATGCAGAGCTAAATGACGAAATGAAAATTGCGCTCATTTAACTTCTTATTGTAGGTAGACAGCAGACTCACTCAGACAAAATAAAAATAAAAAAAAAGGTAGACAATAATTTTATTTTCATAATGTGAATATATGGCTTACCTAGTAGCAGCAAAAGAAGAAAAGAAACCAGAAAAAGTAAAGAAATGCTACTGTAAACCTTTCGTGTACCGTCCAAGCCTTAGAACATCTTATCTTAAGACAAATTTGATACATGGTCTAAATTAAATCACAGTATACAAACTAGCCAAAATAAGACCTAAAATACTTACATCGACTCTTCTCCCAATCAAAGAAAGTGAAAGGCGAAAGTAAACCATTTGACAGGTCACAGATCAGTCAGAAGTCAGAACTACCAGGCATTGAGGAGCTGACATGAGATAACCAAAGCAAGACGGGGGCTATATTTCAAAAATGGTAGTATAGAAAGTGCATGCTTTTAGTTCAAAAAGAAATACCTATTCACACGTTTTAACAAGGATAAATTAATTGTCTATAGACCATGCAACTTGTGGCCCACTTTAGGAGTCAGAAAGTTCCTCTTGGTCAATTCATAGAGGAACCAGTGGATGTTCAAAGAATTCCAAGAACTGGAATTTTGCATTAGAATATTACCCCTTGATTGTCTATTATAAATAGGGATCAGATATGCATACCATTCCAGAAGCAGGAGGCATCCCATATTCTAGAGCTGTCAGAAAGTCTTCATCAAGAGTTACTTCATATGAGTCATCATCACTTTTGTTTTTATTTTCTTCACAATCAACTAATTCTGCATCAATTGCTGTTTTCTTCTCATTATGCTGCCTCACTTGAGCTTCCAGACGTGCTCTCTAAATCCATGGATAACAATCAATAAATTTAATGCAGCTTCAACAACATAGGCACCCACATACTTATGTCGGTGTTTCAAATGCAGGGCCATTGCAAAACAAAACCATTAGACTTAAGCATCAATGGAAACATGAACATCCCCAATTGCACAGCTTTCCATGACTAATCAAAAACTTGTTCTGAAAGAATTTAGAATATCAGTTTAAAGAAAACGACAATCTTAGAAATGGTCAATCTCATAACAATACAATAGTGCAGTGTCTTAGTTGATAACTTGATCCAATGGACAGTCATATCTGTGTTTTACAAACTTTTTAAACTCATTCTCATTCTGACAGTTTCTTTAATGGCAAAACATGCAATATAACTTAAAAGACATGAAACAAAAGGAAAGAACTTACATCATTCAGTCAAATATTTCTACATCCAGACGCTAAAATACAACAAAAACAAGATGCATTCACTTCAAAAAAAAATCAACTTACAATCACCTCCACTTGCATTACCAATTAAACAATTACACCGTCCAAGGAAAATGAAGATTTCTATTCCAAGCGTGATTAGGCATTAAATTATAGATAGCAATCTGAGACGGAAAGCTTCCTTCCTAGGAGATGAAGGGTGTAAAGCCTACTGCATTCTCCCACAACCCCCCCCCCCCCAAAAAAAAAAAGGGATTACCAAGGATACCTGGTCCAAAGGATCAGTTAGTTCAGAAAAGGCATTTGCCAGTTCACGACCACATATGAAGAGTTCAAATCTCTCGGTCAAGCCAGCATGCCTGAGAAGAAAAGAAGCTAAATTAAGATACGTGACTGTATTTTCATGTAGAAGACATACTAGTATAGGGTACTAAGGGGAGGACACGACTTATGTTACACAAGGTGCAAACCAAAGAAGTACCAAACATCTGCTAAGAAAAGGTCCAACACAGTATAAAAGTGGATTAAGTCATGACCAGACAACAAAACAATATTGACTAACTCCTCCATCCACCATAACAGAATACAATTCCTATTTCATATTCATTGTTGATAATGGTTCTTGATTAGAAACAGATTGCACTTTGTCTCAAATCAGAGACTGACAAAAAGGCTATGAAGAAAAAATAGAAAGAACTTCCTCAAAATTCTGACACGTTAGGTACCAATCATAACATATCCATGCAAGATAACCCACATTAAATATTAAATGAGGAACTGTTCCTAATGCACTGCTGAGTAATTGAAGCATACCACTTCCAAAACAAAGCTTTAGTACCTTCTGTGCGGTTTGGCTAGTGGTGATTTTTCAATAGGATAATCCAAAACAAAAGTGGGTTGTATTAGCTGTGGTTCTACCACAATTTCGAAAACCTGGAAAAGATGAAGAAACAAGCAACTTGTAAAGTCTCAAGATGGCACAGAAAAAAGGAAAGAAGCATGCTGACATAACTCAAGTCAAGTATTCTAGTGGCTTCCGTCAGAAATTTCCCACTACAAAAATAAAATAATTCTTCAATATATGCCTCCACAAATTCATAGTGAATATCCAACAGATGTTTCAGATCTACCTCATTTAGCACATGGCCCACAGATAGGCATGCTTCAATTGAAAATGTGTCTTGATTATCATGACTATAATCAAGTGCTTTAAGGGTAGCTTCTTTTGCAGCTTTGAGATCATCACCAAACTTCAAGAAATCAATCCCAGTGGCTTCTTTGACAAGATTGTGCATTGTTTCCCGCCTCCAAGGCCTCTCTAAGCATATTCCTATCCCCTGCAAAGAAAGTTATTAATCTATCACCAATTTTAAACAACATGGATTGGTCTAAGTACAATAACCCCAATAGATTCAATAATACCAGAGCACAACTGACAATTAATTTGAAGCTACTCCGAAAATCAATTTTGTTTCCAAAATTAACAGGTCAGAATCATCTTGAGCAAATATGACCCAATAAATGAAACTTCACAAAGTATTTGACATGGATGAAAAGGAACGAAGGCAACTCATCCATTTTCATCATCCAGCCATATGCTAAGAGCAAAATATACTTTTTAACCCCCTCAAAACCAAGAGGTTGAATCAGAGGGAAAAAGACAACAGCAAACTGTACTTACCTGATATTCAATGTTAAGTGTGCCATGAACTGCAAGAGCACATCGTGTCACGATCTCTTCTGTCATATTTATCATACTTTGGTAGTCTGAATATGCTTCATACATCTACATTCAAAAGCTACAACAAAATTAAAATGAAGGTTCATGGAGATTAATATTAAATGGAAGCAATAGCACATAGGCCTTGTTCTCAATTGCTTTAGATTTTACAAAATCTGATTATAGAGAATAATCAGAAACAGCAAAAGCTACCTTTTGGGTGATTATAGATTTTAGCTTTTTGGTCATCAAAAAATCTATAATCAAAATACAAGAGCAACCGAGAACATAACGAAAACTGATTATCCAAAATCAGAATGTATAATCAGTTAAATTAATCAACCCAGAACAAGCCCATAGGTACATAGACAAAATCCACTTGACCATTACCAAGTGGGAAAAGATGAGATCAAAACAAGCTACAGAGAGACTTACTTCTATGGTGGTAAATTCAGGGTTATGGCGGGTGGAAATGCCTTCATTTCTGAATATACGACCAATCTCGTATACTTTTTCAAACCCCCCTACCTGTCATTGGTAATTAATATCTTATCATAACAAGAAGTTTATAGGGGATTTATATCAATTATCAGGAACACATGGAATCTGGAAGAGAAAGAAGACTGCAAAAGAAAGTATGAAAGGCCCCAAGCAACATTTCATGCTCAACCTGTTACCTTGCAGAAAAACTAGCAAGAAGCGTACAAAGGGTTCATAAAGCATATTTAAGATGTTTGCAGGAAAGCTCATTTAGTGGCTAAGAGTGGTGGCATGCATAAATAACAGACAGATGCAGAAAGCAGAGTGCTGGATGAGGTTAACTGGAAAAGGGCAAAGAGGTAAGAATCTGGAAGATCCATTACAAAACCAAACAGTACGAGAAGTTGTACTATCGCTAGAAGTTAGTTAAAATGGTTAAATTTCTGACTTAAGCAATAAAACGTTACTTCTCTTTCTTGCATTGCAAGTCAAATATAAAAACTGTCACACTACTAGCTTTCCAGACAACAAAATGTAAAGAAAAATGGACAGCTCACTAGCATTCTCTTCAGATGGAGCTCAGTCGCAATCCTCAGATAAAGATCCCTTCCAAGAGAGTTATGATATGTAATGAATGGCCTAGCTTCTGCTCCTCCAGCTGCTCCCTAGTAGATGAAACCAATTAAAATCCAAATGCACAAATAATTGTCCGGTTCTTACTTAATGGATTGCGAATGCAAATTGGATAATAGGATTAGAATATACTATCTATATGCAGGCACATGTAAACCATTTCTTTGGTTGAGAGAGAGGATACAAAAGGTGCTCCATCAGAAAATTGCTAGAGAGCTGAATTAATAATTGTAATTCTACACAACGAAATGCTTCAAATGTCAGATTGATGCAGAAAATATTGAGTAAAATCCAAATAGAGGTAATCAAAAGGTAAATGCAATGCACTGAGTGCAACTGAAACAATGGCATGAAAACTACTTGCCAGTGGATATGATGGGCATATGTATGAGGGTTTCCTCCCAATTCAGTCTTCCTCAACCACTCGCTGTGTTCCTATAGAGCATTATATGGCTCCAGAAGAGCTGGATATCAACCTGCGCTCTGAAACTTTCGTACCAAAAAATGAAAATTCAAGGAACTTAAGACGTTTGACTACTTCACGTACCTCAAATAGTTTGGAATAGCCTCTCTTATCCTCAAACTATATCTTGGTTTCTGTATTGTGGACACTGAGTAGTTTTTATTTCTCGGATACCATAACTTTATTAACTATGCCCTATTTCATTACATTAGCCATTTGGACAAGTTCATTATTTCCTGCTACAAAATTATTGACTCTAGAGATATATGGAGAAGACAGAATTGTTTCAAGCACCAATATAGCCGGAAGCGGCACCTTCTTTCAAAGAGCTGAGGATGGATTGTTCACATTTCATTCAATGGTTGGAGGCAAATTGAGAGCTAAGCAATTGGAATTCAAGGTTCCAGGGGTGCAGGGAATAGAGATGTCTCCTATGCAACTCATACATAATATGTGGAAGTTACATTGCATTGATCCGTTAAAAAAGAGTGAATTCAATGCATTTCTTGTGTGCCCATTACATACTAGATTATATTTGTTGAAGCCCAACATTCAAAGTATATGGCTACACATTCACAAAAGGACATGTTTACCCAAAGGAAATTTGAAGACTAAACATTGCACTTTATGGACTACATTTGGAAGTCATATAATTTGACATGAATCTTGAAAAATCTGCAAGTCAAATGCACAGGGTAATCATTACTGCAGGAAACAGGTCATTCATAAACCACAAATCTTATGCAGTCAAGTCAGGTCAATCAAATTAGATCCTATTTCCTCCCTATATGTCCCTCAGGATATTTCTTTTTAGCTCCAGTCTGTCTTTTTATAGAGTTTCTTGGCTTTCTCTTCTTTTCTTTTCTCTCTGTAATAATACCAGGTATTTCCCATTATGAAACCAAAAACAATACCATTTTATTTCTCTTTCTTCCAGAACTTCTAGTATGACAATTTCTCTTTCTTTTTGCCTATTATTTTCGTAATTCAGCCTTTCGTGCTCAACTAGAACTTGATATCCACACATCAAAAACTTTTATCCTTATTTTCCAGCATCTTTGATGCTTAATCAATCTAAAAGCAGTCTACATTCACCTTTTATTCAAGAATATTGCATCCACATCACCATCAGAACAGACAAATTAATTTCTTAATTTGTGACTTGCACTCAGACCATAAATTGGTGCCTGGTTCATTTATCGTATTATCAATGTTTGTGACCTGCCATATATTATGCTCACTACTTACACCAGGCAATTCCAGTAGATGAAAATTGGAATCTCTTAGCAATTAAAAATTCTTACAAGAAATTAAAGCCAAAGAAGCTTCAAATAATAACTAGAATGTTAACTAATTCTCATCCATCAAATTCGTACTATGAAAACAAATCCAGCGCATATGAAAATCAAGTTTCTCTTAATTTAAAACCATGATACATTGAGAGAAATATATCAACCTGAAGCACTGGTGTTTCAACTGAAATGAACCCTAGAGATTCCACTGTGTTGCGTATCTTTGAGACAATCTACTGAAGGAAAGTAAATATCAGCATCATAACCATAAAAACATGCTAGAGTTTAACAAGAAAAGAATGTAATGTTTCAAATAGAAGCATCCAAAAAATACAAACTATTTGCAGCTCAATAATATGCATATTAACAAGTCCCAAAAAGCATCAAATTTCCGGCATCATTCCATTTGCCATAAGGAAAGAGCTAGCAATAAACTACTCACCAGAAGAAGTTCAAAAATTGATTAACCTCATTTTAGGAAGCCAAATTGCTTCATAAAAAAAGTAAAATATCGAGAAAAGTAAGAAAGATGGTAATGCATGTTCTGAAGTAAGAGCACCACTTTTATTATTTTGTCTGAAAGCTTTCCAATCAAAAAAAAGCGAATCGATATTGTTCATCACTTTTTTTTCAAATTATTCAAAGTCAACTAAATAATGATTAACCAAGATAATGCATATCATTTAGCGACAGGAAAGATATCACTTTTGATAACTAAATTGAAAAGAACGATATACAAAATAAAATAAAATAAAAGCCAGCATGAAGAACGTAAAGGAAAGAGAGATGGGGCAATATAACAAGAAAAAAAGGCATATTGGATTATGCAAGGAATACCATAAGCCAATTGACCCAGTTAAGACATTAGAAAACAGCTCAAGATAAACTGACCTTTGCTCTTTTGCGAAATATATCAGCTACCTCAGGATTTGCTATCATATCCACATACCTAAGCATAAAAAGAGTTGGGCGTCAATCAAACACAGTCCCATGGCAGTGTAAATAGGACCAAAGCATATGTTTAGGGCCTGGAAACATAAATGTACATGCTCTTTCTTCTCTGTTTGACAAACCTGTGGAAAATTACAGTGTCTGATTCTACAAACATAAATTGCTTTATACAAAAAGTTCAGATCTGCATCAGCCACTATTCAAGGAAAGAAGAAAAGAAGCCACATATCTCATTCCTCATGCCATTAAAGAAGCTTTAAGGATGTTACTCAACTAGAACTAATATTAACCAAAACCAAAAACTTGGCCTGCATCCAAAAAGCAAAAACTGAACGGGCCAAAAGTCATCAAGAAGAACCCTTAGAGATGAGACATCTCAGTTGTTCATTCTTTTGCACACCCCACACAGACTAAACTGAGTGCAGAAAGCTTTGAACTTGCAGTTATGCAGTTCATCTCCCCATCCTATCTGTACATCCTTTACTCCTATTGAGTTAATGAATATAGCAATATTAAGCTATAATCTATGTCAATATATCGGTCTCTGAAAGTACTAGCCATTTTTGGGACTTAACACGTAATATTGACTTGTCTAACTTCAGCATGTCCCTGGCCGCAGGGAGATGGACATCCAACTAAATTCACCAAACAACATTTCTACATGACTTTCTTAAACAACTGATTCCTAATCTTTCAATTTCCCTAGAACTTCTTAAAATTAAATCAAAAGAGCTCTTTTTTTTCTGGATCCTAATCCTTGCCATACCTAATGTACTTTAACATGAGACAAAATAGCATGTTCGAGTTGAGTTCAAGAAACTAAAACTTTTCACCTTAAATATAATGTAAACAACCAGATACTGAATGAAGTAGCAACAAATGTAACTGATTCTGTACTCAGAGTGTGAATATTCTATGTGTCTTTCTTTGTCTGTTTGTCAGACTGACAGAGAGAATGGTGTCTATATGTGTATGTTTTTGCCAGATATTGTGAGGGAGAGAGTGACGTTCAATGAACCAAATGCTAAGAGGGAAATTTGTTATGTCTTCCTCGCAAGACTGTATATCCATGCATCCAGATGACATCACATTTAGGTGGAAGAATGAACTTCAACACCAGGTCCTTTCCAACCATGCAACTGTCACTAAAATCTCGAAACATGTTCATGCGCCAGCAGAATGGGAAATGTTTAATTGATGCATGACCACGTAAATATATATATATCTACATTGTTTAACATGGGTTTGGGAAAGACTCTTACCGTTGGCGGTAACGCTTATCAACATCAGTTAGACCGTGATATTTGTCCGGCAGTGGCAGCAGCGACTTGGTGAGAATTGAAAATGAGATCACACGCACTGATAACTCCCCTATAGAAAAGAAAAGAAAAAGTTATGAAAGGCAGAGAAATCACTAGAAACAGCAAAGAATCATGAAATACATGCTTGTTTAGTACAAAAAACAACAATGACAAGAAAGGATGAACCCGTATTCAGCAAATAAACAACATAATTTCCACACCAAGTAACTTACTAGACTATGGGTTTACTAAATTAACATTAGTTGTTAAATTTTAGAGTGGATCATACCTATTGAATTTCAGATAATAAAAATCAAAGCAGTTCATCGTATTTGAAAAAACACATCTGTAAGAGTTTATGCTAGGTCACCATTTTGATATATGCGTGTATTTCCAAAGGAGCTCCAAGCAACTCGAAATTTCATAAGGATGATAACTATAAAATTGTAAGGTAACTTTACAATTTACTGGACACAATCCAATGCATATAAAGCAACTTAGTAATCTAAGTTGAGTGATACTCGCACCTTGAGTAATCCTATGTCATACCATTAACAAAAACTATAGCTATAACTTATCCTAACTAACTACTATTTGAAAAACCAAAGACAGTGTTAAAAGCAAATCTTTCAGACTTTAACAATTTGAGAATCATAGAATCCAAATGATAGGTACATCAATAGTAAGGAATTCAACAATAACTTAGAAACTAGAAAAATTATAGTCCACAGAGGTCATCACTAGGGCTGCAAACGATTCGAGCCGCTCGCGAGCCGTTCGCGAGCCGCTCGAGTCAAAGCTCGAGTCGAGTTCGGTCAAATTCGAACTCGAGTCGAGCTCGAGCGGCTCGTTTATAAATCGAGTCGAACTCGAGCCATCCTCTATTAGGCTCGTTAGCTCGTCGAGCCGCTCGACGAGCTTTGTAAAATTACAAAAATGCCCTTATTTATATAGTTAATTACTAAGTTATAACATGGGAATTGGGATGGAATTCGACTTCGAGTATCAGAATTCAGACGGAGGCTCGCTCTGTCGCTCATAGCAAAAATTACTTTCCCCAATTCCATTTCTTATTACTTCTCCTCTAGGACCTGGACCCCTACGGCTCTACCACATTCTTTCCTTCTTTCTTTCACACCTTCTCAAGCCCTAGCCATCGCCGCCACCACCCACGAGTGCACCGCGCTGACCACAGCCACCACCGCGACACCGCCACTGCTACCGTTCAGGCCTCATTCGACTGCAATTCGACTTCATTCGAGAGAAACCTTCTTCCTCTCGAAGCAATTCGACTGCAACTCGCCTTCGTCGTTGGCTCAGCTGTATTCGGACAGAGGCTTGACTTCCTTCACGGTGCGTCTTAAGGACTGCTAACCATCTGTCTTCCTCCACGGCGCATCTTAAAGCCCTCAATTTGATTTCCAATTTAAGGTTGGTTCGGGCCGTTCGGTATTCCTTCCCCTCCGTCTTCCTTTCTCTTGTCTGAAGTTTGTTGCTTCCCTCTAGTTAATTTAACTGGTATTTTAGCTGGAATAGATGCATTTTTGAGCTCAAATTATTGTTTTTTTCTTTTTTTTGCACACCTGCGTATGTTGTTACCTATGCTTTTAGGATTTTTTGGTGACAAGGATACAATTTTTTTTAAATTTTTTTATCTACTAATTTTCTTGTCTTTTGATATATAGTTTTGGAAAATAACATGTAAAAACTATCGTTTCCTACTTAAATTGATTTGCTACTATGTCTTGCTGTGGCAAAGATTTGAGCCCAGTTGGGGTAGTGGTGGTGAACTGGTGATCATGGGAGTTATGAAAAAATCAAACGGATTCCCATTTATCATTCTCCGTAAGAATTGCTGATGCAACCTTGATGATGTTCGTAAGATTGCAAAAGCATCCAATTTTCCAAAGATGTGATGTCTCAGATTTCTGTATCACTACCAAATTTGGAATTCCAATGCTCACAACGTATTTGATTTTGGTCATTTACTAGCAAACCCTTTTGCACGTACGATTTCCATGTATCTGTATTTAAAAAACATCTAAAGGCAGTAATATTCAGGTGAAACTAGAGCAGAAGTTGGAAGCCTAAAAAATGCATCTGATCCTCCAATTCCATATATAAAGATTACTGGGAATGATAATAAGAAACTTCGTAAAATGCTGTTCTTACGAATATCTTTCAAATCTTGAGGTTTGGATTTGAGATTTAGACATTTTGGGATTTAGAAAATTATTGTAGACTTCTGTTCAACTTGATATTCTTAATTTTATAATTTGTATTGAAGGCTACATACAAATGTTATATATTTTGCTTACATTGGTTAGGTTAGTAGTTAACTTTTTAACTTCAGGTTCATGATTAAGTTGTTTTTCTTTTCCTTTAGGCAAACAAATATCCCTACATCGATTGAGGTCCAAGATTCAGTTGTTGGAAAAAACAATCCTATAATTAAATTTGTTTTTTACACTAAAAAGTCATAAATAAATTGAGGTGAACAGATGACATGATGCATCTGAGTGGAATGTTCCAGCAATTTTTCAAAAATTGAAGAGAAGGGCCTGTGATGTGAGAAATAGATATTTGCTACTCTTGATGGGTAATTTATCTACCCACTTGATGATTTTCTATCCACCAAGATCTCTGAGGCCTGGGGTTTTTCATTGGACTTGTCGGTAGTATAACCTGATGAAAAAGCAGGGGCTTGCTGCTATTTACCGTGAATGTGTCTCTAGTAAACTTCAGGGAAATAAAACTTGGCATTGTTATTGGGTGAACCTCTTGAGCTCACAATGTATCTGAAATGTTATTATTGTGCTGAAATGTTAGCATTGTTGATCAATGTTAAGTGGTGGAACTAGAGCGCTTTTTTTTTGCAGTTAAGTGCTATTTTTTTGGGGCTGCTTAAGTGCTATTTTTTTGTTAGTTCTATGTGTTTTATAGCATTGAATGTTTGAGAGTAAAAGATGGCTGTCTAAACATGTTTTGTTATTTTCCTTTGTTCATAGTTGGATCATAATATGGATAAGTTTGCCGAAGATGCGTCTTCACAGCTAGGTAGGACTGGTGCGAATTCCACTAGTCCTGTGAATATCATTGATACAGAGGGTGAAAATGACAACGAGGAAGAGCTAGAATACTCTCTTGGCGATGAAGAATTAGGAAGCGAAGACGAGCAGTTAGAAGGTGATACACAAGCACCTGTTCAAAGATCAAACCAAGATACTATTGAAGGTGATACTCTAGACGCTTTTAAAAAGAAAAAGAGAGCCAGAAAATCTGAAGCATGGGATGATTTCGAAGATGTGGAAATTGGGCCTCAGAAGACAATTTACTCAGAGTGTAAGCATTGCCAGTCTAGATTCAAAAAGACGAAGACCGGTACAACTTCAAGTTTGTTAAGGCATCGGAAAAATTGTCCAAAACGATTGGAGAAGCTGAAAATAATAGAGGCACGCCAGCAAAAACTCAATTTTCCAGCCGCTGATTCTAGCTCAAATGCTCATTCCCTCCTTCATACTGGCAAGTTTGACATGGCTGCCATGAGACAAAGCGCAGCTGAGTGGGTGCTTATGCATGAGCATGCCTTTTCAATTGTGGAGGAAGATGGCTTCAACTTAATGATGAAAAAGGGGATGCCTGAATGGCAAAAAATCAGTCGGACTACCAACAAGAAAGATTGTCTTTCTGTGTATGAGAGAGAAAAGCAGAAATTGAAGCATTTGTTAAGTAAAGTCAAGAAAATCAGCTTGACCACAGACCTTTGGAAGTCCAAGAACCAAAAAATTGAATACATGGTTATAACTGGACATTGGATTGACAGCCAGTGGAGATTACAAAAACGGGTTCTCAACTTTGTGCATGTTCCCCCTCCACGTCCGGGCATTGCCATTGCAGATGCTATTTACAAATGCATGTTGGATTGGGGCATTGAGAGCAAAATTTATACAGTGTCAGTTGATAACGCGTCAAATAATGACACCGCACTACGATGTTTGAAGGACACCTTCTCGAGAAACAAGTGCTTGTTGGCCAAAGGAAAGTTATTCCATGTGAGATGTTGTGCTCACATACTTAACCTGATGGTTCAAGATGGCCTTAGTGAAATTGGAGAAATAATTCATGACATAAGGGCAAGTGTAGAGTTTGTAAACAAAACTGAAGGGAGGCGATTGATCTTTGGTGAAATTGTACACCAGCTACGATTGCCTGAAAGAGTGCTGATTTATGACTGCAAAACAAGGTGGAATTCGACCTATGAGATGCTAGCTTGTGCTCTCAAGTTCAATGAGGTGTTCCCGAGATTCAAAGACAGAGAGCCAAGCTATACTTTCTGTCCTTCCACAGAAGATTGGGAAAAGGTAAAAAAGGTGTGCAGTATTTTAGGAGTTTTTTGGAATGCGACTCATATAATATCTGGGAGTGATTATCCGACAGCTAATTTATATTTAAATGAAGTTTGTCGGATAAAAACGCTTCTAGATTGCAAAGCAAATGATGAAGACAGCTTTATTCAAGCAATGGTTTGGAAGATGAAGATGAAATTTGACAAGTATTGGGGTGAGTGTAACCTGATGATGTCCATAGCAGCCATCTTGGATCCTAGGCTCAAGATGCGAGTTATCAACTACTGCTTTCCACTGATATATCCTCCACATGAAGTGCAAGCGAATATAAATAAAGTCCGGCAAGCTTTGTATGATTTATATGCCGAGTATGTGGAGATGCATGTTTCAAGTTCAAGAGATTCTGGAGGAAGCTCTCAAGTAGTGGCAAATGAACCAGGTAGCAAGAGTAGCAATAGTTCATCCTCTACAATGACACATGTTACTGGAATGTGTGAATTTCTATCTCACATTGCTACTGTGGAACCCGTTCAACCGGAGAAAAATGAGCTAGATATCTACTTTGAAGATGGCCTTCTCAGTGCTATGGAGAAGTCTAGCTTGGATATTGTCAACTTAGATGCTTTGAAATGGTGGAAAAGCACAACAAAATACAAGATTTTGCCTAAGATGGCTGCGGATATTTTAGCCATTCCTGTTAGCACCGTAGCGTCGGAAGCGACATTTAGTGCTGGAACTAGAGTGCTTGACTCCTACCGTGCTTCTTTAGCTCCAGAAACTGTAGAGATGTTAATGTGTGCTGGGGATTGGTGTCGTAGGCTACACGGGGTGAAGAAAAGGGATAAGGTAATTATGTTACAAATTACGTTTTTCATCTATTACAATATGTTTTATAGTTGGCTTAATCTTGGTCTTTATTATTTCTTTTTACTTTGCAGAAAATGAAGTCAGCGCAAGAGATTTCATTGCCTATTCCTTGAACTTTTTCATGTTTTAGGTAATCTATATTCTCAGTTTTTTGGCTGCTGGTTTCTTTATATATGTATATGATTTATTTGGTGGCTGGTTTCATTGCAACTAAAATGGAAGTTATTTGCCTGATTTTCTTAGCTGTGCAGCAGTTGCAGCTTATTGGTGCATTATTGGCTGTAGGTGCGTTTTTTCACCTACATTTTCAGTACCAAGATTGTAAGCTTCTAGTTTGTGCTGCTTGTCAAATTTTCTTTTGAGTTCTATACGTGTCTGGCTTAGTTGAGTATTTGCAGAAGCATGCAATTAGAAGTAAAAGAAAATTTTCTCAGCATGCAATTAGTTGAGTTTGTGCTGATCAAATTAAAACAGATCAACAACAACCAGCTTGGTTCAGTTTGGTGACTAGTGTTTTAGAATACAAGTTACATGATTAGCACACAAAGTCCTGCAGCAACCACATTTAACTGCTCTAAGGTAAATGAATCATTGCAGAATAAGCCTGGGTAATCTCTGCATCTGCTATGACTAGATTAGTACTAACATTACTGAAAGTGTTCCAGAATCGCATTGCATCTCCAAACATTGATTGATCTTAAGCACACAAATCATCCCAAAAGAACCCTGTAGTACTAGTGCAATCTCCATACTAGCTATAATTCCAATGTTACTCGGGAAGTCTTGAATTTATAAATAAAACAGAAATAACTGATGTAAGTATTTATTTTCCTGGTGCGGCTAGACTGCCATATATTGTTGTATTGGAAGTATGATCAAACTACAAGTATAGTTTCTATAAAGAGTTGTGACAGATTGCTGACAGTTTTTAAAGGTCAAAAAAGTAATTGGCACGAGGACAAAAACGTCATTAGCACACAGCTCAGAACATGACAGATATATATATTAACTAATCAAGGATCTTGACTAGACTATCATAAGGTAAAAGACAGCACACTAGAGAATCTATAGCAGAATATTGAATCTGCACTTCATGTGAAGAATGAAATGGCAAGAATATTACAAGTAAACCCTCAACTTATTGCTGTTTATATCCTTGTTAGGATAGAAATGGTGTTATTGTATAGCTCCTTGATTGGCACTTATTTACTTTTGGACGTATTGAGCAGGTTGGAGCTGGGACTATGAATCCTCTGACATTTCTAAGAAGAGAAGAAGTTCGTGACTTCAATGACTTCAATGACTGTGCTTAGTTTGTAATTTGTAATTCAATAAGTTTCTAAATTTATGATTGTATTTAGTGAAAAATTTGTAGGCCTTTTTTTATTATGATAATGTGAAAAATTATGGTCAATTATAGGCATGAATTGTAAGCTATGATTATGCTCATAATTTGGTTAGGAATTAGTTAATCAAATGATTTTTTTTTGTTACATTAATTCCCAAAATTCGAGCTAACGAGCCGTTAACGAGTCAAAAATTCGAGCTCACAAATCGAGCTGCTCGCGAGCCAGAAATCGAGCATTAACTCGCGAGCCTTAACGAGTCGAGCTCGAGCTTAGCTTTTTTCAGTCGAGTCGAGCTCGAGCTCAATTCTTATAGGCTCGTCGAGCTCACCCATTTTTAAGTCGAGCTTGGCTCGATAAGTCCAAAACTCGACTCGACTCGGCTCGTTTGCAGCCCTAGTCATCACCCAGAATAAGATTAAATTTAACAAGATTGTTCTTCATTTATCATTTTTACTCTCCAAACTATGGATTACTGGAGACTCTCAATCAATACCCAGAGTTCTCCAGTAGGGTGATGAACCGCAAGTGCAGTTTAACATCTTTCCCAAGTAAGCAGGCGAAAGCTCTGATTATCTAAACAATCTAGAAGCTTTAGGGTCACAAAATTAATAGCATACCATCTATCTAGTTGCTTAACATCATATGAAATGCGAAACTGCTAAATGACTACCAATAGTACCCTCACTCACCACAAGCATCCACCAAAAGAGTTACGCTAACAGATTAAGGTTTTCTGCCAATATTAAACACCTAAAGAACATAGCGTACAATTCACAAACAATTTGGAAGATGATGCAAAGAAAAACAGAGAGGAATATCAGTGAAAACTTACCCTTTTCTGTGCGCTTGATTGAGCCACTAGCGCCCACTATATCACCTACATCAAGAACTGTCTTCAACTGCTCAAACTGCTCATTTGCAAGTCTTTCCTTCTCACAGTAAAGCTAAAACAACAATAAATTGTTTACATAATGTAACTTGAGATATATTCAAAAAAAGACTTATTAAGAAAAGGAATATCTTGAAAAAAAGAAGAGTAGACTAAAATGTCCAGAGCACAAATCAAGGTTCTCTATTAGAAACTCTCAGTAAAATTATCCTCAAAGTAAAACTTAGTCTTTATTTTAACAATTTCAAACCCACGGATCTCATAGAATGTACTATCTATCAGGAAAACAATAAATAGAAAGTGAATTGTCAGCATGAGCGGAATAAAGAGACAAGGTTTCCGCTATACTCGACAAAACAAAACTATAATTGCTGTCACAATGATATAGGTGTGCTATCAAGTATCATATATATATATATATATATATATATATATATATAGATAGATAGATAGAAATAATTCATTCACATCACTGTCCCTAGACCATCTTGCATAACAAAACTTTAAGCTTTGAAAAAGGCTTCAGAAGTTGTCTCTTTTTCCGTACAGTAGACATACAGGATTTTGTCACAGGGCAGAGTTTAACTCTCACTAAGTGGGCAACTTGTGTAGGAGGTTCAAAACTTGGCTGGTGATTAAAATTTCATTGACATATTTCTTGTGGACTGTAAAACTATGGAAAAAAATGTCCTAAGAGAAATTAACCAGAACCTTGCAGTAACACATACCTGGATTGTCCCTGAATCATCCCTCAAAGTCAAAAAAGCAAGCTTTCCAAAGGTTCTGCGAGCTACAATTCTTCCAGCCACCGAGACATTATCACCCTCATAATTTGACTCTTCACCATTTCCCAGATCTTTATAGATTTCTTGTAACTGATTAGCTGTATGAGTCCTATCCCACTGGTAAGCATATGGCTCAAAGCCCTTGCTCCTCAACTCTTGTACCTGCAGGCAGGCGGGCAAGTGTGTTTAGATAGAGTATTATTTAAAATAATTGCTGTAGCACTTTTTGTGATGTGATGTATGTGAGATTAAAAAGTAGTTGGGAATATAAAAAGGTGGGTTGGGAAATGTGTTTATCATGCAAGCGAAATATTATTTGGAATCAATGAGCTATCCAAACACTATGTTACCACCAAACTTCGTTCTGTCTCCCTCTCTCACATTCAGTTAATCAAAAAATAGACTAAGTTTAGGCAAACCACCATGAGAAAAAAGGATGATTACTCATCTCGTTTACAAGGACAGGGATCTCAAAACCTCAGATGTTGCTTAATGTTTTTGCATTTGGAACATGTAATGCTTTGCCCGGTACTGAAGGTATTTATTAGCTGCATGACCAACCAATATAAGGCTAAACTTTTCATTACTCCAGCAGCAAGCAAACTACTTCAAAGGGGCCTTTTTAAGAACACAAGAATGAAAAGTAGTATCTTTGTTTATATCAGTACGTCAATCACTCGCCACAGCTGAAAGTATCACAACGTTTTAGCTTTTTTTTTCCTTTTTTAATTCTTTTACCATTAGTAGAGGCCTAGCATTTTCCACAAAGACGAAATATTATTGCTTTGTGTAAATAGCATGAGAATCACTTTGTTTTATAGTTGTGTTATGAGTTTTTTTTTTTTGGTTCTGGTTCCACAGTGACTTACTGATGAAGTGCAACAAAATTAGGAAGATACTCAGACCCCTTTACAAAATAACACCATTAAAGTTAGGAAATCACCAATTCAATACAAGTAGTTAAACAGAAACTATCAACAAAGCCAAGTCAAAGAACATATTGAAAATGCAATTGTTGGGGGCAAGAAAAAAGAATCTCTTTATTGCCTTGTTTATACGGATAGCGCGAATGGCATCTCTGTCTGAAGTGTTAGCGGGAGAAGAAGAGGAGGAGGGCCTCCGGCTGCGTCCAGCGGGCTTTGGGGCGGCGGTGGTGGTGGTGGTGGAGTCAGCAGCAGTAGAAGAAGAGCAGCAACGGGCAATCAAGGCAGAAGAACAAATAGGATGAGAAGGGGTTGTTCTTCTGAAAGAAATAAGAGGAATGGGGTTCGCCGATAACACTCTAGAAGTAGAAGTAGTAGCAAAATGGAGGAGGTGCCTCAACTTCAATGGCTGCTGCAGCATCGCCTCCACAGCCATTTTCCTTCCCTCTTTTTCTGCGTGCTTCAATTCTCTGCCCGGATGGATATCCCATAAAATCTCTGTGGAATTTTGGACAAATTGCTCGATGAGTCCCTAAAATGTTTTGCTAAGTTTGAGATGACTCTTTCATTTTTGACTTCAATCATTTTAGTCCTTCAAACTTTTAAACTGTTGAACCACTTTGGCTACTTGCATGGAGGAGTGCAAAGGAACTGACCTCAATCAAATCATTCCCAAGTTTATTCGGTCAAAATTTGAGCTCGAACTTGTGTTAACGGAGTCTAAATAATTCAAAAAAAAAAATTTTGACGACACAAGATGTATCCAAACATTTGCCGGACAAATTTCACGTAATTGTACAAAGTCTCGTCCAAAAATACACAACAATGTTAACTCGGCAGAATTCGAACTAGTGACCTACGAGATACTACCGCATGTGGTCACTAGCTAAGTTCCCTGCTGGAGGCCGAGTAACTCAAATAGTTAGACGAACTCGAGTCTTATATATAACATTGAAACCCCGTAAAGGCTAATTCGACTTAATTTGAGCTACATACAACAAATAAGGTCTTCCTTGTTCCAACCTCACTAGGGGATCACTTTCACGTCTAAACTCAAATTAACACTACATACAGGAAACAAAAATGTGTGTAGTTTGCGTATGTAATATGTATGGTGTGATTAACAGCGACTAATGAGAAGTTTGTGAGTACTGGGCTCTCAAGTCAAAAGTTCCAAATGTCACTCACTGTTTGTTGAACTTTTGAAGAGATGACGATGAGCTTTGAGGGAATTTGACAAGCGTTTATGAAGTACTGTGCTCTGGCAAACTACAGAAGTAATATATATATATATATACAGAAAAAAAAAAAAAAGAATCATTCATTGTACCGTGGAACAATTATTTGATCTGGGAAAATCATCAAGGAAGATTCTCATCGACGACACATATATACATACACACACAAGCATGCATGCATGCATGTTAAATTCAACCAATGGTTGCAGAGGATGATGATGTTTACATGATCAGGTTCTCAAAAACTTGAACCAAGCTAGCTAATTAATTACATAATTGATCGAACAAATGAGAATCGGAATTAGCTGTTGCTGTTTTCTGCAGGGAGAGTATAACTTCTTCCCTTACCTTTCAATTGTTCACATCCTGAAGCGCAGGCCTTTTCACAAGCCGCATCTGTGGCCTTATCTAACCCCATACATATCGGCATGCAACCCTCTACGCACATTGATTTTGAGGCAACGGCATTTGTTAATCTTAGAGTTGTGCTTGTCGCTAAAACTATCATACTAGTATATATCATCGTCACTGCTGCATTACATCTTCTGCGAGACATCATCTCGTGCTGATATGATATCAAGCCACCAATTTGATCTTCTAATGAAACCAACCTTTCCAAGACTCGCGAGGGGGATGGGATGACTGTTTATTTGCTTTCAAACCTTCGGGAAAAGAGCCGCTCAAGTTAAGCTCGAGTTTAGATTAAGGAAGCATGGCATGACCGACTAGATATGCAAATATACTTGCATAAAAGAAAGAAAAAAATGTCACAAGCATTTGACTCCAATAAAAAGGGTGTTCATCTTTTAACATCTCTTTTATTTTATGTTTCCCTTTTGGTAAATATTTGAGAGAGGTAGTGAGTAAAATGAGGAGGTGGCTTGGAAAATTGATGTGGTTAAATGATTGAGAGCACTCAAAATTTCTCCAACCATCCACCTCTCTCTCTCTCTCTCTCTCTCTCTCTCTCTCTCTCTCTCTCTCTACACACAAAAATGACTAATATTTTTCTTGTCACGTCCATCCTATTTTGTATTAACATTTCAAAACGCTATACTCCATACTTTAAGGTTAATGGCTTCTCTTTTTTTTTTGTTGGGGGGGGGGGGGGGGGACTAAGGGAAACGCTACCCTAATCTACAGGGGAGGGGGAGCCAGAGAGCTATAAATCGTGTATGAGTGTTGAGGAAGATGAGTTTGGGAGTTGAGAGTTGGAGAGAAAAATAAGAGAAATTTAGAGTTTTCCCTTGTTTAGACATTTTAAGTGAGAAAAAAAAAAGTAAGAAAATGGAAAGATAGATTGATTTAAAAAAATTTTGTCTCCAAAATTAGAGAGAAATGGAAGGAAACTTCAGAGCACGTTTTCCCTATAAATAAAAAATCATAATACCATATGACTCTAACATCATTTCAAAAATCATCTACCTATAATGCCAAAATCATTTCCCTTCCCTTCCTAACTCCCAATCAACGTGGGAAGAAAAAAAAAATATATATATATATATATAAATATCATATTTATTCTCTTCCCTTGGTTTGTGTCATAACTCGTCCTGTCTTATCTCTTCTTTTTTTTTCTCCCCTCCTTCGAGCTCCAAAAGAGAAAAAAAAAGAAGTCTTTTTTCCCTTTCTCTTAAAAACAAATGACTAGTATTTTAGTGAGCATGGGTTGATCCATGCCAGGAAAAAGACTGTCCTAATCCTAAGTGGTTGAGCAGTTCGGCCCAAACCCATGTGATGTGGGTCGTCATGTTTCACTTGTCGTCAAGTCAAGCACGAGAATGAAAATTACAGACAGATACAGAAATAAATAAGAAGAAGAAAAGGCAAAGTGAAAAAAGAAAGAAACGGAGCAGATACGGACAGATACAACAGGCGTCACTCGTCGGTTGTGCAAGAAGTCCGATTTGCAGGATAAAACAGGCGACAGTTTTGAAGGATCCAAAATACAGCAGCGTCTATACAAAAAGAGAAAGGGAAGGATCCTTTTCTTTAACTCTAAATCATACAAAAAGAGAATGGTATTTAACAGTGTAATGTTAGTTTCAGTTGCCAGAACCTCCGCAGAGGTATGGCAGCAAATGGCCTGTTTCGGGGAGCATCAACGCATAGACGGCCAGCAAATGGTGGATCTGGTCATCCGCTTCCCTCTTCAACAGCTTGGCCGCTTGCTTCTTTACATTTGGACTTTCCTCTGCGTCCCTCCTCAGCCCTATTACTATCCTACTTATTCTTATTACCGTGATGATGATGATGATGATGATACTAGTTCTGATGATGATGGTGCTGGTGATGGTGCTGGTTCTTCCTCCCCGACTAGTTCTCGATATTTTTATTACCACCAACAACGCCCAGATGCTGATGATGATGATGATGGTGCTGGTGCTGGTGCTGGTTCTTCCTCCTCTACCACTTCTCGATATTTTTATTACCACCAACAACGCCCAGATGCTGATGATGATTCTTCCCTATCAGATTGATTTGATCGGCTGACTGTTGTCTTTTGTAAAGTTACTTTCTTTGGAATAATAGTAGTGTTCTTCTTTTAATTCCTGTATATAATTGATCTTTTCTCCTCCTGACTTTGTGTTAACTTTTTCAGATTAGATTTTCATTTTTCTCTTTGAATTGGTTTTGTGGAATTCATGAGTTTGTGACTTCCACAAACAGATGATCTTTTCTGTAATATATCAAGAGCAACAAAGAAAAAAAAAATGAAAAGGAGCAGATTTTTAGAGTGCGTATGCTTTGGGATTGCTGTTGAAATTGAAGGTTCTTCAGCTTGTGTCTCTTTTTTATTTCTGTCATTTTTTTAATGGGCAATATAACCTGTGGAATTGCCTACTTCCTGGTTAGGTTCTTGAGCTTGTTTCTCTTTTTTATTTCTGTCATTTTTTTATGGGCACTATAATCTGTGGAATTGCCTACTTCCTGGTTTAGTTCTTGACCATGCTTTATTTAAACATTCTTTGCATTAGTTAATTTTATGAAGAAATTAAGTAGCGAATTCAAGGGATGGCAATGTGAGTGCAAATGAAACATTTAGGTGTACCTTTTGCTCAAATGTTTTGCTACATTAAGTTACTTGTGTATGGTGTTGCATTTTATCAGCTGAATGATGTTGGCACCCAAACAATGGTGTTTAACATCTTGAATTCAGCTGAAATTTTTTATCTCCACTACTGGTAAGCTGCCTGTTTTCTGCACTTTAACTAAGATTTCCTACTTTGTCATTCTTTTATGTGAAACCCCCTTATTTAGTTCTAGTTGCAGTGCTATTATCATGTTAATCAATTAACAACTGTAATGCATCAGCTGATGACCTAACTTTCTGTGTTATCTCATTACTCCACTGTCACTAGTTCAGTCTCCTGACTACACTATTCTCCTCTTTGATGGTCTGATATGCATAGATGTCATCTATCACAGAGAGTGAGAAAATTTCATGTAATTTTGACTTGATTCTGCTCAGGGACAGGAAGGAAGGAACAGACTTTGATGTAGAAAAGCACTCTTGACTTGACTCTGGGCAATTATCAGTTCACAAACTGATTCTTAGTTTTTTTTATCTTTTTTTTTTGAATAAACAGATTACTAGTTCACCTTTTTTTGGAAGTGGCATCTTGAGCACTATAAGTTGACACATGATGAAGGTTTATGCATAAATAATTACCACCAACATCTAAATTGTCATGCAACAAAATTAAGATTAATGGTGCAGATGTCTGAGTTTCCTCTAAAATTCTCAAAAATGGATCCCAAATTGAAATTTTGGGTGTACAAGTAACTTACTGTAATGTTGCATACTTTTTGGTACAGTGACTTTGCAGAACAATATAATCAAATGATTATAAAGATAGTGCCCTTCACTATCAACAACATGATTTTGATTTGTCTACCCCTTTATAACGTTGATTTGTCTAAATGTCATCAATTGAAATTTGCAGTTACCAAACACAGAGTGCTTCAGCTCACATACATTATTGTTTGCTTGCTTACTATTGATTGCAATAGCTAAGCATTTCATGCAAGATTGAGTTTCTGATATCTTGAGAACTTCAGGTGCTTACTTTATTTGAGCAGATACTCTTTCTTCTTCTTAGACAAGGTTGTAAGGTGGATTTGTGTCCAAGAAGCTCATTCCTTGGAAGCACATTCCTTCAGCTGAAAAGTATTGGGTCTCACTTGAACTTATGATTTCCTGGCCTTTATTTTTGTTCTTAAGCTAGAAAGGTGCATTAATTGCCCAGATTTTCCTATTTAGACCAGAAAGATGGGCTACGGTGGACGTATGCTTTTGAACTTTTGACAAGTTTGAAAAAGCCGATTTCTTCTAAATTTTCAGCTCATCTTGAATTGTTCAATTCTTCCATGATTACCACCATTCCTCAGTAAAAATCTCATCCCTTTTCGACAACTTGATTATCTTTCCATATGCTTGGTCTGGGCAATAGCAACACAAAATTTTTTTTTTTGGGTAATATAAGCTTAGGCTAGGTTAGGTTTATAGGTTATGTATAGCTAACGAGTTTTTTTTTTGTTTTCCTTTTAAGCTACGTAGTATAGGCTGAAAGAAGATAATTCAATTCGTTTTCCTCCCGAAACATGGCCAAAATTTTTCCTGAGAAACGTTTTTAGTTATCATTTGTCAAAAGCACACTGTGAAGAGAGGAGACACAAAGCTTTTCAGCCGAAGCAGCAGTTTTCAGCTTGATTCAAGTCTCCTACTGGAAGTGGAAGTTTTCAGAGGATTGTCATATAAGATGCAAGATTGAAGGTCTATTACACAGAACAAACGAGAACGTCATTGTGGGGGAGTTTCTTTACTTAAGCATCCAAATCCATATATGTTTTATACATTCATCCACGAAGTTGAGGCATCCAAACCGAAGAATTGAACCTGTTCATTCTAAGTTACATGGACTTCCAGAACAAGCTGATTGCATGAAGAGCATTAGGATCTCATTCTTAACAGTTACAACTAATGATCGGTGTTTCATCCACAAAATGTATATGCTTATTCGCCACTGAACTGATCAGCAATCCTGGCGGAAAAGAAAATGATAAAGCAATCAACATTGTTTTCAGGACTAAGAAATTGATGACCTTTCAATGTAACGGCTAAAGAACAATTATAAGGCCAAACGTTACTTTCTTTCAAGTTGTAGCTAGTAATAGCTCGTATCAACTTGCAAGTTTCTGGGCTCCGGCTAAGAAGAAAAAAAAAAGTTGCAAGTTTCTTGAACTATAATATATTCTTTCTAGAGCACGAAACTCAAACAAATTATGTATGTAGCATTCAATAATTAAACAATTTTCATAGCCCACAATCTCATCTGACATCAATGTCGCAGCCATGCACTGTAGTATGAGCGGATGGGATCCAAGTACGTAACAAATCTGACGCACAGGCCATGATTAATCTAACCCCATGTTCTTGTGCACAGGCTTTAGTTGCTCATTGGGTGCACGAGCTCAAATTCAGCTTGTGGTCGTTGACAGAGCTCACTCCACTTGGGAATCCAAAAATGACCAAAAGCTCTTCTTGAACAGCTCTCCTACATGAATAAAAGTCATATTCGTTATTGACTTCAACTCGTATTTCAAATTCCTAAAAGGCAGTTTTAGTTTCCAGCCTCCAGTAAATGTTTTATATCTTCCAATAAATTATTAGGATTAACTGATTTTTGTACTACCTATTTAAAATAAATTTGTGTTTTGAAAAAAAGTGATGATCATGATTTTTCTTTTTCTTTTTCTTTCTTTCTTTTCTTTTTTTTTTTGTAGTAACGAATGCAGAGATATAGAAGCATTAAACAATAAAGATTTACATTTTTAACCAGATATGCTTCACCCCAAAAAAAAAGGCTCAGAAGACAGACATGTCATTGTAATGCACAGGCTATAGCTACATGTCTTTTTACTGCTGAAAAATTATTTTGCCGTGAAAAAAACTAAAGAAGGTATTGGAGAACCTTTCTCATAATTGATCATGAAGAATGAGTGAATCACAAAGCATAATCAGAAAGAATGGTCTTAAAATACGTTGACTTATCCATCTGGATTTGTATCAAATGCAATACTAAGTCATACAAGATTGGTAACAAATTGAACACAAGCTGATTGCAAAAGGCTCCAAATATCTACAGCTCTTGTAGGAGATAGAAAGACTATACTATTGAAAACTTACTGACACTCAAAAGACAGTCAAATGCAAAAGAACGTGTCAAAATAATGTGCTTTCTAAATGATGTTCAATTAGTACCGAAGTGAAGTTCAAATTTTGAAAATCCAAACACACCTGAACACATGTAGAGCAGAATATTCAGAAATAAGCAAACCTTTACTGTAAAACTTGGTTGCACCATCAAGGAATTAAAGGCAGCCTATCTTTGGTGGCCACATCACCACTTCAATTGTTTTTTGGGTCTTCAGCACCAAAAGCCCTCCCTCCATCAAGTATGACGTTTGTTTTCAGTCATCATGAGAAGACAAGCAGCTCACAGCTGCTGCTCAAATATATTTTTCAGCCAAAGTTGCATAAATCAGCAGTGACCATGCTAAAGGACATATAATCACAATTATAAGCAGCATTATGGCAAGCAGTTGCGCATATCCATATGACAAAATCTGTCTTTAGGCAGGCACAGGTCATGCTCTGACCAATTCTCTGCAAAGCTACCAGAATGACTTTTCAAGGTTCACCAGTAATCATTGCAAGAGCATACTCCGTCCTTAAAATGATGAAATCTATTTGCATCCCTTAAAATAATTAGTCTTCCTGTAACTTTTGAAATTAACTTTATAGCAACATGGCAGTCTCCACAAACTCGGAGGTTTTTCATTACCCTTATGGGCATTCCGCCAGGCAACTTCAGAAGTCCATATGCAATAGCCAACTTTTCACTGTGATGTCCCAGGCTTCGTACCTTCTCTTCTTCATCCAAATCATGCAGGACGAAGCTGCCATCAGGGACATATCCGGCTTCCCTTAGCAATGCAGCTAAGCTCTCTAACTTCTCGACAATCATTGGATGCTCTGGATGCGGCATGTGCTCACCACCAGTAAACATATGCACTTTCTTATCAACCTCAATCCAGCTACAACCAGGCGAGCGGCTAACTTTCCTCAACCGCATGTGCTTCCTCAGCTTTGCTACATCCCCCCATTTGCCCTTAGAGGCAAAAATATTGGAAAGCAGAACATAATGTCCGGCATTTTGTGGCTCAAGCTGCAGAAGTTGCTTTGCTGCCACTTCTGCCAAGTCCAAGTTCATGTGGTTCCTACATGCTGCCATGAAAGAACCCCAAACAATTGCATCTGCTTCTACTGGCATCTTGTTAATCATATCCATAGCCTCAACCAAATGACCAGCTCGGCCAAGCAGATCAACCATACAAGCATAGTGTTCAGTTCCAGGATCTACCAAATATTTGGATTTCATAGCCTCAAAGATTTCTTTCCCTTCTTTGACTTTTCCAGTGTAACTGCAAGCTGAGAGAACTCCAACAAAAGTAACAGCATCTGCTGCAATGCCTAGAGAACACATTTCACGGAATGCTTGCAGGGTTTCATCTGCTAAGCCATGTTGGGCATATCCTGTTATTATAGAATTCCACATGACTACATCCTTCAGAGAAAATCTGTCAAATACTTGCTTTGCTTTGATAAGGTCGCCACATTTCACATACATTGTTATCAATACAGAGGAAACATATACATCATCATCGAATTTTGATCTGAGCAACTGAGCATGAATCTGCCTACCATGATCGACACTTGCAAGACTAGCACACACAGAAAGCACACTTATCAATGATGGGAAGTTCAGTCTAAGACCTTGTCTTTGCATACAGCGAAACATATCAAAGGCCTCCAAATCAAACCCTTTTCTCTCATAAACCTTAATCATTGCATTCCATGCAGCATCATCCTTCACCCTCATGGAATCAAATATCCTCCTCGCTCTAGCAACCTTCCCATTCTTGCCTAACCCAAGTATCATTGCATTACAAGCAACAATTGATTTAATAGGCATTGCATCGAAGAGCTCCAATGCCTCTTCAATTTTTTCACTCTGAATGTATCCCATCAGCATAGCAGTCCATGACACCTCATTCTTCTCAGGCATGACCTCAAAAAGCTTCCTAGCCAAATCCACCTTCCCATTTTGTGCATATCCTGAGATCATTGAAGTCCAGGAGAACACATTTCTATGGGGCATACTGTCAAAAATCTCTCGAGCTTCACCCAACCGACCTTCCTGACACAACCCACCAATCATACTTGTTCTTGCCACCACATCCTTCACGGGCATCATATCATAAAGCCTCTGTGCCTCCTCCATTCTACCCTGTTGTATCAACCCACCCAACATGACAGTCCACGAAACCACATTCTTTTCAGGCATTTGCCAAAAGAGAGCCTCAGCCTCTGATACCAGCCCCTCCTCCACATACCCTCTAACCATTGCAGTCCACGAGACAACATTCCTTTCGGGCATCTCATCAAAAACCTTTCTGGCTTCGTCCACCATCCCATTCTTTACATAGCCTGAAATCAGTCCATTCCAAGAAACTAAATTTCTATCGGACATTTGATCAAAGAGGCTCTGGGCTTCACTAGGCTGTTTGTTTTGGAAGTAGCCGGCAATAATGGAATTCCAGGAGACAACACCTTTGTGGGGCATTTGATCAAAAACCCTTCGGGCATTGTCAATTTGGCCCAACCGTGCATATTCCGCAATCTGAGAATTTGCAGTGATGGCAAGGGTGGAGTAACATTTTCTCCACCGCAACATTAATACCCAACGGCACATTCGTACAATCAAGTAGGCTTTTAATATATTTTTCCCACAGTAATTCAATAGGAGACGTGAATTTCCTACGTTCCGCTGTCGTCCTTTCCAGACCCCCAAGGGGAGCTAAAGTCAGGGAGTTGGGACAAGGGATTGCAGCAGAGGCAGATTGAGGTGGCGGAGGAAGTGGTGGGTTGTGCTTAATCTAACAGAATACAAGACCTTAATCAAAATGAATTACCTTCAAGGAGAATGTCACTTGACTTCTTCAATTCCACGGCGATAGTTTGGATAATCCTATTCCAATTTGTTCGCCTTGCAATTGAAACATGAAATAGGAACATAATCAAACTTACAAAGGCATTCGAAAAGGTATACACAAAATGAAAAATAAGGCAAGAAAAAGAATTTGCAAGATAAAGAGGAAGGACAAAAAGAACTTCAAAAATTTAAAAAGAAGAAAACAGTGGTTATTGTAGTTAAAATAAAAGCAAGAGGCATTTATTGCTGAAAAGCACCACTGAGGATAGAGCAAAACAAAGAACAGTCACGCTTTTAGGACGGGGAACACAAAAATAAAAAAGCAGACACAGATTGTCCATAAACTGTCCTAAGAAGACGCATGAACTATCACCATGGGACAATAGGCTCAAAAAGCTTTGAATGCTGCAGTAACAAAATTCTACAAAGTTACAGCGAATGCCAAGACTAGATAACAGGCTCAAAATGGGAGTCCTTATTTATGAACTTCGATTGGCGTTTCAAGATCTTTACCTGTGAAGCATGACCAACCACTTCTGACAGGCTCAAACCTCCATCTTCTTCACATAAAGATGAAACAAAAACATCACCACCATCATCACTAAATGCATCTTAAAAGCATGTCTTGAGCCTCAGACTATCCAAAAAGGCGGTGATAAGAACAGACTCAGTTAAGAAGGGGCAGAAATTGGTTTAAGCGGAAGACTGGCAACTGCCCTCTCAGAAAGGCTTGCTAACATGTCTTTGAAGATTTTTTCAAACAATTGCTTGAGAAAAGGAGAGATCACATCAGAACAAGTCAAAGCATCAAGAGATCGAACCACACCTTTTCGAACAAGAAAAGTGAAAGCTGAAGATACCCCTTTGACAATTACATCTTTTCTTTCAATGTCATAGTCTTCCACCAGCATCAAGAGAAATTCTAGAAGAGTACGAGTTATGTCAACATAACTAGGAATGGAATTTATCATTAGCAATATCCCAGGCTCAATGTTCATTATATTATCTACCTTCTCATCAAAGAAAAGCCAATCATAGAATAAGGCAAGCTTAACATTTGCTTCGACATAATTCCTCTGGGAAGATTTTAGCAACCAGCCTATGACAGCCCACCTAGGGATGATGTCTGACTGAATAATCTCATTAGGTGGATGATGTCCACAGCAAATAAACCTAACAATGTCAGTTAGAAGAGTCTCCCTCTCGGGGACACCAA
The DNA here is from genome assembly GCF_036785885.1 of Coffea arabica. Lineage (NCBI taxonomy): Eukaryota > Viridiplantae > Streptophyta > Magnoliopsida > Gentianales > Rubiaceae > Coffea > Coffea arabica. Next base: position 351,699 of record NC_092311.1, read on the forward strand.
GAAACTTCTTTGCAAACCAAACTTGGTATCTCTTTTGATTTCCCAATTTAACATGCGTTAGCAAGAACCTCAACTGGTTCTCCATTTCAGGAGTTATCCGCAGCAGAAAATACCTACTAGAAGTCCTTGAAAGGTAGAGCTGTGAGATATCTAAAAATGCATCAGTCTGAAACACACTAGGGTTCAATAACAAGTCTTTCCAAATTGAGCGAAACTCAGGTACATGAACCAAGTCCTGTAAAAGCCGAACAAGATCTCTTCCAATCTTCAAACACAAACCAAATTTCTCCCTTAACATCCTAATGCAAAAATCAATTTCAAGCCTCTTCAAGGTTTCAACTTTTGAGTCATTTGGCAACCTACAATGATCGGCCAATAAACGAAGAAACACATATAAAGCACTGGTCAAAACTAGAGGTTCATCCTCCAACAAACAATCCCATTGGTCCCTAAAGAGACTAACCATCTCAAAACACAACCACAAATTTCCTCCGCTAAAGTCACCACCAACAATTTGCCTCAAAAGGGCCACCAATAAACCATCAAATCCAACTCCCAACACATTCACCATTTCACACGTCACCCAAATCAACTGAGTTTTCACCGAATCAACGAGTTTGGCATACAACTCATTAACAATCTTGATAAGCATGGATATAAAATAAGTGTAGCCATCAGTGACAATAGCATGTAAGTGCTTAATGTGGACTCTGACCAAGTGGGGTTCACATAAAATTCCACAAAGAATTGCTTTGTTCAGGTTGAAGTACTCTTCTTGAGTTGGAAGTTTTAAAGGAAAAAGGGGTCTGAGTTGGGGCTCCAGAAGCTGAAAAGCTTCTCTAAGAGAGACTTCAAGTGAGTTGTCAGCTTCAAAGATTGCATTTTTAGTCAGTTTGGAACGCATATTTCGATCAATCAATGAAACTAACAGAGTCCTAATTGAAGACCAGCGTACTAGAAATCACTGACCTGATCAGAAGGACCGTCGCATCAGCAGCAGCAGAACCCTAGCAATGATATGTTCGGAAGGTGGCAATTTGGCGGGTCTCCTGCTCCGCCAAAACTTCGATGGGTTAATTACACTGAACTCCTTTAAAATATGACGTTCTCAGAAGTGCTTCCCTGTAGTTTTGAAAATTAGAATTAGCCCCCCCATCATCAGAATGGGCACTGCCCGTATCCCAAAATCATGAGCCACCTTCCGCGTTTGGTCATGTATAATGTAATTTCCCTGTAGTTCTGATTGAGAGGAGGAATGGGGAAATGGAGAAGGATAAGAAGAGGGGAACTGGGGCTGGGAGTGGTGAAAATGACGATGCGGAAAGAGTGAGAAGAACGAGGAATGAATTGTTAAAGTTCAGCGGTTTTGTTGCAGAAGTGGTCGGCCTACACTAGACTTTGATGTCCATTCCAATTCTGTTGGCACAATAACATTTAACAGATTAATTGCAAATCACTCCACAACTTTACATGGGTTGCAGATAGCACCCAACCCCAACTCCAACTTCAAAATTCTCGTCCATCCCAATTTTTTGGCTGCTGCTGCTGCTGCCTTTTCCCCTTTCTTCATCTCCGTAGCATCCAATCCTGATAAGATATGGGACAACTAGAGAGCCAAGCAGCAGCCCCAGAGGACGAAAAGAACCCTTCTTCGGCGAATTCATCTCTTGATTCTTTGATTGCTGGTCCAATACTCCTCCTTTCTCTCTTTTCTTGATTGTTGCTTCTTGTAATTTGATCTGATGTTGGACAGAATAGACGAGCCTTGAACCCCAAACCCTGATCAAAAGTTGCTCAGTCCTTTTTCTTCTTTCGGGTTGCAGAAGCTGCAGCATTTGGCGATGAAGATGAGAATTTGGTAGGATGGATTCAGTTTCCAAATATTACTAATTAAGCATGCTGATTCAATTTTCTGCTTTGGGGGATTTTTTTAAATATATTGTGCTTCAGACTTGGGACTGACTGAAATTTATGTGTCTTTAAAATTGGGGTCAGTGGAGGAAAAAGCTCAAAGAGCACTGGAATGCGATATGTACGGGCCGGAAAGTTGTTGCCAATGAAATTCTCCAAAACTTAACGACTCCAATAGTTTTGAAGTTGCATGTATGGGATAGAAAATTGGAAGGGATAATTTCAGAAACCCTCCCGAGTTTTTTGACAATTCCATTGAGCTCCACTGAGGTTTGAAAATTACACATACCTCCCTTGTCATTTAAAATGACAATTTTACCCTTAAATATTTTAATGAAATTCCCTTATTTGGTATAATTATATTTAGAAGGAGTTTTAAAATCATTTTTTCATTTTTTTCCCTTTTTATTCCTTTTTTTTTTAATTTTTCATCAATAAAACTGTAGAACTATCACTGTTGTCTCTAATTTTTATTATAACCAAATATCGAACTAGTAATTTTTTTGACGAGTTAATTTTATATGTAATCCAATTTTGTTCATCTTGTTTTCTATTTTTGTTATTAAAATTAACAATAAATCAAAAAAATGGCTAAAAGCACTACTAAATTATGATAATCCTACTACTCCAAAAATTCATAAATTCTAAATGGATTATTTCAACATTTTCTTTTCTATCTTATAAATCTAAATCCATAATAAAATACCATCAAAAGTATCATATCATAGTAATAAAATTACTATTATAGTTGTTTATCAAATAGTATAGATATGGACATGAAAAATTTGGCACCTTTGCCTTATAGTTATACTAAATAATCTTCTAATTGTATAGGAAAATAAATTAAAACTCATTGCACAAGGGTATTGTTGGGTATTCATTTAAAAAATTGACCAAGTCAATATTATTTTAAAGCTTTGTTATTAAAACTATCAAATCAAGGGAGGTGAGTGTAATTTTCCAAATCTTACGGGAGCTCTGTGAAATTGTTGAAAATCTCAAGGGAGGTTTCTGAAATTATCCCAATTTGAAAACCAGATTATATGGAGGACTTATTTCAATGGACAGACAAAAATCTGCAGAATGAGCTCTGTCTATAACCCGTCTTATTAATTATCCCAATATGGGACTTAATTCAGCAGCCTGGTGATCTCAATGAACTTAAAACATTTGGAAAGTATAATGATCAGTCTTGTTGCAGAAGGTTTTAGCTTAAATATGTAGTAGTACCAGTAGTGTTACTTAATTAAGAAGGTTATAGATTTAGCATAATAAAAACTGCTAGAATTAATCATAAGAATTCTGGGGCAATTATTAGATCCTTTTGATGAAATCGCGAGGTAAAAGTAAAACGCTTTCTACCCCATCCACCGGTCAAATGCGACGAGTCTTTCATCCGACATGCCTTAATAGGGCCTCATCATTTAATCCTGGGCCAGTGCATGCATGCGTTGTCCATTTTGAAGGATGATGCAATAGGAGCTTCAGAGCTTGATAGACTGTACTACAAAATAAGTTCCAATTAGGGCTGCAAACGAGTCGAGTCGAGTCGAGTTTTGGGCTAATCGAGCCGAGTCTCGACTAAATTTTACCAAATTCGAACTCGAGTTCAAGCTCGACGAGCCGGCAATTTCGAGCTCAAGCTCGAAAAAAATAAATAAAATAATTTTTTTATATTTTTAAAAAATAAATAAAAATAATATTTTTTAATAAATAATAAAAATATTAAAGATATACATTTAATTTTACTATTAAAAAAATATATATATACTTAAAATTAAAAATATATATATACTTAAAATTAAAAAAATAAAAAATATTATATATATATATACTCGAGCTCGGTAGCCTAAAGAGCTTAATATTTTGAATTCGAGTTCGAGTTCGATTTCGACTCGAGCTTGAATCGAGCGGCTCGCAAGCCGGCTCGATTCGTTTGCAGCCCTAGTTCCAATATGAGCTTGATAGACTATGCTACAAATAGAATCCGGTAAATTTAACAAAATCCAGTAAGTTTAACAGTCGAGACCGTCATTTTCGTTAACTTTAATGAATTCTGTTAGTTTACAATTTAGTTCAAAATATAAGGTAACGTTTTATATGTTTTGAAATCACAAGATATTTTTTTGTGTATTAGATATACTATAGGGGATTTTTTTTATTTTTAACCCTACAAAATAAGTTCCATATACATGCACAATACTATAATTAATCATGGGTAAAAACGTTTGCAGAAAAGTTAACTACCTAAATGAAAATGAAAATTCCTTAAATCATGCAAGGGAATCTAAAACATAAACTACTATCAAATACATATTAAGTAGGGGCCGGAGATTTCAGCGCAGCTGTTTTTTGACTTAGAGAGAAGACAAACGCCAAGATGCCAAAGTCTTCTTTCATTGTAGTACAAGCTGGATTTATCATAAACACTACTTTGCAATGGAATAACACACGTACATACAAGCTTGATCAACCTGAAAATTGAAATATGACAATTAATTTCATTAGAGAAAGCATATAAAGAAGTCTCATGCATGCACCAATCACGGAGTTTGTTTTCCACATATTTGTTTGTGGGCCTGAGTTCATATGCTATACAGTCAAGAATCTACTGGTACTTAAGTAGCATTTGGTGAGAAAAATACGGCAGGCACAATCATGATCATCATGCAAGGAGTAGGCGAAAGCAAAAGAACAGTAAAAAAGATGATAATGATGATGATGATCAATCAATCTCCAATACAGATTTGACTCTTTCTAGCTCAAAAAATGGGGTAATTTTCTATGAAAAAGGATGCTTTTGATGAATACAACTTTTCTTTTCTTGGTGATGCTCTACCGCTACGTATGTATGTATGTATGTCGGCTAGAACTTAAAAGAGATGTGTGGAATGGAATAAGGCTGCAAACGAGTCAAGTTTTGTCCAAATCGAGTCGAATCTTGATTTAGTTTTATTGAACTCGAACTCGAGTTCGAACTCGACTAGCTGACAATTTAAAACTCGAACTTGAACTCGACTCGATTTGAGGCGAGCTCGAGTTGGAAAAAATAAAAAAAATAATATTTTATTTTTAAAAAAATAAATAAAAATAATATTTTTTCTTAATAAATAATAAAAATATTAAGGATATATATGTAATTTTACTATTAAAATAAATAATATATATATACTCGAGCTCGCAAGTCGGTTCGCGAGCTAACGAGTTTAATATTTTGAATTCGAGTTCGAGCTCGAGTTCGACTCAAGTTCGATATTGATCAAGCTCGAATCGAGCTTGACTCGAGCGGCTCGATTCATTTTTCACGAGCGACTCGATTCATTTGCAGCCCTAGCATGGAATCAACATTAGTAGTAGCTTTTCACAAAGTCACATGCTGGCCTTTCAATCCATTCCAACTTTCTCATTTGGGGGCGCGGGTGCTGGTGTTGGTGGTGGGGGCTTTACAAAAAAGTGTCGAATTATGATGGCTTCTTCTCCACCCCCCTTCCGCTCTCCCATTACACAGATCAATCAATCTGCATACTATATAGTAATACTCTAGTAGCATCATCCATAATGGTGGAGCAAGCAATAAATTATACCGGACAGGAGTAGCTTTCTTATCTGGTCCAAAGCATGTGGATGATGATATGAGTGGGATCATACATTCCATTTCGAAGATATGGACTTGGAAAGCTCTCTATCAACACTTCATTTTTTAGTAGTAGTTACATAATCTAGAATACTTTATACTAAGTGCAAGTATTCTAGAATACTTAACTATTCTAGAATGCTTTATTGTATTTAAGCAATAAAGCATTCTAGAATACTTTATTGTACTTGTATAAGTAGTGGCTATATCCAACCTCGCAAGGTTTTTTTCCTTTTTTTTGAAGGGTTCGATCAATGTAGCTTCGCAACTTTTACTTGGCAGCATAGAATACATGAATTCATTGATACTTCGAGTCCAATTTCATGGCTTAACTCTTGCTTAACTAGGTGACAATAGATGAAGATTGATAATAAGATTGTTTATAGAGTCCTTGGTTCTTCTTCTTCTGAAAGATATGGTCCAGAATGAATCTCTTTTCCAGCCAAAGATAACGTGGTTATGATTGACATATCTGAAATATCCTTCAACAGATGTTTTCAAGCAAGTTCTTTTTCCATTCACAATAGTATATTTGTTGAAAAACAACACAAGAATATACATATACTCGCTCCTCAGGCTGAATCAAATCAATATGAGTTTTGGTTTTTTTCCAATTACAATTTCTTGTTCCCCCCCAACAAAACTCTCTTCCTTTTTTTTATATCTATGTACCCCTTTTCCATGTGAATGGCTGGCTAGTTATATAAACTTGCGCTGCAGACAATACCAACTAAAAATTGAACTTCTCTTCTGCATTCTGCCTAAGCTAGCTAATCGAAACTATACCAGCAGCCTAGCCTAGAGTAAAATACTACTAGCAGCAAAATGCATGTAATGGGCTCATTTTTGTCAAGGGCATGCAGGCAGTGAATACAGCGGGGCGTAACTTGCGCTCGGAGTTTCGAACATCTAAGCCAATGTCAAAAAACACCGACAAATTTATTGGTTTCAGATGCATGTGATGACTTGGGTTTCATCACGATGTCTTGCAAAGTTGTTTCAGTCCCCACTCCCCACTTCAAATAATTAAAGACACAAACCAACAAACACACACACACACACACACATATATATATATATATATATACGCATTTTGTTTTGGATCCATTGAGTAGTTGGGCTGAATATCGATCGATCTCTAAATCCTAGATGTATATATAAGCCATGCATATAGGGGTATGCAACGAATTCGAATTCGATAATTCGAAAGTTTAAATTCGGAATTTTTCTTAAATTTGACAGCAGAATTATTGATCGAATTTGATTTCGAATTCGGTAAATTCCGAATTCAAAAACCTTTTTTTCCTTTTTATTAGATGTATTGTTATATAATATAAATTTTATATTACATATATTATAAAAAAATATTATTATATATATAAATATATATTATAAAATGAAATTAAAATCGAAAATTTCTATTTCTATTTAATTCGAAATCGAAAATTTCGATTTCAAAAACTCCATTACCGAATTCGAACCAAATTCGCATAATTCGAAATCACAAATTTCAATTTCATTGTCGAATTTCTAATTAATGATTTCGAAAATTCCAAATTTAATCATCGAAATTTTTTTTATTTTGCACACTCCTACATGCATGTCTAGAAACTGAAGCTTTTTGTCCAGTACGTACCATTTTCTGTCCAATAGTAGTATTTGCATGGAAAATGGGGATGGATGGTGGACGCAGCCAGTTTGGCTTGGCTTCACACAGTTTGGACTTTAGACCTTCGCCGGTCATGTGTATACAGCCAATTTTGTGTCACGAGCCAACTTATTGATTGAACATCTTCTGTCCAACTGTGGTGTTAAATCAAAATCTGCTGCTTGGATAAATAAGCTTCTTTATATGAAGACAGGACATGTATTGACGATCAATCAGTTTCACTTTTCTACAAACATGTAAAGTTATAAATATTCAAGTTAAGGCTTTTATGCATGCATGCAGGCAACATTAATTGCAAAGCCGACGATCTTCGATGATGACAAATTATGTGTGGACACATCAATCGCAAAGCCTACTGAAATCTGGACACATCAAACTTGTACGCAGGGCGCCAGCGGCTCGAGTCAAGCTCGACTCGAGCTCGATATTGAGTTCGAGTTGGCTCGAGTAGAAATCGAGCTCGAACTCGAGTTCAAAATATCAAGCTCGTTAGGCTCGCGAGCTCGAGTATATATATATATTTTTTTTTATTTTTATTTTTAGTATATTTTTTTTATTTTAAGTATATATATATATTTTTTAAAAAATTTTAATAATAAAATTACATATATATCCTTAATATTTTATTATTTATTAAGAAAAAAATATTATTTTATTTTTTAAAAAAAAATAAATTTTTTATTTTTTATTTTTTCGAGCTCGAACTTGAAATTGTCAGTTCGTCGAGCTCGAATTCGAGTTCGAGTTCAATGAAATTATGTCGAGACTCAGCTCGATTAGACCAAAACTCGACTCGATTCAGCTCGTTTGCAGCCCTACTTGTACGTAGATATGGTGAAGGGATAGATAAACTATACTATATCTTTTCTTCTTTTTCTTTAGGGTAAAATATCGCAATAGTCCTTAAACATTTAATACGGTACACTTTTAGTGCTCTAACTAACTAGTAAGTGAATGCATTTAGGCCTTCAATTAATAAGTGTGTACACTTATAACCCTTCTGTCCAATTTCGTTGTTAAGGCCGATCAAAAACACAAAATGAGGGGGTAAAATTGTCGTTATAGAGAACCAAAATTCTTCATATATGGTCTCATCTTTCACTTCTTGGATCAGAAACTCAGATCGTTCTGCTGACATTGAAGGCCCGAGGAGGGGTTGAAGACTTATCAGTTATCAAATGGAAATGCATAATATATACATGGATATTAGATATAACATTTCTAGTTCTGGGAATGAATCCAACTTGGCAGCATCATTATCATCCTTCGAGCACCCAAAAGGACCAAACCAAGTATGAATCTTTTTGAAGCACCTGTTTTCTCTTATCTCCTCCAACAAATCTTTGAACCCTATAATCATTTCCATCTTTCTTCTCGGTTCCCTTGGGTTCTCTGCAATTCCCTTCCCCCTAAATCAACGCTGATTTTCTAGATTTTGAAGTAGAAACTTGCCAATAAATGGCATAAGTCCAATCAGATCCCTCGACAAGCTTGGATAGCCGGGTCCTGACACAGCTAGTGTAAAGTTAAAAAATGATATAATCCTACACACACAAAAAAAAAAGCCCAAAACTTTGAAAGGGGCCACGTGGGTTTCAACTTCGAAGTTCCTAAATTTCTTGAACAAAAGCTGGCTTAATTAACAGAAGTAGCAGTAAATTTCTGAAATTTTTTCATGAAAAACTTAAAAGTATGATAAAAAAAAGGGTCTACTTAGCGATTTCAGAACTTATTTTTTAGGAAGAAACCCCAAAGATGGAGATTAGATGAGTGAGATAACAAAATTACCCCCTCATTTTGTGTTTCCCGTCAACCTTAACGGCAGAATTAGACAGAAGGATTATAAGTATACATATTTATTAGTTGAGAAACTAAATATATATACTTATTAGTTGGAGAACTAACAGCGCACCATATTGAAAGTTTGAGGACTATCGCGGTATTTTGCCCATGAATTTATCAGCCCATGTTAATTAATTTGTGGAAGGATCGTAATATATATTTTGTTACAAATCCTCAAAGGAAAAGAAAAAGGTTTAGGAGAAAAAGCTGTACGTTCCAATGGTTTGTACAGGTGCCTAATGGAGCGGTTACAGTAGTAATGTTGTATCAACAATTTCAGTTTAAGCACATAAATAACTTCGACCAATGTTCCCTGATAGTGGATGGATACAATTAGTATCATATAACTTGATATATACTCCTAAATAACTGTCAACGATGCAGATCCCTGTATTTATACTTTCTTAAAGAATGGCTTCGCAATGATTTAGTTATAATAGAACATCACCATAAAACAATTACCGGGCTCAGCAAGTAAAACTGCATGTTGTCACATAGATCGAGCCGTAGTTAGGGGTGCAAACGAATCGAGTCGAATCAAACTTTAACCTAATGGATCCAAGTCTCAACTTAATTTTACTAATCTCGAACTTGAGTTTGAGGTCGACGAGTTTAAAATATCAAGTTTGAACTCGACCTCGAATTCGAACTCGAGCTTAAAAAAATAAAAATAAATAAAATAATAATATTTCTTAATAAATATTAAAATATTAAAAATATATATGTAAATTTATTATTAAAATAAAAAATAATATATATATAATCGAGCTCGCGAGCCGCTCGTGAGCTAACGAATTTAGTATTTTTGAATTCGAAATTGGACTTAAATAGCTCAATCTCAACTGAAGCTCGATATTGACCGAGTTCGAATCGAGCTCGTACTTGTACTCGAGCCACTCACAAGTGGCCAGATTCGTTTGCGGCCCTAGTCGTAGCAGAATTTATTGTTTCCTCTCTTGTTTTTTGGTAAAGATAGAGCGCAATACGTGTGGATCTTATCATCAAAAAATATGTATAGACTAAGTGGTACATTTTCTCATACTATCACATTGCATAAACAAATAGTTAAACAGGTGCCATCGGAGAGAAATATGCATTAAATAAGCGAAAAAGCATATGCATGATTGCTCCTCCAATGGCCTCAATATGGCTCTTGCACCAAAATTGTTTTTTTTTATCCAGTGTCTCACCTTACCTTTTTTTTATGCACGAAGCTAAAAGGTTGACACATGCAAAGCATTTTCTGGAAAAGAAAATGAAAAGCAAGTTCCCTCTGGAAAAGAATATAAGATCATCTCCAACGTCTTAATCCATGGTGGCGCAACACTAAACTAAGTAGCGTTTGGCGCAAGCTGTTTTTTTTTTTTTTTTTTTTTTCCTCCTCCCTTGCTCTCTCGTCTCATGTTGGTCTAATTTAGAATTAATTCCACTCTACACCCATTAACTATATCTAAATTTCTACTTTAGTCATTAAACTTAAAAATAGGATACTTTAGTCCCTAAATTATAAAATTTGTCTCGCTTAAGTAGCATCATCAAGGAAATAAGATGATATATTTTATGCCTAAGTGGGTATACGGTACAATACTGTAGGGACTAAATTGAAATAAATTTTATAATTTAGGGATTAAAGTGTCCCTTTTTTAAGTCTAAGGATGAGTGTGAAAGTTCGAATATAGTTACAGGGTGGAAAGCGGAATTAACCCTCTAATTTATTACTTGGTACTTTGGTGGAACAATTGTTCCATCTTTTTTTGTCCAACATGAAAAAGGTGTAATTTATACATTTATTTAATTTGTAAAGCACTGAAGAAAAAGAAGCCTGCCCATCACTCTCGCATACCTACTACTTTCATTTACTAATACAACCTTGGATGGACAGATGAAAAGGTCGCCGCATCAAAATTCTCTGTCTGACCTCATCCGGTGCTGTCTTGCATTATCCAATTTCTAATTCTAGGGGGGGGGGGGGGGGGGACTAAAAGGTCAGTGTCGTGTAATTAATATGGTCACATTCCTTGGGAATTTGCTTTACATATATTTCCAGATTACAAATTTAATTTTTCACGAAATATCTGTTTTTTTTTTGGGCTTAATTTTAGTTATGTACACGGCATTTAGTCATAGCAAAAAAAATTGTTTTAAGAAAAAATTAATCCCTCCGTCCTACTTTGATAGTCTTGTTTTCCTTTTTCGTCTGTCCCAAATTGTAGTCCACTTTCCAATTGAAGAATATAGTTGTATTTTAATTTTTCCTAAAATACCCTTATTCAATATAAGTTGTTGTTACTATAAACCTACCTTATTTAATGAGAGTTGATTCTTTTTTTCCCATCAATTCAAATTTCCATAAATTTGTACTCTAATTAATATGAGGATATTTTAAGAAAATAGCTACCTAAATTGATTGTTCCAATTGTTCCAACAAAGTTAACTACTTTTTTCTTAAACTGTGTGAAAAAAAGAATCAGAACTATCAAAGTGGGACGGAGGGAGTATCTTATACACGGTGCATAAGTTCAGACACTCGAGAAGATTATCTTTTCAGGGATAATTTCAAAAGCCTCTCCTAAAATTTCAGAAATTATGTTGACCTCCCCATTGTTTGCGCGAGATGTCGTGAAAGTATTACTCTTTCCTGAGACATTATGCTTTTAATACAAATGGATATTTGATAAAAAAAAAAAAAAAAAGTCAGGGCACTGTAAAATGAAATTAACTAATTAAATCAGAATAACAACCGTTTCATCTCAAGTTAGCGAATCAAAAAATGGTACTAATTGCTACCCTAAGATGGCACCATTTTTGTGATTGACATCACTTGACAATGAGAAGGACAGATAACCTTATATAATCTGGTTGAACAGCATTTGTTGAACAATATAGAAATTTGATAGTTAGATACTGATGTTGAACAATATTTGTATCCCCTATTAAATCTTGGCTCGAGAATACACTTGATGATGTTCTGTTTATTATGTGTTTTTCATGATCTATGCAATTTCGTAAACTTATTTAGTTTAAGAGATAATTAATATGCTTTTCAGAGATGACTGGCTTGTTTTGTTGAGTCTTGTGTCGAGACAAAACTGATTCATGCCTTTGTTGCTAATTTGTGAACTAAGACCTATATGCTTTTTATGCACCAATGCTTTACTTTCACCTTACTAACAACAACAAAAAGATGATTTTTTTTATCCCAGATTTAGATACTTATACTAATAATTTGATAGTTTTGTAGAGCTCATTGTGTCCTTTAAATAGTGTTGCAAAGGACAGAAAATGTGGCCATCGCTGTTTGCACTAGCCATTGCAAAAACCACTTCAAGTTGCTTCAAGTAGTTGCTGCTGTTCAGTCTTTTTAAACTTTACTTATACCCCTAACTTTTATTATTTATTTCATCCTTTACTAATACAACTTGTGAATAATAAAAAAAAGGCATATATGGAACAAAATTATTATCATCTCACTCTTTAAAATTATGTACTTTTTTCTGATTTGCACTGTTTTTGTTACTAAAATCGTAAGTTCAAGGAATGTTAGTGTAATTTTAAAATTTCAAGAAAGAACAGTGAAAGTATCAAAACTTTTTTATGACAAGCAACCTTCATTTTTTACCAATAGAATATCTTTGGGCTTAAAATGTTTTTCAGTTGAGTTTACTAATTAATATTTATTTCCAGGTTACAAATTTAATTTTTCACGAAATATCTGTTTTTTTTTTGGGCTCAAAATTAGTTATGTACACAGTCTTTGGTCAAAACAAAATTTGTTCAAAGAAAAAAATTATCAGTTTAGACAATACCGTTAATAATGAGTTGGATTGTGATTTTTCGCAAAAAAAAAAAAAATTTTACGTTTTCATGAATACATTTTTCAATCACATTTTTACTTGACATACATCAAATTCTATATTATATTTTTTTATAAAAACTCCTAAAAATATCAATCCAAACAAAGTCCAGTAATATAGAAAACTAAAAATAGCAATTTAATACCTTTTTAATATCTTTTGACTTTGAAAAGTATTTGGGCCCAATAATATAAAAACTAAAAAAAAAAGAAGATGTTTTTCACGTAAGTTTACTACAATATTTATTGGTCCCTTTCTTGCCGACGATTTGCATGCAAGTGATGATGGCTAGCAAGTCGTCCTTTTCAAACAGACAGCCATCATCATAACTTAGGCAGAAAAAAAAAATTAAACAGTTCTTCAAACAAATCCGGATGAGAAAAAAAAAATTTGGCACCCATAAAGTTTCAAACCAGAATTGTAGGAAATGACAAAGTATGCAGGTGCTCCAATTCCATTCAATTGCAACCCGCAGGAATCAAAGTGCAGGCGTAAAAGAGGTCCATCACTAGCTGGCTGGATTTCTATTTCTCTGCCTAAAAAGTAAAAAGGACCCCCGGGTCCCTCCACTAGATTGACGCAATTATTTGTCCACCTTGATTATTAATTCCATGATTATGACTCCACTAATCAATGTCTCCTTTCACCATGTACTACTTTCTACAAATTAATACACCTATCTTTCTCCAATTCAATCCCACTAATTTGTTCTTTTTGAAGGAAATCTAGAAGATTTATAGTAAATTGGATTTCTAGGGAAACTGACAAAGTAGTTCATGAATTAGTGCTCTAATTTGCTAAAATATGCGACTCTGCTGAGCTGAGCTGCTCGCCTCTTTATTTATTTAGGCTTTGTTTGGATTGCATTTTTCTGGATTTTTTTTTTATAAAAGAAAATTACTGTAATGATTTGATATTTGTGAGATAAAAAGGCGATTGGAAAATATATTCACGGAAGACGTAACAAATTTTCTTTGAAAAATTACAATCCAAACACATCCTTATTTTTTGTTCAGGAATTGGTGCTAAACGATTACGAGCAAATTTAGTAATAAAATCTTTTTTTTTAATCAAAACACCACGCGCGGCCAGCAGCCGGTGGTGATAGTGGTTTGTTTGGATAGAGTAGTATTATTTGAAATATTATTTGAAATAATTACACTGTTTTTTTTTTTACCCATATCCATTCCTTCATATTCTACTTAAAAAGTTTATGCTTTCAAAGTGAGCATCAAGGTAGTTAATAACAGGAAAGCATATACGTACACAAATCATGAATTGCAAACCAAAAAGACAGCAATGAGTAAATTTTGGCGAACAATACCAATAGCACATTATGTCTTGAGAGAATTAATTAACTGGTATTATTTGGTTCTTAACCAATCATGATGTATACTGCCATAACTTTGCCTTCCGCTTTTATATCGTCTTTGGGGTGGATGATTTTGTCTATCTAATCAGTCGTGGGAATCTGCTTTGCTTTACTAACAAAGTGCCACAAAATCGTAATCATCAAAGTAGTACCAGCGAGCTGGCGCAAACGCACAAATTTCATGCATTCCGTTTATTTCCGCCCCGAGCCAGGGTAACCATCCATCAGCTGTTATGGGAAATACCTCCAGATTACTTTAGTCGCATCGCAGGAGTAATTAGAAGTTTTACTCCCTACACTACAGTAATGGGACAGTAACAGGAATAGAGTAGTTATTAGAGGTTTAAAAAGTCACAAAAAAAAAATGTCCAAATGGTGGATAGTGGTGGATCCACGTAGGATTGTGGGTGGGCAATTGCCCCCCTTCAAATTTGATAAAAATATACAATGCTCTTAAAAAGTTTCAATTTTTTTTTTTTTAAATTTGCACCTCCTAAAATGCACAAAATTCTCTTTTTTAATTGTATTGCCTCCCTTAAATTTGAGAAAATTTCTTTCACCGTCTAAATTATCCTTTGAAATTTTATATATTCCCCACTTGTCCCCTTACTCTGCATTTACCCCCTAAAAAAAGAATTTTTTTTATTGATTATCTCTAACAAAAAATTTTGGACCTGTTCCAAAACTAAACATTAACGATCTGTTTGGATTGAGTTTTATTTCCCTAAATTTATTTGCTTACATCATCATTACAATTTTCAATACACCTTTTTACTTTTCTAATTATCTTTTTATTTCACATACATCACATCACAAAAAATGTTACAGTAAAAATATCTCTAATAATTCACAATCCAAATAGGAAAAAATGATTCCAATAGTGGGAATGGAATTGAAAGTTGAAACGAAGGAAGAGTCAACATTGGACGGTAAAAAAGATTTTTTTTCCAATGATGTTGCGGTCTACCACTGCTACAAAACCAAGCAAGGGAAACAACATTGGATTCTGATTCTGATACTGGGGATTTTGCAGGGGTGGTTGGGTCCGGGTCCGGGTCCTGCTCCAGCAGGTACGGTTTAGACTCCATCATCCATCGGGATTCGCGTTATGCAAGCACGCTGGTGAACTCACAGTCACGGACGGATGGACTTACCCTCCCTCTGTTTAACTTTAATCCCCCTCTCTCTCATTCTCTCTCTCTGACGGACCTGCACGTGTTCATTTGCAGAAGATGAGCCCCTGACTCATGCAGCATGACGCCGTTAGCCGCTTTTAACTGCACTCCACCTCTCTACGTCAATGCTCCTCGTTTACACTTTTTAACTGTACTCCCCTCATTTTGATTTTCAGAAGAGTTTTTACTATGAAGTAATACATTAGAACGTCATACCAGTGAAAGGCATCATAAACACACTCAATAACACCCTAATTAGTTTGTTTAATTGTGCTCCTTTTATGTTGCAAATATCGTTAGTATGGATTTATCAAGAAGTATTAGTGATAGGCATACTAATGAATGAAAAGTTTTGATAGAGTATTATTTGAAATATTATTTAAAATAATTATTGCAACACTTTTTGTGATGTAATATATGTGAGATAAAAAAGTAATTACAAATATAAAAAACTGGATTAGAAAATGCGTTTATAATACAAGCGAAATATTATTTGAAAAATTTTGATATCCAAACAAAGCCATATTTCAAAACTATACGGTGTTTGCATTGAATATTATTTTACTTTATTTACACCTTATTTACACACACTGATTTGCTTGCATCATCAACACATTTTTCAATCACCTTTTTATCTCACATACATCACATCAAAAAAGTATTACAGTAAAAATATCTCAAATAATTTACAATCCAAACGTATTTGAGCAACGACTCGATCATATTTACATATAAGTGTATCTGGACACTCAAGGAGAGAAAACTCCTATCGTCTCTAGGGAAAAAAAAATTACTCCCTCCGTCCCACTTTGATAGTTCTTTTTTTTCATACAGTTTAAGAAAAAGTAATTAACTTTATTGGAACAATTAATTTAGGTAGCTATTTTTCTAAAATACCCTCACATTAATTAGAGTACAACTTTATGGGAATTTGAATTGATGGTAAAATTGTGGGAATATGGATGGTTTTTCACTCATGGTTTGTAGCCAATGATGACATAGTTTGTTTCCCTCTTGATATAAATAAGCTTGGAAAATCTAAATGCATTAAATGTGGTATGTTTATAGTAACAACAACTTACATTGAATAAGGGTATTTTAGAGAAATTAAAATACAACTACATTCTTCAATTGGAAAATGAATTACAATTTGGGACAGACAAAAAAGGAAAACAGGACTATCAAAGTGGGATGGAGGAGTACTAAACTTTTTTGAACTGCTAAATTCCTCAAGTCAGCCCCATCAACTTTGAAATGCACGTCAACTAATAAGGGTAGACAGATACAAGCCTACAAGCCTATTTGGATTGCAAGTTTTTTGAAATTTTTGCAAAAAAATATAAAAATGTGATATATATGATATAAAAATGTGTTGAACAAATTTTTCTAATCCAAACAAGCCTTTAATGTAGTGAATATAGTGTGAGTGAAAGGATTTGAACTTGGACCTCTCACTTAGACTCTTTTTTCCAAATCACTCAACCCAACCCTGCCACTGTATATTTGTTGTCTAATGCTAGAGTAAATTAAGGAACAACTGCATGATTATTATACGGGTAATTAATGGTACTACTTGATATTCAAATGTACAGTCCAGGCATGCCCCAAGGTAGTGATTATGATTAGTACTACTTACTACATTTTGAAGAAAAACTTGTTCAGCATGGTAAAATTTCAACTTTGCCAGCTCAAATGAAAACCAGTATAGAACCAGAAAAGTGGTTATTTACCTTTCCAGTTAGCAACATACACCTAATACGCCAATACACGGAAACAAAATGATTATTATCATGATATGTTTTTTTTGAACTTTTTTTCCCCCTAATCAGTGTTCCAAAGGCACTCGTCATACATGAAACTCACAAAAAATTCATAATTATTATTCTGCCAAACTTTTACTAAACCATTTCTCTGTTTAGTTTCAATAATATTAGTGATTATGTAAGTCCCTAATTAACGAGTTTGCGGGGCACACTGGTTTGATGAACCCTTCTTAATTAAGTACTACTATTTTGTAAATAATGAAACGATTTTTTTTTTTTGCTGCAATGATAACATTCTTATAACTTAATATCCTATTCTACTGGGAAGGAGAAACTAAAGAAACTGTATAAGGGATTATTAAGAATACAGATTGGACTATACCAAAGAGGTGCTCCGACACCTTTTTTAAATTTTTTCAAATTAAGTGGAATTTAAACCTCTCGACCTAGAGTTCAAAAAGAAACTTAATCCCTGTTTGATGGTTACTGAGTCAAATCTCGGTAGTTGTAAATAATGAAACAAATGTAGATGAGATTTCTATACAAGCTCTTGTGATCGTAGATGATCTTGTGCGTTTGGATTGAGAAGATTTGAAAAAAAAAATTTTGCTTCACAAATTTCAGTCACATTTTTATCTCACAGACATCACATCACAAAAGTGCTACAGTAATTATCTCAAATAAATCATCAAAATAAACTCCTATCCAAACAAGGATTCACCCTTTGTTATCTCAAATAAATCATCCCTAACCTGAACTGGATTCACCCTTTGTTAGTATTTCGTAAAGTACAGGCAATTGATGTGGAGGGAGGGTGTTGACTAATTCAAGTAGCAGACTGGTAAATAGCACTAGTGATACACAGCACAAGACACAAATAAAAACAAATAGAATTCAGTAAGGCCACAACTTTTAGCTTAATTAGATGCAAGCATCCAATCACACAAACACAAGAAGTGGATTGGACTAATGTGGAGATTAGCGTTCGTGTTTGGACATCTCTAATCAAGCAGTTCTTCTTCTAAGTTCTAATTCCATTTTCTTGTCAACAACACATGCAAGAAATTTTTTTTTTTTTTTTTGTCTTCCCCAGCTATGCTATGCATGCCAGAAACAAAAGTCCTAAATTTAATGAGTAATTGGGAACCGTGTTCTTGCAGATATTGACCAACCACTTTGACCACTGCCACAGCATATGAGTGAATCGAGTATGAGTTTAATTAATTGTTTTGAAGTATATTTATGTACGTATAGCTGGTACAAATGGTTTTATTAGGATTACAAGCACAGAATCTTGGTCTAGAGAATAATCATGGACGAAGCTCCATGTTGCAGCAGACTAGTGATTCGCTCGCTGTGCATTGAGTATAGTAAAGAAACCAAAAAATTCAGCATCAGCAAATGGGTTTTTTTATGATGCATGACAGACAACGTCTGAAAATGAACGATGAACTAAAAGTGCATAATATTCTACCAAGAAAATGAATGATGAACCGCGATTTCTACCAAAAAGAAGAAGAAGAACAGCAAACCACAACGTCTGGAATCCACATCCATTTACTTCAGAATTACACAAGGACAGAAGGGGATCAAGAACAGAGTATAAGTATCACGGCAGAAAAGGAAGGTGTTACAATGAGTAAAATAAAAGGTTTTCCTAAGTTATCTTCAATTCAAAATACACACTTGCTCTTTCTTGGTTAAGTATATATAATACGGCAATACTCCTAACGTTTCTGGAAAAAAAAAAATACAGCAATAATCACACCAAATTTTTGGCTGGTGGCCACCACCAAATCATTAAAACTTAATGAGGTGAGAGGGCAAGAGTTCAAACCTTACCTCTCACCAATTGCCACAATATATGGGTTTGTTGAACAAAAATTCATAAGGGTGCGTAGTGCACCTCGTACGGTCTAGTGGAGGTTCAGTTCCCTCCGAGTTATTCCTGCATCCGTCTCTTCAGATCTCCCCTCCTCCTAATATAGAATAGTGTACGCACTCGTATGATCCGGTGATAGTTCAATCTTTTCCAAGTTATTCCTGCGTCTGTCTCTTCAGATTTCTCCTCCCTCAATATAGAATAATATAGGTCTATCGTATTCGATATATATCTCGATAAAATATATATATATATATAACACGGCAATGTTCGACCTTCAATTTCATTTTGTTTTTTTGAGCTCCAAACTGAATGGGCTGACAGATATGGGAAGAAAACAAATTGGAAAAGTGAAACGGTAACATATTTTGAAATGGAGGAGGGAGGATGGGTAGAAGACGGAAATGAAGCAGGTGGCTGAGTAGAGTACCGAGTAGTAGGGAAGCAGCGGGGGGGTGAGTGTGGACCATTGTCCCAAAGCGACAAAGCAAAACCAAGTTGGGAACCGAGTCCACACTCATTCCCCCTGTTTTTTGTCATAGTCTCTCTCTCTCCACTCCTCACTCCGTCGTCATACTACTTACCCACCCACTTTTCCACCGTCCTCTCCTTTTTTACCCCTCGTGTCCCAAATTTTTATCACATCACACAAAAAATGGGATCAATCGTAAATGTCAATAGGAGTAAAAAAAAAAAAATCATTAGAAAGGTCAAATTAATATGAACTGGACGGTAGCTGTTTGGATAATTGGATTGCATTTTTTTCTGAATTTTTTGTAAAAAATTACTATAATGATTTGATATATATATAAAATAAAAAATAATTAAAAAATATGATTAACAGAAAATAAAATAAATTTTTTAAAAAAATTACAATTCAAATATTAATATTTTTTATGAATATATTTTTAAATTAATTAATTATTTTATATATATTAAATCGTTATAGTAATTTTTTTATAAAAAATTTAAAAAATGCAATCCAAAACGTAGGAGTAGGAGTGCTACTTTATAGAGAGGGCGAGGAGGGAGGGAAGGAGAAAGGGACGGAGCCACTACTATAAGGTGCATATATAAATAGATTTATTGGATTTTTCGGCTGGAAGAAAGAAAGATAGAGGGGAGGTTTTTTCCTTTTCTACTTAGCTTTTCTTTCTTTTAGACTGAAACCCAACTTGGGAGTTGGGAACGCAAGGAGGAGAAAGGGGAAAGAGGGTGCGCAGGATAAGGATTATAGGAGCACGTACTAGAGAGTAGTGGTTGTTCCAGAGGGAGGCTGCTGCTGCTGCTCCTCCAAGGACTCTCGTGCTAGTAGTCTGCTTCATTGTCCATCCATCAATCCATCCATCCGTCCATGGTTCAGCTGCCTTTTCGGTGCACGAAATGCACTACTCTTGTTGTAGTGTAGTGTAGTGTGGGGTGGTGTGGTAGTGAAAGTTGAAAAAGCCAAACTTACTTCTCCTACTCTCATTTTTTTTTCCTTTAAAATTTTTGCTTAGTTGGGCTTGGTGGGGTGGAGAAGATGACGGGTGCTGAGCTGTTTGGCACCAGCTGCTGCCAGCAGAGGAGGAGGAGGAGGAGAAGAGGGGATAGTTTAGGAGTGAGAGTGGCCGTTTTGTTCCTCATTTACCTGTGCGGTGTTGGTGGCGGTGGCGGTGGCTTCATCTCGCTATCTAGCGCCGCTAGATTGAGTGGTGTTTCAAGGCAGAAACTAGAGGTCCATAAGCACTTGAAGAGGCTCAACAAGCCTCCTATCAAAACCATTCAGGTTCCCTCTGGCTGCCTCTTTTACTACTAGCTCTTTTTTGATTTGTTTTGTTTTTGGGGGTGGGAGGATACTTCTTTTTTCTTGTTTGTTTCACTTTCTTTCCATCTTCCCGTGAGTTTGCAGTTGATTTTTCAAAGAATGTGTGCGGATGCAAGAAGATTGAGTTTTTTTAGATCTTCTCTGCAAGCATTAGTACGATTTTCCAAAAATGTGGGATGAATTTCTACTCTCTTTTATTCTAATGCATTGAATCTCGACTCCTTTTTCGGATTTTCCTTGGCCTCCATTTAATGCTTGAAGGGTATTTACGCCGCTTTTATGATTTCAGTTTTTCTTCTCTCTTTCTTGGGTTTTCCTGGCCAGAAAAGTTGCAATCATACTCTGATCATTCCAAGCACCTACCCCCGGGTCCTGTTATCCTTTAGCTCCAATGATTCCATTGTTCTTTTCTTTCCGTGGATTTTCTTGGTGGTTTGATTCGTGTTTTTTTCTACATTAAATGTTTAGTTTTCCCACTGACTGAGCAGATTTTCTTCTTGTTAGTCCTTTATTTCAATATTGCCTTGAATTATCTTGGCAGAGGAGGAGATTTTAGGCCTGCAAAAGCAAATTTTTGAGCATAAAAGATCTGATTTTTTTTCATATAATGATAATGATGAACAGAGCCCAGATGGGGATATCATTGACTGCATACCCGTCTCTCATCAACCGGCTTTCGATCACCCTTTCCTCAAGGACCACAAGATACAGATGAGGCCAAGCTACCACCCCGAAGGGCTTTATGACGAGAACAAGGTGTCCGAGGGAACTAAGCAGAGCAGAGCAAACCCCATTACTCAACTGTGGCACATGAATGGGAGGTGTCCTGAGGAGACTATACCCGTGAGAAGAACAAAGCAAGATGATGTCTTGAGAGCCAGCTCTGTCAAGAGATATGGAAAGAAGAAGCACAGAAGCATCCCCAAGCCCAGGTCTACTGACCCTGACCTCGTCAATCAAAGTGGTCATCAGGTACACTAAGCCACCGTTGCTGTTTCCTTCTTTCTTCTTTCTTTCAACACCAAAAGAAGAGAAAGAAAGAAAGAAATGAGAAATCGACTTTCTTGTCTTTTTTACTTGTTTATTGATTTTCTTTTTTCCTCTTAAAGTTGCTTTAAAATTCTGAAGCAAAAGCTTTTATTTGTTTTCCGGGGACCAGCATGCAATAGCATATGTTGAAGGGGACAAGTATTATGGAGCAAAAGCAACCATTAATGTTTGGGAACCCAAAATCCAGCAAGCCAATGAGTTCAGCCTGTCTCAACTATGGATATTGGGTGGTTCTTTTGGTGAAGATCTCAACAGCATTGAAGCTGGCTGGCAGGTATGGTACTTTTGACTAAAACCATTTCAATTTCTGCATGACACGTATTGATGTAAACGCTTGGATGGTGGTATTGATGTAAGACTTCAAGATGCTTTTAATATACGTTTTGCACTATTTTAGCCTAATTGAAAGATGCATGTGATTGATTTCTAACAGGTAAGCCCTGACCTTTATGGCGACAACAACACAAGGCTTTTTACCTACTGGACTGTAAGTTGCCCAAAGATTTGTTCTTCTCAAATGAGTTTCATCTACTATCAGCTGATGAGTGACAATAATGGCTTCTTATGCATCCCTTGGCTTAAAATTTGCAGAGTGATGCATATCAGGCCACGGGTTGCTATAATCTGCTTTGCTCAGGGTTCATTCAAATCAACAGTGAAATAGCAATGGGTGCAAGCATCTCCCCTGTTTCTGCCTTTCGAAATTCCCAATATGATATCAGTATTCTCGTCTGGAAGGTAATATCCCAAACTTGCACCATCCTTCCTTTTGTGAGGTCAGAGGTTGGTGAGCACTTACCATAGAAGTTTTTTTAATGAGAAAAATGAAGATGATGATCAGTCAAGGTTGGATTTGGGCATCATTATGCAGGAAAAGTAAACTGTAGACAACACAATAAAATAAATTTTGGTGAAAGTAGAAGAGTATTTTATTCTTGAGAGGCTGAGAGAATCTTGGCATTTGAACTCTCTGACCAATCAACCAGCCTCATGTGGTGGGCTTGATTAGGAGTTCAAGCTCCACTTGTTCCAATTATTACCAGAGCTTTAACTAGTTTCACTGGAAGCTCCTCTGGATTAATTCTTTGACCAAGTTTGATGTTGGCACATGACCATTACTTTATTACACTAGTATCTTGATTTATTAGAATTCGTGTGTTTATATCAGTTGATCGATCAAGTTCTGAATATCTTCATCTTGATAACGTTGTGAAGGATCCAAAAGAGGGGAATTGGTGGATGCAATTTGGGAGTGACTATGTTTTGGGATACTGGCCATCTTTCTTGTTCTCATACTTGGCAGACAGTGCTTCCATGATTGAGTGGGGTGGGGAGGTGGTGAATTCAGAACCAGATGGGAAGCACACCTCAACCCAAATGGGCAGCGGTCATTTCCCTGAAGAGGGCTTTGGCAAAGCAAGCTACTTCAGGAATGTTCAAGTGGTTGATAGCTCCAACAATCTCAAGGCTCCCAAAGGTCTTGGCACCTTTACCGAGCAGTCCAACTGCTATGATGTCCAGACTGGCAGCAATGGGGATTGGGGCCATTACTTTTACTTTGGAGGCCCTGGTAGAAATCCCAATTGCCCTTGAACAACTACCCCCAGCCCCACAAAGAAAAAACTAAAGAAAAAAAAAAGTAGCTACTTCCTCTGTATTATCCGATGTAGCCTCCTGCCTTACCCCCTCTAGATCTGTCTCTCTCTCCTCATTGTACACCACCACCATCCCTCTTTTTTCCATTTTGGTTTAGGTCGAGTTAGTAAAAATGCCACCTTTTCAGTAGTTGGAAGTTTTGTCCCTCTTGATAAGTAAAATTGCGGGGGAAGCGGCCTCAGTTTCTCAGAAGCTCAAAAGAAACAGGGCCTTTGTTAGTTTCTTTATAGCGGTTTGTTCCTTTCTTTCTTTCTTTGATGCTCCACTCTTGGGAGTGCTATTGTGACTAGAAATGGTCTGAGTGTAGTAGCCTAATTGCAGCCTAAATTAATTCTGCAGTACAGGAAAACAAGAAGAGTGTGTATGTGTGGAAAAGCTGTTTTGTCAAATGTGGATTCAAGTAGATAGATACGAGTGGTTTGATTACAATTATTGCTCCTAGAGATGCATGCATGCTTCTCGTCTCTGCATGTGAGCCGATGACATTCAACGTCACCTTTTCGTAAAGTGGCACTCCTATTCCTCCTATATATAGAAAACGATAATGCCCATCTCTCCGACAAATGACTGTTCATGCAAACGATAATGGCCATTGAAAAATCACCAGGCTATCGATCTTGGATTCGTGATGGAAGGAAAGAGTATATGGTGATTGATTGGTGGGTCTCATATTTTCTTCCGGCTGCAGGGGGGGATCCCAGTTATGCTGCCTGACGCATATAAATAATTTCAGTGGGATTCGTTTATGGTGGTGTGGGGTTTTAGTTTTTAGGGTATGTAATTGTTTCTGATCACTGATCAGATCGATTTTCATTCATGGGATATTGCTCAAACAAGCATTTATTAAAGCTTTGAATGTTATTAGTAATTGAATGTACGAGTTCCACTCCCTGCAGCAGCTTAGCAAGCAATAAAAATTGGTGGTTTTCTTGACAGTCGAAAAAATCTCTTCATTTTGTGCTGGGGGTGCGCGTAAATAAATCACTTGAAACGAATCACCCACGAATCACCCTGTCAAGGCAATATATGAAAGAGAAGCAGAGAGACTAAGAGGTGTTTTGAGTGCAGACAACTTGTTTGCAACAATTTCTTACCTCACATACATTAAATCGTTATAATATCTTTTTTTATAAAAAGGAACCAGACAGTAGGCAACAATTAAGGGCGGGGGTGGAGGGGGGTGGGAAGGCACAAACTATTTTAACTATGTATAATGCACATTCTTTGAACCAAATTCTCCGGGGCAATTAAATCCTACCCTACCCTCCTTCATCAAAGTTTTGGTTCTTCTTTACCGTATGGAAGGAAGGAAGGAATGGGATTCTTGTTGAAATTTAGTGAAATGAATGGTGTTTGTGCTATAAGTATTCGAGAACAAACATCAAATTCTGAAGAAGAAGGTTCTGATTCAGCGTCCGACCCTCAAAACTAATTAGAGGATTCCGGACAGCAACGATTAGCAAAGGCAACCACTGCATACCAAATAATATTCTACTATGAAACACAAATAATAATAATGATTCTGCAATCAATAATGGTACATATCGAAATACTGCCACATTGCATGTTCTGCTAGCCCTTGGCTTTGATGATGATTTCCTTCTTCCAAAGAAAACGAAGGGCTCTCTGGATCCACATTAATTCTCTTTCTCATCCAAGAATCAAAAGAGTGGATAGAAGTTGCATGCATTAAACTGATAGGGAGTGGGAATTAAGCTTCAGGAGTATTTATTGGGGTAGTTCCTGCGTACTCCAACTTCAAGATCTCTCCATGCAGGCACAAACTCAAAAAATTGTAGATGAAATATTGAATCTTATTTGTTTGAATCAACATAAGAAAAAAAATACGAAAGTTACTTTATATTGCAACAAAAAAAGAAGAAGATTAATACTAACTAAAAACTCATATATAAGTCCAACAAATCATTTACATGATATTTTTGAAACTTTAATACATTCAAATTTCATTTTATCATTGGAAATCATAACTTTTTTTTAAAGAAATTTTAAAAATCGAATACGGATCAGGTATCTAATTGATTCAATCCACATAACGCAGATACCCAAATATCTGGATAGATATCCGCATTAGCAGATCCGAATACGGATCACAAAATAACTGCTCTCCAAAAAAAGCAGTTATTATACGGGCTCTGATTATCTTAAAAAAAAAACAAAAGAAGAAAAGAAGACAAAATTTAGTAAGTGTATCTGACTTTCTTTGAACCAAAATCCAGCAAGCATAAGCACAAGCATACGGGCATTATTTCTGATGCGGATGGGATGTGCTCCAACACTTTAATCAGCCCACTCACTATAAGGCTACTGCAAAGCCTTGCATGAATATATTCTTATAATCAAGCAATTGAAGCGAGAATTCATGTCTATGTCATGTGGTTACTTCTTATTAGAGGTACTATCGAGCCGAGTCGAGCTCGAGTAGCACCGTACTCAAACTCGAACTCGATCAGAATCAGTGCTACTCGACCTCGAGTTCGAACTCAAACGAGTAAATATATTTGGACTCTAGCTCGACTCGATAAAATAAAATTAAACTCAAACTCGACTCGTTTGAATTCGAGTAAGCTCGAGTAAATATCAAACCCGATCTACTCGAGGTCGAACTCGAGTTTTGAAATAAACCTATAAATTTTTTCTCAAAATATATAATATAAATACAATATGAAAACTCGATTAAACTCGTCGGGCACTTGAGTATTTATTTTTGGAGCTCGAACTCGACTCGTTGAATATAACGAGTAGCTCGAGCTTGATTTGACCGAGTTCGAACCAAGCTTTTTATGAAGCTGCTCGCGAGTAGCTTGACTTGATTGCACCCCTACTTCTGATTGAGTATTTGGCGTACATGATTTTATTCTTGCTCACGTGTTTTCATCGTACTATTAAGAATCACACTTCGCATGAACTTTTTGTATTGTTTTGCTTGTCATTTGGGTTCCATAAGTGATAGTACTACAATGGTCCAAGTGTTAATTGTGATATGAGTTGCTATTGAATTGAACTCAAGAGTTTATAAATTTTGACAGTGTATGCTCTTGTGTTTCAATCTTCCTACTTTTTCCATACAAGATTGTTAGTAATTCATTCATATGTGCTTTTTCTAATGGCATGGCACAACCTAGCTGTAAGTAGGGGTTTCGGATCGAATCTGAATTAGCGGGTATTTGATGCATCGGATTGCATCCGGCTCAAGAAATTAAGCGGGTCAAGATGATCGGATTCAAATATAATTTTTTGTGATCCAGGGATATCCGATCTGATCCATGTGGTATATTTTATTTTTTAAGAAATTTTTATGCATTAAATCCACTAATTTATAATAATTTTATCTCTTGTTTCTTTTTTTTTTTTATATCTATGTCCTCTTTTTAAACTTGGCTTTCTTTGCATATGGTGTTAAGTTTTTAAATACATTATCATATGATTTGCTGATTAACAAAAATTGTAGATGAAATATTGAATCTTATTTGTTTGAATCAACATAAGAAAAACAAAATACGAAAGTTACTTTATATTGCAACAAAAAAAAGAAGATTAATACTGACTAAAAACTCATATATAAGTCCAACAAATCATTTACATGATATTTTTGAAACTTTAATACATTTAAATTTCATTTTATCTTTGGAATTTATAACTTTTTTTTAAAGAAATTTTAAAAATCCTATACGAATCAGATATCGAATTGATCTAATCCATATAACGCAGATACTCGAAATTACATTGGATTATATACTTCCTAAAAGATAAATGATAGTAAATAGGTAAATCACATATTCTTGCAATTATATGGATGAGGAAATTACTATAGTAAGTATTGATTAAACTTTCCTAATTTCATCCACAAAATCGAGTCCATTAATTGTGTGAGAATCTCTCTCATGAGTATTTTATTTATTTACTCTCTTTATTATTATTATTAATTATTTTTTTGTGGGTGTGTGTGGTAAGTTAATAATTAGCAAAATGTACTAGCCCAATAATCATGTTTCCGGGTACTTTGGTAATTTACCTCAAAATTCTCATTCTTGTCTGAAAACCTTTGTGCTCCTACGCTCAATTTGGGAGATTGGTCACACTCTCCCTCCCAGCCTCTCCATGCTTTCCCATAATTAAATCCTTGCCGTTGATGCTCGTATCTTACTTGAGCGTACCATCACGGTCCAGCATCTCGTTTGGACAAAATGTTCGGCACCAGACATGATAGACCTGGCTGTTACAATATTTTATTTCAGTTGTAGTAACATAAGTGAGGATAATTACATCAGCAGTCCTCCAGGGCAGGACAGGACAGGACAGGAGGTCTCACAGATCTTCTTACTATTATCCATTGAGCCTCAATTTTTCTTACCTTTACTCTTTTCTATTGTCTTCTCCAAACCTCTAACTTTTCTTTTTTTCTTTTTTGTTTTTACTTTACTGTGTGAACACACACATTTACACACACATAAGGTGGGAGTAGGGTTTAATTTCTCCATTGATTCTTGACCTGAAATGAAACAAGCCCGCATAATTTAGACTTCCAAGACTTGTTTTTTACTTGCTCCCCTTCCTCTCTCTAGACTTTCTCTGCCTAAATTCTTTGGAGCCCACTGGAGAAAACCCTAGCTTCAGTTTTTTTTTTTTGCTTTTCTTTTTAGGCTCAATTATGGTTTTGGAATTATTAGCTTAAAAATCTTAACTTTTGGAGCTGGGATTTACCAAATAATGCTCCAAATTGTGCCTGCCCACCGAGAACTTTGGCCATGACCTGCTCATTTGAGTCCACTCCACTGAAGTAAGTAAATGGCTCTCAAGTTTTCATCTTTTTTTTTCTCCCCTTTCTTTCTTTTTGTTGAATTAGAATTGTCTGTGTTAATTTTGCTATGTTTCTTTAGCTTTTGGGCAGTTGGTGATGAAGATTTTTACTCCTTTCTGGTGCTAAAAAGTTTTGATCTTGATGTCTATGGGATGAGCAACAAGTAGCCAATTTAGCATTTTTATACTTATCCCTTTTTAAGGAAGCTTTTGATCAATTTTTTTCCCCTTTAATAGAAGTTTGGATTTTCATGTGAATGTTGAATTTTTGTCATTAAAATAGCTTCATATGTTTTTTTTTTCCTGTTATTGGCAGTTGAGAGAGGAAAGGGTGTGTGGATTGTGGAAGGAGGGAATGGAGAGGAATGGGTTGATGTTGGCTTGTGTACTGTCCGGGACACTTTTCTCTGTTCTCAGTTCAGCTTCTTTTGCTATACTCTGGGCAGTCAATTGGCGTCCATGGCGTATTTATAGGTAATAATTGATCTAGTTTAAGTTTGGCATTTTCTCTTCAAATTTTTACTCTAGTAATTGCGTTCTTGATTCTTTGTGATCAAGTATTTATTATTGTTCCCTTTTCATTTGCTACTGTTAGTATGTAAAACCAAATGTACAATTATTGTTTGTGAGATATAGCTCGCCACGTGTTTAAAGTTAGCGGAAGACCGGTTTTTTGCTACATTGTGCCTAAGAAATACAAGTGAAACTTGAATTGCTGCCACTTACGGTTGCGCTCAGTTGAGTTATATTTTAGTAAATGTGGTCTTTTGGAAGTTGTTTATTACGCTGTAATAAATACCAGCTTGATTCTCTAATAGGCAAAGAAAAAATAACAGATCGTTGAGTGAACAGAAAAGGTGTGGAGGTTAGAACAGGAAATGCAAATAGATAGAGGTAGTAGACATTCTAATATAATGTTGCTATTCAATCGCTACAAATGTATCAATCTTGTGTTCGGTAAAGATTCCAATACCAAAACTCTGAACAGAAGAAACTTATATCTTGCACGTTCAAAATTGGTTGTCTGTCTAATCAGGGAGCCTGGAAGTCCACTATCTGGAAGTAAGATTCACTTCTAATACTTCATATTCATTTAAGCAGCATTTTTAAATGCTTTTCCAATGAGGCATTGGATAAAGATGTATGTGTTTCTCACTTGCTTATAAAGAACTTGGCTACCTTTTGCAAAATGGTGAATATAAGTGCTATAGTTTTCTTGCTGTATACACACTGGAGAGTTCGAGGGTCAGATATTAGTTATATTGCATTGTCTAGCGGTAGTTAATTATTGCTTATTCTCCTTTAGTCATGAATTTCTTCTTCAAAGTCTAGTTGGTGTTTATATTTCAAACGCACCTATTGAAGCAATTGGAATGAAAAAGGAGATGTTTTTATTGTAGAATGTTTGTTCATCTCACCAGGAAGGACATTTATATTAAGAATTTAACAGCAGTCCAGTTGGTTATCAGTTCATTGTAAAAAGGATTTGAGGTTGTTTTTCCTAGTTGCCTTCTTATATCAATTGTCTATATAATCGTAGATCATAATCCAGTTTGTCTATCTGGCTAGACTCGGAGAATTTTGGATTCACAGACTGCGATTGGTTCACAAGGACATATTCAACAGGATGCTGATAGCTTTTTAGAAGTGGTGTGATAATCATGTGGATAATGGTTAATTTTGTTTAGTCACTTAAGAAGCAAAAGGATAAGATTGGTTGTATCACGTCGTGACCTAACATCTTGTGGCAAAGGAAGGCACTCTGGGCAATTGTTTGGCTGAACTCAACGATAATAGCAGGGGTCTTTTAAATTTATGCCCTTTCTGAATTCTCAAAGCCACTCTATCCATTGCTGCTTAAGCTTTTTAATAATATAGGTTTTATTCTTATTGAAAAAGGCTGTAGTTAGATGGGGTTTTAATACATTTTGATGCTGGCATTGCTCCTCTGCCCTGTCTGTGTAGAGTTTCAAATTTTCAGATGAATATATCTCTCAGGTTTCTACAGCCCATGTTGAAGATGCTTGGCCTCTTGTATTTTTCACGGTATCAAACAGTGAAAGCACCAAAAATCTAATGTAGAGGCTGACTAATGTCATTGGTCTTCTGCCATGGCCATTTTTCTTTTCTTTGGTTTTAATTTGTCTTTTTATAGCTTTTGCTATTCCAATATTCTTTTCTGTCTACATTTTGTGGCTGACAACAGAATATTATTTTGCTTTCCTAAAAGGAAATCAGGTCATACAATTGCTAAGAAATTATCTCTTTAAGTGCACATAGAACGAACATTTGGTCCAAATCAATGCAGTAGAAAAGATTTGTCTGTACCTATCTGCTTGGACGTTTGTGTCAGAAATGCAACTTTCCGTTAATCTGACAACTTATTTTTGAAATATTTTAAAGTTGGAGTAAGATACCATCTCTTGAGATTTTGTAGGTAAAAATACTGTGTTTCCGATGATCTCTGACAGAATGCGAGCAATAGGTGTTTTACTAGCATTTATAATGGATTATGTTCAAGTTATTAGCATCCAGCTTGATCTATTCCCAGATTTACTTGAACTCCTAAGGAGTAGAAACTGCGTGATATCCTTAGGATTTCTGTTTTAAAAGCGCCTTATGTTGATTCTTTTGTGCATAGGCGCCATAGATTAGTTAGAAGTTGTGTACTGGTTCAATCTTTCACAAGTTGCTGAAATGAAAATGAGTTTCATGAGTGATTTAATTTTATGTACTTGTTAATTTTTTGCAATTTCAGTTGGATCTTCGCTAGAAAATGGCCTGGATTCTTGCAAGGGCCTCAGTTGGGAGTATTATGTGGTTTTCTATCCTTCTCTGCATGGATAATTGTCGTTTCTCCAGTTGCAGTGCTCATTTTGTGGGGATGCTGGTTGATTTTGATACTTGGTCGAGATATAATTGGTTTGGCTGTAATAATGGCTGGTATTGCTCTTCTGTTAGCTTTCTACGCAATAATGCTTTGGTGGAGGACACAATGGCAAAGCTCAAGTATGTAATATGTTGGTTTTATTATTTATTTCATGAAAAATTATTACCTTGATTGTATTATTTAATACAAGACAACTTACAAATTTTTGTATGTGTACAAGTTTTAAAGAATAATCAGGTTGAAACTCTCTAATTGATGAAGCGCATTACGAAGAAACAAAAAAACTAATTATTTTTTGGCAGACTCGTGCATTTTTTTTTCTCAAGTTAGTTGACTATAATTCTATAGCTTTTTAATCTTATCAGCATGATTTACACTTTACATGCTGACAACTCAATCATGCAGACTTCTGCACGTTCAGTTTTGCTGATCCGTCCAAAATAATGGTTTGCTTTTAAATCAAGGCTATTTAAAATATGTAGAACACAACATTGCTTGAACTTCTTTTTATTTATGAATTCATCTGGTTACTTGTATATTGGATGTCATGTGTCCTTGTCCCCCAAAAAGTGGTAAAAGGAATGAGATTTTACAACTAGATTCTGGAGAAGTTCTCTGTTTAACTGATATGTGTTTTAATGGGAAAGGTCTTCCGTTTTGTTAAAGGGTTGTTGGGGAATTGTTATAGTAGTGCACACCTTTTTTATTTTATTTTATTTTTTTTAAATGTCAGAATTTCATTGAAAAAGTTGGCTGAGTTAGCTTTAAACGTTCCACGTACATTTGCAGAATCAGACAACTTTTTTCTCTTGACATACGAGTACATGTGGTTATAAGTAGCATCAACAGGGTGAATACATTTGATTTGACTTGACATTATTTGAAGGTATAAGCCATCCAGTAGGGGTGTGGGGCAGCTATCAGACACGGTCTTTCTTTTTTGAAGGCCATACTTCATCTTCCACTTAACAAATTCCTACACTGTTGAATAGAGCTTCTGTGAGTGATGCAAGTTACGTTTGGTTGACTACCTCGGAAGCAGAGTCTTCTTTACCTTGCAAGTGATGAAGCTAGGGGTCAAGAACATATATCATGAGACAAATTACATGGATAAAGGAAGGGTTAAAAAAAATGAAAATATAGGAAATGAGGGGCATGTAAAACCAATAGTCTTATTATTATGTATATTTGGTGGTACCAAGCTGATAATCACTTTGAATACCAAGTAAAGGAGTCTGTTATCTTTTCCTCCAGATATGTCATTTTTTATGTTTTAAGTTTGACTTTTTCATCCAAATTCCACAGCATTTATGCATTTAATTGGATGATTTCAGTACAAAATATTCTTGTAATGGTTCTCCGTGGAACCATGTTATCTCTAAACACATCTTTTAGTAAAGAATATATCCTTCTGATGTCCAGAGTCCAAAAAATAGCCTTCCAGTTGTTATAGCTCTTCTAGTTTGTTGACTTAAGGCCTCCACAGGCTGCTGTGCATTTGAACTGTGATTTTTTATGTAAAATACGTGTCATAAGAGTCTCATGTCTTCTGACTTACATTATAACCACTTTCAGTTGCCTGTGAAGCTTTTTACAGTGCTCTAAATACTCATTTTAGATCATGGAGCTTATCATCCTTTTTAGAATGGAACTTTTTCTTGATTTCAGGAAATGGTAATGCAGGGTTTTCCTTCTTGTTCTTGTCAACAAAATGGCATTCGTTGCTTTATGTTTATGTTTTATCTTTGTAATTTAGCAATGATATGTGCTAATCATTAAACTTCGTCCTTGTGAAAAAGGGATTGGCTGACATACTGGAATTGATGCCTATTTTTGCAGGAGCAGTTGCTGCTTTTCTTCTTCTAGCGGTTGGTTTGCTTTGTGCATATGAACTCTGTGCAGTGTATGTTACTGCCGGTGCTAGAGCATCAGAACGCTATTCACCTTCAGGCTTTTTCTTTGGTGTCTCAGCAATTGCCCTGGCTATCAATATGCTGTTTATATGTAGAATGGTCTTCAATGGTGTGTTTTGCCACGTGTCTGAATAGTTTGATATATTTCTTCCTAACTCTTTAATTCCTCTGTCCTGCTACTTATAGATTCTTATACTATTGACTTTGACAGGCAATGGCTTGAATGTGGATGAATATGTGCGGAAGGCATATAAATTTGCTTACTCAGATTGTATTGAAGTCGGCCCTGTGGCATGCTTACAGGAACCACCAGATCCCAATGAGTTATATCCTCGGCAATCTAGGAGGCAAGTTCAAATATGTTATGCACTGTAGAGATTCTGTTGATTACATTTCAGTTCATTTAAGTTTGTATCTTGGCTTAAAGAAATGATGTCCTTCTATATATTCGTTAAATAATTCAAATGGATGCATGGTGTTTTGAATTTGCATTGAGGTCTTTAATGCGTTAACTGGTGATTATCAGATTCTTTTTCTATGTTGTGTTATCTTTACCTGTTAGAAGTCTTAGAGTAACCCATATTTTTGTGTTTTCTTGTCTATGCAGGGCCTTGCATCTTGGGCTTCTATATGTTGGCTCACTTCTTGTGCTTTTTGTATATTCTGTCTTATATGGTCTAACTGCTAAGCAGTCACACTGGCTTGGAGCTATTACGTCAGCTGCTGTGATCATTCTTGGTACATCAGCTTTCTGAATCTTGCTGTTGCTTCTTCTTCTTTTGACTCTCTCTCTCTGTATTTGTCTGCTGGTTTCTTTGGCAAGTTGCAGGTAATAAATGTTAAATTGCTCAGCTGTATGTCATCTCTTACTATTACTTTTTAACTCCTGTCAGATTGGAACATGGGGGCATGCTTATATGGTTTTCAGCTTCTTAAAAGCCGTGTTGCAGTACTTTTTGTTGCTGGCACTGCTCGTGTCTTCCTGATATGCTTTGGGGTTCATTACTGGTTTGTATAACATTTGTTGCTTGGCAAATCTCATAGAAAGCACAATCCGCTTTGTGGTTTCAATGTTTTGTACACATTTTTTTACAGGTATCTAGGACACTGTGTGAGCTATGCAGTTGTAGCATCTGTTCTACTTGGTGCTGCTGTTTCACGGCATTTTTCAGTCACAAATCCATTAGCTGCTAGAAGAGATGCATTGCAGAGTACTGTAATTCGCCTCCGAGAGGGTTTTCGGAAAAAAGAACAAAACAGTTCATCTAGCTCTTCTGATGGCTGCGGTTCAAGTGTCAAACGAAGCAGTAGTGCCGATGCTGGCCACCTTGGTAACAGTGCAGGCCCTTGCCCTGGTGATACTAGTGGTTGGAATAATGTTGAGGGGATCAATAGTGATAAGAGCATAGATAGTGGACGACCCAGTTTAGTGTTACATAGTAGTTCGTGTCGTTCGGTAGTTCAAGAACCTGAAGTAGGCTTAATGAATGCTGATAGAAATTATGAATACAATAACTCTTTGGTAGTGTGTTCTAGCAGTGGCCTGGAAAGCCAAGTTTGCGAGTCTAGTGCATCAACTTCTATCAATCAGCAAGCCCTGGAGTTGAATTTGGATCTCTCTTTCCAGGAGAAGCTTTGTGACCCAAGAATTGCCTCTATGTTGAAAAAGAGAGTAAGACAAGGGGAACATGAAATTACTAGCTTATTGCAAAATAAAGGACTTGATCCTAATTTTGCTATGATGCTAAAGGAAAATGGGTTGGACCCAATGATCCTTGCACTGCTTCAGAGGAGTAGTTTGGATGCAGATAGAGACCATCGTGACAATACCGATGTGACAATAATTGAGACAAACAGTGCTGGCAACGTGCTGCCAAATCAAATTTCATTTTCAGAAGAACTCAGACTCAGAGGATTGGAGAAGTGGCTTCAATTCTGCAGACTAATTCTGCACCACATTGCAGGTACACCAGAACGAGCATGGGTCCTCTTCAGCTTAGTATTCATCCTTGAGACTGTCATTGTGGCCGTCTTTCGCCCAAAGCCAGTTAGACTCATAAATGCCAATCATCAACAGGTTAGATTGCTGCTACTTCCAAGAGCTTGCTTTATTATCAGTGCTATCTTTACCTATATGTTGATGACATGTTTCTGGACATACTAATCAATTACGAGTTTGGTTGACAACTATAGTTTGAATTTGGCTGTGCGGTGCTGCTTTTGTCTCCTGTTGTCTGTGCAATCATGGCATTTCTTCGGTCACTTCAAGCTGAAGAGTTGGTCATGACATCAAAACCACGGAAGGTGCATATGATTTAATTTTGTTGTTTCAAGGGGTTTTCTTACCATTTAGGGCATTGCATTGCTGGATAGTATCATATCTAGTGCAGACCTTTTTGTGCCTATTACCTAGCGAATTAAAATATGCATCTTTGTAACTATGCTTGCCTTTTCAATCTAATGATAGTGATAAAAAAAATTGTGCCTGCATCTATATTTCTTCTGCTCGCTTTCTGTTGCATAGCTTTGGCAGCATATACATTTTCATTTGAGCAATCAATAAGTTTGCTGTTTCTTCCGCACTGAGGTTTTAAATGTTTTCCCAGACTGTTTTAAGGAATAGTATTTTTCCTCTTTTCTCTGCAGTATGGCTTTATTGCTTGGATGCTGAGTACTTGTGTTGGTTTGCTGCTTTCCTTCTTGAGGTATAAACCCACTATGTTGCAGTATGGTACTGTTTTTTAAATTGAATGAGTTGCATATTTGATATTGCATAACTTTTTATGAATCATGAGTTGCATATTTAATTTTTTTCCTCTTCAAACTTGATGAGTTTCTGATTTTCACATGATTAATTTTGGTCAGACAATTGTGTTTATGAGATTGTCTTCTATCCGTTTTTCTGTGTCCTGATGTTAAAATGGAGCTGCTCTTTGTGGTTCTAAATTTCATATATATGGCTAATTGTACTTTAGTCAGAGCACAAAATGTAACAAAGTTGCTCATTACATGTTGCATCAAGACGTTTCCTAACACAGCTTTTGACCCTTACTGAGGTATGTTTTGGGTCTAAAGATTCTGAGGAGATTTTTAATTATTTTACTGCATTGTACTTAGGAAGCGTCCCTGGGCAGTAACAAAAAATGTAGTATAAGTGTGATTCTGCACTGCAGGATTTGAAATGGGTACCAGGTGTTGGACTCTGAGAATCTGTAACATATTCAAATTTGTTTCACTAGCCAGTTAACATGGCAACTCTGACTATAAGAGAACACCTGAATTTGCTAAAAGAAAGACAATTTAGAGAAGTGAGAAGTGGCTTAACCTCAAAAATGATACAAAGCAGTTACAATGTTTATTTATGACTTGAGCAATATTATAAACTTTGACTAATTAGCTGAGTAGTCCCCTAGTAAGCCTGACCAACTCATTTGGGTTGGGTGATTCTTATTCTGTAGTTGTTTGAAAGTAGAGATTCTTGTATATCATTAGGAACCAAAGAATATGAAAAATGTAATATTTTTTGAAAAAGAATTTGAAAGGTTTTTCTCAAGCTTTCTTCGCATATTTCATGCACAACCGAATATTGAAGCACCAAAAAGTGTAAATTGAGTCGGAATGTAGTTGAGGAAAGCTAAATAAAAAGAAACAAAATTCCAGAAAGCTTAATTATAATAAAAGTGGGAAACTCTTGTCAACTGCTTTGCTTGTCTTAATCATGCCTGGGTGATCTTCTCCTTTCCATAATTTAGTAATGGACTAGACCACCTAACATAATCATCTATTTATATCTACTTGTATATAGAGTAAACTGCAGAATAAAAGTTGAGTGACAGGTCTCTGGCCTAGAATTGACTCAACCAATCTCTTGAGATAATGATTGGGATGGCAGTATAGTAGAAAATATTTCACAAACATCTCCTCCCTCCCTCTCTTCTTTGTATCAGCCTTAGGACCCAAGGGCATAATGAAGTCAAAGCATCATTTTTCATGGGGAATGTATCTTTGAAATGATTTATGGACTTTATACAAGATGTTACTGAACTGCTGTTCATGATTCTAGCACATATCTCTGATTTGCTCAAGGTAGAGTTGTAAAATAGGTAAAAAGTTATAATCTCAGTAGATTGTTGTAAATTTTGGGTTAATGAAAGCAAACTTAAAAGGATCTATTTTTGTTTCATATCGCATTGCTAAAAGTAAATATTTGATTTGCATTTGTTAAAATTTATCTTTCATGCCTATTGCATGTCTTTGACTAGAAAGATTTCTTTTGTCATGCTTATAGAATGTTAATCTATTTGTACTTGGATCAAATCTGAATTTAGAATTATCTAAATTGTTCAAATGGAACTCTGGCTTCTTTCTTTTGTTCCTTTTCCTTTGTGGTGATGCAGTTGTAATTCCAATCATGAATGTTATTTGAACATTTTATTAACGTCTGTTCTTCAGCAAGTCGTCGGTTCTTCTTGGATTGTCTTTGACGGTACCTCTCATGGTGGCATGCCTGTCTATTGCCTTTCCTATATGGGTTCGCAACGGTTACCAGTTTTGGGTCTCCAGAGTTGATAATGCTGGTCATACAGGCACTCATCAGATTTTGGGAATGAAAGAGGTCTAGTCTTTTGCCTATTTGAATTTCTGTTTATGTTTTCCAGCAATTTGTTGTCCAATAAGAAGAAGAATTTGCTTAATCATTACAGAAGTGTAAGTAATGGTTGTTTCCTGCCTATTGTGTAGCATCTTGATGTGAGACTCGACTTTACTCTTATGTTCTACTTTTTGAATGATAATACACGCAATGATGGAAGTTGGTATCATTTGTTGAAAATGGCCTTATTGGAGATTGTCTGCTCTATTTTCTATTTCATTTTGTAGGTCTAAATTTAGAGTAACAACTTAATTATGCTTTTGCAGGGCGTTGTTCTTTTGATCTGCATTGCCTTGTTTGCTGGGTCTGTACTAGCTCTGGGTGCTATAGTATCTGCAAAGCCATTGGATGTTTTAGGCTACACTGGGTGGACTGGTGGAGAGAACAGCGGCACAACACCTTATACTTCATCTGTATACCTTGGCTGGGCAATGGCTTCGGCGATTGCTTTGCTGATTACTGGTACATTGCCAATTGTTTCATGGTTTGCAACTTACCAGTTCTCGCTCTCATCTGCTATATGCATTGGTACATTTGCTGGTAATGTCTTCATTGTCCTCTATGACTCTTTGTTCTCAATATGTTTTTTTCTCCCACTCTATATTGCTATTCTATTTCTTGTTAACATGTTTGTTTCTGTTCTTATGTTTATAGCTGTGCTTGTGGCTTTTTGTGGTGCATCCTACTTGGAGGTTGTAAGTTCCAGCGATGACCATGTTCCAACAAAGGCTGATTTCCTTGCTGCCCTGCTTCCATTAATTTGTATTCCTGCACTGTTGTCACTTTGTTCTGGTTTACTCAAGTGGTATGTAATTCTTTAACTCTGAGCAACAGACCTTACTAAGCTTGATTTGTTATAGCATTCCCTGATATTGGCATCTACACGAGTAAGTGAAAGTTAAGATTTGAATAAACTGGTATCTGCTACAAACCTCATTTGCAGGAAAGATGATAATTGGAAACTTTCACGAGGTGCTTATGCATTTATCTTCATTGGTCTTCTTCTATTGCTTGGTGCAATTTCAGCCATTATTGTAACAGTTAAACCATGGACGGTAAGTGAGCATAACATGGTATTGTTTCTTGCAGGTTTTCACCTTCTTGCATGTGCATAACATCTTTTTTTTTTTTGGTTACTTTCGGGTATTGCTACAGATAGGGGCGGCATTTCTTCTAGTTCTCCTCCTCCTTGTGTTGGCTATTGGTGTTATACACTATTGGGCTACAAATAATTTTTATTTGACAAGGGCGCAGATGTTATTTGTATGTTTCCTTGCATTCCTTTTGGCCCTGGCAGCATTTATAGTTGGATGGTTTCAAGGTAAAGACTCATTTCCATTTATCCCTGAGGAAGATCAGGCTTTATTACTACTGTTTAATCTTTTATCCTGACTTTGGGCTCTTCCTTTTTATCTTTGTTTCATTATTTCAGAGAAAGCTTTTGTAGGTGCCTCTGTTGGTTACTTCTCATTTCTTTTCCTTCTGGCTGGAAGGGCGTTGACCGTGAGTAAATTCTCATTATGGAATTCCAGATTGACGCATGCTATTCAATTTCACTTTCTCTTGCAAATCAGGGCTTTATCTATGCTGAAATGCATTTACTCTTCACTTCTAGATATTTTTCCGAATTAATTATTCTGGTACTAATTTCTTTTTCCTTTTGTTTAAAGGTGCTGCTTTCACCTCCTATAGTCGTTTATTCGCCAAGGGTATTACCTGTGTATATTTATGATGCGCATGCAGATTCTGGGAAAAATGTCAGGTATGATAAAGTATCTTCATTTTTGACATCAATTGGCCACTAATAATTTTGATTTCCTTCATATTTCTCCCAAAAATTGGCGTGTTTTGTATTTTACATGCGGCGGTGTTGTGGCTAAATTCACAGTGCTGCATTTCTTCTGCTTTATGGAATTGCACTGGCTATTGAGGGCTGGGGCGTTGTTGCTAGTTTGAAGATATATCCTCCCTTTGCTGGTGCTGCGGTTTCGGCTATTACACTTGTTGTGGCTTTTGGATTTGCTGTCTCTCGACCATGTTTAACTCTTGAGGTTTGCGCATTAAATCACAAATCTGATATGCATCCAACTAATTTTATCTTTGTATTGGTTTTCTTTCAATGTGCTCTTCCCTATTCATTGTCTGACACAACCTTTATAATCAGATGGTGGAAGATGCTGTTCACTTCCTCAGCAAGGAAACTGTAGTGCAGGCAATTGCTCGATCTGCTACTAAGGTGCTTTGCTTCTCTTCAGGCCCATTTTGTTGTAAATCCATACAGAATCCTGGGAATGTGCAACTCTAGTGGTCAAATGCTACTCACCATTATCTCCTTGGTCTTCCTTCTGATTCTGCGCTCTACAGTTTTCATACCCTTTTTGGATTAAGGAGCTGCAGTATTTCACTTGGTTATACTTTCTGAACATTCTAAAATGCAGTTATTCTGTTTTGTCACAAATTGCATAATGTGGGGACTGATCTTAAAGAAGGGTGGTTGGATTAGATTTTAGAGGATGTGGAAAATCACCTACTTCAGCAAACTTATGATAAACATGCACTGAAGTTTTCATCAATTATTTTGCTATGCGAACTACTCCGTGTCTGCTAAGCCTTGTCTTTTTAGACAGGAAAATACACAGACACACAGAGTGTGTCCACATTAATGGGTTTGGAAATGTGGATCTTTAATGCAATTCAGGCTATATCATCAGTATTTGTTTACAGTTATTCATGCTAAAGCATGAATCATAAATCTTGATACTTTTTGTTGCATTTTAAGATTCTATCTAATTATCCTCCTCTAGATTGGTAAGAGATGTGAGACTTGCAAGATATTGATCTGGATTGTGTTTGTTGGGATTGCTTGAATGGTAATCATGAGTGCTAGTTGTCTGGTGTGCTTCTATTGTTGAGCTAGTACAGTGTGTGTGTCATAGTTGGTAAGGGATCAGACCATGTGATTACTAGCAGTGTTAAGACTAGGAGCACCTTAATTCTAATTTATGGTGGCCAAAAGGCAGGAGAGGCTGTATGATCTTAAATATCGTTTGGACATTGATATGCACAAGAGATTGTTAAATAGGCTCATCTTCACTTGAGTGGATTACAACTTGTTCTCTCTGGCAAAAGTTTTAGGGTCATCCCTTTAGGCAGTCAACGTAACATTGTTTAAATTTTTGGAATAAATTTTCCTTGTGTTATCTAGAGCACAGTGTATTTTGGATAATAATTAGAGTCATTTTTCTTAATTGCAGTGATATTCTTATTTGGCAGGAGTATGGATCATTACTTTTCCTATGCAGTCATGTTTTTTCTGGTTAAAATAATTTTGTAATTTTTAATTGTGCAAGACTTTTGCTAGAAATTTGCTGTTTCAAAGTTGAAGTTGTTTAACTCATGGCAAGACTTTTGTAATTTCTAATTGTGCAAAACTTTTGCACGACTTTTTCTCATGGCATTTTAACCATATGAAGTTTGAGTTGTTTTTTGTGGCGTAATAGGCAAAAAGTGTTTGTTGTATAGCTTGTTCTTGCACTAGTCGTGATCTGAGATACTTGCATTCTTTATGCAGACCAGAAATGCGTTATCTGGAACTTACTCTGCTCCACAGAGGTCTGCCAGTTCAGCTGCCCTTTTGGTAGGAGATCCTACTGCAACACGGGATAGGGCTGGCAATTTTGTGCTTCCTAGAGCCGATGTCATGAAATTGAGAGACCGTTTGAGAAATGAAGAGCTGATTGCAGGATCATTCTTCCGTAGGCTAAGAAACAGGAGGATACTGAGGCATGATGCAGCCAGTGATATAGGACACAGAAGAGAAATGTGCGCACATGCCCGAATTCTAGCTTTGGAAGAGGCAATTGATACTGAGTGGGTCTATATGTGGGACAAGTTTGGTGGTTATTTGCTTCTTTTGCTTGGTTTGACTGCCAAGGCTGAGCGAGTGCAGGTGATTTTTATAAGTGGCTAGAATGCTTAATTTTCAAGGTTATATGCTTATTTTTGCTTTTCTAAATCCTGTCTTTTCTCCTTGTCTTTCAGGATGAAGTTCGCCTAAGACTTTTCCTTGACAGCATAGGATTTTCAGATTTAACTGCAAAGAAGATTAAGAAATGGCTTCCAGAAGACCGTAGACAATTTGAAATCATACAGGAGAGGTAAATCCTTCCTTTTTCAGCAGGTTATATGCTTCTAATCTTTCCAGCAGAGTTATATCCAGTATTATCTCTTCAAGGCCTGATTTATACATAAAGCCATAATAATCCTAGTAATTTTGTAAATATACCTTGTTTTGACATGTGCAGTTATATAAGAGAGAAGGAGATGGAAGAGGAAATGTTAATGCAGAGACGTGAAGAGGAAGGGAGGGGTAAAGAAAGGAGGAAAGCTCTTCTGGAAAAGGAAGAACGGAAATGGAAGGAGATAGAGGCTACTCTTTTGTCATCAATTCCTAACGCTGGGAATAGGGAGGCAGCTGCCATGGCAGTTGCTGTGCGTGCTGTAGGAGGTGATTCTGTCCTTGATGATTCTTTTGCACGTGAAAGAGTCTCAAGCATTGCACGTCGCATACGGGCAGCTCAATTATCCCGTCGGGCACTTCAGGTTGTCATTTTTTTCTACATGTACTAGTATCTTGTTGTTTAGACAATATCAGTTATATCTTTGGTGTCTACAATAATCCTCATCCTTTTTGTCGTTGATAAGTTGAAGAGGATTTTGTTCCTTTGTTTTATCTGTGTGCTTGTTATATGTATTGAATGCTTTGGTAAAGCGGCCTGGTCTTTGATTATTTTGCTGATACTACTGAATAGAAATTGCTGATTGAATATGGTTTTTAATTTTTTTTCTGTATATTGTGGTATAACAGACGAAAATTACTGGTGCTGTTTGCGTTCTTGATGATGAACCCACAACAAGTGGCAGACACTGCGGCCAGATTGATCTTACCCTTTGTCAGAGTCAAAAAGTTAGCTTTTCTGTTACTGTGATGATACAGCCTGAGTCTGGGCCAATATGTCTCTTGGGAACTGAATTTCAGAAGAAACTGTGCTGGGAAATTCTTGTGGCTGGTTCAGAACAAGGCATTGAAGCTGGTCAAGTTGGGCTTAGATTGATTACTAAAGGTGATAGACAAAGTACTGTGGCAAAGGAGTGGAATATAGGTGCTGCAAGTATTGCAGATGGAAGGTATGTATCTCTGCAAATGGCTCCGTCTCCATTGTTTTTTTTTTTATTCT
The DNA here is from genome assembly GCF_036785885.1 of Coffea arabica. Classification (NCBI taxonomy): domain Eukaryota; kingdom Viridiplantae; phylum Streptophyta; class Magnoliopsida; order Gentianales; family Rubiaceae; genus Coffea; species Coffea arabica. Next base: position 394,823 of record NC_092311.1, read on the forward strand.
TTTGGGCACCCTTTTCTTGGGGTGGTTTTTTGTTTTGGGGGGGGGGGGAGGGGCTTTGAATTGACTTTTGAAACTGAAGTTTACATCATTACAAATGCTTTTCTGCTTTGCCTGGACTTTCCTTCTTACTATGAAACATTGTGTTGCAGGTGGCACATTGTAACAATCACCATTGACGCTGATTTAGGTGAAGTGAATTGCTTTTTAGATGGTAATTTTGATGGCTACCAGGCAGGACTACCGCTCTCTGTGGGAAATGGTATATGGGAGGATGGAACAGAAGTTTGGGTGGGCATTAGACCACCCATAGACATGGATGCTTTTGGGAGGTCAGATAGTGAAGGAGCTGAATCCAAAATGCACATAATGGATGTTTTCCTCTGGGGAAGGTGTTTGACTGAAGATGAGATTGCTGCGCTTGCTACTGCTATGGGTTCCGCTGACTACAACACAATTGATCTTCCTGATGATAATTGGCAATGGGCTGATTCTCCTTCCAGGGTCTGATATTTTGTTATATTGCTTCATACTTGTCTATTCAAATTTTCTATTCCTAATATCTTCTAATGTAACACCATTCTCTGTGTTTTATCTTTGTTAATTTGTTAATTGATGATTTTAACCACTCTGCTGAGTTCTCTCTTGATGTTCTTGTCTCAGGTTGATGAATGGGAGAGTGATCCTGCAGATGTGGATCTTTATGATAGGGATGACGTAGATTGGGATGGGCAATACTCAAGTGGGAGGAAGAGGAGGTCAGACCGTGATGGGGTTGTAGTGGATGTGGATTCCTTTACTAGGAGATTGAGGAAACATAGGACGGAGACCCATGAGGAAATCAATCAGCGGATGCTTTCAGTTGAGTTAGCTGTCAAAGAAGCTCTCTTGGCAAGGGGAGAGTCACAATTTACAGATCAAGAGTTTCCTCCTAATGATCGTTCCTTGTTTGTCGATCCTGATAATCCCCTTTTGAAGTTGCAGGCAACTTCTCTCTCTCTCTCTCTCATGCGCAGCTTCTTCTTTCTCTCTCTCTCTCTTTCTAAATTACCAAACTTTGTTCTTTAGGTTGTGTCTGAGTGGATGAGGCCCACTGATATTGTGAGGGAGAAGCAGCTGGACTCTCGACCATGCCTATTCTCAGGTGCTGCGAATCCCTCAGATGTTTGTCAGGTATGAAGGAAATTTGTGAGTGCAAGTAATCCTTCTATATCCCTCCCCTTTCAAGGAAAACACACAAACATGTGCATCTTGTTTATTGAACGTGTTTAGCTCTTAGTCTCCATGCCGTATGACTAAGTTTGTTTGGACAGGGCCGACTGGGTGATTGTTGGTTTTTGAGTGCTGTTGCTGTGTTAGCCGAGGTTTCGCAGGTGTCAAAAGTTATAATTACACCAGAGTACAATGATGAAGGAATCTATACAGTTCGCTTCTGTATTCAGGTAATGTCACTTTTTGTTGTTGATCTAGTTTGGCCTTTTTGCTACCTTTTGTGATAAAACCTTGGTGATTATTTCATGGGACATAAAACTTATAGCAAGTATCTTTATCATGCACAGAATGGTGATACTCCAATCGTCCACCTGACCACTTGTTACATGTCTGTCACTTTTCAATTCCCGACCTTTATTAACCATGAATGTTTCTTTTTTCTTGTTTCTTTAATTTCAGGGGGAATGGGTTCCTGTTGTGGTGGATGACTGGATTCCATGTGAATCACCAGGTAAACCTGCATTTGCCACCAGCAGGAAGCTGAATGAGTTATGGGTATCTATATTGGAAAAGGCATATGCAAAGCTTCATGGTTCATATGAAGCATTAGAAGGAGGGCTTGTTCAGGATGCTCTTGTGGACCTCACTGGAGGTGCTGGCGAAGAGATTGACATGAGAAGTGCTGAAGCTCAGATTGATCTTGCAAGTGGAAGGCTATGGTCACAATTGTTACGCTTCAAACAAGAGGGCTTCTTATTAGGTGCTGGTAGCCCTTCAGGGTCAGATGTGCATGTGTCTTCAAGTGGAATTGTTCAAGGGCATGCTTACTCAATATTGCAGGTATTAGTCAACTACCTTGTAGATGAAGATTCTTTTGGTACCAGTCAAAGCCAATTGTAATGTAGTTCGTTCTATTTAACTTATTCCTCAGGTACGAGAAGTAGATGGCCACAAGCTTGTTCAGATCCGGAATCCATGGGCAAGTGAGGTTGAATGGAATGGCCCTTGGTCTGATTCATCATCAGAGTGGACTGATAGGATGAAGCACAAACTCAAGCACGTCCCACAGGTGAGCCCTTACTCTATTTAACATTATCAGTTTGTCACGAGATTTTTGGTTGGTTTGCACATATGTTGCTGCATACATACGAAAGCCTTAGATTTTTTTCGATGAAAATTGGTCATGTCATTTTCCTTCAAACAGGCAAAAGATGGTATATTCTGGATGTCTTGGCAAGACTTTCAGATACACTTTAGATCAATATATGTTTGTCGTGTCTACCCGCCAGAGATGCGTTATTCTGTCCATGGCCAGTGGCGAGGTTATAGTGCTGGTGGCTGCCAGGATTATGATACGTGGCATCAAAACCCACAATTCCGATTAAGGGCCACTGGGCCTGATGCATCATTTCCCATACATGTATTCATCACCTTAACTCAGGTGCAGTTTATATTTTCCTTTTTGATTTTTGGAGGTCATGATAAGTTGTCTTTTGTTGGCTGAAGGCAAACTGACCTTCTGCATGGCTATCTTTAGGGTGTGAGCTTCTCAAGAACAACAGCTGGCTTCAGGAATTATCAGTCTAGCCATGATTCGATGATGTTCTATATTGGGATGAGGATACTGAAGACTCGTGGTCGTCGTGCTGCTTATAATATTTACTTGCATGAATCAGTCGGTGGTACAGATTATGTAAATTCCCGGGAAATTTCTTGTGAAATGGTTCTTGATCCTGATCCAAAGGGTTACACTATAGTGCCGACAACAATTCATCCAGGAGAAGAGGCACCTTTTGTCCTTTCAGTGTTCACGAAAGCCTCAATCACCCTTGAAGCCTTATAGCATGCAATGACTACCCTTGGGTGTTTTTGTATACTTTTGGGTTCAGAGCTCATGTGAAATGATTGGCATTCTGGCTTTGAGAATGTCCACAATTGTGAGCTGGCAGAAAGAAGTCAAAAATGGTGGTGGATTGCATATGGTAATTTTCTTACAATGAACATATATGTCCTTTGTCCTTTCTCCTCAGATTTTTGGTAAACAGATACTTCTTCCTTTTTACTGGTTACTACTGCCCTTGAGGGAGCCCCAGATTGCACTAGTAGTTCTTGTTTTCTCAGCTTCACTGATTATTTGCTATCCTGATTGTTATAATTCTATAGCCGCCTTGTTTGTTCCTTTTTCTACTCCTAAAGTATCAGAAACTGACATAAGATGGTTTTGGGGGAACAGAAAAAGAAGGATTTGGTTGATTAGAATAGGTTGAGGACTTTCAGGTTCCCATGCTTGTGTCTCCTTTGCTGTTGTTTTAATATTTGTAGTTTGTTTCTTTACAAAATTTGTGCTCATTTATCTTTTGATTTGTCCTTCTCTTTGGCCTGTATTGATGTAAGAAACAGTAGCAAGTTTCACCAAAGCTTACTTGTCTTTCTACATTATTCAGCATACATAAGCTAAACCATATAAAGCATTGTAGCAGCATAGTGAAATTGTTTTGTGGACATTTATTATGTCTTTAAAGTTTATCTGAAATTTCCGTGTGATTCTGATTTCAGCTGGATCGGCGGCGGCTTGTGATTCAGTCTTTGGATTGTTAAAGCTTGCTTTCAACTTGTGGATTCTGCTTGGGCTGCAATTTATTGGATTAATACTATCAGCTCTGCTTTTCTGCTTGAGATTTGATCTGCTGAATTGAGTGAGGGGAGGGTCCTCGGGGATCAGGAAATGTAAATGGGTAGATGTTGTAAGAATATAGAATCTAATCATGTAAATGAGGTTTAGTGGAAGAATTGCCAAAAGAGATAGGGGAATTAGGTATATGTTGTTAAAGGATAACTGCTGAGGAGCAACGTGGCTGAATTCGGTTTGGGGATTCTGCTGCAATTTTGGAAATTGCTTGATAGGTAACATGAATTGTACATAAATCTTTTTTCCTTGCTATGGAAATGGAACCTCCCCATTTATATTCTTTTATCTATAAGAGTCCTTTTATTGGTAGAAATCAATGGCAGTCATGCTATTTGTTTGTTTGTGTGGAGTGGAAATTGCATTCTTTCTTTAGCTAATCTTGTTGCATTCTTCCTTTAGCTAATATTGTTGCACTCTCTCTATCTCATCTTGTCACATTGGGTGGACAAGAAAATTTGGGTGCTGATGGGGGTTCTAGTCTTCTAGACTTGCATCTCTGTGTCATCTACCTCTCCGGATGGAAACAAGATATGATTTTTAGATTCCAAGCAAAAGAGAAAAAAAATGGTTATTTTGCAGAATTCTCCTTGTCTCCATCAGGAGTCAGTACCCGAGGGAAAAGAATTGATGGCATGTTTTAAGGGTCTTGGAATATAATAAAAGTACGTATATATGTTGCCTGATAGGTGCTGTCTGTGGCCAGTGAGGGATGGCACCAGAAGCTGCCTCCCAACATTTAAAGAGCTCTTTATTATTGTAGTCTCCTCTTTGTCATAACTTTTGTTTTTCCAAGATCCATCCTGAAGAGAGCAAGCCCCATCCCCAGTCCCCACCCACCACATTGGATCAAGTCAAAACCTAACTTCTTATCCTTCCCATTGATCAGTAATTAGGGTAGTAATTAAGTACCTAGTAGAATGTAGCAACAGACAAGTTTTGATTGCTGTGAAAGATGTTGGGAAGAGGTCAACAACAGCTGTGGAGATGACCCTTCAGCATATTGAAGAGAAAAAAAAAAGGTGCTGGCTGTATTTGTACAGGGATGAGGAAGGGAAGATCCACAACCATTCATGATTCACCCGCCTCGAAATGAAGAAGAAACAGCATTCTACCATCATCAAAGGTTCAACAAAAGAGCATCAAAGTTTTCATTTCCCATTAATACAATGCAATCCGCCACCTCTGCTCTGCCAATTTCTTTTACAGCCTTGAAACAATTCATTGATTGGTCTCTTTGGGTCACCCTCACTCCTGCTGCTGCTAGTGTAGTAGCACTTTCACAATTCAAAATTCAAAGTTGGAACAAGAATTTCAAGAATCATTCGGAATCGCTTTCCATGCTTCCCATGGCCTTCAGTCCCCTAGGTTTCTGCTCAAAATGAATGCAGACACAGGAAGTCAATTAAGCTTTTTCGAAAACGAAGTTAGTAGTACTTTACTGGAAGAAAGATGGAAGAATAGGGAAAATGCAAATACTAGTACCTACCTTTTTAGAAGTCTTCTTCTCTCTGACTTCATACCGCTCTTGGCACAGTTCTGACAACCACGTACCAGGACTCACCAACTGCGCAGTCATGAGGGAGATCTTTCCAGTTAGAAAAAAGCAATGCTAGCAAAATCAAGAGGATCCCAGATAAGAACATACAACTAAATTTTGTTGAATTCAGAATTTATCATGAATGCATAAAAGGAACTTACGAGCAAAGTTTTCTGTATTAGCTTGGCCCTTTTCTTAGGTCTTTGAGGCAGTTTACACCCTTTCATAGCCATAAAATCTTCCTCTTTCTCTTTATTTGAGAGTGTCACTAGTAGTTTTGGCCAAACAAACTTTTTCTTCTCCTCCTTAGCATCCACAAACATCTTATGATTCTCATCCAAACCAACCGATCCCCTCGTCGTGTAATACCGGTCTTCTTTCTCAGGAGACAATGACATTGATGCCTTGCGATTCTCGTTGCCATTGGATCTACTCATTCCTAAATCCCTGTGTCAACAGAAAACCACCCAAAACTAAGCCCTTCCTTGTTTTGTGACTGAAAAGAATTTTAGTTTCCAGACAGATTCCTCAAAATGATTTTGGTTGGTGAGAGAAGACGAGACCTTACATTTGCACTCAAGTTGGTTACCATCTGAAGCAACTTATCCTTTTTATCATGTCACTTTACCTCACCAATCATGAGCATAATTCCCAAAGAGAGTTTGCACTCAACAAAACCTAATTTGATGTCCTCACTTTATCTTTATTGCAACGCTGCTTTAGAAATTAGGATGTCATCCAACAACCAAAACACTGATCTACTAAAGTTTAGCAACCAAATTCCTAATCAATTTGAGCACTGCAGCATTTCTAGATTCATTCCTTTCCCATGAACCATATCATATCAAAACCAGAAATTTCCCTCTATAATTGATTAACACCACAGAAAACACACACATGACAAAAAATCTAAAATAAGTTCTGAAAATACAGTGCCACAGCACACAAAATAATGTTCGATCAAGATCTCGACTTTTTTTTTGTTCCCCCTTCAAGGAGAACTCAACCTTAGTATAGGACAACAAACAATGTTTATCCTAATAGGATGTAATTAAAGACTAGAATCTGATACACACAGTTGTTACCTGTTGTTGATGCGATGGGGAGAAGGAAGAGGAGGAAGAGAAGCATTATGCTGAGGTTGTGCTTCTTTGTTGTTGTTGTTACAGCTATCAGCAAAGCGAGATGTGATTTTCTTCTTGACCACAACAGCACCATCTGATTTTCCATTGATGGAAGTTGACGCTGCTGATGATGAGTTGTTCTTGTCTTTGACCTTCACACATCTCAGCCTCTTCCTATTTCCCCACTGTAATCTATCCATCTCTCTCTCTGTATTCGTGGTATTTTATTTTCTTCTCAGCAGCAATCCCTTTTGCCCCTTTCTAATAATGGATAGATGTATCTGCACTAGCAGCACCTGCAAGAAACAGAACCCACCACCAATCTACCATGAGACGTTTAAAAGCCAATATTGGCATATATTTGCATAGAGAGAGGAGGACCCATGAACATACCCGAGAGCACAAAGATGTAAGGTAGAATTAAAATACAGCACCCACCTCAGGATCTGTAAATACACTTGCAAACGATGTCCCGAACAGCCAAAATGAAGGCCCCCTCCTGCATTGGAGTCTTCCATTAGAGATACAATCAGACTGCAAAAAATACAATCTCAGAGCACAAAAAGTAAAGAAAAAATAAAATTGAGGAAGGAGGAGGATACTTACATACAAGGAAGAGAAACTGAGAAAGATGGGATTTTGGTCGTGGGAAGTTGCAACAAATTGCATAGAGATACCAGGTGGTGGTGGCTGTGGTGTTTTTAAGTGTTGTTTTTGTGGAATAGCTAAGAGAGAAACAAAAGATGTGTTTTGAGGTTTCTTGGCTTGTTTTTGTATCCTAAGACTTTTTAAGTTTTAACTGCTGGCTTTGTTTGAAACTTGGATGTTACTCTCACCAGCCACCACTCTCACTCTGCCTTTTTTTCTCCTCTTTTCTTTCCTTTTACTACTAATTCTCTACCCTACTGACTACTACTACATCAATGAATTATACACAAAGCAGAACTCCAAAGCTATTCCTTTTAGTCTTTTAGGCCCAATCAATCTTCTCTGCCTCTTTTTTTTTTTTTTTTTTTTTTTTTGTTGGTTGTGGGTGTTATCCTCAGAGACAGAGTGGTGGAGTTATGATTTGTGTCAATTGGGGTGTGGTATTTTTCTTCCTTTGGCATGTGCTCCATATTCATATTGGTGGTCTGCCTGATGAGAAGAGAAGAGAAAGTAGTGGCACTAGCAACTAGCAAGTAGTAGTAATAACTTCTACTAAGTCACACTCTCCATCATTTGTCTATATACCATGTGGTTTTTTGTTTTGGGTGTGAAAAAGAAAAAAGAATAAATCTTATATACACTGATGGTGCATACACACTATCACGATTAAATATACGATACATATGCAAAATTTGAGTTTCAAATTCAAATTTAAATGGGTAAAATACAAGGAACCCCCTTGTCGTTTCGCGAAAAGACATCTTACCCCCCTATCGTTTAGAAACCCCCACATAAACACTTAAACTTCATAACTAAAGCGGAAATTGAAACTGTAACCGGCCGTGCAACCTAGTGACGATGGGTATGCGAAATTCCTTTGAAAAGATCTTGAGTTTCATTCTTAGGGAAAGAAAAAGCCGCTTCTCCCATAAATTATACTGGAGTAACTTTTTTGCCATTAGTTTTCTTTCATTTTATCTGATACACTGGATATCGTCCATCAAAAACTAATACTGTAAAATTTGATATAGTTTGGAACAGGAGCTCAGCAATTCGTGGGAAATCAAAGCCACTCCTACGATTCTCTTCCTCAGAGATGGCAAAATGGTAGACAAACTCATAGGTGACAACAAACAAGATCTCCAAAAGAAGACAATGGCCATTGCTGAATCTTGTTCAGATCTGACAACCCCATGATTGAGTTGCCTGTCTTCTGAATGTCTAAGGCGTATATCAATTTTCTTCAGCAATTTTGATACTCTAAAATCGGATCTCAGAGAATAAGGTGATCAATTTTCTTCAGCAATTTTCTTCAGCAATTTGCTGAATCGGATCTCAGAGAACAAGGGATCAATTTTCTTCAGCAATTTTCTTCAGTAGTAGTAGTAGTAGTAAACACAGAATTGAGTGCCCACTCAATTATTGATTGGGGATTTTTGGAAAAAATTTAGGAATCCACTCATAAGGGGAGTGGTCATGCCGCTACAGATGAGGAGAAGAATATGGCCTTCTGCCTCGAGATTGAAGCTATAGCTGAGGAGATTGCCCAGAAACTTATTCGTTTCCATGAAGAAATGATGGTAAGAATTCCTAAACGAATTAGCCCTTGATTGTGCAACAAAAACCAAGCGCTTGATTGCTGAAGTTGAAGAAGCGCTTGATTGCTGAAGTTGAAGAAGCTCTTGACCATGTCTACTTGATGCAGTCCGAAGGGATCAGCAGCAGCAGCAGTTCATTCCGATTCCAACTCCTCTCTCTCCCATTTCTTGATGTCTCCTTTTGCAATGATTTATTTGCATATGTACTATCAACTATGTCCGCAATCGAGACTATGGTTAATCATTATCATGTATGGGACCATTTCCGTTCCTTGATGATAGTGTATCTGACACCCGATGATACCTTGTTTGATTGCCACAATATATTCATCATCATTATCATGCCAGTGGACTGCAGAGTTTTGATGCTTGCATTGGCATTTGATTCAAAGTTCCAAGGCAAAGCTTTCAAGCTTACGTTTCTGGATATGCATTGGATTGTCAATTCCCACTAATTTAGCAGGCCACGGGTTAGATGAGGGTATTTGACCTGCTGCCGGTAACTCAGCCGGTTCAAAAGGTAATTTCCACTTTAGTTATGAAAGTTAGGGTGTTTATGTCGAGGTTTTTAAACAATAGGGGGGGTAAGGTGTCTTTTCGGAAAACCACAAGGGGGTTCCTTGTATTTTACCCAATTTAAATTATGTGTTATGCATCTAATGATAAAAGCGTATATACCGTTAGTGTATAGAAAATTAATCCAAGAAAAAAAAATGATTATTGGTGTTTGTCTTTCAAAATAGGGGTAAGAAAGATTTGATCCCTTTATTTTTAATTCCTTTTTTTTTTGGGGACGGAGAAGGAGTAAATCTGGACGGACGTTGGGGGGTTTAATGAAGGGTTGGATGCGATTTCCCTCCAACTGCGTGCCGCCCCCATGCCCCTGGAGCGTCCGACAATTTTGGGACTTCTTGGACTTTGCTCACCTGACTCTCACGTGCTACTTTTTTTCTTTTCTTTTCTTTCTTTTTCTTTGACTCTTTCCTTCAGTTATTTTTGGGCCCAAAATTTGTGTATTCGTATTATTATTTACTATAGATGGTTTCCAAAAAAACACACACACACACACAAATGAAAAGAAAAAGAAGCCTATAGGGGGGATGAGTTGCATTTTGGTTTTGCTGAGGGGCACATCTGAAATTATGCCCACGAAATAAATAAAAGGAAATATTATTTGCACTTGCATTTTTGTTAATCACACTCTCACTGTCATTTTAATCATATAATTTTCATTTATTAGACGGCGAGATAAAACAAATGATGAGAGTGCAGATAACAAAAAATGGGGCGTAACTAACATTATTGTTTTTGAAATAATTATTGATTTAATAATAGTAATAGATGTAGGAGTAATAAAAGTCCAGTGCAAAATTTGATTGGTCTTTAATATTAGTCTTTGCTTTCCTTCAAAAAAAAAAAAAAGTATTTGTCTTTGCTGCAGAAAATCCAAGTAGGAGTAGTAATTATTAATTAAAAGAAAAGCTCTTGGCAATCACGAGAGTCCAAGGCAAAAGAATGTCACCACCGCCAAGTAGTACTGCTACAGAAAGCTACTTGACGCGTCTGGTGACAAAAGTTACTACGGCTACTTAGTGTTGGATTCATGTTCAGAGGATTTGAAAGCCCATTAGATGCCTCCACGTCCTCTTCCCAGGAGTTTGATGATCTGCAGAAAAAGGGTAAAAGATTCATCATAGGGACCCAAGTAAAAGATTCATGTGGTATGATGTGTTAAATGAGCAAATTTTCTTGTTGCTCGTAGCATTCCTTCTTTTTCAACATCGTGCTCTTGTATTGGGGTGTGAAGCTATTTGAGAGAGAGTATGCAAACGTAACCAAATCCATTGCAAAAGAGCTACACAGACAGCAGAATTTGAAGCATGCAACAAGGGAACTCGCAGACGGTGCTATCCGAGAGTGTGCAATGGGTAGACAAACTTGAGTCTGCAGCTTGCCTGCAATCAGAAGTGTCAAAATGGGAGATTTGGACGGGTTGAAATGGGTAGTGGATATAAGTGAATCAATTTATTTATACTCATTTAATTAGATTACCCATTTATAATCCATTCATTTTAACTTTTTGTAAACTCATTCAAATTCATTTTTGTGAACTAAATTATTAATTTATACCACCCTTTATACCTATCATTAGTTTTAAATATTTGCTTATAATGTTCAGTAAACCTAATTATCAATTTTTTTTTCATCCATCCTCCATGTCGCAAGTTAACAAACTACGAGAAAATGAGCACGTTAACAAGCTACAAGAAACTAAAATGATAAGATAAAACTAACAAAATAATAATATTAAATGAAACAAAAGTAGTCAACATAATGACGAAATGAAGAATCTGAAAAAAAAATCAAGTAGGGTATCTATCTGCGTCAAAAATGCATCAAATATTTGCTAATATTTAAAAATAAAACATTCCACTATATACAAGGTTTCAACAATATTAACACATGAAAGTCTCTAACAACGAGTTCAATAATCAAATGCGGGTCTCAAATTTCTTCTACATCGGTGGGCGAAGAGAGGAGGTTTGGAAAAAAAAAAATTTAAAATAGGTTAATTGAGTAATCCATTTACACTCATATATAAAAACTTAAAACACCCATATCTTCCGCTGAATATGAATAAATTTAATTAAATGGATTTATTTACCACCTATACCTGCAGTGTGCATAACTCGAAGCTAGTGCATTTAGGAGTAAAACTTCGAAACCTCTGGATTTTTTCAGGAGTCTGGACTCTGAGTTGTTGGTGCTGATTATTGATTACGATCCATTCCAAGAAGCAATCAAATGTATAGCCCTTTCTTATACGCTTCAGTATTTACCGGCCCTAACTGACCCATGATGTATTCATATCCAAAGCCCATATACATCTAACATCATAATGAACCATGCAGCTGCCCCCCTCCCAGCCTATTCTGAGTTATATGACTACTTAGTTGACTACTACACAACTTGCTGTTTAATCCATAATTAACAAAAAAAAAAAAAAATACTAGTTATCTCAACTCCTCTCCTCCCGTTCAACCCAAAAAAAAATAAAAATCTTTTTTTTTTTAATATTTAATGGAAATGAAAACCTCGAATCGGAACATCTCATTTACACTCCCTCTCTTAATACCACTCAATCTATCCCTCCCTCTGATTGCAAATTCAGAGGAGTCTGTAGTCTATTAACAAAAATAAAAGAAAAATAAAGAAAATAGATGAATATTTTTTGGGTGTGTGTGTGTGTTAACTTCCCAACCCACCAAATACTACAAACAAAGGTAATGATGCTTTTCATAAATAAATAAATAATTCAAAATTGGAAAGGCAGAAAGCCCAACTTAAGTACTTTTGGTCTTCTTGATTATCAAATACTAAACCCTATCAGTAGTAGGTAAACCAATTCCCCACTTGAAAAGATTTGTGCCAGCTTCTGTATTTGCACATCTCTACTAGCTACTACAAGAAAAGTGAACGCACGCCACCAAAAGTTGAAAGCGAAGGCAAAAACATGTACTCTACTACTACTAGCTACTAGTAATTAATTACTTTATATGTATTCTTCTTTGAAAATGCTCATTAAGGGCTGCTTTTGTTATATCAAATTACCACTACGTACTTAATTTGGGGTAACTACTTTATCTTTATCGCGTCACTTCAATGAAAAAGAAAAGGTACTAGAGGTAACTACCATTGTCCAAAAGAGTAGCAAACTAGGCTGTAGTCTAAAAGAAAAGACTACGTATACTTCTTTCCAAAATCATCAAATTACATATGCTCTTTTTTGCTTTCTTTTTTTTTTTCTGAAACACGATAGACCTACACTTACTCGGAGAGGATTGAACCACCACTGGATCAGACAGGTGTCTACGCACCCACTGACGATATTTCTAAGAAAACTTGGATTTTTAGAATGTAGACAAGGGGATTTGATCTCTTGACCTACACTCAAGTAGAGCAGTTAATTATTAAATTACATATGCTTAACCTGCATCAAGTGGCCGTTTGGGTCCAAAGTAAAGGTCATGAAGTTCAAGAAATTTCAACTTTTTAGTTGCAATTAACACTATCGTATCGATCGAGTGGTTCTAATATGGATTGACATGAGGTCAAATTGTAATTACAGTAATATGTAATATTTCAATTCATGGCTAATAATTAATTATTTACCACGAATTTTCTCTACCATGCATGCATAGCTTGCATGAGATTTTACGTTGAGCTGATTAATTTATAATCAATATAGTTCCTCCTGTGTTTTCATTACTACTATTTTCTTTCATGCACCAAGTGCTTTAATTAATTAAGCTATATATCAACCGTCCATCCATAGTCCATAAATGGCGTATGTAATCATGTCATTACCTTCTAATTTCTTGTGCTCAATTATATGCAGCATGTACGGGTTGTCTGTCAATTAAAAAGAACTATTACGTACTAATTACTAATCAGCAAAACAGTTGCCTGGTCTTTTATGTTTTTCAGAAAAAAAGTTACTATAATAAAGGTGAACAAAGGAAAATCTACCCCAGTTGGTGGATGCCCATTTGACTCTGGTTATTAGTACTAGTAAAAGTCTTTTAGACTTTGATTTTAAGCCATTTGGATGCACCTGCCTAGTGAAAAGTAGAGGGAAAAAGCCAAAAGGGTTGGTAATTTCATATTCTTAAATATGTGTTTGGATTGTCAAATTATCCACAAGAATCATGCCTTTGAATTTGAATGAATAAAAAGTAAAATTTATTGCTTACGAAAAATTGACAGTACTACTAGCCTTAGCAAATCAGGAGAGAAGAAAGGTAAGTGTAATTTTTAAAATCTGACGAATGCTCATAAACCTTATCCCTAACGTTTATGATAAAAGCACGTTTTATAGTTTTTCCATCAACTACAAGAGTCAAATTAACTAACATCTATTCTACCAAACCAACTTCATCTAGAGGAGTGGCCACCATATTAATTGTGAGGTGGGAGGTCAAGGGTTCAAATCTTGTCTCCCATCAATATGCCTCAATATGAGATTTGTTCTAAATTCACGAGGGGCACCGTCGTGTGTTTAACTTGCCGTCGGTGTGGCATCGTGCCCATGCCTTAGCCAACACAAGGCAACGGCCGTCGTGCGGCCCAAGGCCCACCGCCTAGCCACGAGGGGCACCGTCGTGTGTTTTTCTTGCCATCGGTGTGGAATCGTGGCCATGCCTTAGCCAACGCAAGGCAACGGCCGTCATGCGGCCTATGGCCGACCGCCTGGCCATGAGGGGCACCGTCGTGCGTTTTTCTTGCCGTCGGTGTGGCCGCCGTGCCCATGCCTTAGCCAACGCAGGGCAACGGCCGTCGTGCGGCCTAAGGCCCACCGCCTAGCCATGAGGGGCACCGTCGTGCGTTTTATTTGCCGTCGGTGTGGCATCGTGCCCATGCCTTAGCCAACGCTAGGCAACGGCCGTCGTGCGGCCTAAGGCCAAACGCCTAGCATCGTGCCCGTGCTTTAGCCAACGCAGGGCAATGGCCATCGTGCGGCCTAAGGGCAACCGCCTAGCCATGAGGGGCACCGTCGGCCGTTCTTCTTGCCGTCGGTGTGGCCATCGTGCCTATGCCTTAGCCTAGGATAATGGTTACGTCAAAAAAAAAAAATCTATTCTACCATAAGATAAGGATAATGGTTACCAATCTGGGGTAAGTCTAAGCAGTTGATAATTGTACGCCTCTAACTTAGTGGCAGAACTACTACTAGGAGTAGTACAATGAATGCAAATTTCGCAAGTCTCTGGAGTTTCTTTAAATGGAATTTTTGGGGACTTACCCTTTGATCCTTTGACATCGACTTCTTATAACCCAAAATGCACTAATTGGTTGTATTGATGGTGCCATGCACGATGCTTCCAATTCCATATCAACTACTCCATCTTCAAAATCAGGACCATTCAGGGCTTTATATGTGCTCTCCTGTAGGATAGTAACAAGACTTGCGTAAGCTAATTAACCTCATCTGGGATTTAACTGATCTCGAGCGATCTGAGTTTGGTAAAATCTCATAATCCATAAGGTAGGAAAAAACTGCTGCAATTCTATGCATGTATTTTACTTCACGTATCATCTGAGTCTGACTGATACTGAAGAATTTTTTTTGTCTGTCCCGCAAAATGTATATTGGCCCAGATCAACATTGATGATCATCAGCTTGTGATTTGGTATCAGCTATGAATACTCCTTTCCCGATTCACTAAACAAATTCTGCTCGTGATCCTGCTTCTGCTTCTTGCCAATGACCTTTCCTTTTTTTTTTTTTTCTCATTTTTTACTTCCAATGTATAGGGATTCTATGCATGATATCATGAAGCTAGTAAAGTGGAAGTAGCTTTTACAGTACATCCTTTCCTAGTAATTGGAGAAGACGTAATACCTTTTTGCCTTACTGATCCATATTCATAACAAATTCAGTCACCATCTACTAGAACATCTAGATAACCTGTTCTAATTATAACTCCTGGAAATATCTTAGAGTTTTCAGCATCAGGGATTCTATGCGTCTAAACTCATTCTGAAAATTTTTCGAAGCTCTTACTCCTACAGTAATTTACACCAGTCTAAAGAAAAGAAAAGAAAACATTCTTAACAATGAATGCATCACATCACATGCTAAGCTGAGGTCTCTAATAGTCACTGAACAAATAGTAATGATAAGGCTCCTAAACAGAGCAGTTTATAGGGTTTTAGGCAACAAAGGCCATAAGATTAGGTATTGACAAAAATGAGGTCTAAATCAAAGAGTGAAAAAAAAAAATCCTATGAAAGCAGAATGGAAGGAACAAAGCGGTAGTAGTTAAGAATACAGCACAACTGCGCAAGGTTGTGCCCCACGCCAACTGTACTTTTTTCACATTGCTTACCTATACACACTCTGTCAATTTTCCGGGCAGCGGGCAGCTACCTTTTGCTTTCACACTAACTTATTTGTTAAACTACTACTTTAATCATCAATTATTAAGTACTAACACTCTACTATTAACTTTCACTTTGGGAGGAATCAAAGCCTTTTAGACAAAATAAAGTGTGCCTTGGATGCATAAGATGTCGAAATGGATTCTTTTTAGAACCTTTTCAGCCTTTTCTCTTGCTTTGCGGAATCGTTCTTTAGTGCTTAATTTAGTGGATTGGTAATTCTAATTGTTAATTTTGTCGATGAGCAAGTATTGTTAGGAGAAACATTCGAGAAAACCCATAAAAAGCTAAATATGTAAGTTTAAGTATGCAACGTTGATTCAGAGGCTTAAACTATTAAACCTTATTTACATATTAAGAACTCTTTCTCTGTCTCTCAAATTAATATCAGATATAATTCACTACTCACGAATCTACTAGGTATTTAAAAAGAATATTACAACAAAGAAACATAATAATAATAATAAACTTGGGCACTTTTCTTGTCTACTCAAACTCCAAAAAAAAGAAAAAAGGCTAGAAAAGAGAAAAAGTTATAAAGGAAATAAGATATTAGTAGTGGAGTTTTGGAGTTAGGACATCTCCACATTCAAAATGGGGCAGCTGCCTGCCCGTAGTGGATGAGAGCAACTATATAAAGAGCAGCAGCATGACCCATCATACTCATCCTCCTCTGCCATTTCCTCTGTAATCTCCCCACCAGTCCTACCACTCATTCTTCGCAGAGGAAATTAATTCAGAGAGCAGCAGAGCCATCATTTCTCTTGATTCTCTCGTCACAAATGAAGGCGGCAATGAAGATGAAGATGGTGGCAACCGCAATGTTGGTGATCATGATGATGTCAGTCTCCGGCATGAAGGGCGTCGCCGCAGCCGATGCTCCGGCGCCGGCCCCCGCCTCTGACGCAACCATCTTCTCGCCTACCTTGTTTGCTTCTATTGCTGCACTGGCTTTTGGTTTCCTCTTCTGAATTGATTAGTCATTAATCTTATCCAGCTTACTTTGTTCATGCAAGTAGATTCACTTTACACCAGATGTGAGCATGCAGTTACCAGACAGACAGGCAGACGTGCTGCTTCTTTACCTTTGATTCCTTCCTTCCTTCCTTCATATTTTTTCTTGGGTTTATGGAGTGCTGTTGATAAATAGTACTAGTTCTGCTATTTATGATCCCTGCTTTTTCTTTAGTTTGGTTTGATGTGAATTTATTGTGGGATGGGATTGGAATAATGTTTTATTTGGAATTTGAGTTGATGGATGGAGGAATATCTTTTGATGTACTTCATATTCTTCTTGTTTGTTTTTTTATTTACCATGTATGTATTGTACTATTTACTATTTTGTGTAAGAAGCAGCAGCAGCAGCAGAGGTATTGATTTGTTCTACTGCATTAGTTCAGAGTCTGAGTACTTTCCTAGTTTGGTTGTGTACATTATTGTCGGTTCTTAAGTTCTAATGATAATTGATTAACGTTTTCAATGAGTTGATTAGGACCCATTCATATTCTCTGCCCTCAAGGCATAGGATAAGTATACAAGATATAAAAGATGGACTCATTTCAAATTTTAAACATTATTATCTACTTCCTAAATTTAAAGAAAAAAAAAACTTTAGTGAAGAAATGTTAAAATTTGCCAGAAAATTAACACTTGGGCCATCTCTTATCATGTGGCCAAGGACAAGAAGAACCCTTTAATGAAAGAGTAAAATGAAGAAGTCTACAATGGTTTATTGAGTTGAGTTGTCCCATGGAATTCCAAATTAAGTGGGGACACAACTCACGAGGACAGCTAGCTAAGGAAAGGGAGATCATTTGTAGTTTTTATCATTTATGGTCCATCCATCCATCCATGAGCTTCTATCTATCAAATATCAATTGAAAGAAACTAGTACTAATTGAAAACTACCCTCTTCATTCCATTTTCATAATTGGTGGTGGTTCCATCACTAAATAATAAAAGTTATAGATAATCTTTCAAAGTTAAGAAAAGAATTTATTAGTAGTTGCATTCAAAAAAAAAAAAAAGAAGAAAACAATTTAGTAGTAGTACAATTTTGGCATGTGGAATGGTGATGACTTTTCACTATTCCCACTACATTTCTACCGAGTGAGTTTACCATTTCAAATTGGTAAAATGGCTACATTTAAAAGTAGTGATTAAAATGGTACTAGCGTTTAATTAAGCGAATTAGTACTAGACCGGGGGGATGAGACTCTCAGTCGCATAAATCACGGTCCGCTTTGATATAATTGTGCCACATAATTAGGGATAAAAAAACTCGCGCGATTAAGGGTAAAAGTTGAAGGTACAAACACATAACTATTAAAACGTGTAATTGCGCCATACTTATGCCAAATTCTCGGTAAAAGCGCTTATTCGCTTGTCATTAGCTCGTACCTGAGTCGCAAATACAATCAAATTAACCAATAGGTGGTGCTAACAACAAAATGTTTCTGCAGCTTATTAAACCATCAGCTGTTCTATTTCAGAGGTCCCTCAACAACAAAATTGCTATTACTACTGTAGACAAATTGGCAAAGACGGCCGAAGATGGCTTTGGAATGAACATGCATGATGGGCTATGGCCATGGTTCGCCGTCGCGGGTCGCGGTCGCGTCACGGTTTCGGTTGTTCCACATCCGTCGCGGTATATCGGGTGATACGAACATTATAACACATTAAAGTTTCAAAAAATTTTGAAAAAATTACTAAAATTAGAAAATACTAAAAAAGACACAATTTAAAAAAATATCGGAGTCAGACTTCGAGTTGACTCGAATATATCGACTGATATCATGCATCACAAATTCAAATCAGTCAATATCGGCCGAGTCAGAGCGAGTCATCGCGGATATGGTGATATTCGCGATTCGGGGATCGATATCGTACCGGTCCCTTCCGTTCCAGTTATAACTCGGCTGATACGTATCCGTGTCGGCCGATACGGCGAACCATGGCTATGGCACATGGTCTCCTCTATTGAAAAGGCAAGGCAAGGCAAACCAATTTTTTTTTTTAAAAAAAACGTTTTTGAATCATCAGCATGCATGTGTGATATGCCCACAAATACACCAATGGGAAAAGGTGGTTGGTGTTTCTTGGTTGGAACTTTGTCTTGAAGCTACCTTCTTCCTCATGCGTGGAGGGCCCTTCCTATCAACAAATATCTCACTTGCCGTATTGTTATAAGTATATAACCTCTAGTTTAATTGAACTCTTGTTCAGCACTCCTTTTGATCATCATTATTATTATTAATCTTACCGACCAAGTGTCAATTTATATGCATTTAGCTAGTGCTACTGTTAAAAAGTCTTGTAGCACATAATTGATTCAGTTCAGAAATTCATGAAGAAGCTTCTGTAGTGGTTTAAACTTCTTAGCACGTAATTGATTCAGTTCAGAAATTCATGAAGAAGCTTCTGTATTATGGCTTTAAACAAGCAAAACATGATTGAGGTTGGATGATTGAACAATTAAAAACTCAACACAGCTTTAGCAAGAAAAGTCTTGAGGACTGGATCGAGCTATACCATACAGTGCCGTGGAAGGAATTAGACATTTCAAACATTCAGTTCAATAGGATTTTTCTACTTCTTTTTTTTTTTGCCTTTTTATTTCTAAATCTTCATTCTGCAAAAGGAGGGTGTGTGGGACATATGAAAAGGGAAAACATATTGGCGATCGAATGAGGATTAAGTAAGTTGCCTTTAAAGAATGAGCAACAAAAAACTTGACAAGTAAACCACTTCTGCTGCTTCTACATTTCAACTACTACTTATAAAGCTATAAGATTGCCAGAAAAAGCTGTGTTTCATTTTATTCTCACATTGTTTTATGTCTAGGCAAACCAAAGGACAAATAACTTCTTTTACGCTTTGCTATTTTTCCTAGTCCAAAAGGAAAAAGAAAAAAAGAGTCATTACTATCTTCTAAAAATTTAGTAAGGAACTGCTATTTGTACTCTTGCATTTGTTAATGGCATTTTGTTTTTGTCCAAGGGGAAAAGAGTAAAAAGTAGAGTCTGAGAGTCAAATCAAGGACCTCATTGTCACTTGATTAATGTTACTAGTTAAGCTGGTTCTTAGGACTTAGATTTTTTTACGTCTCACTCATATATATAAAAATATAGAGTAAAATACAAAAAAAAAAAAAACCCTCGATGGTTAAGCTAACCTACGAAAAAATCTCTGATGATTTCAAATCATATATTTTGACCCCTCATGATTTGAACTAATTTGAAACAGTAACGAAAATCGTCAAAATTAATGGAGACAGACGAAATATTAGGGATGCAAATTTAGTCGAGTTCAATCGAGCTATTGACGAGTTTGTTTGGTCAAAACTTAAGCTCGAGTGTAATATATGTGCAAGGCACGAAAGCTTGTCAAGCTTAATCGAGATTCAAATACATATGCATAATTTTAAATTCTTTTATTTAAAATTATACTCGAATAGAGTTCGAGTACTAGTCGAGATTCACTCAACTCGATTGCAACTCTAGTTTTCCTCCATCGATCAAATTTTCAAAGCTGACTGATCTGAAATTCTGAGTCTAGATTACAAAGCATAATTTATGCTGAACTAAGAGTAATTATGCTTTTATAGTTTAAGTTTTTTTTTTCTAAGGAAACCTTTTATTGATAAGAGTGAAATACTCACAAAGAAATTATGCAGCAGCAGTGCAATAATCTATACTTCGAGTATATACAATAGACTGATTAGACCGTACAGCTAGCAGAACTCAATAAGTCTCTATGTAAAACTATACATATCAGACTGTAAAACTGTCCTGATCTAGGTTTCAATCTAGGCTGGAATCCAGATTCTCCTGGGTATGAAGTATCTTCCTCCACGCTAGCATTCAAAGGGGATACATAAAATGATTTTAAAAATTTTGGGTGAAGGGAGGGCCAAAGTTTAATTTGTACAAGGATACAAGCAAAAGATTTTAATTTCTGAAGGAAATATAAAAGATTTCTCAAATCTTGGGAGGCAGCTGCCCCTTCCAGCCACCTTATGCTTCCGCCAGTCGAACAAAGCATAACCATTCCTTATTCCAAGGCTAAGAGCCACAAAGCAGATGGTAAGTACTAATACTGAAAAAGACAAAACAATGCAGCCAATTAGGTGCTACATATTCATTGAAATATGAAATATGACATGCACATAGAATTAGTTGGAATTGGAGTTGTAAACATTCACAAGAACCAAAATCACCTCATTAACTGCGCTATATTTACAAACGGTCGATATAATTTACCTCATTAATATAGCCAAAAAAAATTTTGCCCTTGTTGTTCCAGTTAGAGGTGCAAACGAGTCAAGCTTAATCGAGTAACTCGCAAGCTTGTTCGGTTAAAATTCGAGTTCGAACTCATATTAATTGAGTTTGAGCTTGAATTCGAGCAACTCGAGCTACTTGACGAGTCAACCTCGAGCTTATTATGTGAAGCTCGAAAGCTAATCTAGTTTAATTGAGTTTCATATATATGTTTTTTTAGTTTTTTATTTATTAGTATGAAATGTCTTTTTGGTCTCTTGTTTAAAGTTATATAAAATATAAATTTATATTTCTTAAGTTTGATTAGGCTCGATTAGAAACGATTGGGCTCGATAAGCATGAGATCGAGTAATACAAAACAAAATAGAGTTCGATCTCGAGTTTGAGTTCGAGTTTTCTAATTCGAATAGAGCTCGAGTAGTGCACTATTCGAGATCAATTCGACTCGATTACACCCATAGTTACAAAAGTTGTGTACATATATTTAGTGGATGGAGTAACTTATTCTTCAAACTTAAAAATCGTTTGTAGTACGTAATACATAGATCAGGGGAAACTATGAAAGTTGCAAATTCACAAGGCAGAGGCAGATCTAACAAAGGTGGAATTATGAGAACAAACAGGAACCGGCAAATCTGTCCATTGCAGAACCGGCAAAGGGCAAACAAACAGGAACTACATTTCCTTTCTCGCCTTTCTTCTTCTCCAATTCAATGATATCTGAAGGTACATAAACCGGGGATACCAGCCCCAGCCCTGGCTGGTCCACTATAGGCTTCCTTCCCCCAACCAAACTCCACCTCATTAATGATTAAACCCAGCCCCGGTAACGTTCGAGACCATTCAACTGCCCTGCCCACAACTGTGAGCTGAGGCCTCCCTCTGGTGTGGTGGCCATTAAATCAGCCATTGACTTGGTGATTTAGGCGCATTGCAAAGATGAAACCCTTCACATTTAAGACGAGTTATCTTTAGTGTTTTTAAGGGAATCAATTATATACTTCAAAACGTTATGCTCTTACTATATACTTCAAAACATTAGACACTAGTTACTAAGTCAGATGCTTGTATTTTTTTTCCCTCATTCCTTCCTTTAGTTTGTTTGTTGGTCCCCTTCAACCAAGAAGCTTCAGAGGAAAATGGCAAGCACTAACATGGTTCTCAATTAGAAGAACATAATCTTAAAGAAATTTTGGCAAAAGTTACCCAAAGAATATCAAAGAAACTATCCTAGCACATCAATTTTCTGATGTATTTGTTGGGCTCTTCAGTGTTTCAAATTGGGTTGGACAGGCTAGTGCAGCCAAATTGACTCTGAAATGACTGTATCTTGCTTGGTTTGGTGCCAAACCAAAGGTGACTTCAAAGCCGGTCAAACCCAGTTAAAGTTGACAAAATCAGTTGACGTGGAGTGCTTGGGTTGGACCCAGCACTATGACCATTAAGATTTGTATTAAGGTGGAAATGAGCTTTTGATCCCTAATGTTTGATCTATGTACTAAATTGGTTTCTAATCTTTTAACCAAAGTAAATTTAGTTCTCAAAGTTTTGCATTTTTGAATCATTTAGGACAATTGATGGAAAATCAACAACGATTAATGATCGATGTCAAATTGTCGTTATTCAAGAACTTTACCTTTACATTTTGGTCCCAATGTTTTAAATTTGTATTATTATGGTTCCTTAGGTTTTAAATAGTTATAATTAGCGTTTGAAGATGAAACGAGATGTAAATTGATTAAATATACAATAGATGTGCTGCCAAGTATCTTTAGAATGTCATAAAACACTTCATGTAGGCAACAACAATGTTGTTTAACCTAAAATGCATCTCTTTATTAAATAAGTTAAAATTGGATAATAATACATATTTGATATATACAACAAAAAGATCATAGTTTAATATACAACTTTATTAGTTACTACCATACAAATTCTTGCATGATTAATAGACATAGGCTGCAAATGGTTGTAGTTAGGAATTGTGAATTGTGACTCTAAAAACTATTGAAGGTAAATACTTAGGAATTTTTTGAGAAAAAAAAGCCTTCTTTATTTTTATTGTTTTTCGACCTATTAAATCCAACGTTCCAATAGTAACGTTTATAAGTATTTATTTTGCTATTTGTTTACCATAATAATTTGATTGAATGACTAATAATTCTATAAAATATCAATTTTATCTCAAACTCAATTAATAACCTATTGAAATTGGAAAAAAAATTAGACGAACAATCTAATTTATATATGGTACATATTCTTTATATTTTAAAGGGATACTTAATTGAGTACTTAATTATCAATACAAGTGAAAGATTATACAATTCATGATCAATTAAATCTTCGCACTGCAAAACAATACATACTTATATTATGCTAAATCTGAAATTAGTGGGATGAATAATGAAACATAAAGTAAAAAAGAAAAGAAAAGAAAGAAGTTTACTTAAAATTTTTTTTCCCATTGACTAATGGTGCAAAATGACATAGATTGGCACGGGCTGCTAAGATGCAGAGAGAGGTGGTGGATGTGAAAAATCTTCAATGCTCTCTATGCACTTCTTGACATTGTCGTGTGATGTACCATCACCCATCAAAGATCACCAAGCAGAAAATGGTGAGTCATATATTGTTTTCTAATTTTTTTTTCTGACACGAAGATATTTTGACTTACATCAAACTAGTCCTGCTGTGATAGTGTAGAACCCGCTTCAAAAATGCACCACGTGATAACTAGCGGGGTTGACCTGATGATTTAAGGACAAAGATTTAAGGGAGGTACCATTCGAACTGCTCGATAAGAGCGATATATTTATTTTCTAATTAGTAAACAAAATATGTACAATCATCATAGTCAATAGTTGATTTTAGTACATTACGCGGCATGTCACGTAGTACATATAAAATATGCAATACCTTCTCTTCTCAACGTCGTGATAGATGCTCAACGCAGCCAAAATTGCCGGCCTTAACCTTCTTTGTACTTCATGTGGGTTGACTTCCTTGTGCAAGGTATACTTGGGTGGTTATATGTTATCATTAACTTGGTCTCATCCTTGTCGTGATTCATCCTACGACCATGATCATTTCATATCAATTACGTCAAATCTTATGACATCATACACCTAGACCATCAATTCGTATGCAGAATTAGTATAGGAAAATTCTATAATATAGGAGCCAATCACCAGCAAGGTTTTCTCAAGGTAGTTTCTGCTAAGATTCTAAGAAATTGTGCACTGCACACACACACACATCACTGATCCTCTCATTATTCTCATAACTTTCCGTCGGGAATTCCAATGACATGAGAAATAGTACAGTATGTAAACATAGGAGGAGGACTCGATCAGGGGAATGAATGAAATTAAGAAAGTTCTTCACAAGGCTGATCTGACAAAAGTGGAGCGATCATCAATACTACTATGAAGGTTGTTGCTCAGCAAGTTCTCCAGCTCTCTCACAAATTCATCCATTGCAAAGCCCGGCAGGCAAATAGGAACCACTATTCCTTTCTCCCCGTTCTTGTTCTTGAAAGGTATGTAAAAGCTCGCCACGCCGGGGATGGCACCAACTCCGCCCTTGGCCGGCCCTCCGTACGCTGGCTTTCCCCAACCGAAGTCCACCTCATTGAACCCAGCCCGAGTAACATCCGACACGAGATAAGTCCTCACCACGGTGAAATGAGGCCTCCCTTTGATAACCATTAAATCAGCCACCGATTTCATGTAGTCTTCAGTCACATCACATTTGGCCTTATTCACCAGCTCCAACGCATATCCCAGAGGACTCTTGCACAGCTCTCCGGCAGTCGTCAGGGCCACCGGAAATGCAAAGGCATTGCCGTAGTATCCTTGTGGCAAGGGAGGATCGAACTTGGAGCGAGCGTTGACGATGCAGAGCACGCGGACTTCCTCATTGGGTTCGGGCTGGAGGGCGATGGTCCGGCAGCGCCAGAGACAGGCCGTCAAAACCTCAAATGTCGAACACTTGCGACTGATGTCGAGCGGGATGGATTTTCTCAGAGCTGATACCTCCGTCGGGCCGAAGAAGAAGGAGCGGTGGACCATATCGTCCGGGGGAATGATGGTTCCTTTGGTATCGGCTACCTCATCGTATTCGTGATGGGTGCACGTCACCCTTGGCGGGTCTCGAGCATTCAGGAGCTCTCTCTGCCATACTGGCAGTACAGATGGGGCGGAAGCTCCCCGTGCGATTTCGCCCACCGCATTCATGAACTGAACTAGTCCGGCAGCGTCGGACATGGTGTGATTCAGGCGCAGCGCGAAGATGAAACCCCCGCATCTCAAACGAGTCACCTACAACAATAAAAGTGTTGTATATAATATGCATTATGCACAAATAATACCATACCATTATTAGCACTCAATAATTGCAAGTGTAAGAACAAAATATCTACAGAGCCCACCAATACTAATGGCCTAAACAGTTGAGTTGGTGGCTCTGGTGGTGGAGAATAGAACCAAGAAAGGCTATGTGGTATGTGGTATGTCCGGGGCGGGGCATTCATCATTGAAGTTGAGAATTTCAGAGAGAGTAAATGGCATTTCAGACATAAGAAAGTGGCAGCTGCTGGTCTGGTTTGTGATATAGACATTTCAGACATATATGCTGCTGCAAATATTTGTATTTGGGCCACAATCAGGGAAGGGAACATGACTGACGAAAGGACACCAATACTAAAAAAATTTTCAAAAAAAAAAATATTTTCTCACGATCCAAACTCTTAGACTCTTCATCGTTTTTTTCCTTTTCCTTTTGGGGCCTGGGGCCCCGGGGGGGGGGCTAATCTTTCCTATTCATAAAGCATGAGAAGGAAATTCAAGATTAAAATTAAAATTTTGTGTCATCGTTTAGTTTTTTCAAATTTATCCTCACAAAAGGAAAAATTTACAAAATTTTTTGTCTTCTTTTGATTTTTTTTTTTCAATTTTATTGTCGTAAGAGTAAAATTTTAGTACAGATAACTACTTAAATTTAGTGACTTCTAATAACTTCTATTTTATATTTTTTTTTGCTTGCTTGCTTGTCCAAAAAAAAAAATTCATACGATTTAAATAAAAACAACTTAATTTTTTCTTAATTTGCACACTCTTATATAGGATGTGCTTTTCTCACTAATTTAATACTTTAAAGTCGAAGGTATTGACTGCGACATCTAACAACCTAAGAGAGTAGTATAATTAGAAAGGATTGTTTGTGGTCTGCAATTTCCTAACCAACACTCTTTTGTTTCTTTTGTAGCAGTGACAAGAGAGTCAAGTATTCAACTCTAAATTCACCCCCTAAATACTTGGAGAAACAACCAAGACGAAAATAGACAGCTCCAGCCTCACCTCAGGAACAAATCAAGTCAAAAAAAAAAAAAAAGAGAGAGAGAGAGATAAAAAAAACAGTAAAGTTGGTTTTGGTTGTGTACCTGTATAAGCAGTAAAGGACAGTGAAGGACTCCTGCAGAGTCAGGAACATCATAGAGGAGCTCCTCCAGGCAGGGGAATGGAGGCTGAAGTTCTTCCCCAAACTGCTCCAGCGTCACCTCTGCATCCGCTTCAATGAACATGACACCCTCCCCCGTGCAGTCCACCACCAGCTTCCTCCCGGCGCATTCTCTGAGACGCCCCGCGAAGGGGTAGTAGAACACCAGAGCCTTGGCAATAGCCTCCCTGATCACCTTCACGGGGTCTCTCCTGCCATCATCGCTGCTGTAAAACTGGATGACAGGGATTTGAAAGCGAAGACCCTCTTGATCGTCGATGTCAGAGAGGAGCTTGCATTCCCGAGGAGTGGACTTGGCCGGACGGACCAGCTCAGGCTTTTGTCTGGTCACCCTGAATGTCAGAGACTTTGATCCCATTTTGTTGCCCACGAACAAACTGCTACGCACGCGGTGATTTGACCACCACCAACGAATATATTTGCTCAGGCTCAGGCTTAGGAAATGAAAGCACTAGGAATGAGAATGCTTTAATTGTGTGTATACAGATATGGATAGTCTGACACAGGAGAAGAAAGAAAGAAGGTTTGGTAGTTCTGAGGATGCCTTCCTTCCTTCCCAGCATGGGATTTATATAGTACCGCTGAGTGTAACAGTAGTCATACAGGAATTGAAGGGAAAAAACACCACATGTCTAGTGCACTTACCACTTAATTGGATCTTATTTGCAAGTACATTTTCCTCATCTTTTCCCACTTCTTTTGTCAATTGACTGACCTGTTATTTGGTCTAGTCTTCTTCTCAGTTCTCACTTTGAGGCCTTCACACTATAAAACAACAAAAAGATGGTTGTTAAAACTTGGATCAACACTCTCAAATGAATTTTTCTATTCCTAGAATTTCTGGGCTACTTCTCTCAACACATTATTGTACCAGTTGCATACTTTAATGTTCCCTTGAGTTTCTCGGTACTTCTGTGTTATGTGGACTCCCACCTGCAAATAGAAAACAAATTCCCGTCTCAGCTTTTGGTCAATAGTACCAAAAGTGATGATGCTTCAATTCAATTTCATTACTGACATTCCAAGATAATGTTAGGTAGTTTTCTTTTATCATTCATTACGCCATATATATTACCACAAATAAAAAAAAAAGTTTTTTTTTAAAGAACTAGAATCAGACCATGTTAGTGCAATGTAATCCTAGACCTTCATGGGTGCAAATACAGGACAGAACATCTATCATGGGACATCAATTTTCTGATGTATTTGTTGGGCTCTTCAGTGTTTCAAATTGGGTTGGACAAGCTAGTGCAGCCAAATTTGTCTGAAATGAATATGTCTTGCTTGGTTTGGTGCAAGACCAAAGGAGACTTCAAGACCGGTCAAACCCAGTTAAAGTTGACAAAATCAGCTAACGTGGAGTGCATGGGTTGGACCCAGCACTATTTCTACCTTAAGACTTGTATTAAGGTAGAAATGAGTTTTTGATCCCTAATGTTTGATCTATGTACTAAATTGGTTTCTAATCTTTTAACCAAAGTAAATTTAGTTCTCAAAGTTTTGCATTTTTTAATCATTTAGGACAATTGATGGAAAATCAACAACGATCAACAGTCAATATCAAATTATCGTTATTCAACAACTTTACCTTTACATTTTGGTCCCAATGTTTTAAATTTGTATTATTATGGTTCCTTAGGTTTTAAATAGTTATAATTAGCGTTTGAAGATGAAACGAGATGTAAATTGATTAAATATACAATACATATGTTGCTAACTCTCTATAGAATGTCATAAAACACATCATGTAGGCAAAACAATGATGTTTAACCTAATATGCGTCTCTTTATTAAATAAGTTAAAATTGGATAATAATACACATTTGATATATACAACAAAAAGAACATAGTTTAATATATAAATTTATTAGTTACTACTATACAAATTCTTGCATGATTAATAGACTAGGCTGCAAGTGGTTGTGGTTAGGAATTGTGATTTGTGACTATAAAAACTATTGAAGGTAATTACTTAGGAATTTTTGAGAAAAAAACCTTCTTTATTTTTATTGTTTTTCGACCTATTAAATCCAACGTTCCAATAGTAATGTTTATAAGTATTTATTTTCCTATTTTTTACCATAATAATTTTATTCAATGACAAATAATTCTATAAAATATCAATTTTATCTCAAACTCAATTGATAACCTAATGAAATTGAATATAAAATAGACGAACAATCTAATTTATATATAGTACATATTCTTTCAATTTTAAAGGGATACTTAATTGAGTGCTTAATTATCAATACAAGTGAAAGATAATACAATTCATGATCAATTAATTCTTCATACTGCAAAACAATACATACATGTATTATGCTAAATCTAAGACCAGCTATACAAGAAGTCTATGAGAAATAAGTGGGATGAATAATGAAATATAAAGTAAAAAAGAATAGAAAAGAAAGAAGTTTACTTAAAAATTTTTTTCCCATTGACTAATGGTGCAAAATGACATAGATTGGCACGGGCTGCCGGCTGCTGAGATACAGGGAGAGGCGGTGGATGTAAAAAATCTTCAATGCTCTCTATGCATTGCTTGACATTATTGTCGTGTGATGTACTATGACTAGGGGTGCTAGCAAGTCAAGCTGCTCGCGAGCTACTCGCGAGCAGCTTGATCAAAAGCTTGACTCGAGCTCGGTAAAATCGAGCTCGAGCTCAAGCTCGAGCTACTCGTTAAATTTAACGAGTCGAGTTCGAGCTCAAAAAATAAATACTCGGGTGCTCGTCGAGCTTAATCGAGCTTTCATATTTTATTTATATTATATATTTATATTATATTATATATTATATATTTTAAAAAAAATTATAGATCTATTTCAAAACTCGAGCTCGAGCTCGAGTAGCTCGGGCTTGATATTTACTCGAGCTCGAGTTTAGTTTTATTTCATCGAGTCGAGCTCGAGTACAAATTTTTTTACTCGATCGAGCTCGAGTAGCACAAATTTTGATCGAGCTCGAGCTCGAGTATGGTGTTACTCGAGCTCGACTCGGCTCGATAGCACCTCTAACTATGACCCATAACATATCACCAAGTAGAAAATGGTGAGTCATATATTATTTTCTAATTTTTTCTCACAAAGGGTGTATCCTAATTTATGCCAGACTAATTCCTCTGTGATGATGCAGAGCCCGCTCCAAAAATGCAGCACACGATAGCCAGCAGGAGTCTGCCTCATAATTTTAAGGGCAAAGGCCTAAGGGAGGTACCATTCGAACTGCCCGCCGGGAGCGATATATTGTTTTCTAATTAGTAAACAAAATATGTCCAATCATCATAGTCAATGGTTGATTTTAGTACGTTACGCGGCATGTCATGTAGTGCATATAGAATGTGTAATACTTTCTCTTCTCATCGTGGTGATAGATTCTCAATGCAGCCAAAATTGCCTGCCTTACTTTCCCTTCTTAGTACTTCATGTGGGTTGACTTCCTTCTGCAAGGTATACTTGGGTGGATTGATAATAGAGGAATAGACATGTTTTGGTCTTTTTTTTTTTGTAAATAAAGATGCATTAAAGTAAAAATCAAGTCTACAGAGTGGAAATTAAAGTACAGTCAACCGTGGTGTGGTAACACCCTTTAAGTCTTGCAAAAGTAAGGGAAGGACAAAATTAGGACATAATTCAAAAAAAGTGAAGTCTTGAGTACTGCTTCTTCCCCAGTTTGCTAGGATGTCTGCACATTTGTTTGCTTCGCGATAGTTATGGTGGAAACATATTTGCTGGAATGTAGTCAACAACTCCCTGCAGTCAAGAATAATAGGCAAAAGTTCATGAGAAATGAGATTATTTGACTTACACAAGGAGATGACACTGGAAGAGTCCATCTCCACTTCGAGAGAGTGGATGTTGAGGTTTTTTGCAAGTTGTAAACCATCTCTAAGAGCCCAGCATTCTGCGAAAGGAACGGAACAGGAGCCTAAATTTCTTGCAAAACTTGCAATCCATAACCCATTTGAGTCACGAATTATGCCACCGGCTCCTGCCTGGTTTAATGATCCAAAGACCGAACCGTCAGTGTTGAGTTTGGCAAAACCTATAGCCGGGGGGATCCATCTAATGAATTTTTCCTGTCTAGGGGATCTGGTGATATGAGAACTAGGTCCTAATAGGAAAAATTCATGGGCATGGTGAAGGCAAAACTTGATAGGATCAAAAACTTTTTTTTGAAAGATCTTAGCATTGCGAGCTTGCCAAAGGCTCCAACAACCAAAGCTAAAGATGGTTCCCCAGGGAATAAGGTTGAAAGGTGAAAGGAGCATCCATCCTTGATCCAAGAATAAAATTCCGAATTGGTTTGGGGACAGATTTGAGAGGTTTGGGTAAGTTTAAGCCAAAAGGAGGTTGTTTGGTGGCAAAGCCTTAGTACGTGGTCCAAATCCTCAGAAGGAGCTGCACAATAAGGGCAAAGGGCTTCGAATAGAATTGTACGGTAGGTGAGAAGACTTTTTTGTAGGAAGTCTATCCTGGGCGGCTAGCCAAGAAATGCTTGACTTTTGAAGAGGTATTAACATTCCAGATCCAGCGGAAGAGGGATGGAGCTCTAATATCTACCTGACATGAGGAAGGATTTTTGCACAAATTGAAGGTGATTTAGGGTTGAAAACCCCATTGTTGGAGTGATTCCACCTAAGGAAGTCATGAGATGGAATGAGTTCTTGTCTTGGTGGACCCTTGATTTCCTTCAACAGCTGAAGGGAAAGCTGGAAGGAGATTCTATCTAGGTTCGAGCTGGTGGGGGAGTGAAAGAGTTGAAAGACTCCTAAGTCCTCTTCCCTCTAAGTTAGAGGCGCCTGGATTTGGCTTCTGATAGAACCGGAATGTAGCCATTTATCTCCCCAGAATCTGACTATATGCCCATCTCTGATAGACCAAATTATACCTTCGTTGAAGGTTTTGATCCCAATGTTTAGGCATTTTTTATTTATGGAGCCATTTACATTTTTGAGATGGAGCATATGGGTGTTAGTGGAATTATATTTATCCACGTAATAGTGCCTGAGGACTTTCACCCAAGATTTGTTACTCTCTTGGGTCACTACAAGAAATTTGGCCATTTATGACAACATTCTCTGCGACAAGAGAGAAACTTGTCACAATTGAAAACTTTACTGACGACTTTTAATGTCGTTATACTTGATCATGGGTTCACCCATCAATAGTGACAACACGGGATAAGTCGTCACAATATGGATGGCGCGCAACTAACCGGTATGGCAGGAGATCACCATTGTGACGACTGGAAAATAGGTTGTCACTGAAATTGATCCTACAGTGATAACTTAAAATATCGTCACAATATGGTTGTCAGTTCTAAATTAGTGACAATAATTAGTCGTTACTGTCCAAAGTATTTATTCCTAACTCACTTTCACTAATTCTACTATGTCACCCTAATTTTTTCAGTATGACCCATATGTTGTAAATAAATTTTATTAATTCTACTATGATACCCTAACTTTTACATTTTAATCTCATATACCACCTTAATTTTTTCAATATGGCCCATATGTTGTAAATAAATTTTATTAATTCTATTAGATGACACCCTAACTATTACATTTTAGCCCTACATGCCACCCTAATTTTTTTTATATGGCCCATATGCTGTAAATAAATTTAATTAATTATGTTATGACACCCAAATTTTTATATTTTAGCACCGTATGTGGTAAACTAATATCATTAATTCTACCATGACACCTTATCTTTTGCAATTTAGCCTCGTATTGATAAATCGATTTTATTAATTCTATTATGACACCCTATGCTTTACACTTTAGGTTGTATTTATCATTGGTAAAATGAGGAAGGTATTGTAAAAAAATGTATACCTATTTTTTAATTATTCCAAACTTATCGAATACCGTATTACAAAGTTAAAAAATATAATGAATTCATTATCTAGTTCTCTTGACAACATATGGAAAATTATTGATTAACATAGTGTGAAAATAATGGCAACGAATAATAAAACTTAATATGAAATTAAGTAAAAATCTTGACAATTGCATGACTGGAGTTTGTTATGTATTACAATTTACAATAATCAAATTGTTTATGGTTTATGAATCAGTACTTGTATCAAATAGATTTAGTGTTTCATGCATGTATTAGTAAACCATTTTGGTTATTTGATCAACTAAACAGATTGTTTGGTCTTGTCAGACCACAATTCGTGCATAATTGATAAAATTATTAAATTGATACATAAAATATTTGCATTAGTTCTATTATGGCACCCAATTGATAAATTGATAAATCAATTTCATTAGTTCTATTATGGCACCCGATGCTTTATACTTTAGGCTGTGTTAATCATTGCCAAAATGAGGAAAGTATTGTAATAAAAATGTATACCTTTTTTTTAATTGTTTCAAACTTAGCTAATACAAGTTAAAAATATCATGGATTCATTAAAAAAATTCCATTAATTCTATTATGACACCTTAACTTTTGCAATTTAGCTCCATATGTAGTACACCAATTTCTTTAATTCTACCATTACACCCTAACTTTTGCAATTTAACCCCATATGTAATTCACCAATTTCATTAAGTCAACTATCGCACTCTAACTTTTGCAATGTATCCCCACATGTAATACATGAATTTTATTAATTGTATTATGGCACCCTATGGTGTTGCAATTTAGCCCCTTTTTTATTAGCAAAATACATAAGGTATCTTAATAAACTATGTATACATATTTTATAATTTTTCCAAACTTAAGTAATAATTTGTTATAAATATAAAAAAAAATCATACATTTCCTATTTATCTTGATGGCAACATGGTGGAAAATAAATAATTATGATAATAAAAATATAGAGGTAGTCAATAGTAGAATTTAACAATAAAACTGAATACAAACTATTTTGATTGTTCGATCAACAAATTTGGTTGTCTGGTTTGTTAGACTGCAAGTCATACATAATTGATAACACCATAAAATGAGTACCAAAAAGATTGTGATAAAAGAATGTTTATTTTTTCAAATCATAAACATATTTCTAACAACATTTTTAGTTTGTAAATTATTTTATTGTATAATAAATTAGAAAAGTCCTATATTAGTTAAAAATGCTAAAAAATTTTTGCCCAAACACACTAAATTGTCATATTCTATTATATTAATATAACTTGAGAGTAAAAAAAATAAAATTCAAAATAATAGAAAAACTTAATTACATAAAGATGAGAAAAAGAAAAAAGAGAGAGGTAGGAGTAAGGACAAACAAAGTGTGATTTTCTTGCATCTATATAGGAAGAATGTGTGTTATTTATACGTACAAAACAAAGAGCGGCAAACCAAAAAATTCAAGAGGCATGGCGGACAAAGGAATTTTGAGGAAACGACATCGTTTGCTTCACTAGTATGCACTCTATGTCCAAAACACTTAGCCAAAATTTCAAACACTTTTTCCCTTTCTCTTTGTCCTTCTCACTTCCCCGAAGATGAACTTCTCTGTATCAAGCTCGCACTACCAAATCCATCATGAACTGAAGTTTGCCATTGTCATCAATTTAGGCAACTTTATCAAGTTCGCACCACCAACATACCTAATTCAGCTGTTACACTGGTTTGGTGGCAAGAAATAAAAAATTAGGGCTTGAAAATTTGGGTGAAAAGTTTAGAGCTTGAAGCTTGGGAAAAATGAGAAGTTAGGGATTGAAGGTATAGTTTGAGGTAATTTCAATATTATGTGTCTGATTTTGCAATGCATGGTATATATTTTTGTGGGTACGGCTAGTTGCACCTTCTCTGTTTCGTCAGATTTAGTTTTTAGGTTCAATCTTGTTAGTCTCTGATTTAAGCATCAACAAGTTTTGAATCCCTTCTGTTCTGTTCTTATAGATTTGTTGGATTTTCATGAATTGATTCTTTGTTAGTGATTTTTGGCTAGAATGCTGTGAATCTTGACTTGGGTTCTAGCAAAATTTGGTCAAATTCGTCAGGTCTCTTTGGAAGTGCTATTTCTTATAACTAAGAATAATGAACGAGCTGGTCCATTTTGGCTTTTCATAAAATCTGAAATCTGAGTTATTTTTAAGAGGTGAACGCTTCAGTCTTGATTTGGTTTTTTGGTAAAAGTAAGAAAGATTGTTGCTTTTCATCCTTTTGTGGAGTTGGATATAAACGGTTGTTTTAAATGAAAATTTGCAGTTTACTTTTTCTCATCCCATGTGTCTGCTACTTCCAAATGTACTTTTATAATTGCTGCTCCCAAAAGTTATAATTTTCTTTCATTTTTTTTTCTTTTTCGCTGGATCGGTTAAGTAATGGATAAGAAAAAGGGTGCTGCTCCCCTTGTTTGCCATGGTCATTCTGGTCCAGTTGTGGATTTGTTTTACAGCCCAATTACTCCAGATGGGTTCTTCCTTATCAGTGCGAGCAAGGGTAATTCCTTTTGCCAGAATTATTTAGACATATGAATTTGAACACTAGTTACCGGTATTAGTTGAGCAATCTAGTTTGTTGATACGAAGTTTACTAGTTCATCATATTTGTGTGTACGCTTTAGCAGTCTAGTTTCCCCTGCTAGTTAATGGTTAGGAGAAATATAATGAATGGATTACTGCTTTGACGTTTGATGGTCCAACTATCCAAGCAAATGAGTATTCAAAAGCATTCCCAGTTAATTGCTACCAGAATTAAAAGAAAGGAAATGGATAGCACCGACCTAATCTCTAGCTTTTCCTTCATATTCACACTTACCTATTCTTGTAAATTGAGCATATCTTGTTCATTTGCAGCTTCCTGAGCTAACAAATTTGTCTGACCATTAGGCTTTTGGGCATTCTAAAAGGATATGTACTTCAGTCTCAATATCCTTGCTCGAATCCTTGGCGAATTGAATTCTTTGGTTTTCTTTATTTTGTAGAGTTGGGATTTAGGTTGGGCTTTAGCAGTAATTGCCATTGCTATGATCTCTTTATCGTTAGGTCCTGTTATTTTCATAACCAGGTCCAGTTTGTCTTTCACTTGCTCAGTATTCATGTCAAAGTTAGCTTATAGGCAGATGTAGCAGGGAGTTCACCATTCCAATTTGAAATTGCAGCTAATTGTAAAAAGTTACAGTAATCTTTCCAGAAAGAACCTTTTTGGCCATCTCTTTTTATTTGTCTATTTATCAAGTCCTTTGTCTTCAGTTGCACCTACACGACTTGTTCTAATTCTCATAACTACCTTTAAGATTTTTTTAATTTAAACCTTTTGGTCCATGATATCACGGTCATTTGTACCAATTCGTACTTGAAACTAGCTACTGTTTCTAGCCATGAAATATACAGCCAGTCTGTTGCTATCATGAGTGTAAGTAACGTTTAAATGACTGTGTAAGCTCCTTTTTGTAATCTCCAGACCCCAAATACTTACTCACAATCAATTTTCTTGATGTCTGATTACTTTTTTTCACTTGTTGGGGAGGTCACTTTCTATTACATATTGGGCAGTATATATATCGTAAGCAAGTGTGATTCACTGAGCTACGATAATGAGGTGTGGCATTTTGGCCTCTCAACTTGCTATGGGTTTGTGACCAGTAAAATGAAATGATATTTTTTAGGTCAGGTATGATTAAGTGACTTGCCAAGACACTTACCAAGGGCTTCCAAGATTTACTTATGAACATTTATCTTTGTATCTTTTTTATCATGTTCCTAGTGGTATACCAAGAAACATTTATCCTGGTCATTTGACATTTGAATACTCGACACTTGACCAAAAACTACTGTTAGGTTTTCATGAAAATGAATGTTGATTTTGATTTTGATAGTACAGTATAGAACTCCTTTTCAAAAAAATAAAAAAATAATGCAGAAGTAGGGATGGCGAGGTTTTGTTATAAAACCTGTTATCTGAAAGTATAAAGCAATATTGTCAAGAGATGGTTGTTATTGTATTTAGTTAAAAGGTTATTGGGTATAAGAGAATAGACTGTGGTTAATTACTAGTTTATTTTCATGTCAGATTCCAATACAATGTTGAGAAATGGAGAGACTGGTGATTGGATTGGAACCTTTCAAGGGCATAAAGGTGCAGTTTGGAGTTGTTGTTTGGATAAACCTGCTCTACGTGCTGCATCTGCATCTGCTGATTTCAGTGTGTAAGTAGATGTTTCTGTTTCTCTTTGATTTTTGGGACGCAAGTATCTTATCTAATGTGTTCTCATTAGCTAATGATTGCTTCTTCTTTTTTTCCTGAAATTAGATTAAATCGTTTTCCTGACTCAAATAGTTTCAATTGAATAATTATTTGTATGAAAGCCTTTTTGACAGCAGAACAAAATCATCAGCATCCAACATGCTTATGTGATGCCTTATATTCTAGAATTGTGGTCGAGAGCTGTAGGGTTGGCAGCGTACATTTTCTGTTTATAAATGCTAACTTTTTTTTACAGGAAACTATGGGATGCATTAAGTGGGGATGAATTGCATTCATTTGAGCGCAAACACATAGTTCGGGCATGCTCCTTTTCAGAGGTGACTGGTTGTTACTTGATGTCTTGAGGCAATTACGTTTCAAGCATTTTATATTGAGTTGACTATCATTCTGACCAATTCTTCTTTTGTTGTATACTAGCTGCTTGTTTGGGTTTGCCTTCCCTATTGCTGTAATGTTTTTGCTTGTGAAAATTTCAGTTGCTGTTGTCCCTATGGGTGGCCAAATGTACTTTTATGATTGCTGAAGGGAGCTAATTCTCTTTAAATGAAGGCTTTACAGATTTGGCTAGGGAACTTGCAATCATGCACTCACCGTATAATTGCTTAAAAACTGGCATTTGTCCTTGTAACTTCCGTAAAATAGGGTACCTTATATATTCAAGGACCAAGTTAGGCATGAAAGATCTTTTTGGCATATTGTTTTTGGTCATATTTGTTGCTCTCTCAGATTGAGTCAATCAAGGCAAGATATTTATTTACGGATAATAACTTAACAATCACTATATCATACACATATGTGCAATTCCATTTAACATAAATTATGGTCTCTCAAATAAGCTATGGACCAAGTCAATGAAAGAAACCCAGAAGAGGCATAACCATTCCATAATAATAATAACAACAATCTAAACAAAACGATTGCTGTGAGATGCGAAAGTTGGATGCTGTAAGTACCAGCAATCATCTTTCTTTGAACTTCTACCTCTTGAAAATGTATTTATCATCTTGCTCCAAATTATCTAGTTATTAACATTCTCTATTATGTCTCTTAAATGCTTGCTCAGATGGAAACTTTGATGGCTCCTAATTACTGCATTTTCTTTGGATAATCCTTTCTTGTTTAGTTTCATCATAGCAGAGTCTTTTTCATTCCCTTTGTCTCTGCTGACCAATGCTTCTGATTTCTTGTTGCAAATATGGTGCCTTCAAACTATCAATCAGCTGTAGCATTTTTGGTCATGATTTGTGGCTATAATCCGCTGACTATTGTCATCAATTTGCTAATCTGTCTCAGATTCTTCATTTCTCGAATTAGCTTCTACTTAGTTGCAAAAAACTGTTGTAGTATCTTTAAGTGTATAAACAGAATCACACTTAGGTGAAAAGCCTAAAGGAAATCTGCTCAACTTTTTCCGTGATGATTTTAACGTATTGAAGCTCAGATATGAAGTTAAACCAGGCTCGTATTTGGTGGAATTATGCTTTTAGGTTCAACTATAATGAGCTCTAGCCTGCGAGCATTGGAGTGAAACAAAGAGAT
Organism: Coffea arabica; assembly: GCF_036785885.1. Classification (NCBI taxonomy): domain Eukaryota; kingdom Viridiplantae; phylum Streptophyta; class Magnoliopsida; order Gentianales; family Rubiaceae; genus Coffea; species Coffea arabica. Next base: position 433,085 of record NC_092311.1, read on the forward strand.
GGAATTTTTGGCCGGATGCACTGATTGTTTATGTAGAACAATGAGAAAAAAAAGAAAGAAAAAAAGAAAGAAAGGAAAAAGAAGGTGAGATAAAAATTCTAGTGCCCTTAGATCTTCTATTTTTTTACTCTGCAATAATCCTAAGTAATAATAAACAATCCTTGAGATGCTTGTGTTCTGTAGCTTGAAGTTTGAACAAGCCAAGAATCAAAATTCATTGGAAATGGACAACATCAGAGGTCTTTGTTTTAAGTTTAGGCTAGTGTAGCTTACAGTTGAAAGTTTGGGTTTGTAAGTGTGTGTCCTTTACAATGTAGACATCAAAAAAAGGAAAAAAGCTGGAAACTTTCAAGCCTTCCCCTAGCTTGTTAGATATAGTTAAAATTTGAACTTCACCTTATGAATGTATCACAAATTTGACTCGGGTTCATACTTAAGCCCAAGGCAGATTCAAATCGAGCAAATAAAATTGTCAAAATCATCAAAAGAGTGCTCAGATCAATTTGATTGCAGCTATACTTGGTGTTAAGTAGATGATTTTTTTTATATAACTAAAGCTTTTGGACAAGTTATAAATTTTTGTGGTAGTTACCATGAGGTGTTCCTACTAGATTGCTCCTTTTATTTGAATTGCATACACATGGGATCGCTTATATCTAGGGGAAACTTCATGTGTGATTAGGAAAAGGCCAACCCTTTGTTTTGTCTGTTATTTTTTGATATAGCACTGTGCAGTTGTAGTCCTTGGTACCTTTTTATTTATTCAGAATCTGATTATGGTTATTTTTGAAGGCTTTTATTTTTTTTCTTTACTTACATCCTCCATCAAAATGACATGGTGAAACTCGATTTGACGGCCTTGTTATTGTGTTTTAGTTCTACCTCTGGTTTGTATAAATCTTCCGTCCTATTGTTGGGGAGGCATTAAGGTGACAATAATGATTTTCTCTTTGGCAATCTTCTAGATCAATATACATTTCTCATTATCTGCTGCAAATCTCTTCTCTCTTCTTGCTCCCTCGTTGGTTCTTTCATCTTCCAAGGAGATGCCACGTACAGAGAGTTAAAGGATAAGTCCCGGAAGATTTCTTCATCAGAGAAGGCTTGTACTGGTTGGGAAGATGAATACGATGTTTCATCCAAGCAGGTAAACAAATTCCGACCTTGTTACTATAAATTTGTCTTCAGAACAGTTATCATACTGGTTATCTGTTTTTGTTTTCTTGTTTGCTTAAAGGATTTGGTGATATTGGTATAAGTGATATGACCAGTACATGAAGTAAAACATCAGTTATTTGATGACTGTCAGAAGTCCTGTAATTGTTAGATGGTTGTGTGAGTAAGTAATAGATTGGAGTTGCTTCTAATTATCGAATTTGGGATGGACCATAGCTAGCACTAAGAGTACATCTGTGGATCTGTGCTAGGAACCACACTTAGCAACAATCAGTAAATTTCCAAAATTACCTCTATTTTGAGAAACTCCTTATGTATTTTCACAAGTGGATATTTATGCCGTATTGGCTAATTGAGATTACTTCATTGTGACAACCAAAGAGTTTGTGGACAGAACTCAAGTAAAATCACTTCAACTATGGAGCAACGTAAACTCACCCAATATGATCTAACCTTGTCCACTGACAAAAGTACTTGCTGTTCCAGGCCTCGAAGTCAATTACTTTGATAATCAAAAAGTTAGATGTTCTCATAATGTGATTTGAACAAGTTTTTTAATAAAGAAGATATCCAATATCACAATATAATGCTTGGGAATCATTTAAAATGGCATGTAGATGGTATGAAACTCAATTCATTGTCAGTTTCTAGTCCTTATAATCTAAACTTCTTGTTAACTTCTTGTACTTAGATAATACACAACTTGTTAACTGTTTCTTGTACTTAGATAACTTGTGTAAGGTTGTAATAGCATATTTTTTTGCTGAAGTCTATTCTAATGCATATAATATTTTATTCTCAATGCAGTCCAGTTTGATATTGATCACGAGGAGACTGTTGGATATGATGATAGAGATGGTTGAAGTCTGACATTGGTGGTGCAATCTTTGCTTTAGTTACTCTATTTTTTGGGAAGGATACATATTGGCCATTAGTGCTTGAATTGATTATGTGGGTTTTGGGACACAATATTTCTGGTTAACTTCTATTTTGATGAATTTACAAATGTTTATGGCCATATATATGAATTTGTAGCTTCATTCTACATTAATTTTGCCTTTTGCCAAATTGAATGTTCTACTATAATTTGTTGAAATTGCTATGACAATGTTATATTCGTAATGGTCAATTTCAACTCTTCAAAACAAAATGCAAGTTCACTAAGTGACTATTATTTTTGTCACTAAATACTAAGATTGATAGTGACAAACTTAGGTCGTCACTGTAAACTTCAAATTTGTGACGACTTTTGCTATATCTATGACAAAAATATAGGTAAAACAGTGACAAGAAAAGCCATCACAGAATGATATCTATTAGTGACGACTTTCCCCTCGTCATTGAATAACAAGATTCTGTGACGACTTTCAAAAGGTTGTCACTTGGACCCATTTGTGATATAGAATCTGTGATAACCACGTGACAACGGAAAAAGTCGTCACTATATCCATATAATGATGACTTTTTGGCTTTCAATAATGATTTTTTATTGTCACAAAAAGCCAATTTTCTTGTAGTGGGTGATATTCCAGCAGAGTTTGACTTTTGCAGCCTTGTTAAGCAAGGCAGTCTATTTGAGTCCCAGTCCCCCGAGGTGCTTGTCTTTGGTGATATTATCTCAGCTAACCAAACGAATTTTTTCTTTATCTTCTGAAGAACCCCAGAGGAATCTTCTCTACTCTTTGTCAATCTCATGACAGATTTTTTGTGGTAGAGAAAGACATTGAGTGTAATAAGCTGGGATAGCAAAGATGGATTGTTGAGCAATAATTTTCCTGCCTGCTAGGGACAAGAGTTTGGATTTCCAGGCTTGAAGTTTATTTTTGACTTTGTCAAGAATAAAAGAGTAGTTTCTCATCGAAAGCCTGGAGATGGTGAGGGGGATACCCAAATAAGCACCAAGGTGATAGGATGTTAATTGTTAGCAATTTTATGGTTAATTTTCCTCTTTGTCCTTGCCAAATATTGTTTTAATTATTAACATATATTTTTATTTGGTATTTGGCCCTAATTACAGGAAGTGGAGCAACAAGTGCTTAAAAGGAGACTTTCTTGAGACAAATACTCCACACGTGGGAAGTTTCTAAAAGCTCTACAAATTGGGCTCTATATTGGACCACAAGCAGATGGCCTTTCCTTTTGCTGATTGGTAGTTAACTGGTAATAGGTAGTTGGCTTGTACTAGGAATACTACTAGAACTAGGAAACGTAAAGGAAGGAACATTAAGTAGTGGTTTTATTTTTGTTTTATGCGGAATTGGAGGAAGGACAGTCACATACTCACTTTCCTTCGTTCCTTTTAGTTTTCTTGGGTATTCTCGACTGGAGACAATGGGGAGTTTTTCTTCTTGATTATTTGAACAAGCAAATGCCTTTGAAATTAATGGAATCACGTGGAAATATTCTCATGAGGCGTGACTAAGCTTCCCATCTAGTCAAGAATCAACGTGACGACGCAGTCCCGAACATCTGTGAGATCGAATTAGTTTTTATGTGTTCCTTAATTTGTTAATATTTGCACGTTGTCTACTTGAATTTTCATGGGATTATTTGGTTAATTGGATGTCAAGGGCCCGATGTTCAATGTAACTTATTAATCTCCTGCCAAAGTAATCAATTAAATCCGTAATTGTTTAATCGATTAATATCAGTGGTAACTAGCGTTTCTACACACTAGGGGAACGTGCATTCTGATTTAAATAACCCTCGTAGCGTGTTATTAATTGAGGTTAGGTTTTTCTATTTCTTAATGCAATTGAAAAATTAATTCCTACGGTCGTACCTAGGGGTATTTCCTGATTAGGGGTAATCAATGGTCGTACCTTGATTATCAATAAATTAAGGAAAAACTGGTCGTCAGAGCGTCTCGGTGACTATAACTAGCCTGTTAATAAAATTAAGTGAACCTCCTTTGCATCAATAATCGGATGAATGGACTGTGTCTGAGTAGTTGTATCCTTGGCTAGAGTTTGTCTATTATTTATTTAATTCCTGTCTATATTCATGTTAGTTAATCGTTTACTTTTGGTTGAATTGCTTAATTGTTTTTAGTTTCATTTCGATAAAACTCCGCCGTGTCCCAAACTTGAAAAGAAACGAATTACACCTAGTCTCTGTGGATTCGACCCTACTCACTGCTATATACAAATTTATATTTTCTTGAGTAGGTAATTATTATTGCACAGGTTCGGCACCTATCACAAGGTCTTCAATGGTGTTGATGTTGAGCATCTGAGAAAGGAGTGTTTTTTTGTGTAGAAGGGGTATTGGGGGAGAAGAGGACTTTTGATTTCTCAAAGTTAACGATAAGTCTAGATTTGAGGCAAAAGTCATTTAAGGGCTCGATTCCTGCCTGAATGGAGGAAGATTCAGCAGTGCTGAAGAGAATTACATCATCTGCATAAAAACAGTGGGAGAAGGTAGGGCCCTGTCTACCAAATTTAATTGGTTTCCACAGCTTTTCTTCACATAGGAGTTCTATTTTTTGAGATAGGTACTCCATGCAGAGAATGAAAAGGTATGGGAGATAGGATCTCCCTGTCTAATACCTCTAGAAAGGGTAAAAAATTATGTGATTTGGCCATTTATGATTAGGCCCAGCCTAGAAGAAGAGATGCATTGCAAGATAAGATTGATGAAAATAGGAGGGAGCTGGAAATGGTAAAGGGCTTTCCTAATAAAACCCAATTCCAATTTGTCAAAGGCCTTTTTAAGGTCGAGCTTGATTGCACAAAGGCCAGTTTTCTCACTTTTTTTTTCAATCTAAAAAGAGCTTCTTGCACAAGCAGAATATTGTCTGAACAGCTTTTGTTAGGAAGGAAATTTGCTTGCAGCGGAGAGATGATATCAGAGAGGATAGGTCTTAGTCGGTTGACTAAGATTTTTGCTAGTACCTTATAGGCAGAGTTAATTAAGCCTATGGGTCTAAAATGTTTCAGGGTTTCTGGGTGTTCCACTTTCGGGATAAGACAGAGGAGAGTATCATTGACACTAAGAGGGAAAGGTTTGAGCTCAAAGCAATCAGAGATCAGTTTAACGAGGAAAGGTGAGGTTTTATCCCAAAATTTTTGAAGAAATAGGGGTGTAGACCATCTGGTCTCGGGGATTTGAAAGGTTTAAGTTCAAAGAGGACTTTTTTTATTTCTTGAGGGATAGGCTTAAGTGCAAGAGATCTTAGGGGCTCAAGCTTTTGGTTTGCAAGGGGTATGGGAAAAGGCTCAGGTTCTAGGTAATTTGAGGTAAAGTCTGTGGTGAAGAGATTGGCAAAGTAGGATTTAAAGATGTGTTTCATAAGAGAAGGATCAGTGACCCAATTACCAAGTTCATCTTTAAGATAGGAGATTTTGTTTTTTTTTCTCCTACACACAGCGGTGGTTTGAAGGAATTTGGAACTGAGGTTGTCCCAGCAGAGATAGTCCATTCTAGATTTCATTGCCCAAAGATCTTTTTCTTGATTCATGACATGATTATATTTAGCTTGAATAGAAATTTCCAGCTGGTCCAGAAAGGTTGAGTGATGATTTTGAAGCGATGATTGAATTCCCTTTAGCCTGTTGAGAATTTTCCTTATTTTCTTGAAAATGTTCTCAAAGGTCTCAGAACTCCAAGAAGACACCAACTCAGAAAACTGTTTAGTGGTATCAGGGAAGGGTTTGTTAGGGTTATTCCAGACTCGATCAACCAGGGAGGCAAAAGAAGGGTGTTTAAGCCAGAATTTTTCAAGTCTAAAGATTATTGGAGAAGGGCAAGAGTGTTGGGGTTTGAGGTTAACCAGGATAGGGTAGTGATCAGATCTAGTGCGAGGGAGATGCAACACATTGGTGTTATCATAAAGAATGTACCACGAGTGATTGCAAAAAGCTCTATCAAGTCTTTCATGGATGATTTTTCCATTGATTCTTTTTCCAGTCCAAGTGAACTTTGGGCCGGAGAAACCCATGTCCATGAGTCCACAATAGTCTAAACAATTGTGTCGAGTTGAATCGAGTTGAGTAGAGTTGAACTTGTGTCTAAATAATAGTCTAAACAATAGTGTCTAAAAGTTTAGACAATTGTGTCTAAACAATTGTCTAAACACATGTAAACGAGTTGAGTCGACTTGAACTTTGGCCTAATCAAGCCGAGTCTCTAATTAATTTTATGAATTTCGAACTCGAACTCGAATTCGACGAGTTCAAAATATCAACCTCGATCTCGAGCTCGACTCAAATTCGAGTCGAGCTTAAAAAATAAAAAATTAATTATTATTTTATTTTTAAAAAATAAAAAATTAATTATTATTTTATTTTTAAAAAATAAAAAATATTTATTTTATTTTTTTAAATGAATAAAATAATAAAATATTAGGGATATACATATGTAATTTTACTATTAAAAAAAATTAAATATATATATATATAATCGAGCTCGCGAGCCAACTAACTTAATATTTTTGAGTTCGAGCTCGACTCGAGCTCGAGCGGCTCGATTCGTGAGTAGCTCTAGTCTAGAATGATTGTGCTACTCACTCTAGCACAAATGGTAGAAACTACACATATAATTCTAGAAAATTTTCTCAGGAAATAGTTTCTGTCAAGATTCTAAGAAACTATTCTCATAACACACACACATATATTAGGCATTGATCCTCGCATTATTCTCATAACTTTCTAGGAATTCCAATGACATGAGAAATAGTACAGTATATAAACATAGGAGGCGGACACGAGATCAGGGGAATGAATGAAATTAAGAAAGTTGTTCACAGGGCTGATCTGACAAAAATGGAGCGATCAATAATGCTATGATGGTTGTTGCTCAACAACTTCTCCAACTCTCTCACAAATCTGTTCATCGCAAAGCCCGGCAGGCAAATAGGAAACACTATTCCTTTCTCCCCGTTCTTGTTCGTGACAGTTATGTAAAAGCTCACCACGCCGGGGATGGCACCAACCCCGCCCTTGGCCGGGCCTCCGTACGCTGGCTTTCCCCAACCGAAATCCACCTTATTGAACCCAATCCGAGTAACATCCGACACGAGATAAGTCCTCACCACGGTGAAATGAGGCCTCCCTTTGATAACCATTAAATCAGCCACCGATTTCATGTAGTCTTCAGTCACATCACCTTTGGCCTTGGTCACCAGCTCCAACGCATATTCCAGAGGCCTCTTGCATAGCTCTCCGGCAGTCGTCAGGGCCACCGGAAGTGCAAAGCCATTGCCGTAGTACCCTTGTGGCAAGGGAGGATCGAACTTGGAGCGAGCATTGACGACGCAGATCACGCGGACTTCCTCATTGGGTTCGGGCTGGAGGGCGATGGTCCGGCAACGCCAGAGATAGGCCGTCAAAACCTCAAATGTCGAACACTTGCGACTGATGTCGAGCGGGATGGATTTTCTCAAAGCTGATACCTCCGCCGGGCCGAAGAAGAAGGAGCGGTGGACCATATCGTCCAGGGGAATGATGGTTCCTTTGGTATCGGCTACCTCATCGTATTCGTGATGGGTGCACGTCACCCTTGGCGGGTCTCTAGCATTCAGGAGCTCTCTCTGCCATACTGGCAGTACAGATGGGGCGGAAGCTCCCCGTGCAATTTCGCCGACCGCATTCATGAACTGAACTAGTCCGGCAGCATCGGACATGGCGTGATTCAGGCGCAGTGCGAAGATGAAACCCCCGCATCTCAAACGAGTTACCTACAAAAATACAAGTGTTGTATATAATATGCATTATGCACTAATAATACCATACCATTATTAGCACTCCATAATTGCAAGTGTAAGAACAAAAACTATATAGAGCCCACCACCACAGCCTAAACAGTTGAGTTGGTGGCTCTGGTGGTGGAGAATAGAACCAAGAAAGGCTATGTGGTATGTGCTATGTGAGGGGCGGGGCATTCATCATTGAAGTTGAGAATTTCAGAGACAGTAAATGGCATTTCAGACATAAGAAAGTGGCAGCTGCTGGTCTGGTTTGTGATATAGACATTTCAGACATATATGCTGCTGCACATATTTGTATTTGGGCCACAATCAGGGAAGGGAACATGATGGATTCCCACTCAATACTGAAGAAAGGACACCAGAGCTAATGATCGATCATCCTTTTTTCATTACCAAATGGTATGAATGGTGGTAGCCTCTTCCTCTCCCTCTTACTGTTGAGCAAGCAAAAGCATGCGAATGTTGAACTAATAATGCTATGCTTGGTTTGGAGCAATATCACTCGCGATGGTTCGCCAACTCGGCCGAGTCCGAGACGACTCGGCCGAGTCATAACCGGAACAGTCCCTACCGTTCCGATACCGATACCCAAAACGCCGATTATACCATATCCGATGTGATGTGAATCGCTCTGAATCAGTCGATATTGTCCGAGTTAGAACCATGTAGAAAGATATCGGCCAAATTCTCGGATTCGACTCGGATGTTGTCCAATTTCCCATGCTTTCTTGTTTTCTTTTTCAGCCACAATGACAAGATTTAGGGGAAAGGGAACTGCCAGGTTTCACTCTCTAATTCCACGTTGCGGCAACTGTCACATATTTGGTGGAGAAGCTGGGCTTTTGTACCAGACCCAGAGACAGGGAAAAAAATAGAAGGAAAAATTAGAAGCACTTAAATTTCAAGTTTGGCCCAAGTTCAAGTCCGCATCTTCTTTCAAAATAACTTATCAATTTTAATTTTTTAATTTAGTATTCAGATGTGATATTTAAATATTTGTAAATTTATGTAATGCATTTTGACAATTTTTACATATTATTAAGTATATGATTAATTTGTATTAGTAGTCTCTTATCTAAATTTTAGTTAGAAAATATATAGTGATTATTTGGATACATTTTAATGATCATAAATATAATTTATTTATTTTCAAGTATCTCAATTATGTTGGTTAAAATGATTTTAGGTAAATTAATTAGAAAAAGGCAAATTTGATAATTTTAGGTAATATATAGTAGGTATTTAGTAAATTTAATTTGATATTTGTGTTTTTAATGGTATTTTCTATTTTTAGTAATTTTTTCAGATTTTTTGAAAATTTTTATATACTATAATGTGTGTATCACCTGATATTCAATCGATATGCCGTGACGGATGTGGAATAACCGAGACCGCGACGCGGCCGCGATCCGCGACAGCGAACCATGTCACGACCTTTTGATTTTTTCAAGGATGGCTCTGATTCCATATAAGATTAATGTTTTTTTTTAAATTTCTTTTTACCTTCAAACATTTAAAGAAAATCATTTATTTCTTTAAAAAAAATACTACTAAAACATTTAATGTTTTTTATTTCTTTAGAAAATCATTTATGTCAGAACAGTGAACCCTGAAAAGTATAGGTTCCATTGCATACCTTTCCTGTTCATACCTCTACCCACCTTCTTGGAACCATTTTTTGAGCCTTAATTGAAATGGAGCTAAAAAGACCCAAAAAAAAATTTTTTCAAGCGAATATTCTAAAAAAATGTTCAAAATTTTTTTTTCTCACAATCCAAACTCTTAGACTCGTCATCGTTTTTTTCCTTTTTCTTTTTGGGGGGGGGGGGGGGTAATCTTTCCCATTCGTAAAGCATGACAAGGAAATTCAACATCAAAATTAAAATTTTGTGTCATCTTTTAGTTTCCAATTTTATCCTCACAAAAGGAAAAAATTACAAAATTTTTTGTAATCTTTTGATTTTTTTCAATTTTGTTGTCGTAAGAGTAAAATTTTACTACAGATAACTACTTAAATTTAGTAACTTCTAATAACTTCTATTTTATATTTTTGTTTGTTTGCAAAAAAAAAAACTCCATACGATTTAAATAAAAACAACTTAATTTTTTCTTAATTTTCACACTCATATATATGATGTGCTTTTCCCACTCGTTTAACACTTTAGAGTCGAAGGTATTGACTGCGACATATAGGATTGTTTGTGGTGTGCAATTTCCTAACCAACATTCTTTTGTTCCTTCTGTAGCAGTGACAAAGAATTACGAACTACGTAGCAGTGTCAAGTATTCAACTCTAAATTCACTTCCTAAATCCTTGGAGAAACAACCAAGAAGGAAATAGACAGCTCCAGCCTCAGGACAAATCAAATCAAAAAAAAAAAGAGAGAGAGAGAGAGATGGAAAAACAGTAAAGTTGGTTTTGGTTGTGTACCTGTATAAGCAGTAAAGGACAGTGAAGGACTCCTGCAGACTCAGGAACATCATAGAGGAGCTCCTCCAGGCAGGGGAATGGAGGCTGAAGTTCTTCCCCAAACTGCTCCAGCGTCACCTCTGCATCCGCTTCAATGAACATAACACCCTCTCCCGTGCAGTCCACCACCAGCTTCCTCCCGGCGCATTCTCTGAGACGCCCCGCGAAGGGGTAGTAGAACACCAGAGCCTTGACAATAGCCTCCCTGATCACCTTCACGGGGTCTCTCCTGCCATCATCGCTGCGGTAAAACTGGATGACAGGGATTTGAAAGCGAAGACCCTCTTGATCGTCGATGTCAGAGAGGACCTTGCATTCCCGAGGAGTGGACTTCGCCGGACGGACCAGCTCAGGCTTTTGTCTGGTCACCCTGAATGTCAGAGACTTTGATCCCATTTTGTTGTCCACAAACAAACTGCTACGCACGCCGTGATTTGACCACCACCAACGAATATATTTGCTCAGGCTCAGGCTTAGGAAATGAAAGCACTAGTAATGAGAATGCTTTAATTGTGTGTATACAGATATAGATAGTCTGACACAGGAGAAGAAAGAAAGAAGGTTTGGTAGTTCTGAGGATGCCTTCCTTCCTTTCCAGCATGGGATTTATATAGTACCACTGAGTGTAACAGCAGTCATATAGGAGTAGAAGGAAAAACACACCACATGTCTAGTGCACTTGCCACTTAATTGTTCATATTTGCAGGTACATTTTCCTCGGATACCTTTGTGGTGGGAACCTGCCTATGGTAGGAAGACGGAGACGTTAAATTGTTGTACAGCGCATGGAGAGGATATATACGAGAACCGTCTGCGGATGCAACCAAAAAGTACACTGACTTCCGTACGAGTTGGGGCATGAAGTGTTTTTGCATGTTAAAACTAGAGGCATTTATGTATTTGTAAATGTACCCATTGCGACTGGAAAAATGTTGCAAATGCCTTGGACAAAAAATGTGCATAAAGAAGGTACTGAAATTTTAAGAAATAATAAATGATTATCGCACACGCGTGGGGGATAATAATTTGGAAGAAAGAAAAGTGGAGGTAAACGAAAGGATTCAAGCCTTCATTATATTTATATACATATATAAATTTAGTGAGGGTAAACAACAAAAAAGCCCCATGTGGTATAGCTATCATACAAAAAACCCCCTCTGGTTTCATATCATACACGTCGATACCCCATGCTTTGAATTATTGTGAAAATTCGACGAAAATCGTTAAAACAGACGGAGCTGAGTGAAAAGATGAAAATACCCTTTTGATATAAGCGACAATTGCAGAAGTAATTTTGCTCTTCATTCTGTCAAAACCAACGAAGAGAGAGAGAAAGAAATAAAAAACCCTAGACAGAAGATGGAGCAGCCTCTTTTGTAGCCAAATTTCAGCAAAAATTTTGATTGTTATTTCAATCAAATATCAAGATCGACAGATAATACGAGGAAGTGAAGATCGGCGGTGAAAAATCGAAGAAAAAGCAGCCCCTTCTGTAGCCAATTTTCAGCAAAAATTTTGATTCTTATTTCAATCAAATATCAAGATCGACGGAAAATAGGAGGAAGTGAAGATTTGCGGTGAAAAATTGAAGAAAAATGGGTTAGTATATCATCTCTCATCTATTTCCATTCGGGTTTTAGGGTATGATGTGGAAGCGAAAATGTTATTTACTGATTTCAGATTAAATTGGGAGGCCATTATTTAATAAAGATAATATTTTTGATGTATTTACGTAATGAAGATGAAGGTTGTTCATGTATGCCCAGCAAACCTAATTGCATAGATAGACAGCTTAAGCGTCCCTTTCAAATTGCTAAAGTTTTGATAATTATTGAAAGCTTAAAAAGGGATAGCTTTATAGAAGAGGTCCCTCGTTTACTAGCTTTGGTTCCAATTCCTCTATTGTTTGGCAAAGATAAGGCTACGCGTTTCATGTCCTAATCTGGTCACCCCTTCTTTTTGGTCAAACTCAATTGTTGAGTCTGACAGTCCGTGTTTTTGGCTTAAATTTATACTATCAATGTGTAGTATTACTTGTATTGATCAATTACTACTGTTAAATGCCATGACTAGTCAAGCACGACAACTTCTGTAATCTGTAATTATCTTAATATGGCTTATATGGAGACATGTTGTGGTCCAATGTGGTCCCCAATCCCACCTACAATGAATTGTTTGTTCTGATTGTGTTATGTTAGTTTTTTGTGTAGTTGTCAAAGACAAATTACTAATATCTGATGTCCTTTATTGCTTATCATGCTGCAGCAGAGGAGAAATCCGAGGACAAAGTTGACATACACATGTATTTTGGTGGGAGATTTAGAGAAAAACCAAGGTTCCACTACACAGGAACCCACATGGCTATTTTCAAAGATAGAATAGAAAATCAGTTATCGATAGTGAGTCTGTGTAGAATGTTTAAAAAGGTAGATGAAGGAGCAACTAGAGTAACTTTTTGGTTTTGTGTCTCAGATGTGGATTTAGAAGGTGGTCTACACCCAATTAGAGACAATAATGATATTGAATTAATGAACCAGTGCTACTGGAACTTGCCTAAGGAAAGGCTAATTTATGCTTGCAGTGGGGATGAGCCATTTGAAAAGGAGCCAGAAGATGGTGGGGTCAGTGATGGAATTAAAAATGAAGGCCATGATACGGGTGCATGTAAAGATGGTGGGGTCACTAACACTACGGGGACAGGTGCATGTGAAGATGATGAAGAGCCAGAATGGTTAAAAGATGGGTTGGAAACAATAGAAGATGAAGACATCTTTAGCCCAAAGAAAGATGCTGTTGGAGACAGCAACTACAACAAAAAAGGTGGGGCAGGGGCAGATGGAGACATAAAAAAAGGTGATGGCACTAGTGCTTCTTCAAAATTGCCAGTGCATGTATTCTCATTTGCTGGAAAGTCAGATGAAAAAAGTTCTCCTAAAAGGGGTTCTGTGAGAAAGAAAAGGGCCAGTAAAACTTCACAATATAGAGGGCCTGATGTGATTCAGCAAATTACACCACCTGTTTCAGAGCAAAGGCCATCAGAAGTTGAAGATGTAAGCATTGAAAAGGGACCTGTTTCATCTCAGAAGCTATCAAAAGATGAACCTATAAACATTGAAAACCACCTGCATCATTTAGAGAATCAGATTTGAGAGAAGAAGACGAAAGGGTAGGGAATGCTGAGGTGACTGAAGAGGATTGGCAAGAACCTGTGGTTCCGGATGAAGAGTTGCTAGACAAATTTAGATCTGGTAGTGGAGAAAAAGATGACTGCCTTGACTTTAATCCTGAAGTTGAGTTTAGGAAGCCACACTTTGAGCTGAAAGTGGGGTAAAAGTTTACTAATTTTAGAGTGTTTAGATCTGTGTTGTGTGAATGGCTAGTAAGAGAGGGTTATGAAGTTACTTGGGGTGAAAAACTACTCCAAGAAAATTATTGCCAACTGTGCAAAAGGTTGTAGTTGGAGGATTCGGGCAACACCAATTCAAAATGAATCAACCTTCCAAATAAAGTCACTGAAGGGTGAGCATGTGTGTGCTCGAGAATATCAAAATAAGCATGCAACAGCCACATATCTGAGCAGCAAATATCAAGATAAGATCAGGGATAATCCAAAAATTGAGTTGATGGGGTTGAAGAATGACATCAGAAGAGATTTAATGATCAATGTGTCAATTGCTAAGGTTGGTAGAGCTAAGCGTAAGGCAAAGGATATGATGCTTGGCACGGACATGGAGCAGTATCAAAAACTCTGGAGTTATGCCGCCACCGTCCGAGACACAAATGCTGGAAGTACTATAAAAATTCAGATTGACAAAGCACCTGATGGTTCAACAGGTATATTTCAAAGGTTATATTATTGCTTGCATGCCTGCAAGCAGGGTTTCCTTGATGGTTGTAGACTAATAATTGGTCTAGATGGCTGTTTTCTTAAGACAGCATTTGGTGGACAATTATTGTCAGCACTTGGCAGAGATGGCAACGATAACATGGTGTCAATAGCAATTGCAGTGGTAGAGGTAGAGCGGTATGATTCCTGGAAATGGTTTTTGGAGTTGCTAATGGCTGATTTGGGCATGGGAAGAGATAATATTCCTTGGACCTTTATCTCAGATAGACAGAAAGGGCTTGTGCATGCCGTCAATGAAGTGTTTCCAAATTCAGAACATAGATTTTGTTTGAGGCATATGTACCAGAATTTTAACCAAAGGTTCAAAGGAAAAGAAATGAAAGACATGTTTTGGGCTGCTGCAAGTGCTGGCAATGAAAAGGAATGGAAAGTGGCAATGATTGAACTAGAAAAGGCAAACAAAGAAGCTGCTGACTAGTTGAGCAGAATTCCACCAACTCTTTGGAGTAGATCACATTTTACAGGATGTAGTAAATGTGACATTCTGGTAAACAATCTAAATGAGTCATTCAACAACTACATATTAGAAGCAAGAGAGTTACCTATCATTGGGATGCTTGAATGGATAAGGAGGAGATTGATGCAGAGAATTCAAACAAAGAGATCTGGAATGCAAAAGTTTCAAGGAGAAATCTGTCCTAATATAGCAGAAAAGATTGACAAGAATCAGAGGTTGAGTAGGACATTTGTTGCGACCTGGGACGGGGGTCACAAGTATGAGGTTGACTGTGGTGTGAGAAAATGTGTAGTAGTAGACTTGAAAAACTGGACATGTACTTGTGGGTATTTTCAATTAATAGGTTATTCTTGTGCCCATACATGTGCTGCGATAGGAGTGTGTAGATTACCTATAAAAAATTATGTGCATACTTGCTACACTAGAGCTGAATATCTGAAAACATATGCACATACTATCACACCTGTTCCAAGTGATATTTACTGGATAACTTGCGAAGAAGAGGCCATAAACCCCCATGTGGTTAGGAGAATGCCTGGTAGACCAAAGAAACTGCGCCGAAGAACGCAAGATGAGCCTAAGAAGGGTCAAGTATCAACTAAAAAGGGTCTTGTGGTACATTGCAAGAGATGTTTTCAGCCACGACATAACTCACGGACGTGCAAGAATCCCATTCACCCTAACTCCAAATTTATAAGGTAATTTTTCTTATACGCTTAAATGTCATTGTTATAGCATCTGTATGTTTTAACAATGTTAAATGGCATTTATAGGCACCTGAAGCAAGCGCAGCTGAATCCATTCAATCACAACCAATTGCTGAGTCGTCCACTCAACCACAGCCAATTAGTGAAGGAGCTGCTGGTACTCGAAGTACTACAAAGAATGGAGGTAACAGGGCTGATGGCACCACTGTAACAGTAAAAAGAGCCAGAGCTCCAACTGTTACTGATGTCCTGCGGAAGTTAAGGCCAAAGAGATCAAAAGCCTAAGAAGGCTTAATTACCTGCCAGAATAGTGGCCTAGCCGTAGTTAGAATAGCTTTTGGAATATTTGTAGTTGCTGAATGAAACTGAACATTTGGTGAATCTATGTTCTGGGAACAGATTTTGAGTTGAAGTTCTTGGCAACCACCAGATTAATGTTATGTGATATGGGTGATGTGATGTTGTAGTTGCTGAATGAATCTATAACATTTGTTGTATATCTTTTCTGGGAACAGATTCTGTGAACAGATTTTGGTGTCTGTTATGTGAAATGGCAGCTACATTCATTTTTTGTCTTCTTTTTCGGTCAACTATATAAGTTATAGTTGCTGAATGAATCTGGAAACATTTGTTGTATATCTCTTCTGTGAACAGATTTTGGTGTCTGCTATTTGAAATGGCAACTACATTTATTTTTGGCTTCTTTTTCTGTCAACTATGTAAGTTGTAGTTGCTGAATGAATCTGGAAATTGGTAAGATGATGGCATCCCACAATTCTACGAGCCGATGTTTCTTTGCAAATTTCAAGAATTGTGTAGTTTTTCAATTGGGAAGCGGTAAAATTGGTAAGATGATTTGTAGTTAGAATTTTGAATTGAACTTTTGGTCCAACACTGACCATTATTCGGTTGGTAGACATCAAACAAAACATCACAGGGAAAGATAACATAACACAAAACACAAAACTCCAACTAGTACTTGCTGCAATTCTGTTCATTTTCAAGACACTTGCTCAAATGCAGATTACCAAACAAAACTCCAAATTGCTTATTTCGTTCATTTTTGGGGGTTTTCAAAATGCAGATTGCCAGAACAAAACTCCAAAATACAGATTACCAATTTCGTTCCTTTTCACTGCAACAAAACGCCAAAACATCAACAACAGCCTACCAACTAGCAATTCGATAGATGAAGAACTACATCATCAACAACAGCCTACCATTATCTTATCTGGTAGACATCAACAACAATAAAATAGAAAAAATAGCTACCATAACACAACCTCCAACTAGCAATTTCAAGTTCTTCATTTCATTGTCCAAATTTTCCAGTTTTGAGAGCACGCCACCCAAATACGAATTTTCTTGAACATGCTGGCTCACTACGGGGACAGGTGCATCTCGATCTGGCTCGTCTCTGTAGATTGGACTACACCATGAAAAGAACCAACATTCATCTTTTTCACACACAAAATACAACATTCCTTTCGATGGCTTTTCCGACTCAACAATCTTTA
Organism: Coffea arabica; assembly: GCF_036785885.1. NCBI lineage: Eukaryota > Viridiplantae > Streptophyta > Magnoliopsida > Gentianales > Rubiaceae > Coffea > Coffea arabica. The sequence continues at coordinate 450,025 of NC_092311.1, forward strand.
GTTTCGCCTTCCTTCCACAATTACATATCTTATACTGGTATCGCAGACCTCTAGCTCCGTTTCCGCCGCTGGTTGTTCGAGAGCTTGAGCAAGACATCGATTCTCCACTTTCCTGCAATTCCTTTGTTGGCTTGCAACCTCTGCTTGATTGATTACTCTCGATGTATGGAAATCGTTCAATTTTGGCTGAAGCCGAGCATATCAGCTGAAAGAATTAAAGTCAATGAAGACCGAGCCTTCAATTTTGATGTCTCCCTCTTTTTATTAAAGTCACTGAAGGGTAACGAAGACATATCAGCTGAAAGTTTGTGGTAGAAATCTCTTGTCCGCAAGAAACACGCGCATTTCCAGTGCGTTTAAGTCAAACGCGGTATATTTGACGATTTCCGTCGAATTTTCACAATAATTCAAAGTATAGGGTATCGACGTGTATGATATGAAACCAGAGGGGATTTTTTTGTATGATAGCTATACCACAGGGGACTTTTTTGTTGTTTACCCATTTAGTGACCAAGTGTTTAGCTTAAGCATCCGGGAAAATGGTCCCATGACTATCGTTATGGTAAAAAAACTTATTATAATAGGTTATAATAAATTTAGCAACCATTTGATTACCTGTTGGACTTATCCACTTGAATAGGATTATGCGTAAAAATAAGGAAGTAAGTTTGTCATCTAAAATAGTAAGTTAACGTAATAAACTAGTAATTTTTGCAGCCCAAAATGTGAATTGAAAGTATTACGAAACATATTTTTTAAAGAGATAAATTACAATTTTTATCCTCAATATACTTTTGAGGGAGTAAGTTTATTCGAAGTAATAGTATGTTTTTATACATAATTAATCATTTTTACTTATAACATAGTAAATTTCATTAATGACAAAAACATGCTAATTTATGGCAAAAATTCTCTATTATGCTTAAAAAACTTATGCCAAGCCCATATTTTATTGTTATTTAAAATAACACTAAAATGTTTTATTAATGATTAAAATTGAGTACCTTACTTAGTAAGTAATGTTAATATACTTGTATAAATATTTGATCGTATGTGAAAAAATTAGTATTTTTGAAATTTATACATAATTAAATTTTTTCTGTTGCAGTTTAAAAAAAAAAGTAAACGAAATTTTTTTTTGCGCAGAGCACCAAAATCCACAAGTCAAAATAGTTGGTCTGAAAGGGAAAGATACAGCTGAATAGCATTGTTTAAAGCACCACATAAATAGATGTAAAATGCTGGTTAAAAACTGGTACTTTGACATATAATAAAGGAAAGTCATAAAAATCAAGCCATTTATGGAAAAAGTTTTCATTAATAAAAATTCCAGCTCTTCACGACTTTCTTACCAGTCCTCCCAAGCATGAGCAAAGTGCCAATAATTGAAATAGTAATTTTTTTGATTTATACAGAATTAATTTATTTTTTGCAAATTTAAAAAATAATTGAAATTTTTTTTATCAAAAAGCACATAAGTCAAAAGGATTGGTCTAAAAGGGAAAGGAATAGTAGATATGTACAGTACTTGTATTTCACGTTCGAAGGACTACAGTGTTGTTTTTGACAATACCCCAAAAAATATGTAATGCAAACGGAACTGATTCTTCATTATTTAAAATATCAAATCTGTGATTGTGTTTTAACCGTTATCCATTGGTATTCTAAAGTATCATTTTTTCATCCAATACCACCTCTTTAACACCCGTTTTCCCTTAAAAATTTTATTTATTGGATGAAAAAAAATAAACCTTTTCTGCAATAAAACACTAGCTCTTTGTAGCTTTCCTCCATTATAAGAACAGAGAACCCATTTCTTCATTAAAAAAATTATTTATCAGATAAGTTAAAAATTAACCCGTTTTTCAATAAAACACTAGTTATTTATTGTTTTCGTCCATTATAAGAACAGAGTACCCATTTATAAACAAAAAAATTTATTTATCGAATAAAATAAAAATAAACCCATTTTCCAATAAAACACTAACTCTTTATGACTTTCCTCCATTTTAAGAACAAAGTACCCATTTTTGCATAAACAAAATTTATTTATCGGCTAAACTAAAATTAAATCCATTTTTCAAGAAAACACTAGCTCTTTATGACTTTTCTCCATTATAAGAACAAAGTACCATAACAAAATTTGTGGATAAAATAAAATAAAAATAAAACTATTTTTCAATAAAACACTTGCTCTTTGTGACTTTTCTCCATTATAAGAACACAGTACCTACCTTTCCATTAAAAAGTGTATTTATTGAATAAAATAAAAATAAACCCGTTTTCTAATAAAACACTAACTCTTTATGACTTTTCTCCATTATAAGAACAAATAACCCATTTTCGCATAAAAGAATTTATTGGATAAAATAAAAATAAATCCATTTTTCAATAAAGCACCAGCTACTTATGGCTTTCCTGCATAAATTATCTATTTTCATACGTTAATTTATTAGTTAGATAAAATCAGAATGAAATTAGGTTGAACAACAAATTACTCTTTACGATGAAATTGAAATACAGAAAAGTAACCCATAGCATGTTTTAACTCCATTTCCAATACAAAAATATGCTACAAATTCTTTTGGCAAACGCAAGACACCTCATTCATAAAGTCTCAAGAAACCTTTCCAACCATTATGCAAAAGCAACTTATTCATTCTAAATTTTTAGCATCAATTTGATTATCAGTTGGACGTATCCACCTGAATAGGATAATATGTATTTTCTGGGACACGAGACATAATAGGAATTAAACTTGCATTAATGTAGACCTAACAAAATGAGAAAAATAGCATAACAATTAATACAATAATAAGAATAACAGAGTTGGTATAACAACATTAGTTTAGTCTACAAATTTATTTTTTTCTGCAGATAGTTCGCGAATATGACATTCAACCACTAAAAAAAAGACATCTATATCTGTCTATATGTATTGCAGAGAGAATTTTAGATAAGGAGCTTTTCAAATTGTCAAAAGTCCGAATACTATTTTATTACAATTTTACATTTCTAAAATTAAGAAATGTTTATCTCACAACTAATCCTTTAACTGCTCGTACAAATCCTATAATCGTGTTCATGTTTTTCCCACATTTCCCTCACATTTTCCCCACTAACCAATAAAATTAAAACTCCCGAATTTTAACTAACAGATAATAACCAACCATGTCAAATTAATATCTGTAAATTCCAATTAACATCTCACATTTATTACTGACTTTACTGATAGTATGACATTCACATCTCACACTTACCACATTACTCATAGCAATAACTAACTGTTAATTTAAGATATTCGCAACAGCGAAAGTCACAGATCCAAAATTTAGGAGCATGTTGAAATTATAATTTTCACAATTTAATGTATTTTATTGCCATAATATAGTTTACTCTCAGAATCATTCACAAAACTGCTGCACACTAATCCAATTGACCCATTTAATTTGCCATCATATAAATTCAATACAGTGAAAAAATTGCGTATCATACATTTTTTCACTAAGGATAAATCTCAGTTACAAACATTTCAGTCAGTGACAAAGCCAAGATTTTGTTTCTAAAGAGGCTAAAATGGGTACTCAGTTTTTATAATGGAGAAAAGCAATAAAGAGTTAGTGTTTTATTGAACAATGGATTTATTTTTATTTCATCTGATAAATAGATTTGATTATGCAAAAATGGGTACTCTGTTCTTATAATGGCAGAAAGCCATAAAGAGTTAGTGTTTTATTGAAAAATCGAATTTTCATGTATTTTATCCGACAAATAAATTGGTTTATGGTAAAATTGGTGTTAAAGAGGTGGAATTTTTCTAGAGGGGCTGAAATGGGTACTCTGTTTTTATAATGGAGGAAAGCCATAAAGAGTTAGTATTTTATTGAACAATGGATTTATTTTTATTTCATCCGATAAATAGATTTATTTATGCAAAAATGGGTACTCTGTTCTTATAATGGAGGAAAGCCATAAACAACTACTGTTTTATTCAAAACCGAATTTTCATGTATTTTATCCGATAAATAAATTGGTTTATGGAAAAATTGGTGTTAAAGAGGTGAAATTTTATGGGAAAATGATACTTTACGATACCAATGGAAAACAGTTACAACACAATCACAGATTTGACATTTTAAATAGTGAAGAATTGGTTCCGTTTCGATTACATATTTTTCAGGATATTTTTCAAAAATAGCACTATAGTCCTTCGAACATAAACTATAGGTATTGTACGTATATGCTATTCTTTTCCCTTTTACACCATTTCTTTGACTTATGTGCTTTCTCATAAAAGATTCTCATTCATTTTTTTAAATGGAAAAAAATTAATGAAATATGTATAATTCGAATAAATACTATTTTAATTATTGCCATTTTGCTCATACGTTGCAAGACTGATAAGAAAACCGTAAAGCGTTGCTATTTTTATGAATGACAACTTTTCTCGTAAATGGCCTGCTCTTTATGTCTTTCCTTTATTATATGTCAACACACCTGCTTTTAACGAGCATTTTACATCTAATTTATTTAGTACTGTAAACAATGATATTCAGAATGTTTCTTTCCCCTTTAGACCAAGAACTTTGACTTGTGGATTTTTGTGCTTTGAGAAAAAAAAATTTCGCTTACCTTTTGTTTAAACTGCAAAAGAAAAAATCAATTTCCCCATAAATCTCAAAAATGCTTATTTATATACACATACCATCAAGTATGTAAAACAAGTATAATAACTGTACTGGCTAAGTAACGTACTCAATTTTAATCAGTAATAATACATTTTTTGTGTTATTTCAAATAACTCTAAAATAGGGGCTTCGTATAAGTTTTTTAAGCATAATACAATATTATTGCCATAAATTAGCATGTTTTTGTCATTAATCAAATTTACTATGTTATAACTAAAACTCATTATTTCTGTATAAAAACATATTTTTACTTCAAATAAACTTGCTCCCTCCAAAGTATATTTGGGATATACTATTGTAATTTATCATTTTAAAAAGTATGTTTCATATTACTTACAATTTACCTTTTCGACTGCAAAAGTTACTAATTTATTACGCTAACTTACTATTTTGAATGACAAATTTACTCCCTTATTTTTACCCATAATCCTATTCAATTGGATAGGTCTAACGGGTAATCAAATGGTCGCTAAAATTTTTAGAACCTATTATATCATATCTAAAACTGTGTTGTTTACCGTATCGATAGTTATGGGACCATTTTCTTGGATGCTTAAACTGAACACTTGGGTACTAAATTTATATATGTATATAAATATAATGAAGGCTTGAATCCTTTCGTTTATCTCCACTTTTCCTTCTTCCAAATTATTATCCCCTACGCGTATGCGATAATCATTTATTATTTCTTAAAATTTCGGTACCGTCTTTACGCACATTTTTTGTCCAAGGCATTTGCAACATTTTTCCATTGGTAATGGGTACATTTGCAAATACATAAATGCCTCTGATTTTAACATGCAATAACACTTCCTGACCCAACTAGTACGGAAGTCAGTGTGCTTTCTGGTTGCATCCGCAGACGATTCTCGTATATTTCCTCTTCACATGCTGTGCAACAATTTAACGTCTCCGTTTGGACTGTATATAACGTCAACACGTGTCGCTCTCTGCCGGCCTTCCTACCATAAGCAGGTTCCTGCCATAAAGGTTTCCCATTTTTCCTCATCTTTTCCCACTTCTTTTGTCAATTGACTGACCTGTTATTTGGTCTAGTCTTCTTCTCAGTTCTCACTTTGAGGCCTTCACACTATAAAACAACAAAAAGATGGTTGTTAAAACTTGGATCAACACTCTCAAATGAATTTTTCTATTCCTAGAATTTCTGGGCTACTTCTCTCAACACATTATTGTACCAGTTGCATACTTTAATGTTCCCTTGAGTTTCTCGGTACTTCTGTGTTATGTGGACTCCCACCTGCAAATAGAAAACAAATTCCCGTCTCAGCTTTTGGTCAATAGTACCAAAAGTGATGATGCTTCAATTCAATTTCATTACTGACATCCCAAGATAATGTTAGGTAGTTTTCTTTTATCATTCATTACGCCATATATATTACTACAAATAATTTTTTTTTTTTTTTGAAAGAACTAGAATCAGACCATGTTAGTGCAATGTAATCCTAGACCTTCATGATCATCATCGCTGCGGTAAAATTGGATGACAGGGGCTTGAAAGCGAAGACCATCTTGATCGTTGATGTCAGAGAGGCGCTTGCATTCCCGAGGAGTGGACTTGGCCGGACGGACCAGCTCCGGCTTTTGTCTGGTCACCCTGAATGTCAGAGGCTTTGATCCCATTTTGTTGTCCACAAACAAACTGCTACGCACGCAGTGATTTAACCACCACCAACGAATATATTTGCTCAGGATCAGGCTCAGGCTCAGGAAATGAAAACACTAGTAATGAGAATGCTTTAATTGTGTGTGTACAGATATAGATAGTCTGACACAGGAGAAGAAAGAAAGAAGGTTTGGTCTTCTGAGGATGCCTTCCCACAGCATGGGATTTATATAGTGCTACTGAGTGTAACAGTAGTCATACGCAAGAGGAGTTGAAGGAAAAACACACCAAAAAATATTAATCTATTTTTACTTCCAACATATGCCGGAAGGGCACGAGTGAGAAGCTCAAAAAATCAAATTATCGTTCTAAAGCAAGGAACAGAAACTTATAGTACATACTTTTAATTTCTGTCTTCTTTTTTTTTTTTAACTATTTTATTTTTTCTCCAAAGCAATTTGCTCGAGCAACGTAACTAAGTTGACGACCTCAAAGCAATTGATTTTGACGTTTAAAGAAACGTAAAGATTGAGTACTGTAATGACACAAATGGGCTGCGTGATACACTTTTTTTTTTTTTTTCTTACTAGAATCATTTTAAAACAAGAAAACGTGGGAAGGTGGTCGGTGAAGGACGGGAAACTACTGGGGAGAGTCCTGAGCAAAAGCTATTTGATTTCCGATGAATGAGTTCTTCTGTACAGCAGAAGCCAAACTTTTATAACCATCATCATCTCTGAAGTAGTTGGCCACGCATGTCTTATCCAAGCAAGTGGACAATATTGGGTTTGAGTTTTATTTTATCCCAAACCCAACACAATTGGGTGGATAGAATAAAACTCAAATTCAACAGACAATGAAATGTTATCCTTTTTTTCGTGGCCAAAATTTTATAGAAGTGATTGTTAAATCTCATTCGAGTGGACAATGAACTATAACCTAATTGATAAAGATGATTCATCGTCATATCATGGATTCAAGTCATTCATTCAAATGGACAATAAAAAATAACCTAATTGATAAGACGGTTCACCGTCTAGTCGTGAATTCAAGTCATCAGAGAGAAAAAGTAAAAAAATTACTATTGATACTCTTTCCTTCCTTTTTTTTTTTATTAAATTGTAAAGATCGCATTCAAGTGAAAGTGCTGGCACACTCGGCTGTGAACAGAGTTATGTGTGTTTTGGATATATGATTTTTTGGAAACGCTTTCTCCCAACTAGGCATGTCAATGGGTAGGGTCTGGGTTGGAACCCTTTGATCCAAATCCAGACCCATTTAATTTAGTTAGACCCAGACCCAAATCCAGACCCTTTCGGGTTTAAAAAAGTAAATCTATACCCAAACCCTTATGGATCTGGGTATTCAATGGGTATTTTTTGAAAATACTAAAGTAAAAATTTATTAAAAATATATAGAGTTCATAAATAATAGAAATATCATCCAATTTTTATTTTCAAATAATAAAATTAACATTCAACAAATTGAATGCAATATTTTGAATTCAAAGAAAGAATTATTATTGACTACTTCTATATACTTTTAAAGATTCAACTGCATCCACATCAATATTTCATTTATTTGCCTTTACCTTTTCTCCTTTTCTTGAAAAAGTCTGTACCAATTACAATGACAACTAGGATTAGTTTTTAAAAAAGAAAACAACCATAACATATATAAATATTTAGTTTTATTTAAAAAAAATGTAATTTTGTACCTCTTTTGTTTATTTAAACCTCAATGTTGGCAGATGTCTCACAATCCAACACTAAAATCGTGAATGAGATAAAAATCTTTCGATTAAGAACCGATGACAAATAAATAATAGCATAAGAATATTTATAAACACTTACTCATTTTTTCTTTGATTCAATCTAATCATCAGTAGTCACTAATGTTTCAACAACATCTATAAGTAATTTGGTACGAGTCTCATTAATCATCCAACCACCAATATTAATTGCAGATTCTGATGCCATAAAATCTTACTGTATTTGATCCAATAGCCATAAAATATTATATTATTTTATAAATTTTCTAATATATATATAATTTAATTAAATATATATGGGTCTGGGTACGGTCTGATATTGATCTGGATTTGGATATGAATTCTAAAAAACCAGACCCTACCCAGACCCACGACACTCTCATAGGATCTTGGTCTGGGTAGGGTTTGGATTTGAGAAATTAAATCCAAATCCTATCCAAATATATTGGATTTGAATTGGATTTGGATAAAGCCCGACCCATTGACACGCCAACCCCCAACCACAAAAAAAAAAAAAGAAGAAGCTAGAGTGCTTGTTTCCCCGGCTGACATTTGCTTGTGCAGGAAATGACGTTCGTATCAAAGACAGACGTCCGGATACCCTTCTTTTTACACCTTCGCTTTAACTTCACCCTCTGTGGAAGAACATCGGTGGAAAGTTCGCATTTTGAGAAGAAAGACGTCCATGTGTCTGCTTACCCAAAATAGTCAGTTTTTTCATCTGCTGAGACTGGTAAAAGCGTATAACCAATATGAAATGAGCAAAACCAGCAGGACAAAAGCACTAAAAAAAGAGATGAATCATTATATTATTTAGATTTTTTCTTTGTTTTCTAACTGGATAGTTATCCATGTACAACAAAATATCTGGTACTCCTCAGAGAGGAGTATTGTATAACAATTAAAATGAAGACAAAATCTTGCCCCAACGCAGACAAACAATTCATAATGGCATTATACATTCAATATAAAATCTACCAAAAAGAGCAATTCTATTGCAGTCGTCCCAAATACTATATACAAAGTTTGTCATCTGCTCTCCTAGTATTACACTGAAAGTTAATTTTTCTAACCCGACCGTCCGCTCTACCATCAGAAATGCAGAAGAATAAACCTTATACTTAACAGGCTTCAAACATATGTGCAAAAGCCACATCTTACCACTAAACGGATTCTGAGTTTGACACAAGCAAATAGAAAACGACCGGACGTTACCAAGGGAAATACCTCAGTTATCCAAGACTCTTCGATTCTATGACGGTGACTCCTCTGGCTGTCGAGATAACTCCTTATCAGCAAAGTGAAGAAGCCTTCTAAGTCTCAGAACCATGTCGCAGTGAAATGGCAATGCAGATCGGTCATCCATGATAAAGCATGAAGTTCTGCTGCCACAGACTCAAGAACCAAATGAGTCTCTAATTCAAATTCCCTAGCTTCCGAACTTAAGCCCCTTCCTCCCAATTTTCCCATGCCCTTCACAATTTTATCTTGGGCCATGTTATTACCTCCATAATAATCAACAAGACTTACGGAAAGTATAGAAGGCCATTCTTCTTTCGAGATGCTCCTAGAATCTTTCCGCATTGAAGGTACAGCTATTGAAACCACAAAACCAGTACAAGGGGAATAGCAGAGCCTTTACTGTGTAGAAGGTGAGCTAGGGGTGGGGACTCAGCGGTTAGGCATGTAGGGAGTTGAAGAGGTGCAGGCGGGAGAAAACCAATTATTATCGATTTATTTGAATTTGGGTTAACAAAAGGCTAGAGACACGTGGTAGCTGTACAAATGAAGGGCAGAGGGAACAGAAACTACTTTGGGGACAGATGATTCGAAGCTCCAATCTTTTTTTTTTTTTGTCAATCGTCAACTCTACTCCTATTCTATCATAATCTAACTACGGGAGAGACCCAACTGGACCTATAGGGGACCGATGGGAACAGAACCATCACTGTACCAGACGGGTGCACCACGCACCCGTCTGGATTTTTTTGAAGAATCACAATTGTGACAAATTGGTGGGAGGCAAGGGTTCGTGGTGGCCATCTGAACATTTTTTAAAGGTTTGGTGGTGGCCATCGGCCTAAGGCTGCATCAATAGTTGGTTTTAGTACGTTACGCGGCATGCGATGTAGTACATATAGAATGTGTAATAGTTTCTCTTCTCATCGTGGTGATAGATGCTCAACGCAGCCAAAATTGCCGGCCTTACTTTCCCTTCTTAGTACTTCATGTGGGTTGACTTCCTTCTGCAAGGTATATTTGGGTGGATTGATAATAGAGGAATTGACATGTTTTGGTCTAAAATAGGAGTGTAAACGAGTTGAGTCGAGTTGAACTTTGGCCTAATCAAGCCAAACCTCTAGTTAATTTTATGAATTTCGAACTCGAACTCGAATTCGACGAATTCAAAATATCAAGCTCGATCTTGAGTTTGATTCAAATTCGAGTCTAGCTTAAAAAATAAAAAAATAATTATTATTATTTTATTTTTTAAAAATAAAAATATACTATTTTATTTTTTAAAATGAATAAAATAATAATTTTTTAACAAACAATAAAATATTAGGGATATATATATGTAGTTTTACTATTAAAATAAAAATAAAAAATATATATATATAATTGAGCTCGCGAGCCAACGAGTTTAATGTTTTTTAATTCGAGTTTGACTCGAACTTGATGTTGACCGAGTTCGAGCGGCTCGATTCGTGAATAGCCCTAGTCTAGAATGATTGTGCCGTGCCACTCATTCTAGCACAAATGGTAGAAACTACACATTTAATTTTCTCAGGAAATAGTTTCTGTCAAGATTCTAAGAAACTATTCTCATAACACACACACATATATTAGGCACTGATTCTCGCATTATTCTCATAACTTTCCAGGAATTCCAATGACATGAGAAATAGTACAGTATATAAGCATAGGAGGCGGACACGAGATCAGGGGAATGAATGAAAGTAAGAAAGTTGTTCACAGGGCTGATCTGACGACAGTGGAGTGATCAATAATGCTATGATGGTTGTTGCTCAACAACTTCTCCAACTCTCTCACAAATCTGTCCATCGCAAAGCCCGGCAGGCAAATAGGAACCACTACTCCTTTCTCCCCGTTCTTGTTCGTGACAGTTATGTAAAAGCTCAACAAGCCGGGGATGGCACCAACCCCGCCCTTGGCCGGGCCTCCGTACTCTGGCCTTCCCCAACCGAAGTCCACCTCATTGAACCCAATCCGAGTATTATCCGACACGACATAAGTCCTCACCACGGTGAAATGAGGCCTCCCTTTGATAACCATTAAATCAGCCACCGATTTCATGTAATCTTCAGTCACATCACATTTGGCCTTATTCACCAGCTCCAACGCATATCCCAGAGGACTCTTGCACAGCTCTCCGGCAGTCGTCAGGGCCACCGGAAATGCAAAGGCATTGCCGTAGTATCCTTGTGGCAAGGGAGGATCGAACTTGGAGCGAGCGTTGACGATGCAGAGCACGCGGACTTCCTCATTGGGTTCGGGCTGGAGGGCGATGGTCCGGCAGCGCCAGAGACAGGCCGTCAAAACCTCAAATGTCGAACACTTGCGACTGATGTCGAGCGGGATGGATTTTCTCAGAGCTGATACCTCCGTCGGGCCGAAGAAGAAGGAGCGGTGGACCATATCGTCCAGGGGAATGATGGTTCCTTTGGTATCGGCTACCTCATCGTATTCGTGATGGGTGCACGTCACCCTTGGCGGGTCTCGAGCATTCAGGAGCTCTCTCTGCCATACTGGCAGTACAGATGGGGCGGAAGCTCCCCGTGCGATTTCGCCGACTGCATTCATGAACTGAACGAGTCCGGTACCGTCGGCCACGGTGTGATTCAGGCGCACTGCGAAGATGAAACCCCCGCATCTCAAACGAGTCACCTACAATACAAGTACTCAATTATGATCAGTAAGTAGATATACAGCAGCACTAGCAGTTGTTTTCATGCAGTAATTGCGACTGGAATTAATTTATGAAATTAGCAGTACATGTGACAAAGCAGTTGACCAGACCAGACCAATGCAATCGACCAGAACAGTCAACCCAAGAAATTTGTCATCTTTTGATATTTTTTCAATTTTATTGTCATAAGAGTAAAATTTTACTACTAAAGATAACTGCTTAAATTCAGTAACTTCTAATAACTTCTATTTTATATATTTTTTTTGCCAAAAAAAAAATCCATACGATTCAAAGAAAAACAACTTCTTAATTTGTACACTCAAGTATTCAACTCTAAATTCACCCCCTAAATCCTTGGAGAAACAACCAAGACGAAAATAGACAGCTCCAGCCTCACCTCAGGGACAAATCAAGTCAAAAAAAAAAAGAGAGAGAGAGAGAGATAAAAAACGCAACAGTAAAGTTGGTTTAGGTTGTGTACCTGTATAAGCAGTACAGGACAGTGAAGGACTCCTGCAGACTCAGGAACATCATAGAGGAGCTCCTCCAAGCAGGGGAATGGAGGCTGAAGTTCATCCCCAAACTGCTCCAGCGTCACCTCTGCATCCGCTTCAATGAACATAACACCCTCCCCGGTGCAGTCCACCACCAGCTTCCTCCCGGCGCATTCTCTGAGACGCCCCGCGAAGGGGTAGTAGAACACCAGAGCCTTGGCAATAGCCTCCCTGATCACCTTCACGGGGTCTCTCCTGCTATGAAGATGATCATCATCGCTGCGGTAAAATTGGATGACAGGGACATGAAAGCGAAGACCCTCTTGATCGTCGATGTCAGAGAGGAGCTTGCATTCCCGAGGAGTGGACTTCGCCGGACGGACCAGCTCAGGCTTTTGTCTGGTCACCCTGAATGTCAGAGACTTTGATCCCATTTTGTTGTCCACAAACAAACTGCTACGCGGGCAGTGATTTGACCACCACCAACGAATATATTTGCTCAGGCTCAGGCTTAGGAAATGAAAGCACTAGTAATGAGAATGCTTTAATTGTGTGTATACAAATATAGATAGTCTGACACAGGAGAAGAAAGAAAGAAGATTTGGTAGTTTTGAGGATACCTTCCTTCCTTCCCAGCATGGGATTTATACAGTACCACTGATTGCAACAATAGTCATAACTCATACGCAAGAGGAGTTGAAGTAAAAACACACCACGTCTAGTGCACTTAATTGTTTTTACTTGCAAGTACATTTTCCTCATCTTTTCCCACTTCTTTTGTCAATTGACTGACCTGCTATTTTGGTCTAGCCTTCTTCTCACTTTCAGGCCTTCCCACTATAAAACAACAAAAAGATGCTTGTTGTAACTTGGATTAACACGTAACCGCCAGCCATTTAAGGTTTGGCGGGTGGGAGGTAAGGGTGCCTAGTGCATCCATCAATTGTCACATTAAGTAATTTTTTTAAAAAATTTAGATGGATGTATAGTGCATCCGTCTGATTCGTTGGTGATTCACTCCTCACCGACTTTCCTAGACTCAGTTGAATTTTCCCTTTAGATTAGAATGGTGTAGGATTGACGATTGATAAAAAAAAAAAAAAAAAAAAAAGAACTTGGATCAACACTTTCAAATGAATTTTTCTGTTCCTAAAATTTCTGGGCTATTTCTCTCAACACATTATTGTACCAGTAGCATACTTTAATTTTCCCTCGAGTTTCTCAGTACTTCTATGTGATGTGGACTTCCTCCTCCTGCAAATAGAAAACAAATTCCGTTTCAGCTTTTACCATTCATTACGCAATATATATTAGAATTAAAAATTTTTTTTTTGAAAGAACTAAATCTGATTATGTTAGTGCAAAATAATCCTAGACCTTCATGGGTGCAAATATAGGACAGAGCATCTATGCAAGTAAAAAATTAATATTACTCTTTGATTTAAAATTTACTAACCAAAAAATATTAATCTATTTTTACTTCCAACATATGCCGGAAGGGCACCAGTGAGAAGCTCAAAAAATCAAATTATCGTTCTAAAGCAAGGAACAGAAACTTATATAGACACCAGTTAATTTGTCTTCTTTTTTTTTTTTTACTATTTTATTTTTCCTCCAAAGCAATTTGCTCGAGCAACGTAACTAAGTTGACGACCTCAAAGCAATTGATTTTGACGTTTAAAGAAACGTAAAGATTGAGTACTGTAATGATACAAATGGGCTGCGTGATACACATTTTTTTTTTTGCTAGAATCATTTTAAAACAAGAAAACGTGGGAAGGTGGTCGGTGAAGGATGGAAAACTACTGGGGAGAGTCCTGAGCTTGAAGAGAATTGTGATGAAAATTGGAGTAGTCATTGGACCGAATGTGACGGGTCATCTGTTTTCTGATACTTATTTGCCCTTGTTAAACATTGCTCTTTTGTCTCCTTTTTGCAGGTTTAATTAGTTTTGTACTTAGGTTATAGATGTAAAAAAAACAAAAAAAAAAAAAAAATCCCACCCAACAATATTCGGAGATTGGATGGCTACTTTTGGCGCAGCAATGGCTCAAGTAGAATTAGTGGCTAGTTCCTTGCTATTATTTGCTTTCCTTGCCAAGTTAATGGCCAAATTCATTGCATCAATTTTTTTTAAAGAACACCAGTAGCTTCATTTCTGACACTTGTTTTGCTTTTAGGTGACTATAGAAATTACTGCTAATTAGGAATGGTGGGTTTTACTTAGTATGCCATCGTGTTGCAAAGCAGACTGTAACTTTGCTATAAGTTACAGCTTTTTGATGCTTCTGTTTTTTTTTTTTCTATTTTAGCTCTTTTGTCACCTCTCAAATAGCGAGTATGGTTAGAAGCCTTTTATTTTTTCAAACTTAGTAATGGGTCCTCAAAACTTTGACAAATTGATGTGCTTACATGTATAATTTTATTGTTGCAGCATGTCAGGACATGATCAATGGAAAATTTGTGAGACCTGGGCGCATTGTAACAGCTATGGTCCTGTAGATGAAAGACATTTAGGTTTTTCTTTTGTTGCTTGTTACCCTGCTATGATTTGTCCAAGGATCCTTGCACCGTAAGATGAAAATAATTGCCTATTGATTTATGGAATAGGCCATTGTACTACAAGAAGAAGGTTTATTCACAAAATAAGGATAATGACCATAAGTTATTATTTAATTCTTTGGAAAATAAGCAATGATGTAGCTAATAGCATAAAAACCCAGAAAAGACTTTAAATTCCTTTTTTTTTTGTCTTATTCTTTGTAAATGCTTCTACCCCCCCCCCCCCCCTCCTCTTAATCTGCATTTTAGTTCTACATTTGTTGATGGGATTATAAGAGTCCGTGTTGTAGTTATAAGATGGTTGGTTTCCATCTTTTTTGGACTAACAAGCATGATTGCAATTTGCTAAAATGGTTGTGCTTCTAGAAATTTGACAGACATGGATGCTATTCAAGTTATTAGCTCTGGCTTTCTTTGCAGTATGGTGTAAACTAGACATATAGTTTTTCAATTGGATATACTAAGGAAAAGCATTGTAGATTTCTATTCTTCTTTCTTGTTCTTCTTAGTGTCTTTCTGTTCCTGCATATACACGCTTTTTTTTTACTAGAATCATTCAAAAGCAAGAAAACGTGGAAGGTGGTCGTTGAAGGATGGGAAACTACTGGGGAGAGAGTCCTGAGCAAATAAGGCAAGCACACACCCTCATGTCCGATTAATGAGTTCTGCATAGCAGAAGCCAAAATTTTATAACCATTTCTAGAGTAGTTTCAAATCTTGTCTCTCATCATGGTGTCACTTAATGTGACTTTTCATAGATCCATATGAGTGTTTATTGCTTCCATATGACACTGATGGTTTAGTCTCCGTCAAATTGACTAAAATTTTATAAGAGTGGTCGAGTCTCGTTCAAGCGAACACCAAAGTGTAATCCTTTTTTGTGAACAAAATTTTATAGAAGTGATTGTTAAATCTCATTCAAGTGGACAATGAACTACAACCTAATTGGTAAGATGATTCATCGTTAGATCATGGATTCAAGTCATTCATTCAAATGAACAATAAAATATAACCTAATTGATAAAACGATTCATCTGCTAAGACTGGCTAAGCGTATAACCAATATGAAATGAGCAAAACCCGCAAGACAAAAACAATAAAAAATGAGATGAATCATTATATTATTTAGATTTTTTCTTTGTTTTCTTACTGGATAGTTATCCATGTACAACAGAATATCTGGTACTCCTCTCTGAAGAGTATAGTATAACAGCTAAAATGAAGACAAAATCTTGCTCGAACGCAGAAAAACAATTCACAATGACATTATACATTCAATATAAAATCTACCAAAAAGAGCAATTCTAATGCAGTCGTCCCAAATACTATATACAAAGTTTGTCATCTGCTCTCCTAGTATTACACTGAAAGCTAATTTTTCTAACCCGACCGTCTGCTCTACCATCAGAAATGCGAAAGAATAAACCTACTACTTAACAGGCTTCAAACATATGTGCAAAAGCCACATCTTAACACTAAATGGATTCTGAGTTTGACACAAGCAAATAGAAAACAACCGAATGTTACCATGGGAAATACCTCAGTAATCCAAACTCTTCGATTCTATGACGGTGACTCCTCTGGCTGTCGAGATAACTCCTTATCAGCAAAGTGAAGAAGCCTTCTAAGTCTCAGAACCATGTCGCAGTGAAATGGCAATGCAGATCTCCTTTCCAAGTATGCAGGACTTACGGTCATCCATGATAAAGCATGAAGTTCTGCTGCCACAGACTCGAGAACTAGATGAGTCTCTAATTCAAATTCCCTAGCTTCTGAACTTAAGCCCCTTCCTCCCAATTTCCCCATGCCCTTCACAATTTTATCTTGGGCCATGTTATTACCTCCATAATAATCAACAAGACTCACGGAAAGTATAGAAGGCCATTCTTCTTTCGAGATGCTCCTAGAATCTTTCCTCATTGACGGAACAGCTTTTGAAACCACAAAACCAGTACAAAGGGGAATAGCAGAGCCTTTACTGTGTAGAAGGTGAGCTAGGGGTGGGGACTCAGCGGTAAGGCATGTAGGGAGCTGAAGAGGTGCAGGAGGGAGAAAACGTATGCTGGGTGACGGAATTAGAACATAGGAAGCAGATGTCAAACCAAGGGATCTCACGGGAGTATATCCTTCAAGATAACTTGGCTGGTTTAGAAAACCATTGCTCTGAGTTGACCCTGCATGCATGCAACAGGTGTATCAGATGGCAAAACCAAAACTACTTCTTAAGTCATGCCATTTTGATGGGATGGAGGTTGTAAACCATCAATTGAATTGAATTGCTTTCGGACTGAAAACAATTTGACTGAGCAGGACAAGGGGATAATTAAAATTGAAAAGTTTCCTCCAATCAAAATATATTGCAATATAATACTTTACATTCTCTTTCTAGCTCGTATGTTTTTTGGGAGCAAGTGAAGTAATGTTATCATCCATACAGGCTATGGCAGCAGAAAAGAATACAAAGCAACGTCTCCATTCAAACCCCACAAGTACAAAAATGCTTGGTTTCTAGTGAAGTTGTACTTCTGCAGTTCAAATAAAGCACTTGTACTGTTTCTACATTTTGACTAAAGCATTAAAAACTGGAAAACTATGCTTCCAGGAGTTGAAGACTCCAGTCCAAACATGGAAATTCAGTATGCAATACAGCTACGTTGAGCTTGGCAAATATTACTAAACAAAGTACATGCATAGAGGATCTTAATTCACCACCATATACATATACTTCTCTTGGAGAGGTCACTTCCTCAAAATCAATGTAACAGGTTTCACGACAAAGCTAACCAAATGTGAGGTCACTACAGTTATTCAGGGTGTTAATCAAATATGTAAGGACACGTCAAAACCTCAGAAGCTACCAATTGCTACATTCTTGCAGCATCACCAAAGCACACTACAATCCGAGATTAAAAAAGAAAAACCTGACAATTTGTCAATTTGACACTTTTTACCAGCCTTGAATCTTTACATAAACAACACCCTTCAATGCATGAAAATTGCGCGTGAGACAGAGCTTCTTAAATGCAGACTGGAGACGTTTAATTTTCATTTTAATTTCTCAGATCCTATACACTACAAGGTCTAAATTTAGTTGAACCAGGGCTCTTTCAGTTCCAGACCAAAGGAACTACGAAGCCTGAGTTTCTTTATTTCCTTTTTATTTTATGTTACTAGTATGAATTGTCCACTTCTAGCTTTGTTTTGCAGCCGGTTCCTTGTGAGACTAGAGACTAGGACCCTTCTAATCAAATTCTAAGAGTGAAGCCCTTTCTATTAATTCACCACACTGATATACCCTAGGCAACTGCATCACACCGGAGTAAAATCAACTAGTGGCCATATAACATGCATAACTCTCTTTACCATGAAAGGAGAAATTTATGGCAGAAATAACAATAAAGCTTCAGGCGTAGCATGAAGTACTAGTTTTCTGAGGAGCGATTTAGCTGCCATTCCTGAGGTCTTAACATTAAAACTTCATAGCAAGTTATCAAAATGGACTTTTCCCATTCTTGCCCATGGAACTATGTAACCAACTAAAGCTGGCACCTCAGTTTCCTCCCCCTACCAAAAATAGTATAAGAGCCAAACAAACCCCAATCCCATTCTTTCGTTTCCTAATGAACATGTATGGTCAATTTGGCAAACTGCAAGCACAGCAGATTTATCATTAAGGCCACACAACCAAATTTAAAATTTCGAGTCCAACTGAGGTGTAAGAGTTAACCCTGTCAGGCTAGCAACCATACATTTCAAGGAAGAGATCTCAAATGTTAGCGATGGATTTACACATTCACTGCCTCCTAGTTCACATATTTAGGCACTACAAAGCTCGAACTCATTAGTAAAGCAAAGCAAACTACAAATGCAGTCAATCATGAATTAGTAAAACGATATGAATGGTTCACATGTAATTCAATCACCTCAATAATTCTTCAAGGAAAATATTCCCCTCTCATGCCTAATATTTATTATTATATGACCTCATAATTCACCTTCATACCAAATCAAACAAAAACTGTTACTTCAACTCTGCTGGTGAGTCATTATAATAGTGAAATACTTGCAAGCTTGGGACATTCAAGAAGGTACAATTTGGTCACATGAAGGGGTTTAGAGCTTCCAGTAAAACATAACAGAAGTTAATAATCTAATATATGGGTTTTAGCATATTAAGGAGGTATGCATTAACTAAAACCGAAAGTTAAGTCAACCAATCAACTTACGATTGTCAAATTTAATGCAAATGTTAACAAAAAATTAAGAAGAAGAATATGAGATGACTACCAGAAGCTAATGAATCTGCCTGGAAGACCAGCTGTAGAGAATGGTCAACTGATAGTGAGATAAAACTGATACTTTGCACCCACTGAAGCAAACCTCTCGAGCTATCCACTCCTCCCATCAGTTGCTTTCTGTTTGAAGGTTGTCCCAAACCACTTTTCATGAATGTTGAAGACTTTGAGTGAGGACTGTACAGAGGACTAGGCGAAGATGGAAGTGTTCTCTCTTGTAATAAAGTCATTTCTTGTTGCTGCATTGAAGTTCCATTACTATTAGTAGGCATCCCGTCAGGAACAGAACGTCTAAGCTGCAGAGACCACTTCTTCACCTCTGAACCACCAATTGCATATAGAGCTTTCTGCCACTCTGGTTTTAGCCATATCAATGATAAAATTTTAAAAACTTGAATGAACAACCAGGATATCAGAAAATGGTAGTATATATACAGCAATATTCAGAAGCTTCCCTCAATATAATATTGAATATTGTGAAGGAATCAAAGAAACAAGCAGTAGCTGAAATTGTGAAGCACTCAAGAGGTGAGATTATCATATTATTTGCAGCACAATAAAATCGATCCTGTTTCCACACTTTCCTCAAGATTGATGCAGAACTTCAAAAGATACCATCTGTGATAACTACCATGTGATGGTTTGAATCATTGTGGTACTCGATAATTTAATGCATCATTTAAGGACCATATTTCTAGCATCATCTAGATATAATCAAGGAAGTCAGTCAGCCAGTGAACAGGGCTAAAAACATGCATGTGAATTTCTGCTGGTACGATTAGCACAAGAAATTCCAATTGGAGAATATGTAAAAGCTACCATAATAACTAGGACTTAGATGTAATGGAAACAGAAGAAAAACCAACCACACCTTCTGTTACCTGGTCCTGATAACATTTTGAATTGCAGGGAACCAGACCAACTTTTCCTAATGGCTTTCTAGGACTCAAAATGAGGGGGATCTAGTTAGTATCAAAAAGTAGGGCAGTTTAACAAACTTGTAAAACCACCCATACCACCCAAACCATAGCACAATAAGAGTCATGTTAATGTCATGTTTTAATTTTTTGGATGTCCCAAAATAAGAGTCACTCTTTAAAAGTCAACACAATTTCCCACCTTGCCACTTGAAAAAGTAGCTTTCCCACCTCCCAATGCATTCCTCATACTTTCAAATTTTGAATTTGAGGATAATATTGTAAAATCACCCAAATCCAGCTCATCCAATCACAATGATCAGATATTCCCTCAAAAAATTGGTAAAAAAAAAAAAGGCTCAAATTATGGGACGGAGGGAGTAGTTGGTTTGAAAATCATGCACAAAACCCCATGGTTCAGTGTGCTTTAATCTTCAAAAATGAAATTTGGAAGAGATTATCCAACCCCAAAAAAAAAATGTGTGATACAAGAAGACAAATGCACAAGATGGGGTAAAACAATGGCAGTCTATAAGTACAAGTATTTTAAGATTCTTTACATAATCTTAATGATCACTTTTTGAAAATTACATCTAAATATTAGGTCCACTAGATCAGCATAAATGGAGATGAATTTGTGAATGAGAAATATGGTTCCTATTTTCAAAGGAATCAATGGAAGAACGCTAAATTAGTGAAGTGGGCTGTTCAGCATAATCATAAGAATCACTTTTTATTCATCCTTGTAATTCAGCTTCTGCCTTTCCAAATGAAGACTTCTCAGAATTTGCTAATTTTTCTACAAGTTAGAATAACATATTAAGTAATTGAATTATGTATACTTTTGAAAATTGCTATAAATCAGTATCAACCTAAAGTTCAGTGGCCTTCATATTTCCTATTTGAGATGACAGTGCTTACAATCCAAAAGATGTTTTCTTTCTTTTTATGGTAGAAATATCTACACATGTTTGTTTTAACTGTTCAAATCGGAAAATATTTAGTGCCTGTTTAATAGTTAACAAAAACCACAACTGACACTGCACAGAACCATAAGGATAAACCCTGCAAGCCATAGCTCTTAACTGTCAATGTTAGGTGATGATTTTAGTTTTTATCCAAAATGGCATACCTTGGTGATGCCCCAAAAAAAAAAAAAAAGGTTGTACAAGGCTGCCCCATACCAGAGAAGGCAATAATTAAAGTCAAATTCTTAATCATGGAACAATCCACTCAGCTGCAGTTTGCGCATTAAGTCCTCATTCTTTTGTGCTTTGCACTCATTATTCCCTCAATATTTTACACTATACTCTCATGTAATACATCCTTAGTTGCACCACCATCTCAATCATGAGAATAGAAGTTCCATCTCATCAACATCTAAGTACTTCTACTATCAGTTATATATGTATATATAATTAAATTCTAAAACCTTAGGACTTATATAATCATTTGATGTTTTATGATATATTGTATCTTTAACTATTTGCTGATTTGCCAATTTGCACACAGGTATTGGCTTATTCTAAACTGTTAAAAAATCTCAAAACCAGGACAAAAGAGTCAATCTACAGTGCAAACATAATGCTCTAATGAATACACCTGCAACAGTTAGTTACGTCCATCCATAACTATGCACAGGAAATTATTAGTATCAAAATAGAACTGATCTGCAACACTTTGTGAAGAAGTTTAAAAAGTTCAAAGGATCATGAGATCTAAATAGTGCAGCAGCCACGATCAAATACCAAATGCTGAAAACCATTTAAGACGTGATTCATAGATGGACATGGAACCTAAATTAAATGATTGCAGGCAATAGGACCTAAATCAAAAGATTGCAGTCACATGCAATATCACGTGCCGAAAACCAGATAATAAATACATCCCTATATTTATATTGGAAAGGAAGTATTGGAAAGGAAGCAACATACCTTGGCATTCAAGCTCAAAGAAGCATCCAATACGTGCAATAACAAAATCTCTTGGTTTGCCAGCATCTGCAGAACAAGACTGAAGTATTTGACAACCTTGTTGCAGAATTTGGATAAAAAGAGACTGCAGACCCTTTGTATCCTGCCTGCTACTGATTCCTCCAAAGGGATATATGTAGCTGTCAAGCAATTCCCCCCTAGAGTCTGTCCATATACACACCAACCAACGCCAATCTTCAGTCCAGCCATAGCAGCAATGCAAGCTCGGGAGTGTCTTTTGGTTGCCAGATCCAAATCCATCTGACTCTGATGAATCGTGCTGAGAGCTTGGTCCAGTATCTCCACTTCCCGAAGAAGCAGAACTTTGCATTAAGCTTCCACTTGTACCATCATCTGCCAAAACCTTTGAAGATTCTGAAGCTGGATTCCCAAAAACAGGAGGAGTCACTCCACGTTCTAAAGATCCCGGGTCAGCAAGAATAAAAAGTGGCTCAAACATGCAACGGCTCTCATCTTGAATAAGAAAATCGCCACCTCTACTTGGATCACATCCGAGTGCCCCAGACCTCGTTTGCCAGGAATTTTCCCAAGTACTGGACCTCAAGCTAGCATCAAGATCACTTTCTCTCTGGAGGGAAGATGCTGCTAGTCGAGGACCAACACAATCTTTCCACATCCCAGTTAATGGTGAAGCCATTTGCATTAAGACTGAATGAGATCTACCAGACAAGGATGTACTAGATGGAACCACATCACAATTGCTTCCTCGTAAAACCCTTCGGGCCTTATTGTAAACTGTAAAAGCAATTTCCTTCAGAACAACAAGCTCATTAAGAGGAGGATTTGTTACCCTAAAAATGGCATCCACTGTTACAATCTGCAACACCAATTTAGGAATACTAAATCCTGAAATAGTCAAGACATTGGATAGTGTTTCGTCCACAGCTGCTGAATGATTTAAGGCCTTTCCAACTTGATTGTGCATCATCGATCTTTTCTCCTTATCTGAAGAAAGAACAGAAGCGCCAACTGCAATTGAAGATTCAACTACAGTCCGTAGAATTGCAAGAGGCTCTGGGAAGGGACAGACTACATAGACTACCTGCTAGAACAAATTCACAGCATAAATTTTTTAAAGAATGAGCAACCCACATTTCATGGACATTTTTCAATTTAAAACTATAATCTATTTAGTGGCTAAGGAAACCAAAATGCCCATTCTAGTAAGCTATACTTATGTGTAGTACATATTCTGCAATACTTATCAGCTACAAGGTGTTTTAATATGCAGTGGAATGGTGTATAGTATTTTAAAAAGTATAATGAGATATGAGAGTATATGCAAAGAATATGGATGATATACCACAATGCTGCAATTTTTAACAGAAAAGATTTCCCAAAGTAAATTATTTTATGGAGCCAAATTTGGAAATTTTAAGCCATTTATTTTATTTTCTTCAAATTAAACCTCAGACATATTCAAAACAAAAATCTTCATAAAAGATAACTTTTAAGTAGAGTTAACAAGTCAAAAAACTAAGATGTTTCATGATGAGAGTTTTATAAGTAGGGATCTAAATTATGCCATTTTTATACTTCACTGCCTCTGGAAATAAGTTGTCTCATTAATTCTTCATGTAACCATTTGCTATCTCTTTACCCATGTGACTTTACATCAACATACTTACGCATGTAAATTTTGACTTCCAAATGCCACGATAGGCAAAATTCTCACAATATGTGGCTAATACCTAACATATTATTTAGTGCATCCTACTTTCCTTAAAAAGCCATGTTGGGATGTGAAGACTGTCCCACCTCACATGTACATACTTGTGTTCTGTGCTAATAATCAACAATAAAGAGTGGATACTTCTGTTTAATGAATGATAAAACATTCTTCAGTGTGACAACTGCTGGGAGATTATGAAACTTGGGACTTACTGTGTATGGACCACTATTCCCTTCTTTTGTGCTTGTGGTCATGCATGAACTGAGATTTAAAGTTTTAAGAACTTTTGAAAGAGACTTCAAATAGCTCGCCAAATCCCAACCATTTGACAGGGAGAGGAAATAGTCACTGATCGAACCCAGAATAGATGCACTACTGCTATCAATCTTCATTGATTGAGGACAATCAAGTAGAACAAAACCAGAACATGAAGACTTCCCAGAATCTAGATCCATTTCACTTCCGAAATTTTGAGGTGAATGAGTTCCCAAATTGCAGGTTTCATACACTGGAGAAAACAAAAAACATAAACTTAGTAGAACATATAAAAAATTATGTATCCACACAAAAACAACCGTACAGTAAAGATACTTTGTTTATTCTATATAGAAAGCATTTCAGATATTTAGAGGAGAGTAGATAAAATTGACTGTCTGTACTAACCAGTTCCAAGTTGTTGAAAGAAATCAGCAGCTGCTGTGGTGAGGGGTTCAATATCTGGACATACAACATGGTATGTCATCTGCAGAATCAATCAACAACTAGAATCACTCATCCACAAGATCTATCCCCTTTTCCTACTTGCAGATGGGGGTTGGTTCCAAGCCAATTGAAGACTTGATTTTAATTTTTGGAAGTCTGGTCATAAACTTTAGCAAATGAAATGTTAAGCCACCACAACTATTATACGGCTTACATGTTTCTGTGTAGCATATGGTTCAAGCGGCGCCTTTTCCCAGAGTTGCAGAGAGCTGGCAGATGTCTTAAGCCAATCGTCTTGGTACCTAGTGCAAATAATGATTTTAATAACTTATTATATGAGAACACTTGACACTCCAGAAATAGAAAATCATTCCCAAGTTACATCTAGCATATTGAGGGTATCATAGTACCTATTCTACATGAAATATCCAGAAAAGTTAAGCCTGCAAATAGCTACTACAAATATATTCCAAGCAATTGGTTGGTGAAATGATAATTAAATCATGGTTAATGTAATAATTCTTACTGTAATGGTTGATGAATGTAGTTTTATGCTATGCTGCTTATTCAAGCAGAGTTGCATGAAAGCTTTACTAGAGAGATGCATAACAACAAACTGAGTGAGCAAGCAGCACGAGCGGTTAGACAAAAACTCATTTAATTGTCAAATTAATCTGATTTCAACCAAGTAGTAGCTGCAGATTGACTTAGGAAAGGAAATCATTTAACAGCAAACAGTATCATAAAAAGTTATGCCACTTCAGTAAAAAAGAACATGACAAGTTTCACCAAACTGACAAGAAAGTTCACGTCACCTACATCCATGCAATGTTCAAAATCATCATTTACTTCACAGAAGTTGTCAACTAATGGTTAAATAAAGCAGCAGATGCCAGAAATACAGGGAAAAGCTTTTGGAACAATATATACCCAACAAGTATAGCAGGAAATGGAACTACAGCCAATGTTGGCCTGAGCTTTGAGCCTGCTTGCTGCTCTGACTCTGATAAACAAGCTTCTTGGAGTGATTTCCTATCGCTTGCCTCCTCTGCTCTAGCCCCATCTGTTAAAATAAATAAATAAATAAATCAATTGAAGTGTCAGTATCCCAGCTGTTCGTGCACTTGACAGAAGACTGCAAAGTGCTTATAGCCTTCCCGATAGAGAGAGTTACATTACTTGAAGAATCTTGACATTCACTGGCACTAGCTGTTGATTCGGCATAGAATTCATCACACATTGATCCGGCTTCACAGGACAGACTGCGACCTTTGCACCAGTCAGATACAAATAGTGGACCGTCCAAAGTGCCAAAAGCAGTTTTGAGAGCCGCTTTTATGTCTGATTGCAGCAGACTAATCGTAAAAGATGGCTGAACCTGAAACAAAGTACTTCCATGTAAAACAAATCCATCAAAAGATTAAATATCACCATTAAGAAAAATGGAGAATAGCTATAATTCAACATGACAATTTCAATGAGGCCATTGGATGAGAGTGAAGCACATTTAACACCTCACTCCTTCAATGGTGAACACTATAGTGCAAGTGGGTAATTGATTTCAACATGACTGCTCGAATGAGCACATTAGATGAGTATGGGACACAATTAACGTCTCACTCCTTTATTATCCATGGTGTATAAGATGGTGTACAATTTTACGATCTTGAAACATTAAATTCTATTGAAGCAAAATGTGCACAGGTATATTATTTAACTGATGGATACATATCCTCAAGACCATGTGTATAGGGAAATTTAGAATAGATATTGTCTACATCACCAGCATCTACAAGTTGTACATCACAATTTATCAATTGCTTGAGCAAAAGCAAGAGCAGTCTTCTGAAGCTTTGGGTACGCAAACAATTTTGAAGTTACATGAGTAAATCCTATATGATTACCATATAGAACACCATGACAGCCCTGCCTAGAAGGCAAAAGACAGCAAAGCTCCTTTCTAGCAACATGATTAATAAAAAGGGCAAATTGATTCATCCTCCCATGATGATGTTAAAATCAGTAAGAGTAACAAAGTGCACATTAAGGTATCAAATAATTTTCTAAGACATTTCATCACCATTACCACATATTCAGCTGAAAGAAGATTTTCACCTGAAGAAACTTACATCAACTGAAAGTGGATCGACTAGCTCCACTCCCGCAATATCCACTGAATGGCACGAAGATAAAACTCCCCCACAACCTGCATGAACCATAGACGGTCCACAAGAAAATCCGCGCCTCAACTGCTCTTGCAAGGCAAGCCAACCATGAACACCATCTCCACAATCAGAATCAAGTGCCACATCAACAAATGAAGTAGCTTGTTGAACTAGTAAGGCCAAGCCATCAAGAAGTTCTTGAAGTGGTTGCCTCAGTCCATAAGATAGAAGGTTTTCCTCAACAAATGAATTTTGAGGAATAGATGGGCAGAGCTCCATAGGATGGGTGGTAGATTTTGCACCTTTAGTAACAGGGCGCCAAACACCAACAGGTGCACTAAGATTCCCATCTAGCAATACTGCATCCATGTCACCAGCAATTCTTACTGGTATAGTCTCTTTCTTCTTCACCTCAGATTTACTTGAAAGATTGTCTGACAGTATGCTTGAATCAACATGTGGCTGATTCAGAATATTAACCGCAGACAGCCTATTCAAGCCGACTGGCAAGTGACACCTAGAAGATAATAGTGTATGTCTTATCCTGCACATAAAAGCCTGACACATGAGACATTCTAATTCTGTTGCAAGCATAGGCTTCAAAGATGGAACAAAACTCTCCACTCTTAATGAACCATCACTTCCTTTGCTTGAGACGGATTTAACAGCATTTAGGGAATTGAGCCCCAAAGAGGATGACATTGTTACAGGTTCATGCGCTGCTGTGCCATCATCACAAGTTGATGACATGCCATTAGATTTGTGAATTCCACCATCAATATGAGTGTAATATTTCTTTGATTGGGGAACCGCAATCTTGTCTTGTCTCCCAGAACATATTTTCATGTTTACAGTGATACCAGACTTCTCATCAGAGTCATCAACACAAGGAGAAGGAGGTGTTGCTGAGTATACATATTTGTTTGAGCATGAATTCTCAGTCTCTGTTTTCCGTGATTTGGGAAGGTATGGGCTTCTGAAGATTGATGAAGTGACCTCAACAGCAGGGGTTTCAACTGCTCCATATTCTGGGGCAAATGTCATTAAGGCTTCAGCTTTTACTACATGGTCAAATTCACCACTTGTAGATGCTGGAGGACAGTTAACTTTACCCGGAACACTGACAGTCTTTGTTAGATCCTGATTTTGGGTCAGAGAATCATCCATGGCAACGGGAGCTGGTGGTGAGTGAAAACTTTCAAATGAGGGAAAACCTACTGGCAAAAGCATCTGGTCTGAGACATCCATCATTGATGTACTAGGGCTACTGCCAAAATCTCCACAATCTTGTGCTGAAATTACAACAGCTTGTGACTCTGCAGTTCCCGGAGGCTTCACAAATAAGACTATATATTAGGTTCAACAAAAATCAACTGAAGCTATTCGCATAGAAGATATAAGAAAGACATGCAGTAAACCATTTTTATTAAGTGTCCTCACATGGCCATCAACTAAATGTGTATAAGCTACTAGACTAGATAATCTACCAGACCATAGGGCCGCCAAAAACATTAACATAGATTCATTTCAAATGAGATAGATAATGATTTGATGATTATAGTGGTTGCTGTCCTAAAATATTCTCAACTTATGGAAAACCTGAATCATGCAGAATAAACATATGTTTTTCTTCAGACTCAACTTACCTGGAAAATTTCATGTAATTTTCCAACTGATATGTAGAATGTGAAGCAAACTAAAAAGAGGTAGGTTAATTTGCCTTTCTCTGTAAAATCAGAGCAACCCCAACATCTGATCCAATGTCTTTCATGATCTTTGTACATAACATACCAACACTATCCAAAGCCAGAAAGAAGTCATGCATTATCCTTCGCATAAAGACAAGGTCAATTAGCTAAAACTACTGCAGTCAGATAGATGGAGGAGAATTTTATGATTAGTAATAGCGTGTCATGCAGTTACAAATTTGTTCTTTTCAAGTTGGTTGAAATAGTTCCAAGAAATTCTGCAATTATACATCATAAACTGGAACTGAAAAGATCAATGCAGAATCTAAATCCTGAATATGCTTTCTGTTTGTGCTTATGATTTTAAAAGTCAAGACCAATTTACGTTGTTGCTTAAGGACAAGAATTACCTCCCCAAAAGGCAAGACATCATCCTCAAATAAGTCACCAAAATCTCCAAACTCTGACAGAAGTGCTTGAATATCCATGCCCATACCTCTGTCATCATCATCCCAACCCCATCCAACAGGATGATTTGAACCTCCAATAATGGCCGAGTTATTAACTTCTATTGAGCCATAATCACTTGTAGATGGGTTTATAACTGCACCTGCTTGATTAAATGACTCAGACATCCCAGAATGCACTCGCTTAGAGCCCTGTACAAGACAAGACAAATCGTCAGTGATAAAATCAAAACTCCCACGTATAGGATACCCAATAAAGAACTCAATCTTCAAACCTTAACTGGAAATTGCTATTTGAAGTAAAGAGTTCCTAAACTTCTGAAATGACATATTAAATTCCACAAAACACCAAGTGCAGCCCACAAAATGATTTTGAACCAAAAAGTTTTAGGCACTAAATTATTTCTAGTTCAAATTGAACCAAGTGCAGCCTGCAAAATGATTTTGAACCAACAAGGTTTAGGCACTAAATTATTTCTAGTTCAAATTGGCCATCAACTGCACTAATAACCTGAAACAGTCCCACAAGTGGCCACCATTCCTCCATTTGCAATCTCTTACAGCAGCACATCCACCAAATCTTACCCACAACCCTAAACAACTTTTTCCATCTATGTTCTCTGTATGGTTTGAGCATTGTGTTGTCTGCAAAATTTTCTGTAATTTTACAATTGCTTTATATTTCTCAATCAAGTTTGGAGGCGAAGGATGAGAAGAGGAAGATGAGGAAAATGAGCAGAATCAGACTTATTGCAAAGAAGAGAAGAGACAGTCTAAAGGAGGTTTAGGTGGCTGGCTTTAAAAAGAATACTAAAATTTTCTATAGTGGACGAAAGATATATAGCTTAGGCTTTTTAAAGCAGTGGCCATCTGAAACAGAATACAATTCAGCAATGGTTAAATGGACCAGCCACTATTTTAGCCCAATCATATTAAAACAAGTCAAACAACCTGATACAAATAAAAGATATCTTATCTAATCAATGTCAAGACACAGCAACTAGTTCATCAGTTTTTTAATTCACACACCATCAATTGTCCCAATCAGTGAAGCAAAACTAAGTAAAGCTACTAGACCTACCCAAGCAGACAGTAAAAGGGAAGGAATGAAAATCCCAGTCCTAGTCAATGTCAATTAATTGGCTGAAATAAACATGCAGCATGTAACTGGAATTTTTCCCATCAACCACCAAAGATGAGAAGCCCATAGAGTTCCATCATTATTATTCCTATAACTCTGCTCATCAGTGCCAAGTGTAGTCTTGGCTAATGATTTTGGCACTCCACCATTACCTTTAGGAACTCTCTTGCTTTTTGTTAACCAAAATGACACAGATACCCAAACTTTAGATTTATTTGAAAAACTAAAATGCCAGAAGTAATTATGTATACGCAACAAAGAACTTTACAGTAAGCTTTTGGGAATGTAATTGTAAAAGCATCTGAAGTCTTACATATAAACTCATTAACCTACAAAAGAGTAGGACAAAACATACATCATCTGTAGAATATTTTTTCTTAACCAAAAGCTTACATATGGGAATGATGAACACACTAATAACCATTTTATCACCCCTAAGACCCTCACTAACTTGAATACCTATCATAGACCAAAAAAACTATAAAAGGCTTCTCCTAAAGTATTAGAGCCAAAGCAGACAAAAAATAAAAGAGGAAAACCAAGCCATATAATAGCAAAAAAACAAAGCCCCAAGTAGATGCCATATTGTGCTCTTCTTTCTATCTGCATACATAGGAGAAAAGATGATAACAAACACAAATAGTTAACAAAAGACAGATTCTTGCCACTGAGAATTTTCTTCAACACATGTATGCAAGGAAAGTACCAGCTTGAGAATGTCATGTGACTGGTCAATGGAAGATAAACCAGACTGTCTACATGTCAAAGAATCAGCATCAGCCTCAAGATCGCCAGCTCCAGAAGTTCGGTAATCACTATCACTGGATGAACTACTAATACTGCTGATACTGCTATTGTTACTGCTGCTGCTACTGTGGTAACCATGCTGAGAGCGAAGGCTGTTTGACTCCAGCCGAGAACCATCTTTTGAATCGGCTTTACAATCACTACTGAAATAAAAACTACAGCATAAACTTCTAGTTGTGGATCTCAAAAAAGAGCCAAGAAAACAAAAGAGACAGGCAAAACAATAAAAATTAACGAATGATGTGCACTAACCTGTGCATAAAGAAGGATGAGGCAAACAATGATGGCCCTATCCAGTTTTGTAGCCAGAATCTGCTAGTACAGAGATTTAGTATCACATACACATTAATAATTAGGAACCACATCATGCAGAAAGAGTTTCAACAGTTGAGATGAACTTTAACCCTTGAAGACATTATATAGAGGTTCCAGTATACCAGATCAAAAGTCCACTTTTTCTGAGGTTCATAATCCTCAAAATAAACTTGGTCTTTCTTAAAGCAAAGCAAACCTCTCACATCATTTTCAACAGATTAATACCAAATTATCACTAGGGAGTTCATCGTAGATTCTAGCATATTACCAATGAACCACAAATTATGAAATTGCTCAACTCAACTAACTGTTACAAAATAGTTCATACCTCTTAAGACAAGACCTCGCTAATGATGTTTGCATCACCGGAACAAGTACAGCTTCAGCAGGATATATAAATACTCTTGAAGGCTCTGGTGGCCCTTTTTGATTGACCTTCATCTCTGGCATGGATTCTGTCAAATTATGCCTAGACAAATTCTTATGCAAGCCTGAATTTTGTGCCAGTATCTTGTCATTTCCACCAATAGGACCACCAAGGGTAATTTCAGCATAGCAATTTTGACCTCTCAGATGACAACCAGAGCCATGCAAAGCATGATATGGAAGACCTACAACTTCATTTGATGCTTTAAGCTTGACAGAACTGTTTAAGGAAGTCAATAAAATATAAGGGGAAACAAAAAGTAGTACTTTTCATGTTAAAGACAAAAAGCAATTCGCAGATGATGATGATAAAGTAAAAAATGAGTAAATGAATTAAAAGAAAGTTGGTTGACCTGAAATAGACTTGCTTCACAAGATCACTTGGACAACACCCAGTGAGCCTCCCAAGCATTCCATGAGGGGAGACCACAACTGAAAAGTAGTGAAATAAAATCATAAGAGATGCAAGGAAAGGTATTCTACTTTACAGTTAATTGAGCAGATAAAGTGCTCTATTACTATATCAATGACCATGTGAGGTTTGTAACTGAGTGCATAGCCACGGGCTTGAATGTTTATCAGATTCCATTTACAGATAAAGGATTCCAGGTTCAAACATGGGTAAAACAGAACCAATTTCACAAACATAATCCCTACAACAAGACCATAAAGATTAAACACATCACAAACTAACCATGAATAACCAAAGAAACAAGGAAAAATCCAAATGGTGCCATCATATGCAAACAAACAAGAATAAGTCCGAACCTAATCAACTTTCCTATACTCACCATTTGCGGACCAGAAATATCGAGTTCAAGAAGCCCAAGTAATTTGTAATAAGTTGAGCTACAGCGTCAAACTGTACTAGTCAGCTAAGTTCAATTTCACCCTGCCCTAAGATCCTAGATACACAAATTTAGTGCCATCTTGCTCATGTATCTCCATTAAACAAGAAACCAAATGCTTTTAAACAGCAAGCTTGGCTATTGCATTCATCCCAAAAGCACTTCTACATACACATGTAAAACTGACAAAACAAACCTGGAAGCCTATTGCTAAAATGATCAGTGGAATGCTTCAATGTCATTTCAATATCACCACTTGAAAGTGCCCGTATATGTCTGTAAACAGTAAAGACAGTGCACAGATCACTCAAATAATCTTTTAGTCAAAAGTTTGAAATGCAGCCACAATCTACAAGTAGGCCTAAAAAACGAACTTTGCACATATTACAGCATGCACAAAAATTGCTTCCTCTGTGGCAGCAAAGATGAATTCAACCACTGGCTGACCTTTCCTACAATAACAGAAATCACAAATTATTCAACTCAGGCTTCATATAATCAAAGTTCTTGTAATCACACTTAAAAGCACAGAAAAGCTCACAAGTTCATCAGCAACATCCTAACAGTCAACAAAATTTGAGAAGAGACAGATTAGAAGCAGATTTTACCTAACCAATCCAACTTATTTAGAAACATATACTGAGCCAGACTGGTTTAGTTAAGTATAAAATCCCAAAAGCTGCTACCCTTTAAAGCCGGGCATGGATGCTGAAAGTAACACCTATCACTATCCATGATATCCTAACAACTGTAGAGTAAGTAGTTGTTCTATCAGTTTATATGGCAAGTTCGAAACCTAATTCTTTAAGACAATGTCAATATTTAATATTCAAATCCTTATATCATTCAGCATTCATATCCTACCTACTAATGCTTTTCTTCTGATTGCTATAATATTTACAATAAATGGATGTTTCCCGTCTCTGTTTAATAATCCCAAGTCTGGTCGCACAACCAGCAGGGGAGGGGGAGGGGGTCCAGTGAAGCAAACTTATCAGGCATGCTAATTATAATAGATCAGTAGCAATAATTGTAACTTTCAAGCTAGACAGAATTCTCATTCAACAAAACTAATAGCAAGCCATCATAAAGGTTCCAGACAACTTAACCCAAAATAGTCGTTACTCCAACTTTAATGGAGAGACATTTCGCAAGAGTATACCTGTAAAGTTCTTCACTCTGTGAAGATGGATGATATCTCGAGAATACATCCCCAAATCTCATGAAGGAAAATCCTTTAAGTGCCCTGTCAATTTAATGGTGGGAAAAACAAGGAAGAACAAAAATGTAAATTTTCTCGTACCAATAAAAAAAAACTTCTTATATGCAGACAATTGCTCGTAGCAATCCACTCACAGAAACAAATAAAGAAATATTGACAAGCAAGAAGAGTTAAAGAAGACTTAGTAATTCAAGAATAAAACCTTTCTACACAGTTCCTTAAGGCTTGAGACAATGCAGCTGCAACCTCTTCTGAGTCCCCAGGAGCCACCCAAAGTCCTGATGCAAGCACTACAATCCAAAGGCTCATAATAAGTACACTCCAAGCAATCAGCATTTTAATTGTTTGGATAGTAGATTATTTACCAAATTTTATTTGCTTGCATCATCAACACATTTTTCAACCACCTTTTTATCTCACATACATCACATAAAAAAAGGTGCTACAATATTTTTTTCAAAAAATTTATCCCAAATAATCTACTATCCAAACACGCTAATATAAAACAAAAATTAAAGCCAAAGGGCAATGCCAACATAAAGTAGAATGACCTAGAGCAGCTTAGTTGTCTAGTTTAAGAGGAGGAAAAAGAATCAGGCATTCATTTGAGGTAAAGAACTGGTGCACAAGCACACAATTCTGGCACCCAAAGCTCCGGAAGAAACAAACCTCTCAATTTGGATACAGTAGGTTGAGCCTTCTCAACAACAGATGAATGATTCCCGGGGAGGAAAAGCCACAGCTTGATCTTCTCATCTATGCAATTTTAAATAGCAAGCAGCAAGGCAAATTAGCGAACAAATGTGGGAAAAACAGTTCTATCACTTCCCAGCATATAATACAAGAGATCCCAATTTATTGCTTGCTTACCAGGATTGTGCAAACCCTGGGACGGATCCCATGGTCCAACAAAAGAATTGGTCCATGTACTAAGAAATCCCTCCTTCTGCAACTGTAGGTGTGATGACAGCACCACAGATGTTGCAGCATCTCTGGCGTCGACCTTCACACTGAATATGATGATTCAAAACCAATCTTGACATAAATTCCAGAAGAACAGCACAAGGATCATCCATAAAGCTACTAAAAAATCAAACCTTTTGTCAGACAAGGAGCTAGGATCAAATTCATTTGGCAGAAACTGAAACCACGATATCTGATGTAAACCTCCCTGCAAAAATGGCAAACCAAAAGAGGGCAAAAAAAGGTAATGTGGAACCGTAGTTAAGGTCCTTAAGGACAAAACACACTGGGTAAGAAAATACATCATTTTAAAAGGTATGACCACTTTTGATTTCCTTCCTTTCATAGGAAGGAGGTTGCCAAAGGGGCAACAGCATGAGGATCATAAGCTAGCCTCTGAAATTACATCTACGAATGAACAAAATAACAGAGTTCTTTGAAGCCACATTGCACCTATTGAAAAGTCTGTTTCCAACATCAACTCCCTGAACTGCTCACCAATTCTGATACTTATAATGGACTTTGAGATGGCAGCGACAACAATATTGTGGTTCCAAGAGAATGGAAAGACGAAGCATGTCAAAATAGCTATGTATAACATAAAGTTACAATTTTACATAGGTTCCTCAATTTTCCGTTGTTCTCTTCTCTTTTTCTTGGATGGCACAGGAGTAATTAGATATGTAGAAACTGGCTTATGGCCCTCTTTCTTGTGTTTTAGGTTAAAAGAGAGAAGTTGATGCAATGGACAGGTTAAATGATATAGTTTCAACTAAAAATGTGCAAATTAGTAGCTCCAAATCAAATCCCAGATAAGAGTAACTTCTGCCTGACTGATAGTTTTTCGGTTGTATAGCTTTTGAATCAACATAGATTCACAATCCCGATATGCATGAAATAAACGTCGTAGCAAAAAGAAATACAGAAAAAAAAATTGATAGCATACATTAGTTTTCTTATAAAAACAATTTTAAATTTTTGGATAGACTTGACAGTTCTTTTCACCCTAACACATGCTATACACTTATACTAATTCATCTTCCTTTTCCTGGTGAGATATGCTTCTGGTGACAACCGTAATTCAGAATAACTTCAATCACCTGCTCCATTGTTTTCTACTATTATCTACTATTATTATAGAATTAAAGAAGAGTGAAAACTTCATCCTTGGGGTCCTTAGGTCTACAAAGATACTGACAAAACAATTTGTAGGCTATTCTGGCCTCGTGATGTTCCTACTTCAGATTGTATCTCCAAGAAAATAAGAAGTAATTTTTATGCACTCAAAATGTTATCCAGACCTCGTATTCATTATCGCACACGAAAAAAAAAAAAAAGAAAATCACAACATGGGATAGACACAACCAAAATGAACAGAGGATAACGAACAAAGAAAATGAAATGAAGGAAGGCAAGAAAGTGGGAAACATACAATCTTAAATACATTTGTCCACATCAGCTGCAAACGGACCAGATAAATTTAACAATTCAAGCTCAGCAGTCTGGATCCTGAGCTCTATAGAATAAATAGCAACTGCACAAATCAAACAATAGATGAGTTCCAACCCAACAAAGATTTGCAATTTCATCCGAATTGCAGCTAAGAAGATGCAAATATGAATTCAAGCTTTGAAGAATTTTTTAAGTAATAAAAATCAAATAGGGAAAAAAAACAAAGGGTAGTGAGTAGAAAGAGAGAAGTAGCTGAATTTGAAGTTATTGATAACTACCTAGTATAATTACTCCATAAACCCTAATGCTTTGAGCTTCATTTAGCAGCAAACAAATCATAAAACCCGAATTTAAAAAAAAAAAGTTGCAAAATTTGGGTGACTTAGGGCTTATAATTATTCCCCAATACAAATAGTATTAATATCATCTTAAACAAAAAAAAAAAAAAAAAAAGTCTGCCAGCATACCGGAGATTTTGCAGAGAAAGAGATTCGGATAATCTTAGCTGAGTGATGATCAGCTCGGGCTTTGCTGTCACGAAATGGTATTCGGGTCGGGTGGTTGGGGTTTCGGAGTCGGTATCCTGGGGCTCCTGACTTTTGGGGACGAGGAAACCTTTGATGCTAGCTTGGAATGCACCGTTAATAAATCATTGGCTCTGTTTGGATTGTAAATTATTTGAGATATTTTTACTGTAACACTTTTTGTGATGAGATGTATGTGAGATAAAAAGGTAATTGAGAAGGTAAAAAGGTGTATTGAAAATTGTAATGATGATGTAAGCAAATATATTTAACCAAATAAATTGCTTTTAAATTTTGGCCCCAAAAGGCCAGAAAATAATTTAGTGTAAAGTAATTTACATTTTTTCTGAACAAAAACTTAAAAAGAAAAAAAGAAAAACCATAATTTAAACTTCTTGCAATTTTTATTTGTAGGAAGATCTTATTAACATAATACTACTATTATAGCATATGATTCAAATTGCACCTAAGCAATTAATCAACATCTTTTAGACCTGAGAATGAAATAATTTAAGCACATTTGTTGCAATTTATTTTTTTAAAAAATAACTTATATTGCTATTTAGTTTCTAATTAAAAATTGGGATAATTTCAGAAACCTCCCCTGAGGTTTCTGACATTTACACTCACCTCCCCTGTGGTTTGAACAATTACACTAACCTCCCCTGAGGTTACTAATCCTTTACAAATTCAGTCCAAATGATTAAAATATTGTTTTAGAGAGTGAAATTAGAATTTTGTACCTGATTTGCCCTTTGTGCTACGTATCCAATGAATGACAAAGTATTACAAATTAATTAATAATTAATAAACTTTAAGGAGCGTAGTTTATAGGCAAAAACGTATTACTTATTTAAAGTACCAGCTCTTTACGAGTATTTTACTTTCAAACATTTACTTTGTTACAAATATTTATTCTCAAATACATATTTGTATTACTCTCAAATATTTAATTTTTGTTAAATAAAAAACCTACCAGTTTTTCTTCCGTAGAAATATTAATATAACACTTTTTCAATTTTAGTTATAAATATTTATGTATTTAGCATAAATTAAATGATTCAGGATTAAATACTCATAAAGAGCTAATACTTTACTCATGTAATGGATGAAAATCATAAAAAATTAATACTTTATGGGTCATTTCTTTTTTAAAAAAATATTTAATTTATGTTAAATAGATAACCTACTGATTTTCTTTTTGCGAGAATATTACTGTAACGCTTTTTAATTTTTAATTACAAACGTTAATATATTTATCATAAATTAAATATTTGAAAATAAAATATCTGTAAAGAGTCGTTACTTTAAATAGGTTATGTGTATTTGCCTATAAACTATACTTTTTAAAGTAAGGAGTATAGTTTATTGATTTAGCTAGTAGAGAATCTTTTGTATGTGGCGGGGTTAGTCCTCTTAAGAGACAAAAATGGGTATGCTTTTGGTAAAACGATTAGTTTATACGTGTAAGTACGAGCGTGCACACAAAAGTGGTTGGGTCTATTTAACTGTCCGCACAATCAATAATCTTTGGTAAGCCTTCGACGAAACTTCAGAGAGAGAGAGAGGGGACCACACTAGATCAATGTAGTATTATGTAAACTATTGGTATAGTAGCTGTTATGGTACTTGTATCTAAATGAAATATTTGTGCCTGAATCTCGCACCTTCTAAAGACGCCAGGCAAAAGGAAAAGAAACATATAAATATTATTGTTCTTTGAAACATTTTCAAAAAAGATGGGTGAAAATGAAAGAAAACTTTAATTCCGAAACCATTTATTTTATCAACTACACTACTTACTTAAATTAATAAACTACACTCCTTAACTTAAATCAATAAACTATACTCTTTACTTTAAAGAGTATAGTTTATAGGCAAATATACATAATTTATTTAAAGTACCCGCTCTTTACAGATATTTTATTTTCAAATATTTAATTTATGATAAATATATTAACGTTTGTAATTAAAAATTAAAAAGTGTTACAGTAATATTCTCGCAAAAAGAAAATCAGTAGGTTATCTATTTAATATAAATTAAATATTTTTTTAAAAAAGAAATGCCCCCATAAAGTATTAATTTTTTATGATTTTCATCCATTACATGAGTAAAGTATTAGCTCTTTATGAGTATTTAATCCTGAATCATTTAATTTATGCTAAATACATAAATATTTATAACTAAAATTGAAAAAGTGTTATATTAATATTTTTACGGAAAAAAAACTGGTAGGTTTTTTATTTAACAAAAATTAAATATTTGAGAGTAATACAAATCTGTATTTGAAAATAAATATTTGTAATAAAGTAAATGTTTGAAAGTAAAATACTCGTAAAGAGCTGGTACTTTAAATAAGTAATACGTTTTTGCCTATAAACTACGCTCCTTAAAGTTTATTAATTATTAATTAATTTGTAATACTTTGTCATTCATTGGATATGTAGCACAAAGGGCAAATCAGGTACAAAATTCTAATTTCACTCTCTAAAACAATATTTTAATCATTTGGACTGAATTTGTAAAGGATTAGTAACCTCAGGGGAGGTTAGTATAATTGTTCAAACCACAGGGGAGGTGAGTGTAAATGTCAGAAACCTCAAGGGAGGTTTCTGAAATTATCCCTTAAAAATTTTTATATTTATAAAAGAACAGCTCAGTTGTTTTAAATTTAGTACAAATAATTTTTAAAAAAATATCAATTACTAAATAAATATTTGCTTTCATATTTTCTTTTTTAATTTTTTTCTAAATAAAGAAAAGATAAGATTCAAGAACCCAAAGAAAAAAACACTAATATGAAAATGGAAGGAATGCTACTTCCATTTTAATATGTTGGAAAATGGAAAGAATGCTACTTCCTTGGCTTTGGTGCTTGGGATTTTTAGTCACAAATTTTTTTTTTCAAAAAAATCACTAATTGATTCAAAGAAAGGAATGGGAAAAGAAATAAACTTTTAATATATAGAACGTATTCACCAATTCACTCTATTGAAAAATTTACAAAACAATAGTAGTATACCATTATTAATTGCAATATATGAAATATCTTGGGAACGGTGCAATTTTTTGTTGTTTATTGCAAAAACAAAAATTAAATTGAAGTTTAGCTTGAAGTTTTCTAAAGAAAAATTATTATATATTTTTTATCATACTTTTTAATTATATTGTCATCTTATGTATATCAAATTATAACACTTATAGTATTTTTTTAAAAAAATATTTTAAAAAATCGTAATTCAAATGGAACCATAATTTTTTTTTCCGGGATATGAAAAAGGAGATGAAAAATACGAAAAAATTCAGAAATTGAGAAATATATTTTGTAGCCCCACCGAGAAACTTGCCAGCCCATCGTATGATGAAAATGAGAAATTCTACATTTCCACAACCTATTTAAACAAGAAAAAGAAAGGTAGGGCAGGATAAAAAAAAAAAAAAGAAACAAAAAGGAAGAGGTGAAAAAATGCGCGGAGTAGTGAGCAGCAGAGTCGGCCGAGCTCTGTATTCTGGGGCGGCGGCGGGGGGAACGGCATCGGCGACTTCTGCTGCTGCTGTTTCTAGAAATCCATTAAAACACGCTGGCCATGCTTGGTTAATCGCAAGAACTCTCGCCTCTATGTTTTGGACCACTCAATCTCATTCCTCCTACAAAGTTCACACTGGAGCAGGAGCTCTCCTCGCTTCGCCGTGGTCTATTACTCAGCTCCGACACGCCAGATTTTCCGGCGCGGATGTATGTTATTTCTCGCCTTTTGCTGGAAAAAATCAAAACTTGATCATCAGTTAATAGCTGTGTTGATTACACTTGCTGGAATACTTGGTTATGCATCATATATTGATGTTATCACTATTGATTCTTCACAGTAATCTTCTACTTATTCCTCCGAACTGAAAATAGATTGAAGGTTTCTTTTTTCTGTTTACAACTTTTTTTTTTCTCTCTATGATAACATTTACGTGAAAAAAAGAAGCTTCAGAATAAGGAGTTTACTTGTATACTTTTGAGAGTATTATTAGGTAGAGAATTAATGAAATTATCGTTTAATTGACTGTTTTAAGATGTAGATGGCAAAATGTAGCTTGTTTCCTAATGAACTTCGGACATTTTAAGGTCAGACATAGAAATGAAACTAAGCAAATTCAAAAGCAATTCAACTGGAAAATGCGTGTACCAATATTGACAGTGTAATGGCATCATGATTTAGTCTTCAGTTCTCGAAAGTGTTGCATATATGGTGGGTTGCTGGCTTAAAAATTTTCAGGGTGTCTAGATGCTATGACTTTGACCTGCAATAGGGTTGTAAATGGTGGTACACATAAATCCTAAATGCGCTTAGCTTAGTAACCATTTCAAAATCGAGGATACGTCTCCATTTTGCTTCTTGTGCAGTGATGGATAAGAATAAATTTTGCTTCTGGAAAATATCTGCTTTCTGAAAAGCAACAAGTTATAATAGATGCTTTCTGATAATAACATTTTTTTTGAGAAAAATATATAAATGGGAAAACATGTACTTTGAAGTTTTAAACAGGTTTTGCAGAATCGCTATTTTAAAGCTGCTAATAGAAAGACTGAAAAGCAAAGGGAGCAGGAACATTTTTTTTACTTAATCTGTTTTTTTTTTTTAAACATTCCTACTTAGAACACCGGATTCTCAGTAGCTTTTTCATTGCATACTAAAGGTATGTATAATTAGGAGACAAATTGTAATCTCAAGTTGTATACCACAAGAGCTTCTTTGACTTGAAGGTTCTGTTTTGACTTATTTCTGTGTTTGACAAATTAAAGGTTCTGTGTTTGTTACACAGGAAAGATAGAAATGGTAAAATTCTTTTAGCTTTCAGCTTTTTGTGTATGAACCTGCATGTATTTCTCCATTGTTGCCTTTTATTGCAAACTGTTGTTACTGCATTATTTGTCATGATTTGAGTAATTATCTTCTCCTCAGTCTTGTGTTACTCATATGGTTAATTGCTTGTCTAACATTGGTGCAGGTGAGACCTGGGAATGTCATCGAGAGAAAAGGTTAGATTTTTAATACATTGAATTAAAGCGATTATGACATAATATGCATGCCACTAATTGAGCATTCCAATGTTGTTTTCGGATGGTTTTGGTGGTATTCAGGAAAGATTTATCAGGTAATTAAGTGTGCCAATTTTTTATTTTTCAATACATTGTGATGTCATTACTTGTTTCCATATACTATTTTACATGAAATGGTCCTTGATGAAGTTTAATTTGGTTCAGGTAGTAAAGGCCCAGCATACAACTCAAGGAAGAGGAGGAGCAATAATACAGGTCTAGCTTTGCTCTTTCAGTGCAGTTTCACGCATTTTAATTCGTATAATCTTCAAGCTCAAGTGCATTTTAGTTCTAAAGACATCCTTATGGGACTTTCTTGTGATATTTTTTTTTCTCAACCATTTCTTGGAAGGTAAAACATGGTAGATTTGTCCTACTTTCTTGAGAATGTTGTGCACTGTCCCCGTCATAATGTGTTATCTATGACTCACTGGTTGGTTGCTAAGAATGCCATCTTATTGCTGACTTTTATTTAGTATTATTTCTGGAAGTTTTACCAACACTTTCTGTTAACAAAATCTTCTGGCTTGTCATGTTAGTGACACACATTTTCTTATCCCTGCACCCTGTGACATGGTTTTGGCAGTAAATCATACAAACCATGATTATGATTTACCAGACATAATGATATATTTTAGAGAATCCTGCTTGCCTATTAGGACTTTTCATTTTATACTGTTTCATCGAGTCCTTTGGTTTGTGAATTTTGAAATACTTTTGTGCCTTGGATGGTTGACATAGGATATGGCTCTGTTCTTGTTTAGTTCTAACTTGTTCCTGTAATTTAAGTTTATTGACTGTTGAAAACGCTGTTTGACAATATTGAAAATTATTGCTTGAAAATTTTTGAAAAGCCAAAAATTGTTGTGAGTGGCGCCTCAACATTGTGTCGAAGAAACAGCCTTTTCAGCTTACAAATATTCTACGAACAGCTTAATTGGATTTAGCATTGTAAAAGATATAATCTGTAGATTTTAAGGTACTATCTTCTTAGAGCAGCTTATTTGTTTATCATTTCCCTGAACTGCTGCAATGTATATGATCTTGTCTTCACTCTTGAATATTATTAAATATCTGTCAGTTGTACTCATGCCTTTTCCTTTTTTTTTTTGAGAATATTACAGGTGGAACTGCGTGATGTTGATAGTGGAAGTAAAGTAAATGAAAGGTTCCGTACTGACGAGTCTATTGAAAGTATGAATTTCAACTACTTGATTCTTGTTGCTTTAAACTCATGCTTGAGATTTTCGTGTTGAATGCTTGTAATACTTTGAAGTCTTAAGCTTACTCGTATGTAGTGGACTGAAGCCCAGTCCTACATTATTGTTTCATCATGGGTGGCAATATTCAGTCGTTCTACTTTCCTGTGTACCATAAAAATATTGTCCATCAGTTTTATGAGTGGAGGAAAAATGTTTATCCCTTATAATTGACCTACATGTTGGTGCATGGGCAAGAGTTGAAGTAATACAATTACAAGAGGTAGTGATCCTTTTGACTTCTAGTCATTCTACGGTTTGTGACTAAAAACTGTATCTTCTTCAATTTGTCTTTTTAAGAGACTGACACTGTCTAATTTGAAATTTATTTTGATTATAACAATTGCCCGTGTGGATATACTTTCCTAATATTATTAGAAAGTTTGCTCCAGTATTTTTTGCGATTTGATTACTTTGGTGATCTGATAATCCAATGAAGCTTGTTCCTGTTTACATGTCCAATAAATAAACATGCTTGCCATTCTCCTTAGTTTTACTGCTCTTTTTCTTTGTAAGAATAGTCAAATTAATTGTTTCAAATCTTAAAGATATGGAACAGCAGAGTGAAACCATGCAGCATGAACAAAGCAGAGGTTCTATGTATTCATTTGTTACAACTGCTGTCTTCTTTTTCACCACATGTGTGTTTTTTATGGCTAGAGCCTATTGTTGTCTAAGAAATGTTCAGAAAATGTACTACATTT
The DNA here is from genome assembly GCF_036785885.1 of Coffea arabica. Taxonomy (NCBI): domain Eukaryota; kingdom Viridiplantae; phylum Streptophyta; class Magnoliopsida; order Gentianales; family Rubiaceae; genus Coffea; species Coffea arabica. Next base: position 493,746 of record NC_092311.1, read on the forward strand.
ATCTGCCATATGCGAAATCAATTATGTACAAGATCTTCAAATTCCCAGGCTATGGGCCTGATGTGGAAATTGCTAAAGTTTATTGCTTTTTAATATTCATTTGTATGAGAAGTTTTAAATTAATAGCTTGTGTTTGCAGAAGTTTATGTCGAAGAAAAATCTTTCAGTTACCTTTATAATGAGGATGACATTGTTGTTCTTATGGAGTAAGTCCTAACTTTTGGTCTTGATTTTGAGCTGTTGATCATCTTCTGAATTTATTCGAAGGCTTGATGATTATTTGTAATTATGCAGGCCTGAGACATATGCACAAATTAATGTTCCAAAGCACTTGTTTGGTGAATCTCTTCCATACCTCCAGGGTAAAAATGTCACATGTTTTATTTATTTAGTTCCTTTTTCCTGCTCTACATTGCAGATATTGTAGAAATTTGTGTGTGCCAAAGGAATGTTTAAATTTTGGATGAAATGGCAGTTAACTTATTTGATTGACATGCTTAATGATTAGAAAATACACTTCATGGACCTCATGGAATGCAGATGATATGAAAGTCAAGCTGCAACTTTACGATGAGAAGCCGATGTCTGTGTCAATTCCTCCGAAAGTGACATGTACTGTTGCTGAGGCACAAGTTCCAATAAAGGGGTCTACAGCAACTCCTCAGTATGTTTATCACTTTTTAGATTGTAGGCCGAAAAGAACCTCAACATGTAGTATTCATATTTGTCCAGAACCTAACCAGGCATAGTTTGTATAGATGCTCCTGCTCTGATGCTCTTTACATCTCATCTATCTTGTTCAGATTTAGTTGCTATGCAATATCTCTGGTCCTCCTTTGGTTGTCATTTTTCTGTCATTGCATTGCAACTTAAATAGCTTGCAGCTGTGTCTTCAAGTGGTTGTGCTTGCTTGATACTTGTAAGGATTTTGTCTCATCTGTAAGACTTCTGAATGCTTTGACACAAAATCTAGTATCCCTCAACAATTTAGTTTACCTCAAGCTTTTCGTGTTTGAAGTTGGTGTACATATTTAAACAAATGTATAGCTCTTGCATAGTTTAAAATTTCTCACACAATTTTTCAGCCAAAAGCAAAATTTTGCTGGTGTTTCTTTGCATTTCTGTACTTCAGCAAATTTTTCTGTTGCATGAATATGCTCCCGTCCATAGTGTGTTCATGTTTGTCGGACTACAATTGATCTTCCAGTGGTTTAATGCTGGCATGTTTTGTATCAGTAAAGACGACTCCTAAGAGTGTGAGGTATCAATATCTTTGGATTTCTCTTAAATGCTAAAATTAGGAAATGAAAAGGGCGTAAGTTGAGAACTGGAAAAGAAATTTCTACCTGTATAGTCTGGTAAAGGCTTTGCATAATTGGAAAGGGTTCCTCTTGTTAAGACCATGTATTACTTATAGGAGATGGCCGGTTGGTTTACATGCAATTGGTATGTTTATTATTTATGAAACTAAATTTGTGATTTTGTTGCTGAGAGGGTACGGTGCGGGTATGTTGAATCAGCAAAATCAGTAACACATGAGAGCGAGAGATACAGTCAGGGAGAGTCTCTTTTGTTGAATTGGTAGCAGTGACTAATATGTCCTCTGAATATGAAATGACTTTGGTGGATATAAATCTTCTTTTAAGTACTACCAAAGGAATGAAAGTTTTAGACCAACAACTAAGTCTTTGGCACTATGAGATTTGTTCAGAAAGTCAAGCTTGCTAATCTCCTAGTTCTGCTTCTTCCTTCTCTAATTCTGAGTTCCTAGTTTCTCATAATTTTTCACTTTTACAGGTATAAGAAGGTTAAGCTGGACAATGGTCTCACGGTTCAGGTGAGTTGATCGTGTTCTCACCTATGATTCAGGATTCTTTTCGAGACATTATTCCTCTGTAGCCGCTACCAGATGTGATAAATTGCCACTATGTTAACCTAGCAAACGTGATGCAGAACCAAAAATAAACAAATTTGTTTTGTGATGTTTAAATGGATGGATGCACTGTTGTAAATTGCAATTTGAGACCGATTTTCCTGTTAACCGATTTCTGAATGAGATTACTGGACCAGAAATGGGGAAACCATGTGAAAGAATGAGGTGAAGAAATGTGTTGACAAGTAATAATCTGTGGATCTTGGCTTTTTACTTGTGAGTGACTACATTTGTGTGAATGTGATGGACACCACATTCGTCATGACTTCGGCCCAATAATGGAACCAAGCAGGCATTTTGGACAATGTTGAAAAATTGATGGAAAGTAATTGAAGTTGGTATTTAGAGCTTTTCTTATAGATTGCATCCTTAAAAAGGTATAGTGAAGGTTTGCATATAATCATGTCCACTATAGATGGTCCCTTTTTTGGTTTTGGGGAGGAGGTAACAAGTGAGAGAAAATATGTAGAATACTTGCTTAGAATGAAATATTTGGAACGTAATTGTGCTATTGTTTTACTGGAGTGTTCTGCCTAAAAGACGAAATATCCTAGAGAGACTTGTGTTTGGCAAGGAAGAGTTTAGTCTCCTCAAATTTATTTATGTTTAAACCTGATTGACAATACCTGTGAAAAGAAGAGAGAAAGGATGTACTCGTGAAACTTCTGGGGGTCGTCCTTAGGATCCTAGGATTACATTTGGTAAGGAACTACTGAGATAGTCATAGCTAAAACAGTTACAGTAGAAAAGGGGTGGGCAAGAACTCTGGGGCCAACATCTTGGAAACTCTATGCTCTTTTGGAGGAGATGTGAAGGCAAAAAGCAGCCCTAGCAAAAGGAAAAGTACAGAGTTGCTTCAAGCAGTTCCTGTTTTTTTTCCTCTGCATTTGTTCTCAGTTATCGCATGCTTATTGCATTGTTTGTTTTGGTAATACTGACACTTGGTGTTGGTTTACTTGGAGTTTTGCCTAATACATGTAATTGGGCTGATTTATAAGAAGAATCTTGTCCGTGACTTGGCATATTCTAGGGATTGGTGAAGGGGAAGCATTGTATTATTTTCTTGGTGTTCTACACAATTAAATTTGACAAGGATTTCCGTAATTGTTCATATTTTTTATGTTGCCACTTGCAACCCAGAATTGTTTTGATAAAACTTAGCATGTGGTAGCACTGTCAAAGTAAATGAATAGATTGTTTTCTTACTCTTTTTATGTACCCCCGTTTCTGTAGGTACCATCTTACGTGTTAGCTGGCGAGAAGATAATTATCAGTACTGCCGATAATTCTTTCATAAGCAGGTGAATGTAATGTGTGATTCTTTTCCATGAGAAATTGAAACATACGTCATTCGCTACATTTCCTGGTCGTCTTGGCATCCCAATACATGGTTTTAGGAATTTCTGATTTCCTGTTAAGCCTAGTGCACGTTGACATCTCTATTCTTGTCACCTTTTGGTAAATACCTAATAGATTGGGTTCAATTCAAGCTGCCTCATTGGTTTCATTTTTCCTGCTTTTTGCGGCTATATGTTAATCCATTCCATTTCAGGATCTTAATATCGTGTGGTGTCTTTTATTTTGCGCATTACAGACTGTTGACTCTGGATATCCAAAGTATTTTACGTGCCACTTTGCATATATCCAAAATGTACGTCTGACAGCACGTTTTCGTGTTGTTTCGCAGGGCTTAATCTGGGCCCTTTTGAATGCTCTGGAGTTATCGTTCCGGATGTACCTTTTCTGCAGACACTCATTATATAGGATTAGTCCAAATTTTGTCACTATAGGTTATGAATGGGTTGATGAGAAACAAGTGTTCATTTCGGGGTTACTGCATATGCAATATTTCTTTTCAGTGAGAATGTTTTACATTTTGCATATTTATGAGAATCCCACATTTTGCATATATTTGCCCAGTGGTTGTGGGAAAAGAGTTCGGCAGTGACAAGAATAGAAAAGGAAGCATCTACTTGTAATGTAACCCACCTACCAAGGCCTAAGGGTAGCTGCAAAATTGGACAGGCCATTCAGGACAGGGACAACCATCTTCAATATGCTGCTCTACTGCAAATAACAATTGCAGATGATAAACGAGGTCTTAATGTGGCATCTAGTAACGCTACTATTTTGACTCTCCTTTAGTGGTACAAACTCCGTCTTGGATCTTACATTCCCATGCCGCCCTTCTCAATCTTCTTGATCCGCTCCCAGGCTATCCAAGTTAACCGCAAATTTGAACGGCAAAAGAAGCGAGAACATAAAGACATGATGGGTGGTGTGATTCTAATTGCTTGAGACAATTATCCGAGAAATCGAAAAGCAAGACTTCAATAAAAACGGTACAATCCTCATATTTGATTAGAAAACGAAGCATGAGCTTCTTTATGGAAGGACTTGAGATGTCAAGAACTTTACTAGCACTACTGTTGGAACATTCCACGGACATTTCAAGTTCTTCAAGCCGAGGGGAGCCCTGAATAAGCCTCTGCACACAACCCTCGTCTCCTAATCTCCATCCCATCAAGAGTAGCACCTTGAGTTTTGGCAAGGAATAACCCGAAGTTGGCAGATTCAAGTCCAGATAGAAGCGGCCAGTTAACTTTGAGATCAACCATGGTGTTGGAAGAGAATATTCTTATTCCTTGGAGAGAAAAACGGTTACCAACTGCGCCCATGAGAGAAATGTCAAGCTTCTGGACTCCACATTCAAGTCCTGCAATTATCAAGGACTCAATTTCCAACTCAAACCCTCCAATAAAGACGAGAAACGTCGAGTCGAAAATTCATGGTTGGAGCCCCATTTCTGACTCTGAGGAGAATAACTCTCAGGCCAAAGTTTATAAACATGGTGAAGCGCACATGTTCAAGAGTTATTCCCCAGTACTGAAGGTCGATATTAGGAACTGAAGCGAAAATGTACGCCCATGTGGTGGATAGAAGTAGAACTGAGGTGGCCGCTGCTAATTTTGTGGGGAGATATGACAAAATGTGGCTAAGAATAGCATCAGGAAGACCACTAATCCTATCAACCATTCTTGAATCTCTTCGGACTTTCCACCAACTCTCTTATATAGACAATAATGTGGAGACTTTAAGAAATGCATAAATGTTGAGAATTAGCCGGTTGAGTTTAGTTGAGAATTTGATGAATTAGCCGGTTGAGTTTAGTTGAGAACTGCGTTGCCAATCATAAATGTTACTACTACTATTTTTTTTCCAAAATCTTTACTAGATCTCTTGGAATCCCTTCATCTTCCATCTGAGGAAGTGGAGATTTGCTTCGTTAATTACCAGTAATTTACCTGATGCATGGCACACTTAATTAGCCTTTCGGTTTTTCCCAGGATTACGGATGCACGCGTCTCTAGAATTGTACTAATTACAACAACAGTTACTTGTAATCTACAGAGACACGAAGAAGATAAAGAACAGAATATCTTCGTCAAAGAAAAAGAAAAAGAAAAAAGAACACAGAATGTCACCCCTAGTTACCAATACCCTCAATAAGCAATTTCTTGGTGATTAACAAAAATGGATTGAAAAGCTCTGCGTTAATATTTAGACTAATTGTTTAAAACTTGAGGGTTTAATCAGAACAACAGCAGCGGCAAAAGTCACAATCACAACGTCCTCAGCAACACCCAGTGTCACAACAGTAACCAGTACCAAAACAGCCATAACCAAAACAGCAACTGCAATCACAAATACAATCTAGAATGATAAACATAACTAAAATATCACAAATAGTAGCGTTACTAGTGTTAAGTACTTCACAAATCTTCACTCTACATTTGAACTTGGTGGCTGAGCACAATCTAACATGGTTATTGATGTAACGCCCCGAGGCAGAAGAAAAGGGAAAAATTTCTGATGAATAGTATTTTGTGGAGAATCCGGCTAGAAGCAGTGTAAATTCCTTATATTCTTCTTAAAAATTCCCTTTTCTTTGACAAATACCACCTTATAATAGCCCTACTACTCAATCACCCCACAATAAGTGCCAATGAACCTAGAAAGTAGAGTTTCACGCTTCGGTTTCAAGTTTGGAGCAAAATTAGGGTTTTCGCGATTTTTCGCCGGATGAATTTTCGGTACAGAGTAAGGATTAAATTTGGGAATTAAAAGTGACTTTTAAGTGAAAAATAATATGTGACTAGTAGCAATGATATAAGGTTAGTGAATGGGAAGTAAAAACACTGGTACGTGAGTTTTTAAGAAAAACGGCGCGAACCGGCGGGTCCCGCGCACTACCGATTGAACGCACCACTTGACCACCATTTTTCTTACCAAACAAGCTTATTGACTATTGAGCAAAATATCTTCTTAAATTACAGCTAAGGTTGACCGAATTACAAGGCTAGAAATGCAAGAAAAAGAAAGAGAAAAATGGAAGGTAGTGGTGGCGACACTTGTCGCCACCTTAGAGCTTCTTGACCAAAGACAATAACTCTTTATTTAACACCAAAATTCAGCAACTTTCTTCTTCATTTTTTCTTCTTCTTGGCCGAGACAAGGGAGAGAGAAAAGGAGAGCAAGAGCAACAAATTTCCTTCTTGATTTGCTTCAACCCAAGTAACAAATCCAATTCTAAACCGATTAAAGTACTAAGTGTGAGTTGGGAAGCTTGAGGAACCAAGAAATATCAAAGGGGGTGAAGGATCACTCTACCAAGCCTTGCTTTTGAGGTACCAACATTTGATCATGATCTTTGTTGCTTTGAATCTTGCTTTAAGATGTGTTTGTAGCTTAAGTTTTGGCTTGATTTCATGATTATGCAAGTGGGTGTGATGAATTTGGAAGTTTTCCCCTTTTATATGATGAACTAGGGCTTGAGAAATTTCTGCCCAATTTGTTGTATGATGCTTGTATGTTGCAATTAAGGTTGTATAAGGTGTTTTGGTAGTGATTAGAACAAGAAAATTGAGGAAGTTCCATTGATTGCAAAAAATTCCAGAATCTGGAAAATTTTTCCCAACATTCTGTCCGAATTTGTAACCCTATGTTAGAGGCTGAATTGGCCTTAGGTCAAAGAATGAAAGTTGTAGAGAATGGTATTTTATAGGTGCCTACAAAATTTCAGCTCAATCGGAGCAACGTAGGTCGTGAAAAGTCCAAAATACCCTTACTGTTTTAAGTATTTCTCCAGCAGTCCGTTTCATCAGTTAGTCCAGTTTATCACGTTTTTTGACTAGGATACGTACTGATTTAGGTCTTGGCCAAAACATGAAAGTTGTAGTATTCTGACTTAGCTTTCAAATGCCTCTAAGAACACCTGATTTGGACTTTTGGACTCTGAGATATGATCATTACAGTGTAATGCGGTTAAGTAGTTGACAAATTGGATTTTGGTTCTGTAATTTGAGAATTTGACTAAGTTGCACTAGGAACTGGACTAAGTGACCTTCATGAACATTGTATCCCTGAGTCTTAGCTTCGAAACGGCATAGGTTGCGCCTCAATCCGATAAGCGTAGCCTCGGATATGTTATTTCCGCATCCATATGTCAAATCTGTCTTTTGCTAAATTGAATTTCTGCACTTGCTATTATTGTGAATCTTGTTCTTATGATATTGTGAGCCTATGGAATGGCTCTTGACTTGAATTGCTTATATATGTAACTTTGGGTTGTGGCTGAGAAAAATAATGAAGCCTAAATGGCTGGAAAATTAGGTAAACACAAAGGGCATGCTGCCCGAATTTTTATTCGAGAACTAGAAAACTATATTTGCAACTTGAGTGAAGGTTAAGTGATTACCACTTGAACTAGCGAGAACTTTTGCTACTTTGTTATTGATGGTTATACGTTAAAAACCTAAACGAACTTGTACTCTTGAGGAAAAGATATAATGGCCAATGTAAACTTGTATTTCCTTGTACTTTCAACTCAAGTATTGTTCCAAGTATATATGCTACAAAAACCTTATGATTTGAAAAGCGAGCAAGTGTTTCACGAATGCCTTTCAAATGAATTTCAATTGGTTGATTCTTATGAACGGAACGTTTAAGTTTCAAATCTTACTCGTGTTTCAAAGTTCTCAAATTGGATTTCTATCGCAGATCTGGACTCTAAGCCTGAAGTGTAATTGAACGTGAATACTTGAGGCACTATATTGTGGCAAGTGCTTCCAAATATTCGATTGTACTTGATACATGTGTTCCTCACTTGACTTATATGATTACATGAAAATGAATGATAAGGCAAGGGTGTAGCTTTATTTGTGATTAAAATGCTAAAAAGGTGATAGGAACTTGCGGGTTTTAGACTTTCTTTTGCTTGACATGGTCATTGTAATTTAGGGCTTGGACTTGAGCATGGCAATAAGGTATGATGGATAGTTCCTGCGCTGTAGTTGGTGAGTGATCTCTCGACTGTTCCCAAAGTTACTTTTGAACTAATTCTTGCATTTATTACTCCATTACATATCATTTGGGTTCGGGTGTATGTCATGACATAATTTGGTTCCAATGAGTTCCTGGAAAGTCTTGTGCTTAGAACCAATGTCTCCTCTACTGTTTACATATTCTTTGGAGCACGATGGCTCCTTACTTCTGTTTCACAGTTACCTGATCTAAACGAGCATTGGATATTTAAGTACAAGAACTTCACTGACTCTCGTGAGCAATAAATGAACATTTGATTACTGTATCATGGCATCATATCAATGCTTTATTGTGAAATATACTTGGCTGTTGATTTTACTGGTCACTCGCTGAGCTTCTAGCTCACCCCCTATTATCTTCTTCTCCCCACAGGGATCGAGGTAAAGGAAGAACTTGTATTTGGATCTTTGTGTGGCTGGATGGCGTACATCTTGTATAGTTTAGTTTTGATTTTGGTTTATGTACTTTTGGGCTTGTATAAATATTTGGAATTGAATCGGATGTAAATCTACATTTTACGCTTAGAACTAGTTTCCGCTTCGCTTAGGATATGTAATTTTGGAGAATTGGATGTATTATTTGAGTTGTATCTTGTAATTTACTTGAGGAATGTAGTAAGTGAGTGAGTCCCGGCGAGAGTTGGGCAGGCGGCCCGCCGAACCCTCTGATTCGCCTCAGGGGGAGGTGGGGGCGTGACAATTGATAACTTTAAGGGTTTGTTTGATAACATAAAAAAGTGCTGAATCTGAATTTTTTCAGACATTCAGATGTTTTGAGTGTTTGACAAATGAAAATCTATTTGCTGAACTTGTTAAACAGTGCTAAACCTGTGTGTATTTTTTTCAGCACAAGAATCCTAACTGAATGCTTAATTCTGATAAGAATCAATAGAATTACTTCAACTACCTTATCTTATCTATCAAATCTACCCTTGTTTGTTAATTATGTTCAAAATTCTTATCTAATTAAACAACATAATATTTTCTATCTAACGATTTTTAGTTTCTCTTTTCTCCCTTTTTAATGACTTTCACATCTTCTCCATACTCCTAATATAATATATTTCATCTTTTATATTAATTTGATTTAAAAATAAATATTGTCATTTTCATACCTAACAATTTTAAACTAATTAAATCATAGATTCTATTTCTTTTTTGAATGAAAGGATATAAGGGCAAAATTGTCAAATTAAACTTATTAAGCATTCAGCTATAAATATTTATCAAACAGCATAAATAGGTTTAGCATTAAAATTCAGACATTCATATATTTTTTTCAGTGCTTAAAATTCAGCAAATTAATTGTTTCAGTATTCAGATTTCAGAATTCAGACTTCAGAATTCAGATTCAGTTTTATCAAACGGAACCTAAGTCCCTAAAATGCATTGATCAACATAATTAAAACTAAATTTAAGTTGAGATAATAATAAATTGTCTAAAAGTTATACATGAAACCTAGAATGATAAACATAACTAAAATATCATAATTTACCGCAAGTTTTCATAAATTCATTACAAACATAAATAGATATAGTCCAAATATTCACCAATTATCACAAACAAAAACACAAAAATAAATAAAATAAATGTTGACATTCTTTCACAATTTTAAAAAAGTCCATAAAAGAGTCCAACTCATATTCAAGGCAAACAATTTGAATAGCAAACTTCCATCATTGGCATCACAAAGCAACGGCACCACCTTCACAACTTCATCAATTTAACCTGAAAAGGTTAAAAATTTATTACAAAAGTATAAATTTAATTGTTCAAACTAAATCATCTTACAATATCGCATATGATTTTAATTTCAAATTTCAAGTTTGCGTTATATTTTCCTTTGTCATCGAAAGGTAAATAATGAAATATGAACATTCATTCAAAAGATTCTTGAAAGGTCACACCTTATTAGTAAGCAAAGAGACTATGCCAAATAAGTCTCGGAAACCAAAAAGGCGAATGATTTCAGAATAGAAAAAGAAAAAAGAAACGTAATCCAAAATAGCTTCCACTGATGCTACTCCTAAGCGAAATCTACATAAAAATCACTACAAGTTAGACACCAAAGATGAAAAAGGAAAAATCTGATTAGAACTCCAAAAATATAAAATTATAGTAGTGGACAATACAATTATTACAAGAGAATGTTATATCTTCTTAATACAAAACAATGTTTTAAATAACTTATGTCATAAACGGTATCCATTATCCTTCAAAAACGGCATCTCCCATTGTCATGGACTAGTTGAAATTTTTCATTTGATTAAACTTTTTAAATATTTGTACTGTCAGGTTATCTCCTTGTAATTCATGCTTAGTTTTTTTTTTTTTTCCCGGAAACGATAGTTGAGTAATTCATGCTTAGTTCCCTCTTTTTTTTCGACCGTCTGTCCCCAGTCGTGCCTAGTCAGCACGGCTGGGTAGGGGTGGCAATTTTCGACACGACTGAAAACACGACACGAACCTAACACGAAATTAATGGGTTTAGGTTGAGGTTTCGGGAATTCGGGTCAGAATCGGGTTGGACCCGATGAACCCGAAAAAAAACATGTTAATTTCGGGTCAACCCGTGGTGACCTGATATGACCCGATATGACCCGTTTACGAATTAAAAATAATTTAATAAACATAAAAATAATTTTATCTAACTAAACTAAGTTATTCTTTTTTCAAAAGCATTAATTACTTAATCCTAAATGAATTTATTTAATTTGTGTGAAGTTGAAATTATTATATTTGGACAAATAATATATTATATTAGTTTTTACTTTTATACTGTTTTAATTTATTTTATATTTTGTTTGGGATAAAACACTTTTACGGTGTTTAATTTATTTTAGATTTGGTTTGGAATTATTTATTTAAATTTTTATTACTTGATTATGTAATTAGTTTTGTGAGAAATTGATTTTATTAGAAATTACAGTGATAAATTAATAAATTAAAATTAAGTTTCGGGTCATTTCGGATCGACCCGCCAACCCGTCAACCTGAAATTTTCGGGTTCGGGTCAGCATATCTGACCCGTCACGGGTTGGCGGGTCGGGTTCGGGTCAACAGATTTTCTGGCGGGTTAACCCGAACCCGACCCGCCAACCTGATTTAGACCCGAATTGCCACCCCTACGGGCTACGGCTGGGGACAGGCTGATTTAAAAAGTGGGCCTCTGAGCTGACATTTCTGCAGAATTCAATCTGCTGCCATGCTGACTCAGCACGGCAGCTATACAATGAGAAAATATATTTTAAGCAATTAGCCAACAAGCCGCAGCCCTCAAAAGTGTTTTGGAGAAATTTCATCCTTTTGGGTCCCACATATTTTGTCACAATCTCGTGATTATCATTCAGAAACGCATGACCTCCTAATTGGTGATTTTAATTGAGTCAAGTCCATATTACTAACTATAGGTTTAATTTGTGTGTATTTATATCATTAGCAGTTAGCAATTTTTCTTTTGTACAAAATTTTCCCTCTAGTGATTAATCTTTTTTGTTCATTATCTTATATATATATATATATATATATATATATATATATATATATATATATATATATATATATATATATATATATATAAATTCAATAGGACGATTTTCGCACTATTGAGTTTGCGGGGTTTGGGGAGGGGGGAGGGGGTAACAAAATGCAATACAAAGTACCAAAATTCTATTGAGAAATCACCATTATATTTGAGTATAAATACAAAACTGATGGAAATTAAAATAATACTCCCTCCACTTCAAATTATTTGTCTCATTTCAGGATTCAAATTTTTTAAAGAATGATAAGTAACCTGACGGTAATGTTAGTGGATTTGTTACTAAAATCATTCTTGAAAATTCAAAATTTTAAACTTGAATTTAGTGCCAAATATTGATTAATGTGAAAATAACATTAAAAAAAAGAGATTAAAAGTAAATTTGAGTTTAATAAAATAATAAATATTTTAAGACATTTTAAAATAAAAAAGTAAATCGGGAAGTAGTAAAAAAAAAATAAAACGAATAAAAGAGAAACTACAAGATGATGAGTTAGACGTTAATTAAGCCAGTAAGAAACGTAAATCTGTTTGGATTGTGAATTAATAGAGATATTTTTACTGTAGCACTTTTTGTGATGTGATGTATGTGAGATAAAAAGGTAATTGGGAAGGTAAAAAGGTGTATTGAAAATTGTAATGATGATGTAAGCAAATAAATTTGGGAAAATAAAATCTAATCCAAACAAACCATGCGCCCACTGTTTTAGGTGCAAGTTGAAGGTTGGCCATATGCTGCAGATGCGACAACTTGTCGGCTAGGTGGTGTGGCTACCAATTGTCGGCAACTTCCAGGAAGTCACGGTAAAGCGGTAAAAGAAAAGTTCGTTGGTGACGTCTCTGGGGTGTAGCTTTGCTGAGTGAAGCCGGGGGGCAAATTGCAAAAAGTGGAAAAATTTGGAAGTGCAAAAAGTTGTGTGGAAAATTTTCATTCCCGCAAGTTTTTAGCCTTCCACAGATTTTGCTGCCCTTAGTTGCCAAAGTTGAACAATATCCTTCCTTGTCTCATCGCAGAAAGCATCCCCCCATCACCATTGCAGAACACTTTCATCCTAATTCCAATCCCAAGCGAGAAAAAAATGGCTGATGCTGCTGTTAGTGCTGCTATTAAGGTCGCATTGCAGGCGGTTGTTTCCCTTGCCGCTTATCATGTTAATCTGGCTCGTGAATTCCCAGAGGAGCTGAAGAAACTCGACAAATCTGCTGCAATGATCCGAGGCTTCTTGGCTGGTGCCGACGAGGACAAGCATAGCTCAGACGTGAAAATTTGGCTCAAGCAGCTGGAAGAAGAGGTTTTCAAAGCTGACAATGTGCTGCACGAGCTCAACTATGAAAGTCTTCGTCGGAAGGTGAAGTACCAAAATCAACTCACGAAAAAGAAGGTATTCTTCTGCTTTTCGTTCTTTAATAAAATTGGTTTTCGTTCGAGGTTGGGTTCAATGATCAGGGAGATCAACACGAACCTTGAAAGGATCCATCGGGATGCAGAAGGTTTGGGACTGGCCTACAAGCACCAAGTTGAAGAAGCATTCCCTACTATTGCTGCTGGAGCCACAACAAGCCGACAGACCGACTCTACTATTGTTCGAAGAGATGTCCTAGGAAGAGATAAGGATGAATCCGAAATAGTTAAGAAGTTGTTGGCCGAATCTGAAAGTGTTATTTCAGTTATTCCCATAACTGGCATGGGTGGATTAGGCAAAACAACTCTAGCTAAAGCCGTTTACAAAAATGAACAAATTGTTGGACAATTTGACAAAAAAATTTGGGTTTGTGTGGCTGAAGAAGTAGATAAAATCGAGAAGGTCTTCAAAATGATTCTTGAATCGTTAACAGGAGGAAAGGTTGAAGGGGATCGTAGGGAGGTAATAGTTCAAAAACTTCAAGATGAACTCAAGGAAAAAAGATATTTCCTTGTTCTTGATGATGTGTGGAATGATCAAGAAGCATTGTTGAATGACTTTTTCAGCACTTTGGCGGGACTCAATGCGAAGAAAGGGAGCTGGTGTCTTGTTACCACTCGTCTGCAAGAAGTGGCAAGTATTCTGTCTAGACATCCGCAGATCAATTTTACTCGCCATGAGCTAGGAAAGCTCTGCAATGATGATTGCTGGTCTATCATGAAAAAATGGGCAACTGTAGGGGAAGAAATACCAAAAGAATTGGAAGACATAAGGGAGCGAGTTTTAAGAAGATGTGATGGTCTACCTCTGGCAGCAAAGTTAATTGGAGGATTGTTATCTAAAAAGAGAAAAGAGGAGTGGCTATCTATTTTGGAGGAGAGTCTCTTGAATGGAGATCAGGGTGGGATCGAGCAAATAGTTAAGGTGAGTTTTGATCATCTGTCACCTGCACCGGTTAAGAAATGCTTCGCATATTGCTCAATTTTTTATCAAGATACTGAATTGGAACAAGATCTACTAGTTGAGCTTTGGATGGCTGAAGGCTTTCTTCAAACGGATTCCCAAAATGAAAGAATGATGGAGAAAATAGGATGTGAGAATTTGAGAATTTTGCTGCAAACTTCCTTATTGGAAGAAGTAAGAGATTGGAGGGGAACATGGTATAAAATGCATGATCTTGTGCATGATTTTGCAAAATCAATTTTGAACCGTAACGGCAGCAATCAGGACCGTTACCTTGCGGTATACTCACCCGAAAGAATCAATGAAAAAGCATCAGCATCGCTTCGCACATTATTTCTGGAGGGTGGCATAGCTGATGATATGTTATCAAAGTTCAAATACTTGCATGTCCTAAAATTGTTCGGAGCAGATGCCGAAGAGTTGCCGACCTCCATTGGCAAACTAATACATTTACACTTACTTGACATTTCAGGTTCTTGGATTAGAACTTTGCCAGAATCTCTTTGCAAACTTTATAGTTTGCAAACACTGAGAATTGGCATGCTTGAAGAAGGTTTTCCAAAGGAGATGAGCAATTTGATTAGCTTGAGACATCTTCGCTATTATGGGGACAATTGGGAAATCCAAATGCCATCCAGGATTGGACGATTGACTTGTCTTCAAACGCTGGAGTTCTTTAACATAGGTCGTCAAGAGGAAGGTCGTGGTATCCAAGAGCTTGGAACCTTGCAATATCTTAAAGGCTCCTTGGAGATCAGAAATCTTGAATTAGTGAATGGCAAAGATGATGCTAAACTGGCGAACCTATCTAGAAAGCCAAATCTGTATCGGTTGGTATATGAGTGGGGCAATAGGGATCGGGAAAGTAATAAATGCGATGAAAATGTGTTGGAAGGCCTCCAACCTCACCCATATTTAAAAGAGTTACAAATTTTGAAGTTCATGGGTGATCAGTTTCCACAATGGTTCATGAATTTGACATCACTGGTGGAGTTGCGTGTAGCGGATTGCACAAGATGCAGAGAACTCCCTGCGCTAGGACAGCTGTCATCCCTCCAACATCTATATCTGACTGGATTGGAAAACATAAGAAGCATTGGGCTTTCATTCTACAGTACAAGTGCTGAGGAGGACGGCGGATCAGGAGGTTCAAGCACTATTAGCAGACAAACATTCTTTCCAGCCCTTAAAATTCTCTCTCTTGAAAGCATGCAAAATTTGGAAGAGTGGAAGGATGCACACGAAATGATGGATGTGTTTCCCGTGCTGGAAAAGTTGTATATTAGTGATTGCCCCAAGCTGACCACCATTCCAACTCCAAGTCGTTTCCCGAGACTTGATGTATTGGAAATCAAAGCGAATTGTCATGTTTTGCTGGTAGAAAAGGTTTTGAGCAATATAACCACACTCTCGTCCCTTGAATTAAGTGGTGGTAGTTTTCAACGCATCGAGTCTCTAAAATTAGTGAGACGACCAGAGAGCAGCTTGAATATTGATGGCTGTAACAGTCTACCCACTGACATGCTTGAGCGACTCTGTCTTTTTCCAAGTCTTGATGTATTGGAAATCAAATGGGATTGCCACGTTTTGCTGGCAGAAAAGGTTTTGAGCAGTATAGCCAATCTCTCGTCCCTTAAATTAAGTGGTGGTAGTCGTCAACGCATCCAGTCTGTAGAATTAGTGAGACGACCAGAGAGCAGCTTGAGTATTGAAGGCTGTAACAGTCTACCCACTGACATGCTTGAGCGACTCTGTCTTTTTCCAACTCTTCAGCATGTAGAATTGATGGATGCCGCCAATGTAACAACATTAAGAGGAATGAGTTGCGCCGCTTGTCTTGAGAGATTGACAGTCATTCGTTGTTACAATTTATGGGAGTTGCCAGAAGATCTTTATCAATTTCAAGCTTTAGAGGACTTGAAGATACTCTGTTGCCCGAGAATTGATTCATTTGGGTATCCAAATGCTAAAAATTCATTTGGACAGAAAGGCCTCCTTAAGTCTCTTGAGCGATTTACTGTCGGTAGGTGCGATGCATTAACAAGATTACCAGTGGAGATGTTCGAGTCGTGTACGTCTCTCCGAGAGCTGAAGTTGTCCTATTGCCGCAGTCTGGTCTCCTTTCCCCTTGATTTGCGACGAACCCCTTCTCTCGAGAGCTTCTCATTATACGGGTGTTCCGACTTGATTACTGAGATGCCTAGTGGATTTGGCTATCTTACCAGCTTAAGGAAAGTGAAGATTGGGCCCTTCTCAGATGACTCTGCAATCGAATTTGATTGGGCTGGATTAGCATCTTCATCATCACTGCAACACGTGTCTTTGCAGGGAATGCGTGACACGAAATCTCTGCCACATCAGCTTCAAGACTTGACTACCATCACATCACTATCTCTAAAACGCTTCAACGCAATCGAAGCCTTACCAGATTGGCTTGGGAACCTTGCGTCTCTTGAAGAGCTAATCCTCCGTAGATGCCCAAAGCTTGAATATTTACCCTCCGTAGATGCCATGGAACGCCTCAAATTAAGACGTCTGGTAATTCGTAGTTGTCCTCTATTAAAACCAAGATGCACTCCTGAAAGCGGCTCCGAGTGGTCCAAGATCTCTAATATTCCAGAGCGTGAAATTGATCTCGTAAGATTTCGTCTCAAAATTTTAATTAATTGCTTCTCATTATTGGATCATCTTACTCTACCCGTATTTGTCCCTCACTCTTTTTCTCCATAAATATCTATTCCTCTACTTCTTCTGGCAAAAGATTACTCTCTCTTTCAATTTTTAAGCTAATTCATGTCATTAACAAAGTAGAGTTACGAGCAAATTGAAAGATAAAAAAATTCTGGATTTCATCTGCTTTTCTGAACCATCAAAAGGATGAATAAGCATGGTAAAATTTACTACTATATTCTTTTCTGAACCATCATAAGTATGTTCTTTTCTTTTTTTTGTCATTGATATTTCCAAACAACATTAAAACCAATGAAATAGCAATTTGGGGTGATACACACATTATAACATGCATATATATAGGAAAACACCATAACAAGCACAACCATTAAATTAGTATTGTTGAATGCCTACACCTGTAATCATATATAGTCACTAATTATTTAAATACAGTAATGCTGCTATAACCATACACCTGTAGCGTCGGAAAGAAACACATTCAAAAGTTGAATTGATTCGTTGAAAGCCCATAGAATTTGGATGTCGAATTGATATCTTTAAATACCCACTACACTCAACAGCACTTGAAGGTGACAATTTTTGTTTTTACCCCTAGCATTTAACGGGTGGATATGTTCTTAATAGTCTCTCTGTAAGACTCTGAATTATGATTGCCGTAAAATTAGCTCAATGTCGATTCAGTTGAAATTGTTTGCAGAGGAATTTTTAAATTCTTATCATCTTTTAAAATTTTTAAAATTCAGATACTATAAGTAGCTACTTTTCTATTTTGTGAATTGGATTGATAATATTATGGCCTTGCAGGACACAAGTGACAGTGAAGCAGCTTATGAAACATTGTGAAAGGCTCGAAAGTGTGCTACTTTTCTATTTTGTGAATTGGATTGACAATATTATGGCCACAAGGGGAATTGGTCCAAGTGTAATTGGGCCTAAATGCAGGGTGGTATCTGCACTAGTAAGTGTTCTTTGTGGCTTAATCGATGAAATTTAGCTTAATTTTTGCTCTTTAGGATGTAATTGGGCCTAACTGTGATGTCATATTGTTATTTTTTTTTCCAGAATTTGTTTAGGAAGTAGAGATTATGCTCTTTGGACAAAGAACACCAAGGTTCCCGAGTTGTTCTTATGAGAATGTCAAGAGGGAGGAGTTATCTTCACTTATCAGTCAGGTTTTGAAGATGGAAGGTAGTTATCTGTGATTTTTCCCACCAGAATGCCATATGTTGCTCAGAATGTGGAAATGAAGGTAAAAAATGTTGACTGCATGTCTATTGGCCTGTTTCAATGGCTTTTTTTTTTATATATCTATTTTCTGGAAGTGTTTAACAAAATAAATCAAATACTGAACCTTTTCTCCTTGTAGCATGCTGAAAACAGAGTGGCTTGTGCCAGGCTTGTAGAAAGTAGTATGGATTGAGAAGAATTAGAGGGGAGCAAACTGGACGTGCTACCAAGGTACAAGACTTGCTTGAAGAAAACTGGACGTGCTAATACTTTAGTTCCAGAGGTGACAAGATTTGATGGAAAGAAGTTAGACATTGTAGACAGCATTGGTGATCATTTGGACGACATAAACGAAGCATGCGATTGCAGTGTCAGTCGTTCATTTGGATGGAATCAATTCAAAGTTTTGGTGCTGCAATTGCAGCGGCAAAAATTTATACCTTCCCACTCAAGAACAAGAGGGACTCATTATGCAACTGTGCTGACAGTTAGTCATTCCAGGTACCAGGCTCAGTGTTGAATTTGTTTTAGTAAAATAACGTACCCTAAGCACCTTCTTGGTTCTTAACTAACTAAATTATTTTGACATGTCTACTTCAAGATAAATAGTCACAATCCAAAAAATTGCAGTTTGAATGATCAATAAACAGGTTTTGTTATTGTAGCATTCTATCTGTTATGTTTTAGCCAAGAAAGACTAGCAAATCTAAAAATAATTTATAACTATTAAGAAACCACTTGGAATATGTTACATTTCAGAAGACTAATGAAGGTGGGAGATCAATGATAAATGTTTCACGTGAAGTTCTCCAACATGGTTTCACCTAATTAGAGGTACTCTACCATAAAGTATCTGCTTGTTAGGTTAAATGAGCATGTTTCAGCATGCCCATTCAATGGAAGTTGATAAATTACTCTTAAGAATTCAAGGAAGAAGGAAACAACTTCCCAACACTGAAAGGATATTGACATCCATTACCCATTTCTTTCTGAAAACGGTTATCCTTTTCTGATTTTTGTTTGTCCCAAAGATTTTAGTCTGTCAGGAGAAATCAGTCAGCTAAAAGAAGTTAATAAGAGAATTTATGAATGCTAGTACATGAATATAAATTTTGCATTTTTGTTCTTCAGATTAGTTTGCCAAACTCCAGTTTAGAACGTCATTTTAGAAAGAGACGAAAGATTATCATCTTACTCTTCCTTTAACATTTAGTTAAACATTTAGCTTTGATAATCACTTTATTTTCAGAAAGAATCACAAGGACAATTTATGCAAATTCGATTGACTTTTGCTACCATTACTTCCTTCTGGGTTTGTAACATGCAAATTGTCTCATGGGCTATGTTGGAACATGCAGAAAGCAGTGGTTTCCAAGCAAAAATGTATGGATGGTGATGTGGTAGACAATTGTTCTCTTAAGGAGTGAAGATCAATCTTCTGGGAAGCAATATGTGACAGAGTAGATGAAGAGGTATGTAGTCTCAATGAATTAAATTTGAAGGCCTACAATGTTTCTGTTGCTGTTGCCTTAACTTCAAATCAATCACATACAAAAGCTATGCTCTGAATTTAGTATGCGTTTTTTATGGCTGAATCGATGTAATTCTGCTTAATATTTGCTCTTTAGAAATTTTTGTAATACATTCTTCATAAGTTTTGATGGTTCAACGTGGCTAACATGGTGGTGTTTTTTTCCTGAATCTATTTAGGAAGCAGACATCATCTCGTTGGAAAAAGAGCAACATGGTTCCCTGTCGTTTTTGTGAGAATGTCAAAAGGAAGAAATTACTGTCACTCGGCAGGCAAGTTTCGCAGATGAAGATGGTCATCAATTATAGTTATTTTGCTCATTAATTTGCACTAGCATTGATGGAGGCTTCTCAAACATCATGTAGAAAAACTGAAAGTGTTATGGTTCTGTAGTGCTCGGAATGCAGAAATGAAGGTAATGATTTGGCTAAACTTTTTGTTAGCCTGTTTCGATTTTTTTTTCTTTATCTATCTTCTGGAAATGTAATTTGGTTCAGAAGAAGAGAAGATTTGATGATGGAAGCTAGATGTTGAAGATAGCAGTTGACCAAATCTAGTTCACTTTATCTAGTTCATCAGTTTCAGTTCATCAGTACTATACTGTTATTTGTCCACTCCTTTGTGTATATTTTTGGTTATTTGTCATCTCCAATGGCTCAAGATGATGTTTCTCAACCTATTTATATTATTCTTGATGGCACTAACTATTCTCATTGGGTTCAAGCATTCCAAAATTTTCTCCGTGATCGTAAACTTTGGAAATATATCACTGGTGATATCACTATCCTTGTTGCCGTTGAAGGAGAATCTTCTAAAAAATTTAACACTCGTTTCAAAGAATGGGACAGTGATAATCATAAAATTATCACTTGACTTACCAATACCTCTGTACCTGCCATTAATCGCCTTTTTCAGCGATTTGATATTGCAAAGGTAGTTTGGGACTTCTTAACTGATCGTTACACTACTATCGATCTCTCTCGATAGTACCAACTTTTCCTTCGATTGCATGCCATGAAACAACAGTTTGGTCAATCTGCTTAGGATTTCTACTTCGACATGGTCTGTTTTTGGAATGAGATTGCTGAATCAAAACCCTGCTGGAACTACCCCAGTAAAGCAAAAAAATTCTATACCTACCGTGATTCTCATTGCCTTATTTTGTTTCTTATGGCCTTACTTGACGAGTTTGACTCCACTTGGACTGCTATTCTCAATAGAAAGCCATTGCCTTCCTTTATGTTGTTCTTAAGAACTTGATATGTGAAGAGATTCGAAGGCATATCAAGTTCAACATGGTATGTCTTAAGAACTTGAACTTTGTACCTACTCTGATGCTGATTGGGTTAGCGATCCTACTGATCATCGGACGAGGGGCCTGGACGGTTGTCAGAGACAACCGTCCCAGGCAGTTGACGGCCTGGATGAAGCTAAAAAATTTTGTGCGGTTCAGATCACGTCTTGTAACTCGATTTTCACGCCGTGTGGGACCCACAAAAATGGTGTTTTATTTTACTCGCTGTTGTTCAATTGTTACACATTGTACAGATGATGTTACACCATGTACAAATGGTGTTACAACTTCCGGAGCGGTTGTTCTGACAACCGCTCCAGCCCCGCGTCCCTGATCATCGTTCCACTACTGGATTCTGTTTTTTTTTTTTTTGGTGATTCTTTAATTTAGTTACAAGAAAATTCTCACCTCCTTCAAAACCATTGCATTTTCCAGAAAATACTTAACCAGCTTGAAACCTTTGTCTTCTTCACCATATATATTTGAAAAGTAGTGATAATTACAAGTCTAATTTTAAAAAATAAAAAATATATATATTGAAAATTAAAATAGTAGAAGTTATTGAAATAATAGAAGTTATTGTAAGTTATTGAAATTTAACTTGGTAGGAGATGTATTTTTGGATGAGAGGAGGAGAAACGGTGTTTCCTTTTAGCTATGATTGATTAGGTTAACTCAAGAATCCCATACTCGTAGTTTTCTAGCACATTGGCAACCTCCTTCATAGGGCTTCATCAAAGTTAATTTTTGGGTTAATATCAGAAACCTCCCTTGAGGTTTCTTCTAATCACATCTAGTACCCCCCATGTTTTTGAAATCACACTTAGCACCCCTGGCAGTAGGATGTGACAGGTTGTCCTGATCAAAAGGTGAGAAATTACCCAAAAACCACCAACACCAGGCAAATTTTTAAGCGGGGAAATGCTGGAAAAAAATAATGAAAAAGAAAAATTATTGGAAACCAGAAAATAACAAAAATGCCATTGTTTTGGCGCACAATTTGAGCGCCATTTTCTGCATATATAACCATGATAACCATAAAAGCTTTCACAAGTAAGACAACTTGAAAGGTAAGTTGTACTTTTTTTTTTTTTTAAACTCAAAATTGCTTATGTGCTGGTAGAATTAGGAAGAGATTGCTGATGATTAGTTGCAAATTAGTGCAGTGATGAAGGAATATAGAACCTATGTAGTTGAAAGCGTCGTTTTTGGGTGGAAGGAAAAGTTCGAGTGCATTTGAAGTCGTGGATTTTCAGCTTAACCTTCAATTTTGGATTCAACAAAACAGGTAAGCTTCACAGGCTGTCCTTGCATATTAAATTTGAAAATAGTACTCTTGATGTTTTTGATCTTGTCAAAATGAAGCCATGAGTGATTGTTTTTTTATCACAGAGAGCAGCTTTTGTTGTGACCATGTGATATTCGTTGATTTTGACTAATGTTATGAACAAGCTAGCAAGTTTATGTTATGGATATTGACAAAATTGAGATCTGATACTATGTTCCGTAGCATATCTGATGGTTGTTTCAATAGAGTATTTATGAAACTTAGAAAATAGCTTCAGCCAATGGCATGATCATGGTGATCAATAGCTATGTTGAGTGGTTGTTTGATATTGCACTAGAAATGTTGAAAACTTTCTTGTGTATTGCTCAATAATAGTGCATTTAAGGGTAGAAATGCTCTGATGTATACATGAACATGCCTTTTTCTGTGTGTGCTGTATTAATCTTTCTGTGAGTACTTTACACAGGGTGATTTATGAGGTACAGTCAGTTTACAAAAATATACATCACGTTAGGTGTTAGTTACTTGACTATGTATACATGTAAAAGGGACCAAATTTGTCCTGATAATCACAAAATATTAGCTAACTTGTGGGAGCTAGATAATTATATGCTCAATTTTGAAGTTGTTACATTGCAGGGTGCTCTAAGGAGAGGAAAGCCTGGTAGAGGCATAGCTAACACGGGATTGGCAGGGGCTGTGCTTTGGGTAACTAAGTTCAATCTGATCATCTGATCATGTACCAAAGTATATATGTTGCACATATTATTAACTTGTTTATCATGTCTTCTGTGACCTAGGATCATGTACAAGGAAATGTGCCAGTGGTTGTTTCAAGTCAGGGGAGTAATCCAAGTTTTCGCCAACAAGATGCAGCTGTCAATGTGCAAGTTAATTTGCAGGCTAGCACAAGCACTTCTACTAAGAGGGTAAGCATTATAATGTCATACATTGCTGCTGCAAAATTCAGAACTAGTGCACTACTGGAGTAATTTAAAGTTTTGCTGCAAAAAAGTTTAAATTTGTTCTTTTCTGATGCAGAGAGGAAGGCCTTCAATGAAAACCAATGCTGCTGTAAACAAGCAAGGCATAATTCCCTTTGTACCAAATGCTCAAGCTACTCTAAATGGTGGATCTCAAGCTGAAACTTCTGTTAGCATTAATACTGCTGCAATAGTGGCCTCTAACACTATTACTAGCAGTTTCTCTATGATGTTTTGAGAGTGCTAAAGGTTCCCCGCAATCCTTGCTTTTGGTATCTAAAGTAGTTTAGGTACTAGTCTTCTTAGCTCCCAGCAATACTGAAGCAATGTTAGCTTTTGTGGACAATTTTTTGATAAGTGGTGCAATGTGCATCTGATTTATATTTCCTGCCACTTATGGTGCTGTTTGACTAATCTTAGAACTACTTGTGTATAGTTTTGTGCATTGCAATCCTCACCATCTAAACAACTAGTTGTAGATGGTGTTTTTGTTCAGAATTGGATTGCAATATAAGGCTTATGTATCATGTTACTAGACTAATCCAATGTAGTATCATGGACTATGTAATTAGTGGAGAAGGGGCAGGGATGGTTACTGCCGTTAAAGGTAGTATAATTACTCGCTATTGTTCTAGTGTTACAACGTGTACAAATGATGTTACACCGTGTGGGACGGTTACTACTGTTAAAGGTAGTATAATTACTCGTTGTTGTTTTAGTGTTACAACGTGTACAAATGATGTTACACCGTGTGGGACGGTTACTAATGTTAAAGGTAGTATAATTACTCGCTGTTGTTCTAGTGTTACAACTTGTACAAATGATGTTACACCGTGTGCAAAATGCACACAAGCTTCCGGAGTGCAAACGTTCCGGCCCCAGGTCCATAATTAGTTATGCATCTCTATATTGCCAAAATCTCTGATAATTAGTTATAACATTCTTTTTATTACACTTTTACACCCTCAGCTTCTAAATTAATATCATATGCCTATTTATTTCTATTTTTATCTTCTAAAATTTACTAATCATTTTGGGCTTTGGGTAAAAGTGGAACAAAAATAAAGTCTCTCTCCTACAATTCATTTTTTACTACCATTTTCAAATAGAGGGGCTGACAAGATACCAAAGTTGTCATTCCAGGGGTGCTAAGTGTGATTTCAAAAACATGGGGGGTGCTATATGTGATTAGAAGAAACCTCAAGGGAGGTTTCTGATATTAACCCTTAATTTTTTTATGAAGCAGTTTTCAAAGAGTTGAATGCTGCAGGTTTGGATATTGTCATTCATGATCACTTGGGTGTATTTCTTGTGGGTTCTTTTATATGACATTATTCTCTTTGCAAGTTGAAGGCTTTGTCAAAGCTTCATCTTCTTTAATGCTCCTCTAGTCTGCAGAAGATACTCAACAAGCTTACATTCATATTCCTTCTAGTAGAAATTCTACGAGTTATGTTTCCTAGACAACACAGCTGTTGTTGAAGGACGTCATGCCAACACAGCTTTCGTCGAAGGAAAATTAAGCTGACAGATATAATTTAAGGAATTCTAACGATAAAACTATTCATCAGCATAATTCACTAGAGTTAAGACAAGCTTTTTGAGGTTAGGGGCACTCTCAAATATGGTTCGGGGATATTTTGAGGTTAGAGTTGAGACAAGACTCGGATAATTTGGCTGATTCCGTGCATTGTGGATTTGAATCAGCCGAGTCAGAGCGAGTCGCCGCGAATATGAAATTATCCACAATTCGGGAATCAGTACCGTACCAGTCTTCTCCATTCCAGTGACTCGGCCAAGATGGCTAACCATGCTCTCAATGAATCTTGGCATCACTTTCCAGGATTGGATGCGGTCAATGTTCCTATTGCTGACGGCTTTCAGTCCAAGATGATCAAATTGTTGAAAGTAGGCAAAGAACAGCTGGAATTATACAGAGCCTCCAGGCACATGAGAACGTAGTAATCAGAATAATGTATTGCTTAGTTTGAATGTCCATTTATTTTAGCCAAAGTTGGAAAAAGAAAAAGTACCTCCAACATCGGTTTTTTTACACAGAGCGATTCCACTCTGCGCACCTGACAGGTGCCGAACCTGTGCAATAATAAATACCTGCTTAAATAAAATATAATTTCTGTAGATAGTGATAAACAGGGTCGAATCCACAGGTACTGGGGATAATTTATTTCTTTTAGAATCCGAAGTATGGGGGGTTTTTGAAAATGAGAGTAACTAAATAAATTAACTGCAGAAAATAATTGATTAAGAGAAATAATTAAGGGAAAACTCTAGCCAAGGGTACACTTCAGAAATGGTTCAGGCACTGATCATTGATTCACAGATAATTCCACATTTATTAATAGATTAGTTATAGTTGTCATGCACGCGATAAACAACCAACCATTCCTTAATTTCTCGATAGCTAAGGTACGACCGTTAGCTATTTCTCTTACCCAAAAAACAACCCTAGGTACGACCGTAGGATTTAATTTCTAGATTGCATTAATAATTAGAAAGGCCCAATCCTAACTAACAAACACGCTACGAGGGTTTGTTTAAACTAGATCGTATGTTCCCCTGACATAAACCCAATTACGCCAGTTGCTACTAAGATAGAGATAACGAACAATTACGGATTCAATTACCTCTATTTAGCAAAATAGCCTATATGAATAATTAATTATTGCGCACTAATCAATCATACGTAAGAACTATAACAATTAAAAACAGGAATACATAAATACCAATAAATGAAGAAAATAATTAAAACAGATTCGATCTCACAGTAATTGTTGAACCAAGTCTTCAGTTGTCCCCTTGACTAGAATTAAGAGGTTAGTCCTCCATTAATGGAGAACAACCATGCGAAAAAGCTAAGCAAAGAAAACTAAAAACTAAACTAAAAGCCTAAAACTAAAACTATTGATTCCTCGATCTCTCGTACGTTTCTCCCTTTTTAAAGCCAAAAGGAAGTCTAATGCTATCTCTAGTGGTCCCCACACCAAATTCAAAGTCTTGTACGTTTCTTTTCCTAGAGTCCAAATGACTCATGCTTCTTATCCGTGGTCCCCGCACATGTGGACAAAGCCTCCAAAGTACTTGTTGTTCCAAGTTTCTCTACGTTGCTTTCTTTGAAAAGCCCAGATGACTAAATGCCTTGCACTAGCTTGTGGTCCCCACCAATTCAAGGACCTAAAGGTTGAAGCCCTTAGAAGTCTGCATTTTTTCATACAAGTCCCTCCTTTTTGGTAATTTTCTGCTTCACTCCTGAAATTGATTCCAAATACCAAATATGAGTAAATATCAGCAATTAACACAATATTTGTCAGGAATAGAAGGGGAAATCAATAATAAATTTACTAACAAATTATACCCTATCAATTCCCCGCACACCTGAATCATGCTTGCCCTCAAGCATGGGGAAAGTATACAGACACCAAAATTTGATAATGGTCATTGCTCTATCTACCAAATTGCCAAGATATTCAAGAGAGAACCATATATCGGGCATTAGGAATTAAAATCCAAGAAGCATCCCCCCAGTTAGCTTCCCAACCACCAACTTTTCCAATTTAAAGCAAACTAATCTAAGAAAAAGGAATGGTTGCTCACATTTATCAGTAAATGGTCCAGCTATTAACCAAAATCTCGACACTAAGATCACAAACCGGCAAGCTGACTTATTCACATACTAACACAATCTTTACTTCACTTTTTTTTTCTTTTTTTTTTTTACCAATAACAAAAGACTTAGTCTATAGCCCTTAGAGCTTTTTGACGCGAACTCCAATATTTGACAGATGGAGGAGCCCGGTTACTCAGCTCTAATTGCTACGGGACCACGCACTCATAGCAACTACTACCTTTTGACGCGAAAATTAACACTTTAGGTGAAGATTCCCGGTTACTCAGTAGTAATCACTAGCGGAGTACAGTCAACTCTTATTTATAACCATATAGCACAATAACTAAAAATAACACAAAAATAACAGCAGCCAGCCTCAAATTTTCAAACATGGAGAACTAAAATTAATAATTGGACCAATTCACAAGAAAAATGCCAACAATCATTCCCTATGCCTAGAAAAGTTAACTAAAAATTAGAAAAGTCAAACAATTATTGATATTTACCAAAAAGATGTTCCTGAACTCAACCACATGAACTCGATACCTTTTATTAATAAACTTGGCAACATCAGAATCAGAGACAACAATCCAACATCAAAACTTGGTATTCATATGAAGACTGACCACTAGAAAAAAGAAAATAAAATAAAATAAAATAAATGAAAGATGGACAAAAACAAACAAAAAAAATAAAGAAAAACAAAAAACTCTAGAAACTAAAAACAAAATTTCTAGCACCACAATGATTCCCCCCCACACCTAATTCACACATTGCCCTCAATGTGATAATGTAAAAGTAGAAGGAATGAGAGGGGCAACGGTACTTCCCTGAAGTCATCAAAACAGGGGCAGTTCAGGTGGAAATTGGGGATCAAGACTTGCATGGTGACGTCAATGTGGGTCATCCGAGTCTCTAGTCTCTCAACTCGCATCTGGAGCTGGTGCCATTCGTGGCTTCACCATGAACTCTAAATATCACTCTAAGCAACAAGAGACTACCATTGCCAACAAATAATGGAAGCCGAAAATTCAAAGCAATAACAATTTTTAAAGCCATCCCAATGAGCAAAATGCACAATTCAACCTCCCATAGATTAAACCAGACCCCAGCACTTATAGCAAATGCAATCAATAAGTACTCATGGACCCCATGTAGTCAAATTCAGAATTAAGGCCGTCCAAAGTGCAACAACTGCTCCAAAGACCCCAAGCAAGTCAATAAGACACAACCAATAAGCAATAAACAAAGGAGGAGCACAGTAGCCGTCCAAAAACAAGCAATCATTCACGAGAACCGCTTAGAACATGCAACCAATATCAATAAGCAAAAAGAAGCGTCACGGGCCCCCCCTAATATAACCAGCAATTGCAGCAATGTACCCACAATTTGACACCAATGATATGAATTAGACACAGTTGGACCCAAAACCGGAACCACTGTCTCGAACTGGACAGTCAATTACCCAATACAATTTACCAAATTAGCAATTTAGCCAAGCAATTGGCAATATCAGCCATCACAGGTCAAAATGCGACCAACAACTGAAGTACAAGGTTATTAGCTCGCAAACAGACAGGCGACCACATAAAATCAATGAATGTAAACAAAACACCCCAACCAGTACCACTGGTATATTCCACAGAAAAGAATTAATTCAAATGCCAATCCAAACGACTGAGGAACCCTAAAGGCTAGAAAAGTACCCTAACAACACAGCAAATTGAATGAATATGCACCGGGTCTCCAAATCAGTCAAAACAAGATGAAGGGGCACAACAGCCACACACTATATCAGAACACAATACCAACAAAGCAACAGATTACGGCCAGGGGACACAATTCTATCAAAAAGTGCCCCAGACTCAATGGAAATAGCAAACACCCACACTACCCCCAGAAAATGCCTCAAAGCACTGCCTGCTGTTTTCCAACAAGAAGCCCAAATAATGGCACAAAAATTCGCAATTCAAGGTCCAGAATAAGAGGTTGGAGGGAGAAATTGCAATACCTCCACCTGTCAATTTGGACAGGTGGGAATGGCGTGAGCAGCAGAGTAGCGGCGGTGAAGAGGTTGGCGGTGGGTTGAGGGCAGAGTGGTGCGAGCTGGTGGCGGACTTGTGAGCTGGTGGTGGACCGTGAGGTAGAGAGAGAGGGAAGAGCAAGCTTGGGTCGGGGTGGAGAAGGAGGCCACGGCGAGCGGCTGCTTGGTGGGCTTCAGGTGGTGGAAAGAGGAGATCTGGCGGCAAGCTGTCGCACTTGGTGGTGCGCGCGAGCTCGCACGCTAGCGGCGTGCGCCCTGGCTGAGAGTTGGTGATGGCGCGAGAGAGCTGGGAGCTGCTGGTGGCGTTCGGCCGTCGGCGGCTGTGGGTTGCGACTGGTGGATGGGCGCGGCTTAGGAGGAGGCGATGACAGGCGGCTGCGTGGCTGCAGCTCACGAGGTGGTGGTGGTCGTGGAGCTTGGGGCCAGCGGCGGCTCTGGTTGCGGATGACGCAGGAGGCGGGCGAGGGTGAGTGAGGTGGAGCTGGTGGCGTGCGGCTGTCGCGGTGGGAAGAAAGAGGCGCGGCGATTTGGAGGTCAGCGAGGGAGGCGGCGACGCGCGATGGAGGAGCATCGGCCGAAGAAGAAAAGAAGGAAAAAGAAAAAACCAGGCAGCGGGGAAGAAGAAGAAGAAAAAGGAAAGAAAGAAAAGAAAAAGAAAAAGAAAAGAGGAAAAAGAAGAAAAAGAAAAGAGAAAAGGGAAATTTTTTTTTTTTTTTTAATAAAACTTACGCTTAATGTAAATCGTCCCAATTGGAAATTGCTGAAATTTTATTTTATTTTTTTTGTAATAATAAAATTTAAAAAAAAAATTTTTTTTTTTTTAATTCATTTTTGGGTCGTCAAACACCACGTGGGCACGCCAAAATTGGTAAACGTCCACTGACCTCAAGAGACACAAACACCGCGTGATCACGCCAAGATTGCACTTCCTGCCACAGTGGAGAAAAATATGAAAACCGATTACTACTCAACTGAGAAACAAAAAACGAAAGAAATGAACAACGAAAAATAATAAAATCAATATTTGGGTTGCCTCCCAAAAAGCGCCTTTCTTTAATGTCTTTGGCTAGACATTGCCATATTTATTCACGGAGGATAAAATCTTGTGGCTCGTTTCAGTGCTTCATCCTCTATATAGTCCTGATAGCCCTCGTAAATAGAGTAATTCTTTAGCACACGAGCTACGATCTTCCGTGAACTAGTAGATGGCTCCAAACCGGTCAACAATAATCTGGATTCTTCACTCACTCCTCCACCACGCGCATTTATCGGTTCAAGATATTTCGCCATCTCCACTCTCAACTTATTTCTGCCATGAGACTCAAAAACTTCCGGTATAACAAAATCAATCTCATTAACAGAAATCATAGAGTAAGAGTTAGGAAAATGCGGGTTAGGGAATGGAGGTGGTGTCACCACATTTGATGATTCTTCACTGGATTCTTTCACTTGAATGGGTTGCGGTTGGGGTTCCATTTCTTCCTTTTCGGCTTCTTTTTCAACTGCATCTGTAGATCTCTCTTCTTGAAACTCTTGCAGCTCCTCATCACTAGTCAAGCAAATTGCACTATCATTTTCTTCAAAATCAACAATGATTTTCGAGGGCAATTCTTCAATTTGAGAAGCCACCAATCGATTTATTTTGGATGTCAATAGACATATTTGATCTTCCAGATTACTCATTGCATCCTTCATCATCTTATTTCTCATTTGTGTCTCCTGTTGAAATTGATATGTATTAGTAGCTATTGATTCAACCATTTCTTCAAGAGACATACCTGACATAGATGATGATTCTTGAGACTCATACTGCTGAAAATTCATTGGCTCCGTTGTATAATTATAATCGGAGTTATCCCACCATTCTTGATCATACCCGTTTGGATTAGGGTTATACCACGTTTGAGACCAGGGTGAAAAATCTCCATAATTATTGAGGGGGACACTCAGATTATCTTGATATTCGGGGCACATACCGGTTGAATGATCCCTGGCATAACAAATTTTACAGGTTGCAGCAGCCATTCTTTCTCTAATAGAGTTTAGTGCCTCTGAATATGCAAACTTAGCAAAAAAACTAGTCTCATCGCCTTCCCCGGAAACAAAATCCTGTCTATCACCAAAATACGGAGTGTTAGAAGCCATAAACTATAATAAAAAAAAATAAGAGAAAAATAAAAAATAAAAAAAATAAAAACAAGATGAACTCAAAAAGAAACAAATTAATCTGGCACCAGTCCCCGGCAACGGCGCCAAAAATTGACAGGTGCCGAACCTGTGCAATAATAAATACCTGCTTAAATAAAATATAATTTCTGTAGATAGTGATAAGCAGGGTCGAATCCACAGGGATTGGGATAATTTATTTCTTTTAGAATCCGAAGTATGGGGGGTTTTTGAAAATGAGAGTAACTAAATAAATTAACTGCAGAAAATAATTGATTAAGAGAAATAATTAAGGGAAAACTCTAGCCAAGGGTACACTTCAGAAATGGTTCAGGCACTGATCATTGATTCACAGATAATTCCACATTTATTAATAGATTAGTTATAGTTGTCATGCACGCGATAAACAACCAACCCTTCCTTAATTTCTCGATAGCTAAGGTACGACCGTTAGCTATTTCTCTAACCCAAAAAACAACCCTAGGTACGACCGTAGGATTTAATTTCTAGATTGCATTAATAATTAGAAAGGCCCAATCCTAACTAACAAACACGCTACGAGGGTTTGTTTAAACTAGATCGTATGTTCCCCTGACATAAACCCAATTACGCCAGTTCCTACTAAGATAGAGATAACGAACAATTACGGATTCAATTACCTCTATTTAGCAAAATAGCCTATATGAATAATTAATTATTGCGCACTAATCAATCATACGTAAGAACTATAACAATTAAAAACAGGAATACATAAATACCAATAAATGAAGAAAATAATTAAAACAGATTCGATCTCACAGTAATTGTTGAACCAAGTCTTCAGTTGTCCCCTTGACTAGAATTAAGAGGTTAGTCCTCCATTAATGGAGAACAACCATGCGAAAAAGCTAAGCAAAGAAAACTAAAAACTAAACTAAAAGCCTAAAACTAAAACTATTGATTCCTCGATCTCTCGTACGTTTCTCCCTTTTTAAAGCCAAAAGGAAGTCTAATGCTATCTCTAGTGGTCCCCACACCAAATTCAAAGTCTTGTACGTTTCTTTTCCTAGAGTCCAAATGACTCATGCTTCTTATCCGTGGTCCCCGCACATGTGGACAAAGCCTCCAAAGTACTTGTTGTTCCAAGTTTCTCTACGTTGCTTTCTTTGAAAAGCCCAGATGACTAAATGCCTTGCACTAGCTTGTGGTCCCCACCAATTCAAGGACCTAAAGGTTGAAGCCCTTAGAAGTCTGCATTTTTTCATACAAGTCCCTCCTTTTTGGTAATTTTCTGCTTCACTCCTGAAATTGATTCCAAATACCAAATATGAGTAAATATCAGCAATTAACACAATATTTGTCAGGGATAGAAGGGGAAATCAATAATAAATTTACTAACAAATTATACCCTATCAGCACCCTATCTGAAAGCTCGAAAAAATCCTGACTTTTTGATGCTGGATGGACCAAGCCGCTTAATATTTCGGCTCTAACAAGAGATTCCAACTCCTGATTAAAGTTTAACGATTGCCAGATGTTTAAGGTTTGGGGCATTTATAGTAACTTGATGATTTTTGTCACCTCTCCAAACTTGATAGTCCAAACTCTCCACATCGTTGGACTCCAGAAGATCCAGAACTCCGAAAACTTCAGTACCAGTTTTCTCATGCAAGGATTAAAACATTTACCCATTTGGGCAAAAGCCCTGATGATCCAAGTTGTAAAGTTTGATTTCAGAGAAGCCAAAGTTTTTTGAGCGTTCTTGTAGTTGGGGAAATCAGCATCCTCCATTTATCGTCATCATCACCTGATTCTGAACTCTTCCTTCTCGCTGATTGTGTGGGTAAATTCTTGTTCTGCCTTCTGGGGATGTTATTGAGGTGATGATATGCAGCTCGTAAATTCTTCCTCCTCCTGTTTTCACTCTGTTTTCTTATTTTGTTTTCAGGGACTTTGCAGAGGTAGTCTGAATTACATCATCATTTTGCCATAGCAATTCATACCTCTCTTGAATCAATGGGGGTATAAAAGTGTATGATTCTAAAACCCAATTTTCTAACTTTTCGGTAATATTTAGTTTTCATCTTCTTGTGGTATACTATAAAACATGATTGATTATTCATTAAAATTTGCCACCCCCTATTTCTCCTTGTTCAGACTACCTGATCATGCCATAAAGTAATTATAACTTCACCAAATACTTCCTTGATTATGTTTATTTTCTGAGCATTACTGCTTCCTGAAAGGGGCAACAAAATCCAAACGGAGCATTACTGCTCCATCCAAGGGATCTGACCGTGAACCATACTCTGCACTGTTTCTAAACTTTTTCCATACAAATGACATTTGAGCTGAAAGAATCTTACGTTCCCAAGCTATGTCAGAAGGGGCAGGCATTCCTTTCCTGTTCAAAACAAAACAAAACAAAACAAAAAACACCATGCCATGCCTCCTTGCTTTCTTGGATAAATCCCAACTGCAATTGCTAGTTCTGATCCAATAAACAGGCCTGCTTTCATCTTTCACATGAGATGTAATTGCAGTACAAAAGAAAGAAAACAACCCCAAGCGCACTGAAGAAGATAAACTTGCAGAAATTTAAGCAAGAGCAAAAAGAAGCCGGTTATGATGCGGCAGTCTTTAGTCATAGTACATGTATTATTTGAAACAATATTTCCAGCATCTCAAATTAAGTGAACCTCAATATATATGCGCTAAGCAAGATGTTTGAAACCCCATCATCATCAAATGCCTAATTCTAAAGTTTGTGATCCAGCTTGGTACAACAATTATGTCAGTCTGCTGCTTTTCAAAAATAGTTTCTTGATCATCCCTTCCGAGCTTAAGGATGTCAAAGTTTACCAAAAACCAGCAGCTAATAACTAAACCACAAAGTTGAATATTATTGTGACATAGAACTCAATTCCCACAGATATTTCTCTATTCCCGCCGCATTAAAACTATAGCCCGATAGATTTCTCCACTTTCTGAATTTGGTTGAGGAATATCCATGTCATCTGTCAAGCAAATGTACACAAGATCAGTAAGTTTGGACAATCATCGTTCTCACACGTAAAACTTAAACCGGGGCAAAGTGTTGCCATTCATTTATCTTTTCAGGATATACATACGAGAGAGAGAGAGAGAGAGTACCATAACATGGGGGGCAATTCTAACACAGTACACTGGAAATCCAGTGTAAAATTTGAAAGGCCCACCAGACTTGAAGGTTTTCAAGACACAATCTAAAGAACCAGTGTATGGCAGCTTTCCTTCAGCATCTGGTTGCATCTTCTGTATTTGAGTTTTCACATAATCAAATGGTAAACTGCAAGCTGAAGCAAAAAATCCAGAAACAGTGCTGGCCCCTGAAAGGAAATAACAGATGATATAAAATTTTTGTAAATCAAAACAGAAGTGTTTAAAAGTGACTATCACACATTATGTCAATTGAGCTTTCTCCACACATTCAATTGTAGAAAAAGCAAAAATTAATTTTTAATGGCTTTCTTGTCCAAAAAGTAACAGAAACCGGATTAGAGACATTTTCTTTGGGCAAACAGTGCCAGATAATGCAACCAGACAATATTTCTTTTCTCAAAGACCTCTCTGCCTGGATCAGCCAAATGCATAATAGCCGTAAAAGAAAGAAACCCCCAGTGCCCCCAACAGTCCACAAACTTAAGTGTACTTTCAATCACAAACTTAGTATCACTAGCAGCATGAAAAGCAGAACAATGCAATCCACTTCGAGAATTGCAACCAAAAAAAAAAAGAAAACAGTTTGTATTCATAAAAGAACCCACTTCCTGTGCCAAAATTTTACAGCATATGTCAATCTCTGATATCCTCCACGGCTTCAGGCCTAAATCTATTAGAAAGAAGGTTCTATAATTTGGAAAGCCCATAGGGGACTAAGGCACCATTATAATCTCACAACATTTGCACCCTGGCTAAGCACCAAAGTTGCAGAAAAGGTAACAAGCAGCTAAAGGAGACTAATGACCTTGAAGAGTGAGAGGTCACTTTGGTTTGAAAACCATTCCAAACTAGCCTCAAATCATTTAAGAAAGGTAAGGATGTCCAAGACTTTCTATAAACACTTATGTTACCCATGGTCAGCTGACAGTAAATTATACAGCATCACTCGGTTTTAAGTTTAAGGAATCTAATGACAAGGCTGAGGCACATCAAAATTCATATGGATCATTTCATACCTACAACAGTAGCAGCCTCGCCAAAACCAAGGGAATCCCTAAAGAACTCAACACTTTGATCGTACGAGGCAAGCATTCCCATGTTAAGTGCCATAGCCCTCACAACAGTAGGGCCAGCACCTTTCCAGAGTGCCAAAACTCCTTCATCGGAAGTAATACGATAAAGTGCATGAAATGCATTTTTGTAATTGCGCCTCTGGGCTGCAGGTAACGTAGCGTCAGCTTGCATACGAATGAGTGACAAGTCTGCAGGACTGCCAACACATGCTCCAATTGCTCCGGCTGTCAGACCGCACAAAGCTTTCTGATAAAGAGGTAAAGGCTTGCCATCATTTGCCTCAAGTGCTTTGTTAGTCAAAATCCTGTTATATAAAAGGAAAGGGTGACAAATAAGCATTGCAAATCAAGTAAGCTTTCCAAGCATTAATGCATCACCTATCCAAAAGAATCTTGTTCTGAAGCAAAATGTAAGGGCATAGCTTAGTTTTCAGTTACCAAGTTCCCCATCCATACCATGCAATAGTGAAAATAGCAAATAAACTGAAGAAAGACAAGAAAGTGGTGCTCCTTCATCCCAGAATTTCAGTTACATTTCAGGAATGCAATTAACAGCAGAGAGAGAAATTGACAGACAAAACTGCAAAATCCAAATTCAGCCCTGATTACATAGAAACTAAGACAATGCATGGGCTACGACCCTAGAATGCAATGCAGGTCCATGACTGCATGACTTCAGCCACACACTAAAATATTTGTGTTTACAACATCCCTGTGAAAAACGAGGCCGACTTTTTACACAAGGGCATGGGAAAGAAATGAATAACAGCTTTTTCTGCTACTTTAGGTCATTACAAGTGTATAGAAAAAGGAAAGGATGTTTAACAATAGGACAGAGGAAGTGGCATTGTTGAGGTTTCAAGCCATCGCAATTATCATTACTGCAAGCTGTAAGTTCTGCCTGGACCCTAATATCCAATTCCCCCACCCACCAACATGTTCATTCTTTATGAATGGAACCTTCTTCCAGGAAGCTATCCCAGCACTTTTAACCGAGTTAATAGCAAGTGATCAAAATATACTTCGCATAAAATAACACAGAAAGCTAAAGGGTATAGGTACAAAGAGAATGTTCTTATTAAAATTTCACTAATAATGCTATCTTTTCCTCTTCCATTAACATATACCAAAACAGCCGTTCAAACAAGAATAGTAGCATTTACTAACACATAACTGATGCAGGAAAATTTTAGGATTAACAATAAAATGATAACAAAATGTGGCTAAAAAACAGTTACAAGGCCAGAAAATTCAATATTCTGTGATGTTTATCAGACCTCTTTAATCTCAAGGAAGCATCCTGCTTTACGTACTTGACATTGCAACGACAATAAATGATAAATGACATGGACAAAAAAAGAAGCCAGTACAAACGCACTCAAAGCAAGCAAGTACTAAAGCCATCAAAAGCCGGAACAAAAAATTGAATACACGCAACATAATAAGAATAAAATCGACATTGACCAAGTTTGGTCTTTAAAAAAGAATCCAAAAACAATTGGTTTATCATTCATCAAAGATAAAATGATCCCTCTTCACAACAATACTCACCTGAAAGATCCAAGTCTGGCAGTTGTGTATGTGGCTTGTCTAAGCAACCCAGCACTCAAACCCTGCTCAGAATTTCAGGATGACATGAATAAGTGATGCATAAGTTCCCCAAAAATTCCTTGATGGAAGCACAAAAGATATGCATAACAGTCCAGAAAAAAAAAAAGAGCAGCCACATTTTGAACTGACAAACCAGAGAGTTTGGGGAAGAATCATTAGCAAGGATCAAGCCAAATATTTACAAAAAAAAAAATTGAAAGCTCAAAATGAATCTTGTATAACATATGAGAGCCTGTAAGCCTACTCAATAGTGCCTATGGACAATGGAACAACAGTTCCATACAGAATGAAAGCGACTGCATGTATTTAAAATCTCTTAACTAATCCTAATAAAACAATTATTCAGAGTCCTCTCAATGAATAATTGTACTACTTCTGGATTTGAGGATTAAAGAGAGTGCAATTCCAAATGAAGAAAATGTTAGTCAAAAAATGTCCAACAAACACTGACCCTGCTGAGAAGGTCAGAAGGCATCAAATTAACCACTTTCATTTGCACACAGATTTAACTGCATTGCTCGAGACAGAAGATAAATATAACCACCTAATTTTCATTTTTGCACCTTCCAACATGCAAATGAATTAAGGCAGTGCCCTAGCATAAAATTCCATGAAATCTCAGAGACAGCAGATAAAGTACAGCTCGACTGGCATGACGTGAATCTGACACACATACATAGCGAAAGTCAAATCTAAGTTCAGATGGTTAATTCTACAAGTCAACTTCAAACAATCATTCGAAATGGCTGCAAAACTGAAAATACTCGGCAGCAGATAGGCACAAACCTTATAAAAGGCACCAACACCCTCATTCTTAAGCATTTTCTTAGTAACTTCAGCAGCTGATCCCTCACCCAACTGGATTCTCACCTGCAATTATCAAAAAAAGGTAGCAATTAAGGAAAAAAATCAACCCACCAGTGCTCAAAGCCTCCCCGGAAGGTCAAAATCAAACACCATTCTTTCATTTCAGAAAGTAAGGATTTTTAGATTTCTATAAGAACCCATCTCAATTTAGATCCAAATAAGACCCCCAATCCTATCACCTCTCATCCTAGCATTAAACAGACCCTCGTTTAGATCTCAAGAGATCATTAACAATTTAATTAAATCTTAAACATCAAAAAACAAAAAATGACTTCACGAATCGACATATGCCCATTTGATCCAAGATCTAAAACCCCCTATAGATACCACTCAAACCCCCAATAAAAATCAAAACTTTTGCATAAACTCGCAAATTCCCAGAACCCCGCACGAAAAAAACCAAAGTAATAATGCAAATCCAACATCTTAAAACAAGAAAAAAAAAATACCAACTTTAAAGAAACAATAGAAGCTTGCAAAAATGAAATGCACAGAAATAACCCAAAACAGAAAATTGAAGCTGTAGTACACCTTAATCATGTCGATGGGCTGGATGACACAGGTAGCAAGCATACCAGAGGCACCTCCATTGACGAACGGCTTAACGGTAGGCCATACACCGGTGGGAGGTGACGTCTTAGGCTTCTCCTCTCCCATTTCTTCTCTTGAGATTTCCTCAAAGCAAAGAAAGAAACAGAGAGACAGAGAAAGGGGAAGGACGAAAGGGGTTGGCGAAATACACGAGGGCTTATTGACAGAGAAGAGCTGAGGTAATGCCTAAAGGTATTTATATATCTCTCGACGCCACGCTGTTGTGGACTCAACAACTACTCAGTCTTCCTTTGACAACCAACAAAATAACGAGGAAAAAACCTCTCTGCTTTTTCACATTTTTCTGTCATGTGCTCAAAAACAATAAACAGTAGTATAATGCTATATAAAAACATATGATGCTAAACCTTCGAGAAAAAAGCTGTCTAAATATAGTGAAATAAAAAGCTGTCTAAATGGTTAAATAAAAAGCTTCCAAGAAAAAAAGCTGACATATGGTGAAATATAGACATGGATTTGCATTCATTTGCACTAGGCAGAAAGAATTTACAGAAAGAAAATTGTGTATTTCTAGTTTTTGTTCTTGGCCACAAGTTTAATATTATGCCCACTTCATATATTATCTCCTCATCCATCTTCCAATTTCTTTTTTTTTTTCAATTTTTCTTTTATGGTTCCCTTCAATGGCTAGCATATAGCATGAGATTCTAAATAAATGGTGCTAGTAAATGTGAAGGGAGGTAAGCAACATATCACATAGTACTTCTTACATCTTGACTTTTTTTTTTCATTAACAAGATTGAAATTTTGCACCTGTAATTTCAATAATTCAAAGAGTTTTTTTTTTTTTTTGTGTGTTTAGGTTTTAATGAAGGATGAGTCAACCCGAAAAGGCTAGTGAAAACCAAGTTTTTTTTAGGTACTTATTTGAAATAGAGTCGGTCATTCATAGTCATCTCGGATTAATTATGAAAAACTGTTTTAAAAGATGTGCACATTTATAATCTTTTCTGTATTGAGAAAAGATTATTCAACATATCAATTTTTATTTAAAAAAGATTAGCTTTTTATCTGTGCAGTGCGCAAGTTTACATTTTATTTATTGAAGTAAATAATGCTGAAAATAAGGATGTTTTGTGGCCAAGTATAAAACTTTCTTAAATCATAATAGCTTTAATAAGATTTTTTTAGTAGGTGTCAAGGGAAATTGGTTTATTTTACTGAACTTATCATCTAAATGTTCAAATTCACATTTATTGTGGCATAGTTTTATAGTTATTTTCCCAATTTAACACCATTCTTATAAAATTAATCTTTAGGCCCTATATAAGAGTCATTGGTTAGTTGTACCTGCATTTGATTAAACCAAAAACCAAAAAAAAAATTAAAAAAAAAAAAGCAAAATGGAGTATATGTTTAGACAGAAAATCAATTGACAATGTAATTGGATTGGTTAATTGTAATAAAATAATATTGGACGTGATTTTTGAAAATTGAAATAGATTGAAAATTTTTTTATTTAAGTACGCTAAAAATGCGCAGGATTACTACAAAGATAAATAAATTAAAAATATAGGATCTATCTGTGGAGAAAATAAATCACCAAAATAGACTGAAATATAGATCCACTCAAAAAAAGAATATGAAACCACAAAAAATAATAAAAAAATATGAATAAAAATTAGGAACTAGAGGAATGGAATATTGATCAAATAATGTGAGTACAAACTAGGTATTCTTTCTGTAATATTCTAAAATAGGTTCAACCGTTTATAATCACCAAATGTTTATTATGAAAAACGATTTAAGTAAGTTAAAGAATTTATATTTTTTGTTTTGTAAGAAAATGGTATATCACAAATGTAATATAGAATTACACATTATGATATTTTCCTTTTATGAGAAAATGAAATATCACAAACATAGTACATAATTATAGATCATGCTCTTTCCTATAAGTCAAGGCATCAAACAAATATCTTTTGACTTCATGAATATAGAAAAAAGATATTACAACTAAAACTTCAATGTCAACATAATCAATTTTTACAAAACTGAAAAAAAAAAAAACATTTTACCTGTGCAAGTATCATGATAGCAATTTATTTATTGAAGTAAAGAATGATAAAAGTAACGAGATTTCATAACCAAACATAAAATCTTCTACAACATAATAAATTTAATAGAATTTTCCTTAGGTGCCAAGTGACATAGGCTAATATCCCAGAATTTATCTATCGTTTAATTGTTCAAATTCAAATTTATTATTGCATGGGGTTTAATTATTTTCCCAACAAAGCCCATTTATGGGTGTCATTTGCTTACGTATACCCAAATTCTATTAAATCAAACCTACAAAAAATGGTGTATATATAGTTTCCTAAGTGGTTGGGGAGAAAATCAATCACCTAAGTGGTTGGATGGGTTGACATCTTTCTTTTTTTTTTTGTCATTGGTCATTTAGAAGGCTAGTTATATATAGAAATTCTAACACACTAGCAATATGAATTTGTCTCTAACATTATCTCATAGATTCAAGAAGCAAAGAGGAAGAGTGATACTTTCTCAATTGACACAACTCACACTCTAAACTATACAGTACATAATTAGGACTAGGAATCAACTTGTCCAAGTGGTTGTAAATATAAATCACCAGCTCTTGGGCTGGTGGCCACCACCAAGCCCTTAAGGCTCCAAAATGCCACTTTTGTGGCTCTATTTCAAATCCAGACGGGTGCACTCTGGTCCGGTGGTGGTTCTGTCCCCATTAATCCCCCGTAGGCTCAGTTGGGCCTTCTCCTAATTAGAGTAGGAGTAGAAGTAGGGATGACAATTGGCAAAAAAAAAAAAAAAGTGGTTGTAAATATGAAGCAAAACAAACTAAATGCAACCTCAATTAATTATAAAAGTGCCATACTTCTTCCAATTTTTTTCACCTTTTATGATATATAGCTTATCAAGAAGTCATTTAGGCACTGAAGGCGCATGACATTTTGAAAAACATCCACCATCACACTTCTTCCAATTTTCTTCGTCTTCTATGATAGGTTATCAAGAAGTCATACAAACACTGAAGGCATATGGCATTTGACAAGTATCCATGAAGTTTCCATGGTATTAGATAAAGGAGATCTGTCTACTTTATAAGATGCTTTTGAGCCATTTAATCTTTGTTTATAGGTTCTTCCAAATTCAGTATTGCAGCTTCTAGCATTTTCAGATTGCATGGCTAGTAGAGGAGTCGCAACACTAGTTATCAACTTCTTATGTGAAGAGTTAGAATTAGACAAGACTACTCTAATAAAAAGTTCAACAATCTCAACTGAGCCATCGCTAATATGAGAAGAATAAGTACTATATGAATAATTTATTTTTTAGAACCAATATTACCTGACGCCAAGTGCATATTTTATTCTTGTGTGCCTATCACCGTTTGATGTAATATTTAATCATGTTCGTCTAGCAAATAAAGATAATGCAATATAAGACTAATGTGCCAAGTTTTCCTCTTTATCTCTGCTATCTTGCAATTCGAACCTTGTACTATATAACCTTCACAAAGAATGTTGCCTCAATCAATTCCCCAATTTCAAAAAGTTGGTGATCATATTTCTCTATTGTGAGAGCAAGCAATCACAAAATTACAAAATGTCCTTTTCAAGGAATTTAACAAAAAAAAAAAAAAAAGAAGCAAGCAACAACAAGGCATGAAAAAAGAAGAAAAAATGTAAACAATAGATGAGATAGGAAAAGGTGATGGAGACCTTAATATAAAAGAAGATTAAACATGACTTTTAGATTTAAAAGAGATGAAGGAGATATGTATATAAGTATGTTACTTTTGTGCCTATGCAATGCACGAAATACCTATTAAACAAAAAGAAAATGTTGAAGCTCAATATGACCAAAAAAAATACAGATAGAATCTAATTAAAACACAAAAAGAGAAATTAGGAAACTAGGGAATGAAATAGTTGATGTAAAAATATATTCATTTATAATCAGAACTAAGTTTCCATTCGTAGCTTTCTGAAACTTGGTCGATCATCTATAATCACTCATTTTCTGCTAAAAAACCATTTTTAAGTAACATAATGCATCCATCTTAATTATTAAAATGTCATAGTTTTCTTCATCTTGTATGATTCTTTATCAAGAAATCATTTAGGTATGAAAGACGCACAGTACATGCAAACATTCATGAAAGCTCAGCAGTTTCAATTGAATATCTCTAATATGAGAAGAACAAGTTGAAGATCTCTAATTTGAGAAAAATAAGTATTATTTGAACAACTTATTTTCCTAGAACCAGTAGATGCATGGTGATCCACTTGCAACCTCATCCATTATTTCTTTATTTTGCATAGACATTTCTTGTACCAACCAATGACCAAATTGATTCACTAGATGAACAAATATTTGCATTAATGATAATCTGCACAATCATTAGGGGTTGATAGTGTATAACCATCTTTCATTAACCAATCTAAATAGGTAGATAACTCACTCATAGATGCTTCATGTGAGGAGCCTTCACCCATATGCAGTGGGGTTAACTCGACCATAACTTCTTGATTGTCTAGTATTCGTATTAATTTTATAGACCAATAACAACCATCTTTCAACTACACAAGAAGTTCTCTAACACTACAAATAGCCCTAGGAACAACTTTGATTTTCGAAGTTTTATTAGTAGATGACATTTGACTCTCATAGTATATATATATATGAGAATAAAGGTTGAGCAATCAAGTATCTTTTCATCTCATTTCTCCTCTTGCCTCTAGTTGAAGATATTTCATATAACCATATATTATTGAAAAAGAGATTAAATACATATAAAAAAATTCAAAATTATACTTTATTAAAAAGAAATACTTATATAAATATGTGCCAACCAATATAATTAACATTTAATACAAAATAAGGGGGTTGGACCCAATATTAAATCAACTATTATTATCCACCAAATATGTTATTGAGTGTTTGCTTACAAAATTTTAAATTTCATAGACAACTAAATACCGGATCCACCTCTTATCTTGCGCTAATATAAGAACCATCCAAAGACAGACTCTATTAATTAAAATGTTTTTTTTAATAAGTTATCAAAATCAGTTAATCTCCTATTTATCCTTTTTATCCAAATCACTTTAATGTAGTGCATGATCTCTTTATCACGAAGAAACCTACTAAAGAAGACGAGCCAACTCCTATTTTCACCTATGCACGCCTTCCCCAAGGGTCCCTTTGCTTACCTAAGACTCCAATTGTAGATTTGTTAACTAACTTAAGGGCATATCAATACTTTGTGGTGTCCTCCCAAGACTCGCTCATTCTTGGCGTCACCAATGAGAATCTCCATTTCATTGGACCCTATATCGACACACAACTGCCCAACTTGTACAGAGCTGCAGCTGCTTTTCACCAAATAGGAGGAGGTGAGGCAATCCATTGCCAAAAAGCTGGTTTGTAGTATTAAGGGAAAATACCGGTTTTCATCTCCAAACTTTGGGCACAAGATACATTTCGTCCCTCATCTTTCGGACATGACACATTTGATGTCTGAATTAACAATTTTTTATCAAATATCATCCTCAAAATCACGTGTTTGAATTAACACATTTGGTCAAAAATTGTTAATTCAGACACCAAATGTGTCATGCCCGAAAGATGAGGGACGAAATGTGTCCTGTGCCCAAAGTTTGGGGATGAAAACCGGTATTTTTCCTAGTATTAAATGTTTGCCCGCCTTACGAGGGCTTCACCCCAGCTATATATCCAATATTCCCCTTGATAATGTGATTTTTCTCCAAGA
Organism: Coffea arabica; assembly: GCF_036785885.1. NCBI lineage: Eukaryota > Viridiplantae > Streptophyta > Magnoliopsida > Gentianales > Rubiaceae > Coffea > Coffea arabica. The sequence continues at coordinate 537,920 of NC_092311.1, forward strand.
TGGAAAAAAACATTTATGGGTTCATATTCAGTTCTCATCTTCCTAGGATGATTTGCTGGCCTAACTCCCAAGTAAGAAGGATTATTACCACGAAAAAGTAGTATACAACAAAAAAAGGGCGTAGCTAATGACTACGGAGCGGTCGCCATTTTTGTTGTCTTGTTGCATGAGAACATGAAAGGTCCAGCGCTGCTGTCATGGATATTTTCAACTTTTGTCCGCTGCGGGGAAATAAACACGACTTTAAATGTGATTCGGTAAACAGAAGTATTATAATCTGTTGTTCAAAGCTGATACTGCAAACTTTTCTGACAAATCCAATTTTCTCTCCGCTGTTTCCTGCATAGTTGGAAAGATTACGTAGAGGATAACGTCAAAGCTTCAGGCCAGGGTATCATGATCCATGCAGTGGCTCCGGAAAAGAGTTGTCGAGATCACCAGGTTTAACTTTAACATTTGACCCTTATATTCAAAGTACGGATATATATATATATATGTATATATATATATGTATGTATATATATCCAGAGGTTTGGTGCAAGTCTTTTATGTCACTTTTTAACATTTTCGTCTTGGCTAACAATTGACTAATACTTCACAATTAGCTAGTACCATGAGACATCAAATTAACCCATTCAACAATGACTTATCCCATAATTTCTTACCAAATTTTCAACTCACAAAAATGGCTTTCCACTAGTCTAATTTATGCTCAGGTGATGAATTTCTAACTGTTGAGGAAAAACACAAGCAAATTTAGATTTGAAGCCTCCTCAAAATCAAGAAGTCTTCATCCTCTCACAAGGTGACAACTTCCAATGTCAAGTTGTAGAATAGAATGCAGAACCCAAAATTCAGGGCCCATGCATCATCTTAGCTAGTAAATTGACTAGGAGGTGATGTTGTCCCCTTTCCAAAACATTGAGAGACAAAATGCAGAATCCGAATTGTGAGGATGTGGAGATTTAGGACTGGTGAATCAAGGTAGAGGTCAACCGCTTTTCTATTGTCATTTTCACAATTTCTGCGATGAAAAAGGAGAGGAGGATAAAGCGAAAAAAGAGTAATTGGATGCCAATATTCCATCCAAAACCTGATGCGCCATCCTTTCATATTTCAATAGAACAAACCCTTTTATGTGGTGCTGTTTGCAGACTCGTGGGTCAATGCCACTTGGTAGTCCGAAATTGTTGATTAGGAAAAAGTCTGCCTTTATTACAAGGATTAATCTTACATACACTGTCAGCGTATATATAATTATCATTAAATATATGATACATGTGTAAAATTTGAATTTCAAATTGAAAATTTACTTATGTGTCATACATCTAACCATGATAGTGTATACACTGACAATATATATAAAATTTACTGTTATTACAATTGAGTCATAGTGAAAAAGATCCACATCCCAGCCAATTATTGATGATTTCATACATATTTTCTGGAGCCTTTCTGAGCCAAGAATATAAACAAAAATTGGTTAACTCTAAATAATTATCAATTTTTAGTGCTTTAGGCAATCCTCATAATTATCAAGTACAAGATCTACAATTGGCGTGATTTTGTGCATGTAAAAAATATATGTTGGTCATTTCTCTAATCTAAAAAGTGTGCCAGAACAGAACACCTTTTGATTTAGATGGATTTATCTTCCCTCTAGCCCTTGTATAATTCAATTGGACTCTCCCTTCCTTCCCCTTAGAATATGATAGTATATACGTTGTTGATTGACAAAAAAAAAAAAAAAAAAAAAAGACAGCCAAGCAAACCACTTCAAGGGGAAAAATATACGAGTATCAAACATCAAATTTGTACCACGATTCTTTACTCGGGTGAGTAGAACAAAGAACTTCAGAACATCAATGGGTTGGTAACCCGCCAAAATAAGTATAACATTTACGTGAGACGATTTTCACATATAACATAATCCAAAAAAATAATAATTTGTTTGAGGCGAAAGGTTTTGAATCCAATTACCCATATTGTGTTAATTAAAAAAAGAGAGATTAAATTTCTATACACTGATAACGTATAAATTATCGTCATTAGATGCATGGTAACTAAATTTTTTCATAATATAATTGTATAATACATAGATTGATAGCGTATATAAGATTAATTCAAAAATTAGAGAAAAAAAAAAAGAAATAAAGGTCATCCATCTTGTGAACTAAGGCCGTTGATGTACATTTGGTCTTTATGGCAGGTGGGTTTCGGTGGAGGCTCTAAAATCTAAATCATGGGCCAACAAAAAAATGAAATTGTGCTCGACTAAATTGACTGGTTTTGAAAATCAGAAATGTTCCCCGACCACTCCGCAGTATGGACGGCCCATATTTGGTCTCAAATGCGTCTTTGCTCTTTTTGCTTATACTCACCACTTTTTATGATTGGTCTCAAATGCGTTTCAAGAAACATACTATTACTATATATAGAGCCGAATCTAAATAAGAAGATACTTGACAACATCCTAATTGCTAAAGATATCCGATACAAACTCAAGATTAAACAACTATCTTTTCTTCTTCTTCTTTTTTTTGGGTAAGAAAGATTGAATCATTATTGGTCGAAGTCGAAACTACAAGATTACTCATCGATTGAGAGTTGCACTCATCACATTGGATGATAAGAGTGACTTAACAACATTTGGTGATTCTGAGAAAATAGTTCAAATTGCAGACTAAGAACATGTTTGATAACTCAATTCAGCACTTAAACTTAATGGAATCAGATATTAACATTTTCAGACAGTTTAATAACCAAAAATTGAGTATCTGAATTAATTAAGTGGCACTGGATTTTATAGGCAAAGCTTGCTCCCAAAATTAAGTGATACACTATTCACTTATCGCTGAATGTGATATCCATTCAAATGTATTAGATTTAATAATTAACAATTCAATAACTTAATGGATTCAAAGTTTAAATTTCAAACTTCAGTTTTATTAAACGCGACTTAAAACTAATCTTAGCTAAAACATCAACATAAGATAAGAATGCCTTCTTGCAAAAAATGTGATAATTTGCATTCTTAATTCCCACTCATGAGATCTCAAACTTTTCATATGGGATTGAACATGCTTCTTGGTCAGAATGATTGAACTTGCGGAAGCTATTGACGGTGGCCAGCGCACTCAACTATGCCCCGTTGAAACTTGTAAACTGGGCTAAGTCATAAACTGGGTCCGCACCCTTGGTAATGAAAGCCCAAATTGCTTAATTAAATTTGTTCTCAAACAAATTGCAAACGCCATGGGCGGAGGAATAAGTTGGATGGTACGAGAGGGGGAGGAGATATAAGTGAGAGGTCTCGAGTTTTAGACCTCCTACTTATACTTAATTAAGAAATATATATATATATATATATATATATATAGCAAACGCCAATTGAAAATGTTGGATTGAGTTGTGTGATAAGATGAGAGGAATCGTGAGTAGGAAATCCTGATTCGAGATTTTTTACTTATGAAACAAAAGAAAAAAAATTCGCAAATGCCAAAACTCTAAGCCATGTGAATAGTCCGCACTCCTTACCATTACTGGGTTTCTTGGTTTTTTCCCTTAACGAGAATTTCAATCTAGAAAGAAGCATTGAACATAGTTGTAGCTAAACAGCCCGGGCCATCTCCACGATTTTTGAAAATTTTAAAAAAAAGCTTGAGTTGAATCTCAATAAAAGTGGTTGATGCACTCACTTTTCCATGAAAGAACAATTTCGTAATGCCTTTTCCAAACTACCGGCTGTATACCTTCCCTTATTAATCCCCTCAATGTGTCGGGGAGGATGCAACTCAATTGAGATCCTCAGCGCCGCTTCTTCAGTAACAACCCAATGTCACTCTTAAAATTATGTCAAGTGTCCATTTAATTTAAGTTATCACATAATATTTGATTTTAATTTAAATTAACTGAACACTTGACATCAGATAAAAGAGTGGCACTCAGGATCTGATTTAGATGCAGCTCAATTGAGATTCTCAATGCCATTTCTTTAGTGTCACTTTTAAAATTAGGTCAAATGTCCACTTAATCTAAGTTATCACGTGATATTTGATTTTAGTTTAAATTAACTGGACACTTGACATCGGATAAAAGAGTGGCGCTGAGGATCTGATTTGGACGCAGATCAATTGAGATTCTCAATGCCATTTCTTTAGTGTCACTCTTAAAATTATGTCAAATGTCTACTTAATTTAAATCATCACGTGATATTTGATTTTAGTTTAAATTAATGTCCTGATATCTCTAGGATAAAATAGTGACACTCAGGATCTGATTTGGATACAGCTGGTATCCTGTTTCTTTGTCATAAGATGAAGACTTTCGATGATCATTACGGGTCTCTACACATTTCATGAACACGAGGCCAGCCCTGGACCTTTAGTAACTGAGCTGGTCCCTTGACTTTGCTATGGATTTGAACTCGAATAAATTCAAGATGGTTAATTGGCTCTATCCATGCATGTGAATGACAACCCTTTTTTTCTGTTTTTCTTTTAGTTTGGATTAATATATTTCCTCTGTCCCATTTTGATAGTCCTGTTTTTCTTTTTCGTCTGTTCCAAATTGTAGTCCACTTTCTAATTTAAAAATGTAGTTATATTTTAATTTTCCTAAAATATTCTTATTTAATGTAAGTTATTGTTATTATAAACTTACCCCATTTAATGCATTTTTCCAAGCTTATTTACATCAGGAGGGAAACAAACTATGTCATCATTGGCTACAAACCATGAGCGAAAATTTTTAAAACCATCCATATTCTCGCAATTTTACCATCAATTCAAGTTCACATAAAGTTGTATTATAATTAATGTGAGGGTATTTTAAAAAAATAGCTATCTAAATTGATTGTTCCAACAAAGTTAACTACTTTTTCTTAAATTGTATGAAAAAAAAAATCAGGACTATCAAAGTGGGACGGAGAAAGTTTTTTTTTTTTTTTTTGGGTTTTCAAAGCCATCTTGATAAAGTTATTGCCGTTTATTAATTGCTAACTAACGTTGTTGGTGCAACGCCCGGCAAAATGATCATTCACTCCAAATATTGAAGCACCTCATACCTCATTCAAGTTGGCATATTTGGTTAATACATGTTCCTTTATCATTCTTCTCAACTCTATCTTCTTTACGTGGATCATTTGGGGATTCTCCTCTTCCATTATTTTTGTTTGTTTTTGCATGAAGTGTTCTTAAGTTAAACCCCAAAGTAAAACTTTTGCATGATTGGAGCACTATATATATTGATTCATTCCGAAAGAATCTTGGGGCCCCTGATATTTATAGTCCTTGTCGAGACTTGAGAAACACCTCAACTTTGTTTGTTGAGCCAGCTCAATTTTATCCACAGATAGAGATGGGAGGTTGGAGGGAAATCCATCTCAATCGCTTACCATCTACCCATTTGTGAAGGCAGAAAAAATCTGGATTTGATGCAGAGAAAACCCCATGTTGTTTTCTTCTATCATACCAAAATAGACAAGTTAACTAGGAGGCGTTTATTGCCAATTTCAACTGTATCAAGTGAAAAGAAAAAAAAAAATCTAGCATGTATTGAGCTTTGCCATAGTACCCATCATCGACTTTTCCTTTTTTTTTTTTTGTCGGTGGATATAGAATATCTTTGTTTATAAATAGCTCTTCTCGTATTGGAATTTGAATTACAAATGAAAAAATCGTTTAAAATATTTTTCATATTTTACAAACTGACTTTTTCCGTCTATCACTTTTGAAAGTTTAATTTTACATTTCTTATAAATTTACATTGATCAAATTTGATCCCTACCTAAATTTTCGACCGAAATGCATCACATGGCTTGCATGTGATAATTTTTCAGGAGCAAAATTATCAAATTATATTCTACATAATTTGATCCATAATCTCTCACATTTCACAAGATTAATTTTTTCGTCTCTTATATTTTACAAAATAAAATTTTTCATCTCTCGTATTTTATAAAATAATTTTTTTTTATTCTTAATTGATATGTGTATGAATAACTTTTTTTTTCCATTACAATTTACAGGGCCTTCTATTTGAGGAATTGGAGTTCACTGCAACGTAATGGGAAGACAATTTGCGGATTTACCCACAAAATATGCGAAGAGGATGGTACAAGTTTCCGAAAAAACGTGGTACGTGTGGAGTACTAAATACTGCCGGTTTGACCGCACGATGATCGACTTAGGTAGAAGCCTTGAAACTCGTGAATGCTATGACGTTTGAAGTAGGCGTGCTTTTTTTCTTTTTCTTTTTCCCAAACGACAGAAGTGAAGTAGGCGTACTTAAAGAATGGTAATAGTAATTTAGAAGCCAAGGGCTCTGTTTGCAACATCTATTTTTAGACGTGTTTTTAAAATACTTTATTATAGTAATATATATTTTTAATGATATTTTTGGGGATTTTTTGGGATATATTTTAGGATATTTTTAAAGTTTAAAAATTTTTAAAGTATTTTTTAAAAATTAACACTATCATCCACCATTACTATTCACCATCTCCTCTCCCCCTCCTTCTCCTTTCCGCTTTATTCTCCTCCATTTTCTTCCTTCCCCTCTCCTCAACCAGATCGAGGAAGAGAGGGATGGGATGTGGTAGGGAAGGGGAGACTAGTTCGAGGAAGGGAGGGGTGAGGTGTGGCTGGGAAAGGGGAGGAGAAAGAGGGGAGAAAAAAGAAGAAGGGAGAGAAAATGGGAGGAAAGAGAGGGAGGAGGAGATGGTGGCATTGGCGAGTGATAGTGGTGGTAACAAATGGAAGAAGAATATGGTGTAGATTTTATTTTTTAATTTTTTTTTGTATATTAGAGTTGTTTTTTTATATATTGTATGGATATGCTGCTTTTTGAAACTGTTTTTATTTGTATATTACTATAATATTATATATGAAAAACTTATTTTTAAAAAAATGGAGAATCCAAACAGTGTTTGGATTGCAATTTTCGATAAATTTTTTACGTTTGACATGAATATTTCTTTTATATTTTTTGAATTATTTTGTTGTCTCATGTGTATTACATTCTAAAAAAAGTGCCACAATAAATTTTTCTTGATAAACTCTTAAAAAATTACAATCCCATACAATCTCGTGTCCAGGTCAAAATGAGGTATTTAGATTTTAAGATATTGTTGTAATTCATCATTTTGTTTGCAATTTCTAGTTCGTGTAGAAAATTTTCTTTACTTTAATTTGTAGCCAAACAGCAATAGATGCACTTAAAGCACTCCTGTTTGGATTGCTAGTTATTTAGGGAAAATGTTTAGAATATTCTTTTACGCATTTTTAAATTATCTTTTTTTTTTTACTTATAGCTACAATATATATTTTTATGCAAAAAACCCAAAAACTCCAATCCAGTGCTTATGAGCAGGGGTGTTCATATTTCGTAAAATATTGAAAAATTGACCGATCCAATCTAAATCGGATTTCAAATTTGGTAAATTGAAAATTGAAAAATAATGTTTGGTAGTAAAACGGTTTAGGAATAGATATTAAAATTATAGTAACAAATTACTGATTATTGGTCGAATCATCAAATTTTTTATAATATAAGGATATATATATTTCTAAATATCAGGGTAATTTTTAATCCTATTACTAAATACTAATTAGCTAACTTAACTATAATCATACTTGGAAGTCAAAGTTTGATGGAAGCTGATATATTGGAGTTCAGCTTGACAAATAATTTTAGAGCTCATTATTATGAACCTAATTATATATATATATATATATATATATATATGAGAGTTAAATTGATTGAATTTTATTGAAAAAACATATGGGATATTACTTCTTTACAGCAATTTTTTAGATAAAATTAAAATATTTTAACTCACTATTGACATTTAGAATTTCATAAATTACCGAATTACCAGTTTTTCTATCCAATTTACCAAAACTAAAGTTTGGATAGTAATCAGATATTGGGCTTAAAAATCTATTTCTCGAATTATCTCAAAAAAAATTTTTTTTACCGAATTTCTGATTATCGGCCAAACCGACAAAACAAAGAAATAAGAAAAGCTAAAGAAACAAGTTGATAAGAAACTAAAAAATTAAAAATAAACTCATGTATTAGTGAGTTATTAAGCATGTATGATTGGGATCCAAGTGTAAAGCAGGCAGAGAAAAAATAAAAAAACAACGAAGCATTACCTCATATTTTTTAGTTGTAGTAAGATCCAATACAACAGCACATGGAGGACACCCTGTCCACCCCTTTAATTTCCATTATATACCCCTCAGCGTGCGTCCTTATTTGTCCCCTAACTTCACTACTGTTACCTCAACCGGGAAGGGGTAAAATGGTGACATCGACCGAGGCCGGCGCGAAGATGAGATATCTGGAAGTGAGGGACCCAGCCAATGGCTGGCTCCAAATCACCCAAAAATGGCGGGGCCCTCTTCCGGACTCCAAACACACTTATCAAATCCCATTCTCGATTCCATCCTGCAGATATTCTGCGCGTCAGTTTCTCTGCAGACAATTCTCCAATCAATGAAGAATAAGAAGTTGGGCCGCGATTTCAAATATAATCGAAAAATATGTCGTTTGCAGTGAAAATAAAAAAAAAGGCCTAAAATACAACCCAACTTCGCTGTTATAAAAAAGCCAAAAAAATCTAAAAAATAAAAAAAACCTAAAACACAACCTCATTTGCAGTAAGCATTTTTCACTTGCATTACTACAGTAAAATTTTTCAAAAATATCATAAAAAACGGCTAATCCGGATGGAGATCATTTTTTTGTCAAAATAGAATTCTGATTATTTTATAAATTAAGAGTAATAATTGACAAAATGACCGTAAATGTGCTGATTAATTAGTTTAGTGAATGTCAGTTACTATTCGGACAATTCTCCTATTAAAAGCAGAATAAGAAGTTGGGATTTCAGTTTTAAAATCTCATACAAATTATGCCGCGTTTGGCATCGGATATTCTAGGGTGCTCAATTGCTCGAATTCTTTAGCCGCTCTGGAGCAGGGACCAATGTATAATGCTACTTAAAGTCACATTTTTCCAATTTGTATGGGTTTGTGGTCCTTGGGGTTAAAGATATAAAAAAGAAAAGATGACAAATTTTACCATGAGAGAATTCATTGTGACCTTACACTAATGTGTATAATCAGATATGTGGATTCTTCTAACGTTTCCGGAAAAAAAAAAGATGTGTGGATTCTAAATCGAAAAAAAGGTATTAGATTTTTTTTGCAAATATTAGCAAAATGTAGTATGTTGCTATTGCCTTTTTTTTTTTTTTCGGAGACGACAACTGTTATATAACCTAATCTATGCTACACTAAAGGGGAAGGGGCGGACCTAAGTAGATCCAGGGATAATTTAGAGGGAACTGAACCACCACCGGACCAGCTATTGCCTATTCATCTATGGCTATTCTTTCACATTTCATGCCTTTGGTAAGCTCCATCCGTGAACCACCTTGTTTGGATTTCACAGAAAATTTTTTACGTTTTTATAAATATATTTTTCAATCAACTTTTTATTTCACATATATCAAATTGTTATAGTATATTTTTCTACAAAAACTCCTAAAAATAGCAATCCGAACAGTTGTTTGCTAAGCATAGAGATAAAATGCTTACAAGTCATATTATTTGTTTACCATTAAGACTAAGGTGCGTTTCATTATAGTATTATTCGTCAAAAAAGATCAAGCTTTACGATTATCTTTTCATCTCACGCATATATATCGCAAAAAAATGTTACAGTGTCGTTCTATTATGACATTTCAGAAAATCTTGTATACATTAGTTTTAGATTGGTTATCACGATCTCTAAAAATATTTAACTTCTCTTGTTTTTACATATGGATAGGAATACTAAGGTATGAAAAATTAAACACTAACAATGAAGGCGCTTAGATTGGCTATTATTTATAAGTATTATTTCACTAGCATTATTATGAACATGTTTTTCAACTATTTTTTCATCCGGCATACATCTTCACGTCCCAAAAAATGCCATAATTTTATTTTAAATAATTTTTTCCAATGATACTTCCTTGATTTCATTTATGTGCTCTAACAAACTAGCCCTCTATCTTTCCAAGGTATAGAAGAAAAAGGGCAAAAGAAAAAGGCTGGGTCTATGCTGTCCGTAGAATAAATAAACCACAGGATTTGCATTATTAGAAAATTAAATAAGAAATGAGCAAGTACGGGAGGGATACATACCTATCTAGATAACAGACTCTCTACCTCAGTGCCCCCTAGATATTCTACACCTTTTATATCTTAGAGAGAGAGAAAGAGAAAGAGAAAGAGAGGGTAAAGACAGAAAGAGGAGAGGAAAAGGTCTTCTTGCGATCAAAAGAGAAAGGAAGAAGACCTAGCCAGGAAAAAAAAAAAAAGAGTGGAGGTTTTAGGGGTTGTTAAAAATGAGAGAAATCATAAGCATTCACATAGGACAAGCAGGGATTCAGGTTGGGAATTCCTGTTGGGAGCTGTATTGCCTTGAACATGGCATCCACGCTGATGGCATGATGCCCAGGTCTGTCTCTCCTTTTTTCTGCCCATCTTTTATTTGTAAAAGCTTACCTTTTTCCTTTTTTATGTGTTTATAGGGGTTGATGGTTGAAGATTTGTGATTCTTATCATCTTTGGGCTTTGTCATTGCATGGGTTCGATTAAAAATTTCATTTTTTGAAAAGGGTTTCTGTGATTTTTTGGTTTTTACCTTTTCTCCCTGGATCAAAAGAGCAGATGTTTTGTTTTTTCTTTTTGGGATTCATTGTCTGTTTCTGTTGGAGTTTTGGGCAATTTTGTCGGTGGATCCGATGTTGTAGCTCTGGGAAATTTGATCTCAATTTGTATGATGAGAGGATGGTTGTACATTCTTGAATTTTGTGCTTCTGGTGACCATTTGTGCCTCATGACAGAAAGATTCAAGAGAGAGCAAAATTAATTTGTGTTTTGGAGCAAATGTGAAACCATGTTCTGAACAAATCTGGGTGGTATGTGATCAATAGTTGAAATGAGATGCGCATTCTGCTGAATCTTGCTTTCTTTTGTTGTTTCACGTACCTTTCAGTGATTTGTTCTGTCGTTGTGGTTATGAATGAATCCTCTCTAAATTTTGCAGTGACACTACAGTGGGTATTGCACATGATGCATTCAACACTTTTTTTAGCGAAACCGGATCAGGGAAGCATGTTCCAAGAGCTATTTTTTTGGATCTCGAACCCACTGTTATCGATGAGGTCAGGACTGGGACATACCGCCAGCTTTTCCACCCTGAACAGCTTATTTCTGGAAAGGAAGATGCTGCTAACAATTTTGCAAGAGGGCATTATACAGGTAAAATGTTTCTGAGGACCGAAGATTTGTCTAAACCATCGCAGTTTTGTATCTGTCTGTTATGTTTGGATATTCATTGCTGTGTTAATATGTTTTGCAGTCGGAAAAGAGATTGTTGATCTTTGCCTGGATAGGGTGAGGAAATTGGCTGATAATTGCACTGGCTTGCAAGGTTTCTTAGTTTTCAATGCTGTTGGTGGTGGTACTGGTTCTGGATTGGGATCATTGTTATTGGAGCGTTTGTCTGTGGACTATGGAAAGAAGTCTAAGCTTGGCTTCACCATCTATCCTTCTCCCCAGGTACTTATACTGTAGTTACAGATGAGGAACATTGGACTTGTTAATTTGAATGTTATGCTTATGTGGTGTTTATGTATCTCTCGCACGTTTTAACGCAATGCCCTTAGTTATTATTTGCTGTAGAAGTTTGCTGGATGTTGATTCTATGAGTACACGTCGAATAGTTGAAGTTTTATAACATTTTGATATGAAACAAATTGGAGTCAGTTTGTTGCTGAATAGGTATTATCTAATTAATTTAAATTATGAAGTTGCAAAATAGAGGTTAACAGCACTCATCTGGTTTGATTTGCAGGTATCCACTGCTGTTGTGGAGCCTTATAACAGTGTTCTTTCTACTCATTCCCTCCTTGAACACACGGATGTTGCTGTGCTGTTGGACAATGAAGCCATTTATGATATTTGTAGGAGATCTCTAGATATTGAGAGACCTACATATACTAATTTGAACCGCTTGATTTCTCAAATCATTTCATCCCTGACAACTTCTTTAAGATTTGATGGAGCCATCAATGTGGACATTACAGAGTTCCAGACCAACCTTGTACCATATCCTCGAATTCATTTCATGCTTTCATCTTATGCACCTGTAATATCAGCTGAGAAAGCATACCATGAACAGCTATCAGTGCCTGAGATAACAAATGCAGTGTTTGAGCCCTCAAGCATGATGGCAAAATGTGATCCTAGACATGGGAAGTATATGGCTTGCTGCCTGATGTACCGTGGAGATGTTGTTCCCAAAGATGTCAATGCTGCTGTTGCTACCATAAAAACCAAAAGGACAGTTCAGTTTGTTGACTGGTAAGGAAATTGCTTATTATCACTATTATACATTAAGAAGTATCTTGGAGATTTTCAAGATGCTGGCTCTTAGTCTCGTAACTATTTAGTATATTCTCTGAAATGGTCAAGATATGAATATGCTAGTCTAAATCATCTTGTCATGCATTTGGTCTAAAACATCTGGAACTGAATGGTTCTTTAGTTGTATCATTATTGTGTTTGGACAAGTTTAACTAAGATCAGCTTCTCCAAAATCCACAAGATGCTGCATTTAGGACTATTTCAGGTGTTTTGCTGATGTTTAATTTTGAATTTGCCAGCTTCATTTTAGTGTTATGTAATTTTTTTTTTGGGTATGCTTCATACTCTTCATTGATCTTCAGGAAAGAGAACACAAAGTAGGTGGAATCTCTGAAAACATGTAGAGAACATAAACCTGAAAAACAGTTCACGAGCTACCTATACATGGAATTTGGGTGTTACATTCATGTAAAACAGGCAGGATTACTCTAAATTAACCTTTAACATAATTTGGTGAAATTGTAACTCAAGTCATTAGTTATATATCAGTTTCTTTAGGTAAATAAGATGGCTATGAACCAAGCTCAATCTAAGCCTGATTTCAGATACTGGCTTATTCAATCTTAACCGTTGATTTATGATCACTTCCAACCTGTCCATGCATACATAAACATGTGTTCCACTCTAGGTGAAGCATGGAGTAGGATAACGTGACATGCTACCATCAACAATTATCTACTGCACGGCATGCATGTTCATTGCAGACAGCATGTGTTAGAACCCACTAACATTTGTTCTTTCTGCTAGTATTTCTTCCCTAAATTTTCCCTCAAAGGGAAGAATGATCGTCGGTTAACCTTGAGAATGAACTCATCGGTTAACCTTGAGAATGATCGTCGTGCATTTCTTAATGTTTTTGGTGGAGCATCGCGCACTTACAGCTAAGACCAACTTAGCAATAGTCAATATGTTTATTCATTTCAATGTGAACGTTTGATCATCCTCTCTTCTTTACATAGGTGCCCTACTGGCTTCAAATGTGGTATTAACTATCAACCTCCAACTGTGGTACCGGGGGGTGATCTTGCCAAAGTGCAGCGAGCTGTGTGCATGATCAGTAATAATACTGCAGTGGCAGAGGTGTTTTCGCGGATTGATCATAAGTTTGACCTCATGTACTCCAAGAGGGCATTTGTTCATTGGTACGTCGGTGAAGGCATGGAAGAAGGTGAGTTCTCCGAAGCTCGAGAGGACTTGGCTGCTCTTGAGAAGGATTACGAGGAAGTTGGTGCTGAAGGTGTTGACGAAGAGGAAGAACCCGAAGACTACTGATAGCTTGGCATGTTATGAACACGGGCTTTCTGGCTTTGCCCATCTCTTCTACTTGATTGAATCTGTACCTTATCTTTGTGTATTGCTGTTTCTTTGCCTAGCTTGCAATTGTTGAATTGTGTCAAATGTTTCAATCTCAAAGTTTTTGTGCTAATAGCAAACAGGTGATGATCTATATATATTAGATCCTTGTGATGAAGCATGCTTTCAAGAAACCCATACCTCATTTTCTTTTCCTCGCCATTTACCTTTCTTGTTTCTGACCTCCAACGTTGATTATTGCCTTGAAACTCAATTGGTATGACATGACAAGGTTATATCAGAGTGAAATGGTGAGATGCTTTCGGCTGGTTTCTCTTGATTACAAAGATGTGGCCGTCAAAATGCTTATGAAAACAATCTTCGGCTTTTGATTTAAACAATCTTTCGGCCAAAAGATGACTCTTTTGTTAGACGGTTAGATCAAGCAAACAAGGAGGAGGCCTCTTGGCACTAAACGTCTAGGATTGTTGGCTGCTAGCATATGATGAGAAAATTACGGCTGCTAGCATATGATGAGAAAATTACTCCTGCAGCGGATGTAACTCTGTACCCTATGCTTTTGCTTTAGCTTTGTTTGGATAGCAAAAATTGCTACGTTTTTCGTGAGTACATTTTCCAACTACCTTTTTATTTCACATATATCAAATCGTTACAATAATTTTTTCACAAAAAAATCTAAAAAAATGCAATTCAAACTAAAAAACGCAATTTTAGGTGATCCGCGAACTTTGAAACCCGTGCATGCAGGCGTTTCCCCTAGTTCCTTTTACACCCATAATACAAATAAACCATAAACAAAATCTTAGGCTAGTGGCTGCCAGCAGCAAATGCCTATGGCATTGGTTAAAATTTTGTTTATCAGCTGAAAGTACATTTACCAACCGACTGTCTAATGCTTGCTCAGTTATGGGGAAGAAATGTCACATGAAAAACTAAAATCAAGAATGCTTGCAGCAGGTGATCCAAGAGAAAACAAAAGCTTGTTTGTTGCCTCCGATGCCACACAATAATGTGACTCAAAACATCTGAGATTACGATGAGAACATTTAATATCAACATACAAATACTGATGCCACTGGAAAAGTTCAAGAGACACTCTGGAGAGACGAATTAAAGCCAAGCTTCCTGAGATCTTCTAGTTGCCAACAACAATTAAAAATCTTAACCTCATGAAAATGGAAAACGGTTATATTTTCAGGTTCAAAATCAGTTCCCCAAAATCACTAGTGTGTGGTAGAAAAGGAAGCAATTTCTGGTAATCCCCAGAAACATCTTGATGTGAAACCCTATCAGCTGCCAAATTGAAAAGGAATAACGAAATCACCAAAATAAAGAGACGATCTCCTTTTAAGGGACAGTGGGAATAAAGCTACGGCACCCTGCTAACAACTTTAACCACCATTAAACCATAACCCAGAAAAGAAAAGATCCAACAATTTACTCTCGAAAAACCAATTATGCTAACCTGTTTTTAACTCATTCTACAAAAATACGGTGTTCACGTCTTAGTACTATCAGATGTACATCAAACTATACCTTCACAGAGTGCAAAATTCCAAAGCCACTATAAGAAGCTATTTACAAGAAGTTTGGTCCTCATTCTGCCTATCTCGGAGCTGCAGAAAGCAAATGAAAAGGAAATAATCAATCCACTCACTGATTAACATCGACACACTAAAAAAAAAAAGGCAAAATAAAAACTCTATCACAATATATACTTCATTCCTTGGGATTTAAACCATTACCAAGAATACAATAAGAAAGGTTTTGATACAGTGTCCCAATCACAGTGAGACAACAGGAAAAGAAGAAATTTAAGACTGCTATTTTCTAGGGACCCATAACCTACTTATGTTCATATAAGACTTGGCACAAGCAGCGGAAAGCAGCAAACGTGACAGACGGATTATAATGTCCTCTCAAGAAACTACTTCATGTAGTGATGGTAGTTTCTAACTCTGCCTCTCTGCTGCCTCTTTGCTTTCGCTTCTGGCATGTTTAAGTGAGAAAACAATTATAAACTGGGCAATCATCCCTCTTCTTGTAGTACAATGTCACTTTCATAAGCAAAAGACAATTGTAAGAATCAGGTGCTGACACATCCAGTTGAGCATCACACACTTAATCAGGCACCATGCTTCATTTTTCACATGCAAATACAAGTATGTCAAACACGCAGATGACCTATATGAAATTTGACTTTTCCTTCATGCCATGAATACGTGGCAGGGAATTAACTCCAAAACACTAGAAAAGGTCATAGCTTTCAGAAAGCTGACTTTTCCTACATGTCAATAGTCCGTGGACATAGCCCAAAGACTAGGAAAATTCTTGAAATTCTGAACAAGCAGGTAAATAATCAAGTAAAGAAAAGGGACATAGTCAAGTTTAAAAGCAAGAGGCACAAGATGGATGAAAGTACCAAATAGCACATTAGCTAGTCACCACCAAGATCTTGGTATCTCAAGCTTTCTGGTGCAGTATTCAACCTTTCAATCTCTGCTTCAGGAAAAAGTGACATATTTAGCATTGGAAATCATAAAAAACAACAAAAATCTTTACCTTGGTGTTTCAACCTACCATTGGGGTCAAGAAAGTTGCCTGAATCAGCTGTCATGAAGGGTGGGCTAGAGTACATGTCTGTCATGAAACGAAACAAGGGTTAAGCGAAAGAGGGTGAGTGGGGAGATGGGGAAGGGGAGGGAGATGAGAGAGAGAGAGAGGGGAGATGGGGAAGGAGGAAGGGGGAAGGGGAGGGAGATGTCTGTGATGGTGGGCTCGAGAGAGAGAGAGAGAGAGAGCAAACCAGAACCATTGGCAAAATCAGCTCCGAGGTCTGAGAGACCAAAATGTTGAGAAATTTGCCCAAAAAACCCAAATGAAGAAGTGTCAGCATCAATCAGAGTTTCGTTTACGGGTTGTGAATTGGACTCCACACTACTGAAAGACGAGACAGATGCATCAGCCAATGCAGAACGAGACTCCACAAGATTGTTATGTGCACCAAACTCAAAAGAAGAATTTCCAGCGTAGGTAGGTTCTGATTTAATCATCCCTCCATCTACTACAGGTGTTATTGCCCTATTTGAGCTCTGACCCAACAACATATTTGCAGAAACATCAACGTTTCTGCTATGAGAAGCCATATTAACAGCTGTTTGGATGCATGACTGCATTGATGACCCACAGTTGCTGAAAACGTTGTGTAAATTGGCAGAAATAGGCTGGTGTATGTTCTCCGCCCTCAAAGTAGGGCCAACATTTTCTGCAGCTCTACAAACACCCAAGTTTTGTTGTGCTGCACAAAGTTATGATAGAATGAACAACAATATTGTGGTTTGTTGATAGCAGAATTTGGATCAAGTTAAATAATTTAACGTGTAAGCCACTATGATAACATCTAAATATTCGGTTAGACAGAAGAAGGTGCACTAAAGTATAAAGCTGAAAGGCTGTTCGGGGCATAAGCATGAAGTGCAGGCATCATTTAAGTTAAGTGCAAACTTTCATTAAGGTTTTATCTTCATTATGCCACACAATCAAGCAACGTGACGAGATGGCCTTACAAACTAAGGAATGCACGATAGGTCAATAACATTTTCCAATAATTTCTTCAATCCAAAAACACAATCACCATGGCAATCTTCATTAAACGTATTAAGCAGATTGACAGTCAGAAAAATTGACACAGAAGGGAAAAAGAGACGGGGATGAACAATTTTGAAGAGGGAAGGACGAGGAGAAGGGACAGAGAATCTAATATCTCTGCTCCAATTCTTGTCCCAGATAATCATCATATAACCAGAGAATAGGTTGCTCAACAACAGTTAATGGATCTCCAATGAGTTGCTAATATATGAAAAAGGGAACAAAAGGTGCACAAAATAACAAAGCACACTATAATCAATTTAGATACAAACAGAAGATGTTAAAGCATAAAAGTTGACAACTTCACGGGGCTTTTGATGCATTCAGACAGAGTTAAGTGTTGAGTGCACCAAATCAACCTAAAACCAGAAAATTATCATACTTGGTGCAATATGAGATCCATTAGACATAGATATGGATGCAATCCCTGCTGATCCAAATCGACGCATCAACTCCACCTGTTCTGCAAGCAACTTGTTGAATTCCATGATTTGCTCTTTCACCATCAATCTTAGATAGTATGCCTTGAAGAATTCTTGATTTTCTTCTTCCAGCTTTTGCCAAACTGAAATGCATGTATCAAGTTATGACCTTGAAAGGTGTGCGACACAATTACAGACTGATAATGGAATGGTAGCAACCAAATAAAGTCAAAATTAAAAGAGATGGCATCCCAAACTCAATCTCAATTTATAATACCAATCAAGAGGTACCAAAGACAATCTAACAATATACAGTATCTCCTTAGACGAGTCTATGCTTCTTGGTCAACTATACCTGAAAAGTTACTTCCCCTTCCAATTTCATCACTCTAAACTAACAATTCTCATGAATTGATAAAATTTTTATCTAAATAAAGTAAAAGTTATTTACTTTCATGACTTGACATACCATTTCAATTAAAGCTAATATAAATTCAAATAATCCAAAAAATGTCTTAAGTGTGTCAGACAACCATTATTTGTCAGCAAAAATCAGGAATATACAAGAAGTAATTAATGGCGTGATCTCTATTTGCACATGTTTACACAACCAGAATTCGGAACTCAACTAATACGCAAACAGCAAGTTGCTAAATGGCCCTGGAACCATCAACTTTATATCTTTACATGCAATGAACCTATTAATTTGTTGCCACTAGCTCCTAGACTGATCTGCCTTACTAAGGCAATTTTTATGCTCCTAAACTTTAAATTTTAGCTTACAGTCGATATGCATAAGCCATAAAAAGTAGTCACAAAGGTACTGGTTGATGAACTTTCAGCAAATGGCCAAATACTATTCCACTAACAACCAGAACTTCTGCTGTTACATAACCATCCACTTGAGGTAAGGAAAAAGAGAAGCAACATCCTAATAATCATATTCTAAAATCAAAGAGATTAATTAGAAGCAGAAGTAGCTAAATCTAATATACATAAGGTAGCTGCACTTTCAAACTTCTCGCAATACCTCTCCATTATGTTCAGAGCTAAAAGCAAGCAAGCCTCTCTACTAGGAAATTTGGTAGACAACTTGCACCATAGGCCCAAATGAGGAACAAGATCTAAACATAGTCAACTAAAAGGTGGCAGCTCAAGAATGGGAAATCAAAAAAAAAAAAAGAAACTTTCAGGTAGCCAATCAACTAATAAACATCCTGTGCAGACAGGTGGGGTGAAGGCAAAAGGAAATTTGTAGTCACAGTACAAGACCAACAATTTTTTACCCTAGGCAGCCAGTTGATTCAACTGGAGCATGACAAGAAAGAATTGAGTTGCTAATCCAATTCATGAATCATTCAGCATCTATGGATGTGGACAGCAGAAAGCAATAACTTTTGAAATGTAACTTGATCCGCCTCTAAAACCAAAATAGAGATTACTTCTATCACATGGCCACTCCAAGGTTGATTAAAAAAAATTGCTATTATGAATTTTTGATAAAAGGTCAATTTGACAAATATTCTTTTTCTTCTGTTTTTATGCCATATCCCCCAGCTTGCAGCCCCCAGAATCATCAAGCCCTTAAAGATGACATCCAGTGTTTATCTTAGTATAGATATGTCACATACAACAATGTAAAAAAAAATTAAAATAAAGAATGATTCAATTTAATTCAGCATGCTCAAACTTCGAGCACTTGATTGGACACCAATCAAACAACTATTTTGTTCTCTTTTCTCTTTTCTAAGGTCTTGATTATTCTAGGGGATTGTCAAGATTGTTTGGTGAATGAAAGGGGAGAAAAATTAGGGGGAAGAAGAAGAAGACACACCAACAGTTTCTCCTAACTCCATGCAAGTTTCAGACAGTACATCTGGACAGTATTTATATCAACTGCTATTTATGCCTTGGAATGCTTGAACCAGTTTTAATGTACCAACAAACACAGAGTAATATACTTAATGAAGCACTGGCCACAGCAGTTTTGCTAGTTACCACCCTAACAACGATAAACAAAAGAAAAAGAAACATGTTACTTCACTAGCTAATTGTTCAGATAAAATAATACAAAAATTAGACTAAAACAAGTAAGAAGAACTATGAAATGCTTGAGTCACAAACAAAGTTACTGTTAGTGATCACTCATTTACTGGAAATAAATAATGCAGGGTTTAGTAAGAAGAATACCAATTTCAGTAATATGTGGCTCTATGTTCTCCTGAATGAACAAAGTGTTCATAACTTCCCTTTGGTTCATATAAAGGCGAAGACACCTTTCTATGCGGTTTTGCACCTGCAAAGAGAGCACACTGGTTAAGAAAAATGAATGAATAAACAGATATCTGGAAATAATTTACTTGTGCTTTTTCCCTATCTTTTCATCAGACTTTCAAGTAAAATAAGGCAACAATACGATCAGCAAATCTCCAAGACAATCAAACCTCTTTTAAAATTGCAAACTTGTACTGTCTGATTACTGATCACAGGGCTTACATGCTAGCTTTAATGCAGAAGCAGATTAACAAAGAAAGTTCACTACTAAAATTGGCAAGAAATCATAAAACTAGCACATTTAACGTTTTGTAAGATAAGAAAAGCCATAATATCCTGTCCCAATGGCCAGAAAAAAGCTAAAGAAGATTTAACACACGGTGAAAAAATTATGCAGCTTTTCCCATGCCAAAACACTAAGACTACTTTAATGTGTCAATTGCCGATGAAGGAAAATAGTATAGTGAAAATGCAATAAAAAAAAAGGGAGGAAAGAAGCAGCGCAAAATATTTGGTGCCTGGACAACTTTTTTCTTCTTTTGGCTGTAAATGCTACAGGTTGTGGCTACAATAGCTCCAGTTCTACCTTTTTACCATCTCTACTGCACAGTGAGAGCAGGTACACATTGGATTTACAACTCAATAGCACACATAATACTGCAAGAACCACACACATAAACAGAACTCAATGATGTTTCTGTACAAGATGTCAAGCTTGCTGGATTGCACTTTTTATATCTGTAAGTTTTTCAAGTGACTGAAAAGTCAACTAAATCATCTGAGCCGATGAAGGAGGGAAAATTTTCATATCCACTAAGTAATCAATAAACATGAATATCTGCAGCTAATCTCTCTCTCTCTCTCTCTCAAGGTGGGCTTCATGTTAGAGATGATCCTTCTTGAGGGAAGGATACACTTTCCCCCAATACTATTTCCCTGGAACAGTAAGAGATGGTTGTTACAGCCTAACTTAAATTCTTATATATTTACTTTATCTAGTACCTCAAATTAATCTTATTCATCTTTTGTCTTATATATTCATCGTTTGCTCCTCAATAGGTACTGGAGTTATATTGGTGCAATGCACTTTTTCAAATGAAATTGAACTATTTAAAGTAATTAAATAAAACAATTTCATCAGCCAAAATTCAATCAAACATGGCTGTTCTTATCCATATATATATATGTAAGTATGTATGTATGTATGTATCAATGTAGGTACACTTGAATTTTGAATAGGAAGAATAACTTGACAATGACATAAGTCTCTCATTCATATGTTTGGATGGAACCTATGATTCACATACTATTACAGCAGTAATGTTGCAGAAAGTATGTGGTAGGATTTTTTTGCACTCTGTCTTGGACAGAATAAATTAGGAATTCATCAGTCCATTTATTCTAAGGTCATTTGAGCCACACATAAAATAGCAGATATTTTAAATTCAAAAGCAAGTTAATTCCTTAAGTATTTCTTTAATTTAATTTTTCAAGTTGTTGTAGTTCTTAACATCCATACATTGCATACATTGAGTTCTTTACAGCTCATTTATTATTCTATCGAATAGTTATTTCCAACATAAGTTGAAATCTTTTGTATTCAACAAAATCTCAAATTTTTCTGAACCTATAAGCATCCAAAACAACAAAGTGAAAATCAATGCAAATTTTTCCATTACTTGGAATTCCAAAGATCTTCTCTACTTGTTCATTCCCATGCAAAAGTCAGCATAGAATCAATTTTTATCAGATGAAATAGCCCAAGATTGTGTTTTACTGGACCAAAATTCAAAACATATTTCAAGAAATATGGATTAAACCTTTTCTTCTGCCTTGACCACTTCTTTTGCTGGCATGATTCATCACCTTATTATCATTTCTTCTTTTGATGTCAAGTTTTTCCCTGACTTACCAGAGTAGGGTTTTGTGCATGCAACTCAGATTTTTACGTGTATGGTGGCATATTAATTTGTCTGCTTTTCTAACATCTATCATACATGTCTTTACACAAACACACAAAAAACATATTTTTAAAACAATTTCAATATTCTAAGCAATATACATTACTTTCATAATATTACAAAACTCAATTCAGAATTTTTATTTTAAAAGTTTGTATTTCAGAAAACTTATAATCCCATGATTCATAAATTGTATGACATTAAAAGTGGAGTTGCAAAGCATGTTCAAAACGGTTCCCACTATTCCTTTTCTTTGATGCTTCTTGAAAAACTTTTTGGTCCTTAAAGTTAGAAACTGATTTGCAGAATTTTATTCGAGACTTTGCAGTATGTTGAAAAAGCTTTTTCATATTTGCCTAGTCAATATAACTGAATAAACAAATACAAGGTTTTCATTTACTAATAAATGAAGGCAACTGAAGTCCCCTGAAGTTATTTACATCAAAGGTTCATAATATTAAAAAGAAAGGAACTAGAAGAACATAGCCACAAATATATTCTTCAGACATCTTGGATTCAAACAGATGTAATACAATATAAGGGTAACCATATTCATGGGCCAAAAGGCTAAACTTGAAGATCACCTTATCTGAAATTGGGAAAAGATGATTTTCAACCAAAAAACTAACATGAGCAACCAGGAAATGGGCATGTAATAATTCAAAAGCTTACTAGTGTCAAGAGCTTTCCCCCATCTTCAGAAGACATTTTGTCGAGATTCAGTACTTGTCAAGTTCTTAGGTGGAGATCAATAAGTAACCTATTGACCACTGTATTTTCCAGGCTTTATGATAGCTAGACGTCACCTGATATCAAATATGAAAAAGTTGCCTTTACAAGGAAAACCAATAAAAGGAAAAGGGTGGGGCAGAAGACAGTTAATTTTTGCCAAAAATGACCCTGATGCAACAGGCGTAGGGTAACAAGTCATAAACCATACATATCAAGGATTCATGATTTGTACTACAACTAATACTGAAAAGTGAATGGGCAGGGAACAGACAACAGTTACAAGTATCTATAGAAAGAACTAGCAACAAAAGAAAATGGCCCTGGCACAACTGGCGTAGGGTAACAAGTAGTAAACCATCTACATAAAAAAGGATTCATGATTTAAACCACAACTAACGCTGAAAAGTGGATAGGCAGGGTACAGACATCAGTTACAAGTATCTATAGAAAGGACTAGCAACAAAAGTAAACAAATTCAAAAATTTCTGAAGGATTTCACATAATACAATGAAACTTGCCAATCTTAAGATTGAGATGGGCATAGAAAGGTGTCTATTCATAAAATGCATTCGAACTCTTTCCTTATTTAGGGACTGCACAAGTATGAAATTGCTTGCTCTCCTGAATCAGTCCTTCTCACCATGCTTGGCATAGTAAATATAGACCTAGAAACAAAACATTGAAACTATGGATAATCGCCACTCCAGAACGTGCAACTATTTATCCAAATTACCTCTTTAAAACAACACAAGAATTCTTCATGTTTACTTCATGCAGCCAATGTGCTACAGGTTTCAAAAGCACACTTTTGAGAAAACAAGGAAATCTCAAAGGGCCTTTTTAGTGGAAAATTGAAGCCTTAACCAGTTGCATCAGTTAAAGAGCAAACTTTCTTCAATAGATGGCCACAAACTTTATCATGCACAGAGAAGCCATTTAATATCTTTAACAAGTTGGTAATGGACTCAAAGGACCAAAACCGGTTAGGATAAGACAATTACAATTAAGCTATCTTATAGTAACCTTTCTAATTGTTAAGGTGTGATATTTGGCCCTCCTTTCTTGGTTAGGTTCCTTTTGTTTTCATTTATGTACTCAAGAGGGCCTTCTTTATTTAATTATTCATCTTGTAGTCTTTTTTCCCCCCTTTTGGTTGGTTTGGAGGGGGGAGGGGGATATGATAGCTTTGATGTGCTCCTAGCATGTCACCAAAATGAATGGCAGCAAGCACTCTTTGTGATAACATGCTCTGGCTAAATCAATCAGGAGCATCTACTGGGACAAGTCAGCAAGAAGGTAAAAGAACAAGTAAAGTTATGTCGAATAATCAGGATATAATAGCAAACTCCAACTTTGAACCAATCAACATCTGGTCAATCAACCATGCTGAGTCCAGAAATTAATTGAGGTGCAATTTTACATCACAGCGTAGTTGCAATTTTGCAACTTCGGTATTACATGTGGATGCAATCACATACTTAGATCACCCTATGAAATTTCTTGGGGCTTGGGTTCAACGCACACCTTAATTATGTTTGTTATACCGATAGACCGACAGGTGATTGTATAACTCCACACACCCGACTGTTCAAGTCCACGCGTTCTACCTTAATTATGTTTGTTATAGCGGTAGACCGACTGGTGATTGTATAACCCCACACGCCAACTGTTCAAGTCCACGTGTTCTACCACAATTATGTTCATTATGCAGGTAGACCGACTGGTGATTGGTGTAACCCCACACACTGACTGTTCAAGTCCACGTGTTCTACAACAAGACATTGCTGACTTACGAAGCAATAGACACCTAAAAATATACTTCAGTCAGGTCACAAGTAGATTCTTTTTAAGGAGAAAAAGGAAAAATACAACACTGATACCGGAATCTCCATTAGACCAACACATGAAACAGAACCAACTTAAGACAGCAATTGACAAGTTCTCCAGATAGGCAACTACCAATACAATCAGTTACCTTCTTTAGTTAGAGTGCCGAGTAATTAGAGAAGACTGACTCATAAGGAAGCAGGGAAACCTTTTCAGTAAATGAACAAATTTGCTTCCATTTCTCCAAAAAAAAATAAAAAATCAAGTACAATCTATTGAGATTGCGATTTTCCATTTCATTCCAAAAAAAGAAGAATAACCAAGCTGTATACAGTTCTATTTTCTATCCCTTCTTTCCTGCGCCCTGAAACCTATGCCTAAGCCAAGAATTGAACACAGCATTAATACCAAGAACAAGAATATGAATAGTTTGTCCAGAGTTGCAAGAAGTAAACGAGAAACCAAGCAACCATTTTTAAGAGATAATATACCAAACCGTTTCATTTTATGGTCTTCAAGGTGAAAGTATAGTAGCTAAGAAATGAATGCAATGACAAATAAACAAGGAAAACAACACTATGCAAATGATGATTGAATCAACAAAATCGAAGAAATAGCAAGATTGCACAGGGTGTATTGAACTCTTCAATCTCCTAGCAGTAGAACAGACCCAAAAACTTAAAACCAAAAAAAAGAAAGAAAAAAGTAAAAACAAGAAACCATTACCATTCTGGTAACACAAATGCAAAAACCTAGACAGAGGAACTTTAAACTGCTATAGTCTATTCTTTCTTATCTAACTAATCCTCCAAAAATCAAAACTTTAACAAACTCGCACACAAAAACACCCATAAAACAATAAATTCAATATCCTTCACATAATGATGCACATACCTACGGTTTTAGTTTCAAATTTTCCCCCAGAAAATGAAGAAAAGAAACCATGATCACTAAAACGACGAAGCATACAGAATAAAACCTTTTCCATTTCTCTGACCATACAACAAAAACCCACAACAAATAACAAGAAAAAGGATCATATCACAGCTTTAAAAAGAAAAAAAAAAGAATCTTGAAAAAGTTAAAAGATAAAGCTAGCATTTTTTTCTCATTTACCTGAATATTAGTACTGGCTAACTCGTTCTTGGCAGAGATTCCGAGTTAAGTAATTCAGAGCATTTCTGGGAAGAGCGAGAAAAGAGAGAGAGAGAGAGAGAGAGAGAGAGAGAGGTGGAAGTGGAGAAGGAGTTCCCAGTATTACAACTCTGCTCTACTTACGTTCATTATATTTCCTTCAGTTGAATCTTTTGATTTAATTGTGCTTTTAATTTCTTTGAAATTTATTCAAAACTTCCTTCTTAATTAAGTGCCCCTTTTCTTTTTTTGTTTTTTTCTTGAAAAGAGGAATGCAAAAGTTTGGAAATATGACGTGGCTACAATGTCATTACACCGTTTGTGCTTTTCATGCGTGTAATTCCACTTCCTCAATATTCTCCTTTCTTCTTTTTATTCCTTAACATTCTCCTCCTTCTTTTCTTATCCTTTGCCAAGGATATATATATATATATATATATATATATATATATATATATATATATATATATATATATATATTTTTTTTTTTTTTTTTGGGTTCTTTATATATATGTATATATATCTTTGGTTAGAGACCAAAATAAAAGTTTCATTTTTATTCACCTTTTGGGTTAAATATGTGTGTTTAATTATCTTTCATTATGGAAATGCAAAAGTAAATTCATATGTATCAAATTATCTTTCATTATTTTTTTCCCTTTTATTGTGTATGTTATGAACAAAAACTCGATGGATGTTTTACAATGTTGTATATATTGGGATCTTTTTTATAAGTGGTTAGAGACCAAAATAAAAGTTTTCTTTTATTCTATTCATCTTTTGGGCTAAATATGTGTGTTTAATTATCATGCATTATGGAAATGCAAAAGAAAAATCATTTGCATTGCATTAGTGTTGTCTTTTTATTTGAAAAATGTTATTTTTTCCCTTTTATTGTGTATGTTATTTACAAAAATAGACGTTTTAGAATGTCATTTAAAAACAATTTACTGTCTAAATATTTACGTGTGGAAGTTACTAGAAATTAATTCACACAGAATATTCTAATATTGAATACATTATTCTACATATATATTATGTTACCTTACGCACATTTACAATTTTTCACTATATTCTTCTTTCTTTTAAGGAAATAAATTGTTTTTTTTTTCAAATTAAAGCTACTATTACAATTAAAATTCACAATTGAAATTTTTGTCTCACACAAAGGGAGTACCTTGACGTACACTTGTTATTTTTGGACCGTCCAAAGATGGCACTGTCCTGAAGTTACCACATTGGCCCAGGCAACAGCAGCGACAAGGCCCAACAGATATTGTCTTTGGTTTTAACAATTCGTCTGGATATGTTGTCCTTTTTAATCAGTAAGGCCCCCACTTGGTGGCAGCTGTTAGCCACCACCTGCTGGTGGGTTCATGGGCCCCCATGGACTAGTGGGTACCACAAGTCCATTGTTGGACTACCTGCTTTAACCTATTAGCCTAATGGGCGCAAGCGGGCTTACATCGTTTTTGTTTTTATTTTTTATGTTTAAAGGGGGATTTCAAGCTTTATAAAGAAAGGAAAAATAGGTACCTAGTTAATGTTCTATCAGTTGAAATGAGTTTGTTGGACATTGCATAAGTGAAAATGAAAAAGAATATGACGTTTGCTGCTGCGGGTGTTTTTGATAAAAAAAAGTATTTTTGAAACGTTTTGTGAACGTCATCTCATACAATTAGGAGTGAAAATTTTGGTGTGAAAAATGTTTTTAGCAAAAGTTCAAAATTGATGTTTTTAGAATAGTTTTTTAGTAGTTTAAAAAATAAAATATTAAATTTGTTCATTTTATCCTATATTATGAACTAAATAAAGAGATAAATATATTTAAAATTTTTCAAATTATGCATTATCCAATACAATAAGTGCTTATTAAACTGTATCTAAACAATATATTTAAAAACACTTAAATACCGAACAAGTTCTTTTATCAAAAGCTCTACGTGAAGTACTTTATAATAAACTACTGACCAACCCTAAAAATAGTTTGTCACCAGTGAGTCTTGTGTTCATTTGCCCCAATTACTGATTATGTAATGACTTAAAGAGTGTAGCAATTCAGCAGTCCTTCAATCTTTCTCTGAAATCGAGTTTTGATTTGCTGAAAATGGTTTTGTCCTTCTTTAATTAGATCTAAATGCAAAAAAAAAAAAGGTTGTATACCGTTCTAACCTGAACAAGAGGTTGCTAATGACACAAGTGTCTTCTATTCAGAAGTCCAACAAGGTAAACAGCATGTGCTACGACCATGAACATGCACTCAACAGCATGTGCAGTGACCATGAACCTGTACTTACGTCACAAGCTGCACGCTTACTGGACTTGAGCAGATCAACACTAGAAATATGGATACAGAGAGAGATGATGGACTGGAAATTGTATATTTTCTATTCATGGCATTGAAAGCCTATCGCTCTGCTCAAGAAATAAAATTAAAGGTTGTGTTTGGATTGCATTTTCCATGATTTTTCATGGGAAAATTACTGTAGCAATTTGATGTATGTGAGGAAAAAAGGTAATAGGGAAATGTGATCACGGAAAACGACGTAATTTTCCGACGAAAAATCGCAATCCAAACAAGGCAACTTGCCTCGTTTATTATGGGTTGTTTGGCAGAAGCCAACGGTGATGATTTCACTGATCCAGGATTAGAAGCATGGTTCAAAGTCTCGGTCGAGACCGAGATGACTCGGCTGAATTGTCATCGGAACGGATCCCATTCGATATAATATCGGGACTAAATGACTCCGAAATACTTGACTCGTCGAGAACTCAGTCGAGTTACTGAGAACTCAGCCAAGAAATCTCCGATAAGGATAGTCTCGGTTGAGTCGGTTCGAGTCATTCCTGGTCAACTTGTAAATTTATATTTTACAGATATTCTTTTGCTAATTTTTTTATTATTTTTGTTTAGCATATTTTTGAATATTATTCATAATTTTTAGAATATTAAATGTTGCAAAATTTACGTTTCGCCTCGACCATGACTGGTATGCCGAAATCGATGTGGAATGGTCCGGGCCTCGACCGCAACTTTGAACCATAATTAGAAGTCTATATGTATTGTGAATTATAGTTTGTCCCTTGGTTCAGTTCAGACTTCAAACTTCAGATACTAGAATTAGAATCTCGAGTGCAAAATGCTGGCGGGATAGGTAGAGTCAGAATTAATTTATGGACTAGGGGAATTTTTAGCAAGAGATAGAATGTTCTATGTACTAATATGAGGGCATATCCTGAAACTGATGAAACAAGAAGAAAACAGAAGTATAAATGCTACTCAGTCGAATGTTTTTCTTCTAAATATCAAAATGGCCTGCTAATTTATAATCTGATATGGTAAAAACTTGGGGGGATACATTGTATGAACTACTGGATTAGCTGGGGCAGAACATCTGGTAGAGCATGGGAAGATCCCAGAAAGAATCGTTACAATCATGAACATTCTCCCAATATTCACTCACACCATTCATTGCATACAGGGATGCAGATATCTGTCTCTGAACCTTCATATGTTCGAAGTCTGGAATCTGATGATGGTATTGAGTTTGATGATCACTCATCATCTCGGATGTATCTTTTTTGGGCAATTCAAAACCTGCATCCTGTTGACCTAAAAGAATCCTATCAAAATCGGATGCAAATGTTGAAATTAAGCTGCCATCACGGCCGGTGGTATAATCAAACTGATCAGAAGATGATGCCGGTTGATATCCTCCTGCAGCCATGAAGTAGCTCAAGTCCGGCTTATATGCATCATCAAACAGCTTTGTCTGCGCTTGAATTGTCGTGAGAACAGCTGCAGAGTTATCATTATTGTTGCTGCTGCTGCTGCTAAAACTACTTCCACTAGCACTACTCTGAGAAGTACTGCTGCTGCTACTAGTACGCGAAATGGTTCTGGAACTGCTCTCTGTGGCTGTCTTGTTGGAGGCTGTGGAAGCGAGAGAGGCGATTTTGTTGAGACGCCCTTTCTTCTGATTGAGGAGGTTTCTGATCTTCAAGGACAGAGCTGGATTGCAAGGAACATGATTCATGAAATTGGTTCGAGTATTCGAGCCTCGGAGAAGGCAAGCAGCCTCATCATAAGCTTGAGCAGCTTCTTCAGCTGTGTCAAATGTCCCGAGCCACATCCTGATCTTCTGAGTAGTGTTCTTGATCTCTGCTACCCATTTGCCTGATGGCCTCTGTCTCACCCCAACAAACTTCCTTTTGCTGCTGCTACCTCTGTTTCTATCCACCATATACGTGCTTTGTTTTTGGAATTGAAGTTCCATTTTCCTCCCCGCCCAAGAGAACAAGCTCAATCAGCTATAAAATTTTGTCAAAGTACAAAAAAGAAGTAAATAGACAGAGGAGCCTTGAGTATGCTCCTTGATTCTTCACAAATGGAGACGACAGAGACTTATATAGTCATGACATTAGTGGGCAACCTCGTCTGCTTTTGTTGTCTGTTTATAAAATTCAATTTGTTCTTTTATAAATGTTTGACTGATTTTTCAATGAAAAGGGTTCGGACAATGTCAATCAACCATGACTGGTTAGCATGACCAATGCTCGCACACATATTATCACACAGCTCTCTGGAAATGTTTATTTGCTTTTGGTATTATTTGCCTGATCTCCTGCAGGGCATGCTTGCACATTTATGCCTAACACGTTCTTTCTTTAGGTTCTTAGCAAAACTGGCAGGATTTATCAACTACTCCAACAAACAAATCTCCCTTGTTTTTATATCGGTGGAGCAACACACACACACCTACCTGCCAATCATTAGTTGCATCCATGGTTCGCCGTCACGGATCGCGGTCGCGTCACGGTCTCGGTTGTTCCATATCCGTCGCGGCATATCGATTGAATATCGGGTGATACGCACATTATAGCATATAAAGTTTCCAAAAATTTTGAAAAAATTACTAAAATTAGAAAATACCAAAAAAGGTATAATTTGAAAAAATATCCGAGTCAACTCCGAATTGACTCGGATATATCGGCTGATGACATGCATCATGAATTCGAATCGGCCAATATCGGTCGAGTCAGAGCGAGTCGCCGTGGATACAATAATATCCACGATTAGGAGATCGGTATCATAGCGGTCCTCTCTGTTCCGGTTACGAATTGGCCAATACGTATCGGTATCGGCTGATATTGCTAATCATGGTTGCATCAGTTTAAATATTAAACAGGTTCTTTTGCCAAGGATTACAAGTCAAAATGATAATTCAATCAGAAGAGCAACAGAGAATAGGCTATAGGAGTGAAATGAAACCATTTGACCATGTTTCTCTGGCTGCAAAGTATTAGTATTTCATTTTCCTCGCTGGCAGCACTCGCAAGAAAGAATCCAATACAGGAGAATTGACTTCATCATCACCGTGATTGCAAGATAATTCTCCGAACTTTAATAGTTAAAATGCAGCAGCACTGTTAATAGATAGATATATACCAGAAACAAATGGAAGTCCCCATGAGATTAATTTTCAAAATACAATAAGCTCAATTGGACAAATCTCGAGCATGGTATCTCCACCTGGCAATTTCAAATTCAAGAAAGCCCCCAAAATGCCATCCATCATACACAGCAAAGCAAAGATGGTGCAAAAGATAAAGGCAAGAAACCCTTGAATTATGAGCAGCAAGTCAAAGATGGCCCCTCCTCTCAAGCATATTCGAGAACAAAATACAAATTTGTTCTCTCTTATTCACCCTCACTTTGGTCAACTTTGAACCTGTCTAAGCAGCAAAGTAGCAATCACGGTAGAGGGCCTGCCCCCCCATTATATTCCTTTTCTTTTTGGTTCATTTCTTTTTTGAAATGTTTAGGCGTCAGGCAAGGCTGCCATTTGGATGCACGCCAGGCATCTGCCCCTTGGATAAGAACTACTTACTAGTAAAACAAACACAAGTCCTTTTTTTGTCTTACGTTTTCAAGAATCGAATTAAAGCACGCTGCTGCTTAGCCTTTCGTTCGAATCTTTTTCATCAATACCTGACAAAGGTTAACTTTACCGCTTGCATCATTGGTTTTTGTACATGTAGTAGTATTAATCGACAAAAATGCTGATTAATTAAGAAAGCCTTGTGGGGTGATCATCTCCTCCTTCTCCTCCTCCAAAAGGAAGGGCCCTCTGAGTGGTTGGAATAGTTACAGGAGAACTCAAAAATGACTTTGTATTCTGAATCTGGGATCTAGTAGTAATTAGTATTCAATAATCCATCCTTCCTAGTTCAGCCACCGACAATATGAAGCAATGCCGATGGAGGGCAGCAAGAGATTCATTTTTTTTACACAGTGAATTAACCATCACATAACACTACTACCTATTGTTATGATACAAGGGAATTTTTTTTTTTTTTAAAGGAGGGATCAGATTAACTTCTAGCTAAGAGTTGGTTTACCAGGCAAATGGAAGGTGCAGCTTGGAATTGGTTTCTCCTCTATTAACTGATCTAATTCATTGTCTCAATCAAAGATAAACGCTAGTATCATTCAAGACTAGTGTCTTAAGGCATGGTTAAATTCTTCTTGTTCCCCATACTGCTGTGAAAAGCTCAAGGAGTTAAATTTATGAGAATTGCAATCCTTTCATATAATAAAGAACAAACAATGGGGTGTATTGTATAGTTATCTGCCTATGTTATATATCGACCATTAAGTTGCAGATAAGACACATTTAACCTCAATTCTTGGGCAGAAACCAAAATACATTCCAAACTAGTAGGAACCATGGTTCAAAGACTTGGCTAAGTCGTGACTGGAATGGGATTTTTCGATTTGATATCCGGATGAGATGACTCCTAGATAATAAATCACTGATAATTCGGTCGAGTCACTAAAAACTTGACCAAGACATCTTCGAGACGGATAGAAACAGCGAGTCGCCCTAAGTCATCTCGAATTAATTTGAATTATTATTATTTTTGTTAATTTTTTATTATTTTTGTTTATCATATTTTTTTACAATTTTTAGAATATTAAATATTTCAAAAATTTACGTCTCGCTGAAACCACGACTAGTATGCCGAAACCAATGTGAAACGGTCCGGATCACGATCGCGACCGTGACTTTGAACTATGGTAGGAACATAACTTGTGGATTTCTTGGTTAAAAAACTGCACGAGATGTTTATGACTGACCAAGAAGTTAATAGCAGTAGTATTACTGCTTGCTGTTCACGAGAATAAATGTTTCCTAAAACATCAACTGCATTAGATTATCCATACATACAAGATAAGCTGATAAGCATCAAGTTAGTAAAGATACATAGCAGGCAGCTTGGCCTTGAATGGAATCTATTTCCTTACAAGCTGACAAAAATTACCTTTTTGGCTGGCATCATTTGTTGCTGCGTTAGTCCGCAGATAAACATAACATAGTGATTAATTACTATGCAAGAACATTAATGTGGATGTGATCGTCCCCTCACCTAAAAAAATAAAGGGCGATGGCTGGTAGAAATTGGGTTTTTAATTATGGGTGCTTGATTAGAACAATGACGTTGTTTTGAATAACTAATTCACAAGTTGTCCTGCCCCCTACTTCCTAGTCCTGAGACAATCAATTTTCTTTTCTTTCAGCATAATTCTAAGTCATCCAAAACAACACTTCTTGGCATATATATATATAACAAGGCATCTACTACGCAAATAAATTTTGCTTTCTTTTTTTTTTTTTTTGACACACAAGAAACCTAAGCTTGACGTTCAGTTTAACCTTGGCAAAGTTGGATTTCCCTCGAAACTTAAGAGTAGGGAAAAGCTGAATTAAGATTGAGCAGGATAATTGGGAGTTGTCTACATCTTCCCGCGTTACCACTACTACTACGTGCCTTCTAAGGACACTCTTGATGACAAAAACTTTTTTAAGTAATGGAGTATCATCTAGCTACGCTATGTAACGGAGTTCTTCTTATCCATAAAGTTTTTGTTTAGACAGAGAAGATGTCTATCCAAGTAATCACCAAGAACTTGTACCTCCCCTTCCCACCCACACCCCACTCCCCCCCCCCCCCCCCCCCCCCCAAAAAAAAAAAAACCCCCAAATGGAATTATTTGGAATCCATTTTACTCGATTACTGGTGTAGGCTTCATCTAGAAGTAGAACCCAGGCATCATACTTTTTCTTAACTGGAGTGGAGCAAGAGTCAGCAAATTTGGCTGCATACTCTATTCTTTAGCTTTTTCATAGAATCTCTTTCCTTACAAGCTGACAAATGTTGGCTTACCATAGAAAAGTGTAAATGTCAACATCCTCTTGATGGGATCATCATTGAGCACCGGTGGTTGGGCACCCTGATGACGGCAAGACCCTTCACAATACAGTGAATATTCGGTCGTCTGTTCCTCCAAGTTGCGGCCTGGAGGAGCGAACAATATCTCCACAACCAGAAGAGAAAAGTTTTATCACAAAAAATCTTCCAGTTCTGACGAAACTTCGATACATCAAACTCTAATGCAGTCGTTCGCACCCCAACCCTGTAATATACATTCCCTCATCCAACAATCAACCAAGTGTGGTGGATTTTGGATTTCTAGCCCGAGTGCTGGGAGTAAAAGTTAGTTGATTCCTACGAACGGATCAAAAGCAATAAGCTGGTACCATATGTTTTTTCAAATGGTTGCAACGGCTGACCATATTCTAAGAGTAAAACTGTAACATGTATCAGAGACGGTACACCACGATCTACAATATAGTCTGATTCTGGTACAGACTCGAAGCAATTGATTGACAAAATGGATGTTCAAAGCAAATCAATGGTCCATCCAAGAATAAAACTGACAATATGGTAAACCACGCATTATCTATTTGCTTTCAAACATAATCATTCAATCAAATGATCAATCAATCAACAAAGACAAACACGTCCGGAATATGAAATACAAAAAAGAAAACAAGCAGTGATAAGATGAGGAATGGTACACAATACGATTGGATTGATATCAAAACAACAAAAGAATATAACCATTTATAATGAATTCCATGTATTTGATTGACAATCAACAACATGAAGAACAAGTGGACCCGACCAAAACTGTGACAAGAATTGTCATACTGACAATTCTTACATCCCCTGCTTAAAACAAAATCTCAAGCCACAATGACCAAACCTCCCCTCCTACCAAGTCAAACTGTAACACTCGATATACACATTCTACAGGAAAAAGGTCTGTACTTTACTCGCATAGCTTCACACTCTGACCAGGCAACCAACATGAGGTCGATGCATAATTTCATGCAAAATTGAATGCGGTTGAACATTTATGGCATGCAAAGAATTGAGGAAAAATATGATTTGACACAAGGCAACCCCAAAGCCATGAACAATAGTTCTACTGTCAGCCAACTTGCTATGATGACAGGATGGATTGCAAAGCTAGCTGCTGCTGAGGCTGCAAAGATGACCAAGTTGATGCCAGGTCGGAAGGAGGCAGCGTCTGTTGAAGCTGCCTCAATAAATTAACCATTCTACTTGCAGTTTGCTCTGTAGCAAGGTCCTTCCCCGCACAGAGAACCTGCAGCACAAGTAAATAGGAATCACAGAATATCCCGAATGCGGCATGCATAAAGTGTCTGAGGTCACCACAAGCATTACGGAAGAGATTAAAAGTTGTTCCTAATTTTCAGATTCCATACTCTACAATAATGAAAATATAAAGCAGGCCACTTGAAACTTTCCATGCCTATGCATTCAATTGAACACCACAGAAGCGTGCACTCACTTCTCACCCCAACCACAAACATAAACCAGTCAAACCATTCCCGCAGCACACCTCCAATTCACTGTGCCACCTTCAGTAACATACCACAATTATCTGTCAAACTCACCAACCACCTTATGATCCGCCACCAAGATACCCCAAACTACTGCAACTACCCTCAAAAAGATGAGGCTACAAGACAAGACAAATGCGCATATGATTCTTCAGACGTAATGTAACTGCAATCTGGTGAGTACCAGACAGGCAACTTGTACAGAATAAGAGCAAGTTTGTCAGTGATCAGTGAGCCCTTTTTCCTTCTTTTCATGCAGGAAGACACGGATCATTGGTAAAATATAGAGGAAAATAATAGCTGTTGAAAAAAACCAAAGAAGACATGAAAAAAACCAAAGAAGACATCATTTAAACTGCTATGGGAACGAAAAGATTTCCTGGTGGTGGTGAGGTGCATTTGCAACTCGACGACCATAGCTCATGGCTTCTTTCTCAGCCAGTCTCTGAATAAAAGATTCAACTCATCCAACATCATGATAACCCTCCATACAAGTGGAAAGAGAAATTAAACACAGTTGCATGCCAGAAGATGAAATAAGAAAGCAGCCTTTTGGATGAAATGGACACTAATGGTAGGGATCACAAGTCAAGACACATTCCTTTACACAGCTTTAGCATCATCCAAATGTATATTGGACATATAGTGCTCAAATTGGAAGTAAAATGAATAATTGAAAGTACAAAACCAACCTCAGCGAACACTGAAACAATTTTAGGCAAATATTGATTGTTGGGACCTAGAAGTTCCCTGTCTGATCTGCAGGAGGAAAAGTGACAAGTCATTTGACATTTACTAAGCTGGGAAAGTGGAGGAGGAAAAGATCACAAATTAATTTAACAGCATGAATAACACAACAAAATCTAAATCCCTTGCCTTTCAACCATTGAACAAAGCTGTTCGTGAACAACTTTAGCTTCAATTAGATCCCCTTTTATTGGCAAACAGCTCAGCCATGCAGGAACAACCTGGAAAGAATGAATAAGTGGTAAAAATTGTAGGAAAAGAAATATTGAATTTCTGGGCTGCAAGCACACCCTAAGCCAGTGTGGATCTGGAAGAGAATTTGATTGTTAATTATTATTATTGTTCTTATTTACCTAGGTGGAAAAGGTAGTCTTTCTTTCAGGCAGAAAAGTAAACAGACAACAACAAAGTCAACTGTAGCTTTTTGACATATCAACCTATAGGAGTTTCCAAATTCAATTAAGCAACAAGAGTTGTTGAAATTGCTTATAGACTAAACTTTAAAGAAGTTGGTGCTTGACACGCTTAATTAGTAACCTTCAAGACACAGTATCATACTTTTTCTCTGAAATTATCTGCAGAAAACAACATTCCATAAAACACAATCATTAAATTCTACCCGCTACTTTGAGCCTAATTAACTTAAAATATCATCATCCTCTAAAGCATGCAAACATCCTCATTCATTTGTCCCTTTTTGTCTTCTTTTTGCCCCCTTATATGTGTGTGTGTATATATATATACACTTCTTTATGATTAAGCAGGGACAAACAAAGGATGGCGAGAAAATGAAGCATGCAGACCTGAGCCGAGTCGATACTATCTCGATGAAACTGGCATATCTTCCCAAGTGCAGAAACAGCATTGTCGTATGCCATCACATTATCAGGCTGATGGGCATCAGGATGCCGTATGACCACATTTAACCTTGATAAAGCCTCTGGATGAAGTCAAATCAACAAATCAATGACATTTAGCAGCCAGTCATAAACCAACAAAAGCCAAAAGGAAACGGACCATATCACGTCAAAGTCCAGAAATATACCTCCAACAAGAGGTTTGAAAACAGTGCCACCAAACTCTGCACATACGCCAAGTCCATAAACAGCAGCCTGTGTACATCAAAAACACGGTTCAGAGACTAGTAGAAAAGCAACTTCAAAAGTATTCTATAGAATGGCAACCCACGTATCCTAAAAACTACAATAGCATGTAATGAACCAAATATCCCAAAAGAGGACTTGGAAGTTATTTTCTACAAATTGTACCATATTTCTACGAACCTGTCTAACATCTGAGTTATCATCATTACAAGCTTCCAAAAGGAACGGAAGATGTGTGTCATAGTACCTGGTTGACATGCTCAGAGACAATGAAATTTGATGCCTGTCATAAGCAAGAGTAAATTAAAATACAATTTGCAGATTGGACACATACTTCAAAGCTGCTTCACGGCACTGTTCTGCAACATCATCAAAGATGCAAATTGCTATCCTTCTCTCTTCAGGAGTTTTATCCTTTCCCTGCATTAGAAGAGCGCACACAAATTTTGTATTCACTCTATGTCATGGAAGGCAGCTGTAAAAATGTAAAGCAGCTGGAAAAATGTTGTATTCAGTCTATGTCATGGAACAACCTCCATTTAGAACAAACACCCTTCTCTTAGAACCTCCCATTGTGTGTGTATGTGTTTCTTCTTATGTAAATTAGCTATCATTAGCCTCCATCGCTTACACCAGAACTTGACAAATTTCCAGCAAAATGGTGGCAATAAGTGATTTTACAACCTTAAACTCCTTAATTTGTAACTAATCTAACTCCAACACAAAGGACAATCATTATCTCCTTTGTATATTCATCACTTAAAGGTGATAATACCCACTAACCCAAGTATATTTGCATTTGGATTTCTTCAACCCAAAAAAAAAAACATATATGAAGGGGCTATCACGATAGCCAAATGGATGAATGCCAGAGATTTGACTCTTGATGCACATCCCACAGGGTACTTTTAATACAACAACTAAAAACTTCTGATTCTTCACTCGCTAACTCTTTTTTCAAATAAACTAATCTACTAAAAGCTAAAAGGCGCTAAAATAAAAAACAGATGAGGTAAAAGTTCTGCATCTCATCTGAAAATTTCACCATATTCCCAACAATTAGGAGTTGAAGAAGTCACGAGGCAAAACTTACCCACATAGGCATTAAATATGATGTCAACTCGTCAAAGAAAGGCAAGAAAGAAGCCTTAAATGTCTTGATCATTGTTCCCAAGATTTCACCAATCTGAACAACAATGATGAAAGAGATGATCAAACGATTACGGCAAAAGGTAATTTTGTGCCAATTACATCTCAACACAACCAAAGAAGGGAAAGACAAACCTGATCAAACACTTCCTCTTCTTGCTCGTTCTCCTCCTTGAGCAATTCTCCTTCTTCTGCATCAAAATCTTCAGCTTTAGCTCTCTCTGCTCGTTCTCTTTTTCTACTTGAGCTTGCCGTGATCACCTGTTTTATCTCCTCCACAATGCTTCGGACTTGGTTTTCATCAAGAAGGGGTCCAGAAATCTAAAAACAAAGTTAAAAAAGCAAATTACAGGCTCTTCTAAACTCCCAAGAGAGATTCAGATACCTCAAAAAGAAAGAAGAGAATCAATTCAGAAATAATCTCCACATGCAACCCCCTTTTCCCTCCCTATTTTTTCTTTTATCTGTTTCAACCTTCCTTTCAGCATTCTTATCTCTCCCATACAAGCAGACATAGAGAAGAATTACCAGTCGTGCTTGCTCTGATTTGTTATTTGACTAGGTCAACTACTTGCAATGACACAATTAATTACTCAACACCTAGCTGATTTACATGCTAGGCCAAAAACAGGAGCATCAAGTAAAATAGGACTTATATCCAAGTGTTTTCAAAATCTCATAGGACAAGATCTGAAGATGCATATAAGTAAAATGACAAGAAATGAAGGCATAAGACACAGAAAAAAGCCATTCCAGCTCATGCAGATCAATCACGCAAGGAAACAGAAAGATGAATAGCAGTAGTAAGTAATCACAATAACCAAAATGGAGAAAATTTAAAAGTGATACTACAGCTAAGGACAGTTGCAATCAGGTATAACTGTTTATTCTACTAGCTGAAATCACAGGAAAAGATACATACGATAAGGAATCTACTGCCAACTGCAAAAATCCAATGTAACATAAACATCAACAAGAACACAGACCAACCTGGAGGCATTCATTCAGTGCATCCAACATATTTGCACAAATTTCCGTATCAGGCTCCTGCACAACTTGCAAAAAATACATCTCAGTATCCCACACGAAGCATTATAGAGATACAAGGATGTCAAAATAGAAGAATTTACAACTAAAACCACCTTATGCAAAGCCTCCACCAAAGCTGGCACTATATAGTCAGATAACTGTTTGACATATGTTTCATTACGACCTGAAGCAATCCCTTTCTCCACAGCCAATTTTGCAGAGCGCAACAGCTCAGGCATGGCTGCAACAAATGATTATATTTCAAAGAGCATGAAACTTTTAATTAGCAAAGCAACACAAGAAAATGGAAGGATAAATAGAATGCAAAATTTCGAATATCCATGAAATAACAATCTCTGACAGTAATTCATTTCACCTGAAACAGCGGCTTTCCTGACTTCCTCATGAAAATAAAATTTTAGAAGCGGAACTAAAGTTGGAGCAACCTGTTTAACAAAAAGACCAGTAAGAGCACCATTAGCACTGAACAGTTTCAACAGATAAAAACCTAAACTAAAACATTGAACACGTACCTGATCAATCCACGGATAGAAACCTTCCTTCAGCTCATCAGCATAACAACATAGCATGTTACAAGCAGTAGCTTTCTCCTCTAGGACACTAGTCTTGATCCCTATCCTTTTGTCCCCAAGGGTAATGGTCTCCATACTACAAGACAAAAAAACTGTGTGAGATCCAGAGCCTTCCAAGTAACAAAAAGCCTTAAGCAACTTTAAAAGACACCTTGAGAGTGCAATACCAATGAGAAAAAGCATTATAATTGCCAAGATTCCAAAGCAGGTGCAAGTAGAAAACGCAAGTATTTATATTCATAACAGACCAACGAACGTAGGCAAGAACTGTCCATTCAAATACCTTGCAATAATTTAATCCCAAACATGCCTTTGTTTGCCAGACTAATTAAGTAACCATAAAACATTTTTAAAAAAAAAGGGACCGATAAAGCCTCTTATTCACCAATCAAGCTGAGCAGCTGCTATTGAACTTTAGTTCGAAGTTTTCAAAAGCTTTCTGAGAGCACAAATATAAATCTCAAGACACTGAACTGACATCCTATGAGGAGTTAGAAGGCTTCTGTGGAGATTGCTTGATGTTTGACATGAAAAGTCAAGTTGGTTACACCGTGGACACAAGTGGGTACAAATTGCTTTGCAAAAATGTAAATTTCCCAGCTCACACCAGATGAGTTACTTGGTAGCATATGACTTCAGACATCTTTAATAAACTAATTCTTTTAGCCGCTTGCAAGCCTCACTTTACACCCATAGGAGTAGCAACAAGAATGGTAGGTTGGCAGCTTCCAAAGGGTTAATAAAGTTAAGTCTGATGAGGCAAACTCAAACTAACACAACCATCCCAGGACCATGGTAAGTTCATATGGAAGAACTCATATCTCTTTTCCTCCTGGAGATGGGGTGAAGACAAACATCAAACCTAGACATGGTTCAAAAGAATCATAACTTTGATAACATTCCACACCTGAGTGCTACAATAAACTTCCCCAATCCAAACATAAGGGATCTTATGCAGCACAACTAGCAAACTACATTATGCTCTAATTCGAGCACTACCACTCAGATAGCAAAACTACCCAAGTTCATAAAAGCTCAATCACAAGAAATAAAGAACATTGACCACAACCAATGCCATCAGAGCTAGATGGACCAATAGATAGAAGAAAAAAATCACAAAGATCAAAATAAAAGCTACCTGCATTGACTGTAATTAACTAATGTTGAAAAAAAGAAAACAGAATTCAAAAATAATGTGAAAATGATTCATCGTCAGGGTGAATTCCAAGAAGAATAAGACCTTTCATCATCAGATTCATCAATTTCGTTATCTGAATCTGCAGATGTTATGGTCACATCAGGCTTAAGTTGAGCTGATTGAAGCAAAGGAGGCATAACTACACTCATGTAAGGAAGAAAATCCTGCCCCAAGCACTTGCAAAGTCGGGCCCATGCCTGCCACAGAGTTATATGCTCATTAGCATTTGAACAAGCTCCAGCGTCTAAAACAGATTAAAGGGAAAGGGAGGATGGTAACATACTTGAAGCATGTAGCTAGTAGTTGGATCATCGGTCTCCATTTGAGATCCTTGCAGAGACATCAGCACTTCCATAACCTTTGCATAATGGAAGATTCAGATGTTATGTTATGTCATGATCATTGAATCAGTTAAAGATAACCCAAATTACATTCCAAAAGATAGTTCAGAAAGCAGCTACAATGACGGCCTCATCTCATTTTTGACAG
This sequence comes from Coffea arabica, assembly GCF_036785885.1. Lineage (NCBI taxonomy): Eukaryota > Viridiplantae > Streptophyta > Magnoliopsida > Gentianales > Rubiaceae > Coffea > Coffea arabica. The sequence continues at coordinate 579,804 of NC_092311.1, forward strand.
GCCAAAGAGTAACAAAAGTGTAATCAAATTTCAATTCAAAAAAAAAATCAAGTGATAGCACTAGTCATAATTAATAACCTGTTAAGTAACATGCGAATTTACCAAGATGCCAGATAAAAGCAACACAATTGTTGCAATACATTCCTAATATTTTATTTACCTGCTTAGCATCATCTCTAAACTTCTCTTTTCCAACAGCCATCCCAACTAAGCTTATGCACTCCATGGCTTTGGCACGAAGCATGCGATTTGACTTGTCGGTGGCATTAACCAATATGGCTTTCAAGTAAGGCATGACTGCATCATAGTATTTTTGGAAATGCTCCTGTAATTACGCACATTCATCAGACTGCAAAGCAGAAATACTACCAAATCAATGTTCAATTGTAAAAGAAATGATCTTAAGATATGTCTACCTGTGATGAATCAGCAACTGAAGCTAAGGCCGTTAAGGCCCCTTCTTGCACCATTTGTTTTCCATTCTACATTTCAGATAAGAACAAAATAACCAAAAAGTAAATCTTAATATTTTTGTCAAAGTTCTTTTCTAAGCACCAATGAGAACCTTTTTCGCCCTCATACCTGCAGAAGTACGAGCAATTTACTGACAATACCATCCAAGTAAGGTGTTAAAATTTCTGGAGTGCAGTTTTCACTGAAATTGAGCACTGCTGAAGCAGCATGTGCCTGCAAAATTCCCAAACAAATATATTGGAAATACAGCTGCTGTACAAACATCACTTTGATACATTAATTCGAGTATTAAGCAGTAACTCAAGCAGAATCAAAGCTTTCATCACATGCTTAAATGTCATACGCGAAAAGAGGAAATTCAGAAGAGCTAAAAAAGGTATTTCCTTTGACATGCTATTCAAGATCCTACAACTTATAATTGCGAGGTATAAATATTCCATTCTAGCATTCAAATAAGTGGTTCAAAGTACAAATATTCAACATCCTACAACTTATAATTGCAAGGCATAAATATTCCATTCTAGCATGCAAATAAATGTTCAAAGTAGCTTGGATCTCAGGGACCTAAAAACATTTGCGAACATCATAATATCTCGAGAATATGTACAATTCTAAGAGAGCCAAAGCTTAAAAAAAAAGACGTTTAATTAAAAAACAACTAATAAAGCAAATATCATAGCTGCATGAAGATGTAGAACCATCAAACACTGAAGCATTGACATGGCTAGACCCAAAGGTCACCAAATAAATAGCAAATGCTCCAGAAACAACATTACCCCCCAAGAACAACTTGCATTGTCTAACGGGAATGATAAAATACATATTATCAAACCTGCACTCTGGGATTATGGAAATCATCCATGGCTGCTGCTAGTGCAGGCAGTACACGTTGATGATACTGAACTTGCAAATCTGGGCCTAAATCAGTTGACAGCTGGCCAATTGCATTGATAGCTGCCCATCTCACCCGAGGGTGAGGATCTTGGAATGAATTCAAGACCATATTCAGTACATCCCCCAAATTCTTAATCATAACCTGCAATGTAAAGAAAAAATGTCAAATCAGAGAAGAATTCCATACCATTCCCGCTGCATAGCAGCTGGTAATACATGAACAGAATGCAGAATTAATCTAAATGATACACAAACAAAGCTGTCGATAAAGGTCAAATTTTTAAACAGTGCAATTAACGGCTGCAAGAACAAAAGTTCACCTTAAGAAAAAGAATACAAAATCACACGTCTAAGCAATTACTAACTAATAAAACAAACCATTCGTGTTGGTGATTGTGCAAGACGACAACAAATAAGGGGCCAAGAACAATGTACGCATCAACATCTCAATTAGCAAATACCACCCAACAACTGAAAAATAAGCAAGCTACATATTCAGCCTTCTAAAGTAAGTAGACAGCACTACATGAACTCACTCGCAAGGTCTTACCTTCGAGCAGCCCTCAGCAATTTGGGCAAGAGCAATAAGTGCAGCATGATGCTTCTGCCATTCAGGAGCAGCCAAATATACCGGCAACTGCTCAGAAGCAACAGGGACGATAGTATTTCCACCCAGCGCAATTGATAGTCTATCCAAACACTCCTGTCCAACGCTATAGTTACTGGTCTCCCCAGCATCCTCATTCTCTGCGTCCGCGGTGTGCCAAGCTGGATCGTCCTCAACATCCAACAGCATCTTCATCAAAATGGCAAACAACCTGCTAATAAACTGTGGCAACTTCCTCATCATCCCCGGAGCTCTTTCCCTGGCCTCAGCCAAAGTAATCACGAATTCAATCGCCAAATGCCTCGTACCCTCTTCCAAGGTCTCGGCTTCGGCAATCTGCAACATGGATCCCACAACATCCACCAACTGCCTCCTCAAAAACCTGGGCTCGGTCCCAGCTAACTCGATCAACAACTCCAGCGCCTCTTGAGCAGTAGCCTCCTGCGCCCCGTTCAAAGCCTCGGTCAACGTTCTCATCATGGCAGGGAGTAAATCCTGAAACCTGTCCCGATCACTAGCGCTATTCAAGCACTGGATGAAATTAATCACAGCGCTCAACGCCGCAATCCTCACATCCGAACTGGCCGAATGATTCAAAACCTGCAGAAAAACGGCGTGCAAGTCCTTGATATACGGAACGAGCGTGTCCCCTATGTACTGGGCGAGTTGGGAGAAGATCAAAAAGGCGGACTCCTGCAATTTCGCGTCGCTGGAGGTGACGCATTGAAACATGAATGGCAAAATCTCGGGCCATTCGTTATCCGGTAGAATCGACGAGGCCAATTCGGAAATCGTGTCGCACAACTTCTTAATTATGCTCTTAGAATTCTCGTTCTGAATCGATGTCAGGAGCACGGACTTGATGGCGGATTGAGTGGCGGGGGAGAGGCGGGGCCAGATGTAGGAGTCGTCCCGAGTGAGTTGCTTGCGGAGAAGAATAGCGGACATGGCTCGGGCCTCGACGTGGCGAGAAGAAGAGAGAAGCTGAGCGAGTTTGAGAGCCAGGGAGTTGGGATCGGTCTGCTTGATGAGATTGAAGATTGACTCGGCCTGGGATCGTTGCTCGTTGGAGGAGGACATGAGGTGGGAGATTAGGGTTTCGAAGGGGGCAGGGTCTTGGCCGAGAATCGCGGCGAGTTGGGCCTGCTGCATCTGAGTTGACTCGGCAGCCATGGCTCTGCGGAACGAGTTAGGGTTTTTGGGGCAGTGGGGGGTGCAGTTGATGATGATTGAATGGAACGAGAGAATTATGAGTGAGAAATGTGCGGTGTTTTGTGTGAAGTTGAGTGCGTGTTTTGGTGCGTGTGTGCGTGTGAGTGAGTGGAGGCGCGCTCTGTCGTTTTTGTGTTCCTCTTTTTGTTAAATATTTTTTTGGGGCGTGCGATTCGATTGCACACACTCACACGCTCGAATGGGTGCTTATAAGCATGAATTTATAGGCGCGGCTAATGTGAGCGCGCGCTCGTTTCAGCTTCGGAGGAAGGGACGAGAGGGCCACATTTGTGCCTTGTTTGTTTGCTGTTAAGTAGAAAGAAAGAATTAGAGATTAGAAGAAGAGCCACCCACCGGCATGATGCTACTACTACTATTCATATTCATCAAGGAGGGTTTATGCTTTGATTGATTGCTTTCCATTTGATACACTACTATTTGATTTTTCTTATGTTTTCATTCTTGATTTCCATTTTATTCTAAAATTTATTTAGATGGAAAAAAAGATTTACGCACTGTTTGGATTGAATGAAAGGGAAGGAAAGAAAACACATAACATATTTTTTAGAAAATTTTCATTCATTTTGATTGATGTCCCTTCTCTCTATCTCCGTCCACTTTTAGATTGAAAAGTAGGCTGACAAAAAATAACTGAATCTTATCCCCTTTTTTCCCTCCTCAAAAACCAATTTAAACCATCAAAAGCCTTTATCCCTCCGTTTCCTCTTCTTTTCCATTTGATACACTATTTGATTTTCTTTTTCATTCTTGATTTCTATTTTATTCTAAAATTCATTTAGATGGAAAAAAAGATTTAGGCACCGTTTGGATTGAATGAAAGGGAAGGAAAGGAAATGAGAGAACTCTAATGGAAAAGAAATGAAAGGAGAGAAGAGGAAATTTGAGTCAATCTATCTCTGTTTGAATTACAGAAGGAAAGGAAAATGGAATTATGATGCATTAGTTGAATTTTTTTCCATAATTTAAAAGTCTAATTTATAATAACAGAACAGATGTTTGTAGAAAAAATTTTGAAATTTGTATTAATCTTGGTGTCGCATTCTCTCCGTTTCTGTCCCCTTTCGATGAAAAAGTAGGCGGATAAAAGATAACTGAATCTTATCTCTCTTTTTCCCTTCTCAAACACCAAACCAAACCAAACGTCAAAAACCTTTTATCCCTCCGTTTCCTTTTCTTTCCCTTCCATTCTTGCAAAACAAATAGTGCCTTTAGGATTGGAAAGAAAATATTTGATTAAATGAGTGTGAAACTTTAAAAAGAATGAGAGGAGATAAAGTAGGGGGGAAATTGATAATGGTGGGGCTAAACAAAGGGCATGGGTGGGAAGATTCAAGATTAGATGTGATTTTGCGTCATTGGGTGTCATGCAGTAGAAGTGGTAGACTAGTAGTATTGTGCGGATATGGAATTTTAGTAACAAAAGAAGAACTAAATCCGTTTTTTATAACTCGGTTTAATATTTAAATTTAATAGATTCAAATTTTAACATATTTAAGTCGTTTGATAACAAAAAATTAAATATCTGAAGTAATTAAGTGGCACTGAATTTTCTGGACAAAACTTGCTCTCAAAATTAAGTGATAAACTATTCACTTATTACTGAATGTGATATGTACTTAAGTGTATCAGATTTAATACTGAACAATTCAATAATTTAATGAATTCAAACTTTAAATTTCAGGTTTTAGTTTTATCAATCGCACCTGAGAAGAGTCTAAAAGTTTATTATAGTATATATACTATTGACAAGTAAGAGTATTTAGTACTTTTGGAACAGTAGAAGGCTTTTATTTTTATTAGCAAAAAGTCCTTTCTATCTTTTCCAAGTTAAGGAATCAGAAAAGCTATTGAGCCTAGTCCTATTAGCTAATGCAATAGTATAATGTTGCAATGAAATTCAACATTAGGCGTGATTTGGCCATTTGGGTCCTTCTCCATTTTTTTGGGCGAGGGCAAGCTGGCTGAGCTTCTTATTAGGGACAATTAAGTTGGAGGGTATCCTTTCATCATTTCATGTGGGTACAAGGTAGTCTTTATGGTCCAGAATCCCAAGTGGCACAGGACTTTGTTGGGATGGAATTGGAGGGAAATGTTCTCACTGTCTTTTGTTGGCTTTTGAAAGGAGAAACTGAAATAATAAAAAATATTTTTATATTTTATCGTAAACATATTTTTTATTTATTTTTTTATTTCACATACATCAACAAATTATAATATCCATTCAAACGGACTCTAAACCGTTGAAGAAGATGTCATTTATTAATCTCTAAAATCTACTCACTCACTATTTCATTGCCTCATCCAATTAAACCAAAATTCGACATGCTACTTATCAGTAATACTCCTTGTTTACACCATTGAAAGTGTTTATTGATTTGTTTTTTATGAAGATCAAGTGCACAAAGACAATATCAATAATGTTCTCATTGATTTTACAATTGATTGACTTTTAAAAATCTATAAAACCTAAAATTTTATGCTTTTGGCATTGACAAGAATGATTAAAAACCAACCATAATGAATGACGTGGTTTCTAACAAAAGAAACTTTTCACCTATCAAATTTTACCCTACTAAATACTCCATCTGTCCCACTTTGATAGTCGTGATTCTTTTTTCACACAGTTTAAGAAAAAGTAGTTAATTTTGTTAGAACAATCAATTTAGGTAGTTATTTTCCTAAAATACCCTCACATTAATTAGAGTACAACTTTATGGGAACTTGAATTGATGGTAAAAAAAGAATAAACTCTCATTAAATGGGGTAGGTTTATAGTAACAACAACTTACATTGAATAAGAGTATTTTAGAAAAATTAAAATACAACTACATTCTTCAATTGGAAAGTAGACTATAATTTGGGACAGACAAAAAAGAAAAACAAGATTATCAAAGTGGGACGGAGGGAGTATACAACTATCTTGGTTTCAATGCTATTATTCTCTTCTCAGCTCCAAAACATTAAATGTACACAATAATCCAAGCTCCAAACTTGAGGAAAGAACATGATTGTAGTATTAGATTTATACTCTCTTTTCAATTTGTCACTCATTTTCCTTTTTTGTGACAGTAGTATACAACAACTCTTGCTAAATTCTCTTTTCTTTTATGCTCAACATCTGAAGTAGACTCATGAGTACACTTGGGGATGACAATGGAAGTGTGCCAACCCTAAAACCCTTTTGATCACTATAAAGAATTACAGCATAGTTTCATTGTAGCTGGCTTTTTTTTTTTTTTTTTTTTGGCCTCCATTCAACCCAGAAAAAATATACTCCATCTGTCTCACTTTGATAGTCCTGATTCTTTTTTCACACAGTTTAATAAAAAGTAGTTAACTTTGTTGGAACAATCAATTTAGGTAGCTATTTTTCTAAAATAACCTCACATTAATTAGAGTACAACTTTATGAGAATTTGAATTGATGGTAAAAAAAGAATCAACTCTCGTTAAATGGGGTATGTTTATAGTAACAACAACTTACCTTGAATAAAGGTATTTTAGGAAAATTAAAATACAACTACATTTTTCAATTGGAAAGTGGACTACAATTTGTGACAGACGAAAAAGGAAAACAGGACTATCAAAGTGGGACCGAAAGAGTACTATTTTTTTTTAAAAAAATTGTATTCTAAGGTTAGCACGCTCAAGGATATGGCTCAATAAATTGTAAACCAAGGTTAAATGCAGCTAGTGATCCTAATCTCAATTAATAGCGTTGCATGTATTAGCTCAATAATCAGAAGTCAAGGGTTTTGCTATACTAACACTTGCTTGCTGTACAGCAACAAACCAACAACATATCCATAATGGCTAATTACACTTCACCCTCTTATAAATCAATACGTAGCGTTGACCGTGTTAATTAACATATGTTGTTAGTATTTATGATCACTAGCATAGGTTTCTAGACACTTAATTGCCAGGTCAATCCCTTCTTGTTTTCCATCAAAATTTGTATGTAGATTAAAAGCTTAATGTGAGTTGTCTCATTTCATTTTTTCCTTTAATGGAACTCGAGTGATATTAATGCTTAGGGTGCGTTTGATAAAATTAAAGTTTGAAATCGAAAATCTGAATCAATTAAATTATTGAATTATTAAGTATTAAATCTAATACATTTAAGTGCATATCACATTCAGTAAATAGTTTACACTTAATTTTGAGAGCAAATTTTGCCTAAGAAATTTAGTGTCATTTAATTAATTCAGATGTTCAATTTTTGATTATCAAACAGTCTGAATATGTTAAGATCTGATTATCAAACAATCTAAATATGTTAAAATCTAAATCTATTAAGTTTAAGTGTTGAATTAGATTATCAAACGGGGTCTTACTACATTGCATTGTTTTGGTTGCAAACTGACATACAGTTCAAAATTATGCGTAAAATGAGTCAAAAAGGAAGAGAAAGGTAGTACAATTCGCAATTGAACATGTGTGGTCCTATTTCATCCCTCACAATTGGGAATTAATGAGTTGAAATGATACCTAATTCCCAACTACGAGTTGTAAGCCTCTTCAGAGGGTAAAGTCTGGTTAATCTCTGTCAAAACAGAGAACACCATCCCATTTTAGATACCTTACTAACTGGCCCTATGCTGACTTCTAAAAGAGCATATAACTAGGACGTTCATTGTGGGGGGTCAAAAATCCAAGATTGAACAGTCAGTCTGAAGACAATACGAACACCTAATTAGCATCCATACTGAGTCTGTTTAAGAAAAGCTTTATTTTCAGTAGTATAAGCTGCTATTTATCTTCGGAACCCAAAACTTCCCTGAAATGAAGCTGCACAATCTTGTAGAATCTGCTATTTGAACCATTTACCAGTGAAGCTCTTGTGCAATCAGCTCTCCATGGAGATGTTACCCTAGACAGCACACCTCCTTGATCAATATGCTCTTGATAATCCAGCAGGAAACAGCATTCTGATTTCTGAAAGAAATGCAGGGAAGAACTAACATGGATAGAACTCTGACCTTCAAATATGACTAGCATCCTGGCGTGGGTCATTGAATTACAGACAAATCCGTGGTAGCATATTCTAAGTTGAAGAGTTGAGTATTCCGGCTAAGCGTATTTACTGAAATGGCACTGGAACACCCATCTCCTTATTGACGATAGCCATAGCCAAGTACCGCGTACCCATTCCTATAGGTGTCTGCTCATCAGGACCCTCCCAAAATGGGGCTTCACCTTCGCCAACCAAACGCCAGTAGCCTGTCCTCAGGGAATCAGCTTGTTCATCTGTGCAATTCTCTAGCAATGCTTCTACTCGAAAATTAATGCCAAGAGAGCCAAGAAGCTGAGACTGGGTGATTGGGCCATGGACTGTCACATTTTCTGCAAAACATCACCCTATCAGCATTTGCAAACTAGTAATTTTCACATTCTCCGTGTATTTTTGAGGTAGGTTTTTATTTATTTTTTCAGATTTCTATCTCCAAAAGCAAAATAATTTAACTAAAAATCTCAGAAGATGAGAATGAGGTTACCTGAAATTTCCTCAGCAGAGTGCCTTATTGCAGTAAAATCAACATATGCACTGAGATCAGCGGAGCCAGGATTATCCAATATATTGACAAATTTGTGTTTTCGAATTGCCTGCAAAAAGCTATCATGAGTCCTGGAATAATTTTTCCTATATTAGCTAGTGAATCTCAACAGAACAATTGATATTAACATGGGGCACCAGTTTGGAAAGATTCAATAATAAAACAAACCTTATGCAGTAAAAGTCCTAATTTTACACAAAAAAAGAAAATATCAAGCAACTCCGAAGTCCGAAACACAGCTTCAATCAACCAAGTGCGTGTAGAGTGCAATGACAAACCAAGGCAACAACCTGAAGACTGTCTGAGACTATTCCGTTGACTCCATAATCAATGATGAGAGCTGCACCACCATCTGAACCTATTCTTTTAGCAATTGTTTGAGTCAAATCCATTGCTCTTGGGCAAATCTCAATCTGCGAAAGCTTTGCTATTTCTTCAGTCTCAGCCCACTTGCAGCGTTTGATTAAATACAGAGTTGCAGGTGTAGGCCGAGGAGATAAAACAAAATGAAACCTAAACAACAAACCACACACCATTTATCATCAGGAAATTCAACCCTTTTAGTTAAAACTATGCCTACAAAGAAAAGTTGACATGATTCTAAGACTTACGATGAGTTTTCGTCAACATCAATCATTTTCTCATGCCATCCATGAGAAGCTCTCTGCAGACAAATCACAAACAGGGTAAACGTGAAAGGGAATAACAAGATGCAACATAAGATGATCAATTATTTCCCTTTTGGGTTTTTTTTGTTGTTAGTTTATTTCAGATGAGATATGACTGTTACATCAAAAGAACAGCCCTAGAAGATTTGCTCTTCTTGATTCAGAATCCTTCTATGAGTGGATGGAGAACAACAGAGGAACCAAGAGAAAAAACGTCAGAGAATCACAGAAGAACAGAAGAATTGTGTTATCAGCATGAAAGTCCAGAATGGTACCATAATTAATGGAACAGTGTTCTAGTTCCAAAGGCTTATAAGAGAGTTTCAGAAACAAAGCAGCCAAAACTTGATGAGTCCCAAAATTACAAAAATCACATCACATGGCCCCTAAGAAAACTAAATTCTACAACTCAATTAATAAAGTGCAAGAATTCAGTAACCTAAGTTTATTCAACCTACCAGATTTTGCAATTAAATTTTTTCTTAACAGAAGCTCAAATGAAAAATCTATAGTTGCTAAAATTTCCAGCTATGCGTGAAATCTAGAACTTTTCAGCATCAAGTTTCTAAGGTTAGCCCCATTCACATGCATTCACATATAAATGATGCAACAAAATAAGAGAACAAAAGTGTCAAAACAACAGTTCTACTATACACACCTGAAACTGATGAACAGGAAGGGCATCATAGAACTCATGGGCTACAATGATCGTCGGCACTGGAGAAAAAAAAAACATAAAACCATTGCCTGGGTACTTAGTTTCAGGGCTTTTAAAAACATCATCAACACATTAGACTGCCATGACATTGATTCCTAAGCACAGGAGATCTTACAGAAAAAATATGGGCAAGGATTTCCAAACTGAAACTGAACAGCCGTTATGACAAAATTTAGATATACTTCTCAAGCATGTATGCATCAGAAAACATTTCACTGAAAACAGATAATCAAACTGACTGTGCTAAATCGTAAGTAAACTAGGAGACAGGAGAATCAAAAGTAGACATCAATGCCCGAGCACAAAACATAGCACTGTACAACTTCACGTGCACATTGCACAGAAAAAGTCCATTTTGGAGGCATATTGCATTCCAAACAAGTAAATACAGTGAATGAAACATATTAGCAGCAGTCAAGCTCAGCTCCCATCATTGGTATGCCTGTTTATTTTTTTCTTCTCTTTTTTTTTTTAATAATATATCTATCAGATGCAGAGCCCAAAATATCTTCTTACATCCAGTAGGAACCTCCTCCATTGTAGCATGCCAAGATACAGGACTGCCAGTCATAGTACTGACTATTTGTTTCTCCCCATCCTCACCCTCACATTTCAAGGTCTGATACTGGAGTTTCCGCAGCACTGGACTGCATTCAACCATGTGTATGTGCACAGATTCTGTAAAGTTCTTAAACTTGGAAACACCCTACAATTGCAACCTTTTAGAATTCAATAAACAATACCCAACAATTCATCAATGGACCAGCAAAAAACAGCACTCTCTCTTACTCTTAGAAGGTCTGCCAAGAGAGTTCCTCGCCCTGGTCCCAGTTCAACTAAATTCACCTTTTCCGGTCGTCCCATTTGCTCCCAAGCGCACATTACCCATACACTAATCATCTAACATAAGTAGTTTAAGAACAATACTAAATCAGGAAAAAACAGACAACCCATCTTAAAAAACATGCTTTTGACCATATCAAGGTTAAAAAAAAATCACCTCCCCAAACATCTGGCTCACTTCAGGAGAGGTAATAAAATCCCCTTGAGCTCCAAAAACATCCCGGTTAATATAGAAACCAGCTTTTGGGTTCGTCAAGACTTCCTCCATGTACTCCGCCACCGTGATGGGTCCACCCCTGAATTTGATGATTCCTTTTAGATTCTTAACAAGCTCAGAATCAGAAGTCGGGCCATGGGAATGTTCTGCCAAAGTTCGGAAGCCAATTATTTAGGTCATTAAGCTAATTGAAGTAATTCGCATTGAAAATTGTCTAAGCATGTAACAAGCACCAGGTGGCTTATACAAGCCAGAGCGGTCGATGGAGATTTTGGTAGATGGCGACGGAGTGCAGGGAGAGTCTTCCAAGTGTTCGACGCAAGTACTATTAGGAGTGTGTGAATGTGAAGAAGAGGAAGGAGTGGAAGTGGAGCATTGGCGAAATGGGTTATATATGCCCGGTGAAGAAGATGATGGTGCCGCGAGAAGGCGCCGATAATTAGCGGAAGCCTGAGCTGCTACTCTTCTCAACATTTTCTTGTCCTACTCACGGCTGCTGCAGCTACAGAATTCAGGAGGATGCGAAGGTGGGGAAGACGAAATCAGTGGAAAACGAGGTGGGCGGGCAATGGGGGCCTGCACGAGCCGCGCCTCGCGCGTCATATGCTTGTGGAAAATTTTCTTGTGGAAACTCCTCCTCTCTTCTTTTTGTGGTTAAAGATGCCAAAGGACTAATCTCGCCTTACATATGATTACAATCTCTCTTGAGCCATGATTTTAATGTAATAATGTATTCTTCTACACAAACTCGTAAAGACAAATTGTGATAATATATGTTATTTGATTTTGTGATAATGGAAATTCCTCGTAATACTTATCTTAAGAGTTTAGATTTAATTTTTTTTGTCATTCAATTGTACTTTGCATATTATACATTTTCAAGTTAGTATTTATTACTTTAATTGGAAGTCGCCTTTAGATGGGCAAATCAGTGAAGCATCTTGACTCGAATTTGCGAGTAGTTCAATTAAGTATTCGACTCGACCTTAATCAATGCCAAGCTTAAATCAATTTCAAGCTGCTTGATTGAGTTTTCAAGTCAAACTTGAGTATATATATCATGTATTTGAGAGCTCATTGAGCCCTGTCAAGTACTAGGTATAATATTTAATTAATATATTATAAATAATTAAATTACTTTTTTTAATTGATTAATTGCAATATTTACGACTCTAATCGTTTGTCGAGCTTGCTAGAATTCTATTGAGTTGATTTTGGAGCTTCCCAATATTACGTCAAGTCGAGGTTGAATTTCGTTTAAGCAACTCGCTCGAACTTGAGTATTGCTACTAAGTATCGAGTTCAAATTTGAATATGGCAATACACGAACTAGACTAGACTTCATATCACACAGGTCATATATTATTGTAACAACTTTCTCAATACTTGATGATACTTTTTTCATATATTAAATTTTCAAGTTTGAAAGGAAAAAATTCTTTTAAAATAAAATTATAGTTTTTTTTAAATTTTTTTATGATTTGATGTATGTGAAAATGAAAAGATAATTGAAAAGATTAAAAAAGATAATTGAAAAGATCAAAATATGCTCACGTGAGAGAGGCGTGCTATTTTCAATCGGAGAAATGAGCAAATACGAGCATTAGGGCCAAAATGGATCATAATTTAAATATTAGGGACAATTCTAGCTGATTTTAAATGTTAGGGACTAAAAAAGTTTTTTTGGCAAATATTAGGGACCAATTTGACAATTTTCCCTTTCATATATTAAATTTTCAAGTTTCAAGTTTGAAAAGAAAAAATTATTTTAAAATAAAATTATAGTTTTTTAATTTTTTTTTGGTGATTTGATGTTTGTGAAAATGAAAAGATAATTGAAAAGATCAAAAAATAATTGAATTGAAAAAAACGTGTTTATGAGATATGACCACCTATTCAAACAAAACCTAGTACTGCATCTAATTTTGAGAAATTTGAGAATCAAAAACACATGCATGAATGATGTATGCTTAAGGGGCACATTTAATCAAACAGGTAACAAGCAATCCCAGCAGGCGCATCAGTTCCATGCCCGATGCTGCCCACTCCTCTGAGCCGAAGCAGCTTCAGCCCAAACAATAACCAGCCAAGCAACGAAATTGTAAGTACATACGCAACATCATTTGACTCTCATAGATAGAAGTGGAGTGGTTATATATATATTCTTACGGTCTTTCGAATTTTTTTGTTTGGGGTTAAGTTTTCTTTCTTCAAAACTTTCAAAGATTTTTTTCTTCTCGTCTGATAGAAGAAAAGAAGAAAATCCTCCAACTTAGGTCTATTATGCGTATGTCTTCTGGGTGTTATGCTCATATTTTACTGTTATGCTTTGCTTCCTGAGTATGAAATGATGGAATTATCTGGCAATTGAATGCAAACTTCATGCTGCTATAGTTCTGTTCTGCTGATGTTTGGGGACTCTGACCCAAAAGGATTCCTTTTTTAATTTCTCAATGATGTTGGACAATGTTGCTTTCTCATAGCAAGCCATGGTTTTGAACATCAGCCCAAATATGGGTTCCTCTTGAGTTACACAATCTAAATCACTTGCATTTATTCTCTTGAGTATTTTTTTTTGGGGGATTGCATCCCCATGAAGGAAAAAGGTGCAGGGAAGACAAAATTTCGTGCTTTGTTAGTTATATATATGTAAAAGAAAAAAGAATTTTTGAAAGCTGCAAGTGACTGTTGATAGTAATTATGAATAGTTCATTGCTTCAATTGGTTCTGTGACATTACTTTAGCACATTGTTTAGAAAAGCTTGAGACTTTACTGTATTGCATGACTATTTGTGCGAGTAATTTGTGTTTTTTCAACAGATAACCAGGGGAATTGATGAAATAGTAATAGATGCTTAGCAGGTTGTCAAGGCACTATTTTTGCAGCATTTCACCTCAGCCATGGCTCTTTGTGGGCTTGGGGAATCCTGGTGATAAATTCAAGGGAACACGACATAATGTATGTCTGAGGATTTTCTTGTTACGAGAATGATGTATGCTTTTGTTTGTTGGAAGGTCTAACTTTGCCCTACCATTGTTGGATTGAAACAGGTAGGTTTTGAAATGATTGATGCATTTGCAGAGTCAGTAGGGATTCCAATGGACACGGTTCACTGCAAAGCTGTATTTGGAAAAGGCATGTAGCGGTACTTGACTTATGTATACCAAGTGCATGTGTTGTTGTGTTTGAACCTAATTTGCAATAAGCATGCTTTTCATTCCAAGTTTGACAACAGGAGTTGATTAATTGATCTTCAGGTTTTGTAAATGGCATCCCTGTTTTCCTTGCAAAGCCCCAAACATACATGAATCTCAGTGGTGAATCTGTAAGTGATTCAATATTTCCTTTACATCTCCAAGGTTGACAATTTTGAATATGCTTATTATGATAAATTATGTTCCTGTGATAGCTCTAGCTGCTCTTCCATTTTAAGAAATTATATACTATATGAGATAGTAGTTATGTTTGTCCTTCTATTTCTTCCTTTTCTTTTTTTCTGCAAAATTAGTATTATAATTTTCAATCCTTTTCCAAAATCTAGATTGAGCAAATGAATAATGATCAACTAACACACAAGAAAAAAAATAAAAGAACAAAAGAGTGTTAGAGAATTTTTGTTGACTGCCAATGAAATGAACTTTGCTACAATTTGTTGCAACGATGACTTAATCTGGTACTTGTTTTCAGTTTGTGGCAAAAAGTTTCCTTTCTCACATAGTTTATATGTTTTTAGTGTTGTGAAGCATTTTTATTTGCTTTTTAAAGGATAACTCTATTGATAAACTAGTTGGAGATATGGAATATGGTCAAGATCAAAATGTTTCACAGAAAGTGTTTGTCTAAAACTTTTTTTTTTTCCCTTGCTAATTACTTTTTGAGAAAATCTTTTTTTTGTTCGTGTTTTCACTTGATATTGCTCAGCATGCAAACTATTCATTTCAATTTGTTCTGATGATTACTTCCATGTGTCCTTTTTTTTTTTTGGCTCAGAGTGGTCCACTTGCAGCGTATTATAAGCTTCCTCTCAATCGTGTCATTGTGGTAGGTAGCTCAATCTTGACTGATATATGTTTACCTTTGGGTTAAGGGATGTATTGTAAAGACATGTTTTTGGTTGTAGTTTCATGATGACATGAACTTGCCATGTGGCGTACTTCGTCTTCATCACAACGGGGGCCATGGAAGTCATAATGGGTATGAAATAACAACTTTCTGTGTTGATATTGTATAAGATTAGTTTCCATTGTCCTGACAAGTTGTTGTCCTTGTCAACCTCCCTCTCCTAAAGTGATAATAATGTTTTTGATTCTATTTATCTAGTTATGTAATGCAAGTGAAACTTGACTAAACAGCCATTGCATGATCTTGATGGTCACCGACTTCAGTATTTGTTGATCGTATTTTAATTTGCTTGGTTGACAAGATGCACTTCATCTATGGTTTTGGCAGAGGGTTCTTTGCTCCTTCCTGTTCTCTGTATCTTTTCCCTTTCACTGAATTCCCACAAACATGTATTCACCGCTCAAATTGAGCATGCAGCTGGTTGACAAGGAGTTCTTAAAATTTATCCTCTTGGGAGTACATCCAAAAGCTTTGCGTTAGTATCTTCTGAATAAACTGCAATGAAGCAGCCTTAAATTCTTTCTTTCCAATGTTTTATTTTCTTGCCCTATGAGATCTCTCAGTTTCTAACTTGTACAATTTTTTCTGAAAGGTTATTGAAGGAGTCTACTTATCGTTATTTTAACTCTCTTATGAAAATTGAGCTGGCACACAACCCCCTAGTTTCCTTTAGTTGTGCAAACAGCTATTACTCTTTTATACTGCCATCTATCAGGTACACACTAGTTATTTGGAGTGGTTTGTCTTGGGATCAGACATTATTTCACAAAGTTACCTTTTGGAACTGATCAGTTTTTATTTTAATAGCAAACACATGCATAAATGCTTGAGTACATGCATACTCAGATTATGTGGGACTTTGTGGGCTTGCAGAAGATTCGATTTGGTATAGCTGTACAGGAAAACTGAGATTAGTCTGTACTTGTTAACGTTTTATAGGCTTACAGAGGATACTGCCCACCCTCCATTATGAGTAAATTCTAATCGTTCCTATAGAAGGAATTGGTGCCCAGTAGATATCCAGACCTGTCAGTCTTCTCCATTGTTCCTTGCTCTGTATGACAATTACTAGAAGAAGTTAACTCCCCAACACATTGCACAAAGGTAAAAAGCAAAAAGACTAAATCTTGAGCCCCCTGGCTGGAAGTGTTACCAGTGGTACAATTTTTGAAATGGAAGAATGCAATATTGTGCACATGCAAATAAATACACCGGTCACTGTATAGAAATTGGAAATTTTACTTTCAAAATGGTCTCTGTTTTTGTTGAATTCAGGACGTCTGACCTGCTTGCTTGTTTTGATATTTTGTCAGGCTGAAGAGTGTAATACATAATTTTCGTGGAAATACGCTGTTTCCTAGATTGAGAATAGGTTAGTTGCTTTCCTTTATCCTACTCCTTGCATTACAGTGTGAAGAGCACAACCATTATTTCTGCACCTTAGGTATTGGCAGGCCTCCTGGTCAAATGGATCCAAAAGCATTTTTGCTGCAAAAGTTTAATGCGGCTGCTAGGGAACGGGTATGTCATTCAGAAAGGCCCCTCTCTCTTCAATTACCCTTCTTATATTGTTAATACAGAATTCTGCAGCCTGTAAGCTGTTTTTTAAGACTTATTTTGGAGCCATATGTAATGCCATGGTCCAGCCATGAAGTTGATGATTAGTTCAACTTGATTTCCGTCAGATTCTAATTTCATCAGATGTCCTGGAAGGGACAATTGTCATCAGATTTGGTTTCATGAAAAGGATACATTCTGTATTTGACTTTGTTTGTCTCCTTATGCTGGCTGCAGTTTGTTTCTTTTTTTTTTGTGGGTATTCTTTTTCATTTTGGCGATCGTTGATGACATTTACTTCTACCATGCTTCCCAAATGAATTTCTCTGAGCAATATTTTTCATTTCTAACTTTTGAAACACAAAAGGGAAAGGCGAAAGAGCTGACTTCTTCACTTTTTGGGTTCACTAGATTGATGCTGCACTAAAGGAAGGGGCTTACGCATTGGAACAAGTCTTGTCTAAAGGCCTCACAGAAACAGCAAGATGCTTCAACACAGATCAGAAGTACAAGCATATAAGATTGCAGACTATGCCTACATAACAAGTCCCTGTACCAATATCTTTTTCCCGAGTAGCATGTGACTTTTATTACAGAGTTACAGTGCATAGACAGTTTACTAGCTACATCTGTATCAGAATTTAAGGTGACCAACATTCTTTGGCAGCCTATCCTCTATAGACATTTACCCCTCTTAAACTGTATGTATTTCAATCCAAAAATTACCGCTAGAAATATGATAATTAAATAGAAGAGGCACCTGTTAATTCTTTTTAAAGACGGTAGGTATTGGAATTGCTTTGGTCTTGATTAGACACATTGCCGATGCCTTGCAAGATACTGCATAAATGTAAGGTATTATCAGAAAAGAAATATGAATGTAACGTTAGTTAATATTCAATAGGGAAATGTAAAAGATTTTATAAGACTAATTTTACTCAGAACTCGTTTCCACCTATTTTCTTGAAACTTTTGAGGCAAAAACCAATGTCCACTAACCAATTTGGCTAATGCTTTTCTTGCTACTAAAAACTTGAACTCGATCAATGCCAATACTATTTGAATTTGACCTCAAATGAGTATATAACATTAAACTCGAGTTCGATTCAAGGCCGAGTTCGATTTAAGGCCGTTGTAATCAAGCTTGAACTTGACTCGATTGAGCTCAAGAATACTGTGCGCCTTTTGGAAGCTCGAGCTCGATTTTTGCTAAGATATGAACCTATAATAGTTATTTCATAATATTCTTGGGTACTTGAGTACTAAATACTGATGCTCGAATTCAACTTGCTATATATATATATATATATATATATATATATATATATATATTGAGAAATTGAGTTGGAGTTGAGTCTTTGACCAAGTAAACTTGGCTTGCCTGCAGCCCTACTAAAAATAGAAGACGAGTTTATGATCAGGCACCCACCATCCGTGGTGATTGCATGGTCCGTGGGAGGATCTGGAGGGAATGTGAGGACCTTTCACCGTGATTTAAGCAGCTGTCTTTAGCTATTGATGAAGGAGAAAAGTAGAAACAGGACCGAAGAGTTCAACCATGGCTGACAAGGGTTGAGGAAGGGTGGCTTATGATGCATGATCTATTGAAGGAGGAAAACCAACTGAAGCCAGCCAAACGTGCGCTCCTTTTTTTTCTTCTCACAAGCGTCTGCTTTTGTTTTCTTTTCCCCAAGAATTGCAAATTATTGGGTGACTTTGCTGCTTATTTGGTATCTTAATTTACACGTCAAACTACAGTATAGGACTTTATAGACTAGTTGCATTTGGTGATCAGTTAGGTTATGCAATTTATTTTGTGTGTTCATTGTTTTGCCTCACCCATGCATCTGCTTAATTCTTCTGGATTTTGGTCTACAAAATTTATGATGTTCTTCTCACATGTCTGTGCAGGCACTGCAAAAGCAGCAGCTGCTTCTTCAAGTCCTGCCTAATATGAGAATGGGGGGCTTTGTTTGAGATGATTATTTATTGTGCTTAAAGTATTGAGTTGCCTTTCATCTTCGGACTTGTTTTGTGAAGGTTGGGTTCACAAGAAACTCTTTTTGTCTTTGGAGTCTCCGGAAACACTCCAAAAACAATTTAAAAGAGATGCACAATTTCAGGTACACCGTTACAGTAAAAGTTTTTCACATACTAAGTTACGTATTTTATCTATTAATTCATACATTTTTGCAAAAAGTTGATAAACCAAGTCTTAAGATTTGCTTGGTTTAGGAGGATACATTGAGGGTTTGTTCTTAATAATGGTAATAGTGAAAAAGTTACAACAAAAAGGGTTGGCATGGGCTCAACCAACAATAAAGGCCTTGTTTGGAAGCCTAGTTTTTTGTCAAGTTTGTCTGTTACAAGTTTTTTAAAAACTTTTAGTTGCAGTAACCTCAAAAAATTTTTCAAAATTTTTAAACTATAAATTTCAAAATATTCAAAAAAAACACACACTTTAAAAAATTTTTAAAAAACTTCTACAGTAAAGACAAACCGAACGAAATGTCAATGAACTTGAAACTGAAATTAAACCTTAAGTAGCTAAAGACCAATCAAGTTAAAGATATGCCCAACTCTGCAACAATATTTGTGACAAACTGAGGTGTGATTCTGATTATTGACGTTAAGTTCATGTAATTTTCAAGAACAACAGAAATTGGGCTGACAGTAACAGAAATCACAAGTGGAGTGTAAATCTATAAAAACTTAGGAAGGTTGGGTGGAGTCGGTAAATAATGTGGTTTTCACTTTGATCATGGAGAATAATCAGAATCATAAAAAATTACTCTCTGAATGATTATAAACTTTAGCCTTCACGTTCATTAAAAAATTTAAAAATCTATAATCACAATATAAAAGCAATCTAAAATATCACAAAATTTGATTATAAAACAATCAAAATCTATAATCAGTTAAAATAATCAATCAAGAACAAGTCCATCCTATATATTATTGGGATACCTTGTGTCAAAACTAGAAAGACTTCTTAACAATTTTCATACCCTTCAATTTTTAGTGTGTCATTTTCACATGATAGAAATGATCTGGAGTAAGCCCTGTCAGAAATCAATATGAGGTCTTCAACGACAGGAACAGAAACTTCTTCATACTTGCAAGCCAGAAGCATTGCTGTCACTCCAACAAGTTGAAGTTTCTTGCGCACCAAAAAGACTGATGGTTTGGTAGTAATTCTGAGGATACAGCTGAAGACTAGAAGCACTGTTCTACTGCTGAAGACCTATAAGATTGCAGACAGTAGGTGAGCTCTGGACCCTGTGCATATGCATTCGGGTGCTGTGATAGCTGTTCTGGAGCATGGGTTCATGGGCATTTCCATCGGTGTTGCAGGCTTGCAGCTCTCAGGTGATCTTGGGGAAGAGCAGGCAGAAGATATGCCAAAGGAAGCCCCAGGGGCAGGATGTACAGTCAGAGTTGGGTGATTCTTTTTACCTCCCAGTTGACTTGTTTTGCCACCCCTTCCTAGTTTTGTCTTCGATCACAAGTTGCAACAATAGTTTCAGCAGTCCATATAAGACCAATATAAAGCACTAAAAAAATTGCAATTCTCAGCGAGTAAAGCATTCATAGATAAAATTATGCTAATTTAAAATGTACAACCTCTAAAGTACACGGCCAGCACTTCCATCATTGACAGTGAACAACCCAACAGCAATATGTTCCGGCGCAATATAATTATACACCATAGTCCTCGAATACTCCACGGCAGCCTCAAAAACCCGCTTAGTGCTCAGCGAAAATGGCACATCCATGGTCGAGACCTCTGCCCCCTCAGGACCAAGACCACTCCCATTACCCTTACCATTCTCCTCCTTATCATCAGAATTGGTATGCCAAATGCTCTTAACGGCTTGGTGAGCCATCTCGATTGTGATTCCAGAGCCTAAAAACCCACCGGAAGCACTATCTTCTGCGATAAGTCCTAGCAAAAGATGCTGGGTATACACCATTTCTACCTCCAAAGCATTTGCCTCCCTCTGGGAAAACATAGCCACTTTAATTGCTCTCTCAGTAAATTTCTCAAACACCTCAGCTACAATATACAACGATCGGTTTGACTTAGCTTTTCCAGACGCAACAGAAATCATAGTTTTGTCAGAAATCGAAATCCCAAAATAGGAGGAAGAAGAAGAAGAGGAAGAACAGCTAGTGCTGGTGCTGGTACTGGTACAGCTGCTGGTGATTGTAGGAGGGTAGCTAGGGAAAAGAGAAATAACATTCCGGCAGCGGTGGTGGTGGCGGTTGAGGGGAGAAAGACGGCGGTGAGCTTGAGGAATGGAATGAACTGAAAGCGGAGACGATCAATCCCATGGCTGATTCTTCCTTACTTTAATTGGTCATGGGAGCCAGAAAGAGCGAAAGGAAAGAAAGTGGAAGAAAGTTTCATTTAGTACTTCAGTGGTCTATTATTTTCCAGGTTTCCTTTACCCATCTGCAATCGTCTTGCGCCATCTACAAAAAACTCCGGTCTTAACGCCCCTACTTGGCTGAGAGATAATTTGCCAAGAGTTAGTTTGCGGAGAGAGTGTTTTTTGTGAGAGAGATCAGAAGAAGCAAAATTTGACTAAGTGTTTTGGCCGGCAAATTGAAAGTTTTGAATATTTCACAGCAAATGAATCTTCCGCCAATTCACTATGATGTTGTTTTGTGCCTTTCCTTTTTTTTAGTATATCTCACATTTTCTCAAGTGTCATGATAGGTAATCTAAAGGCACATTATTATTTTTATATCAGATAAAATAAAAAAAAATTAGAGTGTATATTATTGAGTTGATAACAAGTGTCATAATAGATGTGTTATAATGACACAAACCAGCAAGTGTCCTTATAGACATGTCACGAAAAGTCATTTTTGTTGTAGTGTAGTGAAGTAGTTACATTCTCTTGACTACCTCCTAATGACCAGGAATAAAAAACACAAGGTGGAATAAATATGTGATCTGCAACTGTCGATGATTTTGCAGTGAAACCCTTTTCGTCCAATGCCTTTACCCTTATCTCAATTGGTCTCCCTCCTTCCCTGTCAGCCTGAACAGTGCAGGAAAATGCAGAAAAGAAACTATTAGTAATTTGGAACCCATATAAAAGGTTAGGAACAGCAAACATTATCAAATTGTAAGGTAAAGGCTCTTATCTCTCTGAGGACCGCGGGACTCTCAGTATGCCATAATGTGCATATGGAATATGAGAAGGGTCCATAAGATTTTCAATCAGAATCTCGTACCTGTAAATGCTTGGCTATATATCAGAAGCAACTTAAGAATAAAACAAACAGTATTTGACATAACTTTTCAATCACTTTTCCTGTTTTTCTTATTACACTTCATAACATGAACACAAGAACCAAAACCTTTTAGTTTTACCATCTTTTGAGTTTTGCCTATTTCTCTTTATTGATTTTTCCCGCATTTTTCTCACCCTTCTTGAAGGAAGCTAATGAATTTCTTTCTTTTCCTTTGCATTTCCCAGAGCATGTATTGAATACTAACACAAGTAACAGTGAAAGCAATTTACTTTAGCAGCCTTTTCAATATGATTAGAGTGCAAATGAAGATTTGCCTAGTATGAGCGTGGAACAACAACAACCACAAAAGCTATAATAAAGGGGGCAACTAATTGCTTACCCATATGGTATATCTCTAGTGAGCATCCTATTGGTAAAGGATGGATCATCAATTTCCGGGATGTATGGAGGCTTTTCCTTTGAAAATATGTCTTTGTACTGACTATCAGCATTAGGCCAAAACCAAAGAATGCCATTTTGCACACAACTTGGATATGCAGCTACACATGCTTTGCTAGAAGTATGGATCTGAACTTCCAAGCAAAATGTCAATCCATCATGCTTTGGTTTAGGTACAATGGAAATGGCAAGATTTGCATGTTTAGACATGATGTATCTGCTATGTACAACAAAGTAAGCAAATGCATTTCCATAGCATCAAGTATCAGAATGAAGCTCCAAACTGGCATACTTAAACAGTAGAAAGCTATTGGTAATATTCAAAATTTCTAAATTTAGTATTGCATAAAAGATGTTCACAACAACTGGAAACAATATTCATTGAATAACTGTCCGACATAGAGGTAATTCAAGTTTTGAACCAAGCCAAGCTTGATTGGTAGATAAAGAAAAATCGCTCATCAGAATATTATGCATTTTCTCATAGAGCCTTGGTGGAGAATTAATTGAAAAAAAATGGAAAAAGAGAAGTGGCAAAATTTTTTGTAGATTTCAAGTTCATAATGGCTGATGAATGCTTAAAGTTCTTTTTACTTTTTAGATGAGGAGATTTTGAGTATGAAAAGGTAAAAACAAGCGGAAATGTCGTACTGGAATGACCAGACAGCAGGAAGACTACTAAAACCTGAAAATTTTCAGCGAGTTTGGTCAAATGAGTTCTGCTTCTTTCCCCCAGCTACTCTTGATTCCCTATCTACAAAGGGCCTCGAGTCCAGAACAGATATGTATGTATGTGAAAGCTTACAAGTGTATTAGATGTGGAAGTTATTAAATATTTTAAATTGGATTCCATCATCTAATCCAAAGGCAGGGCCGGATTTAAGGTGAGGGCACGGGCCCCACTGCTCCCCTTAAATTCCTATAATACTTATACAATTTTGATATAATTTTAAGTGTGTCCCCGGAGTTTTCTTAGAAAGGATGTGAAAAAATTACGTAATTTTTTAAGATAGTTCATAAACTAAAATTCTGAAAAGATACGTGGGGCACAAATTCCATTTGAAATAAGATAAAAAAAAAAAGTCTTTTCATTTCAACTAGCAAGTATCAATCATATCATTCACTTTTTTTGAACCCCACTCCACAATTTCCCTTCCTTCCTCTAGTCCCCCATTTTTCCCCCACAACCGAGAACCACTATCTTCCACAACCAAGCAGCTAGCTACTCTTTCTCTTGATCAATTCACCCAATCATATCATTCACTTCCTTTGTCCTTACTTCCCAATTTCCCTTCCCTCCACTAGTCCCCCATTTTCCCTCCACAATCAAGAGCCATTCTTACTTCCACAACCAAGTTAGTTATCAAAATATAAAAACTCGCAGTGAGCAATTGTAAATAGTTTAGTTTGTTTTTTAAATAAATTATTATTATATTAATAATTTTGAATTTATCTTTTTATGTTTTTCATGGAATATATGCATCAGTTGTATTTGTCGGTAAATTTTTTTTTTCTGCTTAAAAAATTAGAAAAAGAGTAGGTAAAAAATTTTAGTGTTGCTTTTGTCCCCACTAAGAATTTTTTCTGGCTTCGCCACTGTATAAGACACTATGGCCATTCTATCATAAAGATCAAGCCTACATCAAATAAAAATTTCACCAATCCAATTTCACTGAATTCTTATCTACTTCCTCTGCTATATTCAGATTTGTAGCTCGTGGTTTGCATAAAAAGTTTCTGGGTAATTTCTGGTGGAGGAATCAGAAATTCATATGACTAATTGTCAGTTAAACATTGAATATCCCCATTCAGTGATCCTGGCCTTAAATGCCACCAACAAGTTATCGTTGTATCCGAATAAGACACAAATAACTTCTTGAAATGGCTAGGTAAAGTGTGCATTATACTTGAGAAGTTTCCATCATATCTAGAGTGTTTTGCCTGCTTCAGGTGCTGGTGATGAATATCTGCCTATGTTCAAATTCAAAGACAATCTTGTGCTATTCAAATAGGCATATAAAACTTTGGAGCTTTCTTCCAAACTTGATTATATCTCAAAAAATTGGCTTTCCACAGCTAGTCTGCTATTGATAACGGTCCTAACTTCACTATTGCCATTTATGTGCTATAATAGCTTTAATCTTTCAGCTACTACGGGGCCCCGTTTGGAATCTGAGTTTTTTAAAAGTTTGTCTAAAACTTTACTATAGTGCATTGTAGAAGTTTTTAGAAAATTTTTTTAAAATGAATAACTTTTTTTCCTTTTCTTTTTTTCTTTCTTTTTCTCTTTCTTCTTCTTTTTCTTCCTTCCCCCTCCCCCTTCCCTCCCCCGTCACCTCTGCTCCGACATTGAAGAACTATCTGATGGTCCCAATTTTGTTTTTCTTTTCTTTTTCTCTTTCTTTTTCTTTTTCTTTCTTTCCTTTTTCTTTTCTTTCCTCTCTTCTTCTTCTTCTTCTTCTTCTTCCTTCCCTCTCCCCCTTCCCTCCCCCGCCACCTCTGCCTCCAACTTTGAAGAACCAGCAGCCATGAACTTGGCCAATTTTTTCTCTTTTTCTCTTCCCTTCTTCTCCCTCTCCCTCTCCCTCTCTGCTCCCCTCTCCCCCTCTACTCCCCTTCACCCTCCCGAAGCCAGAAAACCAGCAGGCAGCAGCCATGGTTTTTTTTTTTTTTTTTTGGCTTTTTCTCTCCTCCTCTTCTCCATCTCCCTCTCCCCCCTTCTCCCCTTTCCTACTCTCCTCCCCTTCCCCCTTTGCCTAATGCGGTCACGCGACTAGATCGCAGCTAGGGGAATGGGGAGGGTGGCCAGGGAGGGGAGGGGGAGGAGAGGAGGAGAGGGGGGGAGAGAAAAAAAATAGCCAAAAGAGGGGTTGCAGATCGGTCAAAGAGGGAGGGTGAGGGAGAAAGGGAAAAAAAAAAAAGGGAGGCCGGCACCGGAAGCAGCAGCGGAGGTGGTGGTCGGCGATGAAGGTGTGGTGGATCGGGGTAGGGGAGAAAGAAGAAGAAAAGAGAAAGTTTTTTGTGTATTAGATATTTTGAAGTGTGTAAGTTAAAAAATTTGATAAGTCTTTTTGGTTTCCTGTAATTAAAGTTGTTAAAAAACTAGTAACTAAAAAATTTGGCCAAAAACTCGAGTTCCAAATAAGCCCTACATTCTTCAAGAAAGAGCAAATTATCTGGATGGCCACCAAACTTTTGGAATCATCGAGTTTTGATCATTGAACTATTAAAAGTTTGGTTTTGGCCATTGAACTATCTCAAGTTTAGATTTTAGGTCATTCCATTAGATTTCATCGTTAAAAATGACAGATATGAGTGGTCGCATGATTCACGAGACAAAAGAAAAGGACATAGTTGACGATTAAATCTGATGAAATGGCCGAAATTTAAACTTTAGATAATTCAATGGTTAAAATCAGACTTTCAATAGTTCAGTGATTTAAAATTCGACGTTCACAAAAGTTCATTGGCTATACAGATAATTTGCTCTCAAGAAAGTTACTCAAAATTTAGATATAACAGATGATAAGGCAAAAAGAAAGCATGTGACTTGCACGGTGATTAAACAAATATGGATGTAGCAAACAGTAACAAAGACACTGACTGAAAATCAATGCATCGAAAAGGAGAACTAGCGGATACGAAAGACGCATACTTCGCATACTTCACAATCATGAAAATGAACTTGTTAGCAATTTCAATTACCGGAGGACCATCTGGTGGTGCTTGAGGAATGAATTTGCAATCGCCAGAACCACCAAAGCACCAACCATGATAAACACACTGCAACCTGCCCCACTGATCAATCCTTCCTTCAGACAAAGGAGCCAACCTATGAGGACAAGTATCATCAAACACCTTCCACTCATTCTCATTCCTATCCCACCACACAACAATATCAATTCCCATCACTTTCTTCCCAAGTGGCCTCCTTTTGTCAAGATCACAAACAGGCATCACAGGATACCATTGTGCGTACCAATCAAATTTCTCATCTTTTTCTGAATTCTCAGTTTCTTGACCAAACGAAGCGTCTTTGGATGATTGATCAGCCGCTGGCACAGTGTCAGTGGAAGAGATGGCTGTGGAAAGCTCGAATTTTGCTCTCTTGAACTGATATGAAGGGAGATGTGAATTGGTGGGGTGTTGATAGCTAAACGGATTATGCAAGATTGGATTTTTAATCTTTGTTCCAAAGGGTCTTCTTGGGATCAAATTAAGGTGCGATGATGCTGATGAAAGGGAAGTAGCTGTCAAAGTTCCCATTGCAGCTTCTTTAATGGCAATAGTTTGTGACTCCCGGCGGTTTCAAACAGAGGTTATCTTGATGGATGTATATACAGCTGAAAGACGGAGCCGAGTGTGTGTGTGTCGTTTTTGGCTTGTGGGGATAGTACGAACTTCCAGATAAAGACTGAAAGAGGGCGCCAAACTTTGTGGATGAGGCGCATCACCCCCATTATTGAAACTGTTAATTTTGGGTGCATTAGCTGTAAAAAGCTGAAAGGTGGGAAAAATCTTCAAGAACTTGGCCACATTATTATTTACTAGGTATTCTGCCCTGACGCTATGCTAATAGGAAAACAAGGGAAGGAAAAAACACTGGCCAGAGAAAGCTAAGAAGAAGAATGAGGAACGGGAAAAACACACCATCTAGTTAGCAAGAGTGATGGAATCTAGTTGGACACAACCATAGTTAGCAATAGTGATGGCAGCATCTAATGGCTTTCATGGTTTGGGAAGATCGCGGAGAAGGGAATAGCACCATCTACGCTATGACTATGACCGTTGAGAAAAATCTGAAGAAGAATCTAGTGTCGTGTTCCTAGGAAAGAAGAACACGAGTTTCTTTTAACTTTTGATGACGTGCTTCTGGGGAAGAAGGAAACGAAGGAGGAAGAGGACAGAAGAAATAAAAAGGAAAAAAAAAGAGAAGAAAAGAAATATTTTGCTTAATTACAAATTTTTAAGGCTTTTCTTTTGGATCTCATGAAATTTCATTTATATACCTATTAGATTTGGTTTACATTAATTGCAGTAATAAGCTAACGGAATTGGCAACCATTCTGTTAGGTATTATGCATTCAGTCAAAAACTGGAGTAACGTGGGATGGATTTTATGATTTAGGAGTTTAAATGTTCCATTTTAAAACTTAAGAGCTGAAGTGGAATTTCAGTGTATATTTGAGGGGATAAAATGGAATTAACCCTAAAGACCTTCTCGTATAAACTGTATATTACTTTGCATCATTATTAGTTTTTTAGCCCTGATGCCATCCGTCAAGTAGCTGAGACTTATTATTTTGTTGTTATGTTTGTATGTTTTTTTTCTTTGTTAGATACAGTACTCATGTGTGTGAGTATATGTTTTTTCCTAATTGCACAAATAAACATGACTTTGAAATCAGGTTATCTTACATTCTTAATATAGCATTAATCAGTAAGTAATGCTTAAAATTAGGTAGAACTTAAAGGCATATGGCTATACATGTAATGTGTAGCCTTGCTTATTAGTCACATTACTTTTCTAAGACAAGCAATTTGACAATTTCCATTTTTTTGACACTTTCTATTTGCTAGTACTTCACATTTAACAATCTTTTAGAAGAAAGAAATAAAGAAAGACAATTATAAAATGGGTTTGTCATTTTCTTTTGTTTGCTGGACTTGAATGAGCATTCAAACATATTTAAAAATATTTTCAAACCAATGTAAAATTGAATTAATATTTTTTGTATACTCAGTGGCTTTTTTGTTTTACATTAATAGGTCTATATTCATGACACATAATTTTTATTCAACTCTATCCCACCATGACCTTGGTTTATATATACTACCATGTCTCCTAATCAGGGTTTCATATTGGATCCTATTCTTTTTGTTGCAATTCAGATGATTGTTAGATTAATAGATTAAAAGTGTTCAAGAATGGAGGGAGCAACAATGATTTCTTTGGACAGGACATCATCTATTGAAAATGAGAATAGGACTCTCAATATTGAACAAGTTTAACTTGCAAGGGTGAATATACATGTTTTCTTATTTTTCTTTCTTTCTTCCCTTTTTTAGGCTGTTTATATCTTCTTCTTTTTTTGGAGATTTTGATATTGATAATTTGTATTTATTGAATCATTTTTTTCATGCTCAAAAGAAAAAAAATTGGACCTACTGTAAAAGTTCAAAAACTATAATCCATTTCTTAAATTGCATTTTTTTAAAAGAAAGTTTATCCTTTTGCCAAAAACAGAATGAACAGAACCAAGGACAGAATGAGAGGAAATTGCTGACCGCCAAAATGTTCCCATCCAAGAGGCCTACGCGGACAGAAGAGCAGGAGAGAAAGTGGTAATTAGAAGAGAGCAAGGATTGAAATTGAGAGCAAGGAAGAGAGAGAGAGAGAAGGCAAAGCAAAGAGCATCCACCGATTCAATGAGGCTATCTGCACCCACGTTTCCCCAAGCCACCGAAAAATCATGCAACCAACAAACACCCCTAGCGTTCATGAAAATTACGGAGTAACGGGACCATTTGCCCACGCGGACAGGAGTGAATTTCCAACAAAACCACGCCACCCATCAGCAAAAGACCAAAACGTCCCTCAAAGTCACAAAAATAATGGCATAACCGGCTCATTCTGCACTGTTCATAAACGATTGACGCTTTATATATGTACTAGTTTTTTCAGCCCTGACGCTATGTGTCAGATAGCTTGGACTATTTTTTTTTTCTGCTGTGGTATATTTTTTATTACTTTTGTGTGTGTATGTGTGTGTGTTTTTTTTTGACATACTTTCAAGAAAAGAGCTGAATTTCAAGCCCTAGCTCTATTCAAACACAAGGAAACTGTACAAAAAAAATTGTAAAAATCCTGCCCAAAAACAACACAATCGCAAATTTAAATTTGATCACAACCCTACTTAAAGCCATCTGCAGCAACAACTTCAAAGGAACAAAATATAAATTCTAATTTATTTAGACATTTTTTTCGACAGAAGAGGTATCCAATTGAACAGTAAATGCATTCTGCAGGCCTTCGCGGAGCTTCTTCCGCAAGCTTTCTTCTTTACGGTTCTTTCGAATCTCGATCATGTTGTTTATTCCCCTCCAGCAGCACTCTTCAGCGTCCAACGCCACTTCAGAAAGATTAGTTCTCAAATTACATCCCGAGTAGTTTTTCTGGGTTAGGAAAATTAAATTTGAAAGTTACGGAAGATTCGTGGGAGCTCTGCAAAATGCATTAAAAAAAGTGAGAATTAGAGTAGAGAAGTTTATTTTTATCTTTTACCCTCTGATTTTTGGGACTGGCTCAATATGCCTATTTATCTTTGAACTCCAATCGGAGCCTTGTGGTTTCCAATGTCCTATGCAACTATAAATCTCCCTCTAATGCCAATGGAAGGAGCTCTCCTCCTTTGTCGCCCACTTCTCCACTTCCTCTAATGACATATTTAGTCAACCCCAACTCAAGAAAAAATCCAACCATTCACATGAAAATTGAAATCCCATGCAATGATAAAACCTAGAACACTTAAAAGTAAAAAAATAAGAAGAAAGAGAGGCAAAACAATTCAAAAATGGAATTACGGAGATGGGATTAATTGGAAAAGGTGTTTACATTTTTGTTGTGCGTGTAGGAAAAATTGAGAGGGAATCTACTGTAGATTTCTAGATAAGATTATGGAGAAAGACGTGGTGTAGGGAACAATTAAATAGGAAGATGATGAGTGAAAAAAACTGGCAGAGAAGGCCAAGAGAAGAACGAGAAAGGGCAATGGAGATTGCAGAGCTTTCAAGCGGTGGTGGTTCCATTGTACCTCAAATCACTGCTAAACTTGTTGCCGTCCGAGAACAGCACGTGGGGAATGTTGAAGAAAGCCAAAATTGCTTGGACACCTGGTAAAGAAAGCCAAGAAAAGAAGAGAGGAAACAAGGCCGAAATTGCACACCCGCCAAAATTGCTCCTATCCAATAATAGCATGCGGACAGCAGTGAATTTCCACCAAAACCACTACCATCCCACTTAAGATCCTCGGTGACATGAATCCAATGCCAATTCAGTGCCACCTCTAATATTGCGCCAAGTGTCCTATTATTATTTGCACTTTAATTTTCTAATAATTCAAATTGGTTTGATTTAATACAAATTTTTTTAACCCTTTAAACCTTTGAACCAAAATTAACCGATCGATCTAACTCATATACCAATACTTTCATCATCTTCAAACTCTCCACCCCACTCCGATAAGGTCCACACTTCACTGCCCATTCCTTCTTCCTCCGATGAGGTCTTTTTGATTCCTCCACCAGCTCCGCCATTCCACGTGGCATCATCTTCACTGCCGATTGCCTCACCGTCAAAGGCATCTTCACTGCCGATTTTAATACCAATTCCCATACACCCAATAGCACCCAATAGCACGCTACACCCTGTTGCGAGTCTCTGTCTCCGTCCCTCTTTTCTCTCTCGTCTTCTCCCCATCTGTGATCGAGCTCTTCCGCTCTTTCTGTGCTTTTTCCCAGAATTTTGAGACATTCGGTTTCGAGTGTTTCTGAATCTCAAGCTCACAAGTTAACTTCCCTTTTGATTTTTTGCCAAACCAAGGTAGGTTAGTTGATTTTCTTGTACTTTTACTGCTTTTAATCGTGTAAGATGGTACTCTTTGTAGTCAATTTGCTTCAATAGTCGGCCGCTGCAGTTTTAGCTTATTAGGCTACGGTTGATTGTTCTAAGCAATCAACGATAAAAAGGCTTGGACTTTGGAGGCAATTGTTTAGGGTTATTTTTTTCTTTTTCCCAAAGCAACCGATCTTGAGTGGTTGCTGTACAAAAATATTGGTAATGGAATTAGACCGGTTGGTTAATTTGGTTCAAAGTTTTAGAGGATAGAGAAAATTTGTGTTAAACCAAACCAAGTTGAATTATTAAAAAATTAAAGTGCAAATAATAATAGGCCAAGTGGCGCAATACTATAGGTGGCATTGGATACATGTCACCGAGGATCCCAAGTGCATCCATCCAGTGCTAGAAGACCAAAACACCACTCAAGACTCTATTCCGGCCCATTGTCAAAACATTAATCTACAGCAAACCATCAAAAGGCGCAAATAAAGCAAAAAGTGGAGACTTTAGAAGATCAGCTTGCTCAGAAAATCAGCTAAGTGAGACAATGAAGATTTCACCTTGCAAAACCAAAGATCACTGGGGACACCGTCCACTGCCTACTCACCAGTGGAGGCAAAGCAACTGCAATTACACAAGAGATTAGGAAACCAAACATACGTGTGAGGCGAAATATACATAAAGCAACGAGTGAAGACTCTAGAAAACTTTGCAAAACCAGAGATCACTAGAGACACCGTCCACTGCCTACTCACCATCGGAGGCAAAGCAACTGCAATTACACAAGAGCTTAGGAAACCAAACATGCGTGAGAGGTGAAATATACATAAAGCAAAGAATGAAGACTCTAGAAAGCTTTTCAAGACATTTGCTGACCGCCCGACTGCCGCCCAACCGCCCACTAACTTAATAGTAATTGCTGACTACCAAAATGAAGAGCCACGCGGACAGAGCAAGGTTACAATGCAAGAGAGCCAGCGGACAAAAGCAAAATACCAGCAGAGCCACTGCCACCCATCAACAAAAGACCTAAACGCCCCTCAAGCTCACACAAATCACAGCATAACCGGTCCACCAAACACTGTTCACAGCTATTCGTGCTTTATATATGTAAGATATGTAGTTGAGACTCATGATTCTGCTGTTATGTTTGTGTGTTTTTTTTCTTTGTTAGATATAGTAGCCATGTGTGTGAGTCTGTGTTTTTTTCTAACTGTACAAATAAACATGACTTTGAAATCAGGTTATCTTACATTTTTAATATAGTATTACTCAGTAAATAATGCCTAAAATTAGGCGGAACTAAAAGGCATGATTATTTAACATTCTTAATGTAGCATTAATCAGTAAGTAATGCCTAAAATTAGGTAGAACTAAAAGGCATATAGCTATACATGTAATGTGTAGCCTTGCTTATTAGTCACGTTACTTCTTTGAGACAAGCAATTTGACAATTTTCATTTTTTTGAAAATTTCTGTTTGCTAGCACTTCACATTTAACAATCTTTTAGAAGAAAGAAATAAAGAAAGACAATTATAAAATGGGTTTGTCATTTTCTTTTGTTTGCTAAACTTGAATGAGCATTCAAACATATTTTAAAATATTTTCAAGCCAATGTAAAATTGAATTAATCTTTTTGGTATATTCAGTGGTTTTTTTGTTTTACATTAATACGTCTATATTCATGACACATAATTTTTATTCAACTCTAGCCCACCATGACCTCGGTTTATATTTACTACCATTTCTCCTAATTAGGATTTCATATTGGATCCTATTCTTTTTGTTGCAATTCAGATGATTGTTTGATTGATAGATTAAAAGTGTTCAAGAATGGAGGGAGCAACAATGGTTTCTTTGGATAGGACATCATCTATTGAAAATGAGTCTCGAACTCTAAATATTGAACAACTTTAACTTGCAAGGGTGCATATACATATTTTTTTTATTTTTCTTTCTTTCTTCCCTTTTTTAGGCTGTCTATCTCTTTGTTTTTTTTTTATGTGGAGATTTTGATGATTTTGGTTTTGATAATTTGTATAGGAGGCAACACTTTATGTGGTGAGTACGAGGAGCATGGAAGAAACTCTTTGAATTTTCACTAAGATAATGGCTTAGATATATACAATATCTAATAATTTATTGAGCTTATAATTTTTCTTTTCTACTTTCTAGGTTCTTTGGATTTATAATTCTTACTTATTTGATGATTCTTTCTCTTACTTGGTTGTTGATTTTTTTTTTTGGTAATCTGTATCATAAGTTGCAAATTTATAGGTTATTTTGTGTTCTTAAATCATGTGCTAAAATAGGTGAGTTTCTCTTTTTCTTTTTCTTTTTTAATAAAAGAGGTATTCAAATCAAGAGATAGTTGGAAACTTTAAATGGTGAATTCCAAATCAACTTGTGTTTAAGGATAGGTTAGAATAAAATGCTAAGAAATAACTGGTGACTATTCTACAATTGAAATAATAAACTCGTGTTTAAGGTTAGAAAATATGTATTTATTGAATCATTTTTTCATGCTCAAAAGAAAAAAGTTGGGCCTATTGTAAAAGTTCAAAAACTATAATCCATTTCTTAAATTGCATTTTTCTATGAAGAAAGTTTATCATTTTGCCAAAAAAAAAATGTCGTGACCATGAATTTGCCCCAACAAGATTCTGACATGCTGTTGTTAGGAGACAATTCGTGGACCCCTTTTATAACATAGTACTGCAACTTTTCATTAGTATAAAAAATAATGCACTGACCGGTTATATCTTCATTAAACAGTGAACTACTTCGAAATCGAAAGAAAACTTTTCAAGTCATTTCCGAAGCCGCCAAAGAAAACTAAGAAGAAGAAGAAAGTTAAGAGAAAACAAAGGAAATTGCTGACTGCCCACCGCCCACAGACCAGCAGGAATTGCACACTGCCACAATCGTCCGCATGAAATTCCAGCAGAACCATTGCCACCGAATGACAAAAGACCAAAACGCCCCTCAAAGTCACAACAATCACAGTATAACCGGTCCATTGTCCACTGTTCATAAGCGATTCATGCTTTATATATGTAAGACTAGGTGGTGAGACCCCGCGTTTGACGCGAGGTGCCCTTATTAGGGGTTATCGGTCGTATTTTTTTTATATGTCTATGAATTATTTTTGTTTATTGTAATCATTCATTATAAATTTGATATAATTTAATGGAAGTAGTGTTGGTTTTTGAGTTATTTTCTGTTCAATTTTTTTTAGTTTGGGTGGTTATTTTTATGGTCGGGTTTGTCTGTTTTGTGTGCATTTAATTAAGCAGTGTATATTTGTTGAAAATTAATTTTTTTTGTATTGTGTATTCAGCGTGAAGTTTGTAAAATATTTTGTTAGAATTGCGTTTGTTATTTTTTTTTTGTTAAATGTAGTGGTAATTACAATGTATATAATATTTTTTTGTCTTGATTATATGTAAATAGGTTTTTGGTTGCTTCGAGGATGTTACTGTTTATCTTATGATAAACAAATGTCATCATTTGTTTTTTCGATGGACTTGGCAGTGTTTGTTTTTGAGCTCTAAGTTTGTGTGGTGGGTATCCGAAGTTGCAGTATCAAATGATTGATCAATGGAATTATTTGTTTCTTGTTTGTCTTGTTTTAATTTGTAATTTTAATGGTTTTGTTTATATGTTTTGTTGAACGTTTGTAGTATATATTTAATGGCTTTTGTGATTGATATATAATATATTGTGAAGATAATATGATTATTGAAATTTGTGATTAACAATTAACATAATGTGATCTAAGAATATGAACAGGTTTTTCATGAGCAAGTTCTAAATTCTTCAATGAGATTGGGAGTAAAGATTTGTATGTAGTAGCTATTGTCGTCTAGAAGCATAAATAATATTAAGTTTCCTTCTCCTAGAAAATGTTTGTCAGTAAGTGTAGCCCAGCCAGTTGTAACATATGGCTCTTCGATGTCAAATGTCAAAGTTTTTCTATCACATTTGCAGGTGATTGTGTCGTCTCTATTTACATGGAGGTGAGATGGGTTATTTCCTGGGAACATCTGTAAAAGAAAATTGGTTTAGTTTGTATATTATATACTAGTGGGTATATAATGGGATGTGATACGGAATTTTTTTTACCAGGCATTCTAAATCTTGTGATGTAAGGATGATGCAAAAAGAGAATCGTGTCAGCAATTTTTCTTCATGACTGAATAACACTGTAAAAGGAAAAATATAACTTGAAAATTTTTGTTTTTTTTATCTGCATGAAACCTTGACTATATTGTTGATCTATTGTTGTTATTGTAGACAAATGTCCCCTAATAATAGCTCTTTTTACTAATTCATTTTCATTTAAATTATTCTTTTTTCACTTTAATTATCCTATATGCAAGTTGTAAAGAACATGAAAAATGAAAGAACTGCAATGCATCTTTTAGAACAATTTGAGGCACTGCACCATCACCTTTCTCTGTACTAAATGTGGGCATAATTTGCTGCCCCTTCTGAATTTGTCATTTGGGTTCAAGGTTTTGGACGATTTTATGACGAAGTCGGACGTTTTAGCCTAAAATGTAGTCCATTGGCTAGTTTTTGGCCATCATGGTACCTTTTGCACCGGGCACCAATGCTTTGTAAATCATGCACTCGAGAGAAAAACAGGTGCCTCTGCTGCATCATTTTAGAGATTCTGCTTGGGAATTCCTGCTTATTAGTGCGTGCTTATCATCGTCTTTTCCCTCGCTGACTCACAATTACGCTGAGTGTTATGATACTGTCAATAGCAATTTCATGGCCCAGAAATTTTGTAGCATTTAACGTCCTCCGTATAGACAAAAACAGACCAACACCCTCCGTCCCCACCTGAAAATAGATGATGAGTCAGTTTAAAGTTTGCCTGCGGTTTTCAAGGTTCGAATTGTTTAGATTTCTAAAACACTGACAATGACTGGAAAATGAGTGCAGTGGACCACGGTATTCATACCATTCAAGCAATTCACGTAATTTCTGCGTAGAAGACACGACTTTGATGCAATCTTTTCATACTAAGATCTAGACCAGAAATTTAAGAATGAAGACAAGTGAAGATAAGAGAAAAGCTGTGAAAAGCTCTTTTAAGGCTGTTGTTCATGGATGTCTTTTGATTATGACGGATCAACAACCTGTGAGGACCAGGTACGATGCGTTATCTAGGAGAACCTTTTTCCACTGTATGATATCCCTTTTGAAAAATCTCATATGGCTAATTTAACTTCTACTATTCAAAGGATTTCCATGGAGACTACAAGTAAAATAGATGGATACCATTCACCAAAAAAATAGAAATTAAGTCATTGGTTTGCAACATTATTCCAAATAATATATTCCAACATTATTCCAAATAATAATGGTTTGCAACATTATAATTTACTGAAGGTTTTATGTGGATGCAATTGGGTGTGTTTTTTATCTCAAATTTTACCACCTTCTACTATCAGATCTCCAACATCTTTTCCTTCAACAAATACTTCTTCCTTCTCCTCAGTGTAATGATTGATGTGTGATAGTACATTTCCATGGCTCTTCTTTGGCACTCCTCATCTGCAACTTTCTTGTTCTTGAATGTTATTTTGCCCTGGTTTTGAAGTTATGGAGTTATATTGACAAATTTTGGATAGAAAGTAAGAGATTGATTTTTGGAGGGAGGGTTTTAGTCTTTGAATTTTAATGGACAGTCATGCAAAATCAATTTCGGCAGGATTTTTTTAAAACGGAGTTTTTGACAGTAGCTGAATCTATTAGGCTAAAGTAAGTTTTTATTTTTTATTTCTTTTCATGCTCACTAAATGAAACAAGAGCATTTTATCTCTATCAATGTGGATGCATGAGGGCCTATTATTAGAGCTTGTGAGGAACTGTTCAGGGCAAGGACGGTCCTTCTGAATCACCGTCCCTGCCCCGTATCTGATCAGAAACAGGTGTAGGCCTCAAAGAAGCATTGATTAAGAAGGTCAAGTCAAAATCCCGACCAACTTCCGTGCCAACTAATAGAACAGCATCCAAGTTTCATGCCCACTGGCGGTTCCATGAAAATAAATGAAGTGTACATTTTCAAATCTCTGCACCTGAACAAGACTCAAGGCGATGGTAGCTCTTCAAGTTTCAACCACTCATTGATGGTAAGAGGCACACCTTCACCTACCACAATGAACGCTTTCACCCTACCGTAATTACCCAAGAAACTGAACAATAAATTCACAAGAATGTTTGTTTGTCAGTGTAAATTTTATTGTCAGACAAATATTTTCGTGCAAAAAATTCCACTAAAATAATTGGGCATTTTAAGAAAATTTTCTTGTGCTTGTTAAAATTCTTTTAGAACATATATTAGCTTAAATAGTCTGTGTAATTACTCCCCTACCCAGAAAAAAGAAAAGTCGGTCCAATCTAGTAGCCGCTCACATGATACCTCCCTGTCTTTCTCTCCCTTTCTTTCAACACCGCACATGCTAAAAGTATACTGCACGACCGTATCGCTAATACAAACAATGTGCGCGGACCAGCCAATCACTTTCTCGTATGTAGATAATGTAGATGAGGAAATCCATCTTGATAGGTTTTTTGAGTAACTCATATGTAAATGGGAGAAATAGGGAATTGGATGTTCCTAATTGTATCTAATGCTTGTTCTTTGGTAAGAACGTACCTGAGATAAGTGAGGAAGATGTTCTTTGCGTTTATGAAGAAGGAAGAAGGTAATTGGCTGGTCCGCGCACATTGTTTGTATTAGCGGTAGGGTCATGCAGTACGCTTTTAGCATGCGCGGTGTTGAAAGACGGGAGAGAAATGACAGGGCGGTACCATGTGGTCCGCGCACATTGATTGTATTAGCTGGTCCGCTCACATTATTTCTTGGCTTCACTAAACCCACGTACTCAGTATTTTTTTTTTCCTTGGTTTGCTATTAGACTGCACCAAATTACGATATTAGTCTAATTTTTTTTGTTCAACTAAACCCCTATCCAATCATACTTTTATTTAAAGTAAAATAACATTTTTCCTCCTTACGGATCATTCATATTTTTTTTCCCTTGGTTTGCTATTAGACTGCCTCAAATTAATAAATATTTCTTATTTTAACGAATGTGTCAAAGGCTTTATGATTGTATTGCAATTGATATAAATTTTTCCTCAACCTGATTTGTTTACGCTCAATTGCTCTACAAATCTCCCACTTTAAATTAATGTCAAACTTGTCCTAATACTTTGGATGTCCCCTTCTGTTTGCTAGTGCACCAAACCGATTTTGTGACTCTATACATGTACAACATTAATCTGAACTAGCATTAGTTTGCCTGTGCCTTGGCATGGTTTATTTTTTTAAAATTTATTATGAATTCGTGCAAGCATGAATAATTTAAATAAAAAATTAATGATGATCTTACAAGCTCATTCATATTAATTTTATAAAATTAATGTAATAATTATACTTAACTGTCATACTAATTTTTAAAAACTTCGTTAGATACTTTTATTATAATATAATAATATTCATCAAATATTATAACACATATCAAAAAATCAATAGATATTCTACCATTTTGTGTATGGATATTTTTTTAGATGATAACAATTTTTATAATAACCATAAACATAGTTACATATTCCTACTCAATTAAGTACAAAAAATTTAGCAATTTATTTATGCATCAACAAATATTCAATTTCCAGCAATATTGATAAATCTATCAGTTAATAGTTAAAGTTTTTTAACACTAAGTTAATCCATATGGATAAAAAAAATTATACAAATTTATTGTATTGTTAGAAGAGAGAAGAACCATAAGAATAAATAATTCAAATTTATCTAAAAAGATAAATTTGTTAGGACGAGAAAAACTAATTATAAAAGAATCGGATACAAAACTAGGTAGAACTCAAGTATCCAAATAACCGGTTAATTCCCCATCAATTTCCACCTTTCGAAGTCTTCTTTCGAGAATCTTCTATTATCGCAACTCCATTTAAGTTAAACTTGTGATCATATCATAGGCAAATAATTCAATTGTAAAAATTGAAATCTACAAGAACATGCCCATTTCCCCCTTCCTAAAACATCCAAATTCAGTCAAAGTTTATAATTATATTGTGAACTAAAGGTCGATTTCACTTCTAACTCCAGTTGATTGTATATTGTACTCTCAAAAAAAAGGAATAATAATAAAGAAACTACTCAAACTTTCACCACTTAAATTTTGTATATTTTATATAAACAAGACATTTTGACACAAAATGTCTGAAGTTTTTAAGTGCTAGAAAACTTGTGGAACTCCGAGTGACTATATTGGCAATTTCACAAGCGTAAATGCTAAAAAAGCACTCAATCACTTATCACCACATGCCAAACCTGATTACTAAGGGTGCTTGGTTTGAGGGTATGGGATTCAAGATTTGAAATGATGTCCATTTTAAATGCTTGGATAATAGATGTGGGATTGTAGATTTTGGAATGAATTCTAAAAAGTTAACAACTCTCCATTCCTGAGTGATTTGGTGGGTTTTATTAATTCCTATATTTGATTCCAAGATAATTTTTATAAAACATTTCTTTCATCCACTCACCCCTTCACCCTCATCCCGTCATCCTCCTTCTAGTCTTCCCCATCACCTCCCACCACTTGGTTCCTCCTCCATGGCATCTAAAAATTTTTCTTGTTGCCATCACTCAACATCTCAAAAACTTCCCCCTCACTAGTGTCATTCCTTTCTCTCCCTCATAATCCAAACGCTAGACCTCCGAAATTTCATCCATCACAACAAGTTCCTGCACAACCTCACCTCTGAGTTTGAATCAGTACCAGAATTTACAGCCGCAATCTCAAAGGAATTCAGCTTCAACTTGAGAAGGAAACCACGTCAACTTGAGTCTGGTGTCACTCCACTCAAAGTTCAAAAAATCTGTTTGCAAGCCATTGACAAGTTCTGAATTTGGATTGTATCAATTGACAAGAAAAAAGAAAAGGTGGCGTTGCTTCATCATATGAGTTATGTCTGAAAGTAGGAGAGAAAAGAACAAAATATTAAAAAAAAAAAAAAAGGTCTTGATTGGGGATGGTCTGACGATGGCTGGCGATTGATGCTAAAGGCCAGTATGATTGAACCCAACAAAAAAAAAATAGGGCAAAATGCAATAATAATTTTGATACCCATTCCACTAAAAATTGTGCCAAGCAGTAGTGATTTCAATGATACCTGGAACTTATACGCATACTGATTTTTATAATTCATTCCGTATTCAATTCCAATTCCAGAGCATGAACCAAGCACCCCCTAAGTCCACTCCATGTTTTTGATAAGTGAACCAGCAGTTATTTTTTCAGTTTTTTCGTTTTTAGTCTATTTCCCAAGGACTAATGACTGAGGTAATTAATGTTGCAAAGTCACCAGCTATGGTTGTTATTTCCTTTTCTCTTTTACATTTTGATCGTTGACCTTTTTTTGGGTGGGTGCTGGGGATGGGGGCATTGGTTTGTGTTGTTCGGGGTGGGGGAGGAGGACCTATCACAACTCCAACAAACCATTGAGATATTTTTCACAACCAATGGCCCCAGCCAGCTTTCAATTAGAAAAAGATGAAATACCTAGCCAATTGGCTTTGTGTGGATAGAGTATTATGCTAAATAATTATTTAAAATAATTATCGTAGCACTTTTTGTGATGTGATATATATAAGATAAAAAAACGATTGAAAATATAAATAGGTGGATTAGGAAATATGTTTATGATGCAAGCAAAAAATTTTTTTTAAAAAAATTTGCTATTCAAACATAAGTAACTAGGAAAAGTGTAGAACTGTCAGGCACTAGTGTCAAAAACTAGACAAACATTTTTGTGGGCGCCCTCTTATGATATAATTTTGGGGACAATTGCAGAAACCTCCCCTAAGATTTCTGATATTAGCACTCACCTCCCTTATAGTTTAGAAAATAGCACTTACCACCCTTGAACTTAAGGTTTGTGTTGCAAATTCAGTCCATGGCAGAAAAGTTAACATTAAAAATTTTTTTAAGGAGTGAGATGAGAAATTTGTACCAAATTTTCCTTTCATGCTGCTTTCCAAGTTATATTAATAGAGGAATGACAAAATATGAAAAACTATTAAGAATTAACAAAATTCAAGGGGTCTAATTAAACAACTTAATATTCTCTACCTAATGATTTTCTATTTCTCTTTTCTGCCTTTCTAATGATTTTTACATATTCTCCATACTCATCATATAATATATTTAATCTTTTATATTAATTTGATTTAAAAATAAATATTGTCATTTTCATACCTAAAATTTTAAACTAATTAAATCATAGGTTCTATTTCTTTTTTGGATGAAAAGATATAAGGGCAAAATTGTTAAATTTAGCTTATTAAGTATTCAGTTATAAATGTTTATCAAACAGTATAAATAGATTCAGCATTAAAATTCGAACATTCATATATTTCTTTTCAGTGCTTAAAATTCAGTAAATTAATTATTTCAGTATTTAGATTTCAGAATTCAGATTCAGCTTTATCAAACAGAACCTTTGTCTAAGCAAGTTCAAGATGCCTTGTATCTGTGACTAGAACGGCATGCAATGTCCCAGAACTGGCTTATGAACCGCCACATTTGGGGCTAGAGAAATAAGAACATAGTTAAAATCACAGGTGATGTTGATTTTTGAGTAAAAGATCAAGACAAGTCATAGTTCTAATCTATGCCCTGTGTTCTAGATTACCTGCTAAACCATGACAGACTTGAACAAAAAAAAATGGTTTGCAAGCTTTTATAGCCTATTATGTTTGGAAGAAAATCATGCATGTATGGTAATGTTCCAAGAAATTTCTAAAGTACCTATCTTATCCAATGTCATACTAATGAAAACAAGATTATC
Source organism: Coffea arabica (assembly GCF_036785885.1). Lineage (NCBI taxonomy): Eukaryota > Viridiplantae > Streptophyta > Magnoliopsida > Gentianales > Rubiaceae > Coffea > Coffea arabica. Next base: position 621,918 of record NC_092311.1, read on the forward strand.
TGATACTAATATCAACAAATACACCGAGGTTGATTTAGACCAAAAAACAATAGGTAGAAATTACAGTGAATGAAGAGAATGGTTTTGAAATTTTTTCCAAGTAGTTTGTCAGTTATTGTAATTTTCTTTTTTTCAAATTACATTGATGGATAGCATAACTCCCATTATGGAAATTGTATATTCCAACTACGGTTCTATTCCATTTTAACTCAACCCGTGCTATACATCCACTATATGCATAATATGTATGGCATAACTCTCATAATGTTTGGACCATCATCCTTTCCTTGTTCTGTTGCATGATTCTGGTAGAGGAAATTCTGCACAACGTACAGCCATATAATTTAGAAATTAAATTACAGGATGATATAAAAACCTTTGGTCTTTCTTATTAATGTCTGCACCAGACTCTACGCGAATGTGTGTACTTAGAATTATGTATCTAAATGCTTCCAAGCGATACACGTACAAAGACACTGATAAATATTTTTCCTGTCATCTCTTTCATCTAAAACTCTGGTTAAGTAGCTGACACATGTATCTCAGCGCGATGCGTGATCATAATCATGAAAATGGAAGCTTTTGTAAACAAAGTGGGATAACCACTTGGAAACCAAAAAGCTGATAATAGCCACTGAGACCAGAGTGCTTTCTGCTGCTGCGGATGGTGCACCCTGTTTTGCAGCAGCAACAATTCCAATTGAAGCAAGAGAGAAGACTTGCAACACAATCTCTAGTGCATTGAGCCCTTTATATGCTAGATTGCAACTCCTGCAGCTGACTGTGTGACTCCAGTACCTGAAGGAATAGGTCAACATGTAATCATGAAAAATATGCCTGGTCGCGTTAACTTTTCTAAGTCTATCGTACGTCACGTATTCTGAAGAGAACATGAAGATAAGAACAATGTCTCAGGTTGATAAAGAACATGTATGTTATCTAGTAAATAAAGAAATGAAGAACACTTGGTCTTTCAACCAAGCAATCGAAGGCATTCTTGATTCCTGACCAATTGGTCTTAAGATTGGCTCCATAGTTCCTTTCAACATATAGTTCCTTCCTGTCTTACAACCATCCTAGCTGCCAAACTTTGGTCCTCCAGAGACACGGTACAGGGGTTCTTTTTTTTTGGTGCGCGGGAGGAACAGATCAAAAACTGGATTAGGAATGAAATAAAGTTGAAATTTAAGAATTTCTTAGAGCTTTTTACCTATGTAAGCTTGTATTTTGCATGTAGCACGACATGGAACGTTGGGTTACAGAAACTTATTTTGAAGTTTCTGTATAGAAGAGTGATCATCTCTACTGTTTCTATCAACACAAATAAAAAGAAGAAAAGGCCAATATTTCCCTGAAACTGGAAGTGATGTACCTGTCCAGAAGCTGCTCTCTAGGCGGAGTGGGTGGGAGTGCTCCAGTGTACTTTGTTCCCCAGTCAATTTGACCATTGCTATACTTGTTTAACCACCTTCTGAAGCCCACCACAAGGGCATCTGCCTTTGTAGGAACAAAGCAAGCTTTATGACCCAAATTCCTTTATTTTCCGCTCCGAAAGAATAGAATGAACAAAATAATTAGTAAATCAGGCTACTACTTTTCGCGAAGATTTACAAAGTTTGACATCTTTCCAGATAGAAATATGATAGAGGACATGATACCCAAGCTAAGGAAACCTTAAATGGTGGATGGTCTGCACAGACAGGCACGGATTTAAGGGGGGGCTGGTGGGGGCTTAAGCCCCCCCCCCCAAGCCGCCGGAAAACCCCCTATATATAGGGGATTCCAAATGCTTGCTTCTAAAATGCAGTAGGTAACTAGGTAGGTAGGTAGGTACTACCTTTCTCTTCCTATGTGTCTCTTAGGATACTGGTATTATTGTCTGAAATTTTCAATAGTTATTTATGTTTTCACCTGCTGGTGATGTAATAACTTGGATTTTCCTAAAATGTTTTGAGCAGGTCTGAACTCTGTAGTTATTCATCATATATTCTGGACTTTGTTAGAGCCTGTGAGACTCGGAAACATAGAGCCTGGGAAACATAGCCTTTTTTTTTATTTCAGATGTTTGGTTGTTGGCAAAGTATTTTTTGTGCATCGCTGTCATGAACTATATGGTGGAGTGGGCTTTCTTTTGTTGATCAAGAAGCTTGCCAACAATAGTTGTTGGTGCTGTTTTAAATGTATGTTCTGGAACAAAGAATGCTGTAAATGTATTTCCTGGAATTTAGAAAAGTTCTTGATTTAACGCTTATGACATCCCTTGCACTTCAAGAAGAATTAAATTTGCAATTACTATCAAAGTTTTCCTGCTATTTCGCTTTTTGACCGCCTTAGTTTTTTATTTTATTTCGAATTCTGATCATGAAATCAATAAGCAGGGTGAGTGATAGATTATTGATAGTTTAGAGTATTTTTTTGGAGCATTTTGAGATTTCCAAGAACTTATCAAATTCATATGAAAGGGGCAATTTTTAAACTATTTTAGTATGCGATGGGCAATTCTTAAACTATTTTTTTGAGCGGTTTATGCCTCCGAGTACTATACATATCTTGATAGGCCTGCTGTTTTCGTTGTTTCTTTTGTAGATTTGTAGATTTGGGTAAGTTACATACCCAAAAATTCAGAACAAATTTTTGGGTATGTATAATTATATGTTTTTATTATTTTTATAATTATTGATTCTAAATTTTACTTATTAAATATATTTATTTCGTCACAAAAAAAATTTTTTAATACACTTCAGCCCCCCCAAAAATAAATTTCTGGCTCCGTCCCTGTGCACAGAAACCCTAGCTATGAACTCTATCATATTTTCCTTTTCTTTTCAATTCTGGATATGTTTTATTTGTGTCAATGCAAAGGATAATGTTTGTGGCCATCCAATTTATTGTCACCGTTCAAGTCCTGCAGTTCTGGCCTTGCAAAACACCAAGTGAATATTATGGAGTATCACACTACAGTTGTTTGATCAAAATTTGTGTGTGGCTATCATCTCTTAATTACAGTTCTTTGAATACGTAACACCAAAATGATAATTTAATATTTTGTTTATGGTGCTTAAACTGGTTAAGTTGGTGTGCATTTAAAAGTTCACATTGAACACAAAGGTAATTTTCTAGAGAATGAGTTCCTTTAGTTGTTAATACTGCCCGTCGTAATTGTTAAGACTGTTCAGCATAATATGTCAAAAGTAGGATCATTGGTCCTAAAAGCTTCTGATAGTGCTATGCAGCCTCCAAACTCTTCCAATATGACTAAAACGTAATATTCTAGTAATCATGTACTCCAGAATACACAGCTCATATGTATTTGCCACCATGCACGTTCTCATTTCATCATAATGGCCCTTATGCTCTAGATTTTCTTTGGAGAATTGAAAATTTCATTATAGAGTTGCAACCTTGACATTCTGATGCTCAAATTACCATGACTGAAGACTTGGACACGTACAAGGACCCCTGTTGTAGAAAAGAGAAGAGGAAAGGTTCCAGGGAGTACCTCCACATGGAGAAGATACATATCTGAATCTATAATTAGATTTTGGTTCACATGGAATATCCAGCGCGGAACAATACGATCTAACCAGACGCCAGAATTCCTTGGCCAGGTAAATATCATTCTGCTATTGCCCGGGCTAACCAGAATACATAGGAACACCAAAAGTACCTTCTTCACCGGCTTAGGTGTCGATGGATTCTGCATATAGTTATCCCTTATATGAGTGCTATAAATGGACAATTAGACAATGATAGGTCGATATTATAGAAAAGAAATAATTAAGAAACAATGACTAACTTCAATATTACCAATCAATTACCTCTGTGGTTCCAGATAGTGAAGTAGTTACATTCTCTAGAGTACCTCCTAATGACCAGGAATAAAAAACACAAGGTGGAATAAATATGTGATCTGAAACTGTCGATGATTTTGCAGTGAAACCCTTTACGTCTAATGTCTTTACCCTTATCTCGAGTGGTCTCCCTCCTTCCCTGTCAGCCTCAACAGTGCAGGAAAATGCAGAAAAGAAACTATTAGTAATTTGGAACCCATATAAAAGGTTAGGAACAGCAAACATTCTCAAATTATAAGGTAAAGGCTCTTATCTCTCTGAGGACCGTGGGACTTTCAGTATGCCATAATGTGCATATGGAACATGAGAAGGGTCCATAAGATTTTCAATCAGAATCTCGTACCTGTAAATGCTTGGCTATCAGAAGCAACTTAAGAATAAAACAAACATTATTTGACATAACTTTTCAATCACTTTTTCTGTTTTTCTTATTAAACTTCATAACATGAACACAAGAACCAAAACCTTTTAGTTTTACCATCTTTTGAGTTTTACCTATTTCTCTTTATTGATTTTTCCCGCATTTTTCTCACCCTTCTTGAAGGAAACTAATGAATTTCTTTCTTTTTCCTTTGCATTTCCCAGAGCATGTATTGAATACTAACACAAGTAACAGTAAAAGCAATTTACTTTAGCATTCCATAGCGATAGCAGCCTTTTCAATATGATTAGAGTGCAAATGAAGATTTGCCTAGTATGAGCGTGGAACAACAACAACCACAAAAGCTATAATAAAGGGGGCAACTAATTGCTTACCCGTATGGTATATCTCTAGTGATCATCCGACTGGTAAAGGACGGATCATCAATTTCCGGAATGTATGGAGGCTTTTCCTTCGAAAATATGTCTTTGTACTGACTATCAGCATTAGGCCAAAACCAAAGAATGCCATTTTGCACACAACTTGGATATGCAGCTACACATGCTTTGCTAGAGTATGGATCTGAACTTCCAAGCAAAATGTCAATCCAGCATGCTTTGGTTTAGGTACAATGGAAATGGCAAGATTTGCATGTTTAGACATGATGTATCTGCTATGTACAACAAAGTAAGCAAATGCATTTCCATAGCATCAAGTATCAGAATGAAGCTCCAAACTGGCATACTTAAACAGTAGAAAACTATTGGCAATATTCAAAAATTCTAAATTTAGTATTGCATAAAAGATATTCACAACAACTGGAAACAATATTCATTGAATAACTGTCCGACATAGAGGTAATTCAAGTTTTGAACCAAGCCAAGCTTGATTGGTAGATAAAGAAAAATTGCTTATCAGAATATTATGCATCTTCCCATAGAGCCTTGGTGGAGAATTAATTGAAAAAAAATGGAAAAAGAGAAGTGGCAAAATTTTTTGTAGATTTCAAGTTCATAATGGCTGATGAATGCTTAAAGTTCTTTTTACTTTTTAGATGAGGAGATTTTGAGTATGAAAAGTTAAAAACAAGCGGAAATGTCGTACTGGAATGACCGGACAGTAGGAAGACTACTAAAACCTGAAAATTTTCAGCGAGTTTGGTCAAATGAGTTCTGCTTCTTTCCCCAGCTACTCTTGATTCCCTATCTACAAAGGGCCTCGAGTTCAGAACAGATATGTATGTATGTGAAAGCTTACAAGTGTATTAGATGTGGAAGTTATTAAATATTTTAAATTGGATTCCATCATCTAATCCTAAGGTATAAAAGACACTATGGCCATTCTATCATAAAGATCAAGCCTACATCAAATAAAAATTTCACCAATCCAATTTCACCGAATTCTCATCCACTTCCTCTGCTAGATTCAGATTTGTAGCTCGTGGTTTGCATATATAGTTTCTGGGTAATTTCTGGTGGAGGAATCCGAAATTCATATGACTAATTGTCAGTTAAACATTGAATATCCCCATTCAATGATCCTGGCCTTAAATGCCACCAACAAGTTATCGTTGTATCCGAATAAGACATAAATAACTTCATGCAATGGCTAGGTAAAGTGTGCATTATACTTGAGAAGTTTCCATCATATCTAGAGTGTTTTGCCTGCTTCAGTGCTGGTGATGAATATCTGCCTATGTTCAAATTCAAAGACAATCTTGTGCTATTCAAATAGGCATATAAAACTTTGGAGCTTTCTTCCAAACTTGATTATATACCTCAAAAAATTGGCTTTCCACAGCTAGTCTGCTATTGATAACGGTCCTACCTTCACTATTGCCATTTATGTGCTATAATAGCTTTAATCTTTCAGCTACTACATTCTTCAAGAAAGAGCAAATTATCTGGATGGCCACCAAACTTTTGGAATCATCGAGTTTACATCATTGAACTATTAAAAGTTTGGTTTTGGCCATTGAACTATCTCAAGTTTAGATTGTAGGTCATTCCGTTAGATTTCATCATTAAACATGACAGATATGAGTGGTCTAATGATTCACGAGACAAAAGAAAAGGACATAGTTAACGATTAAATCTGATGAAATGGCCCAGAATCTAAATTTTAGATAGTTCAATGGCTAAAATCAGACTTTCAATAGTTCAGTGATTTAAAATTCGACGTTTCCAAAAGTTCATTGGCTATACGGATAATTTGCTCTCAAGAAAGTTACTCAAAATTTAGATATAACAGATGATAAGGCAAAAAGAAAGCATGTGACTTGCACAGTGATTAAACAAATATGGATGTAGCAAACAGTAACAATGACACTGACTGAAAATCAATGCATCGAAAAGGAGAACTAGCGGATACGAAAGACGCATACTTCGCATACTTCACAATCATGAAAATGAACTTGTTAGCAATTTCAATTACCGGAGGACCATCTGGGGGTGCTTGAGGAATGAATTTGCAATCGCCAGAACCACCAAAGCACCAACCATGATAAACACACTGCAACCTGCCCCACTGATCAATCCTTCCTTCAGACAAAGGAGCCAACCTATGAGGACAAGTATCATCAAACACCTTCCACTCATTCTCATTCCTATCCCACCACACAACAATATCAATTCCCATCACTTTCTTCCCAAGTGGCCTCCTTTTGTCAAGATCACAAACAGGCATCACAGGATACCGTTGTGCGTACCAATCAAATTTCTCATCTTTTTCTGATTTCTCAGTTTCTTGACCAAACGAAGCGTCTTTGGATGATTGATCAGCCGCTGGCACAGTGTCAGTGGAAGAGATGGCTGTGGAAAGCTCGAATTTTGCTCTCTTGAACTGATATGAAGGGAGATGTGAATTGGTGGGGTGTTGATAGCTAAACGGATTATGCAAGATTGGATTTTTAATCTTTGTTCCAAAGGGTCTTCTTGGGATCAAATTAAGGTGCGATGATGCTGATGAAAGGGAAGTAGCTGTCAAAGTTCCCATTGCAGCTTCTTTAATGGCAATAGTTTGTGACTCCCCCAGGTTTCAAACAGAGGTTGTCTTGATGGATGTATATACAGCTGAAAGACGGAGCTGAGTGTGTGTGTGTCGTTTTTGGCTTGTGGGGATAGTACGAACTTCCAGACAAAGACTGAAAGAGCCCCCATCATTGAAACTGTTAATTTTTGGGTGCATCAGCTGCTAATTTTGCGATGATGCTGATGAAAGGGAAGTAGCTGTCAAAGTTCCCATTGCAGCTTCTTTAATGGCAATAGTTTGCGACTCCCGCACGTTTCAAACAGAGGTTGTCTTGATGGATGTATTTACAGCTGAAAGACGGAGCTGAGTGTGTGTGTGTGTGTCGTTTTTGGCTTGTGGGGATAGTACGAACTTCCAGACAAAGACTTGGCCACATTATTATGTACTAGGTATTCTGCCCTGACGCTATGCGTCAGGTAGGTAGGACCTGGTAATAGGAAAACAAGGGAAGGAAAAAACACTGGCCAGAGAAAAGCTAAGAAGAAGAATGAGGAACGGGAAAAACACACCTGGTAAAGAAGGCGAAGAAAAGAAAAAGAAGCAGCTCCCAAAACTCTGAAGCGGTGCGCACTGGATTCAGCACAGAACCAAGAACAGAATGAGAGGAAATTGCTGACCGCCAAAATGTTCCCATCCAAGAGGCCCACGCGGACAGAAGTGAATTTCCATCAGACCATTGCCGTCCAATGCCAAAAGACCAAAACACCCCTCAAGTTCACAAAAATCACAGTATAACCTGCCCACCAAACACTGTTCACAAGCTATTCACGCTTTATATACGTACTAGTTTTTTAGCCCTGACGCCATGCGTCAGGTAGCTGAGACTCATTATTTTGCTGTTATGTTTGTGTGTTTTTTTTTCTTTGTTAGATGCAGTAATCATGTGTGTGAGTGTATGTTTTTTTCTAATTGCACAAATAAACATGACTTTAAAATCAGGTTATCTTACACTCTTAATATAGCATTAATCAGTAAGTAATGCCTAAAATTAGGTAGAACTAAAAGGCATATGGCTATACATGTAATGTGTAGCCTTGCTTATTAGTTACGTTACTTCTCTAAGACAAGCAATTTGACAATTTCCATTTTTTTGACACTTTCTATTTGCTAGTACTTCACACTTAACAATCCTTTGGAAGAAAGAAATAAAGAAAGACAATTATAAAATGGGTTTGTCATTTTCTTTTGTTTTCTAGACTTGAATGAGCATTCAAACATATTTAAAAATATTTTCAAACCAATGTAAAATTGAATTAATATTTTTTATATATTCAGTGGCTTTTTTGTTTTACATTAATAGGTCTATATTCATGACACATAATTTTTATTCAACTCTATCCCACCATGACCTCGGTTTATATATACTACCATGTCTCCTAATCAGGGTTTCATATTGGATCCTATTCTTTTTGTTGCAATTTAGATGATTGTTTGATTGATAGATTAAAAGTGTTCAAGAATGGAGGGAGCAACAATGGTTTCTTTGAACAGGACATCATCTATTGAAAATGAGCATGGGACTCTCAATATTGAACAAGTTTAACTTGCAAGGTGAATATACATATTTTCTTATTTTTCTCTCTTTCTTCCCTTTTTTAGGCTGTCTATATCTTTTTTTTTTTTTTTGGAGATTTTGATGATTTTGGTTTTGATAATTTGTATTTATTGAATCATTTTTTCATGCTCAAAAGAAAAAAAATTGGACCTATTGTAAAAGTTCAAAAACTATAATCCATTTCTTAAATTGCATTTTTTTAAAAGAAAGTTTATCCTGTTGCCAAAAACAGATTGAACAGAACTAAGAATAGAATAAGAGTAAATTGCTGACCGCCAAAATGTTCCCATCCAAGAGGCCTACGCGGACAGAAGAGCAGGAGAGAAAGTGGTAATTAGAAGAGAGCAATGATTGAAATTGAGAGCAAGGAAGAGAGACAGAAGGTAAAGCAAAAAGCGTCCACCGATTCAACGAGGCTATCTGCACCCACGTTTCCTCAAGCCACCCAAAAATCATGCAACTAACAAACACCCCCAGAGTTCATGAAAATTACAGAGTAACCAGACCATTTGCCCACGCGGACAGGAGCGAATTTCCAACAAAACCACGCCACCCATCAGCAAAAGACCAAAATACCCCTCAAAGTCACAAAAATAACGGCATAACCGGCTCATTCTGCACTGTTCATAAGCGATTGACGCTTTATATATGTACTAGTTTTTTGCCCTGACGCTGTGCGTCAGGTAGCTGGGATTTCTTAATTTACTATAATGGGTATTAGTCTAGAAAATTGGAGTGTGAGAGGAGTAATTAATTTACTACCGGAGGCACAGCAAAAACCAGGTGGTTCCTGATAAAATCGTTTTGCATGACAATATGGACAACTTGGAACATCAGGCAATACAGCAGGTTCTGTAGCTATTGTAGTTAATGGATCAGTCATAGCTCGTTTTCTAGACCGACGCTGCCTACGCAATGGTGGTTCACCAGCATCTAAATTAGTTGATGGAATCTCATTAGCACCATCAGCAATAGACGCACAGACATTTTGTTCATTTTCCTGCAAACCAGCCAAAGCGTACTTAAGGACCATGAATTCAGTGTGCCTAAGTCAGTCAATCTGACTTATAATAGACAAAAACTAATATCTCACCCACTGGTTAGTCTAGCCGGTAATATAAGTAGTCTAACATTTATTGCAAGGGGTCTAAACAACAATCTTATTGCATGAAAGATGCTCAAAATAAGCACAAACATACGGTTGGAAATTGCTCTACATTATTGAGCAATACTGCAGGCTCTGTAATTATTGTGGTCAATGGATTAGTCACAGAGCGTCTTGTACGCCGACGTCGCCTATGCAAAGATGATTCACCCGCATCTGAATTAGTTGTTGGAACCTCGCTAGCACCATTACCAGCAGACCTAGATACATCTCCTTGATTTTCCTTTAAAACACCCAAAGCATAGTTAAAGACTGTGAGTTTAGTATGCTTAACTAAGTCAAACTCGTTTGTCTTACCAAAGTACATGCTTAGGCGAAACCACTGTTAACATAAATAATTTAACATTTATTCCAAAAGATTTAAACAACAATTTATATTGCATGAAAAATGCTCAAAATAAGCACAGACATACAGCTCGAAGGTGCTCTGCATTGTTCTCTGCAAATGGCAATACTGAGCCCGAACCTAATGAAGATTCAACGACGCCCATATTTGGCTGATTCACAGCATTTGAGTCATGTATATTAAAAGCCGTGACAGCTAATGTACACACTCCTAATGGCGCATCATTCTTTGTCCCACGCCGAGCAGCAGCACGTTGCTCGCGGCTCCTTCGATTTTTCTCAGCACGAGCCTCTTCTAAACTTCCATATACTCTATTTCGACCCATTCTCAAAGCATATTATACACAGCTCAAGCGGAAACCAAACAAACGTCTAAAATGAACCATACAAAAGAACCACAACAACAAAAATGAATTTCCAGCGAAGCCAATCAAACAGTGAAGTACTTTAAAACCAAAAGAAACTTTCTCAAGTTATTTCCGAAGCTGCGAAAGAAAACTCAGAAGAAAAATTAGAGCCAAAAAGAGATTGAGCTCACGGTCTAAGTTTGCTGAATAGTAAAGCACTTCAAAACCAAAAGAAACTTTCTCAAGTTATATTTGCTGAACAGCTGAGAACACAAGCAAGAAAATAATGAGAGCAAATTGGTGACCGAGAATGAGCAAAAGAGAATAAGAGCCATGCAGACCCACAAACCGCTTCGGACAGCAACGACCAACGACTCTAGAAAGAATGAAGACTCTAGAAAGCTTTTCAAGACATTTGCTGACCGCCCAACCGCCCACTAACTTAATAGTAATTCCTGACTACCAAAATGAAGAGCCACGCGGACAGAGCAAGGTTACAATGCAAGAGAGCCAGCGGACAAAAGCAAAATACCAGCAGTGCCACTGCCACCCATCAGTAAAGGACCAAAATGCCCCTCAAGCTCACACAAATCACGGCATAACCGGCTCATCCTGCACTATTCATAAGGCTTTGGACGCTTTATATATGTAAGATAAGACTAGTTTTTTAGCCCTGAAGCCATGTCAGCTAGCTAAAACTCATTATTTTGTTGTTATGTTTGTGTGTTTTTTTTTTCTTTTATTAGATATAATAGTCATGTGTGTGAGTGTGTGTTTTTTCCTAATTGCACAAATAAACATGACTTTGAAATCAGATTATTTTACATTCTTAATATAGCATTAATCAGTAAGTAATGCCTAAATTTAGGTAGAACTAAAAGGCATATGGCTATACATGTCTCCTAATCAGGATTTCATATTGGATCCTATTCTTTTTGTTACAATTCAGATGATTGTTTGATTGATAGATTAAGAGTGTTCAAGAATGAAGGAAGCAATAATGGTTTCTTTGGACAGGACATCATTTATTGAAAATGAGTCTGGACTCTCAATATTGAACAACTTTAACTTGCAAGGGTGAATATACATATTTCTTATTTTTCTTTCTTTCTTCCCTTTTTTAGGCTGTCTATCTCTTTTTCTTTTTTTTTTGGAGATTTTGATGATTTTGGTTTTGATAATTTGTATGGGAGGCAACACTTTATGTGGTGAGTACGAGGAGCATGGAAGAAGCTCTTTGAATTTTCACTAAGATAATGGCTTAGATATATACAATATCTAATAATTTCTTAAGTTTAAGATTTTTCTTTTCTACTTTTTAGGTTCTTTGGATTTATAATTCTTACTTATTTGATGATTCTTTCTCTTAATTGGTTGATGATTTTTTTTTTTGGTAATCTGTATCATAAGCTGCAAAATTATAGGTTATTTTGTGTTCTTAAATCATGTGCTAAAATAGGTGAGTTTCTCTTTTCTTTTTCTTTTTTAATAAAACTGGTATTCAAAATCAAGGGATAGTTGGAAACTTTAAATAGTGAATTCCAAATCAACTTGCGTTTAAGGATATGTTAGAATAAAATGCTAAGAAATAACTGGTGGAACTATTCTACCAAATGGGGTAATAAACTCGTGTTTAAGGTTAGAAAATATGTATTTATTGAATCATTTTTTCATGCTCAAAAGAAAAAAGTTGGGCCTACTGTAAAAGTTCAAAAACTATAATCCATTTCTTAAATTACACTTTTTTATGAAGAAAGTTTATCCTTTTGCCAAAAAAAAAATGTTTACATGGGACCCTTATATATATATATATATATATATATATATATATATATATATATATATATATATATATATATATATATATATCAAAACAGAAAGACCTTCTAACCATTTTAACTGAAGAAACAACTGGGCAGCAGCTTGCAGCAAAGTGCAAGGTTACATCGCCCACTTACCACTGATCTTAATTTGTGAAGTGGTCTTAATTTCCATGCAATAAACTTCGCAAGCGGAGTTAATTTATTTATTTTTTGTTAGTAAGAGGAGTTAATTTTAATTTGATGGTGCTAATTTGAATGTAATATATTTTGTACAATCGGACAGTTAAGTAGTTAACCACAAGCTAGCCTGATTATCTATGAATTTTGCTCGCAAAAGGAAACGCACACCTGAAGAAGGAAAGTAAACGCACACCAACCACTCCAAAAAGTTTCTTGCCCCACCAACAATACCAAATGCCCTCAAAGTTGGTGAAAATTACTGGATAACCAGTCCACTCACCACTGCCACCGAATACCAAAATTGTCCGCGGGAAATTCCAGCAGAGCCATTGTCACCGAATGCCAAAAGACCAAAACGCCCCTCAAAGTCACAAAAATAACGGCATAACCGGCTCATTCTGCACTATTCATAATCAATTGACGCTTTATATATGTAAGAAAGATAAGATTTGAGAAACTGCAGGACTTATCAAGCATGTGAAAATTGTACTTGGCCAATTCCGTTGTAATCGCTCATAAACACCCAGTAATTCTATTTGTACCATTAAATGTCCCTATTAACCGACACAAATGAAAAATATAACTTGAAAATTTTTGTTTCTTTTATCTGCATGAAACCTTGACTATATTGTTGATCTGTTGTTGTTATTGTAGACAAATGTCCTTGCATATCCCCTAATAATAGCTCTTTTTACTAATTGGTTTGAAAGTTCTTTTTTCTATTTTGCGAACATTTGGCGTGCAAAATTTTTCTTTACCCTCCTCCTTTGTGTAGTCCGTCAACTAATTTAACTTCTACTATTCAAAGGATTTCCATGGAAGCTACAAGTAAAATAGATGGATATCATTCACCAAAAAATAGAAATTAAGTCATTGGTTTGCAACATTGTTACTGAAGGTTTTATGTGGATGCAATTGGGCTTTTTTCTATCTCAAATCTTACCACCTTCTATTATCAGATCTCCAACATCTTTTCCTTCGGCAAATAGTTCTTCCTTCTCCTCAGTGTAATGATTGATGTGTGATAGTACATTTCCATGGCTCTTCTTTGGCACTTCTCGTCAGCAACTTTCTTGTCCTTGAATGTTATTTTGCCCTGGTTTTGAAGTTATGGAGTTATAGTGACAAATTTTGGATGGAAAGTAAGAGATTGATTTTTGAAGAGAGTTTTAGGCTTTGAATTTTAATGAACAGTCATGCAAAATCAATTTCGGCGGGATATTTTTAAAACGGAGTTTTTAACGGTAGCTGAATCTATTAGGCTACAGTAAGTTTTTATTTTTTATTTTATATTTTTTTTCTTGTTCACTAAATAAAACAAGAGCATTTTATCTCTATCAATGTGAATGCATGAGAGCCACTTATTAGAGCTTGTGAGGAACCGTTCAGGGCAAGGACGGTCCTTCTGAATGACCGTCCCTGCCTCATAGCTGATCAGATAGAGGTGTAGGCCTCAGCAAAGCATTTGGTTAAGAAGGTCAAGTCAAAATCCCAACGAACTTCCGTGGCAACTAATAGAATAGCATCCAAGTTTCATGCCGAAACATGCCATGAAAATAAATGAAATGTACATTTTCAAATCTCTGTACGCGAACAAGACTCGAGGTGATGGTAGCTCTTCAAGTTTCAACACTCATTGATGGTAAGAGGCTCACCTTAACGCTTTCACCCTACCATAATTACCCAAGAAAATGAACAAAAAATTCACAATAATGTTTGTTTATCAGTGTAATTTTTTTGTCAGACAAATATTTTCGTGCAAAAAATTCCACTAAAATAATTGGGCATTTTAAGAAAATTTTCTTGTGCTTGTTAAAATTCTTTTAGAACATATATTAGCTTAAATAGTCTATGTAATCACTCCTCTATCCGGAAAAAAGAAAAGTCTGTCCAACCTAGTAGTTGGCTCACATGGTACCATCCTGTCATTTCTCTCCCTTCTTTCAACACCGCGCATGCTAAAAGCGTACCGTACGACCCTGCCGCTAATACAAACAAATCACCTTGGTTCCTTCTTTCAACACCGCACATGCTAAAAGCGTACCGTACGACCCTGCCGCTAATACAAACAATACAGTTTGTATTGTTTGTATTAGCGGCAGGGTCGTACGGTACGCTTTTAGCATGCACGGTGTTGAAAGAAGGTCCTCGCACATTGTTTGTATTAGCGGTAGGGTCGTGTAGTACGCTTTTAGCATGCGCGGTGTTGAAAGAAGGGAGGTTGGTCCGCGCATATTGTTTGTATTAGTGATAGGGTCGTGCAGTACGCTTTTAGCATGCGTGGTGTTGAAAAAAGGAAGAGAAGTAACAGGACGGTACCATGTGATCCGCACACATTGATTGTATTAGCTGGTCCGCGCACATTATTTCTTGGCTTCAGCAAACCCATGTACTCAGTATTTTTTTTTTTCCTTGGTTTGCTAGTAGACTGCACCAAATCACGATATTAGTCTAATTTTTTTTGTTCAACTAAACCCCTATCCAATCATACTTTTATTTAAAGTAAAATGACATTTTCCTCCTTGCGGATCATTCATATTTTTTTCCCTTGGTTTGCTATTAGACTGCCTCAAATAAATAAATGTTTCTTATTTTAACGAATGTGTCACAGGCTTTATGATTGTATTGCAATTGATATAAATTTTTCCTCAACCTGATTTGTTTACGCTCAATTGCTTTACAAATCTCCCACTTTAATGTCAAACTTGTCCTAATACTTTGGATGTCCCCTTCTGTTTGTTAGTGCACCAAACCGATTTTGTGACTCTATACATGTACAACATTAATCTGAAGTAGCATTATTTTGCCTGTGCCTTGGCATGGTTTATTTTTTTTAAATTTATTATGAATTCCTGCAAGCATGAATAATTTAAATAAAAAATTAATGATGATCTTACAAGTTCATTCATATTAATTTTATATAATTAATGTAATAATTATACTTAACTGTCATACTAATTTTTAAAAACTTCTTCAGATACTTTTATTATAATCTATTAATATTCATCAAATATTATGACGCATATCAAAAAATCAATAGATATTCTACCCTTTTGTGTATGGCTATTTTTTAGACGATTACAATTTTTATAATAACCATAAACATAGTTACATATTCCTACTTAATTAAGTACAAAAAATTTAGCAATTTATTTACGCATCAACAAATATTCAATTTCCAGCAATATTGATAAATCTACCAGTTAATAGTTAAAGTTTTTTAACACTAAATTAATCCATATGGATAAAAAACATTATACAAATTTATCGTATTGTTAAAAGAGAGAAGAACCATAAAAACAAATAATTCAAATTTATCTAAAGAGATAGATAAATTTGTTAGGACGAGAAAAACTAATTATAAAAGAATCGGATACAAAAATAGGTAAAACTCAAGTATCCAAATAACCGGTTAATTCCCCATCAATTTCCACCTTCTAAGTCCTCTTTCAAGAATCTTCTATTATCGCAACTCCATTTAAGTTAAACTTGTGATCATATCATAAGCACATAATTCAATTGTAAAATTGAAATCCACAAGAACACGCTCATTTCCCCCTTCCCAAAACATCCAAATTTAGTCAAAATTTATAATTATGTTGTGAACTAAATGTCGATTTCACTTCTAACTCTAGTTTTTTTTTTAAAAAAAAAAAACTATGGAGCTTTTATTATCATGAACACTGACCAGGAGTACAGTGCAGGGAGGAGGACATAAACCTTACCTCCGAAACGAAAACCGGAAGTTACAAAATATTGCTGATCTAATGCTAGTAACCCTCTCGTGTGACATGGTAATTGAGAAACCCTAGAGAATATCGTGAATGAACCACACGCATTACCGAAAAACGCCAGTGAATCAACTACAGAATTCCCCTCCCGATAGCAGTGAATAAACTGATAATGCTCTGGAACAGCATCTCGAATTGCTCGAACGATAGGACGAATGACAGCTGGAACTCCCCATCCACCCCTTAAACAACTAATCATGACTAGGCAATCAGACTCAATAGGTAAGTGCAATATCCCCTGTTGACGCCCCAACTGAAGACCCAAAAGGAGTGCGCGCGCCCAGGCACGGATTTAAGGGGGGGCTGGTGGGGGCTTAAGCCCCCCCCCCAAGCCGCCGGAAAACCCCCTATATATAGGGGATTCCAAATGCTTGCTTCTAAAATGCAGTAGGTAACTAGGTAGGTAGGTAGGTACTACCTTTCTCTTCCTATGTGTCTCTTAGGATACTGGTATTATTGTCTGAAATTTTCAATAGTTATTTATGTTTTCACCTGCTGGTGATGTAATAACTTGGATTTTCCTAAAATGTTTTGAGCAGGTCTGAACTCTGTAGTTATTCATCATATATTCTGGACTTTGTTAGAGCCTGTGAGACTCGGAAACATAGAGCCTGGGAAACATAGCCTTTTTTTTTATTTCAGATGTTTGGTTGTTGGCAAAGTATTTTTTGTGCATCGCTGTCATGAACTATATGGTGGAGTGGGCTTTCTTTTGTTGATCAAGAAGCTTGCCAACAATAGTTGTTGGTGCTGTTTTAAATGTATGTTCTGGAACAAAGAATGCTGTAAATGTATTTCCTGGAATTTAGAAAAGTTCTTGATTTAACGCTTATGACATCCCTTGCACTTCAAGAAGAATTAAATTTGCAATTACTATCAAAGTTTTCCTGCTATTTCGCTTTTTGACCGCCTTAGTTTTTTATTTTATTTCGAATTCTGATCATGAAATCAATAAGCAGGGTGAGTGATAGATTATTGATAGTTTAGAGTATTTTTTTGGAGCATTTTGAGATTTCCAAGAACTTATCAAATTCATATGAAAGGGGCAATTTTTAAACTATTTTAGTATGCGATGGGCAATTCTTAAACTATTTTTTTGAGCGGTTTATGCCTCCGAGTACTATACATATCTTGATAGGCCTGCTGTTTTCGTTGTTTCTTTTGTAGATTTGTAGATTTGGGTAAGTTACATACCCAAAAATTCAGAACAAATTTTTGGGTATGTATAATTATATGTTTTTATTATTTTTATAATTATTGATTCTAAATTTTACTTATTAAATATATTTATTTCGTCACAAAAAAAATTTTTTAATACACTTCAGCCCCCCCAAAAATAAATTTCTGGCTCCGTCCCTGCGCGCGCCTCTGCTTGTAATGCATCTACGGGACCAAAAAAAATCAGCAAACACAAGAATGAACGTCCCACAGGAATCCCTAATCACTCCACCACCTCCCCCACCTCGAATTGTAGAACAACCATTTGTGTTTAACTTTAAGAAACCATTGGTGGAACATACCCAAAGCACCAAAGTTGATGATAAAGACCTTTGAACCGAAGATAGAGAATCAAGGACTCCCACCCATTGAACTGGCAAACCCATAATATCCAGGAAGTGTACCCAAATCAATAATCGCACCTCATTAATGATTAATTCCTGAACCTGATTAACGGACATACACGGACCCTCAAATCGAGCCGTGTTTCTAGCCCGCCATAAGACCCATGCAATAAGCAAAGGTAGTGTCTTCAACAGCCAACGTAATGCCCTCCCTTTAGCAGACATGGGACATTAGACCTTACCTCCTAATAGAAAATTGAAAAGTACAAATATTTTGCCTGTGTAATGGTAATAAGCCTGTAGTGATATGCGGCAATACGGCGTTAATTATTTGTAATCAGTCGGTCCGCTATCTTTGATCAATTTGGTTGCTTTCCTCTCTTTGTTGTGATTATTTGTTCCCTTGTTTCTTGAATGACGGGAACAAATATAGGGAAGCGTTGAACAGTGACCAAGCAAAGCTACCAAATAAAATAGTGCCGGGATATGATTGGCATATAAATATATACACCTCAAAATATAGAACTGAATCGAATTAGAACTAGAAAACGGGATGAACGATGCAGCCAAAGTTGGTTGTCATTTTCCTTTTGTTTATCATATTTTTTGGTACATTTTATCGTTAAGGACAACAGTTTCCTGTGACTCTTGGGCCAGCCCACTTTTCCAACAACCCTTTGAGATTTGTTCCACAGCCGAAGGCCGCAGCAATTAAGATCTGTCATTCAGAAAATGGAGGCCTCAGCAAAGCATTGATAAAGAAAGGTGCACTTCTACGGGGACCGAAACTAATTGCTCTTAGGTACCATTTTGCTATTTTTTAAAGTTTTTATACAGAATTTTTTGTTTGGATTGCTAATTTTTCAAGTTTTCATTCAAAAATGTGTCGTACGAATTTGATATATGTGAGGTAAAAAAGTGATTAAAAAAAATTTGTTCATGAAAAACGTCAAAAATTCTCCTTAGTAAATAGTAATCCAAGCATGGCCAAGCAATTTGATCTATGTGAGGTTAAAATATAATTGAGAAATGTGTATACAAAAAATATATAAAAAACTATAATCAAAACAAGTAGTCTTCTCCCCCTTTAAGAAACGCAATGAAAATATTTGCTCGATAAATAAACTTATCCCTTCGTAAACCGCTGATACCGAGGGAAGGATGAATTGTGTGGTATAAAAGAAGAGAGTGTAAGTAAAAATTCTTGGATATGGTTCTTCCAATTTATACTAGAAAAAAAGGTATGAAAAGAAACAACTTATACTAGCTAAGAATATTTTCTGGTTACTTCTCGTGTTATACATTAACAGTACTGAAATATTTGTTGGAAGCGAAAGGAAAGTAATGCAACCTTTCCAATTTGTAATTTCAATTAGAGTAACGTGTAAAATTTATTAAAGTTTATCAGCATGAGAGAATTTAGTGCCCGTTCAGCGCCTGTGAAAATAGACAAATGAAGTTATGGGTTTCTGATTGAATGCTGAGCCCTTCAACTTTTTTGGTTGTGTTTGGATCCATCTCAATGGTTGTTCCATCCACTAAGGACAGCCATTGATATCCATCCAAGATGAAATTCTGAAAAGCAAAATGAGAACTATAAATCTAATGCTGTTTGTCAACGTTTACTTCAATGGGCAATCTTGGAAAATGAACTTGACACATAATTTAGACTTAATTACTCATCCTCGAGAATTAGAATTAAAATGCACATCTTATTCTGCTCGGTTTCCGCAAGTCCATCGGACTAACTATGTCACAAGCCCATTAACACAAAAGCCAAAAAAAAAAAAATTGTTCCAAAATAATAAAGTTTCAGAATTTTAAATGGCAAATTAACAACTAAAAAATGTTTAGTGGGCTAATTAAAATTTTTGAATAATTTAGTTACTACAAGTGTACTTTACCCTACTCTGAAATATGCATTTGCTTCAATCTTCCCAGAATAATGGTACGCTAAACCTAATTGCTAATGAGTGTGAAATTTCATTTGCAAAGACCACAAATGTTAGAAACTCCAGTTCTACCACAACTTCTATTAAGAGTGTTTGGATAGCAAATTATCCCAAATAATATTTCGCTTGTATCATAAATATATTTTTCAATATATCTTTTTATATTCCCAACCATCCTTTTGTTTCACATACATCATATTATAAAAAGGTGCTACATTAATTATTCCAAATAATATTTCAAATAATGATTGAATCGCAATGATAAACTCACTTTGGTAGCGCATTAATCAGACTTTGTCACGCCTTATTTTGCACAAAATTTTCTTGGGTTGCCATTTTGCAAGAGCTTTTAAGAATTATATTATCTGATGCTTATTAAGTGTATGTCTCAGTCCAGCTTCCTTCATCATATTTCTGCTACTTATGCTAGTTGGTTCTATGGGTTGAAATGGTTGCCATTTTCTATCCAATTTCACCGCATTACATGTAGTTGGTAGTGTATACATTTCTCTCTGATTGCCATCTAATTCATCTTTCATGCGTATTGGGATCAGCAATTCTTGGCATTAAATTTTTATTATTCGACTTCTTCAGGACCAGCCGCCATATGTATAGCTGGAATTGAATGTTTTATTGCTTTGGACGTGCTAAAATTGCCAATGTGTAAAGGCGTCTTGGAGGGAGAGTTTAGTTTGGTTGCTGATTTGCTAACAAAGGAAAATAATGAGTTTATATAAAAGAAATGAAGCTTTATACCTATGTATGTCTGAGCATAGGAAATCGCTTTCAGGTTTAAGCAATGGAATCATTTCTTCTTCTTTCAGATTGTCCAGGATCCAATTTTACATTTCACTGGGTGAACACCAATGGCTATCAAATTTACTGGATTGGTTTACTGGGCCTTGGGCCAGAATCAAATTTATAGAGCATTTTTTTTGTCAGTCGGTCTGAATTGGCAGTTGGGCTTCTTTGACAAATATGCTCATGTGTCCTTCGGCCAAGAAATCGTAGAAGTTGGGGCGGGTTCGGGGCAGGAGTAGGGGTGGCGAGGTATCAGGGCAGGGGCAGGGGAGCTTTCTGGAAAACGGGTGAGGGATGGAGAGGGCTTCCCCGCCTCAAATCCACCCTATTATAATCATTTAGAAGGCCAAATGATTTCGTTTTGATTAAACACTAAGTTTAAAGTAATTTGAAATCACAAGCCTGATTACTGAGCCAAGAAACAAAACAAAACATAGTTTTGGCTGATGAAAATACTCGAAGTAAAATGGTCTAGTCAATTAATTTCATATATACAATTCAAATAAGGTTTTTCGGCCCCAACTCTTGAGAAAACCAAAGAAAATAAGATGTCCATTTTAATTCTAATTCTCGAGGATCAATAATTAAGACCAAATTATATTTCAAGTTCATTTTCCAAGGATAAACCAATGAAATTAACGTTTCCAAAGAGCAATTATAGTTCTCATTTTGCTTTTAACAATTTCATCTTGGAAAATTAATAATTGTCCTTTGCAGATGCAACAACCATTGAGATATTGTCCGCAATCAAAAAAGTTGAAAGCCCCAGCATTCAATCACAAAACATGAAACCCTAGTAACAACAATGGTTGAGAAAGTTAAAGTGAAAATGCTAATGCAAAAGCATCCAAATTTGTCAAACAAGCACAGCTCAAGACTTTACATTTTCTCTTACAACTAAAATGGGGAATTAGAGTAAAGGATGGAGAACCCATTTGTAGACAAGAAAGGATAGCTTTTGGTTAGACTTTTATTTACCATTAAAAATTCAGCTATTATAGGATTGCCACATTTTCTAAGTATAAATTTTAACTCTTTCTCCCACAAACTCATCATTTTTCAATTGCAAAGTATCGCTAATAATGGTTTTTGGTTTTTTTTTTGAAGGAAGTATTGTAGTAAAGTTAAAGAAGACATTATTATCTAATTAGTTTCAAATTTTGCACTTATTATAACCGGGGGAAAAAATTCAATGCTAGGATAAATATATGGTTGACATATGGAAATTCTCTTTTCCTCTTTAGCAATGCAATTTTTTGTATTTGTTTTTTATTTTCGATTTATTTACCTACAAAAAACAATAACATCATATCATTCGATAAAGAATTTAATATTTACAGAAGTAATAGAAGATGTAGTAGTATTAGTATATGTTAATTCAAACCATATGAGCTTGAACTATTTGAGATATGCGCCTAGCGGAAAATTCCTATAACTTTACATACTTAAATTCAAATACCTATAGATTTCTTCTCATCATTAAAAGAATAAGGAAACCAAAGTGATAAAAATATTTTTCAACATACATAGCAAAAGAACTTATCTATATGCATGAATGATCGTATAAACTTAAGGTCATTCTGTGGATCAAGCGGTTATTAATATATAGTAGTTTATATACAAGTTTTTGCCTCCATGAATATTTGTTGTAACAACATTCTAGACCAAGTAGTATACATTGTTTATGTTATTTATTGTCCTTTTGATTTGAAAGACATCGATAAAGAACTGTTTTTGTAGTTTTAAGAATGCCCAAGTGAATGGTTAGTATTTGTCACTGACTTTTAGTTTAACATGTTAGCGCAAAAAATGTATTAAGACGAGAACAAGAAGCCTACATCTATTTATAGTTGCATGAATTAGATCTAGCAAAATTAAAATTTGTAAGGTTTGTGACATATAAATGTCAAAAATATGAAGTTAATTCTCCCTCCATCCCATTAAAAGTGTCATACTTTTCATTTTGGAATATTTCAAAACATTTGTCATGTTGATAAAGTCTAAACACGTTTTAATTTCTCGTTTAAATATAGCCCTTTTTTTCTAATCAAAATAATGATTATGTTATTAGTCTAATCCTCATGGATCTGTTACTAACAAATACAAAGCAACACCAGTTGGAAGTGATATGCAACACATGGCTGTTTAAAAATTCTGGTGATATTTTAGGGAAGAAAAAGTGTTGGCATGTTCACAAAACGCAAGAAAATTGAGGAAAACAACTCTTAAAACTATCAGAACTCTTAAATGCAGGTGCTGTGGGGAAATGACAGAAAAGGTAGAGCACATGCTTTTCTTTTGCAGTCATGCAGAGTACATCTGGAAGGCAGCTCCAATTGATTGGGATGGGTTAAAGGATTTCAGGCACAATTTTTGGCATTGGTGGAAGTAAAGGGAATACTAGAAGGGAGGAATCACATTGTATTGACAGTGAATATCCTCTGGCAGATATGGAAGTCCAGAAACCAAGTTCAGTTTAATGGAGTTAGGAACTGTCCAGAAAGAACTGCAAATAAAGTTGTACATGAGTGGGCTGAATATAACGGAGTGAGAGTTGGAGAGGACAAAACAGAGGAAAATGGGAAAAAACAAGTGGCAGAATCGAGTAGATGGTATCCACCCCCACAGGGGGTTATCAAGTTAAACTCTGATGCAGCTTTGGAGCAAAAGGAAAGGAGAATAGGCTGGGGGGGTAGTGGCCAGAAGGGAGGATGGAAAGATAGTTGGAGCTTGGGCAGGAGGTGAAAGGAGGGACGGAAACCCAACAGTGGAGGAAGCCTTAGCAATCAAAAAAGCTGTATCAAGGCAAAGCTCTTCGGGCATTCATGCTCCGTAAATGGGGCAATAAAATGGTGGTGTTAATTATTAATTGAGCCATTCTACGAAGAGTAAAGCTAAAAAAAAAAAAGACTTTGAATTGCATTAAGAAAGAAGGGTCAATCATGATAAATTGCAAACATATATTGTGAGATAAGAAGTAGAAATTGGTTCTACTGGTGAAGCAAATGAAGGTTTGAATTCAGAATTTCAAGTTGCATACCCTTGAGAGTGCTACCGTAGCATCTTAAGTTATTAATTTTAGCTCCACCTGAGTTTTTCTATGCAAATATATGAATTTGGAGCTTCCTAACTAAACCCAATTAAACCAAAAAATATTCAACAAACAATATCCTCAAAAGGGAGACATAAATTGCCTTGAAATGAGTTGTTATAACATAAGGAATAATAAGAAAAAAATACATACAATTCATTACTTTGATTGAGTATCCTAGCTCACAGGTGGCTCTAAGATCAGGAATTGCATAATACTAAATAAAAACTTGGAAAGAGGCTGTTTTGAGTGAATTAACATGGAATAGTGGGGTTGTGATATTGTAGTGCTTTAATTATACAAAAGATCATACTTATTTAACATCCGATGCTTATACATAACTGCATGATGATCATTATGGTAATAAACAAAGAGATAATCACTCGAACTAGTTAAATGGTTAAGAGAGGATTTTTACAGTCTTTCCTACTACTATCAGGTTCGTGACTCTTAGAGATGATTCTTAGAGGAGGGAAGAGCCAAAAAAAAAAAAAAAAAAAGAAGTAGATGTTTGATTCTTAGAGGAGGGAAAAGTCAAAAAAAAAAAAAAAAGAAGATGATAAACAAGAGAGGCCCAATGCGGTGCAGTGGACCAAATGTCTAAATTCACAAGAAAGGCCCCAAGTAGATGTTTGATGACTTGATCCGTTCTTGCATCGTTATAGTTAGATTCATAGAAGTTTAGAATCATGAATGTTTTCTAACACAAATTTGTTTTGCGTTTTTTTTTGAGATAAAACCAACTTTCTTGTTTTTGAGATTTCTTGTTTAGTTTACTTTTCTTTTTTACAAATGAACATTTATGTAGTATCTTCCTAATCCAATTGATTCTCTATTTAATATCAAACCGCAACATTGTTGTTACACAAATATCCTCAATGACATTAGAAAAGGCATTCAAATTTGGAGTAATAGTATAGTCTTGATATGAGTTGTTAAAATTCCTTTAAGTTTGATGTACTTGAAAACTTCCAAATATATATGAATAAATTTTACATATACTGACAGTGTATACATTATCACCATTGAATTCATGACATATGTGCAGAAATTGAATTTCAAATTCAAATTTTGCATAATTATCATTCATTCAACACTGACAGTATAGGAAATATTAATCCATCTAATATATGTTCTCATTTTATCTCTCAAGAACTAGAAAATGGGCTGAACGACGTAGCCAAAGTAGATTGTCATTTTCTTTTTACTTATTAAATTTTTTGGTACATTTTTATAGTTAAGGACAACACTTTCGTGTGCCTCTTGGGTCAGACCAGTATTCCAACCCAGCCATTAAGATCTGTCAATCAGAAACAGACGTAGGCCTCAGCAAAGCATTGATAAAGAAAGGTGCATTTCTGCGGGGATAGAAACTAATTGCTCTTGGGTTGTTAAATTCCTTTGGGTTTGATGTGCTTGAAAACTTCCAAATATGATATATGTTCTCATTTTATTTCTCAAGAACTAGAAAATGGGCTGAACAATGTAGCCAAAGTAGATTGTCATTTTCCTTTTTTTTTTTTTTTTTGGGAACATTTTGGCAATTAATACAATAGCATCCAAGTTTCATGGCAGCTTTCATGCCCACCGGCGGGTCCATGAAAATAAATGAAATGTACATTTTCAAATCTCTGCACCTGAACAAGACTCAAGGCGATGGTAGCTCTTAAAATTTCAACCATTCATTGATAGTAAGAGGCACGCCTTCACCTACCACAATGAACGCTTTCACCCTACCATAATTACCCAAGAAACATGAACAACAAATTCACAATTATGTTTGTTTGTCAGTGTAAATTTTTTTGTCAGACAAATATTTTCGTGCAAAATTTTCCACTAAAATATTTACCGGAAAAAAGAAGAGTCTGTTCAATCTAGTAGCTGGCTCACATGGTACCGCCCTGTCATTTCTCTCCCTTCTTCCAACACCGCTAAAAGCGTGCTGCTAATACAAACAATGTGCTAAAAGCGTACTGCACGACCCTACCGCTAATACAAACAAGTGCATGGACCAGCCAATCACTTTCTCATTATTTCTTGGCTTCACCAAACCCAGGTACTCAGTACTTTTTTTTTCCTTGATTTGCTATTAGACTGCACCAAATTACGATATTAGTCTAATTTTTTTGTTCAACTAAACCCCTATCCAATCATACTTTTATTTAAAGTAAAATGACATTTTTCCTCCTTACGGATCATTCATATTTTTTTTCCCTTGATTTGCTATTAGACTGCCCCAAATTAATAAATATTTCTCATTTTAACGAATGTGTCACAGGCTTTATGATTGTATTGCAATTGATATAAATTTTTCCTCAACCTCAATTGCTCTACAAATCTCCCACTTTAATGTAAAACTTGTCCTAATACTTTAAATGTTCCCTTCTATTTGCTAGTGCAACAAACCGATTTGTGACTCTATACATGTACAACATTAATCTGAACTAGCATTATTTTGCCTGTGCCTTGGCATGGTTTATTTTTTAAAAATTTATTATGAATTCGTGCAAGCATGAATAATTTAAATAAAAAATTAATGATGATCTTACAAGTTCATCCATATTAATTTTATAAAATTAATGTAATAATTATACTTAACTGTCATATTAATTTTTAAAAACTTCGTTAGATACTTTTATTATAATATAATGATATTCATCAAATATTATAACACATATCAAAAAATCAATAGATATTCTATCCTTTTGTGTATGGATATTTTTTAGATGATTACAATTTTTATAATAACCATAGACATAGTTACATATTCCTACTTAATTAAGTACAAAAAAATTTAGCAATTTATTTATGCATCAACAAATATTCAATTTCTAGCAATATTGATAAATCTATCAGTTAATAGTTAAAGTTTTTAAACACTAAGTTAGTCCATATGGATAAAAAAAATTATACAAATTTATCGTATTGTTAGAAGAGAGAAGAACCATAAGAATAAATAATTCAAATATATGTAAAAACTATAAGAAAAACTAATTATAAAATAATCGGATACAAAAATAGGTAAAACTCAAGTATCCAAATAACTAGTTAATTCCCCATCAATTTCCACTCATTTTCAATTTCCACCTTTCGAAGTCTTCTTTCGAGAATCTTCTATTATTGCAACTCCATTTAAGTTAAACTTGTGATCATATCATAGGCAAATAATTCAATTGTAAAAATTGAAATCCACAAGAACGCGCTCATTTCCTCCTTCCCAAAACATCCAAATTCAGTCAAAGTTTATAATTATATTATGAACTAAAGGTTGATTTTGCTTCTAACTCCAGTTGAAATTGTGACAACTTGTGACAAATTGAAACTGTTTTTGGCTCCTTGCAATCAAATTGAAATAAATTAGTAAAGGGTCAATTTAGCACTAATCTCCAATGTTATTAGGGATAAGTCGCACTTTGCCCACTTGAGTTTATTTTATCATCACTAAACAGAAACACACCTCCTCTTTTAAGACTAGCTATTTCGTTTCTTGGTTCTAAATAGTGGCGCATAATGATAATTTTCTCAGTGTCTCAAAAATCAAGCTTGTGATCTCAAGTTAATCGAACCTTTATTTTTTGAAGTAGATAATAATCATTAAATTATTGAAACTTCTACTCCCTCTTTCCATTGTTAATGTTGTTTGCATAGTTATTATTGCAATGATTAACAAATAATTAATTTTTTCCCACCGTACAAATTTAGGTCATCCAACTCGAGGAGAAAAATAAAAAAATTTGTTGATATATCTAATTAAAAATAAACAATTTCAGTGACATTATCCTAATTTATTTCTCATGAAAAAAAAGGAAAACCAAAAGAAGTAACTAGAAATATTGATATAAATATATATATATATATATATATATATATATATATATATATATATATATATTTAGTATGACAAGGTTGGGTTACGTTTGGTGCAACGTTTATCATTATTGGTCTGGGTATGATGCGGGTGACTATTCATATTGGTCTGTGTTAAATATGAATTATTGTTTGTGGTCCACGGCATGTAACTATTTGTCTTATTATTGTTTAGCGATGTTGCGCTTTCATTGTCCTAGACTCCTGGTCCCATGTTTTAAGACAAAGTGGTCCACTCCTGGATTGTACGCATCGTTGAGTTAAGAATGAATTATTATTCTTTGGGGTCTACGGAATTATTATTTGGGGTCTTGGGCATGTGACTATTATTTGGGGTCCTCCATTTTAACTTTTAAGGCAAAATGGTCCTACATTGTATGTATATCTCACGTGTTTGTAACACGTAGAATTAGCTTCGAAAAAAGCCCATCATGGTGGGGTAGTCCGTAGTTGTAGGGGAAAATATCAATAAATAAGTCAAAACCAATTTGTTTTTCATCCGAATACACAATTTCCAAAACTCAAAACCACTAGTTATATCATCATCAGCAGCAGCAGCCATTTTTTTCTTGCTTAAAATTGGAATTAAGATTAAGTTTTCTGAGATCAGAGGAAGGGAGGGAGGTTTTAGCAGCAAATAAGTAAAATCTGTGTGGAAGCCGAGAAGAAAGAGTAAAAAATTGGATCATGAAAGGAGTTTGGTCAATTGTGGCGGCCTTTAGTTTTTTAAAAATTCCATTATTTTCGTTGTAGGAATTAAAAAAAAACAAACGAAAGTGATTTCAAATTATATCAGTAGGTAGTGCTTGGTCAACAAGCCTAATAAGTGTGATTAATCTCTCTAGTTTAATTTAATCATCATTCACATCAAGTCATGATCACTTATTGGCGCTTTTGGGTTGATTGGACAGACTAAATCTCTTTTCTGTTTTCTTATATTAATCTGTTATCTACCCAACAATGCATCATCTAGATGAGTAATTAAATAGAACATTTTTGTTTGCCTCTAACAATTTTAGTCAAACAGATAAACTTTCTGAGATCAATTCTTACTTATCCTTGAATATCAGCATCTAATAGCCTGCTTGTGATGACTTCCCAATTTAAAAGGAGTGCTTATTGGCACACTTAGCTGCCTCAAGGGGTACAAGCGTAGTTCTTGGAAGTCTTCTTACCAGAATATTTTTCTAACTAATACACCAGTGGCTAAGCAAATGCGGAGCTAATTTTGGTCATCCTGCTACTTTGCCTGGTTCCCATGTGTGAGTGTTGGTTTTGGTATGAGGCTTTTTTGTATGTAAACCAAATTTCTTCCATGAAAATTTTATATAAATTTTTTGTATGTAACAAACAAAATTTATTCATTTCAATTGTTTCCTAATTGCACACACATTGGGTGTTACTGTGTCCTTAACATTTGTAAATTTCTGTTGCTTATAAAAAAAATAGAGAAGTTTTGGAGCTTGAATTACTCAGTTAAGAATAGTTTGGTGGGCATACTCAAAAATAAAGGGCTCTATATGAATTAGCTATTTTGGGATGCTTTTCAAAAACTTTACTGTAACGATATACATGAAAAACTGTAGGAGTTTTGGAGTTCGAGATTTGCTGTGTTACTGAATACAAGCATCAGCGTTGGAGGTATGGCCACGTAAAGTTCCGGTGGAGGGAGGTCTTGGCGGTCAACAACGCTGCGGAGGTGGAGGGAGGTCTTGGCCGCCAACAACTTTGGTCTCTACCTTAGGCAAGAGAATACAGAGGGAGATGGTGGAGCTGAACATGAACCCACCTCCTTATTGCTCCGCAATGTTTCGAAACTCAAACCGTTAATTGAATCGATGAAGTGATCGAATCGAGGTTCAACCGGTCAGACTGATTCAAGCTCGATTCGATGATTATATATACATACACACACACTTATGCACAGAATAAGATTATCCCATGGATCAGTTTAAGACATCACTTGATAAAAAGTTAAATATTTTTAAACACAAATCAAATTTTAAAATTGCAAATTCAAACAAATAAATTCATTTCAA
The DNA here is from genome assembly GCF_036785885.1 of Coffea arabica. Lineage (NCBI taxonomy): Eukaryota > Viridiplantae > Streptophyta > Magnoliopsida > Gentianales > Rubiaceae > Coffea > Coffea arabica. The sequence continues at coordinate 651,678 of NC_092311.1, forward strand.
TTTTACCTACTAGGAAAAATTCTTAAATCCTACATAAACCACAACCGTATTATGAAATTAAACAAAATGCATTGGAACTTCTGAAATTAAACAAAATCTAATAGAACTACAAAAGAAAACAGTGATTTTTGAGTTTGATGGTGAAAAATAGAGAGAGTTTGGTTACTCGTTTAGAAATTAGGGTTGAAAACAAAAGATTCGATAGATAAGTTTTATGTTGAAAACTTTAGGTTCATTTGAAAAAAAAGATTCAAAAATGAAATAACCGCGGTTCACAGTTCAATCCGGTTGAACGATCCGACCGATTTTTTTTACAATTTTGATTGATTTTTATAATAAGTTAACACTAGTAATGAATTAGACCGAAAACTTGACCGATTCATGGTCAAACTGGCTGGTCTAGCCCAATTTTCAAAACATTGTCGCTAGCCCAAAAGGCGACAATCTCTACGACTGGGTTGCTACTCTTATTGGTCCCCATACTATGCTTCCATTTTCTTCACTTTTTTTGCCCTCTTCGTTTTTATGCTCAACTCATTTGCATTCATATTTGCCGTGTGATTTTGGTTTTTCTATGGATTTTGGTGCGATTAAGTATTCTGGGCCGATCCAAGACTTCATTTTTTTTGCGGGTTTTTAATATTCTGGCAAATACTTGAGGGTTCTTTGAATTTCTTTAAGAAAGTTGGGAACTTTACTTGCTATGGTGAAATTGTGCTCAAAACCTAATTATTACCCTATTACGAGGACTTTGACAATCCATTATTCTTCCTAGTTATTTTTTTGAGGATTGCAAGGACTTAATTTGAAAAATGTCATTGAATTGTAGTAGTACTAGATTCTACAATTAGAGAGGGAGGAATTTCGCAAGCCAACGTGTACTTTTTTTTTTCCCTTTTGAGGGAACAACCTATAGTTCAATAAGGTGTGAAAAAAGGGACCTTTTTTTTTCCTTGAAATTGAATGGACTAAGTACAGTTTACCAACTAGTGTTTCGCGGAATTTCTACTTTGCTTGTCATCCTTGTGTTTCGGACCAATACCTGATGGAGTCTATAGAGTTGGATAAGGATTGAGCTTAAATGGAGCTCAGAGTTTCCATGAATGCTTTATCATCCTTGTAATTCAATAGGTTCTAATATTCATTAAGATACCAAAAAACTGCATAACCGAGGAGCTATAGGCCTTCATGGCTTTTATGTGCTTTGTTTCACACAATTTCAATCCCCTCCTTTGTTAAGCAGAAGCGTTAATTGGCAAAGGCTGAATTACGCTAGGACAGAATTGGCTGGTTTTCATTTAACTCTATGGGCTCTATTAACTACTGGAGCCAGCAAAGAGTAGAAAAAGAAATATATGGGGACAGTGTGTTTGAATGTAAAGATTGGAGGTGCACAGTTGAAAAGCTTATAAGAGTGCGAAGTGAAATGACTCAATTTTGAAATGTCTATTACTCAGTAGTGGAAGCATAACTCAAGTGTTGCCAAAGACAAAATAAAATCATGTGTATTATCCATAAGCTGCGTAGTCTGTAGTTGACCTTTTTTTTTGGGGGTTGTAGGGGTTGGGGTGGGGAGGGGATGGGGGCGGGGGAGGGACATATTTGGGTCAAACCACAACTCCAACAAACCATTGAAATATTTTCCACAACCAAAGGCCACGGCCAGCTTTCAATCAGAAAAAGATGAAATACCTAGCTAAGGATTGATCAATAAAGCCAAGTGAAATTGCCAAGCAAACTTCTCCATGGCAATTAATGGCATCAAAGTTTGTCAAAATGTACTACTGCAGCACTTTTACCAGTGGCTGGAGAGCAACCAAAAGCATCCACTGTAAATTTCTAGCTATTCCGAACTAGGCAAAAAAGCAAAATATATTGCTAGCACGGAAATAGAGAACTCCCGGGGTCTTTGGGTATTCAATTATTTTAAATAATATTTTAGTTATATCATAAACACATTTTTTAATCTACTTTTTATATTTTTAATTTTTTTATATCATATACATCAAATTATAAAAAATGTTATAATAATTATTTCAAATAATACTATATCCAATTAGACTCACTAGCATGATGCTCTGCAGAAAGCAAACAAAATAAGGAGCACTGAAATAATGTTTCAAATAAGTATAAGCAAGAGAGTACGGAGCAAGTAAACATGGCTGGTCATGCGCCCGCGCCAAGAAAGCCATATGATCCGTACTTGAACACGCTGGAGAGATCACCCTAACTTTAGTTATGGAGGAAATAAGCAATCAAATTTTGCACCGAATAGACGGCAAGGGTCTCAACAAGAATACCAACCTCGGCAGCCAGCACCTCCTCCAAGCTCAGGCCCGTCTTTAGAAAAAATGATGAAACAATTAATTGCTAGTCAACAAAAGACGGAATCTAACTTACAAAGTCAAATAGGTCAGATGCAAGCAATGCAAAGTCAGATGAGTCAAATGGCAATAGCAATCAATTGCTTGGAATCCCAAGTTTACGGAAAATTATCGTCTCAACCTGAACTGAACCCGAAGAACGTAAGTGCAATGACCCTAAGAAACGGGAAGGAAATTTAGGGACCCGAACTCGTGACTCAAAAGGATAAGGATGAAGAAAAGATCGAGAAAGGGCTTGAAGAGGAGGACAGAAACAGCAAAAATCCGGTAGTACTCCCTGACCCAATCATTGAGGTTAAAACTAATCCGCCTCCCTTTCCTAACAGGTTAGAGAAACCGAAAAAGTAGGACAAGGAGAAAGAGATCTTGGAGGTATTCCGCAAGGTAGAAATCAACATTTCCCTGCTAGATGCAATCAACAAATGCCAAAGTATGCAAAGTTTTTGAAGGATTTATACGTCAATCGAAGAAGGCTGAGGGGAGACGAAAAAGTTATTGTGGCGGGAAACGTGTCAGTGGTTCTGCAAAGGAATCTCCCACCGAAGTGCGGGGATCCAAGTATGTTTACGATCCCCTGTAGGATAGGTAATATTTTGATTAGAAATGCTATACTGGACTTAGGAGTATCGATCAATGTAATGCCTAAATCTATTTATGCTTCTCTGAACCTAGATCCGTTAAAAGAAATTGGGATAATAATTTAATTAGCTGACCGAACAAATGCATACCCTGATGGGTTGGTTGAGAATGTGTTAGTTAAAATTAATGAATTGGTATTTCCAACTGATTTTTATATATTTGACATGGATGATAATCATTCCCCCGAGCCCTCGCTTTTATTGTTAGGTAGACCCTTTTTGAGCATAACCCAGACTAAAATTGATGTTAATAATGGAACCTTGTCTATGGAATTCGATGTGAAAATTATTCATTTCAATATCTTCGAGACAATGAAATATCCCTCAAACTCTAACTTTTATTCTATTTTTTCTGTGAGTGTTATTGACCCTGCGGTGCAGGAAGTGTTTGAAATTGTTGGTAGAGATGAGTTGGAGGTTGTTTTAACCAAGTACCTTGAGTTGGAAACAACTCCTGAGGTAGAGTTGAGTGAAGAGTTGAAGTGTACGATTGGGGCGTTGCAATCGCTGTCAATTACGACGACAAGGTATGAGTTTGTACCTATTTTCATACCCAAATCTCACCAAGATATACTACCGTCTACGGTACAGGCACATATGTTAGAATTGAATCTTCTGCCGAAACACTTGAAATATGCATATTTGGATGAGAAAAAAAACACTCCCTGTAATTATCTCAACAGGACTGTCGGAAACCCAGGAGGACATGTTAATTCGAGTTCTTAAACAGTATAAGGAGGCTATAGGATGGACCATCGCCAAATTAAGGGAATCAGCCCCTCTATATGTATGCACCGAATAAAGCTTGAAGAAGATGACAAACCTGTACGGCAAGTTCAAAGAGGCTCAATCCCCTCATGATGGAAGTGGTAAAGAAAGAGATATTACACTTGCTAGATGTGGGGATCATATACGCAATATCAGATAGCCCGTGGTGAGCCCAATACAGGTAGTTCCAAAGAAAATAGGAGTGACAGTGGAGGTCAACCAGAAGGGTGAGCTCATGCCAGTACGCAAACCACCGGGTGGCGACAGTATATCGACTACCGGAAATTAAACTCTGTCACGAAAAAGGACCATTTTCCCCTTTCTTTTATTGACCAAATGATTGAGTGACTAGCTTCTCGAGTTTACTATTTTTTTTGGATGAATTTTTAGGGTATTTTCAAATTGCAATCGCACCGGAGGATCAGGAGAAGACCACCTTCACGTGCCCGTTTGGAACCTTTGCATATAGACGGATGCCATTCGGGTTGTGTAATGCTCCTGCGACATTTCAGAGATGTATGGTGAGCATTTTTTCAGAATATATTGAGAAAATTATTGAAATTTTCGTGGACGATTTTGTTTTTAGAAAATGAATAAAGGAAATGTGGGTCTAAATGGGACTTGAAAATGCGACGATTTGACCCAAAATAATAGTTTAAAAAGGATTTTTGAATAAAAAATCAGAATCGCCACTTGGTATTGAGTTAGGTGTACCAAATCACCTAAAAATGAATTTTTCAAAGAAAAAAGTAGAAAAATCCCTTTTAAACGACTCCAAATCTACGTAAATCAAAGAAAAAGGTTCGGGAGTCACATTTGAAGAAAGGGAAGGCAAGGATAAAAATCCGAGGCACCCTTTCGACCTAACCAAGGCTAGTTGCGCGATTTAGTCAAAGATTTTCTTATTTTAACTTAAAGATTTATCACATCTGGATGTACTATATGAATGCAAACCCTAGACCTAGGAGGGTGTCGGGGGGTCGAAATGTATCTTCAAAACTTACTTGGTACCAAGTACATTAATTGTGACGCCCAATAAAGACTTTTCGAAGAAGTCACGAATAATACAAAAATATGATACTCTAAGAAAAGGAAAGGAAAATAATAAAAAATAATTATAATTATACAAATATACATGTTCTAAAGGGATGCATCATGTCGGGTACGGGGAACTAATGTTCGTGACTCAATTTTTCCTTTTAATAGAGTGAATACGAGCGTGCTAAGGTTAAAAAGCCAAACTCGTTCATATCTCATATTCAAAGGGTTGTTTTCCTAATCTAATCAAGCAAATGTACTATCCTATCTCTAATTTTTCCTATATGAAATGCAAATCTAATGTCATGTCTTATGCATAGGATTATATAAAGGGAAATACGGGATAAGGGGCATATATATAAGGAAAATATAGGATAGGGGATATACATATGAGGGGGAACATGGGATAAGGGATAAAAGGAAAGTGTCATACAAAAATGATAAAAACCCTAAAAATAGAAAAATATGCATGAGATAAAGTGATTTTATTATACAATCATGATCTAACGGGCGAAGGGCTCCTAAGGGTCTAGCGTTGGACTAGCAATGTCTATGAACTCTCACTAGCATTGGACTAGTGAGAAAAGTCGGAACAAAGGGTTACAACTAGTGTTGGACTAGTGTGGATTCGGGAAATGGATCACAACTAGCGTTGGACTAGTGTGATATCACGTCATACATTAATTATAACTAATTTAATCATGTAAATTTAATAAAAACATGTAAACACATAATATCACATAAACACATAACACATAAGCATGATATCTAGATGCAAAATCCTAGGAAAGCGGTAAACACTTAACACATAGGCATGCAAAAACACACAAGACAAATAAAACAAATAAAACCCTAATTATTACATTAGGGAGGCCCTACTACAATTTAAGGGGGGGAAGGAATAAATAAATAAAATAATAACCTAACTATTACAACTTTGGCATTTAATTGCCTTCCCAAATAATCAAAATTGAACTAAAATAAATATACAAAATTAAAACAAATAAAACGAATAAATAAATAAAATGAAAACATTCAAAAAGCATGCAATTAAACACATAAAGTCACATAGGGCACATATGATCAAATAAGGTCAAAATAAGGGATAGAGTGTACCTCCCTTGAGTTTGTGCCATAATGAAACGAAATTACTTATTTACCCTCCAAAAAACAAAGAAAATGTCAAGGCATCACTTTAATTAACAAATAATCACATGGAATGAAAATAACACAAAATTGAATCAACTAAGTCATGTAAATAACCTACATTCAAGAAATTAAAACAAATGAGGACTTAATTACAAGAATTAATAAAGTTTGGGGGTTCAATTATAATTATCACAAATATTTGGGGTTAAAAATTAAATAAAAATAAAGTTTAGGAACCTATTTGCAATTAAATTAAGGACCCAATAGAAAGAAATTAAAAGATTTTAGGGCCATAGTGAAAATAATCAAAAGTTAGGGGCTAGAATGAAAAATCGTCACCAGACTTCTGGACTTAACAGGCCATTGGGCCCTTTACTTTATTTGTTTGGGTCAAAAACCCTCCTAGCCCAACTGAAATCCAAGCAAAATAGACGGGCTAGCTTATCTTAAGTCCAAGCAGAACCCAACTAAAAATATATGGGCTTTATCCCTCAAACCCATGTCAACAACCCAGGAAACAATTCATCGATCCATTAGTCAAACCCAACCAACAATTCCAACTCAAACCTCATTTTATTTTATGAAAAACCCATCAAGAGAAAAACCCAACTAAAAAATATCAAGCTCTGATTATGCATTAAATCCCAGAATTAATCTATCCAAAAAGTCACATAAAATATGCAAACAGACGATTAAACTTAAAAGGGCTAAATTAGTTCAATTTTTCCAGATTTTAGGCTACTGTGAAGCTAGGCAAAAATTAAGGGGTTAAATTGTAATTTTTCAGAAATTTGCATGCAAAGCCGACGAAGACTTCATCTTCTTCGTTGGGTTGCTTTCTGCTGCAATATTTCTACCGCAACTTTGCGGCCATTTTCTCAAGGTTTCAAGCCCAAATGCCTGAGACTTATATATCCAAATTATAGACAAAAATCCATCCCAATATCATGCAATGAATTCTGACAAGATAGATTGCAAAACAAACGGACAGATTGCAGGCTACGGAAAAAGAAAAACAGCAAGAAAACTGAAAAAACAAGGCCCAGGAACACGAAAGCAAATGAAAATGAAATGAGTTGGGACCAGGCACGGATTTAAGGGGGGGCTGGTGGGGGCTTAAGCCCCCCCCCCAAGCCGCCGGAAAACCCCCTATATATAGGGGATTCCAAATGCTTGCTTCTAAAATGCAGTAGGTAACTAGGTAGGTAGGTAGGTACTACCTTTCTCTTCCTATGTGTCTCTTAGGATACTGGTATTATTGTCTGAAATTTTCAATAGTTATTTATGTTTTCACCTGCTGGTGATGTAATAACTTGGATTTTCCTAAAATGTTTTGAGCAGGTCTGAACTCTGTAGTTATTCATCATATATTCTGGACTTTGTTAGAGCCTGTGAGACTCGGAAACATAGAGCCTGGGAAACATAGCCTTTTTTTTTATTTCAGATGTTTGGTTGTTGGCAAAGTATTTTTTGTGCATCGCTGTCATGAACTATATGGTGGAGTGGGCTTTCTTTTGTTGATCAAGAAGCTTGCCAACAATAGTTGTTGGTGCTGTTTTAAATGTATGTTCTGGAACAAAGAATGCTGTAAATGTATTTCCTGGAATTTAGAAAAGTTCTTGATTTAACGCTTATGACATCCCTTGCACTTCAAGAAGAATTAAATTTGCAATTACTATCAAAGTTTTCCTGCTATTTCGCTTTTTGACCGCCTTAGTTTTTTATTTTATTTCGAATTCTGATCATGAAATCAATAAGCAGGGTGAGTGATAGATTATTGATAGTTTAGAGTATTTTTTTGGAGCATTTTGAGATTTCCAAGAACTTATCAAATTCATATGAAATGGGCAATTTTTAAACTATTTTAGTATGCGATGGGCAATTCTTAAACTATTTTTTTGAGCGGTTTATGCCTCCGAGTACTATACATATCTTGATAGGCCTGCTGTTTTCGTTGTTTCTTTTGTAGATTTGTAGATTTGGGTAAGTTACATACCCAAAAATTCAGAACAAATTTTTGGGTATGTATAATTATATGTTTTTATTATTTTTATAATTATTGATTCTAAATTTTACTTATTAAATATATTTATTTCGTCACAAAAAAAATTTTTTAATACACTTCAGCCCCCCCAAAAATAAATTTCTGGCTCCGTCCCTGGTTGGGACATTGATTTTGAATGATACCTGAGGAAGCCGCCCTCAGCCGTAGCTACCTAGCTTGGTTTCTCTCCTTTTCCTCCGTTTCTTTCCTAGCCGCCGACTCCTTTGCTTCTTTCCTTCTTTTTCCTCCACCAGAATCTTCCCTTTTGCTCAAGTTTCTTCCTTTCTCTTCCAGTTTTTCCTCCGCTGCCCGAAACTTCCTCTTGCTTGCTTCCCCCATTTCCATGTTTTTCCAGTTTCTTTCTCAGCCCAAAAACTTGTCCCCTGGCTTTCTTTTTTCTTTTCTGTGTTTTTCTCAATCTCCTCCAGATCCCGAAGCTCCCTCTCGTTTTTTTCCTCTTGTTCCAGCTCTCCACCTTTTCTCCTAGCCACCAAGAATCCTCCTTTCTTTCTTGACTTTTTTTTTTCTCAACCGAAAACCCTTGCTTTTCCTTTCTTGTTGCTCTCTCTTTTTGCCGAAGACTCCCTCTCTTCTCTCTAGTTTTCTCTCAGTTTCCTTCCCTCCAGCCGCCACCCAGATTTTCAGTCTATCTCTCCCTCTAGCTCCCTCTCGGTCTCTCTCTCTCTTTTACTCTATCTCTCAACCTCAGCTGCCACTTTCCCTTCTTGCCTCAACCGCCACACCTTTTCTCTTCTCCAAAATTTCCTCTGCCCTCACACAGTCACACCCTCTCCCCTTTCTCTCTTGGCCGAAAGCCTTTTTTCTATTTCTGTCCTCTCCGCCGTCACCAGAGTCCCCCTTTTGCTAGCTGCGTTTTCAAGCATTTAAAGGAACCCAAAATCTAAACCTACGATGGAAGGCTGAGATCTCAAACCCCAAAATGGGTTTATGTGGCCTGCTCTTGCCCCTTTGATCCCGTTCATGAATGGAGTGAGCTGGACTTGTACTGAGAATCCTTTGGAGGAACGAATGAAATGGGAAGAAAAAGCCAGCTGCAATTTTTCTGTACTGCACGTATCTGGTTTCTGATATGAAGCGGGGGAAGGGCTTAGATCGTGTGTGGCTCCCACATGCGTGAGCTTGCTTTCTCCTTTTCTTTTTTTTTTTTTAACAAATAATGAAGTAATTTTAACAACAAAAATGAAAATAAAACAAGATTAACCAAATCAAATGAAATGCTAAAAAAATTTTGATTTTGATTGATGACTTTTCCTAATTTTCACTTAATTTAGGTAAACCAACAATAACTTTCATAAATTGAATCTAAAAGAAATAAAGCATATTTTTGTGAACAATTTTCTTTTTTCGATAAATTTTTATGCTAAAAATGTCTTAAAAATAAAAATTAAGAGACTAATAAGCAAAAATGAATAATAATTACCATTTAATCCATAAAAATGAAAATAACAATAAATAAAGCTAAATTAAAAATTTGGTATCTCAAATGCTAAAAAAATGTCTAAAAACAAAATCATGAGATTAATAAATAAAAATAGATAATAATTATCAATAAAAATAAAATAAAATAAAATAAAGATAAATTAAAATTTGATGTCTACACTGTGATCGATATCAAAGGGTAGGTAATATAGTCCGTAGAAACCATATTTTCCAAGTCCCGGTGATTTTTGTAGAAATTTTTAATATTTGGGGTATAGACTTTATGGGGTCTTTTCCTACATCGTTTGGTTTTATATATGGAGCAAATTATCTGGTTGGCCATTAAACTTTTGCAATCGTTGAGTTTTGGTCATTCAACTATTAAAAATCTGGTTTTGGCCACTAAAATGTATAAAGTTAAGATTCGAGGCCATTCTGTTAGGTTTAGTCGTTAAGTTCACTGATCTGTCTGTCATCGCAATTTCCAAGACAAAAGAAAGGGTTAATTTAGGAAGTTCAATATGCGTCTTCTTCTTCTTATTGTATAAACCTAAAGAAGGCAGAGTACCAGAGAAACTACAAGAGAGAAGAAAATGGAAGAAGTCTAGCTTGGATTAAAGGAAGTAGGACCAAGCTCAAAGCTACCAAGGGCCGTGCCAACAAGTTCCATTTTCCCATAGGGGGTTTTCTGGAATGAACCCTAAATTGCTAATCCTTTGGGAGAGTAGTGAAGATCCTTGGATTGAGGCCAGCGTAATTTGGGGCGTGGAGGTTGGGAGTTCTTAGGAATGGGTTGTTGCTCCTCTCTGTAATTACGCTGCTGCCGATGATTTCATTTCAATGCAAACAAACAACCCTGTACATCTCTTGAGGTTTCTGAAATTATCCCTTTTATCTTTTAATACTACTCTGTACAGCTTCAATAGTAGATCAGGAATATCTTATCAAAGCAACCGAAGGACCTGTGCTTAACTTCGACCATCCATAGCCATCTCCTCCCTCGAGTTTGCCTTTCATTCTGGTTACCTCCCTCTCCTCTCCTTTCCTCTCCAAATTTCAGCACCACCACCCGTTGCATATGATATGAAAGCCTTCTCGTCTTCTTTGGCCTTTTATTGTTTCCTTCTCCTTCTCTTGAATCTCTGCCACCCACCCGTTGCATATGATATGAAAGCCTTCTCGTCTTCTTTGGCCTTTTTATTTTTCCTTCTCTTGAATCTCTGCCACCCATTTGCTGAGTCTTTGAGACATGGAGAGATTCCATCGATTGAGGCAGTGTAATTTGGGGAAGGAGGTTGGGAGTTTTTGGGGGCAGGTTGTTGCCCCTCTCTGCCATCCAGAAGATGCATGTTGAACTTCCTAAATTGACCCTTTTTTTGTCTTGAAAATCATGCCGACAGACAGATTGGAGAATTTAACGACTAAATCTAACAGAATGACCTTGAGTCTTAACTTTATACATTTTAGTGGCCAAAACCAGACTTTTAATAGTTGAGTGACCAAAACTCGACGATTGAAAAAGTTAGTAACCAACCGGATAATTTGCTCTTATATATATATAGTTGATAGTTGATTATGTTTCCAAATAGGTGGAGGCTAAAGCCATCCGGACTAATGATTCGAAGGTGATTGCAGGTTTTATTAAATCCAATATTTTATGTATTTTGGAATGCCAAGAGCTATTGTTAGTGACAAGGGGACGCACTTCTGCAATAAGACCATAGCTGCGCTATTTCGAAGGTATGTTGTACTCTACAAGATCTCAACATCGTACCACCCTCAAACCAATGGTCAAGCGGAGGTCTCGAACAGGGAGATTAAGTTGATACTGAAAAAAATGGTTCGCCCCAATAGAAAAGATTGGAATCAAAGGTTGGAAGATGCACTTTGGGTCTATCGGACTGTGTATAAGACCCTTAGAAGAATGTCACCCTATAGACTGATATTCGGGAAGCCGTGTCACCTCCCAGTGGAATTTGAACACAAGGTCTTTTGACCGATAAAGCAGTGTAATATGAATTTAGAGGAGGCCGGTGCCCATCGGAAGTTGGACTTGCAAGAATTGGAGAAGATCCGAAACGACGCGTATGAGAACGCAGTAATTGATAAGGAGAAAAGTAAGGCGTTCCATGACCAGCAAATCTCTAAAACGACATTTGAAATTGGTCAGAAGGTTCTCTTATACCAATCCAGGTTTAAGCTATTTCCAGATAAATTGTGTTCCCGTTGGATCTGTCCTTTTATTGTTACTCACGTTTTTTCCTACGGTGCAATAGAAATCCAGAGTACTAAGACAGGCAACAAATTTGTGGTGAATGGACATCGTTTTAAACACTATTACGAGAGCTTTCCAAGTGGAGAAATAGAGATGATCCATTTGGACACCCCAAATTGCTCCAATTGACGACACCTAGCATGTCTAGCTAAAGACGTTAAAGAAAGACGCTTATTGGAAGACAACCCAATTTCTTTTAGTTGTTTGTTCAGTTTTAGTTGGTCGCTTCAGTGTGTTTTCTTAAGATTTTCCCAAATTCTTGGTTTAATTTTTAGTTTTGATAATTGGTAGGTGTTCCTCAGACATGATGCGCCCATGTCAATATGGCGCGTGATAATGTGCAACTCTTAAATCTTTCGTCAGAAGGGTTTCTACCCTCATGACGCGCCTGCGTCGAGTTGCCTGGAGAGTTCTTCCTTTGATCCTGAAGCGGACTTACTGACTTGACGCGCCCACGTCAACAGGGCGCGTGGTAATGATCAATTCTTGCGCTCTCCATCAGAAGGGTTTCCACCCTTATGATGCGTCCACATCATCCAGGCACGTGGTAACTTGGAACTCAACGGACATTTATCAGAAGGGTTCTTGCCTTCTTGACGTGTCCACGTTATGTTCGAGTGAAAGGTATCTAAAAAAAAAATCTCCGTTTAATCTTCAATTTTGGTTTTCGAATTTCAAAATTTTAACATTTGAATTCAAAAAACAAAAATCGCAAGCTACCTCTTTTTTTTCTTCATTTCCTTTTCCCCTATTTCCCTTGGTTCCCTCTCTTCGCGTCCACCTAGCCGCAGCCGCCATCTTCAAAACACGTGCACATCCACCGCTGCCTCTCCGCGCTCCACTGCCTTCCCTTTCTCTTTCTCCAGCACGTCTCTCTCTCTCTCTCACACACGTGACCTTAGCCGCGTGCCTCTTTCTTCTTCGCACAGTCCACCGTACGTCGACGCCACTCGGGCCAAATGCAAGCCGGCGCTGCCATCCACAACCGCCGTCCGCCGTCCGCCGTCGATCTCTCCCTCGCCGCGCACCGCCATCGTCCCATCAGTTGTCACCCTCACACACACACACACACTCTCTCTCTCCCTCTAGCACCCATGGCTACCCGTTGCTTCACCAAGTCCGCCGGCCATCGTCGACGCACGCCGCTGTCCTGCTCCATCCTGATGAACGCCGCTGCCATTTCCATTATCTCTATTCGGACAACGGTGAAGGTATTTGTACTCACCACTTCTCATTTTTGGTGCTGTTTGGATCATAGTGGCACTAGGTCCTATCGCTTGTTTTCTGGGTCTTTCGAAAATTTGGATTAGCCGTTTGAGATTTTTCATTCACTGTATGGTGCACTAGTGGTACTGGTTGAGTTAGTTTAGACTAGAGGTTGTTAAGTTTGTTTCGTTGGGTACTTGTTTGATAGCTCAAAGTTTGTGACTGAGTTGTTATTGCTGAATTGCTATTGCTAGAAATTGCCGAATTCTTGGGGGTCATCTGCCTGTTGATTTGACCTGTTGCATTTTAGGGAATTTGCTGGTATTTAGGGTTGCTAGAAGTGTGCGTTTCATTGTTCAATTGAGGGATAATAGTGTCTATTGGGTTGATTGCTGCATTGGAAATAGCTGCTACTTCTGGTCTCCCTACTTTATATACTTGGTAGACACTCTGTTTCTTGCTAATTGAGTTGACAATTGGGAGACACCTGTGGCTATTGATTTGCTATTAATTTCCATTTGCTGGTTGCTATATTTGTTGGACATTCTGTCTCTTGTTGATTGGGCTGACTGCTAGCGACAATGGTGAGGCCAAAGTCTACTTCTAACTCTAGAACCTCTCAATCTCGGCCTACCTCACCCCAACCCACCATTCCTGTGAATGAACCTACCAACCAACCCTCCTCCTCGAGTGTACGAACATGTTTAGGTAGGGGTAGAGGTGTTCATGTGGCTACACCCTCCCACTTTGGGAGGCATTTAAACTTCACTAGGATTGCCGATCAGCAGCGATATGCTAAGTGTTGTGAGTGACGTATCATACCCTGCAAATATTGTGACAAAATTACTATGATTGCACTGGGAATAAGAGAAGAGGTTGAGCGGATGTTTACCGCCATTGGTTGGAGACCTCATCTAGATATTTTTTGTCCCGCTTTTGTCAAATTAGTTCGCGAGTTTTACTCCACTGCTGAGTTCGACTTGCCTACGAGATATACTGTAGATGCCCCAAATGTGATTCACTTCCGCCTCATGGGTCAAGAGTTCAATTTCTCTATCACTCATTTTAATTTAGCTTTTAGATTCATTACTCCGGAGTATGCTGAGACTAGAAAGTACGCTGAGAGTGCTTGTGATTATATAGAGCCATTTTTCTCTTACTACCCCGATATTTGGAAGGACATGTCTATCGACGGGGACCGTTATGACCCATCTCGATCTAGGAGTTCTTACCTTAAGGATCCGAGTGCCCGTTTTGTTCAACGATTCTTGGCTTATAGTTACTCGGGTCACAAAGATAGCTCGGGTATACTTTTTCGACCCGAATTCTTCTTTATCTGGTGCATGAAGAACAATATCAAGGTGAATTTGGGGTGTTGGTTGGCATCACAATTCAAGACCATTTTAGCCAAAAAGAACAAACCTTTGATACTCGTGTCGTATATCACGCACCTAGCAATCCAATTGGGGGTTCTTAATCTGCACGACCACGATCTCCATCTGGCTTTTGACATGGAGTTTTTGGATGAGGACTATCTTGAGAAAATGGGAGTTATAGAGCGGGACGATGATACGATTCGGTTTACACTCCGAGGACTCATTCGGGCACCAGGTCGACTGGTGGCTATCAAACTACCAAAAATAAAATTTATATCAAGACCTACTCCCAAAACTGAATGATTATAGTGGTAAGTAGGGTCGTCTCCTCAGGGAACTGGTAGATTTATTACACAAATAATTTGGAGGTTTTAAGAGGGAAGACAAAATCACAAATAGAGGAGGTAAGATTACTGAACTTAAAACTCACAAGCAGTGCAGTAACTAAAGAATATAATTAACAATTAATTGACACAACCTAGTCAAAGAGATAATCTCGGCACCGGCTCACGTGATTGATCATAGATAATAGGAATAATTCACACGTTCGCAAATAAATTGGTTCTAACAATTTAGCAACCGCCAAACTACTAATCTCTCCTTAATTATATGGTAGTCCAGAGACGCTCTTACACTACCCCCTCCCCCCCGTGTAAAATAGATAACCCCAGAGACGCTTGAAAGATTTAATCTATTCACAACTTTAGGAATTAGAGAGACTCAATTCTAGTTAACAAACACGCATGCGGGTTCATTTAAACTATATTAACTATTCCTACGACACATCAAACCACTTGCGAGGCGATGAAATTGTGCCATTTGCCACTAATCTTAAGACAATTAAGTGATGCGCACTCTTGTCCTAATTGGCAGTATACTATTCAGATAATTGAACAACTGACCACATTGATCCAAAAAATCCAAAAATAATAGGCTATTAAAACAAACAATAATTAAATATCCACGAACGCGGAATTTAAAATAGAGCAAAACAATTAAAACGATCTCACAATTGACAGTGAACCGAGCATTGATTATTCCTCAATTAGATAAAGAAATTTAGCCTGTCTTCATGCCATTGACGCAATCCAAAGCTTTAATGGAATTTTTGTTGATGAAAAGAAAGTAGAGCGACTAATGTTTGACTCACCTTAAAAAAATCCTAATCTATTGTTGTCCACTTTTAAAGTGTTTGTGCTGTCTCTCTCTTTGCCAACCGAGAGTTTGTTTCCATAAAGGATAGGTTCCTTATTTTCCTCCTTGAGTTGTTGCCAAAGGTATCTTCTGAAGATATTTCCTAATCCCACACAACTTCAAAACATGTCTTACAAGGATAGCGGCAAGCTCCTAGGGATAAGTCTCGCGGTCCGTCTTTTGGATATTACTCTGCGATCTCTGGCGTTGGCACGTTCTAGAATGAATAGTTTTCTAAAAATTTGCCTTTTTTCACCACTTTTGCCATCAATCATCTGCAACTGACACAAATACCAATTATGAATAGAAACCCATTACTTTGCATAATAAATGGCCAAAATTGAAACGAAATACCATTCAATAAAATGCACAATTGTCTCACTATCAAATCCCCCCATACCAAGACAATGCTTGTCCTCAAGCATCTCAAAACTCATAGATACAAGTACAGCTACACACACATAACAGTTCAACATGCGAGCTCAAGTGTCCCATCCTCCTAACAATGTCATCAAATTCAGAAATTTTAAAACTTAACCCTCTCTTATAGAATGGTATAGACTGCTCACCACTCCGACATGAAATACAAAGGGGTCACTCTCACCATACGATAAAATGATGCTACCATATGCTTGCTAATATATCATATCGCCACTACTGAAACCGAATTTAATGGAAAAATCAAAGGGTCTTGATGCGGGTTGTAATGAGGCTCAGGCACGGATTGGATCAAATAGGTAATTTAGGCTCATTATGTCAAAAAAATTATCATTGACCCACTGCATGAATTTCAATTTTCTTCTTCATTCCAATGATCTTTCCAAAGCATTCCCATAAATTTTTCCAAAAATTAGCAAGTGAAAGCACAACCAAGGGATTCACTCCACTATCTCAACATTACTCATGTTGACAATAGTACATTGTAACTCTCTTTTTTTTTTCTTTCTTGGTGTGCTACTTTTCTTCCCTTTCTCCCTATTCTTTCTCTTTTTGTTCCTCTTTTTTTTTTCTTTTTTTTTTCAAATACGCACAACTACATGGGAATATAGACACACTCGCTAACTTCAATCATCCCCTTTCAACACAATTCGAAATTATCATGCAATGAAATCAAGGTATTCCTTTGACACGGGATAAAAACAAAGAGGGTTCAAACACAATGGCGTTAAGGGTGACAAAATGAGCTGTTAAACAAAGAAAAAATCTAGGCTCAATCATGGTCAATTAGGGGAGATCTGATAGGGTTGAATAGAGGAACTCCCGAACATTTGGCGATCTCAGATGTGTCGATATCAATGGTGACTCATTATTTTTATTTCGATGAATCCTTTCTTCGGACAGAAGAAGATTATGTAAACACTTACTCGAAATCTCACTTATCAGATTCCATTGTGGAAGACACAAATTTTTCTGAAGAATTCGCCATGTTGGCGATGGACTGAATTTTATTTCTAGAGGGGGTTATGAGACTCATGTTTTTTCTAATGATCAATTGGCTGTTGCAAATTGTGAAAGTTATTTTGCCTCAAATCATTCAACCGACATATACCCCACATTTTAAGATGACCTGAGTGCTCCAATCGACACTTTTGGAGATTTTTCACCTCAATATCAAATGTGGTATGACCCTTACTCAAACAGGTATGATCAAGGATAGTGGGATAACTCCAACTTTAATTATACGCCAGAGCCAATTGATTTTCAACATCAATATGAACATCAACATCCATTATTCATGTCAGGTATGTCTCGTGAAAAAATGGTTGAATTAATAGTTACTAACACATATCAATTTTAACAGAACTTCCTTCACCATCATTTTCCCTACTAAACCAATTTCCCCCCCATTGTGCAGTGCCTATGTCATTGAGCATATGGTTTAAATCCTCACTGTCAGTATCCCCTTATTCATCACTGCCCAGATTACTATCCTCTCTAATTTCCTGTCGAAATTGTTCACCATGGTGTATCCATCTGGTGTAACTTTTTCTAATTTCAAATGTAAATAAGTGGTTTTCCACCACACTTTTTATATGGTTACAGAAGTTATTGCATTGTTTACAAGGGCAAGCTATCGTAAGATGTTTTGCCTTTCCAGAATATGCGAAATTTAAGAAAACAGCCACCTCAAGTTTATAAGACTCGTCTTGTCTATTATCAAGTTTCATCCAATTTTTGTCCATTTCCTAGAGTTACAAATCCAGAACATAAGTCACAAATTTTTATCTACACATTACAACCACAAAAAAGCATAGATAAGCTAGTTATGAAGCAATAGATTTACACTGGAAAGCTGTAAATCTCTTAAAGCAATCTATTAAAGCAAAAACAAGTCAGTTCTTCAAGAGACAATTACACACTTTCCAGGACACAAGTAAAAAACAATCTATTAAAGCATAATTTAAACAAGTTACCTGACACGTAATGAGAAATTAGAAGAACAGCGGTAAAAACGGGCCTAATTGTCTCTTTAGTCCAGTGTAAAGCAGCTGTAACAAAGGCAATAAAAAAACTGAGAATCATTTTTGAACAAAAGCTCCAATGAAAAAGCTGATTAGTGAAGAAATATATAGAAAATAGATACCCAAACATAATGCACCAAGTGTGGCAACCCGTTTAATGGGAGTAGATATGTACCATCAGAAACAAAACCTTTTTTCAATTCTTTTTTGAAAATCTCATAAGAGTTTCAATTCCTCACTCTCTCAGTCAGCAAGGCAAAGTTTCCAGCAACACTACTTCAAAATTTTTCCCAAAGTTTCATATTCTACTTGTTTAAACACTAAACACTCAACATATTATCTGACTAGCCTGAACTATAGCAGATAACCCACCATTTAAGCAAGTAATTCCACCATGAACCTCAAAATAATTCTGTCATATGCTAACTATAACTTTCAGCCATATGACAGTTTAAAAATACGGTTCTTTCTTCACATTTTCTTCAGTTTTAACTCCAACACAACACGCAAGGAATGATTATCTTATCTCAGAGTATTTTAAGCTGCAAGATAATATTTTCAGCCAGAGATTCGAAGTTAATGTTAAACAAAGTTTTGTTTCTCTCTCTCGGCCATATTAGAAAGGCTTTAGCAGCCAACAGCTTTTAAAACAAGAAAATTCTCCAATAATCTCTTCATTTTATACCCAATCTCACATGCATGTTCATTTCCCTTTCTAGGATGAAGTTGGAAAAATTTCAGCAGGTACGGTCTCAACCCAAATAGTAGTATTGAAAGCAAAGGCACAGAATTTCTAAAATTTCCTCCATAATTTCCTCCCTTCCAAGATTCAGCTCAACATTCAGCTCACAACCCCTCCCCAATCCAAGATTCAGCTCAACATGCAGCTCACAACCCTCCCTTCCACTTCGTTTCACTCTCACAACTCAACATTCAGCGCACACGACCTACGTTAGACAGAACTGTTCGAAAATAGATGAAAAACATTTAGATTTTTTACCTCAAATTATGCCGTCACAACCTTAGGTCTTCTTTTCCTTCTGATTCAGTCTTCAAACTCTGGCTTTTCCCCAAAATTCATGGTCAAATGCCGTGACGACCTAGGGATATTTGTTATCTCCCACTCTACTAAAACTGCCCTATCAGTTTGGGTTGCTCAATTTAGGGATGCAAATGGTGGCTCAACTTAGGGATATTTGCTATCTGCTACCTACTAAAGCTGCAATTTCAGTTTGGGTAGCTCAATTTAGTGATTATCTTAGTAATTTTAGCAAGATACCAGTGGAGAGAAGGAGAAGAAGATGGTGTCCGAAGGCAAAGAAAGAGGGAAATGAGTTTTGTCTGAAATTTGGTTAAGTGTTGTTGAGTGCTTTTCTTCCAAATCAACTTCAAACGACGTCGTTTCTGCTTAATTTAGAACCCCGCCTCTACTCCTTTAATTTTCAGATTCCTGCTTCCACTATTGCAGATTAAAAAAGAACACCTTGCCTCTCTAAATTGTTGAACCTTTTTTTTTATAGAAATAACGCCTTCGATCTCTTTTTCTTTTCCCAATGTTTGCGCAATTAACATTGTTTATTATTTTGAGCTTTTTTAGTTCACAAGTTGTATTAAAACTTTGGAATATAAAAATTTAGTATTTTTGAATTTTTTCTTTTTTTACTAACATTTGCTACACATATATTAGCTATTTTTTGGGGTATTTTTGAAAAACTTTGCAGTAGCAGAATTTTTAGAGTATATTTTGAAATATTTTTAGAAAATATTTTGGAATATTTAAGAATAGAAGAGTTTCTAAAATATTTTTTGAGATATTTTTTAAAATTTTACAAAAATTTAAATTAATTTTTAGATTATCTTTTAGTGTACTTTTTAAAAATTTTTATTATATTAGAAAAACTAATTTTTTAAAAACACTCCAAAAACTCTTGATCCAAATAGTTATAACAGATGCAACCAAACAAGTGAACAGCTCAGCAAAGGTCGAAAAATTGATTCAAGGCATCTCAACATTAGGATCTCTACCAAAAATAATGTTCAAAAACTAAAACACTTATTAAAAATATGTTTATGATTCAAAAAAAGATCTTTTAATGCAAATATTTTTTGTATCAATTTAATAATTTTATCAATTATGCACGAATTGTGGTCTGATAAGACCAAACAATCTGTTTAGTTGATCAAATAACCAAAATGATTTACTAATACATGCATGAAACACTAAATCTATTTGATACAAGTATTGATTCATAAACTATAGTTCCAATTTGATTATTGTACATTGTAATACATAACAAACTCCAGTCATGCAATTGTCAAGATTTTTACTTAATTTCATATTAAATTTTATTATTCTCTACCATTATTTTCACACTATGTTAATCAGTAATTTTCCATATGTTTTCAAGAGAACTAAATAATGAATTCATGATATTTTTTAACTTTATAACTAGGTATTAGTTACGTTTGGAATAATTAAAAAATAGGTAAACATTGTTTTTACAATACCTTCCTCATTTTGCTAATGATGAACACAACCTAAAGTGTAAAAGCGTAGGGTGCCATAATAGAATTAATAAAACCTTTCTTTATCACATACGAGGCTAAATTGCAAAAGATAAGGTGTCATGGTAGAGTTAATGAGATTAGTTTATCAAATACGGACCTAAAATATAAAAGTTCAGCGAAATAACATAATTAATTAAATTTACTTACAGCATATGGGCCATATACAAAAAATTAGGGTGGCATATCGAGCTAAAATGTAATAGTTATGGTGTCATATAGTAGAATTATTAAAATTTATTTACAACACATGGGCCATATTGAAAAATTAAGGTTGTATATGGGGCTAAAATGTAAAAGTTAGGGTGTCATAGTGGAATGAATAAAATTTATTTACAACACATGGGCCATATTGAAAAAATTAAGGCGGTATGTGGGGTCAAAATGTAAAAGTTAGGGTGTCATAGTAGAATTAATAAAATTTATTTATAACACATGGGCCATATTGAAAATATTAAGGTGGTATATATGGGATCAAAAAGCAAAAGTTAGGGTGTCCTACTAGAATTAATAAAATTTATTTACAACATATGGGCCATATTGAAAATATTAGGGTGACATAGTAGAATTAGTGAAAGTGGGATGAGAATAAACGCTTTGTACAGTGACGACTATTCGTTGTCACTAATTTAGAACGTATCACCATTTTGTGACGATATTAAAACGTTGTCACTGAAGTTGGTCCTACAGTGACAACGTCTTTTCCAGTCATCACAATGGTGATCTCCCGCCAAACTGCACAGTTTCGCGCCATCCATACCGTGACGACTTATTCCTTGTTGTCACTGTTGACGGATGAACCCACGATCAATAATGACGATTTTTTTTTCGTCACTAAAGTCTTCAATTGTGACAAGTTTCTGTATTGTCACAGTGAATGTTGTCACAAAAGGTCAAATTTCTTGTAGTGTTTGGTTATGCTTAAATATTTGTTGTTATAAAGTTTATTCTAAAGAAAAATGATAATGAATATATAAAATAATAAGAATTTTATTGTATTATCATGTGCAAGAAAAAGAAAAATGATGCAAAATTTATAAAAAAAATACCCAATTATTGATTAGATTGGATTCGTCTTGAACTTATATTAGTTATGGGGTCTAGACTTGCAGTTGAGATGAGATAATGAATTGATGGGTTAGAAATAGGGTTGTTGGTGTTGAATGTTAACTATAGATATTGAATTTTAAACTAACTTTAGATAGTAAATGTTTTCCAGACAGTTGGAATGGGCCCCAAATCTTCGATTCTGATTTCGATTATAATTTTTGGTGAACCTGTACATGAACCTTCAGTTATAGTTATGGCCCTGGTTTCGATTTCAAAATCTGATTCCGATTTCAGTTTAATTGAACCTAAACCGTGGCTACACCTATTTCTAGGTGATAAGCTTCTTCTGCTGTCACATTTCCTCGTCAGTCCAGCAGTCATAAATTTTAGGGTTAATAACAATTTGCACCTTCGAACTATCACCAAATGGTAGTGTGCGCCCTAAACTTTTAATTGCAGCAATCTAGTGCCTTCAACTATCCATTTTTGGCACATTTTAAAATCATGTTAACTCAGGAGACAAAAAGAAACGATGTGACCGGTTTACCCAAAATTTGTTTCTGAACTTCCAAAACTACCCCATAGCAGCCAAATCTATAGGAAACCCTATAGTTTATCCCGCCTCAACTTATTCGTATTTATGGTTTTCTGTCGTACTCGCTTATTTCTCTTGGATGCTCAAATACTACTTTTTTTTATCAAAAAACAAAAAAAAGGCATTATTATTTAAATGTTAGATCTTACTGTGTTTGAATAGCTTGATCGGTTGGCAAGACAAAGGCTGAGAAAGAGTAGTGTTGAAATCAAGACAAAGGCAAGACAAAGGTAATACAATTTTTTGATTTCATGCATGGTGTCTGCATGAAGCTACCGCTTTGGATTAAGCGATTTTGCTGTGAATCTAGACATATGTGTTGGGAATATGATTTTTTGATTTCATGCATTGGTTATAGGTTTACCAATGGTCCAATGAAAAAAAAAGTTATTGTTCTTGTAGATAATGTTTCCTTTGTGCATGTGTCCCGTGAGCATAATATTTTATGATTTGATCATGTAATCAAGGACTTGGAACCATAAACAAGTATATTAATTATAGTTTTCATAGCTACTGTTTTCAGTTGTGTGTGTCTTTGCATGCAGAAAACATGGTTGATACTCAATTTGTACTCAAAATCCATCATGGAGGCATGTTGGTGAGGAGAGCAATAACAAAATATGTAGGGGGAACTATAGCATTCACCCACATAGACCCTGATAGGTGTAGTATTCTTGATGTGCAAGAAGAAGCTGAAAGAATAGGTTATAAATCTGGAGAATACAACATGTACTTTTTAGTCCCAGATAGTGACTTGGATGGTGGACTCAAGCCCTTAGCTGGGAACATTGATGTGATGGACATGTGTGCCATGTATAATGGTAGGAAAACAATTTTGATTTACATAGAAAAGTTGCATCTCGATGTTCCTATGACTGATATTGAGGTTGTGAATGACGTTGAAACTGATATGGGCCTTATCAATTAAGGGTTAATTGATAATGACAGTTCTGAATATGTTAGTGAAGACACTAGGAGTATTTCAATTGAAGATATGTTGTATTTTAATGATGGAGACATTTATGATGATGAATTCACCAACATAACAAAGTCAAAGAAAGAAGAGTGTAGTGCTGCACCTTTCAGCATAGAGCAGCAAATTGCCATCAACACTAATGACTATGATAGTTGTGAGACTAGTTTGGACAATATAGATGCTCCATTGAATTCTGATGATGAAAGTTTTGAAAGGAAATTTCCAGTCTTTGATGCAAAGAAAGATATGTCAAATCTTGTTCTAAAGTTAGGGATGAAATTCACAGATGGTAAACTATTTAGGGCGGCACTCAGAGAAAACTCAATTAGAAATGGTTATGAATTCAAGTTCAAGAAAAATGATAGCAATAAGGTTACCGTGGTGTGTGTTGAAGAGGAATGCCCCTGGAGAATCCATGCATCTAAGTTACAAGACAGCAGCACTTTTCAAATTAAGAATATGACTGAACACATTGTGCATCCTAGAAAGTTTAAAATGAATGCTGTGACTTCTACTTGGCTAGCTGAAAAATACATCGACAGGTTCATTGATTATCCAAAAATGGATGTTACAGCTCTTATGAAGGCTGTAAAAAGGGATTTTAGTGTATTTGTATCCTTAGACCAAGCGTACAAAGCAAAGTGGAAAGCCGAGAAGAGAATTGATGGAGATCATGAGAATCAATATTTGAAGGTTAGATCTTATTGTGGGATGGTAATGAGGCAGAACAATGGAAGTGTGGCTAAAGTTGAGGTTCAAAGAACAATACCTACTGCACCTGCACATTTTCAGAGAATGTTCATTACGTTTGATGCACAAAAAAGGGGATTTTTGGCTGGGTGTAGGCCTGTCATAAGCTTGGATGCATGTCACTTGAAAGGGCCATTTGGAGGTCAATTGATTGCTGCAGTGAGTAGAGATGCAAACAACCAAATGTATCCACTTGCCATGGCTGTAGTAGAAGCTGAATGCAAAGATTCTTGGATTTTTGGCTGGGTGTAGGCCTGTCATAGGCTTGGATGCATGTCACTTGAAAGGGCCATTTGGAGGTCAATTGATTGCTGCAGTGAGTAGAGATGCAAACAACCAAATGTATCCACTTGCCATGGCTGTAGTAGAAGCTGAATGCAAAGATTCTTGGATGTGGTTCCTCAAATTGATGATTGATATACTTGGAAGACCAGAAGATATGGGGTGGGTATTTATATCAGATAGGCAAAAGGTAATTCTACTCATTCAATTTTTTTAAAAAATGTTTTTTTCTTTCATATGCTACTCTTGGTTTTCTTAATTATGTGAATGTTTAATTTTTTTAGGGACTTGTTGAGACTTTCAATGAAATCATGCCCAGAGCAGAACATAGGTTCTGCATTAGACACTTGTATGCAAATTTTAAACTATTGTATAAAGGAAATGACTTGAACGAACTACTCTGGCTTGCTACATCAGCATATACTATGAAGGAATTCAAGCAGCATATGAATGCTTTGAAAAGTATAAACCAAGCTGCCTATGACTGGCTGATGAAGATTCCTCTAAACACATGGGCTAGATCTCACTTCTCATGTAGGTCTAAGTGTGATTTATTAAGCAACAATGTATGTGAGTCTTTCAACCAATTTATTAAAGGATCAAGGGACAAGCCTATACTGACTATGATGGAAATGATCAGGAGGCAACTGATGAAAAGATTTCAAGAGAAAAGAGAGGCACTGACTACATTTACGGGTGACATTTGTCCTAGGATTATGGAGAAAATTGAGGAGGCGAGACTCGGAGCGACTACATGTGATGTTACACTTGCTGGTGAAGAGATCTTTGAGGTTGTAATTGGAGTTAAAAATGCCATTGTTGACATTGGGAAGAGATCTTGTAGCTGCAGAAAATATGATCTAATTGGAATACCATGTGTTCATGCAGTTGCAGTTCTTATGCATATGAACGTTAATATTCTAGAATATGTTCATCCCTGGTATAGCAAACACGCATATGGACTGACATATCAGCACATGATCACACCTATTCCTGATGAAAACACGTGGGTTGAAGATGAATATGATCCTATTTTGCCGCCCTTTAAGAGAACCAAACCTGGTAGGCCAAAAAAGTTAAGAAAGAAAGCACCAAATGAGCTGAAAAGTGCTACTTCAATTAGTAGACACTATGAACGAGCAAAATGTGGTAACTGTGGTGCATATGGACACAATAAGAGAAGATGCAAAGAACCTCCTAAACAGGTTAAGTCTTTTAATACGCCTACTTTATTTTGTCATAGTATGTTCTGATCATATTTTAATTTCAAACTATTTGTCTTTTGCTTGGTTAGGATGCTAACAAAGGGAAGAAATCAGATACTGCTAGCAATAGGAAGGACAAGGATAAGGGAAAAATCATAGAAATTGGAGTTGAAACAATTGACATTCCTGTCACCTATGCTAGAGGTAGAGGTGCAACTAGAGGAGTACATAGAGATAGAGGTGTTGGCAGAGGAAGGGGAAGAATTTGTGGAGGAGGTAATCCTCTTGGTCCTGATGGATTGTCATTCATTGGTGAGTCCCTTATAAGTAGGAAAAGAGGAAGCTCATATGGTGTGGGAAGGAATTATTCAAGACCTGGAAACAAAAAAACCAACCAATATGCTTCTGCTTGTCTAAGTCAGCCAAGGACCCGACAACCAACCCAGAATGTTGCAACTCAAGGGTCCCAACTAGGTGCAAATCAGTCCAACTCTGCAGCTCCAATGTACCCTCAACCGGTCCAACTATTTCGACCCCCTCATCCAGTTTCAAATACTCAGGTATTTGGTTACTTCAATATATCATGTTAAAGGCCAATATGGAAATAATAATTATTTGTTACATTCACTTGAACTGTACAGGTCATTATAAGGCAAACAAGGTTTGGGAAAGCAATGTTCAAGCAAACTCCAGTTTTTGGTGGCAATTCAGGACAAAGAACTGTAGTTGGAGCAAGTTCTAGTCAAGTGTCCAGTAACATTACACCTTCAGACAAAGGGCCATTTCAATCCAACTCAGAATATGCTGGTTTCTAAGCACCTCCATCGACTGTTCTAAAGACTTTTTGTAGTTACAATTTGGTGTCTTTTGTTTAGGACTTCAGTTTTGTGTGGGAACTTATTATCCTTATGTATGTTGTCTACTTTGCTAGCTTTACTGCTAAAACTATGCTGGATTAGTATGCTTTTGATTTAGTATTTAGCTGTTGGATTGCTTTAAATAATGATTGATTTGTTATCCAAAACAAATATGCTATAAATAAAATCAGCGTGATTGCACCTCTCACAATTCCCTATTTTAGTACACCGTGATCATGTCAGAAGTGTTCAAAAAACAAGTTCCGATGCTGCTGCCATTAATTCATCAAGGTTTGAAGCTCCAAAATTTTTTTCGTGTACTAGTTCAGAACATTTGTCCTTGATGCTTCTTCTTAGTTGTCACTGAAAAGATATAGAGCTTTTTGGGGTTGCAAAAGATGGAAACGTGGGGAGTGCGTGCTGCCTAGTGGACCATATGAGTAGAGCAAACAACGATTTTGGACGTCAATGTTTAACCACCATTTGTCAAGCTGGCCTAGTTTGGAGGAGAGGGCCCTTCCCAAGTCATACAGCAAAAACGGGACAGGGATAATTCCTTTTCCAATGCATCTTTTGTCATTCTCAATAATTCCTTCTAAAATACTCCAGACTTCCAGCTTTGATCAATTATATGGACATCATCCCTTTTCATATTGGGTGATGATTTCTGTGATCATCTCCAAGCTTTCTTTTTTCCTTGATCAAGCTTAATTACTCCCTTTCTGAAGTTCAAGAAATTGAAGCATCTGGGGCATAACAATTGGGTTTCAGCTGATTAGGGGAATCTTTCAAGAATCTAAGGCAAACCCTTTTGATATATTGTTCTCAAAATTTCTCTTAGTTGGATAAGCTATGAGAATAGCTATAGCTATAGCTTTTTAAAGTATATACTATTCTTTTGATCTTGAAGAGGTATGAGCTATAGCTTTTTCAGTATGTACTACTCTCAAGTTACTGGAGGTTTTTACAGTTATAGATTTTTTGTTTTTCCTTGATTTGTTGTGGGATTTGCAATTATATGCTCAGAAAAGAACATAGCTTTTGTTGCTGAAGTTTGAAACCCCAAAGGGTATGATTACATTGCTTTTTTCATGTACAAAAGGGGATTTTTATAGCTGAAGTTTGAAGCCTAAAAGAGAATTTGTGGTGTTGTTTTGTCATGTTGCCTGATCAGTGTGGATCTAGCTTGCTTCTGCATCTACCAGATGATGTTCTAATCATAGTCACCAAGTCCCCCACTCCCAAGGATTTAGGTAATCTTGGCCTTTGCTGTCGAGGGCTGTGTGAATTAGTGGCCTCTGAGAAGGTCTGGCTTGCACAGTGTGATAAACTGGGGGTAGTTCCTTATAAGGATCTTAGTGAGTGGAGGAAAGGAGGCGATTTGCCGGTTTATTGTTGGTGTCTTTCCTCTGCTTGGAATATGGGTTCACCAAAATCCTGAGCTTGGCAATGTAGTTTATGTCATGCCTGGTTTTGTGTCGGTTGTTGGGTGCCGAATTATAGCTCAAGAAATTGGACCTTTAGGGATTGAAGATGGCCCAATTCTATGGGCGCCCGCATTTGAGATTCTTTGTGATTTTGAGGGCTCAGCTGAATTTTTCTTGCATGGAAGGGAGAGAGACCATGATTACGTCTATCCTGGTTCACTCAAGGCAGTTGATAGGGCTTGTAATATAATATACATAATATAATATATTATACATAATATATATTTATACATTATTACATATTATGTATATTATATATTATACATAACATTATCATACATTATTATACACAATAATGTACATAATAATGAAAGTACATTAATAATGTATATATTATAATGCAATGTACATAATATATTATGTATTCAATATTTGTGCTTCTCCCTGTACCAACCCGTTGCCATCCCTTGTTGTGCTCATCCCCATATCTCAACTTTACCAGTCTTATCCCCATATATCAACTTTACCAGTTTTATTCCCATATCTCAACTTCCCTAGTTGTGCTTATTCCCATACCTCAACTTTACCAGTCTTATCCCCATATCTCAACTTCCGATTTTTATCAATCGTGTCAAGTTCCCATTGACTCTGCGCTTTCTTTCAGACCAATTGATAGACTTTTCTACGCACGTGGGTAGCTACCTAGCATACGCATCTATGAAATTTTCGCTATTTAAGCCCGAAATTTCGCACAATTAATCATTAACAGATACCTTCTTTAGCAGTCCCAATTCGATTTATGTACGAGTCCTGCGTATGAATGGAGCTCCAAGAAGTCCTGCATATGAATGGAGGCGAAGGCGATACAAGCTACGCCAAGAACTCATCCTACAATGTCTGTCTGTCTCTCTATCTCTCTCTTTAAAACACACACACACACACACAGAGTAGTAGTAAATCATGCTATGATACGTCGATCTCTAACTTATTATGTCTTTTTTCCCCCTTTAACATTTGTATTTTGGAGTGGTATGTGTTGCAGCTGTTTCTCATCAGGGTGAAACCTATCCTTGAACAATGCATACAAGAATTGTTGCGGGCCAACTTGCCCAACATCAACAAGTGCATTAAAGTTGCGGATTTGGGATGCGCTTCTGGACCAAACACACTTTTAACAGTTCGGGACATTGTACAAAGTATTGACAAAGTTGGCCAGGAAAAGAAGAATGAATTAGAACGTCCCACCATTCAGATTTTTCTGAATGATCTTTTCCAAAATGATTTCAATTCGGTTTTCAAGTCGCTGCCAAGCTTCTACCGCAAACTCGAGAAAGAAAATGGACGCAAAATAGGATCATGCCTGATAGGCGCAATGCCTGGCTCTTTCTACGGCAGACTCTTCCCCGAGGAGTCCATGCATTTTTTACACTCTTGTTACTGTTTGCATTGGTTATCTCAGGTCTTTGAGTTAATCCCTTCTATCTTTTTTACTTTTTCTTGTAGCAAAAATAAGTTCACGATTTTTATTCAACACATTAGTAACTATGCATGGAAATTTCTTTAATAATTCTCAAGATATCCACAGGAAGCCAAGAAAGAGATTTCTGAAGAAACTAATAACATATTTTATTTAATTCGTGGCTCATGATTTATATTCCCACATGCAACACTAACAAAATGATCCAACTATATAAGTTACCAGCTCTAGACGTGCAGGTTCCCAGCGGTTTGGTGACTGAATTGGGGATCAGTGCGAACAAAGGGTGCATTTACTCTTCCAAAGCAAGTCGTCCGCCCGTCCAGAAGGCATATTTGGATCAATTTACGAAAGATTTTACCACATTTCTTAGGATTCATTCGGAAGAGTTGATTTCACGTGGCCGAATGCTCCTTACTTTCATTTGCAAAGAAGATGAATTCGGCAACCCGAATTCCATGGACTTACTTGAGATGTCAATAAACGACTTGGTTATTGAGGTTATCATTTCTCTGTCTATTTGATGATCAGATGCTCGATCATTGCTTGTTATCTGAAATAAACTAGATAGCTAGCTAGCTTATTCAGGGTTCCTACCTTAGCTGCAAAATGGATGCAATTTTATCCTCTGTAACCTTGATAGAATAAACTTTGTGTAGACCAAGTTCACCGTAAATCAGATGGTAGTAACCTTTAATTGGAAGTTAGGTCACACAACTCCAATACAGTTAAGATAATTCTTTCAAGTTAGAAATATAGGGGGATTTAATTTGTCATCTATCTTTTTTTCCCCCCCATTTTGGTTAAAAAGGTATTGGAAAAAATAATAATATGAACTAAAAGCACAAGTAATAATAATATATTCATATTGAAATTAAGGAAAAAAACTGTTCGTTTTTTTTTCCTAGAGTTGACGTTTTAGCAAATTGGCTGATTTCCAAGTCTTGTACGTCCAGTAATTCGAATTGACTTGCTGATTGGCATATGTATGTATACAGGGGCATCTGGAGGAAGAAAAATTGGACAGTTTCAATGTTCCAGTCTATGCAGCTTCAGCAGAAGAAGTAAAGCGCATAGTTGAGGAGGAAGGTTCTTTTGAAATTTTATACCTGGAGACTTTTAAGGCCCCTTATGATGCTGGCTTCTCTATTGATGATGATTACCAAGGAAGATCCCATTCCCCAGTATCCTGCGATGAACATGCTAGAGCAGCGCATGTGGCATCTGTCGTTAGATCAGTTTACGAACCCATCCTCGCAGGTCATTTTGGAGAAGCTATTTTACCTGACTTATCCCACAGGATTGAGAAGAATGCAGCAAAGGTTCTCCGCTCGGGCAAAGGCTTCTATGATAGTCTTATCATTTCTCTCGCCAAAAAGCCAGAGAAGTCAGACATGTAAAAGTTTGCTTTAAGTTGGTTGTCGTGTTGTGGTTTGTTTTTAGATATGGGGAAAGGATTTAACGCGGTTCGGGGTCTATGGGGTATTGTATTTTTTATATTATTTGGTGTATAATTATATTATATTATTATCTTATATTTGTAGTAAAAGTGGCGTATAAGAATAAAATTTTTGACATATATTTAGTACAATATTTGTATATATATATTTGTACACAAAATATTTGAACACGCACAACAACCGGGTAGAACCGCACAAAAGACAACTGCACTAAATAGTTGTCCGATGGGAAGTCTGGGAATGATGATTTTTTGTATAAATTACCTTTTACCCATTGTAGCTTGGTGATTTATCACATAACTTTGTGTATATTAAAAAACTATATATAATCCCTCATGATTTAGGTTCATCTTATCCCCATATATTTATGTTCATCTTAAATTGATAATTTTATTGAATAATTTCAATGATTATAAATCTTTATTTCAATTGAAACTTAATTGACAACTAGTTGAAATGTCAAAAAAAAATATTATTCAATCAACTCAATGACATATAGTTGTTTATATTATAATAGAATATTTAATTAACTGTTTTAATTTATCAAATATAAATATTGGACAATAGATGATGAATAAATTTTTAAGAGGACTTTTATTATGATTTTAAAATGTATTACATTTTTTCATCCGGTTTTCTCAGTGGTGTCGGGACATCCTTCGTTGTGCATCCCCACAGAGCACAGTTGGCCTCCTTGCATTGCTTCTGCCTACTATTGGCAGAAAAGTGAACTTTCCACCGTAGACGTAACCATCTCACCCCCATACCTCAACTTCTGATTTATTGTCCAACAACATCTAATCAAACATATTATAATCTTTCATATTATAAATAGAGATACCGAATCGTATCTCTCATTCAACTCGCAACATCAATCAAGAATTTCCTACTCATTGGTGCAAATCTAGTAAAATTTTCAACTTTAAGCATCAATCTATCAATGGCTGCTAATTCCAACTTTTGCTTCGTTCTATCGTTGATGATGGCATTAATCTTTTTGAAGCATTCATGTAAGCGAGGCGGCTCGGCACCTTTTGCAAACTTCCCAACCAGCAATTCCTTCCGTACCTCTTCAATACCATCATTGCCCTTCCATTCCAAATTTGCCTACAGGGGCATTGCCAAACTTGCCAAGCAACCAGCAGCCACCTCTGCCCACCATGCCTGCAGTTCCTAAGGTGACCGTGCCACCATTGCCTTCTGCTTCATTGCCAACCTTTCCAAATATTCCCAGTATCCCTATCTCCATTCCTTCAATCCCTTTCTTCTCACCACCTCCATCAAACTAGTAGTTTGACTTGAGATTTCGATATTCCAGGATGTGGCATCCTTTTCTTCCTCAAATTCATCATTGTGTTGTGATACTAGAATTATGTTTCTTTCGTAATGTTCGTGTTTCAAATTTATCACTTAAAAATTCTCTGGATTGTAATTTCTGCATTTAGTATTCACTGAAATGTACTTGTATATTTACAGTATTGTTGTTGTATTGGAGATTGCTACTATTTTAGCAAGTTATGGTCTTAAATCTGGACTTGTAAGCCCATACAAACACATGCAACGTTTGCAATTTCAATCCTGAGCGTTAAGAAATGGCCGGGCAAATACTTAGAATGTAGAGAGCTTCATTAGATCCTCCAACTTCCTTTTTATTGATTTGTACCCTACTACGATTTTGGAGAAAAAGAACTGTACAAATTTTTGTTTCAAATCACGTAAAGGAATATGAAAGAGGGAAAAGAAGAAAATTACTCCCTAATTATGTTTTGGAGAAATAGGAAACTATGGCCATAGATTCAGATTAAAAATGGAAGACATGGATAGAAACACTATTTCAAACAGACAAAAAATTGTAGTTTAAATTGGCTTGAGCAATTTAGAATTCAATGTAGGAAACAAATGGGGTATATGATGGAATGAAATGTAGTATATGTACACATTTTGTTTGATTCCAATTTGACTTTGATCGAAGCAGAATCATCAAATCAAGGAGTAATTTTAAAAAATTAATTTCAGATCTTCATTCTTTTTTGTTCTATTTCCCTTTTGTTCCTTTAGAATTTTCTTCCAATATATTTTGAGATAACAGGGCAACAATAATCCTCCATTCTATAAAATGCTATTTTGCAGTAATTAATCAATTCCTTAGGGCAAAGCTCTGGATTAGTACATACAGGATTTAAAAAGAATTCCTCTTAAATTGGGAAATTAAGCTCGAATTCCTTTTAAATTGGGAAATTAAGCTCTTATAGCTTAAGCTTTGCTCCATATTCACAAGATCAATGATAGGGTGTTAATTGTTGGTTATTTTATTATTAATTTCCCCTTTGTCCTTGTCAAATATTATTTTAATTAGCAATATTTACTTATATTTGGTATTGGACTCAATTTCAGGGAATGGAACAGCAAAACACAAAATAGAAGGGACTTTCTGAAGTAAATTACTTCACACGTGGGAGTCCTTTACAAAGCTCCATCAGCGTGGGCCACAAGAGGGGACCAAAGCTGATTTCCTTTCCTTTCTGGGCTGATGAAGAGGTGGCTGGTACGGGAAGTTCTAATAGCAAAAGGAAACAAGAGACAATTCGGCTAGGGCCCATCTTTTGTACTTCATTGGCTCAAGTCAGTAGGGGACCACTGGAGAGAGGATGAGTCACTTCTTTTGGCTTTAAAAAAAAGAGAAAAAAAAACGTACAGAAGAAGGGGGACGGGTCTAGTTTTTTAGCTTTTAGCATAGTTTTTAGTTTTCTTTCTTCTAGCTGACCTTTAACGCATTCCAGGGAAGAATATCTTTTATTTCTTGCTTTCTAGTAAAAAACGCAATGCCTTTGCAATCAATTAATTTGCGTAGAGATTTACTTATGCGGCGTGGCTAAGCCTTTCATCTAGTCGAATGCCAACTTGAAGGCGCGGTTCCAAATATATGTGAGATCGAATTAATTTTATTTATTTCTTTTATTCATTGGTATTTGTACGTTTCCTGATTTAATTGCTTATGCTTGTTATGTTATTTGAATGTCAATGACCCGATATTCGAATTAACCTAATGATCTAATGCCAAATTAATTGATTGAATCCGTAATTGTTTAATCGATTAATACCAGTGGCGACTAGCGTGATTGGTTTCATGTTAGGGAAACGTATGATCTAACTTAAACAAACCTTCGTAATGTGTTTGTTGGTTAGGATTGGATTTTTCTAATTATTAATGCAATCGAGTAATTAAATCCTATGGTCGTAACTAGGGTTATTTCTTGGTTAGAGAAATAGTTAACGGCCGTACCTTAACTATCAAGAAATTAAGAAAAGGCTGGTTGTTCATCGCTTGTATGACAACTATAACCAATCTAGTAATGAGTAATTGAATTATCTTTGCATCGATGATCAGTTGAATGAACTGTGTCTGAAACGTTGCACCTTTGGCTAGAGTCGTATTGGTTCTTGATTAATTCTTGTTTATTTCTATTAATTGTCTCATTAGTTAGTTAATTAGTAATCTTATATTTTCCAAAAATCCCCCATGCACTGAACTCTAGAAGAGACGAATTATTCCCAGTCCCTGTGGATTCGACCCTACTCACCGCTATATATAAAATTTGTATTTTTCTTGAGTAGGTAATTATTATTGCACAGGTTCGGCACTTGTCAATCAAAAACAATTTTGACTATCTTTTAGGATATCTCTCACTCACATTTCTAGGTTAGTTATATTACTATTTTTCCTACATAAACATCATGTTTTAGTTCTTTTTTGTTTCCTTAACATTCAATAACTATTAGTTGAATAAAAAATTAATACAACATGTTCAAAAAAGCATTATACAATAGAAAATTAAAAAATACAATAGAAAATTCATAAAAAAATCTCATTTTTTATGCATTTTGATTTTTTGAGTTTATTAAATTTTGCGTATTACTTAGTTAATAGTTATTGGATGTTAAGAAAACAAAAAAGAACTAAAACATAATGTTTATGTAGGATAAATAGCAATAAAATAAAAATGGGACAGAGAGTGACACAAGACGTGGAACAGAAGATCTGTTGTGCTTAGGAATGGCAATAGGGCAGGGGTGGGGCGGTGGACACCTCCCCCAACCTCGCCCCGTTGCATTTTAATTCCCCCAGTCCCCCGCCCTGCCCCGCTTCCCCCGCGGGGGCACCCGTGGGGTTAAAATACTTTTATTATATAACTTAATTATAATTAAATTTGAGCAAATAATCAAGTACTAAAATATCAACGCATCACCAAATTATTATTCATTGTAACTTTACAATTGAAACTCATAAAAATAATTAAACAAAGATTATTTGAATACAATCTAATATAATAAAACAAATATAACTAAAATAATCAAGTTTTCACTTTTGATATAACTACAATTACTAAATTATTATTTTGTTTTTTTAGAAAAAGTGTTATTGTGTTTTTAGAAAAAGTGTTTTATAACTACAATTACTAAATTATTATTGTGTTTTTTTAGAAAGAGTGTTATTGTATTAAGTGTAGTTAGGAATTTAATATAAATATATTAATAAATTTAGTATAAATAATTAATAATTTTTATTAATAGACATGTATAATTAGTAGTATAATTGATATTGGGTCCTTTTGGATTAGCTGTTTTTGAGACTGTTTTTCAAAAACAATACTGTAGCATTTCGTTTTTGAAATACAAGTCCTTTTGGATTAGTTATTTTTGGAGTTATTTTCAAAAACTATATGAAAAACTTTTACTGTAGATTTTTTTGGATTATTTTTAGAGGTATTTTTAAAACATATTTTTTGAGTATTTTTATAATTTAAAAATTTTTATATTTATATACATTTATAAATATTTATAAATAAATATATTTATATATTTATATAAAAATGTATAAAAATATTATAAATGTATTATATTATATATAATATATAATACATAATATAAATATATTTATATATCTATAAATGTATATTATTATAAATGAATATTATATAAATGTATAAATTATAATTTATAATTTATAATTTTTATATAAATATACATTTATGCATTTATAATACATTTATTAATATTTATAAAAAAATATATTTATATATATTATAAAAAAATATATAAATGTATTATATTATATATAATACATAATATAAATATATTTATAAATGTATAAGTGTATATTATTATAAATGTATAAATTATAAATGAATACTATATAAATGTATAAATTAATATATTATAAATATATATTAATATTATGTATAAATGTATTAATATAATTAATATAAATGTATTAATGTATTAATATTAAGTATAAATGTAAAATTAATATTATGTATATTAATATAAATGTATAAATGTATAAATGTATTATATTATATATAATACATAATATAAATGTATACTATAAATATACATAAATATATATACAATGTATAAATGTACATTTATATAAATTTATAATATATATAATATATATAATAAATTACATAATATATAATTTATATAATATATAATATTTATATTAATCTATCAAAATATATTTTAATTAAAATAAAATATTTATAATACAAATAAATAAATATTTAATATATATAATATAATTAATATTAATTAAAAATATTATAATATTATAAATATGGTGTTTGTATAATATTTAAATTTGTAATATTTATTGTATATTTCATTATATAAATATTTATTAAATATATAATATATAAATATATAATATCAAATTTTCAATTTGTATAATATACATAATATTGTGTATATATATAATATAATATACATAATATAATATAATATACATAATATACATTTATACATTATTACATATTATGTATATTATATATTATACATAACATTATTATACATTATTATACACAATAATGTACATAATAATGAAAGTACATTAATAATGTATATATTATAATGCAATGTACATAATATATTATGTATTCAATATTTATACATTTATGTATACAATATTACATATTATGTATATTATATTATATTGTGTATAATATACAATATTATGTATAATATTAATGTATATAAATATTTATATAATATATAAATATATAATTTTTAATTTGTATATTTCAATTTATATTAATATAATATACATAATTGAAATATACAAATTGAAATATACATATTAAATATATATATTTGGAGTTGTTTTTGATATAATGTTTGGATATGGTATTTTTAGAATTGTTTTTGAAATACACATTTACTGTAGTATTTGGAATGTGAAAAACAGTTTTTCAAAAATAGAGACAAAAACAAAGAATCCAAATAGACTCATATCATTATATATATATATAATTATGTACATATATATATATATATATTTCAAACAGGTGGCGGGGCGGGGGGTGGGGCGGGAGAGTATACCCCCGCCCCGTTTCTAAACGGGGGTAAAAAATTCCCTCCGCCCCCGCCCCAATGACCCCCCTCGGGACACATGCTCGCGAGTGTGCGCCCTCGTTGCCATCCCTAGTTGTGCTTCTCCCTGTACCAACCCGTTGCCATCCCTTGTTGTGCTCATCCCCATATCTCAACTTTACCAGTCTTATCCCCATATATCAACTTTACCGGTCTTATTCCCATATCTCAACTTTCCTAGTTGTGCTTATCCCCATACCTCAACTTTACCAGTCTTATCCTCGTATCTCAACTTCTGATTTTTATCATTCGTGTCAAGTTCCCATTGACTCTGCGCTTTCTTTCAGACCAATTGATAGACTTTTCTACGCACGTGGGTAGCTAGCTAGCATACGCATCTATGAAATTTTCGCTATTTAAGCCCGAAATTTCGCACAATTAATCATTAACAGATACCTTCTTTAGCAGTCCCAATTCGATTTATGTACGAGTCCTGCGTATGAATGGAGCTCCAAGAAGTCCTGCATATGAATGGAGGCGAAGGCGATACAAGCTACGCCAAGAACTCATTCTACAATGTCTGTCTGTCTCTCTATCTCTCTCTTTAACACACACACACACACACACAGAGTAGTAGTAAATCATGCTATGATACGTCGATCTCTAACTTAGTATGTCTTTTTTCCCCCTTTAACATTTGTATTTTGGAGTGGTATGTGTTGCAGCTGTTTCTCATCAGGGTGAAACCTATCCTTGAACAATGCATACAAGAATTGTTGCGGGCCAACTTGCCCAACATCAACAAGTGCATTAAAGTTGCGGATTTGGGATGCGCTTCTGGACCAAACACACTTTTAACAGTTCGGGACATTGTACAAAGTATTGACAAAGTTGGCCAGGAAAAGAAGAATGAATTAGAACGTCCCACCATTCAGATTTTTCTGAATGATCTTTTCCAAAATGATTTCAATTCGGTTTTCAAGTCGCTGCCAAGCTTCTACCGCAAACTTGAGAAAGAAAATGGACGCAAAATAGGATCATGCCTGATAGGCGCAATGCCTGGCTCTTTCTACGGCAGACTCTTCCCCGAGGAGTCCATGCATTTTTTACACTCTTGTTACTGTTTGCATTGGTTATCTCAGGTCTTTGAGTTAATCCCTTCTATCTTTTTTACTTTTTCTTGCAGCAAAAATAAGTTCACGATTTTTATTCAACACATTAGTAACTATGCATGGAAATTTCTTTAATAATTCTCAAGATATCCACAGGAATCCAAGAAAGAGATTTCTGAAGAAACTAATAACATATTTTATTTAATTCGTGGCTCATGATTTATATTCCCACACGCAACACTAACAGAATGATCCAACTATATAAGTTACCAGCTCTAGACGTGCAGGTTCCCAGCGGTTTGGTGACTGAATTGGGGATCAGTGCGAACAAAGGGTGCATTTACTCTTCCAAAGCAAGTCGTCCGCCCATCCAGAAGGCATATTTGGATCAATTTACGAAAGATTTTACCACATTTCTTAGGATTCATTCGGAAGAGTTGATTTCACGTGGCCGAATGCTCCTTACTTGGATTTGCAAAGAAGATGAATTCGAGAACCCGAATTCCATAGACTTACTTGAGATGTCAATAAACGACTTGGTTATTGAGGTTATCATTTCTCTGTCTATTTGATGATCAGATGCTCATTGCTTGTTATCTGAAATAAACTAGATAGCTAGCTAGCTTATTCAGGGTTCCTACCTTAGCTGCAAAATGGATGCAATTTTATTCTTTGTAACCTTGATAGAATAAACTTTGCGTAGATCAAGTTCACCGTAAATCAGATGGTAGTAACCTTTAATTGGAAGTTAGGTCACACAACTCCAATACAGTTAAGATAATTCTTTCAAGTTAGAAATAAAGGGGGGTTTAATTTGTCAGCTATCTTTCCCCCCCCCCCCCCCCCCCCCCCCCCACATTTGGGTTAAAAATGTATTGGAAAAAAAATAATAATATGAACTAAAAGCACAAGTAATAATAATATATTCATATTGAAAGTAAGGAAAAAAACTGTTCGTTTTTTTTTTCCCTAGAGTTGACGTTTTAGCAAATTGGCTGATTTCCAAGTCTTGTACGTGCAGTAATTCGAATTGACTTGCTGATTGGCATATGTATACAGGGACATCTGGAGGAAGAAAAATTGGACAGTTTCAATGTTCCAATCTATGCACCTTCAACAGAAGAAGTAAAGTGCATAGTTGAGGAGGAAGGTTCTTTTGAAATTTTATACCTGGAGACTTTTAAGGTCCCTTATGATGCTGGCTTCTCTATTGATGATGATTACCAAGGAAGATCCCATTCCCCAGTATCCTGCGATGAACATGCTAGAGCAGCGCATGTGGCATCTGTCGTTAGATCAATTTTCGAACCCATCGTCGCAAGTCATTTTGGAGAAGCTATCATGCCTGACTTATCCCACAGGATTGCGAAGAATGCAGCAAAGGTTCTTCGCTCCGGCAAAGGCTTCTATGATAGTCTTATCATTTCTCTCGCCAAAAAGCCAGAGAAGTCAGACATGTAAAAGTTTGTTTTTAGTTGGTTTTTGTGTTGTGGTTTGTTTTTAGATATGGGGAAAGGATTTAATGCGGTTCGGGGTCTATCGGGTATTGTACTTTTTTATATTTTTTGGTGTCTAATTATATTATATTATTAGTTTGTATTTGTAATAAAAGTGGCGTACAAGATACAACTGCACTAAATACTTGTCCGATATCATGTGTATGACTGTATGGGAAGTCTGGGAATTGGGTTTGTTTGGATAGTATATTATTTGAAATATTATTGGAATAATTACTGTAGCACTTTTTATGATGTAATGTATGTGAGATAGAAATGTGGTTGGGAATATAAAAAGGTGGGTTGGAAAATGTGTCTATGATTCAAGCGAAATATTATTTGGGATGATTTTTTGTGTAAATTACCTATTACCCCTTGTAGCTTGGTGATTTACCACATAACTCTGTATACTTTAAAAAACTATATATAACCCCTCATGATTTAGGTAAAGTGTCACCATTAGTTCTTCTGTTAAAACACGAATGGTCAGTAGTAGAAGTCAAAATCAAATTAATAAATTGATAAATTCACCCTTGCACTACTTTTTTTTTTCTTTCTTTCACTCTTGTGATATCAATTTAGAAACATATATAGCTTTGTTATTTATTTATTTTTCATTGAAACCACGGGAAAACCATGAGACATAGAAATTGAAAGAAAAGCATTCAGTTTTTAAAGCTTTAAGTTGAGGATTCCAACGTCGGTGGAGTTGAGATGATATGGACTTGAAAATTTAAGTACCAAAATAATTTTACCATAGTAAAAAATTGAAATTCAAGATGATGTTGGAAAGTATGTCTTTTTTTTTTTTGGGAAAATGGCCATTTTCATCCCTAAATTTTTTTTGTCCGTCAATTTAGTCCCTAACTTTTATTTTTAGCCAATTTAATACATGAATTTAATTTTCGGATTCAATTAAGTCCTTCTACGGCGGCGCCGCCACCTAAAAGTAATTTAGCTCCTAATTTAACAATAAACAAGGGCATTTTGGGAACTTTGAATTATCTCCTCTCCACTACCAACCTCCACCACCAACCACCCGCCTCCTCCTTCATGATCGGCGATTTTGGATATACCAACAACACCAGTAATCCACCGGCGGAGGGATTACTATGGCTCTGCAGCCTAAAATTTGAAAGATTGGAGAAGAAGCCAATGTTTCCCAGCAAGAACAGAGCAATAACAACCACGCATGTCAAAATTATCCACGTCCACTGCTGCATTTTTCTTTTACCTCTGTTCCTAAGTGGCGGAGGGATAGATTTTGTCTTGCTTTGCTTCACCACAACTGATGGTTTTTGAGATCTTTTGGTAACGGTAGGAAAACAGTACTTAACCTCAGATTCCTTTATTGTTCCAGGTACAATTTCAGATTTTGGAGTGTATTCCCCAATATCGTTTCCATCGGGAACTTCTGCTCCACCGGCCTTCTTTCTCTTCTTCTTCCTCAACCTCTTCTCCCTTTCCTAGACAAATCAAACGGACGTCATTGATGGAAAGCCAAGTGAAGAAACGCACACTTACTCAGGCACATGAATTGGAAATTCAAAATTTCTTACCTTGTCTATGAGCTCGGTTTCTTTCTGTGCTCGTAATTCAGCCCTCATTTGCGCTTTCTCTGCGATCCTCTTTTTCCTTTCCAGTGCCTCCAGAGCTTTAGCTTTCTCCTCTAGTCGCCGTTGCTCCCTCAACTTGGCTGTTGCCTCTGCCTTCGTTAACTCTTCAGCCTTCCTTGAGATGCTCTGATTTTGTCTTATTGTGTCAGTGAGTTTGGAAGAGGGAATTCCTATTTCTACTCTAAACATGCATGCCTAAGGTGGCTAGGCTTCTATTTCAAACATGGGATTCCACTCTTGGAGACTTGAGGCTTTTGTGATTTTTACCGCCATGGAAGAACTTTGGTACTATAGTTGTTATGGTTGACAATTTGCAGAATGGGTGGGGCCCGCATTTTTCATTGTTTGGGCTTTTGAATAATTGGGTTGGTGAAATTATGGGATCGATGCAAATTTCGCAGGTGGAAGGTTGGTTTTCTTGGGGTAGTTGAGGCGGTGGTTGTGGCTGTGGTAGTGGTGAGAGGGGCAGCTGCTAGGGTGGCAGTGGTGGTGGTGGTTCATCTTCGTTGGTGGGGTCTTGAGATTGCAGGGGCCTCGCTGGGGTTGCCAAATTATTGCCAAAGTGTGGATTACTGGTGTTGCTGACATTTCAAAATCGCCGATCGTAAAGGAGGAGGCGGGTGGTTGGTGGTGAAGGCTGGCAGTGGAGAGGAGATAATTCAAAATTGCCAAAATATCATTGTTTAATATTAAATTAGGAGCTAAATTACTTTTAGGTGGCGGCGCCGCCGTAGAAGGACTTAATTGGATCCGAAAATTGAATTCATGTATTAAATTGGCTAAAAATAAAAGTTAGGGACTAAATTGACGGACAAAAAAAGTTTAAGGACGAAAATGGCCATTTTCCCTTTTTTTTTTAACGTGTGCAACATGTTCAAAATGTGGTACATTTTGTTTGGTTAATAAATTTAACTAAAAATAATAACCATTATGTTGACATAAACTAAAAAGAACAACATATAAAAACTTAACAAGTGGTAACATAAATAAGCATTATATACACACACATATATATATAAATAAGCATTATACACACACACACACACACAAACACACACACACATATATATATATATATATATATATATATATATATATATATATATATATATATATATATATATATATATACCCACCGAGCTTCTACAAATACGCAAGGGTACCTCAAATACTAGTAGTCTTGTCTCCGTATCTCAACTATACTAGCCTTATGATCTTATCCCCCTATATTTATGTTCATCTTAAATTGATAATTTTATTGAATAATTTCAATGATTATAAAATCTTTATTTCAATTGAAACTTAATTGACAACTAATTGAAATGCCAAAAAAAAAAAATTATTCAATCAACTCAATGACATATAGTTGTTTATATTATAATAGAATATTTAATTAACTGTTTTAATTTATCAAATATAAATATTGGACAATAGATGATGAATAAATTTTTAAGAGGACTTTTATTATGATTTTAAAATGTATTACATTTTTTCATCCACGCACAACCGGCTTTCTCAGTGGTGTCGGGACATCCTTCGTTGTGCATCCCCACAGAGCACAGTTGGCCTCCTTGCATTGCTTCTGCCTACTATTGGCAGAAAAGTGAACTTTTCACCGTAGACGTAACCATCTTATCCCCATACCTCAACTTCTGATTTATTGTCCGACAACATCTAATCAAACATATTATAAACTTTCAAGTATTCCCTATAAATAGAGATACCGAATCGTATCTCTCATTCAACTCGCAACATCAATCAAGAATTTCCTACTCATTGGTGCAAATCTAGTAAAATTTTCAACTTTAAGCATCAATCTATCAATGGCTGCTAATTCCAACTTTTGCTTCGTTCTATCGAAGATGATGGCATTAATCTTTTTGAAGCATTCATGTAAGCGAGGCGGATCGGCACCTTTTGCAAACTTCCCAACCAGCAATTCCTTCCGTACCTCTTCAATACCATCATTGCCCTTCCATTCCAAATTTGCCTACAGGGGCATTGCCAAACTTGCCAAGCAACCAGCAGCCACCTCTGCCCACCATGCCTGCAGTTCCTAAGGTGACCGTGCCACCATTGCCTTCTGCTTCATTGCCAACCTTTCCAAATATTCCCAGTATCCCTATCTCCATTCCTTCAATCCCTTTCTTCTCACCACCTCCATCAAACTAGTAGTTTGACTTGAGATTTCGATATTCCAGGATGTGGCATCCTTTTCTTCCTCAAATTCATCATTGTGTTGTGATACTAGAATTATGTTTCTTTCGTAATGTTCGTGTTTCAAATTTATCACTTAAAAATTCTCTGGATTGTAATTTCTGCATTTAGTATTCACTGAAATGTACTTGTATATTTACAGTATTGTTGTTGTATTGGAGATTGCTACTATTTTAGCAAGTTATGGTCTTAAATCTGGACTTGTAAGCCCATACAAACACATGCAACGTTTGCAATTTCAATCCTGAGCGTTAAGAAATGGCCGGGCAAATACTTAGAATGTAGAGAGCTTCATTAGATCCTCCAACTTCCTTTTTATTGATTTGTACCCTACTACGATTTTGGAGAAAAAGAACTGTACAAATTTTTGTTTCAAATCACGTAAAGGAATATGAAAGAGGGAAAAGAAGAAAATTACTCCCTAATTATGTTTTGGAGAAATAGGAAACTATGGCCATAGATTCAGATTAAAAATGGAAGACATGGATAGAAACACTATTTCAAACAGACAAAAAATTGTAGTTTAAATTGGCTTGAGCAATTTAGAATTCAATGTAGGAAACAAATGGGGTATATGATGGAATGAAATGTAGTATATGTACACATTTTGTTTGATTCCAATTTGACTTTGATCGAAGCAGAATCATCAAATCAAGGAGTAATTTTAAAAAATTAATTTCAGATCTTCATTCTTTTTTGTTCTATTTCCCTTTTGTTCCTTTAGAATTTTCTTCCAATATATTTTGAGATAACAGGGCAACAATAATCCTCCATTCTATAAAATGCTATTTTGCAGTAATTAATCAATTCCTTAGGGCAAAGCTCTGGATTAGTACATACAGGATTTAAAAAGAATTCCTCTTAAATTGGGAAATTAAGCTCGAATTCCTTTTAAATTGGGAAATT
The DNA here is from genome assembly GCF_036785885.1 of Coffea arabica. Classification (NCBI taxonomy): domain Eukaryota; kingdom Viridiplantae; phylum Streptophyta; class Magnoliopsida; order Gentianales; family Rubiaceae; genus Coffea; species Coffea arabica. The sequence continues at coordinate 696,012 of NC_092311.1, forward strand.
AAGCTCTTATAGCTTAAGCTTTGTTCCATATTTACAAGATCAATGATAGGGTGTTAATTGTTGGTTATTTTATTATTAATTTCCCCTTTGTCCTTGTCAAATATTATTTTAATTAGCAATATTTACTTATATTTGGTATTGGACTCAATTTCAGGGAATGGAACAGCAAAACACAAAATAGAAGGGACTTTCTGAAGTAAATTACTTCACACGTGGGAGTCCTTTACAAAGCTCCATCAGCGTGGGCCACAAGAGGGGACCAAAGCTGATTTCCTTTCCTTTCTGGGCTGATGAAGAGGTGGCTGGTACGGGAAGTTCTAATAGCAAAAGGAAACAAGAGACAATTCGGCTAGGGCCCATCTTTTGTACTTCATTGGCTCAAGTCAGTAGGGGACCACTGGAGAGAGGATGAGTCACTTCTTTTGGCTTTAAAAAAAAGAGAAAAAAAAACGTACAGAAGAAGGGGGACGGGTCTAGTTTTTTAGCTTTTAGCATAGTTTTTAGTTTTCTTTCTTCTAGCTGACCTTTAACGCATTCCAGGGAAGAATATCTTTTATTTCTTGCTTTCTAGTAAAAAACGCAATGCCTTTGCAATCAATTAATTTGCGTAGAGATTTACTTATGCGGCGTGGCTAAGCCTTTCATCTAGTCGAATGCCAACTTGAAGGCGCGGTTCCAAATATATGTGAGATCGAATTAATTTTATTTATTTCTTTTATTCATTGGTATTTGTACGTTTCCTGATTTAATTGCTTATGCTTGTTATGTTATTTGAATGTCAATGACCCGATATTCGAATTAACCTAATGATCTAATGCCAAATTAATTGATTGAATCCGTAATTGTTTAATCGATTAATACCAGTGGCGACTAGCGTGATTGGTTTCATGTTAGGGAAACGTATGATCTAACTTAAACAAACCTTCGTAATGTGTTTGTTGGTTAGGATTGGATTTTTCTAATTATTAATGCAATCGAGTAATTAAATCCTATGGTCGTAACTAGGGTTATTTCTTGGTTAGAGAAATAGTTAACGGCCGTACCTTAACTATCAAGAAATTAAGAAAAGGCTGGTTGTTCATCGCTTGTATGACAACTATAACCAATCTAGTAATGAGTAATTGAATTATCTTTGCATCGATGATCAGTTGAATGAACTGTGTCTGAAACGTTGCACCTTTGGCTAGAGTCGTATTGGTTCTTGATTAATTCTTGTTTATTTCTATTAATTGTCTCATTAGTTAGTTAATTAGTAATCTTATATTTTCCAAAAATCCCCCATGCACTGAACTCTAGAAGAGACGAATTATTCCCAGTCCCTGTGGATTCGACCCTACTCACCGCTATATATAAAATTTGTATTTTTCTTGAGTAGGTAATTATTATTGCACAGGTTCGGCACTTGTCAATCAAAAACAATTTTGACTATCTTTTAGGATATCTCTCACTCACATTTCTAGGTTAGTTATATTACTATTTTTCCTACATAAACATCATGTTTTAGTTCTTTTTTGTTTCCTTAACATTCAATAACTATTAGTTGAATAAAAAATTAATACAACATGTTCAAAAAAGCATTATACAATAGAAAATTAAAAAATACAATAGAAAATTCATAAAAAAATCTCATTTTTTATGCATTTTGATTTTTTGAGTTTATTAAATTTTGCGTATTACTTAGTTAATAGTTATTGGATGTTAAGAAAACAAAAAAGAACTAAAACATAATGTTTATGTAGGATAAATAGCAATAAAATAAAAATGGGACAGAGAGTGACACAAGACGTGGAACAGAAGATCTGTTGTGCTTAGGAATGGCAATAGGGCAGGGGTGGGGCGGTGGACACCTCCCCCAACCTCGCCCCGTTGCATTTTAATTCCCCCAGTCCCCCGCCCTGCCCCGCTTCCCCCGCGGGGGCACCCGTGGGGTTAAAATACTTTTATTATATAACTTAATTATAATTAAATTTGAGCAAATAATCAAGTACTAAAATATCAACGCATCACCAAATTATTATTCATTGTAACTTTACAATTGAAACTCATAAAAATAATTAAACAAAGATTATTTGAATACAATCTAATATAATAAAACAAATATAACTAAAATAATCAAGTTTTCACTTTTGATATAACTACAATTACTAAATTATTATTTTGTTTTTTTAGAAAAAGTGTTATTGTGTTTTTAGAAAAAGTGTTTTATAACTACAATTACTAAATTATTATTGTGTTTTTTTAGAAAGAGTGTTATTGTATTAAGTGTAGTTAGGAATTTAATATAAATATATTAATAAATTTAGTATAAATAATTAATAATTTTTATTAATAGACATGTATAATTAGTAGTATAATTGATATTGGGTCCTTTTGGATTAGCTGTTTTTGAGACTGTTTTTCAAAAACAATACTGTAGCATTTCGTTTTTGAAATACAAGTCCTTTTGGATTAGTTATTTTTGGAGTTATTTTCAAAAACTATATGAAAAACTTTTACTGTAGATTTTTTTGGATTATTTTTAGAGGTATTTTTAAAACATATTTTTTGAGTATTTTTATAATTTAAAAATTTTTATATTTATATACATTTATATATATTTATTTATAAATATTTATAAATGTATTTATATAAAAATGTATAAAAATATTATAAATGTATTATATTATATATAATATATAATACATAATATAAATATATTTATATATCTATAAATGTATATTATTATAAATGAATATTATATAAATGTATAAATTATAATTTATAATTTATAATTTTTATATAAATATACATTTATGCATTTATAATACATTTATTAATATTTATAAAAAAATATATTTATATATATTATAAAAAAATATATAAATGTATTATATTATATATAATACATAATATAAATATATTTATAAATGTATAAGTGTATATTATTATAAATGTATAAATTATAAATGAATACTATATAAATGTATAAATTAATATATTATAAATATATATTAATATTATGTATAAATGTATTAATATAATTAATATAAATGTATTAATGTATTAATATTAAGTATAAATGTAAAATTAATATTATGTATATTAATATAAATGTATAAATGTATAAATGTATTATATTATATATAATACATAATATAAATGTATACTATAAATATACATAAATATATATACAATGTATAAATGTACATTTATATAAATTTATAATATATATAATATATATAATAAATTACATAATATATAATTTATATAATATATAATATTTATATTAATCTATCAAAATATATTTTAATTAAAATAAAATATTTATAATACAAATAAATAAATATTTAATATATATAATATAATTAATATTAATTAAAAATATTATAATATTATAAATATGGTGTTTGTATAATATTTAAATTTGTAATATTTATTGTATATTTCATTATATAAATATTTATTAAATATATAATATATAAATATATAATATCAAATTTTCAATTTGTATAATATACATAATATTGTGTATATATATAATATAATATACATAATATAATATAATATACATAATATACATTTATACATTATTACATATTATGTATATTATATATTATACATAACATTATTATACATTATTATACACAATAATGTACATAATAATGAAAGTACATTAATAATGTATATATTATAATGCAATGTACATAATATATTATGTATTCAATATTTATACATTTATGTATACAATATTACATATTATGTATATTATATTATATTGTGTATAATATACAATATTATGTATAATATTAATGTATATAAATATTTATATAATATATAAATATATAATTTTTAATTTGTATATTTCAATTTATATTAATATAATATACATAATTGAAATATACAAATTGAAATATACATATTAAATATATATATTTGGAGTTGTTTTTGATATAATGTTTGGATATGGTATTTTTAGAATTGTTTTTGAAATACACATTTACTGTAGTATTTGGAATGTGAAAAACAGTTTTTCAAAAATAGAGACAAAAACAAAGAATCCAAATAGACTCATATCATTATATATATATATAATTATGTACATATATATATATATATATTTCAAACAGGTGGCGGGGCGGGGGGTGGGGCGGGAGAGTATACCCCCGCCCCGTTTCTAAACGGGGGTAAAAAATTCCCTCCGCCCCCGCCCCAATGACCCCCCTCGGGACACATGCTCGCGAGTGTGCGCCCTCGTTGCCATCCCTAGTTGTGCTTCTCCCTGTACCAACCCGTTGCCATCCCTTGTTGTGCTCATCCCCATATCTCAACTTTACCAGTCTTATCCCCATATATCAACTTTACCAGTCTTATTCCCATATCTCAACTTTCCTAGTTGTGCTTATCCCCATACCTCAACTTTACCAGTCTTATCCTCGTATCTCAACTTCTGATTTTTATCATTCGTGTCAAGTTCCCATTGACTCTGCGCTTTCTTTCAGACCAATTGATAGACTTTTCTACGCACGTGGGTAGCTAGCTAGCATACGCATCTATGAAATTTTCGCTATTTAAGCCCGAAATTTCGCACAATTAATCATTAACAGATACCTTCTTTAGCAGTCCCAATTCGATTTATGTACGAGTCCTGCGTATGAATGGAGCTCCAAGAAGTCCTGCATATGAATGGAGGCGAAGGCGATACAAGCTACGCCAAGAACTCATTCTACAATGTCTGTCTGTCTCTCTATCTCTCTCTTTAACACACACACACACACACACAGAGTAGTAGTAAATCATGCTATGATACGTCGATCTCTAACTTAGTATGTCTTTTTTCCCCCTTTAACATTTGTATTTTGGAGTGGTATGTGTTGCAGCTGTTTCTCATCAGGGTGAAACCTATCCTTGAACAATGCATACAAGAATTGTTGCGGGCCAACTTGCCCAACATCAACAAGTGCATTAAAGTTGCGGATTTGGGATGCGCTTCTGGACCAAACACACTTTTAACAGTTCGGGACATTGTACAAAGTATTGACAAAGTTGGCCAGGAAAAGAAGAATGAATTAGAACGTCCCACCATTCAGATTTTTCTGAATGATCTTTTCCAAAATGATTTCAATTCGGTTTTCAAGTCGCTGCCAAGCTTCTACCGCAAACTTGAGAAAGAAAATGGACGCAAAATAGGATCATGCCTGATAGGCGCAATGCCTGGCTCTTTCTACGGCAGACTCTTCCCCGAGGAGTCCATGCATTTTTTACACTCTTGTTACTGTTTGCATTGGTTATCTCAGGTCTTTGAGTTAATCCCTTCTATCTTTTTTACTTTTTCTTGCAGCAAAAATAAGTTCACGATTTTTATTCAACACATTAGTAACTATGCATGGAAATTTCTTTAATAATTCTCAAGATATCCACAGGAATCCAAGAAAGAGATTTCTGAAGAAACTAATAACATATTTTATTTAATTCGTGGCTCATGATTTATATTCCCACACGCAACACTAACAGAATGATCCAACTATATAAGTTACCAGCTCTAGACGTGCAGGTTCCCAGCGGTTTGGTGACTGAATTGGGGATCAGTGCGAACAAAGGGTGCATTTACTCTTCCAAAGCAAGTCGTCCGCCCATCCAGAAGGCATATTTGGATCAATTTACGAAAGATTTTACCACATTTCTTAGGATTCATTCGGAAGAGTTGATTTCACGTGGCCGAATGCTCCTTACTTGGATTTGCAAAGAAGATGAATTCGAGAACCCGAATTCCATAGACTTACTTGAGATGTCAATAAACGACTTGGTTATTGAGGTTATCATTTCTCTGTCTATTTGATGATCAGATGCTCATTGCTTGTTATCTGAAATAAACTAGATAGCTAGCTAGCTTATTCAGGGTTCCTACCTTAGCTGCAAAATGGATGCAATTTTATTCTTTGTAACCTTGATAGAATAAACTTTGCGTAGATCAAGTTCACCGTAAATCAGATGGTAGTAACCTTTAATTGGAAGTTAGGTCACACAACTCCAATACAGTTAAGATAATTCTTTCAAGTTAGAAATAAAGGGGGGTTTAATTTGTCAGCTATCTTTCCCCCCCCCCCCCCCCCCCCCCCCCCACATTTGGGTTAAAAATGTATTGGAAAAAAAATAATAATATGAACTAAAAGCACAAGTAATAATAATATATTCATATTGAAAGTAAGGAAAAAAACTGTTCGTTTTTTTTTTCCCTAGAGTTGACGTTTTAGCAAATTGGCTGATTTCCAAGTCTTGTACGTGCAGTAATTCGAATTGACTTGCTGATTGGCATATGTATACAGGGACATCTGGAGGAAGAAAAATTGGACAGTTTCAATGTTCCAATCTATGCACCTTCAACAGAAGAAGTAAAGTGCATAGTTGAGGAGGAAGGTTCTTTTGAAATTTTATACCTGGAGACTTTTAAGGTCCCTTATGATGCTGGCTTCTCTATTGATGATGATTACCAAGGAAGATCCCATTCCCCAGTATCCTGCGATGAACATGCTAGAGCAGCGCATGTGGCATCTGTCGTTAGATCAATTTTCGAACCCATCGTCGCAAGTCATTTTGGAGAAGCTATCATGCCTGACTTATCCCACAGGATTGCGAAGAATGCAGCAAAGGTTCTTCGCTCCGGCAAAGGCTTCTATGATAGTCTTATCATTTCTCTCGCCAAAAAGCCAGAGAAGTCAGACATGTAAAAGTTTGTTTTTAGTTGGTTTTTGTGTTGTGGTTTGTTTTTAGATATGGGGAAAGGATTTAATGCGGTTCGGGGTCTATCGGGTATTGTACTTTTTTATATTTTTTGGTGTCTAATTATATTATATTATTAGTTTGTATTTGTAATAAAAGTGGCGTACAAGATACAACTGCACTAAATACTTGTCCGATATCATGTGTATGACTGTATGGGAAGTCTGGGAATTGGGTTTGTTTGGATAGTATATTATTTGAAATATTATTGGAATAATTACTGTAGCACTTTTTATGATGTAATGTATGTGAGATAGAAATGTGGTTGGGAATATAAAAAGGTGGGTTGGAAAATGTGTCTATGATTCAAGCGAAATATTATTTGGGATGATTTTTTGTGTAAATTACCTATTACCCCTTGTAGCTTGGTGATTTACCACATAACTCTGTATACTTTAAAAAACTATATATAACCCCTCATGATTTAGGTAAAGTGTCACCATTAGTTCTTCTGTTAAAACACGAATGGTCAGTAGTAGAAGTCAAAATCAAATTAATAAATTGATAAATTCACCCTTGCACTACTTTTTTTTTTCTTTCTTTCACTCTTGTGATATCAATTTAGAAACATATATAGCTTTGTTATTTATTTATTTTTCATTGAAACCACGGGAAAACCATGAGACATAGAAATTGAAAGAAAAGCATTCAGTTTTTAAAGCTTTAAGTTGAGGATTCCAACGTCGGTGGAGTTGAGATGATATGGACTTGAAAATTTAAGTACCAAAATAATTTTACCATAGTAAAAAATTGAAATTCAAGATGATGTTGGAAAGTATGTCTTTTTTTTTTTTGGGAAAATGGCCATTTTCATCCCTAAATTTTTTTTGTCCGTCAATTTAGTCCCTAACTTTTATTTTTAGCCAATTTAATACATGAATTTAATTTTCGGATTCAATTAAGTCCTTCTACGGCGGCGCCGCCACCTAAAAGTAATTTAGCTCCTAATTTAACAATAAACAAGGGCATTTTGGGAACTTTGAATTATCTCCTCTCCACTACCAACCTCCACCACCAACCACCCGCCTCCTCCTTCATGATCGGCGATTTTGGATATACCAGCAACACCAGTAATCCACCGGCGGAGGGATTACTATGGCTCTGCAGCCTAAAATTTGAAAGATTGGAGAAGAAGCCAATGTTTCCCAGCAAGAACAGAGCAATAACAACCACGCATGTCAAAATTATCCACGTCCACTGCTGCATTTTTCTTTTACCTCTGTTCCTAAGTGGCGGAGGGATAGATTTTGTCTTGCTTTGCTTCACCACAACTGATGGTTTTTGAGATCTTTTGGTAACGGTAGGAAAACAGTACTTAACCTCAGATTCCTTTATTGTTCCAGGTACAATTTCAGATTTTGGAGTGTATTCCCCAATATCGTTTCCATCGGGAACTTCTGCTCCACCGGCCTTCTTTCTCTTCTTCTTCCTCAACCTCTTCTCCCTTTCCTAGACAAATCAAACGGACGTCATTGATGGAAAGCCAAGTGAAGAAACGCACACTTACTCAGGCACATGAATTGGAAATTCAAAATTTCTTACCTTGTCTATGAGCTCGGTTTCTTTCTGTGCTCGTAATTCAGCCCTCATTTGCGCTTTCTCTGCGATCCTCTTTTTCCTTTCCAGTGCCTCCAGAGCTTTAGCTTTCTCCTCTAGTCGCCGTTGCTCCCTCAACTTGGCTGTTGCCTCTGCCTTCGTTAACTCTTCAGCCTTCCTTGAGATGCTCTGATTTTGTCTTATTGTGTCAGTGAGTTTGGAAGAGGGAATTCCTATTTCTACTCTAAACATGCATGCCTAAGGTGGCTAGGCTTCTATTTCAAACATGGGATTCCACTCTTGGAGACTTGAGGCTTTTGTGATTTTTACCGCCATGGAAGAACTTTGGTACTATAGTTGTTATGGTTGACAATTTGCAGAATGGGTGGGGCCCGCATTTTTCATTGTTTGGGCTTTTGAATAATTGGGTTGGTGAAATTATGGGATCGATGCAAATTTCGCAGGTGGAAGGTTGGTTTTCTTGGGGTAGTTGAGGCGGTGGTTGTGGCTGTGGTAGTGGTGAGAGGGGCAGCTGCTAGGGTGGCAGTGGTGGTGGTGGTTCATCTTCGTTGGTGGGGTCTTGAGATTGCAGGGGCCTCGCTGGGGTTGCCAAATTATTGCCAAAGTGTGGATTACTGGTGTTGCTGACATTTCAAAATCGCCGATCGTAAAGGAGGAGGCGGGTGGTTGGTGGTGAAGGCTGGCAGTGGAGAGGAGATAATTCAAAATTGCCAAAATATCATTGTTTAATATTAAATTATGAGCTAAATTACTTTTAGGTGGCGGCGCCGCCGTAGAAGGACTTAATTGGATCCGAAAATTGAATTCATGTATTAAATTGGCTAAAAATAAAAGTTAGGGACTAAATTGACGGACAAAAAAAGTTTAAGGACGAAAATGGCCATTTTCCCTTTTTTTTTTAACGTGTGCAACATGTTCAAAATGTGGTACATTTTGTTTGGTTAATAAATTTAACTAAAAATAATAACCATTATGTTGACATAAACTAAAAAGAACAACATATAAAAACTTAACAAGTGGTAACATAAATAAGCATTATATACACACACATATATATATAAATAAGCATTATACACACACACACACACACAAACACACACACACATATATATATATATATATATATATATATATATATATATATATATATATATATATATATATACCCACCGAGCTTCTACAAATACGCAAGGGTACCTCAAATACTAGTAGTCTTGTCTCCGTATCTCAACTATACTAGCCTTATGATCTTATCCCCCTATATTTATGTTCATCTTAAATTGATAATTTTATTGAATAATTTCAATGATTATAAAATCTTTATTTCAATTGAAACTTAATTGACAACTAATTGAAATGCCAAAAAAAAAAAATTATTCAATCAACTCAATGACATATAGTTGTTTATATTATAATAGAATATTTAATTAACTGTTTTAATTTATCAAATATAAATATTGGACAATAGATGATGAATAAATTTTTAAGAGGACTTTTATTATGATTTTAAAATGTATTACATTTTTTCATCCACGCACAACCGGCTTTCTCAGTGGTGTCGGGACATCCTTCGTTGTGCATCCCCACAGAGCACAGTTGGCCTCCTTGCATTGCTTCTGCCTACTATTGGCAGAAAAGTGAACTTTTCACCGTAGACGTAACCATCTTATCCCCATACCTCAACTTCTGATTTATTGTCCGACAACATCTAATCAAACATATTATAAACTTTCAAGTATTCCCTATAAATAGAGATACCGAATCGTATCTCTCATTCAACTCGCAACATCAATCAAGAATTTCCTACTCATTGGTGCAAATCTAGTAAAATTTTCAACTTTAAGCATCAATCTATCAATGGCTGCTAATTCCAACTTTTGCTTCGTTCTATCGAAGATGATGGCATTAATCTTTTTGAAGCATTCATGTAAGCGAGGCGGATCGGCACCTTTTGCAAACTTCCCAACCAGCAATTCCTTCCGTACCTCTTCAATACCATCATTGCCCTTCCATTCCAAATTTGCCTACAGGGGCATTGCCAAACTTGCCAAGCAACCAGCAGCCACCTCTGCCCACCATGCCTGCAGTTCCTAAGGTGACCGTGCCACCATTGCCTTCTGCTTCATTGCCAACCTTTCCAAATATTCCCAGTATCCCTATCTCCATTCCTTCAATCCCTTTCTTCTCACCACCTCCATCAAACTAGTAGTTTGACTTGAGATTTCGATATTCCAGGATGTGGCATCCTTTTCTTCCTCAAATTCATCATTGTGTTGTGATACTAGAATTATGTTTCTTTCGTAATGTTCGTGTTTCAAATTTATCACTTAAAAATTCTCTGGATTGTAATTTCTGCATTTAGTATTCACTGAAATGTACTTGTATATTTACAGTATTGTTGTTGTATTGGAGATTGCTACTATTTTAGCAAGTTATGGTCTTAAATCTGGACTTGTAAGCCCATACAAACACATGCAACGTTTGCAATTTCAATCCTGAGCGTTAAGAAATGGCCGGGCAAATACTTAGAATGTAGAGAGCTTCATTAGATCCTCCAACTTCCTTTTTATTGATTTGTACCCTACTACGATTTTGGAGAAAAAGAACTGTACAAATTTTTGTTTCAAATCACGTAAAGGAATATGAAAGAGGGAAAATAAGAAAATTACTCCCTAATTATGTTTTGGAGAAATAGGAAACTATGGCCATAGATTCAGATTAAAAATGGAAGACATGGATAGAAACACTATTTCAAACAGACAAAAAATTGTAGTTTAAATTGGCTTGAGCAATTTAGAATTCAATGTAGGAAACAAATGGGGTATATGATGGAATGAAATGTAGTATATGTACACATTTTGTTTGATTCCAATTTGACTTTGATCGAAGCAGAATCATCAAATCAAGGAGTAATTTTAAAAAATTAATTTCAGATCTTCATTCTTTTTTGTTCTATTTCCCTTTTGTTCCTTTAGAATTTTCTTCCAATATATTTTGAGATAACAGGGCAACAATAATCCTCCATTCTATAAAATGCTATTTTGCAGTAATTAATCAATTCCTTAGGGCAAAGCTCTGGATTAGTACATACAGGATTTAAAAAGAATTCCTCTTAAATTGGGAAATTAAGCTCGAATTCCTTTTAAATTGGGAAATTAAGCTCTTATAGCTTAAGCTTTGTTCCATATTTACAAGATCAATGATAGGGTGTTAATTGTTGGTTATTTTATTATTAATTTCCCCTTTGTCCTTGTCAAATATTATTTTAATTAGCAATATTTACTTATATTTGGTATTGGACTCAATTTCAGGGAATGGAACAGCAAAACACAAAATAGAAGGGACTTTCTGAAGTAAATTACTTCACACGTGGGAGTCCTTTACAAAGCTCCATCAGCGTGGGCCACAAGAGGGGACCAAAGCTGATTTCCTTTCCTTTCTGGGCTGATGAAGAGGTGGCTGGTACGGGAAGTTCTAATAGCAAAAGGAAACAAGAGACAATTCGGCTAGGGCCCATCTTTTGTACTTCATTGGCTCAAGTCAGTAGGGGACCACTGGAGAGAGGATGAGTCACTTCTTTTGGCTTTAAAAAAAAGAGAAAAAAAAACGTACAGAAGAAGGGGGACGGGTCTAGTTTTTTAGCTTTTAGCATAGTTTTTAGTTTTCTTTCTTCTAGCTGACCTTTAACGCATTCCAGGGAAGAATATCTTTTATTTCTTGCTTTCTAGTAAAAAACGCAATGCCTTTGCAATCAATTAATTTGCGTAGAGATTTACTTATGCGGCGTGGCTAAGCCTTTCATCTAGTCGAATGCCAACTTGAAGGCGCGGTTCCAAATATATGTGAGATCGAATTAATTTTATTTATTTCTTTTATTCATTGGTATTTGTACGTTTCCTGATTTAATTGCTTATGCTTGTTATGTTATTTGAATGTCAATGACCCGATATTCGAATTAACCTAATGATCTAATGCCAAATTAATTGATTGAATCCGTAATTGTTTAATCGATTAATACCAGTGGCGACTAGCGTGACTGGTTTCATGTTAGGGAAACGTATGATCTAACTTAAACAAACCTTCGTAATGTGTTTGTTGGTTAGGATTGGATTTTTCTAATTATTAATGCAATCGAGTAATTAAATCCTATGGTCGTAACTAGGGTTATTTCTTGGTTAGAGAAATAGTTAACGGCCGTACCTTAACTATCAAGAAATTAAGAAAAGGCTGGTTGTTCATCGCTTGTATGACAACTATAACCAATCTAGTAATGAGTAATTGAATTATCTTTGCATCGATGATCAGTTGAATGAACTGTGTCTGAAACGTTGCACCTTTGGCTAGAGTCGTATTGGTTCTTGATTAATTCTTGTTTATTTCTATTAATTGTCTCATTAGTTAGTTAATTAGTAATCTTATATTTTCCAAAAATCCCCCATGCACTGAACTCTAGAAAAGACGAATTATCCCCAGTCCCTGTGGATTCGACCCTACTCACCGCTATATATAAAATTTGTATTTTTCTTGAGTAGGTAATTATTATTGCACATGTTCGGTACTTGTCAATCAAAAACAATTTTGACTATCTTTTAGGATATCTCTCACTCACATTTCTAGGTTAGTTTTTCCTTCTTTCTTTTTTTTTCTTTTGTGAGAATGATATTTGTAAAGTAGGTCTAAATTGTCATCATCCTAAATGGACTTATAACATAATAAGGAACAAATTGAAAAGGATAAAGGATACTTTTACCCCAATGATGTAGTATTAGTCCGTTTTCAAAATGAATAGTATATATACGGTGAGTGTATCGAAAATTAACTCTTAATTATATCCAGTAGTGAGTAGACAATCAAAGATTTTTTCACATAAATGTAAGCCTTTTTATCTTTTCTTAATTTTTCTAAAGTTACTGCATTTGTAGCTCCATTATATATCACAATTTTGCCAAATCCTTTTCCGTTTAAAACTCAGAAATCTAAACCTTTTCTTTTCAGAACTAGGAAATCTCGACACCTATGTAACTCCATGCAAAGCACTAGAATGTCATTCGTATTCATCAAACTTCCTACAAAAAAAGTCTCTGTTACCAGCCTCCAAGAAGCCTTTCAGCAACTCAACTAGAGTTCGAGAAGAATAAAGAAATTTGTTAGAGAAATCAGCATGGCAGCAGCAGTAGTTTATGGTTTGTTCGATACAACAACTAGAGGCCCTTTCTACAACAGTGTTCTCGTGAGGGCACAAGAAGTATACATGCAAGCTACTCCTCTACCGGTTAATTTCCTTTCACCCTGGGAGGATGAAGATCATCCTGAGAACTTCATTCCAGGCCCAGAGGACCAGCATCAACCTCAAAACAATCTAGAATCTTGCGAGGAGGAGGATCATCCTGAAAATATTCCACCACCACAGGAGAGAATTCAACACAGTGGCCACGGTAATATTCTTCAAGCACATGAATCTGATGATGATGATTATGAGTTTGATGATTTACATGGACAACTGGTCCAACTTAATAATAGGGAGATTGTCAGGCTTGGGGATGCATTTGCTGTAATCTCTGAAGATTTGGAAGTTTTGGGCCAACGAAGTAATCTGTACCAAGAAATAATCTCAGAGCATCTGCAAACTAGAAAGTACCAAAAACTTGCTAAGCAAGATGAAGATCAAGATGAGGTGGATGAACTATGCGTAATATGCCAAGATGGATTTGAAAGCGAAGACATGTTGGGAACTCTAGGATGCCAACACGAGTTCCATGCGGATTGTATCACCAGATGGTTGCAAGTGAAGAATGTCTGCCCAATCTGCGAGTGCATGGCAGTTCACCATCAAGGAAACTAAGACGTTTTTGGCACATCATCCCAAACAAAGAAGCTTTATTATCCACTTTGTTCTGCCAAGGAAGATGGCTTTTGATCATCTCTTGATCACAACAAGTCTATCTGTTTCTGATGAAGTCTAGGTCTTGACGGCATGGTTTCATCACTACCTAAGTACATAGTTACTGCAATTGAAATCATTATGATCAAAAGCTTGTCAAGCTCCTGCAAAAACCAACTGTACATAGATGATGAATGTATTTTTCTTCTCCAGTGGTAGGCTAGAGATTTTAGTCTTCAATCTGTAACCAAACCGATATTTTCATGATTTGAATAAAATCTCGTATTTGTAAGATTCTAAATTGGAACAGTTTTCATGATTGTGGTTTTGCTGAAAATTACTATTTTAGCTTGTGATGGCAATCTTAGTTTTAGCATGTTCTTAACCTAGACTTTTGGGACCTTTTAGAGTTGCATTGATCCTGTTAACGTAGACGGAATCTCTTGGTGATACATCTACAAGTTCTTGAGACGGGCTACATAACGCCTTACACCTGTTTCACTCATTCATTCTTCTGAATTGGGTTCTCTCTGTGTGTACAATTATACTTCTAACATTTACTGTATGTGTTTCGTAAGTGTAGCTCACGATTGTGTTCCAGATATAGAGAAATTTTACCGTGATGGTTGTATTTGTTGGCTCGCCTGTTTCATCGCATTGTATGAAACTAGATATGCACTCTCACGCCTAAGGGATGCCTGGGCACACGTTTGGAATGTTGTATTAGCAGTTGCTCTGCTATATATGCACAAGTGAAAGAGTGTTGCAGACAATAAAATCAATCTGCCAGCAAATTAATAGATTTTTCCCAAGAAAGAAGGATTAGTAGGTAATGGCAGCCTTTCAGTTGAAACTAAGAATAGGAAATATTCATGTTGTCCTAAAGATGGATCATCCTCAGTAAGAACCACATAATACCTGACTTTGCTTACAATCTTTCATCTAACTCTTAATCAATCATCTTTTTCCATGTGGATGAAGAGTAGTTATATACAGGTATTTAAAAAAGATGGCAAATAATTGCTCAATTTCCAGAATGCATGATCCAGATAAGCTAAAGTCACACGCATAACTTCCTGCTAGGAGCTTCAGTACATCATTCAGCAGTTACACCACCCTATATATATATGCTACCAGTTTGAATATCTTTTAAGCATGATAATCAGCTCAGACCCAGTCAGTAGTGTTGCTTATTCCTCAAAGTAACTTCAAACACATTAATTGTTAACTAAATCCTTTTTTTTAACAATGTAACAACTGCATGAATAGTCTTGGCCCACTTTTCTTCAAACTATATTGTAAATATACTAGAATGAACAAAATGAGATAAAGCTGAGCATGCGTATGAATTCCTCTTAATATAAAACTTCAATGATACACTTTGTTGGTTTCAATTGTATGACATATCTTTATGAGAAGTCCACGTTTTGCATAAATTAATTGATGAGGAAATCACCGTCAGAATTCAAGAAACTGTGAAACAGAACACCAATTTCAAGTAGAGAGATGATTTCAGCCCTAAAACGGAAAAACCCAAAACCATGTGGAAACACCTTTATAGCTGGTCATTAATCCTGGACCATCTGCATTTTCATTTTCCGAAAATTCCTCTAAACAAAGATAAGATCCAAAGATATTTGTTTTTCTGAGCAGGATTCCATGTGGAAAAGGATATTAGATACAATGATTTCAGTAATTATCAACGTACAATTCTGTATCATACCACAAGTGTTTTTACAGTGTTTGCAAGAGATGGGGCCAAATGTAGCATTTTTATTGGGTGAACCAGATTGCTAATGTTTCAGAGTTTCATCAGATTTCAATCAAGCCCTCAAATGATAAAGTCCTTACTTTTAAATTGATCTCAATTCACATCTCCAAAAGGGGTGAAACGATACTAACAATAGCACAAAGGGCATAAATTAAACTCGTTACTAACATCAAAAGACTGGGCAAAAAATTCTGAGTGTGCAAGTAGTAAAGCCTCATCCTAAGACAAAACCATTAAAATGAAACTAAAAAAGAAGGGCTAAACTAGAAGGATCTAGCAGTTTAAGGGCGAGCATATAATCGAGTGAAATTTTAAAAGCTTCAAGAGTAGTTTACCCCAGTGTTTATTTCTTTGTCTATCATTCTTCTTTGCCTATCATTCCAAGTCTAACCCGAGTTAAACTGAAGATTTTGTAACTCCATATTAGTTATAAATGCAGAAATAGTTCAAGTAAATTTTGCAATGTGTGTGCAACTATTATTAAGAACAGCAGTATGACTCGTTATTGCTTGACAACCTAACTATAAATATTTATTACAGAGTTGCATTAATGCAGAAGTGTCCTTGGTATAGATTTGTCATTTTGTTTCAATTGAAATTCAGAACCATGTTAAGGTACTCCATTCCATCCCTCAAAGGCTGAAGTATGAATGATCTAGAAAAGAAGAAAAGTATGTAATGTCTATACTTACAAGGTGCAAGAGATTCATATCTACTCTTAATTGACAGAGCACCATGATCAAAATTGAACAGCCTCTGTAGGTGATGAGTGGCATGAGTTTGTGAATTTGCTACGGTGCATTGGATAGTAATACTGAGGAACATATCCCTCTCCATGCAGCTCCCGAAGAAGATGTCTCAATAGCCGATAGATCTCAGATGACTGAGAATGATCTGTGTTTGCAGCAACAAACATGTGGACGCTCTGATTCACCTCAAGCCAGCTGTAACCAGGAACTTTCTGCACTCCTCTTTCCTTCATCATATTTCTTACTTTGTTAACCCCTTCCCACTTTCCAGCATCAGCTTGCACATGTGATAGGAGCATATAATATCCAGAATTTTGCGGGTCCAAGTCAAAAAGATGATTTGAAGCCAATTCAGCTAGTTCAACGTTGCCATGGAGACGGCAGGCTCCGAGTAGCGTGCCCCAAATGCCAGCATCTGCAGTAAATGGCATGCTCCTAATCACTTGATGTGCTTCTTCAAGGCGACCAACTCGGCCAAACAAATCTATTAAGCATGCATAGCGTTCCATTCGAGCTGTAATTCCAAATTCTTGGGTCATGCATTCAAAAAGTTGCTTGCCCAGTATGGCCACAAGCAGATATTATGGTGAGGAAAGTGACATGGTCAAGCTGTAATCCATTTTCCCTCATTTCATTCAGTAGAGCCAAAGCATCCTCAAGGTGTCCATGGTTCCCATAAGCAGCAATTATGCTATTCCAAGAAACTTCGTTCTTGCACTCCATCAAGTCAAAAGCAGTACGTGCTAATTCCAAATGTCCAGATTTAGCATACATGTCTATCAAAGCGCTCTCAGCAAAAAGATCTGAGCTAAATGCTCCTCGAATCATGAATCCATGTATTACTTTGCCATAATGCAGTGCTTGTAAGTCTGCACATGCACAAAGAGCTGCAGATATGCTAACAGAGTCATATTTGGCTCCTTCTAAACCCATCTGATAGAAAAGATCAATTGCTTTGTCCGGCTTTGCATTCTGGCAACACCTAGTAATCATCGAGTTCCAAGAAACCGTGTCTTTTTTGGAAATTCTGAAGAAAACTAGACGTGCTAGGTCCAACCTTCCACATTTTGCATACATATCTGAAATTGAACTTCCTACATAACACCTGTCTTCAAACCCATTTCTGAGAACACTACCATGCAACTCCCTACCCAATTTCAGAGCAGCCAAACCCGCACAAGCTGGTAAGAGACTTGCTAGAGTTACTGCATTGGGCCTCATTTTCTTATCCAGCACCCATCTAAACATTTCTAAGGCTTTAAAATCCATTCCGTTGAGCACAAACCCCGAAATCATAGCAGTGCAAATGATGATATCTATAGCAGGGCAAGAGTTGAAGGTTTTAGATGCCATCTCCACAGCCCTGCACTTAAAGTAAATATCAATAAGTGCATTCTTCAAGAACACGTCCATATTGACATTGTTTCTTAATATGTAACCATGAATTTCCTTGGCTTGATTCAGGGACTGCAAGTCAGAAAACAATGAAAGTATACTTGTAAATGTGGTTGAGTCTGGTCTAGCACCCACAGATAACATTTGGCAAAACAAATCTAAAGCTTCAGGCATACGCCCACTTTGGACGTAGCCCCCAATCATTGCATTCCAAGTTACAAAATCAGCCTGCGTTATCAAATCAAATAACTTTCACGCATCAGACAAGCATTGGCATTTTGCATACATAGCAATCAAAGCGTTAGCAACCGAAGATTCCATCTCCAACCCACATCTGACAACATTACCATGCACCTGAGCACCAAAATAAACCATCTGTTCCAAACCACAAACTGAAAGAATACAAGCATAACTAATTGAATTAGGTTTAGTTTCAGTCATCCTCATTTCTCTGTACAACCCAATCACATCATCCACCAAGTTCCCATCTTGCGCGTAAGCATTAAGCATTACATTCCACATAACACTATCCTTTTCAGGCATTTTATCAAACAAACGTCGCGCTTCATCTATACAATCATTCTCCTCATACAATTTAATCAAAGCACTACCCACAAACACATCCAACTCAAAACCCAAATCTCTAATCGACCCATGTATTAATCTACCTAATCTCAATGATTGCAAACCACAACAAGCCTTGATTACATAAGGAAAAGTGTACTTATCAGGAGAAGTACCAAAACCCAACATCTTATAGTAAAACATTAATGCAAAATCAAACCAACCCACCAAAGTAAATCTCCTAATCATCCAACTCCAAGGAGAGGCATAGTACAACTCAAGTTGAAAAAATAAGTTCTTGGCATCAAAAAACTTCCCACAAAGTATGTAAATTCCCAAAACCCTTGTTCCCAATAAACCCAAGCTATTAAGTCCATTGGCAGTGATTTGGGCATGGATTTGCTGACCCTTTTGGATAATGGAAGGGTTAGAGTGGCCAGGACAAGAGGGATTGCAGGATTTTAATACTTGTGCAAGTTTAGAAGCTAAAGCTTCTTCTGCTTTCATTGTGTTTGTGTGAATGCAATGGCTTGTGGTGCATAGTTTTTGGACAGTTTTTAAGGCCCTGAATTTTTTCGTGATTGAAAATGGAAGTGTTCGATACGTTTAAGGTCGATTTTCACATGGCTTTGGTACTCATTTTCTTGGCCGGTTCGGAACATATTTGCAAGAAGTTTGAACTGGATCAAAGCACGAGGGAAAAAAGAAGATATGCAAAGTGAAAGGGTGAAAAACAAAAAAACCTTCGTGTGGTAAACTTAATATACAAAAAAATCCCCCATGATTTCAAAACGTACAACACGACACTCCATACTTTGAACTAAATTATAAAGGTGACAGAATCTGTTAAACCCAGAAATAGACGAAATGACCAAAATACCCTTATATAATTAAGCAAAAGACATGTCAAAAAAATCATTTGTTTTATTCTCTAGATAGAGAGAATTGAGGGTTAAGGAGTAGAATAGGCATATCTGTTAAAAATTAAGTATAAATTTTTTTTAGGTTCCAATAAGTCATTTCCGTTAAGTTTAACAGATTCCGTTACCTTTACAATTTAGTTCAAAAGCATGAGGTGTCATGTTGTACGTTTTGAAACCATGGGGGTTTTTCTGTGTATTAGATTTATCACAGGAATATTTTTGTTTTTCACCCAAAGTGAAATTAAATGTCAAAAAATAAGTAAATATCCAGAAAACGTAATACGTCTTCTTTTTTTCTTTATTGTTTTATAGCTATAACGGGCTTTATATTCATTTTTTCACTACTTTTTTTTATTTTTTGTTATTTTCTGCTAATATAAAATTTCACAAATACAATAAAAAATAGTATCATTTTTCTTCTGTTCAAATTTCTCAAGGAAGTTGAAAAATAGAAGGTTATTAGTTGCATTGTTGATTAACTGAGAAGGGGGACTAAGAGCCTAGGAGACATAGTTAGTATATTTTTGAAATAATATGATTATGTTGACCTAAAGCTATGGTATTAAAGTATGGAAAAATCGTTCAAAATATCTCTCACATTTAACCAAATGAATTTTTTACCATTCATTTTTAAAATGTTCACTTTATGTCCATTACAAATTTATCTTGCCAAAATTTAATGCCAATCTAAGTTTTTGACCACTTTCAGGATGAAATCACCACGTGATCTACATATAGTCATTTTTTCAATGTACAAAAAGATTAGATCCCACTTTTTAGTGATAAAAATGGATATGGATTGGGTTCGATTCCTTTTTTTTTTTGAGAAAAATGAATATAGTTTGAATTAGATTCTGCTTTTTTAGGGTAAAAATGAATGTGGATCAGATAATTTATTTATAATGAGGTTCAAACTTGCACTCGAAAGTTATAACCAACTATCTTGTTTGTTAGCAAATATACAAGTCACTTTTGTAGCATGCGAGGTGTTAAATCCCACGAGGAACACTAACCAACTACTAAGGCCGAAAATTCCCTCTATTATTTAGACTATCAAGAATTTTTAACAAAAGTAAAGCAATAACATTACTATAACAATGCACTTGAAAGTAGTGAAATTAGAGCATCTCAATTAAACACAAGCATCCTAGGGTGTGGAATCCACTAAATGTACCAAACTATCAATGAAGTGGTTAATTATCACTAACTACTCTTGGGTCCGTTTGGATTAGCTGTTTTTGGGGTTGTTTTTCAAAAACAGCACTGTAGCATTTCGTTTTTCAAATACAAGTCCGTTTGGATTACTTGTTTTTGGGGTTATTTTTCAAAAATTATATAAAAAACTTTTACTGTAGATGTTTTATGGATTATTTTTAGATGTATTTTTAAAACATATTTTCGAGTATTTTTATAATTTATAATTTTTATATTTTTATAACAATATATAATTATACATTTATAAATATTTATACATAAATAAATTTATATAAAAATATATAAATGTATTATATTATATATAATACATAATATAAATATATTTATAAATGTATAAATTATAAATGAATATTATATAAATGTATAAATTATAAATTATAATTTTTATATTTTTATATTTATATACATTTATGCATTTATAATACATTTATTAATATTTATAAATAAATATATTTAAATATTTATAAATAAATATATTTGTACTTTTATAAATAAATATATTCATATATTGATATATAAATGTATTATATTATATATAATACATAATATAAATATATTTATAAATGTTTAAATGTATATTACTATAAATATATAAATTATAAATGAATATTATATAAATGTATATTGTAATTTATAATTTATAATTTTTATGTTTTTATATTTATATACATTTATGCATTTATAATACAATTATAAATATTTATAAATAAATATATTTATATATTATTCTAAATAAGTAAGTGTATTATATTTATAAATAAATTTATATATTATATATAAATAAATAAGTGTATTATATTTATTTATTTATTATATATTATATTTATAAATAAATATATAAATGTATTATAAGTGTATTATATTATATATAATACATAATATAAATATATTTGTAACTGTATAAATGTATATTATTATAAATGTGTATAAATTATAAATGAATATTATATAAATGTATATTTATAATTTATAATTTATAATTTTTATGTTTTTATATTTATATACATTTATGCATTTATAATACAATTATAAATATTTATAAATAAATATATTTATATATTATGTATAAATAAATAAGTATATTATATTTATAAATAAATTTATATATTATATATAAATAAATAAGTGTATTATATTTATTTATTATATATTATATTTATAAATAAATATATAAATGTATTATAAGTGTATTATATTATATATAATACATTATATAAATATATTTATAAATATATAAATGTATATTATTATAAATGTGTATAAATTATAAATGAATATTATATAAATGTATAAATTAATATATTATAAATATATATTAATACTATGTATAAATGTATTAATGTAATAAATATAAATGTATACATTTATTAATATTATGTATAAATGTGTAATTAATATTATGTATATTAATATAAATGTATAAATGTATTATATTATATATAATACATAATATAAATGTATATTATAAATATACATAAATATATATATTATGTTTAAATGTACATTTATATAAATGTTCAATATATATAATATATATTATGTATATATTAAATATATATAATATATAACATTTATATAAATGTATAATAACATATTTATAATATATATAATATATATAATTTATATAATTTATATAAATATATAAAAATATATTTTATATAAAGTAAAATATTTATAATATGTATAAATAAATATATTTAAATTAATATAATATATATATATTCTATACATAATTGAAATATATAAGTTGAAATAAACATATTAAATATGTATTTGGAGTTGTTTTTGATATATTGTTTGGATATTGGTGTTTTTGGAGTTGTTTTTGAAATACACATTTACTGTAGCATTTGGATTGTGAAAAACAGTTTTTCAAAAACAGGTCCAAAAACAAGAATCCAAACGGACCCCTTGTCTTGCCAAAGATACATTTTCCTCAAGGAATCAAGACTCACTTTTGCTGATGAACTGCTTATTCCCAACACTAGAGTTTCCCTAATTTAATTAGGGGTGTGCATCGGATTCGAAATCGGTAATTCGGAACTTTGAATTTCGAATTTTTTGAAATTTTGGCATCAGAGAATTCGATCGAATTTGATTTCGAATTCACCAATTCCGAATTCAAATTCATACCGAATTCAATTCCAAATTCAGTAAATTCCGATTTCACCCAATTCGGGAAATTTTATATATTATTATATATAAAATTTATTAGATAACATAAATTTTATAATATTATATAATATTATATAATTTTTATATTACATATATAAAATATATATATAACGAATTTGAAATTGAAATCAGTATTCAATTTTCGATTTTGAATTGTGAATTCGAAATCGAAAATTCTGATTTGAAAAACTCCATTATTGAATTCGAACCAAATTCGAAATATATGAATTAGGAAAACCCGCATTCAATTCCGATTTCTGATTTACCGATTTCAAAAATTCCGAATTCAATTCAAATTCGGTCGGTAAATAGAAATTTTTTGATTTTGCATACTCATAATTTTAATTGTGAAATCACAGGTGAAGGTTTCATTAAGACGAAGAAATGTGAAGAAAATCCATCCAAGTGTACCATTACTTTCGTGTTCTTTGGGTTATGCTTATTCTATTTCCATCATTGTTAACCACTCACATATATTAATAATAACTAACATGAATTGTAAATTATGATTAAGCATTCATAAATGTTCATGCACAAAGTAAGTGAATTAGCAAATACAAGATATGGCAATTGGTAACCACAATTAATCCATAATCAAGGTACAAATAGATTTATCTACCCTAAAACAATAATATTTAGCTTAGCTAGACATAGTAGATAGAATAGAAAAGCTTAAGGATTTAATGCAATTGATAGGTGTCGAGTCTGTGCAATAATAAATATAGGTGTTGAGTCTATGTAATAATAAATATCAACTCAAATAAAATACAAATTTTTTTATATAGCAGTGAGTAAGGTCAAATCCACAGGAATTGGGGAAATTGTCTCTTTTTAGAGCCTAAAGTAAGGGAAATTTTTAGACAATTTAGAAATAACTCACTAACCAATTAAAGAAACAATTAATGAAATAAATAAGAATTAAATCAACGATAAATATGACTCTAATCATAGGTACAACTTTTCAGATACGATTCACACAACTGATCATTGATGCAAGGATGATTTAATCACTCATTAATAGATTGGTTATAACCCAACAAGTTTTGACAGCCAACTTTTCCTTAGTTTATCGATAGTGAAGGTACAACCGTTAACTATTTTCTTAACCAAGAAACAACTTTAGGTACGACTATAGGATTTAATTTTCAATTGCATTAAAAATTAGAAAAGCCTAATCCTAAATAACAAACATATTACGAAGGTTCATTTAAATTAGATTATATGTTTCCTTAACATAGAACCAATCACGCTAGTCGCCACTTAGTATTAAACAATCAAACAATTACGAATTTAATTGATTAATATGACAGTAAATTATTAGATTAATTCAAATATAGGGTTCTTGACATTCAAATAACAAAATAATCATAAGAAGTTGAAGCAGAAGACGTACGAATACTAATGAATAAAAGAAATAAATAAAAATGATTCAATCTCACATATATTTGAAACCGTGTCTTCAAATTGACCCTTGACTAGAAAAAGAGATTAGTTGCTTTCCATTGAAAATAACTCAGCAATTTTATCGACGAAAGTTGCCTGACGTTTGACAACAGAAAGAGCAAAAGAAAAGAAAAGACGAAGAGAAAAACTCTTCGTTCTTCCTTGGTGCTGAGACTAATCACCCTTTTCACTAAAAGCAACGATGACTCTTTAAAGCCAACACAAACAAGAAGGCTTCCTTGTTCTCATGTCTCTTACTTTCCTAAACTACTAATACTTCCTAATTTTCTCCAAAGAAAGGGAGATTCCCTAAATTGACGAAAGAAAAGCCATTTGTTTCTTAATACAAAATGAAAGACCAATTATCTCAAATAAGGAAACATGCTTCTAAGAACTTCGACTCGAACTGGGATACTGTCACGCGTGGCAAAATTTCGAGCCTCCGAGACTTGACAGCAAGATTTGAACGAGCCCACAAAGAACTGTTAAAATTCTTCATTAAAAAAAACCACTTTTTACTCCTTTTCTCGTCATATTCCTACAATTAACACCAATTACCAAATATGAGTGGAATTTACCTATTAATACAATATATAGCTAAATCAAGGGGAAAATAACCATAAATTTAATAATAAAAATGCAACATATCAATTTCCCCACACCTAAATCATGCTTGTTCTCAAGCATGAGAATAACAAATCAAGTAATCGAATTCAAACAATAGCTACCACTCAAATCATCTATTGTCAAGGTACAATTAAAACACGTGTCAAATATTAGTGGCTAATCTCCAAGAAATATCTCTGTGGTTACCTTCTAAACAAAATACTTTTCCAATTTCTGACTAGCCAATCCAAAGTTATAAAATATTCAACTGGCATTCGTCAGCAAACGGTTTGACTATTAAGCCAAATCTCAACATTGAAATCCATGGATCAGCAGGCTAACAATTCATTGACACACTTCCATATTTTTCACTATTAGCACATCTTTTTGCTTTTCTAAAATATCCCCATACTTGAGTTTTTTTTTAATTTTTTTAAGGGAAAATGTTTAGTTTTTAACCATTCAAACTTTTGACGCGAACTCCGATATCTATCAAATGAAGGAGTCTGGTTACTCAACTCTTATCGCTTAAAAACCATATACTCATACCTCTCGCTATTTTTTGACGCGAAAGTTGACACTTTTGGTGAAAACCCCCAGTTATTAGGTAACGATAACTAATAGAGTATAACCAAATATTATTTACAAATAAGTACCAAAACAAAATTAAAAACCATACAAGTCCGCTACATTTTTCAAACATGGAGAACTAAGATATAGTTGAACCAATTTATATAAAAAATGCCAAATAAATATTTACAATGTTTAGAGAAGTTAACCAAAAAGTGCAAAAGCCATAAAATTTCAAATATTCACCAGAGAGACACCCTTAGACCTTTTCACATCATACTGAACATATTAGCATATAAAACCTTAACAATAGCAAAATTTACGAATCTAACTATCATTGATCAGGGATAACCAAAAAATTGCAGAAAATTGACAAAAAATTGGATAAAATTCAAAATTTTCGAACAAAAACTTCAACAAAAATGGCTACACACTTTTCCAATATACTATCCCCCACACCTAAATCTTACATTATCCCCAATGTAAGAAATAAAGAATAAAATATGAAGCAAAAGAGAGAACAAAACTTCCCTGAACATTGAGGAGAATATTGCACTACTAAGGATGTGGAGCAAAAATGAGGATAAAATCAATAGAATGAAAGTAGTCACCAAATTCTTCAATCATTTTAGACGTGGATATGCCTAAAATATAAGGAGTCTTCTGGTCAAAAATTTTCAACTTGCCAATTCAGCGTGACTTATAGACGTGGGCACGTCTTATCGACTAGTAGTCTTTTGAAATTTCTGAACATATCTTTAGAACCAATCAGCTAATTAGGTGCGGGCGCGGCTTGTCTGGTAGTAGTCTTTTGTCCACGAAAAAAACAAAATAAGAGTTGGGAGAATGTTGACCATGGAATGGAGGAGATGTCACCACATTTGGTAATTGTTCACTGGATTCGTTCACTTGAGCGATTTGAGGTTGGGGTTTCAGTTCTTCCTTTTCAGCTTTTTTTTCAACTGCATCTGTAGATCTTTCTTCTTGAGAATCTTGCAAGTCCTTAATATTTGTCAGGGTAATTGCACTCTCATCTTTCTTAAGATCGATAATAGTCTATGAGTGCAATTCTTCACAAATTGGAGAAAGTAATTGCTCATTATAGATGCAAACAGACGCATTTGATCCTCCATCCTTCTAATTCTCATTTGTGTCTCTTGTTGAAATTGATATGCGTTAGTAATTATTAATTCCACCATTTTTTCAAAAGACATGCATGACATTGATATGGTTGTTGCTGTTGATATTGATATTGAGAACATGTTGGCCTTGCTGCATAATTAAAGTTAAAGTTGTCCCACTATTCTTGATCACATACGTTTGAATAAGGGTCATCCCATATTTGATACAGGGTTGGAAAACTCCAAAAGTATTAATTGGGGCACTCAGGTCATCTTGTCTTGAAATATGGGATACATGTCGGTTGAATGACCCAAACATAACAAATTTCACAAAATGCAACAGCTAATTTTTCTACATGAGAGGCATCTAAATGTTGATCATTAGAAAAAACACGAACCTCATTACCCTTTTTAGGAATAAAATCCAATCTATCACCAAAATATTGAATGGTAGCAACCATAAACTAGAAAAAAAAGAGAAAAATAAAAATAAAAATAAGATTAACTCAAAAAAAATAAATTAATCAAACGCCACTCTTCGGTAATGGCGCCAAAACTTGATAAGTGTCAAACCTGTGTAATAATAAAAACTTACTCAAATAAAATACAAAGTTTTGTATATAACGGTGAGTAGGGTCGAATTCACAGGGAATGAAAAAATTTGTCTTTTTTTAGAGCCTAAAGCAAGGAGAATTTTAGACAATTTAGAAATAACTCACTAACCAATTAAAGAAACAATTAAAAAAATAAATAAGAATTAAATCAATAATAAATATGACTCTAGTCAAAGGTACAATTTTTTAGATATGATCCACATAACTAATCATTGATGCAAGGATGATTCAATCACTTATTAATAGATTAGTTATAACCATCAAAAAATTCTGACAGCCAACTTTTCCTTAGTTTATCGATAGTCAAGGTACGACCGTTAATTATTTTCCTAATCAAGAAATAACTCTAAGTACGACCATAAGATTTAATTTCCTAATTGTATTAAGAATTAGAAAAACTCAATCCTAACTGACAAAAATGCTACGAGGGTTCATTTAAGTTAGATCATATGTTTCCCTAATATGAGACCAATCACGCTAGTAGCCATTAGTATTAATCAATCAAATAATAACAGATTTAATTGATTAATATGGCAATAGATTATTAGATTAATTCAAATATCGGACTTTTGACATTCGAATAACAAAATAATCATAAGAAGTTATAGCAGAAGACGTACAAACATCAATGAATAAAAGAATAAATAAAAATGATTCAATTTAACAGATGTTTGGAACCGTGTCTTCAAATTGACCCTTGACTAGAAAAAGGGATTAATTGCTTTCCATTAAAAATAACTCAAGCAATTTCATTGATGAAAGTTGCCTGAGGTTCAACAACAGAAAGAGCAAAAGAAAAGAAAAGACGAAGAGAAAAACTCTTTGTTCTTCCTTGGTGCCGAGACTAATCTAACTAATCTTTAAAGCCAACACAAACAAGAAGACTTCCTTGTTCTCACGTCTCTTACTTTCCTAAACTACTAATACTTCCTAATTTTCTCCAAAGAAAAGAAGATTCCCTAAATTGATAAAAGATAACCTATTTGTTTCTTAATACAAAATGAAAGACCAATTATCTCAGATAAGGAAACATGTTTCTAAGAACTTCGACTCGAACTAGGATACTACCACGCGTATTAAAATCTCAATCCTCCGAGACTTGACAGTAGGATTTGATCGCACCCGCAAAGAACTGTAAAAATTTTCATTAAACCATTTTTTACTTCTTTTCTCGTCATAGTCCTACAATTAGTACCAATTACCAAATATGAGTAGAATTTATCCATTAATACAATATTTGGCTAAAATCAAGGGAGAAATAATCATAAATTTAATAACAAAATTGCAACCTATCAGCAACCAAACATAAATCCAACAATAAAGAATGAAGGAGTGAAAAAATTACTCATTCAATTGAAGAAACAAGAGTTTTCAATTTCCATTATCTTCATTGTCTTCAAAATATTGAGCACATCAAGAGTTCTCCAAGAATTCTCCAACAAAATGAAAGACTAAGCTAACTAAAAAAGCTAGAAAAAAATGTTCAAGAAGAAAACTAAGTCTTGACTCCTATATTTCTAGTTGTTTCTTGTTGCCAGAGAATCAAGAAAAAGCAGTCTTTGAGCTCCCAAAATGCTGCTGCAACATCCCCTCAAATGTCCCTAAAAAAGTGTGAAAATGATGTAAGTGGTAGGTGCTAGGACCGAAGCCGTGATCGGTTCGCGATCTAATCGGTTGAACCGTCCAATTCAACTCGGGTTTCAAAACACTACCTATTAGTGCTCTACGCTACTAACACGTTTTCATTTCAGCTTGACGTTATGTGTCATGTTTCACATGGACAAAACATGTTGTCCCTACATTTTACATATAATTCTTTGAATTATGCTTCCTCCGAAATGTTTGTCTTCTTTTTTTTTTTCCGAAAACGTTAACTTTTCATTGATGATATTTAAGAACTATACACTTAGTGAGCAAAAGACTCTCAAAGAGCTATACAAGTGCATTGAAGCACTGAGGGTTGATCCACTCCTCATCAAAAGGTATGCTTAGAGCATAGTTGCTTATATGACTATTGTATCACTATTTTCATTGGTAGACAGAATAAATGAGCATTCCACAAACATAGAGCTTAAACTACTAATGTCTTCTAGATGAGAAAACAAGCTCACACCCTTGGCCCTGTTGCTTTTGATCATCTTCAACAAGTGTTGCTGTGGAACTCGAACTTGGATTTTAGCCCATTGACATTCACTAGCTTTGCATAAGGCAAGTTTTAGTGCCATCAATTGGTCTTCAAGTGTGTTCCCTGAGCTATACTCTTGCATGGCCCATTGAGCTACCACTTGTCTGTCATAATGTTCTGCCTAATGTTTTAAAACTCGGACCGTCAATTGAACTGGTGAAGTGAAATGATCGATGTTCAACCGATCGGACCGATTCAACCTCGGTTCAATGAATTTTTAAAAAAAATAATTTATATAAATATATATATATATGCACAAAATAAGACATGCAATAGACTAATTTAAAACTTTATATGATGAAAAGTTTACTATTTTTGAATAACTTGAATTTTCAAAAATAAATTTTTTTAATTATAAGTTAAAACAAATAAATTTCATTTCAATTTCAATTATATCTACCAAAATAATCTTAAATCTAACCCAAAAATATCACAATATTTTGAAATTATACAAAATTCACATCTATGAGAATTTGACATTGTGAACTTAAATTTTAATTTACGTCTTTTGGATTTAGAGATTGCAATTTAAAAAGAAAGTTTGGAATTCGAAAGAAGTCAAGAGAATCGAAAATAGAAATGCAAACTTGATAAGAAACAAAAAATAAGATAAAAGTGAATGGTTGTAGCATTAAATAATTTGGGTTAAAAAAATAATTCTTTTTTAACTTTTTTTCAATTTAATGGACAAAAATAAAATTAAAAAGATGGAAGAAAACATCAATAAATTAAAACTAAAGAGGTTTGATTAAAAAGGGAATGACAAAAAAAAGAGGAGAGAGAGAGAGAGAGAGTTGAAGATTAAAAAAAAAGAGTCATGAGAGAATGAGATTTTGTAAGAAAAATGAAAAAAAGAAATATGGATATTTGTCTTATATATATAAGTTATTAAAAAAAAAGATATGATGATGCAATGATTATTATATTAGTCTTCTGTTACAAAAATCTTGAGTTCGAATCTTGATAGAAACATTTTGCAAAACTTAAAAAAAAAAAAAGGAGAACCTTGAAAATCGGTTCAATCCGGTTCGATCCGGTTCAGCAATTTTCACGGTTTTGATCGGGTTTGACCAATTTTCTGACAAAGTCAAACTACCATAGAACCGGACCGGTGCCATGGCCGGTTCACGGTTCAACCGGTCAAACCGGCCGGTCCGGTCCGATTTTCAAAACACTGGTTCTGCCACGATGCCAAGTCCCAGCTTCTTGGTTCCCACTTGTTGTTTAATCGCTAAATTGATATATATTCTATCATGTCCACCCCCTTCCTCTTGCTGGTTCATCTCTGCTCTTATTGTTTCTGGTATGCTCATCTCTCTTTCCTTCTCTTTAGTTTTATTGTATTCCATCCATTCCTTGTGAGCTTTCTCTATGGTCTTCAATGGATATCTATCCATTGAATTGAAGACCCTATCATTTCTAGCTTTCCACAGTTGCCACAAAATATTTACTATGAGTGCTATATGATCCATCCCTGCTTACCTGTACCTTGCTTCAATCAAAATGCTCCACCATCTACTGAAGTTTCCCGTATATTCCTCCAATCCATCCCATTGAAGTGGTGACAGTCGCCACACTTCCTTAGTTAACCTACAATGGAAGAATAGGTGTTCCACTGTTTCTATGTCTTCCCCACATCTCTTGCAAATCAGGTCTCCCATTCTGGTTCTGGTATAGATTTTTTCATTGACAGGTAAAGCCGAGTTCATACATTTCCATATAAACAGCTTCAACTTCCACAAATGCTTCCACAGCTTTTCCTTCCCCCAGCTTGGCCCTTCTCCTATTACCTCTCTTTGTTGTTGTTGTAAGCTTCTTTGTCTACTGATCTCTTTATATGCAAAAGCAACAGTGTACTGTCCATTTCCACTATATGGCCAAAAGAAACAATCATCTCTATTTGCCAGGCTGATTGGAATCCTTAGCATCTTCTTTGCTTCCTCTTCCTGGAACAGTTTAAAGATAAGCGGCCTTTTCCTTTTGAAATTGTGAATCAGGTCTCCTACTTTTTGGACTACGCATTTCTGAGGTTTCACTATTATCAATTTCCCTTGTGGATTCTCAGGTATCCATCTGTCCTCCCACACTCTTGTATTTTTGCCATTTCCAATTTTCTTAATAGTTCCCTTTTCCACCATTTCCCTCACCCCTACTAGGCTCTGCCAGATCCATGAAGCATTGTGTGGTACCTTGCATCTGAAAATGGACTGTCTGGGATAGTACTTGGCTTTCAAGACTTTCGCCACCAGTGAGTCATGATCTGTCACTAATTTCCACACTTGTTTCCCAAGCATGGCTCTATTAAAATTTTGCAAGTCCCTGAACCCCAATCCACCTAGTTCTTTCTCCTGTGTAAGCTTGTGCCATGAGCACCAATGTATTTTCTTCTTCCCATTCTTCTCTCCCCACCAAAAATTTGACATCATTGAGCTCAGCTCCTTGCACAATCTGACTGGTAGTTTGAAACAAGACATAGCATATGCTGGAAGAGCCATTGTCATAGCTTTGAGTAGTACTTCCTTTCCAGCATCACTGAGCAGCTTATTTTGCCATTGTTTCATCCTCCTCCCACAGTTATCTCTAATGAAGCCAAAAAACTGTTGTTTGGTCCTTGTAATCACCATTGGTAATCCCAAGTATTTGCCTTGGGATACAGCTTGGATATTCTCAAAATGCTAGCAAACCTTCTTCTGAACTGCCTGTGACACATTTTTGCTAAAAAACACTGAGGATTTTCTAGATTTATCATTTGTCCCGAACCCCACTCATATTTCCTGAGGATCTCTTTCAATTCAGCTGCTTCCTTAGGGTCTGCTTTGCTGAAAATCAAAAAATCATCAACAAAGAACAAGTGTGTTACTGATGGTCCTCTTCTACTTACTCGCATTCCTATTATCCTTTTTTCCTCCTCTGCCTTCCGCAGTAAATTGGTGAATCCTTCTGAGCAGAGTAGAAATAGATAAGAGGATCCCCTTGCCTAATCCCTCTTTCAGGAGTTACAAAACCTTTTAGCTGCCCACTAACATTGAAAGAATATGTTACTGTGGAGATGCAGCTCATAATCCAGCTAATCCACCTGTCAGAGAATCCCATCTTTTACATGATTTCCTGCAAAAACTTCCACTCCACCCTATCATATGCCTTAGACATGTCAAGTTTCAGAGCAAAATACTCATTCTTTCCTTGCCTTTTATTTTTTAAGTGATGCAGAAACTCATGAGAGATAATGACATTTTCAAGAATTTGTCTACCTGGTACAAAGGCAGCCTGGTTCATGCTAATACAGACATTTAAGACCCTTTCAATCCTATTAGCCAAGATTTTGGAAATGATTTTGTAGATGACTTTACAAAGACTAATGTCCCTATAATGCTTCAAACTTGTTGGATTGTCTGTTTTAGGAATAAGGGTGATCACTGTATGGTTCACAGACTTTAGCATAAACCCAGTGTGAAAAAAAGTTTGAATGGCATTGATAATGTCTTCTTTGATAATGAGCCAAAAATGCTGGAAAAAAAGGGGACTCATGCCATCCATACCTGGGGATTTATTTGGGTTCATGGAAAAAACAGCATCCCTAATCTCTTTTTCCTCCACCTTTTTGGTCAAGCTATCATTCATCTGCTGAGTAATTGTGTGTGGTATTCCATTTAAAATCTCCTCCAAATCTTTGACCCCTGAGGATCTATGTTATTAGGACCAATTTTCTAAAACCCCAAGGATTTGCAAAAAGTCTAAGAAAAAAATAAGCAACTCTTCAGATGAGCTTGCAACTACCAACTATTTAAGACATATTTGACTAACCACGCAGTTCATCATTAGATACAGCCAATGTTAGATTATGAGAGTAGTAAAGCAAACAAAAAGGAGATGCGGATTGAAGCAGATTACAAGAGAATGACAGCTGTGAAATAAATCTATCTATCGTACAGATACATGATAAGACCAAGAGACGGTCAATCAATACAATAATGTACCATGAATGAGTAAAATCAACAGCACCCTGAAATAAACTCAGTATACTCTTTCAAGACAAAATACAAAAGGTGAAACAGGCAAAAGATGTTTTGAGCTGAAATCTAGAAAAAAAAAATAAAGATTCTATCCAACCTGTTCAGGATTCTGCGATGGCAGAGATTTCCAACTGGTTCAGCAAGTATTAATTCCATCCTTGCAATCGTTTGTCAAGTTATAGAACGTTTCAACCCTTGTCTTTGCCCTGTAAAGGACTTCAGTGTCCACCTCAACTCTCATATATCCATCAAACTCAACTAGGTGCCCGCCATTCAAAAGCCTTGTGTCATTGTACCATTCACTCATATTTCCCCACATTTCCTTGTAATCATCAAGCAAATGAACCTTGTAATGAGATCTCAGCTTATCAAAGTAATTGTAAAATGGTTCATTAGTAGCAACATACAAATGCCTCCAAGGCATAACTGCTGTTTGCAGATTTTGAACAAGCGCCTCCGGAGATGTGTCAGCATCAAGATGAGGCCATAGTTCCTTATTCTGTGCCTTCTCTCCTCGAACCCCATGAACTGCATCATAGTCCCAGTCCATGCTTCCACTAATTGCCATAACTATATTCATTAGTCTATTTGATTTCAAAGTGCATGCCAGGGCCTCTGGATGTATTTACTTGCTGGACCTTCACAGACCTGATACCAGTAGTTTCCAGCTCAGGAGCATCAAATTGGCGCCATATAATAGTGCTCTTATCTTTTTTCAACTGCATTGGTGTAACTTTATAATCTGCAACCTTTCTCACAGGGATTTTCTTTTTATGTGTTTTATCCCATCTCTTCCAATCTTTATGGAACTCCTCCTCATCCACAACTGACGTGTCTCCTTCAAATGCTCAAAATCAAAGTAGAACCAAAAATCTTTTCCCTCCTCATCCCTATGACTCTGAGTGTAAGAGGAGGACAAACAAATACTCAAATCCATCA
Source organism: Coffea arabica (assembly GCF_036785885.1). Classification (NCBI taxonomy): domain Eukaryota; kingdom Viridiplantae; phylum Streptophyta; class Magnoliopsida; order Gentianales; family Rubiaceae; genus Coffea; species Coffea arabica. Next base: position 730,489 of record NC_092311.1, read on the forward strand.
CAAATGTCCTATTCAGATACTGAGCCTCACCTAAAGAGCACAAAAAGCTCCATAGGTAATGATTCATTCCTTTACAATAATCCCCGCCACGTGAATAATACAGGTATCTCCCATTTCTAAATGCCAAATCTGATCCTACCACCGGAAGCGTATCATTTATTTCATCATCTCTAACAACAGGGGCAGTTTTGTTTCTCAGACCACTTCTAGTGGCATTTGTTCGAATCCTAGTACAGCGGGCATTCAAACCTGAGTGCCAACGCCCTGCATGGATCACCTTATAACTGCAATCATCCTTGAACCCAATCATAAACCTTCTGACAACCCTATACTTTCTCCAAGATTTCTCCTTCTTATTTCTAAACCTCCACGCTACATCACACTCATTAGGCGCCGAACCGTTAACAGGATGTTGATAATCTAAAAATGCAAGGGACCTAAAGGCCCTCAAGTTGAACCTCTCTATAGTTATCAACACCTGTACCTTCACAACCAGATTTCAAGCTCACATTTTTAAGATCCGCTTCAGTTCTCTCAATCACATCTTCAGTAATAGATACACTTGCCCCTGCAGGAGCTAATCTTGGAGACTCAGCAATATCCTCACCAGTTTTAAGTACAGAAGTATCAGTTTTAAAAGCGGCATTTTCAACTTGTGTAAAAACCTTAGTGAGGGCTTTGGAGGACTCCCATGGATCAGGGGGCTGGTATGTTATTGCAATTACGGTAACTATGAGAACTGAGAATACAAAAATTGAAAAACACACATTGCTTATGAATTTTATTAGGTTTTGTCCAATTGGGTCACTTACTGAATTTAATTCCTTCATTGGAGCAAAACCCTTTTTCCAAAATGAATCAAATTGAAGTCATAAATCAAAAAAGGCAGCAAAATTCAACAAAAGACTAGATCTTGACAGAAAATAGATAAAGGGTCTGCAAAAACAGAGGAAAGAGGCGACGGAGAAATTAAACAATTAGCTTAACTAACCTCTGATCTGAGAATGATTCTTTACCGCAGACACTGAATTAACAAGAAAAAATGAATCTTGACAATTATAGTGAGCAACAAGACGAATAATTTTGCAGAATGCAGAAAGAGAGGAACTGAGGAAGGGAGGGAGAAAGGGCAAGGTTTTCTGTTAATCTGATATTTCAAGCTCTTTTTTTTTTGGAGATTTGAGTAACATGAAGGAAAGGACTGGGAACTTGAAGTTGAGATGAGCTTTGTGATGGGTACTGAGAGAGGAGGAGATGTGAAGGAAAGCAGAGGAAGCTAGATTGAGGTATGATTAGCACTAATCAGGAACTAAACTTCCAGAGTTGGTGTGAAGATGGGATCTTGAAAATTAAATTAACGATAACCTTCTCTGATCTAACCCAGAGAATACTTCAAAAAGCGTTTATGGCAGTGGGACCTTTCCTTCAGTAAAGAGTAAGTAACTAGGAAAAGTGTAGAACTGTCAGACACGGGTGTCAAAACTAGTAGAGGGAGAGATCTTATACTAAATACTAGAAACTTTTTCGGCTGTGCCAATGCCCAATGTGTTGGCCTAAATATGCAGGAGAGGTATTTGGTTTTCCTATATAGATGTATGGAGATGCATATCATAAATTTTAAACATAAAAAAATTAAACTACTCGTTTGGAACCTTAAAAAATACTGATCTGATTAGATGATGATTCATTTAAGTTGAATAGAACGTCTAACGATGAAATTGTTGTGCAGAGAATATAGTTGACAGCATACAGAATGTAAACCATCCTCATTGGACCATTTACTCATTGCAATACTTGCACCATTTTATATGTGCTAGCATTTCTGGTTGTAGTTACCAGCTAAACTTCTATTTTTGCATGAGCACAAAAAAAACTTGATTCGTACAATGGCTCATTCACTCAACGCATAACCCATTAACATGTTTGAACTGATTATATCTTCCCAATTTAGAGCAAAAACTAAAATATCTGTCCCCTGGAAATCATTTCACTCTAGCAAGTGAAGGACCTCAAGAGTAACAACAGCAACTTCTGATTTCAACCACTCAAAGCATGGGCACAGGCCCCAACAGAACCTAGCCGGATAGTCCTTGAGATAAACCTCTCTACCGTTTCCGATAATATAGAAACTAAAAGAGCAATTATGATGGGCCATAGTCACACGAGTGACTGGGACAACAGAGATGATATGTCTCTCACTATAACCCTTGCAGTATGAGGGACCGAAGCCCTTTCTGCAGTTACTTCAGAGGAAAACTTGTTGAGGAAGAATGAATCGGCAAAAAAGGCAGGAGTGCATTGGTAGGCTTGGGTATTGCACAACTGGATGCCTTGCACTCTGTGGAAAACATCGTCAGGAACTGTAGCAGCTCTACTTGTTGCACTCACTTTCCGAGTTGAAAGTGTCTTCCTGGACAGCCAAAAACACAGACAAAATGCATAATCGGTACTTAAAACACTTATGTTTTCCTTTATTTCTCCATCATGGCACAACTATGCGGCAGATTGAAATAGGCAAACAACATAACTTGAAGGAATGCCATGCAAGAAACAACAAAACTGAAACAATAAATCTTGTGGACAAAGTGATTTCACATTTTCTGGTCGGGTTCACTAAAGCTCTTTTAGCTTTGGTAGGGATCTCAACATAGCATCCAAACGCATAAATCACAAGCCAAAGTTGTTGTAGGCTTAAGTGGCCTAGTACGCATGTCCACAGGGTATACTTGGCCATCCATGACAATTACTTCAAAGGAGGGTTTCAAGCCTAGCACATTTAAGTTTGTCCAATGAAGATTCTGTGAATACTTGACTTGCCATTCTTGAATGATCTTGAATGAACCAACATACTTGCCATTCTTGAATGAACCAACAAACTGAAAAAGTAGTTATAAAATTATTCAAAAGAAATCAGATGGCACTGCTTCAATATCTGGCCCTGAACTGACTGTCCAATGGATCATGGACTAAATGGCCCTTACCTGTGAGGAATATGCATAGGGACCAACTTTTAATGACAAACTGAACCCCAACTTTTACTTAGTTATGTTCTTTTAGCATTTTAACAATTTTTCTCCCAAAATGCTTCAGGCTAGATTCAAAATCAATTTACCTGTCATGATAACAAGTTCATTTAGTTATGTTCTTTTAAACTAAATCCAAAATGTTCTTTTAGTTATGTCCTAAAGTCTGTAAGAGATATGGCATGCCAAATATATTGTGCAAAACAACATAGGCCATACCATCTCATAACAGCCACTTTGCAAGTCAAAAGAGAACCACCACCCATGCACGTCACACATTTGATAGGCCCACAAGAACCACAAGTTACTCAAGGCACCATACACTTCCCATTACATTTTAAGCATCTGCATGGAGATTTTTCGACAAGCTACCAGCTAAATAGAAAAACTTATATCCGATAACAATAATTGCAGAGAGAAAGCTGCTAACGATCAAGATGGGCCTAACATAGCTAAACTGTGAAGTGTGTAACTTTCAGTTTATGGTATGAACTCTTCCTACAGATACAACAAAGTCAGAGTATGGAATACAACTTTACATTGTATCAAACCCATCTCTGAGCAATTAGACCTCTCCCATAGCACGCAGGACAATGCATCATTTTATTTTCTTATTTATCTCCCAAAGGCAGAGCATTATTCTTTTCAGAACTTTCCATTGCAGGAACCTCTGATAAGCCTATGTAATCATGTTCCTCAAAAGGCATAGACATCAAAGTTATTTTTAAGAAATCTTAGCTCAGCCACAAAAAAGATTCTGGAAAAGTAACGAAAAGATGAAGAGTTGAAAGTATACATGGACCAAATTGAACTTGAAAGGCATATAAAGGTTGAAAGAATGAACAAAATTTTTCAAAAATCAAACTGAAAGATCAAAATTAAACTTCCATCTGACATCTATCACCAGCAAAAATATAGCGAACGTCAACATAGAATGAGCAACATGAGATCAAGATCAGAACCAAAAAAGGTCGAAAAGGAAAGATAAAGTGCCCTAGAAAACACAAAAAAAATTGGCCGTAGAAGAAAAAAAGGATATAGAGCAAAATAGAATTTTCCTGTGTAATCTTTCTCTCCACGTTTTCTCTGCTAATTATCCCAAGTTTCATATAGACATTTCATCAAACGCTTGATAGTCATTAGTCTATGAGATTTCACATACTTGACTTGTTTGAACATCTGTATTTGCTTGCAACCAAAACAAACACCACCAACCAAAAAAAAAACTCAAACATCAAAACATCATTTAATAAAAAAGATGAGAAAAAGAAATAACAAAATGAAGAACATCTAATCAAAAACTTAAAAAAATGAAACAAACCTTGTCAACAAAGATAAAATCCAAAAAGAGACTATGATCAATAATGTGTATACATTAGTTTCTTTATTTATCTACTATTGTTATTTGTTATGTAAAGAAATTAACAAAAAGTAAAGAAAAAATCTGTCTTACCCAAGAAGGCACCAGAGAAAAAGCAGCGAAGAGCAAGGTGGGATTTTTTGCTGCTCCTATTTCCTTCCAATAGTAAAAGCTCAGATTGCAAGACAAAATAAGGAGTGATAAATATGTCTGTTCCCTTTCTGATTCCATATTTCCCCAAAACGTAAAGACCTAAATTGCTAAGAAGCCTATCTGTCATCATAACTGGAAAATCGATCAAATCTGCAAAAATGTCTTTTTTGCAATAATCACATGATTGAGAGATGAGAAGAATAGTCCAAGAAACGGGAACAATGAAAAGGAAAGGAGGATTATCATCTTTTGTGGAACAATCCCACAGTTCGGATATGGATGGGCAGCCATAATTGACTCTTTGTGGGAGAAAAGAAAGCTGAAAGAAAAATTAACGGGAAACAACGAGAGACAGAAAGGAAGAAGAAAACAAAAGATGATGGGCTAAAGTTGTAAAATGAAGTAGAAAGGGAGTGTTTTGCTTTCCTGCCATCGGTGCACTTCCAGATTTTTATTTGACTTTTTGACTCCTATGACTTCTTGTCTTTGAAAACAGAGACAAAGAAGTGAAGAACAACAGAGATGATGGCAACTACGTCTGAGAAAAGATGACAACTGAGAAATAAAGCAAAAGGCTATTCGCGAGAAGTCAAAAATAGCCCTCAATAGTAAGTTACTGTTTTGGGACTAGTTATTGTTATCTGGGCAAGATAGTAATTTCATGTGAAAAGACAAAAATAACCTCAACAGTGATACACTGTTCGGAGAACTAATAAAGATTCTCAAGGCATAAACGGAAGAAAATTTTTATCCCTTCCCTCAGCCTACCACGTGGCTAAACCTGGGAGTAGAAGTCTTAGCTTTTTATATATATGTAAGACAAGAGATAGTTATACAGTATGTTAAGAGTGGTCTTTACCACAAAAATGTCATTAGACTGACAAAACCGCTTGGAAAAACAGGAACTTGTCAAATTAATTTCGTACAACATCAGGAGAAAATAAAGAACGAAAAAACGGGGTAGAAAAAATGGGCAATTGGCTCACGTGCGGAGATATAAGGGCAAATTTCTCACGTGGCAGCAATTTAAATGGATATATTTATCCACTTGGATAAGGTTAATTGAAACATGGATAATTACTCATATATCTTCGACCCAATGAATAATAACCCATTTGGTACTAAAGCATGAACTGGTTATTGCAATTCGATAGAAGAAAGCAAAATTTTATGGCAAATGCCTCGAGACATGTGCAATTTGCTGGCTCCCATTCTTCGATGAATGACTATGCTTGCAATTAAGGCTCTCGGTGGTGATGTTTTATCATTTATTGCATAATTACATTCTATATAAGCCATGAGTATTGGTGGACACACATTGAGTTTAGCAGTAATTATTTAGTGTCAAAGTGGGCAGCATGTTATCAACTAAAGTTGGCCATTTGGTATATGTTAAGTGATCAAGTCCGGCAACGTTTTATTTGTTCTCTTAAGAAGTGTAAGCACTTGATTTGGTAATCAACATTCTAGGATGGCTTTATCATTCAAATTTTGATGTAAAACAAGTAAAATTAGATACCCAAAAATCAAATAGACAAATCGTACTTGTACTTGTCATTAGAAGTATAACTAGTGGGCCGAATTTGATACTATGTAATGGCCAAAATCAAAATGGAGTTAGTCAAACAATTTGAATTTTATATTTGTTTACCCTAATTGTTTGAATTTTGGATCAATATGGTTGACAGGCTAATTAAAATAGGGTAACTCAAAATAGGGTTATCAATCTTGGATTGAGTCATTTCCGGATTAACAATCCAACTTATCTAGTGCTTGGTTGGGAATTAGGTAAAATAGGATTGCTATTATAATGACCAAAGTCCCCCTTATTTTGCAGTTTCTTCCTAATAAGGTTAATTTTCCATTGTTAATATTTATAACCTTTATTAAAATTATAAATCAAATCACGGATTTTAATATATACAAGCTGGTAATCAAGGATCATTTCTCTCCCTTCTTTCAACACCGCGCATGCTAAAAGCGTACTGCACGACCCTACCGCTAATACAAATAATGTGCGCGGACTAGCCAATCACCTTGGTCCGTGCACATTGTTTGTATTAGCGGTAGGGTCGTGCGGTACGTTTTTAGCATGTGCGGTGTTAAAAGAAGGTCCTCGCACATTGTTTGTATTAGCGGTAGGGCCGTGCAGTACGCTTTTAGCATGCGTGATGTTGAAAAAAGGAAGGCTGGTCCATGCACATTGTTTGTATTAGCGGTAGGGTCGTGCAGTATGTTTTTAGCATGCGTGGTGTTGAAAGAAGGGAGAGAAATGACAGGACGGCACCATGTGGTCTGCACACATTGATTGTATTAGTTAGTACAATTATCTCAAATAATATTTCGCTTGCATCATAAACACATTTTTCAACCCACCTTTTTATATTTCTAATTACCTTTATATCTCACATACATCACATCACAAAAAGTGCTACAGTAATTATTCCAAATAATATTTCAAATAATACTCTATCCAAACAACCTATTTCTTGGCTTCACCAAACCCACATACTCAGTATTTTTTTTTTCCTTGGTTTGCTATTAGACTGCACCAAATTACGATATTAGTCTAATTTTTTTTGGTCAACTAAACCCCTATCCAATCATACTTTTATTTAAAGTAAAATGACATTTTTCCTCCTTGCGGATCATTCATATTTTTTTCCCTTGGTTTGCTATTAGACTACCTCAAATAAATAAATATTTCTTATTTTAACGAATGTGTCACAGGCTTTATGATTGTATTGCATTTGATATAAATTTTTCCTCAACCTCATTTGTTTACGCTCAATTGCTCTACAAATCTCCCACTTTAATGTCAAACTTGTCCTAATACTTTGGATGTCCCCTTCTGTTTGCTAGTGCACCAAACCGATTTTATGACTCTATACATGTACAACATTAATCTAAACTAGCATTATTTTGCCTGTGCCTTGGCATGGTTTATTTTTTTAAAATTTATTATGAATTCGTGCAAGCATGAATAATTTAAATAAAAAATTAATGATGATCTTACAAGCTCATTCATATTAATTTTATAAAATTAATGTAATAATTATACTTAATTGTCATACTAATTTTTAAAAACTTCGTTAGATACTTTTATTATAATATAATAATATTCATCAAATATTATAACACATATAAAAAAATCAATAGATATTCTACCATTTTGTGTATGGATATTTTTTTAGATGATAACAATTTTTATAATAACCATAGACATAGTTACATATTCCTACTTAATTAAGTACAAAAAAATTTAGCAATTTATTTATGCATCAACAAATATTCAATTTCCAGCAATATTGATAAATCTATCAGTTAATAGTTAAAGTTTTTAAACACTAAGTTAGTCCATATGGATAAAAAAAAAATTATACAAATTTATCGTATTGTTAGAAGAGAGAAGAACCATAAGAATAAATAATTCAAATTTATGTAAAAACTATAAGAAAAACTAATTATAAAACAATCGGATACAAAAATAGGTAAAACTCAAGTATCCAAATAACTAGTTAATTCCCCATCAATTTCCACTCATTTTCAATTGCCACCTTTCAAAGTCTTCTTTCGAGAATCTTCTATTATCGCAACTACATTTAAGTTAAACTTGTGATCATATCATAGGCAAATAATTCAATTGTAAAAATTGAAATCTACAAGAACATGCCCATTTCCCCCTTCCTAAAACATCCAAATTCAGTCAAAGTTTATAATTATATTGTGAACTAAAGGTCGATTTCACTTCTAACTCCAGTTGATTGTATATTGTACTCTCAAGAAAAGGGAATAATAATAAAGAAACTCCTCAAACTTTCACCACTTAAATTTTGTATATTTTTCATAAACAAGACATTTTGACACTTAAAATGTCTGAAGTTTTTAAGTGCTAGAAAACTTGTGGCACTCCGAGTGACTATATTGGCAATTTCACAAGCGTAAATGCTAAGAAAGCACTCAATCACTTATCACTACATGCCAAACCTGATTACTAAGGGGGTGCTTGGTTTGAGGGTATGGGATTCAAGATTTGGAATGATGTCCATTTTAAATGCTTGGATAATAGGTGTGAGATTGTAGATTTTGGAATGAGTTCTAAAAAGTTAGCAACTCTCCGTTCCTGAGTGATTTGGTGGATTTTATTAATTCCTATATTTGATTCCAAGATAATTTTTATAAAACATTTCTTTTATCCACTCACCCCTTCACCTTCATCCCGTCATCCTCCTTCTAGTCTTCCCCATCACCTCCCACCACTTGTCTCCTCCTCCATGGCATCTAAAAATTTTTCTTGTTGCCATCACTCAACATCTCAAAAACTTCCCTCTCACTAGTGTCACTCCTTTCTCTCCCTCATAATCCAAACGCTAGACCTCCGAAATTTCATCCATCACAACAAGTTCCTGCACAACCTCACCTCTGAGTTTGAATCAGTACCAAAATTTACAGCCGCAATCTCAAAGGAATTCAGCTGCAACTTGAGAAGGAAACCACGTCAACTTGAGTCTGGTGTCACTGTGACAGCCCCACCTTCCCCTAAGGCGAACCAAAAGGGTTAGCGGATTGCCTGCCCAACTCTCGCCAGGACTAACGGTACAGTTTAGAGTGATCTATTGCGTTCCGAAACTTACAGACGTGCGTAAACAAGTCAAAATGTCAAAATAAAAAAAAATGAAATCCGGAGTCGGCCATGAATAGTAACCGACCCGTCAGAACCCAACCAAATATCAAGCAAACATTCACATCTTGAAACTTAGCATTTACAAGCCAAAGTGGCATACAAAGTATTCAAAAGTGGATACATGTCTGGTTTGCCAAATCAAAAGAGAAACGGTCCCAAAAGTACATTTAGGGTTTCAATAAATGAGCTATACAAAAGATATGTCCAACTAGCTCAATTCGGCAACCAAATATCAATCAATTGCAGTCCAAAAGCATTTATTTTCCTGTAAGGAAAATAAAAGGAATAGGGTGAGCTAATTGCCCAGTGAGATAATATTACTCAAGCAACCAAGTTCATATAAGCATCAAGCTTTTCATTTCAATACATCGAAAGTAAATAAAGGCACACATTAATGGTGGTGATAAAAGGATACGGGCGGCTCTCAAAAGCCCTTTTCCTCGTTTGCATTCTTGATCGAAACTCATTGACCCTCCGTCAATGTTTAAGAGTAACCAACTGTAGACTCCACTTTACTTCCATTCCTTCCACCCAACATACCCTTACCGGGCCTGAACTCCAAACACTTGCACTGTGGTATTACTCGAGTATACCGGAATTGAGAGTCTCTCATACTACAAGATTCCATATAACATTTCCCCAAGAATCATTAATTGGCACGACCAATCCCTCGCCGGCTTGATTCAATCAACTACCAATGGGGTTGAGCTCAATGATAACAATTGTAGTCGTTGGATACTCGTCCAATCGACACCAAGTCAAGTACTTTCATTTCATGTAACATTTCATGTAACATTCCAATAACATGATAAACAATAAGTGAGAGTGATAAAGTACGCTCTCACTTCAATCAATTAACAGTCAACGCGTCAAGTTCAAGTATCAAAGCCATATAGTAACAGACAAGTGAGTAGTACACTCACCAAGCTTGCAAATGGTGTTTCATGCACTTCCGTCAAAAGAACGTCGTGAACCACCGTCACGCCCTAAAACATGCAAACAAGTACAATGAAACTCGATAACGAGTCATAAACCAATGCCAAATATTCCCAAAATAGGGTTCCATAAGCATATACAAGCATTAGGGGAAACCAGAAAATCCGGAAATGAAACTAGATTTAACCCTGAAAAAAATAGTTTTCGACCTCATTTTGCGGTAATGGCACCAAAGGCACTACGATTATCGGATGAAGGTGCAAGACTCACCGTTTCGAAACTAAGAGATAGGGTTACAATATTACAGAAGGTCACTCAACCCAGTTTCGAGTGTAACTAGGTAAAAAATGCAAGATACTACACCAGAACCGGAAAAACAGATTCACAAAACACATTCTGGTGTAAACATCATAAATCAGCCTACCTAAGTCCAAATCCAGAAATTCCAAAGCCATCCGAAAGCTTAGAAACAGGGCTACATTTCATCAGAAGACCTCAACAACCAATTCGGAAGCATTGCTAACCAAAACAACCCATGATAGAAGCAATTCTCAAATTTGGGTAAAACCAGGACAGAAAGGGTAATTTCGACTTTTCTCAAGTTACGCTACTCCGATTGACTTGAAATTTTGCAGGCACCTCTAAAATATCATTCCCTACAACTTTTATGTTTTAAGCCAAGGCCAATTCGGCCTCTAACTATGAGCTACAAAACCGGGCAGAATGTAATTTCATAAACCCTAACTTTCCAAAATTTCTTCCAAAACAGAAATTGCTTGCAATTATCCACTTTTTCCACCTCCTAGGTCCCTTACACACCATTTCCAATCATCATACATAGCCACACAATCATATTCATATTAAAACAGAAAAATCCCCAATAATTACAAAACTTCATCAATTTAACCAAAAATCACAATATAATCCATAAAGTTGCATCTTATACCACCACTAAGCATAAATTAAGCATCATTAGAGGGAGGAGAGTGGTTCTTCATAACTCACCTTAGAAACAAGAGAGAGAGAGCAACAAGTCCTCTTAGCTTCCCAAACAACTCCACCAAACCCCACACAAACACTCACTTAAGGTTTTCTATGGAACAAAAGTAAGATTAAGTGGTTGTTTTGATGATTTGGAACAAGATGGAATCAAGAACTTGGAGAGTTTCTTTCTTTCTTCTTGAGAGAGAGGGCCGGCCAAGATGAAGAGAAAAATGGTGAATTTTTGGTGATTTTTGTGATTTATTTGGTCAATTGGACAAAAGGTGAATAGTGGTCTTACTTAAAACCAAATCCCATGGTGACACTTGTCACCTTCATTAATGCTTGCCTAACTTTTGTCTCTCTTATACCAATTCACTTAGCATCCTCTACTTCTCTCTTAACACCCGGTAAATTAAATCCAGTATCCAAAACTTAACCTAGTTGACCGAATTTTTCCGAACTTTTCACACTAGTGGGTCCCACGTCCGGTATACACTCTTAATTTCTCAAAACCTATTCGATACTAGAAAAATCATCTAAAAACTATATTTACTCATAAAAATTATCTAGAAAATTTTCCTAATAAAGAAAATGCAGAAAACAAGCCATTAACCCGAATAAAACCTAAAAATGGAAAAATTACGGGTTCTCACAGTCACTCCACTCAAAGTTCAAAAAATCTGTTTGCAAGCCATTGACAAGTTCTGAATTTGGATTGTATCAATTGACAAGAAAAAAGAAAAGGTGGCGTTGCTTCATCATATGAGTTATGTCTGAACAAAAAATTTAAAAAAAAAAAGGTCTTGATTGGGGATGGTCTGACGATGGCTGGCGATTGCTGCTAAAGGCCAGTATGATTGAACCCAACAAAAAAAAAAAATAGGGCAAAATGCAATAATAATTTTGATACCCATTCCACTAAAAATTGTAGCAAGCAGTAGTGATTTCAATGATACCAGGAGCTTATACGCATACTGATTTTTATAATTCATTCTGTATTCTATTCCAATTCCAGAGCATGAACCAAGCACCCCCTAAGTCCACTCCATGTTTTTGATAAGTGAACCAGCGGTTATTTTTTCAGTTTTTTCCCTACAAAATAACTTTTTAGTCTATTTCCCAAGGACTAATGACTGAAGTAATTGATGTTGCAAAGTCACCAGCTATGGTTGTTATTTCCTTTTCTCTTTTACATTTTGATCGTTGACCTTTTTTTTGGGTGGGTGCTGGGTTTGGGGACATTGGTTTGTGTTGTTCGGGGTGGGGGAGGAGGACCTATTCACAACTCCGACAAATCATTGAGATATTTTCCACAACCTTGGACTTTGTTTGGATAGAGTATTATTCTAAATAATTATTTAAAATAATCATTATAGCACTTTTTGTGATGTGATGTATATAAGTTAAAAAAACGATTGAGAATATAAAGAGATGGATTAGGAAATGTGTTTCTGATGCATACAAAAAAAATTTTTGAAAAAATTTGCTATCCAAACGTAAGTAACTAGGTAAAGTGTAGAACTGTCAGGCACTAGTGTCAAAAACTAGACAAACATTTTTGTGGGTGCCCTCTTATGATATAATTTTAGGGACAATTGCAGAAACCTCCCCTAAGATTTCTGATATTAGCACTCACCTCCCTTATAGTTTAGAAAATAGCACTTACCACCCTTGAACTTAAGGTTTGTGTTGCAAATTCAGTCCATGGCAGGAAAGTTAACATTAAAAATTTTTTTTAAGGAGTGAGATGAGATATTTATACCAAATTTGCCTTTCATGCTGCTTTCCAAGTTATATTAATAGAGGAATGACAAAATATGAAAAACTATTAAGAATTAACAAAATTCAAGGGGTGTAAGTTCAATTGAATAAAGTTTACCAAGAATACATGAAGCAACGGTGGATACTAACGGCTAGTTAAATGATTATATATCCAGGTTCTTGCAGCAAAGTTTATAAATAATACACATCACTTTTAAAATTCTCTATTAGTAATATGAATAGCTATTTCTGGGAGTAACACACCTGCTTATGTTGTCAGCACCAATCATATACAAAAAAGATATATATCACTGAATAATCAGCTAATTAACAGCATACTTAAGCATCACTAAAAGTTATTGAGTATGAGATAAGTCTAGTTACAAGTAATTAGAAGTGCCTACTAATAAGATAAACTTATTTTTAGTAAATGAAAACTGCAGTAAGTGCATTAAAACCACGTATTAAAACTACTGCTGTTGTTGATATTTCCAGATTATAGGATTATAATTGTATTAATGGAAAGAGATGTAGCAACTTGCGAAGTAGTAATAGGTTGAACTGGAAGAGGTTTGGAAATAGAAATGACTTGAGCAGATATATTTGTGCAAGTTCTCTTTATACTTACTTTAGTAGAACCTCTAGAATTGCTTACTGGCCTTCCTCTCTGCAGTTGTATAAAATTAGACTTAAATTGACTGGTTTGAAAAGCATAATATAGAAACATTTACGCCGTTTTCTCCCCTCAATTGGCACCATTCCTTAGGTTTGCTTACAATGGCTAATGATGCCAAAACTTGCAAGGAATTTAGTTTAATTAGTCACTCAATTTGTTGACAAAAATTTATTTTTCTTTTCTAAAATCCTTTCATTAAGTGTCTGCAATTAGTTAGGGTATAAAAGTAAATCATACAATTTATTGTTAGTAATAGGTCCAATTTCCTTCTAGGGGAGGTTAGTGCAATTTTAGAAATCATAGAGAAGGTGAATGCTGGTGTCAAAAACCTCAAAGGAGGTTTCTGCAATTATCCTATAATGTTAAGTAACATGATGAAATGACCAAGAACAATAGGTGGTGAGTATTTTTCAATCTTTCCATTGCACTTTAATGTGAATTGGGCATTTAATTAATTTATCACTATGCTTTTGTCTCGGTATTGTTAGAACTTATTGGCAGCTTCTTTCTCAATTTAGGAAAACCTGTAGAAATGGTCCCAGAATTTTAAAGTAAATTGTAACTTATAGTAGTATAAAATATACCTTTTTAGTAACTTATAGCTTTTTAAAGTAAATTGTAACTTATAGCATTTGTAACTTATACATTTTTAGTCTCCCAGAATTTTAAAGTAAATTGTTTTGGTTTTTAACATATAGTATAAAATATACCAGTTTGCCGGTAAATTATCCTTTGCTATTCGTGAAAATGTCATCCTATCACAGTCTATTTATTATTAGTAATTTAAGTGAATAAAAGAGTACATACATAACTTTCTGCATTTTTCCACTTTTTTTTTCAACATTTTCACCAATACCATAAGCTTCTTCACTCATCCTACATATATGGCCACCAATTCCAACTTTATACTCTGCGTTCCAACATTATAGACTGCATAAATGGCAATGCACGTTATTATTATTAGTGATGTCTGTGTTAATGTTGAACTAAAGTTTATAATCTTTAGTGATTTTGTCTAAGCAAGTTCAAGACGCCTTGTGTCTGTGACTAGAACGGTACGCAATGTCCCAAAAACCCCCACATTTGGGGCTAGAGAAATATGAACATAGTTAAAATGACAAGTGATGTTGATTTTTGAGTAAAAGATTAAGACATACTAAAAAGTTAAGTGAGACAAGTCATAGTTCTAATCTATGCCTTGTGTGCTAGATTACCTGCTAAACCATGACATACTTGAACAAAAAAAAAGGTTTGCAAGCTTTTATAGCTTATTATGTTTGGAAGAAAATCATGCATGTATGGTAATGTTCCAAGAAATCTATCTTATCCAATGTCATACTAATGAAAACAAGATTATCTTCTTGATGGATAGCATAACTCCCATTATGGAAATTGCATATTCCAACTACGGTTCTATTCCATTTTAACTCAGTATTATGCACATCCATTATATGCATAATACTCATAATGTTTGGACCATCGTCCTTTCCTTGTTCTGTTGCATGATTCTGGTAGAGGAAATTCTGCACAACGTATAGCCATATAATTTAGAAATTAAATTACAGGATGATATAAAAACCTTTAGTCTTTCTTATTAATGTCTGTACCAGACTCTATGTGAATGTGTGTACATAGAATTATGTATCTAAATGCTTCTAAGTGATATATGTACAAAGACACTGATGAATATTTTTCCTGTCATCTCTTTCATCTAAAACTCTGGTTAAGTAGCTGACAGATGTATCTCAGCGCGATGCGTGATCGTAGTCATGAAAATGGAAGTTCTTGTAAACAAAGTGGGATAACCACTTGGAAACCAAAAAGCTGATAATAGCTACTGAGACCAGAGTGCTTCTTGCTGCTGCGGATAGTGCACCCTGTTTTGCAGCAGCAACAATTCCAATTGAAGCAAGAGAGAAGACTTGCAACACAATCTCTAGTGCATTGAGCCCTTTATATGCTAGATTGCAACTACTGCAGCTGACTGTATGACTCCAGTACCTGAAGGAATAGGTCAACATGTAATCATGAAAAATATTCCTTGTTGGGTAAACTTTTCTAAGTCTATTGTACGTCACATATTCTGAAGAGAACATGAAGATAAGAACAATGTCTCAGGTTGATAAAGAACATGCATGTTATCTAGTAAATAAAGAAACGAAGAACACTTGGTCTTTCAACCAAGCAATCGAAAGCATTCTTGATTCCTGACCAATTGGTCTTAAGATTGGCTCCATAGTTCCTTTCAACATATAGTTCCTTTCCGTCTTACAACCATCCTAGCTGCCAAACTTTGGTCCTCCAGAGAGACAGTACAGGGGTTTTTTTTTTTGGTGTGTGGGTTGTTGGGGGGGGGGGGGGGTGAACAGATCAAAGACTGGATTAGGAATGAAATAAAGTTGAAATTTAAGAATTTCTTAGAGCTTTTTACCTATATAAGCTTGTATTTTGCATGTAGCACGACATGGAACGTTGGGTTACAGAAACTTATTTTGAAGTTTCTGTATGGAAGAGTGATCATCTCTACTGTTTCTATCAACACAAATAAAAAGAAGAAAAGGCCAATATTTCACTGAAACTGGAAGTGATGTACCTGTCCATAAGCTGCTCTCTTGGCGGAGTGGGTGGGAGAGATCCAGTGTACTTTGTTCCCCAGTCAATTTGACCATTGCTATACTTGTTTAACCACCTTCTGAAGCCCACCACAAGGGCATCTGCCTTTGTGGGAACAAAGCAAGCTTTATGCCAGTTTAAGGACCCAAATTCCTTTATCTTCCGCTCCTAAAGAATAGAATGAACACAATAATTAGTAAATCAGGCTACTACTTTTCGCGAAGATTTACAAAGTTTGACATGTTTCCAGATAGAAATATGATAGAGGACATGATACCCAAGCTTAGGAAACCTTAAATGGTGGATGGTCTGCACAGAAACCCTAGCTATGAACTCTATCATATTTTCCTTTTCTTTTCAATTCTGGATATGTTTTATTTGTGTCGTTGCAAAGGCTAATGTTTGTGGCCATCCAATTTATTATCACCGTTCAAGTCCTGCAGTTCTGGCCTTGCAGCCTCATGCTTGAAAAAAAAGACACCAAGTGAATATTATGCAGTATCACACTACAGTTGTTTGATCAAAATTTGTGTTTGGCTATCATCTCTTAATTACAGTTCTTTGAATACGCTAACACCAAAATGATAATTTAATTTTTTGTTTTTGGTGCTTAAACTGGTTAAGTTGGTGTGCATTTAAAAGTTCACATTGAACACAAAGGTAATTTTCTAGAGAATGAGTTCCTTTAGTTGTTAATATTGTCCAGCATAATTGTTAAGACTGTTCAGCATAATATGTCAAAAGTAGGATCATTGGTCCTAAAAGCTTCTGATAGTGCTATGCAGCCTCAAAACTCTTCCAATATGACTAAAACGTAATATTCTAGTAATCATGTACTCCAGAATACACAGCTCATATGTATTTGCCACCATGCACGTTCTCATTTCATCATAATGGCCCTTATGCTCTAGATTTTCTTTGGAGAATTGAAAATTTCAATATAGAGTTGCAACCATGACATTCTGATGTTCAAATTACCATGACTGAAGATTTGGACATGTACATGGACCCCTGTTGTAGAAAAGAGAAGAGGAAAAGTTCCAGGGAGTACCTCCACATGGAGAAGATATAAATCTGAATCTAGAACTAGATTTTGGTTCAGATGAAATATCCAGCGCGGAACAATACGATCTATCCAGACGCCAAAATTCCTTGGTGAGGTAAATATCAATCTGCTATTGCCTGGGCTAACTGGAATACACAGGAACACCAAAAGTATCTTCTTCACCGGCTTAGGTGTGGATGGATTCTGCATATAGTTATCCCTTATATGAATGCTATAAATGGACAATTATACAACGATAGGTAGATATTATAGAAAAGAAATAATTAAGAAACAAGGTAGATATTATAGAAAAGAAATAATTAAGAAACAATGACTAACTTCAATATTACCAATCAATTACCTCTGTGGTTCCAGCTGGTGAAGCAGATATATTATCTGGATTGCCTCCTAATGACCCGGAGGAATAAAAAACACAAGGTGGAATAAATATGTTATCTGAAATTGTCGATGATTTTGCAGTGAAACCCTTTTTGTCTAATGTCTTTACCCTTATCTCAAGTGGTCTGCCTCCTTCCCTGTCAACCTTAACAGTGCAGGAAAATGCAGAAAAGAAACTATTAGTAATTTGGAACCCATAAAAAAGGTTAGGAACAGCAAACATTCTCAAATTATAAGGTAAAGGCTCTTATCTCTTTGAGGGCTGTGGGGCTCTCATTATGCCATAATGTGCATACGGAACATGAGAAGGGTCCATAAGATTTTCAATCAGAACCTCGTACCTGTAAATGCTTGGCTATCAGAAGCAACTTAAGAATAAAACAAACATTATTTGACATAACTTTTCAATCACTTTTTCTGTTTTTCTTATTACACTTCATAACATGAACACAAGAACCAAAACCTTTTAGTTTTACCATCTTTTGAGTTTTACCTATTTCTCTTTATTGATTTTTCCCGCATTTTTCTCACCCTTCTTGAAGGAAGCTAATGAATTTCTTTCTTTTTCCTTTGCATTACCCAGAGCATGTATTGAATACCGACACAAGTAACAGTGAAAGCAATTTAGTTTAGCATTCCATAGAGATAGCAGCCTTTTCAATGTGATTAGAGTGCAAATGAAGATTTGCCTAGTATGAGCGTGGAACAACAACAACCACAAAAACTATAATAAAGGGGGCAACTAATTGCTTACCCATATTGTATATCTCTAGTGATCATCCGACTGGTAAAGGATGGATCATCAATTTCCGGGATGTATGGAGGCTTTTCCTTCGAAAATATGTCTTTGTACCGGTTATCAGCATTAGGCCAAAACCAAAGAATGCCATTTTGCACACAACTTGGATATGCAGCTACACATGCTTTGCTAGAAGTATGGATCTGAACTTCCAAGCAAAATGTCAATCCATCATGCTTTGGTTTAGGTACATTGGAAATGGCAAGGTTTGCATGCTTAGACATGATTTATCTGCTATGTACAACAAAGTAAGCAAATGCATTTCCATAGCATCAAGTATCAGAATGAAGCTCCAAACTGTCATACTTAAACAGTAGAAAGCTATTGGCAATATTCAAAATTTCTAAATTTAGTATTGCATAAAAGATGTTCACAACAACTGGAAACAATATTCATTGAATAACTGTCCAACATAGAGGTAATTCAAGTTTTGAACCAAGCCAAGCTTGATTGGTAGATAAAGAAAAATCGCTTATCAGAATATTATGCATCTTCTCATAGAGCCTTGGTGGAGAATTAATTGAAAAAAAAATGGAAAAAGAGAAGTGGCAAAATTTTTTGTAGATTTCAAGTTCATAATGGCTGATGAACACTTAAAGTTCTTTTTACTCTTTAAACGAGATAATGGCTGATGAACACTTAAAGTTCTTTTACTCTTTAAACGAGGAGATTTTGAGTACGAAAAGGTAAAAACAAGCGGAAATGTCGTATTGAAATAACCAGACAGTAGGCAGACTACTAAAACCTGAAAATTTTCAGTGAGTTTGGTCAAATGAGTTCTGCTTCTTTCCCCCAGCTATTCTTGATTCCCTATCTACAAAGGGCCTCGAGTTCAGAGTAGATATGTATGTATGTGAAAGCTTACAAGTGTATTAGATGTGGAAGTTATTAAATATTTTAAATTGGATTCCATCATCTAATCCTAAGGTATAAAAGACACTATGGCCATTCTATCATAAAGATCAAGCCTACATCAAATAAAAATTTCACCAATCCAATTTCACTGAATTCTCATCCACTTCCTCTGCTAGATTCAGATTTGTAGCTCATGGTTTGCATATAAAGTTTCTGGGTAATTTCTGGTGGAGGAATCCGAAATTCATATGACTAATTGTCAGTTAAAATTGAATATCCCCATTCAATGATCCTCGCCTTAAATGCCACCAACAAGTTATCGTTGTATCCGAATAAGACACAAATAACTTCTTGCAATGGCTAGGTAAAGTGTGCATTATACTTGAGAAGTTTCCATCATATCTAGAGTGTTTTGCCTGCTTCAGTGCTAGTGATGAATATCTGCCTATGTACAAATTCAAAGTCAATCTTGTGCTATTCAAATAGGCATATAAAACTTTGGAGCTTTCTTCCAAACTTGATTATATATGTCAAAAAATTGGCTTTCCACAGCTAGTCTGCTATTGATAACGGTCCTACCTTCACTATTGTCATTTATGTGCTATAATAGCTTTAATCTTTCAGCTACTACATTCTTCAAGAAAGAGCAAATTATCTGGACGGCCACCAAACTTTTGGAATCATCGAGTTTTGATCATTGAACTATTAAAAGTTTGGTTTTGGCCATTGAACTATCTCAAGTTTAGATTTTAGGTCATTCCGTTAGATTTCATCGTTAAACATGATAGATACAAGTGATCGCACGATTCACGAGACAAAAGAAAAGGGCATAGTTAATGATTAAATCTAACGGAATGGTCCGGAATCTAAACTTTAAATAGTTCAATGGTTAAAATCAGACTTTCAATAGTTCAGTGATTAAAATTCGACGATTCCAAAAGTTCATTGGCTATACGGATAATTTGCTCTCAAGAAAGTTACTAAAAATTTAGATATAACAGAGGATAAGGCAAAAGGAAAGCATGTGACTTGCACAGTGATTAAACAAATATGAGTGTAGCAAACAGCAACAATGACACTGACTGAAGATCAATGCATCGAAAAGGAGAACTAGCGGATAAGAAAGACGCATACTTCACATAATTCACAATCATGAAAATGAACTTGTTAGCAATTTCAATTACCGGAGGACCATCTCGTGGTGCTTGTGGAATGAACTGGCAATCGCCAGAACCACCAAAGCACCAACCATGATAAACACACTGCAACCTGCCCCACTGATCAATCCTTCCTTCAGACAAAGGAGCCAACCTATGAGGACAAGTATCATCAAACACCTTCCACTCATTCTCATTCCTATCCCACCACACAACAATATCAATTCCCATCACTTTCTTCCCAAGTGGCCTCCTTTTGTCAAGATCACAAACAGGCATCAGTGGATACCATTGTGCATACCAATCAAATTTCTCATCTTTTTCTGAAGTCTCAGTTTGTTGACCAAACGAAGCGTCTTTGGATGATTGATCAGCCGCTGGCACGGTATCAGTGGAAGAGATGGCCGTGGAAAGCTCGAATTTTGCTTTCTTGAACTGATATGAAGGGAGATGTGAATTGGTGGGGTGTTGATAGCTAAACGAATTATGCAAGATTGGATTTTTAATCTTTGTTCCAAAGGGTCTTCTTGTGATCAAATTAAGGGGCGATGATGATGATGAAAGGGAAGTAGCTGTCAAAGTTACCATTGCAGCTTCTTTAATGGCAGTAGTTTGTCAGTGTCCTGACTCCCGCAGGTTTCAAACAGAGGTTATCTTCATGCATGTATACAGTATACACAGCTGAAGACGGACCTGAGTGTGTGTGTTGTGTGTGGTTTTTGGCTTGTGGGGATAGTACGAACTTCCAGATAAAGACTGAAAGGGGGGGCGCAAAACTTTGTGGATGAGGCGCATCACCCCCATCATTGAAACTAATTTTGGGTGCATCAGCTGTAAAAAGCTGAAAGGTGGGAAAAATCTTCAAAAACTTGGCCACATTATTATTTATTTGAGAAATTGCAAGACTTATCAAGCATGTGAAAAATGTATTTGGTCAATTTGGAGAAAAATGTTTTAGTTTCTAACAACAAAGTAAAATCCAATTGGGGTCCATATGGAAAAGTTCTAGGGATAATTTCAGAAAATTACACTCATCTTCGTTGATTTGATAGTTTTAATAATAAAATTTTAAAATAATATTGACTTGGATAATATTTTAAATGAATACCCAAAAATGCCCTTGTAGGATGAGTTTTAATTTATTTTCCTATACACTTATAAGATTATTTAATATAATTATAAGGAAAAAGTACCAAATTTTTCATGTCTATATCTACTATTTGACAAACAGCTATAATAATAATTTTATTACTATGATATGATATTTTTTATGGTAATTTATTATGGATTTAGATTTATAAGATAGAAAAAAATGTTGAAATAATTCATTTAAAATTTATAAAATTTTGGAGTAGTGGGATTATCATAATTTAGTAGTGCTTTTGTGCCATTTCTTTTTGATTTATTGTTAATTTTAATACCAAAAGATAGAAAACAAAGATCAGCAAAAATATTGGATTATAGATAAAATTAATTCAGAAATCTAGAGGCAATAGTGGTAGTTTTACAATTTTATTGGCGAAAATTTTTTTAAAAAAAGGAATAAGAACGAAAAAGAATGAAAAAATAATTTTAAAACTTATTCTAAGTATAAGCATGCCAAATAAGAGAATTTTATTAACATATTTAAGGATAAAATTGTCATTTTAAATGATAAGGGAGGTATGTATAATTTTTCAAACCCCATGGGAGCTCAGTGAAATTATCAGAAATCTCAGGGAAGATTTCTGAAATTATCCCAAAATTTTATGACTAATCATTATGTAAAGTTCAAATTATCTTTTACCAAATTGATCAAGCACAGCGGTTGCCTCAATTCTGTTGGAGGGAAGTACTTGTAATTAACTGGTACTTCAGTTTAGCTGGAAGATTAACGCAGAAACTCCAAGAAAAACGGTTACTATGTCATTGTTCAACTCTTGGCTTTAGCTGTTTAGCATAAGGAGCATAAAGGTGTGGTCTTGTCTTGTAAGTTGTGTAACAGGGGCAGGGTTCATCTCATCTCATCTCATGCTTGAAATTTATTTGAAGCCAGGTCCAACTTTTGGCTTCAAGTGTGACACGTACCATGAATATTTACCGAAGATTGGGAGTTGGGACCATTCTGTTACACAATCAAAGTCCAAATTACTCTGCGGGATAATATCAGAAACTTCCCCTTCTTAGGTTTCTCCCAATGTAACTTAAATGACTCTTATGTTTTAAAAATATCACTTACCTCCCGTAACAAAATAACTTTGTTAATCCTCGCTTGATACATAATTCACATGTCTAATGAATGGAGCTCAAAAATTTTTTTTTAAAAAAAAAAGAAAGAAAAGTCACTTTCTTTTATTTCCCCTTTTTCCAACACTCTCTCTTACTTTTTTTTTTTGGATGATTATGCAATTTTTTATTTATAAATTATAGTAAATTAAATTTTGCTTATCTTTTACTTTTTATGATTGTGATAGAGTGGCAGTATGATTTTTTTTGTTTATTTTGAATTGATCTTTATAATGATTTAGTACAACTCAAAGGCTTGAGTCTGCAGTTGAGAAGAGGTTAAACAAAAAATAAGATTCATAAGAAATCAATTTTGAGCATATAGAGTTGAATTAATGCTAGCGTATTTATTTACAAACATCCTTTTCATATTTAAAATTTATATTTTTATAGACTATTTATAACTTTGTGATGTGGTTGAACTACTAGAAATTGCATTTTAGGTGATGATTTTTTTTGAAGCAAAGAAAGTGCCTAAGAAGCATTTCTATTTAGAAAAATGGGTAGTTTAGGGTTTTTAAAAATTTTGTTATTTTTTTATCGCAATGATAACAGTTATATAACCTAGTCTAAGGGAAGGGAGAGTGGACGGAAAACCCCGTCGAAAGAAGCCACCCGAAGGTGGCAGCCACAATTAAGTGGCAAGTTTGGTGGGAGACAAGGGTTGAACCCTTGAACTCCCACTTTCCCAAGACTTAAAAGTCTTGGGGTTACCGCAATTAAGTGGCTTTTAAAAATTTTGTTACACAAATAACAAAAGTAAAGGAGATAAATGATATTTTTAAAACCTTATGAGTGCTAAATGATATAAAGATAAACCTCATGGGAGGTTTTTGATATTATCCCTTACTCTTTTATTCACATAAATGCATTTAATTTTGTGATTAATCTACCTATATTACAATAGTTTTTGATTAACAATTAGTAGTAGAGTCATGTTTAAGACCACTGACACTGTAATCTACAAACTTACAATTACCTACCGTAACAAGTTTTGCTATACTACAAAACGCTTCTTTAAAAATGCTAATTTATCCATAACCCAAACATTACTTCATCTTCTGAATTCCTTCCTTCTCCCGCTCCCCTCCTCTTTTCCTCTGATGTCTTTATCTTGTTGGTCTTTCTCCTCTTTTCCCCCCTTAACTATCCTAACATCTTTACCATTAATTAACACATATGTACTAAATGCGTAGAGGTGTGCCAAGAGAGCTCTTTTTTTGTGATGTGGCAAAATATTATTGGACGATTTATGATCGTCCTTGTACGTGAGGATTGCCCCTGTTTGTGCAAACAAAAATTCCGAATGGAAATGTTATTACTGTATTTTTCAAATGAATGCTGCATGCCTTCACTTTCCTTGCATCCGATTGGACCCCTTTAGCAGCATTTCTGTTTCGGCTTTTCCCAATATGTGTTCCCGTGTTGGGACTTGATTGTCATCATTGTAATAACTGAGCTCAGTTGACTATAAGGACAGTTGTATTACAATTTTGCCCTTCCATTATATTTTTCTTACCGGTCATAACAATTCATTTTGTTCTTACTGTTTTCTTCTTGTTCTTCATGCTCATGTCAGGAGGTCAATTTCTATTTACCTTTGGGTTGTATTTGTAAAAACCATAACTCTATCACTGTTGACGGCTATTGAAAGGAGGACTGTAGCAGTTTCTTTGCTCTGTCCAACCCACCGCTGTTTCTTTGCTCTGTCCAACCCGCCGCTGCAGGTAGAGCTATGCATTGTTGCCGGCATTTTCTTCTTGTGCTAATGGTTAGTGATGTGTTTAATTTTTGCATTCCTTTTTTGTATCATTGTTTATAGCACAACATCCTATCTTCTCTCTTACATGATTATCTTTAGGAGCTGCTTTGTTCGGTTCTCATTTTCTCTTTTATTGCTCTATTTCTTCGAAGCTGCTTCTTCGTTTTGCTCTCCTTCATAAAGATTGGTCAGGTGAGCCAGCTGCCAACCGACGTTTTATCCATCAAAATAGAGAGAACAAGGTGAACATTTTTATGCCCTTTGTATTTCTTTCTTGTGCAATTTTGCAGATTTGATTGGAACCTGAGGTGCATTTTCTCCAAAAGGTGCATTTTTTCTCTCACCTTTTGTTTTCCCTTTTCCTTTTCTCAATCAATCAATCTTACTCTGCTCTTTTGCCCCTCTTCGCTATTTTTTTTAACACAAGTCAATATTCTTCTCTCCATCTCTCTCTGTTTTTTGTTTTTTGTTTGTCTCTCAAGTCCACTGCATTCTCCATTTTAATTTTGTGTATGCTGTTTTTGCCCCTTGATTAAATTTTCTTTTATTTTCTATTAAATTTTATTTGCTGTTCTAGACTTCCAGTTGATCTCATCTCAAGCGGACTCTCAGGCAGACAGACACCCAAAAAGACTCCAACTTTCACTAATGACGACTATCCGAATGATTGGCAAGTAACCCTTTTCTGTATTTGTCTTGAATAAGGCACCGAGTCATTTTAATCATGTTTAATGATATAGTATTTGTGGGGTTTTAACTTGAACAGATATAGCAGTCAATCTCACTGGTATGTCAAATCTTAAATCTTTCTAAAACACTTTCCGTGAAACATAGTTTTTTCAGTAAACCTACTTTTAATGCATAAATGAATCTCAATTACAGATGGTATGTTCAAAGGAATATACAACGGCAAGAAATACCATGTGGCAGATATTGTTGCAGTACTCAGCAGGGCTCGGAGCGCCGGTGTTGATCGAATTATTGTAAGTATATATCCCTGAACAAAACTTTGATCTTTTTCATACGGATATGTCTCGTGCGACTATTTTTCTGGTTGGTATTACTATTAGTTTGTTGCAAAGGATAAGTTTGCAGCCTATTAGTAGGGTTTTTTTTTTTTCTTTTTTTTTCAGGGGTTGGAAAAGGAGTATCAGCGGTCCCACAAAATGAAACTCTATTTGTAGTTAGATAGACGGTATTATTAACTCAGGCTGTTTGATAGTTTGGCTTGCTCAATAAATTGAGAGAATATGAACTTTGGGTCTTTTGAAGTTTCACTTTTGGAGAAGTTCAACCTCTTGTTTTAATATCATAGAGGATGGATGAGCTTGTAAAATTTGCTGATTTGTAATTCATTCCGTTTTATTGGAGTAACAGAACTGAGAGGTTTATTTCTTGTTGGTAAGGTTGGTTATTTGCCTTCTGTAATCGGGATTAATCATGCTAAATGATTCTTTAGTTGTCTTGCGTTTTCTGTCCTAGGTTACTGGTGGATTTCTAGAGGAATCAAAAGAAGCTCTTGCTATTGCTGAAACTGATGGTTAGCCAGACACGTTTTCCTTCGTTAGATTTTTCATCTTTCTCTGCCATTTGTCTCTCGCTTGGCGCCTTATACCCTATATTCTTGGCAATCCATTTTCCCTTGCAGCAAGACTTTTTTGCATGGTTGATGTGCACCCAACAAGATGCAAAGTGGCTGTTGATACTCTTCTGAATGCCATCCTTAAGTTATTGAATGTGTGAGAATAAGGATGAATGGATACATTTGTGATCGATTCAGGAATTTGATGAGAGTGGGGATCCCGAAAAGCATTTTCAGTCTCTTCTCTCATTGACTAAAGAGGGGGTTGAGAAAGGAAAAGGTAAACTAAAGTGCTGCATTTAGAAGAACATAGAAAAGATTACTTTAGATACGTGTATCTTCCTCAATTTTCTTAATGCGACAATTTAATTTTTGTAAGGTGGCAGCAATTGGTGAATGTGGACTGGACTATGACAGGCTTCATTGCTAAAAGAATCCAATGCCAGATGATTTGGGGAAGCGTAGGGGAATCCAATGCCATAAACATTGCTAAAAGAATTGGCTTTGATGAGAAGATAATTAACTGTGCCCAAGCATGGATAAACAAGTTGACCCCACAGAAGGTACAGATGCAGAAAGATTTGCTGCACCAGTGACTAATGGAAGAAAGAAGTAGATTAGAAATTCAAGCAAATAAAGCTGCATCTCTTCACTCGGATATTATGAGCATTTATTATGAGGTATGCATAAGTTGCATGATTGTAAATATTTAATCTTTGAGGAAAGAGATAATTGTTATGAGACAATATGCAATGAAAATGTTTTTCTCCTATTTTATTGCAGTCCCTGATTTCCATATCTAGCCTGCTTCCTTCATTTATGTTTATCGTCACATAAGTTGCACAGTAAGCTGAAGCACTTGCATACAGCCCTAGTGTAACGTGTTCGCTCGTATTGGTGGGCAAGGAATGGCTTTTCTCTCTTCTTGGCAACTTCTGTTTCCCATGATATCTATCATTTTTTATTTTAATTTCTTAACCTATACATGTATCCATTTATATAAGTGTGTTTTATTTATACACTACATGCTATTACATATAGGTGAGTACATCATATTATGTACAAGAGTATTTTTCCCCTTTTGTTTCACTTCAACTTTTAAAAGGGGTGGAAAGTGGTGAATACTCTTCTTTGTTACCTCACAGTTTGCACCCTCTTTTGCTTCATAACTTTCTGTTTACTCCATTTTTCCTACCTAAATTGAAGAAAATAAATGCGGCAGATCACTTTGAAGGGCGTGAGACAGCTCTTGAGACCAAGGAGAGCCAACAGATCCAACAGGAATTGAAGGCTGTGAAGAAGGAAATTTAAGATATAGTGCATGAATTTGAGAACCAACTTAAAAATGCTGATGCAGATAAGTACAATCTGTTGCTGAAGAAAGCAGAGTCTGCAATTGGATCCCTTGTTGAAGCTCATCAGCCTACTGATGGTCTTTCTATTGGGAATACGGACAGTAGGTTGCATGTACCACAGTCTGGTGAGCAAATGTATGTCAAGGGACTTGGGAAAAGGTTGGCTACTGTAATTGAAACACCTGGAGATGATGACATGGTCTTTCTCCAACATGGAAAAGTCTGAGTACATGTGAATAAACACAGTGTAGGAGCTCTTGCAAATACTGGTATTAGTGGTGGAACAGCGTCTAATCAGGTATGAGGAGTAATATCAAATTTTTTAATTTTTGGTGATTATTCCAAAGTTCTTAATATATTGTCCCTACGCATGATGCTACGAATTGTTCAGCACTTTTTAATAATGCTACTCTATTAAATGATTATCCTTTTTTTTTGGTCAGTCAACTTTTGGGAACACACATTATTCATCAACTTCTCAATTTGGACATATCATGGATAGTTGTTCTGAAATTGGATATTAATTGCGAGAGGAAACTAGTACTGCATGTGGACATTAGCTCTCGGCATCAGTTAAACAGAAGACAATGGGCATTTTTTCTGCACAATTGCCTAAATGTTTTTCGTATATTTCATAGCACAATGCTCTCTATTTGGGAGGCAATGTGATATATAGGTATCAACAGACAACCTGCTACTGCATTGTGGAAAGGCTTCTACATTGCATAGATCAGCTAATGCTTTTAACCATTGACTGGAACATATATTGCCCTGTAATGTTTGTTTACCTCCAAAGCCAACAGTTAAACATCCTTGCGTGCTTCACCTAATTATGATTAGCTTGCTTTATGTCAATTAATCGTTCTATATTGGAAAGTTAAGACACTAAATGTGTTTCTTATGGAACCCGAGGGACTGAATTGGTGCAAAATCCAACTAGTAGGTACTAAAAGTTATTAGACATTTAAAGAATTGTCTTTTGGTTTGAGGATTTTCATTCTGAATATAACTTTCATTTATATCATCTTCCATCAGGTGTAATTGATTGATCTGCATTGTACTTATTAGTTGAATGTTGTGATTCTCTATACTACATCAATTTTGAGATTAAAATGACCAACTACTTGTTGGAGCATACACTGCTAAATCTGATGGCAGCGGGTGTACCTGTTAACATTGTAGGGAGTTATGAGAACTCTCAGGAGCCTTAGAAGCTTCTCCAGAACGAGCAATAGTGACGAGGTTTCCTATGGACCTGTGTTTCAAACATCCAACAATACAGTTTCTTATTAGCTTGCTCAGCAACACTGGGCATGTCCGTCTTTGAAATTTACACCGCGCGTAGGCGCGGTGAGCACCTCCTAATTTTCTACTAAGTTGTAACATATTTTGGTAAGACGTAGGAGCGGCCAGAGGACTTGCTTTCTTGCATGCAACTGAAAAGCAAGTCATCTACCGGGATTTTAAGGCCTCTAATTATCTTGCTGGATTCGGTAATTATCCACCTTAATTAATTAGCTACTAATTTTTAACATCTTCTTATTCTTCTTCAGCAACTAGGAATAATTAATTGCAGGCAGCTAGCTAGTTGGCTGGTGTGGCTTAATTTACAGTCAAGAAATAAAAAAAGAAAAAGAAAACCATTTTCTTTTTTTTTTTGTTAACTTCTTTATTGCAGCATATAATACGTAATTAGGTTTTGGGTTTTGGACTGGCATAAGTGTATACAGGACTTCAACGCAAAGCTGTCTGATTTTGGACCGGCCAAATTAGGCCCTGTGAACGACTATTCCCATGTCACCACCCGGGTGTTGGGTACTTACGGTTATGTAGCTCTTGAGTACATGGCCACTCAACCACCAGCCTTTGGACTGATGGTCACCATCAAGCCTTTAAGGCTTGGTGAGGTGGAAAACAAGGTTTGACATTAAAAAATGTGGATTTGCTTCAAAAAATTCAGGTGGGTGTGTAGTACACCCGTTTGGTTCGGTGGTGGTTCAGTCCCCTCCGAATTATCTTTGGACCTCCTTAGGTCCACCCCCTCCCCTTAGTGTAGGATAGATTAGAATTAAGATATATTACAATTGTTGTCTCCGGAAAAAAAAAAAAAAAAGAGTACATGGCCACTGGTAAGTAGTAGTAGAGACTACAGAGATTATAAATCCTTTTTTTTTCCTTTTTTTTAGGGATGGAGTTTGGGGTAGGCTGAAAACGAGCGGTTCGAGTCAAAACTCGACTATATATATATATATATATATATATATTTATTTATTTATTATTTTAATAGTAAAATTACATATATATATTTCTAATATTTTATTATTTATTAAGAAAAAATAATTATTTGTTGTTTTTGTTACATTAATTTTTAGAAACTTGAGCTAACGAGCTGCTCACGAATCAGAAATTCGATTCGAGCTATGTTACAAGCTGACAATTCGAGCTGCTCGTGAATCAGAAATTAAACTACAACTCGTGAACCTTGTCGACTCAAGTTCGAGTCTGGCTTTCCATGATCGAGTCAAGCTCGAGCTCAATATGATTTTGGCCGGTTCTTAATTATATTGGTTGGTAAATTGAGTAGTTTAGAGTAAACATTTTTACTGGTAGTTAATTGATATTGTATGCTCTCCTTTTCCTATACACTTTTTTTTTTGATAAAAAAATAGAATAATTTTATTAATCATGAGATCGAATCTGCAACAAGTGCAGAACAAATAAAAGATGGAGGAGAGTTTCTCCGTATACAAGAATCTGAAAGATTAACAGCATACTTAGCAAGGTTATGAGCAGGAACATTAAACGACCTAAAAATCCATGAAACTTCCCGGCACATAAAATCTTGACATACCTTTTCCTATACACTGATGAGTGTTTAAGTTTCAAATCTTAGATGATTTATACTTATATGCCGGATGGTAGATTAATTAGTTTCGATTGAAGATTTTATTGAAATCCTTGAGTCTTGTGCTGTTGGATCTTGTGACATGAAATTGTACTCTTACAACTAAAAACTATCTTTAGTTTTTCCAACATGCTATTGATTATGGTAATTTATAGTAAGTAGTAATTTGTAGAAATAGATCATGTAAGTGTCACTAGATACCTCTCAGTTGGTTTACTAATTCATAAGGACTCGATGAACAGTAGCTTTGCAATATAATACATCGAATACAGTTGTCAAATTTCATTCAAGACATGAAAGTCATTATAACATGCAACTGCTTAAACCGTATCACCTTACAAAATAAACATCATGAAAATTCCTAAAAAAATTTAAAAATAAAATAGTGGCAAACAAAATGTAATACTTACCAAATTATGTACTAAAACAAGTCATTGATTCGTTCGACGTTGATACCTACGACCCAAATTACGACTCTGTCGAATAAAACTTTTTTCAATGAGTATCAATCGAAGAACCCATCATCCATCGATAGCGCTTTTAACTGACTAACAAACACATCTTGCTCCGTCACACTAAATCTGAAAATTAATTGCACCTAAATAACAAATTTACATACTACTTTTCTTACAAATAAATTTCAACTACTACAATGAAATGATTGTAATACACGATACAATCCACTTTTATAGAACAAAAATCAAGCTTTCGTCCAAGCCAATATACACATTCTTCGTAGCTATCACAAATGTTCTGAAGACTATAATCGGTGCCGGCCACACCAAAGAAACTTAGCACTCATGCACACAACGTAATGAAATAGTTATGCCATCTGGTCAAACATTTGCTTCATATTTTAGTCCGCCTTCCGTGCAATACCATATTCACTCCATCTAACAAATACAAGGTTTGATCATAATTCTCACATACACCAGGCATGGCCCCCCAAAATCCACAAATTCTTCCAGCTAAGACAACAAAACCAAACTATTACTATATCTGGGCAGGGCCACGCTTAGCACTAGTCAAAGGATAATTCAAAAAAGAAAGGAATCGGATGGAAAATGGAACTGGAAGAAAGAAGGGGGCAACCAGGGAAGATCAGAGTGCGGGGATAGATTGCAGAGAGAGTAGGTGGAGATTATTTAGGTGGGGATGGTGATTTACCAAATAAAGTGGTAGTCAGTTACCCTCTATATGCAATGGATGGCCTAGATGTGTCCGACTGTAACGTTACAATTTTCCTTTCCAGACCCTTGTATATGTAATTAAATTATATATATTTTAATAAATTTATTAAATATTCTAATATTCTATGGTCATTGGATCGAATACGGTAAGATTTCATGATTGCTTTCTTTTTTTCAAACTAATTCTAGTTGTCATTGTAATTAATACAAAGTTTTTCAGAAAAAGGAGAAAAAATAAAGGCAAATAAATAAAAGATTGGACATAGATACAATTAGAATTTTAAAAATAAATAGAAGCAGTCGATAATAGTTATTTTTTTGAGTTCATAATATTACATTCAATTTCTTAAATATTAATTTTATTATTTGAAAATAAAAATTGGATGGTGTTTATATATATAATTTTTTTAAATCTATATATTTTTAATATATTTTTATTTTAGTGTATTTAGAAAAATACAACGAATATCCATTGGATATCCGGATCTAGAATGGTCTGGCTTTGGACATTTGGATCTGGGTATGGGTCTAAGTAAATTTAATGGGTGAATTTGGATCAGAGGAATTCAACCTAAACTCTATTCATTGACATGCCTAATTAAGAGATTTCAAACCATGTTAACCACACACTTTTCTTACCATTTATTACTATTAATGCTTGAGAACATGCTTAGGTACACATTGTAACTTTCAAAGTTGTAAATTCCTTCAAGTGGTAGCTCTAGGGAAAAACTTTTTTTTTTTTTTTTTGGGTTGTGCATGGTTTGAAGAATGAAAATTTCCCTCCGACAGCTCGGATAGCCCTTAGTTTCTAGTTTCTACTCTATTTATGAAAAAGCACTTTGGTCAAAAATTCCTTCTTCAATTAATGCTGAAGTATAGGTGCTACTTGGTACCTCAACAGAAATAGATGATACGGAATTGAG
Source organism: Coffea arabica (assembly GCF_036785885.1). Lineage (NCBI taxonomy): Eukaryota > Viridiplantae > Streptophyta > Magnoliopsida > Gentianales > Rubiaceae > Coffea > Coffea arabica. Next base: position 762,919 of record NC_092311.1, read on the forward strand.
ACTTAGAGCCCATTTCGACTACCAGTTTAAGATTTAGATTTGAAACCTTTTCTCCCTGTTTTTGTTGGCAATCTTATCCATGAGAAGAAATGGTGAAGCATGCAATTTCAAGACAATTGATGTTGATAATAATATATTTTGCAAACACTTCTTGCAATCAAGCAAAGGTGATGAACTGATTTCTTGTTTAAAATAGGGTCACTAACATCTCAGTCCATTATTATTAATTCAAGAAAAAGGAAGATGATGAATGGATTTGCAGGACATCAACCTTTAAGCAGTGTAGCTTTCAAGGAAAAAATTGCCTGGTGATTAAGTGGCAAAGAAATTTAAGATGTCCGGTAGTCAATGAAACCATAGCATGATAGCATTTGCTGAGGGAAGGATCAGGTAGAGCAGAATTTTGACCATTGTAGAATGCAGATCACAAAGATGCTCAAACATTGATAGTGAGGTGTCTCTGTCATATTTAATTTTGGTGGATATATCATCCTTGGCAGATTTAAAGGGATTGATCAAATCCAATATGTGTGGTGTAAGGTGATGAGGGTGTGGATTGTGGAGCAACAACAATTAATCTGTCCTAGAACACAAACAAATTGGAAGGTGGCTCCTACAATTCATTTATCAGATGCTACAACCTGTGATCAATCGACCTGTGGAGTCGTCTATTATTCCTTAAAAGGATGCTTAACTAGAGATCCTTTAGCTAGTTGAATAGATCATGGAATGAATTATGATCAGCCATTTAGTAGCAATGCATGGCAACCAATGCGTGCTGTTCCTGTGACCAAGACTGTTTCTTCAGCACATAAAACTGAAAGGAAAAATGATGCACAGAACTATAAGAAATGACCAAAGACACTGTGTCTTTAGGGCTATGCTCAAACTCACTTGTATGAATATCTCAGCATGAAACACTTCTCTAAATGCTAAAGCTGAACATGGAAAGCCTAATAGCTTTGACATCCATTCAGCGGCCTCATTTAGGGCAAATCAACGTGTAAAATGCCGGTATGGTAATTCAGGAGAAGGAATCCATCTAAAACATTGAGAGATACCGTATATTTCCTTGTGAGTTAAGCGTGTATTCAACCAAAAGCAGTCATCGCGTGTGATAAAATACACTACATATTCTAGTGTTGACATATAACTGATACGCATAGTTCACGGAATTAAATTACAAATTTGGACTCTATCATGGAAATTCCAAGGCTACAAAGCATTGGTAAAGTTACCTTCTGGGGTTCATTAGCAAAATTTCGAACTCACATAGAAGGATAAACTCTAGCTAAAAAACATGGAGGTTAGAACCACATACAGTTAGGATTGCCTTCCTATTAAGCTCGAGGTAGCTTTCTCTAGAATTCTTCTCCCTCTACTGCAGTTTCACCATGATCCATGTTGTCATGCTTAAACACAAAACCTGATGGGGGTCCGTCAACTGAAAGCGTGCCTTCCAGTACCTTAACTACTTCGCCTATGGAAGGTCTCAAATATGGCTGAATTTGCATACACCACATTGCAATTTTCACCACTCTTTCCACTGCTTTGAGATCATCAATGTCACCAAAATTTTGTTCTTGAGACAACTCATCAAGCACTTGCTGCAAATTCTTCCCATTCACAACCCTTTTGCAGGTAACAATCTGCAACAATAGTTGTCCAAGCATGTATATGTCCTTCTCTGATGGCGTTTCCGAAGAAGATGCTGCTTCCTTGAAGAGTAAAGTCCTTAATCCAAAATCTGTCAACTTAGGGACAAGATTTTCATCAAGACAGACGTTCTCTAGCTTCAGGTTCCCATGAGTGATGCATTGTTGACACTCCGTGTGGAGGTAAGCAATAGCACGTGCAATTCCAACAGCAATATTCAGTCTTTGTTCCCAAATCCTTCTGTTTTCATCCTCCTCAGAGCTGAACAACCATTGATCCAGTGATCCATTGGTAACATATTCGTACAGAAGCAGTTTATGTTTTGGTTCAAAGCAGAAACCTTTTATGGCTACTAAGTTTCGATGGTGTGTCCCACCCAAGGTAGAAACTGCAACTCGAAATTCCTTCTCAGGAACAGCAACATCATTCAACATTTTAGCAACTATGACTGTTTTGTTCAGAAGGGTACCTTTGAAATGAGAAGGACCAAGTGGAGTTGCAAAGTTGTCAGTCAGTTCCCTTATCTCTTCAAAATTAAGTCTGACGAGAGCACTGTAATGTGGGTTCATTTGAGCATCCTTTCCAAACGGAATACGTGTTTGAGCTTTAAGTTGTCCTCTCCGGCGCAAAAGCCAAAACGCAAACATCTCCGTGCCAACAACAATTGAGACTGTTATAAAAACGATCAGTGCTATTGCCCCAATGAACACCCTGATGTTTCCTCTACCAGCTTTGTTTCTGCCAATTGGCGAATAAACTAATCCTTCATCATCATGGGGGTTCACACCTTGAGCCGCAACTGCTTGTGGAACAGAACAAACCTTCAAAAATGAAGTTGAAGGAGCAGAAGGAGAGCTATAACCACTAATAAAGCTTGTTCTTTTGACAGTGCAGCGTCCTGAACCATCATTCATCGATGTAGCTGCAATGCAGGTGGAATCATTTGAGCAGTAGCTCTTGCAATCATTCTGGCTCAAAAACAGGTTAACATCATTTGTTGGATAAAGGCCATAAAGAACTGTTTGTTTTATAACAACCATGCTGGGATGCATTCTACAGTTCCCCAAATCCACCATTTTTTGGCACCCTGAACCACTTGAATCAACTACAGCAGAAGTGGTTCCACCTTCAGAGGATCCAGAATACAGGCAACCACAAACAGGGCCAGAAGAATTATATTTACAGACACTATACAAACCGCAAGAACCAAACACACTGCACTGATCCCCCACTGCTTGCCATCCTACTTTCCACTCGTTCACATTGTCCCAGGAGTAAATTCTCAAGTTGCCATCTTGGTCGATAGTAAGGTGTCTCAAAGTAACTGAAAGGTCTCCAAAATCCTTACTTGATACAGACCAGAAAACTTTGTCATTGTTATCAGACAGCCCCAAAACTCCATTAGCACCAAATCTTGCTTCCTTTACAATCACAGAGGAGCTTAACTGGCTCCTCCAGTAGGTCACATTATGCTCCCAAACTAGTGCTAGCTCACCAAATTTGCTAATTACCAAACTATAGTAACTTAATGTTGATTTTTTTGAAAGGGCTCTAAGATTTTGAGGATAACAGAGAGACTGACCAGGAAGTAAAGTATTTGTTGGACTACCAAAACTTTCCCACAACACCTTATCTTTACTATCCAAAAGAACCAAATTTCCATTGTTCAAAAGACTAGCTTTTGCAACACCCAAAGTGGAGGTATTACTACTCCATACAGGATTTCCATTAGGGTATTGAACTAAAACTAGTCTGCCATCCATGTCAAGCCTAATGCTGGAGTTTCTAGAAACTTTAATGCCCCCACCAACAGTCCAAACAGGCAAATTTACAGTTATATTTCCTAAGTTATACCTAATGCCAACTGCGTAGCTATCAAGATCATCATCGCCATCCTTTTCCAAGAATCCAAATGCAAAAACCCTATTTTCAGACACCCAGTTCTTGCTCTGGTCCATCCCATTAATCTCAAAACCAAGAGGGACGGAAACCATGGTAAAATCATCACAAAGCACATTTAAAGCAGAACACAAGTACAGCACTACTACTACAACTGAAACAGTACTAAACCATCCATAAAAACAGTTTAAATTGCTCTTACCTGAAAAATGTTTGATTGCCACAGCAGAAAGAAACATTTCAACTGCAAGAAAAAGCTGAAAATTCAGGGTACAGGAGCTTGTTTCAACAGAGCAAAGTAACACTAGAAATAAACGGATGAGGTATGTTTGAAACAACTTCTGAGGTGGATATGAAGGATAAAAAGTGTCTCAAGTGCGTTGGCCTTTTCTCCGTAAAAGAGAGAGCAACTGAAATGAATCTTTGTTGGAGCAAGAATTGTAACAAACAAAGAAACAAAGATTCAACTGTGACCAGTTAGCATCTTTTCAGGTAACAAGATTCTGATTGCCTTATTCTCAATATCCCACTACCTAAAAGTACAGCACTCGCCGCTTTTTGGAAGCACTATTCTAGTATCTTATGCTCAAAAGTAGAGAACTTTTGCTCTCACTTTTGTAACTCGAGGCGTCTGTCTTTTTTGGATTAGGCCGATTCAAACATTTTCTTGGATTACTAATTACTGACTGTTTTATTCTCTGCTTTTCTTTTCCCTTTTCCCTCCCTCTCATTTTGGTAATGTTTATGCCTTTCCTTATTCTTGGGGTCAAGATGTGCAATGATGGAATGTTGCATGTCAACAGGAGTAAATGTTTGGACCCACGGTTTTAACTCGTCAAAACTTTCATAAATAGAATCAGCAAATGCTCCAGCCAAGCACAACCTGGCCCCAAAAAAAGAATGTAGGAAATTCAAGAACAGAAGGGAAATTGATAGTAATACATAGTTTCAGAGCTGGAAAATTGATTGGTAGCACTCCTACATTTCGGTATATCTCTTTAGAATTTAAGGCTGATGTCAAAATTAAGGAGCAAAAGAGAAATACACTACTGCATGAACTGAGCTTATGCCCTTGGGTTTGACAAGCAAAAACAACCACTAGCAATCAAGGCACCGTTTCGAACCGGGGAACGCGAGGGAAAAGGAAAGAGAGGAATTCGAGAGATTTGATTTTTGTTGTTTGGGTTAACTTTCTGAAGGGAAAAGAATGAATACAGAAGAAAAAGATCTAGTTGTTTTGTTGAATTATTGTTTCCGCTTAAAAATGGGCAAAAATGAAGGGGAATGAAACCAAATTAACTAAAAATATTTAAATTTTTTAAAATACTATTTTTTTCTTACCTTTTTTTGTAAGCTAATACTTTTTTTCTTTTTTTTGGACACAATAGAATTTATTGCAGACATATTCCTACTCTATACCAGAGAGAGGGAGGGATCTAAAGAGATCCAAGAGGAACTTAGAGGGGATTAAATCACTATCAACCCAAACAGGTGCGTGGCGAACTTTTCAGAGAAGTTTGGATTTTTTAGAATGCAAATCAACACTCAAGTAGAGCTCTAATGCTCTTTTAGTGGCCAACTATTCTAGGAATAGTTGGTTTCTGTAAACTAATATTTGATTAGGAACAAGTATTGGTTTCTCTTGATCTTTTTCAGAGTTTAGGAACAAGTGCAGAGGAATTTGTTCATTTCTTGAGGTAATACGAATGTTTGTGTATAGCAAGTGCAATATCAGACAAAATGTGGGAAGAGGATGTATTAATTTCACATTTCAAATTTCAAAATTTTGGAATAGCTAAAATGATAAGATATTGAGTGATGTTATTGTCTACGTCTATATGGAGGACACAGCTTGTTTAAAGCAGCAACATGATTGATAATAATTCACCAGTTGACATAACAACCGTGAGGTAGGTTATTGCACAAAAGCAATACAAAACCCGTCTATTAAGCATAACACTTGATAGCAAGCTTTCCAAGTTTCACAATAATGCAACACTTAATAATGCTGCAACACCTTATGTTGAAGAAGTAATCCCAGTCTACTATGTTGAAGAAGTAAGGATAGCGGGGTACAAATAATTGTCAATGCAATCATGTATACATGGTGCAATACTTTTCAAGTAGGTTGTAATTCGTCACAAAATTAGTTGTACAGTTTTATAATAGTCATGTTATAATCAACTATCGTTTATATAGGATTGTACACGTCAATTACGTCAAAATTACATGAACTGAGTCATACATCTTCAAAATCTACACTGACGACTAAATTCGGACTGTAGATTGTTTGGGACGATTGCCCTTGTCTCTTTCTGACAACCGTGGCTATCCCTTGTCAATGTTTTTAAATTCGGATGGGAGAGTGAACAGGAAAACCTTCCGATTCACGACTCGATTGGTTCAACTGATTCGACCACGGTTCATAGATTTAATAATTTTTTAATTCATTTTAGTATTAAGAATTATGAATAAAACTAAAATATTTATTTTAGAAAATAAAAAGTTGTTGAACCTTCCAATTTTTACCGGTTCAATTAATTTTTCCATTTTTTAATTGAATCGGACCGAAAGCATGGCTGGTTCACGGTTCAACCGATCGGTCCGGTCCAATTTTAAAAAACATTGCCCTTGTTGCAAATAACTGGCTACCCAAGTCCCTAAGCAAAAGAAAAAATAAATAATACAAAAAAGAAAAAGTTACCGGATTAGTAGTTAGGCTGAGCAAACCAGGAAAGGAAAGCTTGTATACCTTGGAAGGTGGAAACAAGGAAGTTGTTGAAAAATGAAACCCCAAAAAGAAAAAAAAAAAATGCTGAAAGAAAGAAACAGGCAGAATGAAATGGCAGGGGGCGAGGGGGGGGGGGGGGGGGGGGGGGGGGGGGGGGGGTGGAACAGTAGGCTTCACTTTTGAGATTTGTGCAGAAAATGTTAGATCTTCTGGGGACTCGTTTGCATGCAAACAGACAAAGGTCCACGCTTGCGTGTCGAGAGTCGAGACCACTCCGCTCCGTTCCCACCATCCAAAGCTGAGGTCCCAATATTATAACACAACCACGGCTTTCCTTAGCTGTATTCTGTAGCATTTTGTACGAGAGGAGCCACCAGACCAATTACTACTCTCATCTTTCACATTCCAAAATCCACATTTTTAATGTCTGTGTGCCCTGTTCTGTTCCCTTTCGAACTCCCTGTTGTTTCTTCTCTCTCTCCCTCTTTCTGCTCTCTCCGTCCTATTTTAATAGTTTTATTTTTCTTTTTCATCTATCCCAAATTATGATCCACTTTTCAATTGAACAATGTAGTTGTCTTTTAATTTCTCTAAAATATCCTTATTTAATGTAAGTTGTTATTACTATAAATTACCTTATTTAATATAGATTGTTAATATTAAATATAACTTATCCCATTTAATGCATTTAGATTTTTCAAAACATATTGATATATGAAAAGCCAAATTTATTTAATGTAAGGGTATTTTAGAAAAATAACAATCTAAATTTATTTTTCCAAAAAAGTTAACTACTTTTTCTAAAACTGTGTGAAAAAAATTAGGACTATCAAAATGGGACAGAGGGAATATTTTTTTTTTTTTGAGGAAAACAAGAATTTCATGTTGATGTTAACTCGAGAGCTCAAATTTTTATGCTATACGAGTAATTTTTTATAAGAAATTATCAAAAATTACCCTTCTTAAATCAATTTATTTTCTTCACTTGTAAGCAGGATTATGCATTTCATAGGTCAAGATAACTTTTCCTTGTAAGCCTTGACAAAAATCATCAGAGTGACAGAATGCATTTTCTCTCCTTCTCCTTCGTAAGAGTACTTGTGAATTTGCATAATCATTGGACTTTAATGCATTCAATCTGACATAGACATATAGTAATACTGATATTTACCATTCAAAGAAAGTAATAGGTGTATCAATGAACGTATAAATTCAATAATCCAATCCAAATAATAGGGTTTGCATTTGCATTTTAAGTAATTTGCTACTAATTAGAAATCTCTCAACACTTTTTGTCTAGTTTACTTGATTATATAACAAGTTCTACCAGCCTTAAAAAGGACATTCCATTCTTAAAAAGAACACGTTACAAAGAAGATGTTCATATCTTCACATTTCTTTTTGGTTTTTGTGTCACCCTGGAATCTATCTTCAATCTATTAGGTGCCTTATTTAAAAAAAAAAAAAAAAAACTATTAGGTGCCTTTGATGGATTCCCTTGAGATACCTATGGTTTTCTTTCTGGTAAAACAAAACAAAAAAAAAGTTTTCTTTGTGGTTTTTGAGAAAACACAAAAGCCCATTTAGTAGTTAGCCACTTTAAGCTTTTTGTTGCTTGGACTTTTGACTGGCCTCCTAAATGGTCCATTAAGACATTAAAGGAGATGAAAATTGCAAATAATCCATTGTGTAAAGTTTCTTTTTTTAAATATTTTATTTTTTTTCCTTCAGTCTAAGAACTCCTATTTACAATCCTTCCTATCTTACCCTCCGAGCCAACCCTTCCCCTATAAAGTTCTTTTATTTGAGGAGAATATTTTCCTGTTCGAGTTACCGTGATAAACCACCATCTTAAGGACGTAATGCTAATCATCATCACTAAGCAACTAGAGTGGAAATTGCAATATTTCTGCCCAAACAAAATGCTAATAGAACAAGAAGGCGGGGTTATTTTCTCATCTATTGATACTTTAGTGGTATAGTTTTGTTAAATGGTTAGTGCTACTTAGTATTTTGAAAACGTCCACAAGGTATAATCTGCTTATCCGCTGAAAGAGGCAAGACTAAGATAACACAAGATTTGTAAATTTATACATGTAATTTCATGCAACGTAGCCAAAAAAAAAAAATTTGAAAATTGAAAATGTTCGGCCCAAAACGTTTTTATTTGGCTAGGCTTTGGTGCATCCTTACCCAAGCAATCAATAGGATATTCCCTTCCAGCCCAATTAACAATAACGTTACTTTTTCAATCCACAGTCCTCTCAACTTAGGATGGAATTGGGCCAATTGGTTACTAAGTCAGCCCCTACCCAATATCCATACCTTTTAGTATTCTTTAGATGCATAACTGAATTGATAAAAATTTTCTTATATTAACCATATATATAAATATATATATATATTAAGTGCGTAAAATTTAGAGTTTAAATTCAATCATTCATTTAATGAGGCAAAATTTAATCATTCATTTAAATATGATAATGTATACATTATCAGTGTAGGTAAAATTAATCCTAAATGTAACTACTATCAAACTTTCAATATTCCAAGAAATGAATGATTGATGAACAAGATTACAACGACAATGAAAGAACAATGTGCACAATATCAAAAGTGGATTCTTCAAAGAGCAAAGTGAATTGAACCAAAATTTCCCAAAAAGACAAGAAAGAAGAAGCAGAATAGATGAGTTATGTAACAGGTGCAATGGATCTAGCATGCCAGCTACTGTTAAGTAGGCCACAGATATTATGCTCACAAGTTCATATACAGAAATGTGAATTTAATTGGAAAGTATGTTCAGCATCACCATTATTGATGTGGTGGTTGTGTAGTCATGAACCATGAACCACAAAAGCCATCTCAATTTTATAGAAAGCCCTCTTAATTTTACTGGTCCTACCAAGCCTAACCATGATTCAAAGGAAGCAAAGAAAATCCAAAATGTTTTTGTTTTTCACCCTCAAAAACTAGACAAAAAAGAAAGTTTTCCTCTTCTGAAATTAGCAACATTAATTTTAAAAAGTGATAACTGTATAATTTGCTAGTTCTTGAACATTGCCCTTGGGGAAAAAGGGACAATGTGTAGAATTGCACAAGAAAAAGTATAAGCAGAATATTTAGTTGTGAAGTAGTTCAAAAATAAACCACAGCCCTTAGCGGACGGCGGCTTGAGATTGTATCCAGAAGATTTGATTCAGATTAATGTTAACGTGTTAAAAGTATAATTTATACTACAAAGTACCATTGAAAAATGTAAGCCCATGATTCATCTCATTATTTTGGAACTGAAGCAACAGAAAGATTTAAAAAAAAAAAAAATGTTGCAGAACTGAGCTGCTGCAGCTTTTGTCTGGAATAAGAATAACCCTTTACTAGAATCTCCATGATAGGAGAGAATTCATGAACTGAACACAAGAATCAGTTAAGCTCATGTAAGTTGACGATCTCCTGCAGATAATGTCCTGATCTTCAACGTTAGTGTACAACTTCTGAAAAGTTGCGTTGCTCTGGATCTCCATGACAATATTCGAATCTACAACTTCAACCTGTTCTATTTGTACTAGAAATGTTGGAACATTATTTTGCGTCCCAAATCCAAAAGTCTACTCTTCATGCAAATACATCTCTTGAACCTAGAATTTAGTTGAACAAAACAACCCATGAGAGTGTAGATTAGATTCCAATGCTACTCTTGTCTGTACTTTTGGCAACTCTATGTTTGGAATTTGAGATCCACAATATAAAATTTCCCCACTTGGCATTCAGAACTTTACATCACTAAGCTCTTATTTGAACAATTAATGATCTCTCACTTTACATGTAGCATGGCTGTCATGTACCTCCAGTGTTTTTTCATGTTCAATAATATAAAATTCGCTACAATAGATTTTGTTTGTAGTTTCAAGTTCTCAACGTCCACAGCCATTTGTAAAGCTTAGGATGTTTTGTAGTTACAAGAAAGTATGTTCAAATTAGGGTTGCAAATGAATTATGCCGGTTCATGAGCGCTCGTCAATTAGTTCAGTCAAAGTTCGACTCAGTTAAACTTGAATCACTTAATGGGACTGTCCAATCAAGCCAAATAACTCTATATATTTTTTGATGTCTTAATGAACCAGTTTGATCCTATATATATTTTTTTATAATTTTTTATTATTAGTGAAATAACAAGTAGGTCTCTCGTATCTTTATTATCTATTCGAGTGATTTATCTATTTTGAGTGATTTGTCATGTCTTTAGTTTTTATTTACCAGTAATGGTTCCCTACTGACCCCCTTATTGTAGCCTTAGTTCAGCATTTTTTTTTAACTAAAGAGGATCAATAGTGGTTTCTACTAACCCCTTTGATGACTCGAACCCGTGACCTATTCCCTTGATTGCTCGAATTCGTGTCTGTCTGTTTTGGATGAAGCGTTTTGTCAACAAAGCAATGCCTGGTTGTCCAACCTTAGTTCAGTTGATTTATCATGTACTGGTAAATTAATTTAACTTATTTTCCCCTTTTCTTAAACTTTAGATATTAATATCTAACAATTATCCCTAAGCCAAAGTTGATAAATGTTGATTAACAAACAATACAAGTTCTTCCCCTCCTACGAAAGAAAAACCCACCAATTAGACATTTTTATTGTTGAGTAGACCTTGTTGATTAACTCCTTATGTTGTTTTAAATTAAATGATTGAGAATTATCCATGACCATGCCACCATTTTTTTCTATTTTTTTTTCTATCAGAAGAGAGATGGAATTTAAGAATCTAGGAAGAGGAGTCTCAATTTTAGCCACTGGATTAATCAAAGCCTCCTTAATCGGCCGTGACCATGCCATCCTTCTTGTAAAAATTCAGACAGAATTTCACAAAGGGGGTTATCTTCCAATTTATGCTAAATTTAATTCACATTTGAATTCTTTACCTTCCACAATCCGTAGAGTTTCAAGTCATTGGAGATGGTCGTGCATTTAGGTTAAATAAAGAATTGAGAGGCCTGCAATTGTAAAAGCTAGCTAGCATGCATTCTAACTTTGTATACCACAAGTAATTATGACCCTCTAACTTGCCCTAATTTTGGGTTAACGACCTGACCTGGTCTATTAAGTCCTCAACTACTCCGAGTTTTGTGATAAGATGTAGAAGTTGGTAAAAGAGTTGTTTACAGGCTTAGTTGTCACTAATATCAGAAACGTATTGTTTCTTCTACGATGCAACTCATATTTAAGTTGATTAATCCTGCTTATTCATTCTATAATAAAGCATTACTAGAATTCTGACTCGTGCTATGCATAGATTGATATTTCAAATCAAAATAGTAAAATTATTTTCGTTAAAAAAATGTTATTTGGAAAAGAAAAGCAAATAGTTCAAGATGGTGTCAATTTTAGTGTCAATTACGACTATCAAAATGTGTTAGTTTGAAAATAAAAGCAAAGAAAAAAAAATCCCTACTCATGGACTTGAAAGAAACTACTATGAAATTGCCTGAAAGTTTGTGTCTAATTGTCATATATTTTTCACAATTGCTTTTAGAAAAATTCTTTTCTTTCATTGTATCATACCCTGAGAATTTTTTTTTTTATATTTTAAAACTATCTATGGTTGCATGAATAACAGAAAAAAAAAATCTAATTCCAGTTGCATTATTAGGCAACATTTGATTTCATTATTACGACTAATTTCAACCATGGAACCTGTTATTAACATATGGAAACTCTTGAAAGCAAAGACTCATCAATGCCGGTGGAGAATGCTTATGCTCCAAATTTCCTACGCGGTTTGGAAAAGGAAATTTTTAATAAGGCCTTACTCGGTTTCTGAAACTTGATTTCTTATGCAAAGACTACTAGTCAAATATAAAGATTTTGGCAAGAAAATTAAATTATACACAACGGCATTTACTTGTCAATTGAATCAATCCGAGGCATGTACTTATCCTAATTATTAAACTATAAACATGCAGTTAGTTGTTGTAAACTCAGCAGATCCGTCGGAAAATTACGTCGTTTTCCGTGATCACATTTTTCTATTACCTTTTTTCCTCACATACATCAAATCGCTACAGTAATTTTTTCATGAAAAATTATGGAAAATGCAATCCAAACACAACCTTAAACTTCTGTAATTAGAGGAGAATTTGTCAAATATTTTAAGTCGGTGAAAATGTGTACAATTGCATTTTGAATTGTATACATGTATTTTTCGAACTCTTTCTTCCGTTATTTGGAGGAAAATATGGGAGCGTAATGGTTTTAATCGAGTCTAACGCTTTAACCTTTGCTCAAAAAATGAGACACTTTATCATTCTGACTTATTTGTTTATTTTCATAAGCAAAAAAAGAGTCATTTTATCATTCTAGTTTACCTATTTATTTTCATAAGTTTGAATTGCATTCAAGTTTGACTTGTTTATTTATTGAATTGAACTCGGATAATCTTCTATTAAGGCAAGCATAAATAGTTTACCTTTATCATATGCAAGTTCTATGTTCTATATTAATCTAGTCGAGTGAGTATGTACTTAGCTTGATTAATTGGCAAACCAAGAACGAATTCAGCCTTGTTTGGATTGCATTTTTCTGGATTTTTTTTTTATAGAAAAATTACTGTAGTGATTTGATATATGTAAGATAAAAAGGTAATTGAAAAATGTGTTCACTGAAATGTAACAATTTTTCTTTGGAAAATTGCTGTCCAAACTATATTTTAGTATCGACCAGTTGTCTTTGACCCCCTAGGAAGAATCAGGTCTGTCGACATAATTCTCAATAATATTTTTTAAACATGAAGATCTGACTGTTGGTCCTGGACAAAAAAGAACTGATGAATCGACAAAGCAATACATGATGTCAAATGAATTAGCTTAGGCTTGGAGTAGCAGCAAAGGAAGTAGACTAACAGCATTTGGTAAATTTTTATGCATCTACCCAGATCAAAGTCACAGCACAGCAACACATCAAACCAACAAGCCCCTTTTGAATAGATCCAATCAAGCTTTCTTTTCTCAAGGAGTTGACTCTGATTATTGAATATGTCTGTTTCCAGCAACTGGACCAGGTCATAGTCAGTGAACGCGGAGAATTGTGGGATCCCACAATCTTCTGTCACTCACCTTCAACATCATATCCAAAAGGATTTCATCATTGTTAATGCAATACTTTGGGAAAGAAACAGTTTGTACTTTTCATGTTTTTGTTGAGCTAAAAGAAATAACTGAACATTTGCAAGCTTGAAAAGGAAGAAATCGAATTTCCTTTTTGCTTCTGATTACAAGGAAGTTTTACAAACTTCATCCTGTATGCTGTACACTACGAGAACAAAAATGTGTACATTGGCTGAGTAGGGAAAAAAAAACAAAAATTGTCAAAGAATCCCTACAAAAAGAATGACAAAGAATTCCTAGGTCATTTTGGTATTCACACAAAAGAATAGATTGATTGAACAACTAATCCTATAGCCCTTCTAGTGTGGTGGATAGATCAGCAACTGAAATGTACTTCTTTCTTACACAATGGAGATGACTGTGGCCTCCTATGATGACCTGTTCTGTGCAGGATACAAGCACTTCTGGGAGATAAGTTAGCTTGTTCTAGAGCATGGGATTGTAGCTCAGACGGGTAGTCCCTTAAACAGCCTATCCGTGGACCAGCTCCCGTACTCCATTTGCAAGACAACTTATTCCCTAATTGGAATGGTTTCAATCCTGAATGAGGACTGATCCTCAGAATAGAGTCTTCGGATACAGAATGTTCTTTAGTTGCATCAAGCTCTTTAGTAGACAAGTTAGGCCTTGGCTTTTCTGATTCAGATGATTCTTCTGCTGTTTCATAACCATCCGTGGGGGATTCTGGTGGCAAGCTGTTGGGATCTAATTGAACTAGTTCGCTTTCAGACTTGAACCTCTCTACTAAAGCGTCTTTGCTTGGTATCTGAAGATTTGTCAATTTACTAGCAAAGCAGTCGAGTGGCCTTGACTGAGTGAGTTCAGCAGGAGCTTTATTTAATCCTTTCTCGGAGTTAATTCTTCTTTCTAAATTCGAGTCTACGACATCACTCTCTTCTATCTTCAAGCCAATTTTGTCAGCCAGATCCTCTTCAGAGGAGTTATTCCTTAGGTGTCCACTGGTTGTCCTTCCAAATGATTCATCTTCATCTACAGAGTCAAGCTGGCATTGCATTGACATTAATCAGCATCAGAACTTTTTCTATGTTGTCTTAAGGAAAACGGATAAAAAATGAAAACAAGTGAAGGAGACAAGCCGCAATTGTACCTTGACATCAGTTAGATCCACATTGTTGTCCCTCAGAAATGAAATGAAGTCTTGAAAATTTTCTGGTGTTGGCCGATAATGGCCACTGTGAGGCCAGACAGCCTGTAAGAAATTGACAAAAAGAACGTTAATACCAATCCAATATGGGAATTCCATATATAACCACTTAAAGAGTCTAGAAAAGATAGTTTTCACAATCTGTAAGCTAAGTTATAATCTATACCTTTAAGATGCCGTTCTCAACAACTATCCTCCCAGCAGCTAATGCGGCACCCCCCGCCAGAAAACTAGAGTGCTGAAATGTTCCCTTCTTTTTCTTGCCCACATACATGGTCCTTGTGGTACCGAGAACGAAAATCCATTTAGCCTTAGGTTCATCAGAGGTGTCAAGTAACTCTCCTGTTTGCTTATAGAAGAGTTTTCCATCTTCCACTGCAACTTCATAAGCCTTTCTTTCCATCTGTAATACGGAAAACAAAACTACCAGTTAGAAAATCTGTGAAGGCATCAAACTTGCATATTTTGATGAAGTTATTTGAAAATGACGAGCAAATGAATGAAACATACCGGGCCAAGATACTTAATGCACTGCTGCTGAAGTTTTGTTCGAGGACATTTCTCAACAAGATTAACCTCTTTTCCTTCTCCGATATCTAGCCTGCGTTGAATCAATTTCAATAGTTAGTAGCATGCACTAAAAAACAAAAAATTGCTAAACAGTCAAGATGTTTGTTTTCAAGAAAATTACCAGTAGAAGAAAGGTTCTTTGCTTTGAGAATGAAACCATTTGACATAATAGAAATGTAGATTGTGTCCATAACGATGTCGAGGATCAATCTGCTCAACCAGAGACAAGAAGATTATCAGATGAGCGAACCTTCACAATGGAGAAAGTTTAAAAACTGTCAATCAACAACTGATTCTACTTACCGCCTCAAGCCAATGTTGCAATGCAAGTTTCTGTGCTTTTCCATTCTTTGACAGTCCTTTCCCTACTTTGGCAGCTCGTGTTCTTGCTCTTGACCAGCGTGAGATAGCACTCTCATGTTTATCAAGGTCAAAGAATGATATTGAACTATGCTTGAGTTCTGCAAAATCTAATAGCTTCCACCTACAAACATCAAGAAACAGCATCAGATAAGTTTGAACTCCATTACGAAACAAAACAAAACAAAAAGACAATTTCTTTGAGCAGACACTTTCAAAGCTAACAGAAGTACATACCAACTGTTCTCGATTAGAACAGCACAATCTGCCAACTTTCTTCTAGTCCGGAAGCTTTTGTATACTTTCTGCAACTTTACAGCAGCTTCATGCTTCGGGTTGCTGCAATCCAGGATTGGCAATTGTGGCACTTTAACAGTGGCCATACTTTGTTTTAAAGACTGATTGCCCATCTCTTCAGTCTCAGTGTCAATTACAGATTGGCAGTTTCCATAATCGAGTGATAGAAATGCTTTTGATTCAGAATCTTGGCTGCTGATGCCCATAGACCACTCTGGTGTCTTCTTTTCATCATCTCCAGAGAAGCCAATGGATTTCACAATTACTGAGTCAAGTCCATCCTGGAGATCACAGTATGCAGCCAATAGGCACGAAAATGATACACCCATGCAATTTTGGACGGATTTTTAACAGTTTAAAACACCTGGATTCCTGTAATGAAGGACGATTAGTACTATATTCAATTGCCTGTTGCGCAAAAAGGAATTCATTAAAAGCAACAATTGGATACTAATAAGAAAAGCAAATTAAGTCCTCCTAAGATGAGCTGTCAAAAAGTAAGACAAGAACAACATCAAATACTGCAAACAGCTAGAATGAAAAACAGTAACATTGTGAAACAGTTCCCAAGAACCAATTCAAACAAACATTAAACAAAATGGGGATCAAAAGGGGACTAAAAAAGACAAGAAAAGCCCACAAGGCACATTTTCGTATTAACAGCTTTTTCTGCACAACAGAATACGAATTGGTCAAGAAGTTGAGTCACAGTTTCGCAGAATACAATCTGCATTCGTGGACACACTTATTCATCCGTGGATATGCCTTTTGACAGCTTTTAAGGGTTGAATCCAAAATTCTAAAATATTACCAGAAGAAACTAAGAGATCTGCCATTCGTAAGATTGCAGAACAAAATGCTCCCTAACCCAATAACTGGAATAGCATTTCCCGTGCAAAGAAAAACATCTTATTAAAAGATAATGTCCAATGAAATTGTGCATTGATTACAGCACTCATCCAACAACATGCACTTTAAACATGCCAACATTTCATCAAAACAGAACTAACAGAGCACATGAGATAAAACCCATTTCTAAAACTCCGAATACAACAAAGACAAAATCTTTGCAAAGAATTAAAAGAACCCAGATACCATTTTCATCCAGGTATTTTCCAAAACACGCAGAAACAAAATATAAAAAGAAGGAAGGAAATCAGAAACAAAAAGATAACTACTATTTTTGATTGGGGAAACCACGTGTCACAGCCAGGAAAACTCCGCAAGAAAAGATTGGAAAAGGGATAAGAACAGAAAGAAGAAGATTTTACCTGAATACAAGAGGTTGGAAACGGACCAAAAATTTATGAAAAAAGAACTTTCGGTGGGCAATGAATAACTGAAGAGTCCGAATATAATGGGATGAAAAGATGGAAATTGATAATATTTGACAAGAACCCTTTTTGGGTATTGCTTTTTTGGTTTCAATGGATGGCCTTTCCTGGGAAGTATTTATACAGGAATGGGAGGGAGAGGGAGAAGCAGAGAACAGAGCAGACTAACCAACTCAAACTCGGGGGAGTGGGCTCAGGCCAGGGGGCGTGGAAAGAATATGAGAGAGAGAAAGGAGAGAGAGAGATAGATGGCACGTGGAATTGACTTTTGACGACATCGATTAACTTCTCCTATACTCACGAGTACTATGGTCTGAATTTTTTTTTTACTTTGGTCATTTTATTTTCTAGTCTTCTTTGTTTTTTAATTGCTCATTAGTTTTTAGCCAATTGCTATTTTCTAAGGAAAAATTTTAATATTTTTTGTGAACAAATTTTTTAATTACTATGTTATCTTACATGCATCAAATTGTTATGATACATTTTTTTCAAATGGGAAATGCACTTGCTGTGTGCAAATTAAGGAAAATTCTGGTAAAAAAAAAAACAAGGATGATTTTTTTTTTTTTTTGTTTTTGGTAAGCTACTATATTTGATAGGCTTGATATAAACAATATTCAGCTAGAAACTAGCAAAAATACCAAAAAAAGAAAAGGAAAAAATTTAGCACCAAAATTTCCTAAATCTTGCATTATAGTAATTGTTTATGAAATAGGTAATGTTTTTTTATAGTTTTTTGGTTTGGTTCCATCCATCCTATAACAATTGTGCTAATTAGCCATGCAACAGTTTCTCATTTCTGGTTCTGCAATTCCAGTGATGAATCACTGAATTGGAAAGGTGAAAAAAAAAAGAAAAGAAAAAGAGTTTTACACTCTCCATCTCATGTTTATGCCAGTTAAGTAATATTAAGAAATTAAAATATCTATAAATCAATGAATATTTTTTGGCTAATATCTAGCTTATAGAATGAGATACAAGAGAATTATGAAATGAGTTTTGGATAGTAGATTATTTTGGATAATTTTTTGAAAAAAAAAAATACTAGTATATCACTTTTTTATGTGATGTATGTGAGATACAAAAGTCGTTTAAAAAATATGTCGATAATGTAAGCAAATACATTTTGACAAATAATTCACTATCCAAACATACGTAATTCTTCAACTATAATTATTTATCACAAGGAAGCTTCTAAGAAATTGTGCTAAATAAGCAACCTTTTTTTATTATTTTAAGTAAGACCATTTCTATGTGGAAAGTAACCTCCAAAAAATTTTTGTGTTTGGATTGCATTTTCCGTGATTTTTCATGGAAAAATTACTGTAGTGATTTGATGTATGTGAGGGAAAAAGGTAATAGGGAAATGTGATCACGGAAAACGACGTAATTTTTTGACGGAAACCGGCAATCCAAACAGCATTCCAAATTAATCGGTTCAAACACTTCAAAATCAACAAACTGAAGTTCGGATTGACCCTCTACTTCCAACTAATTTCTTTCTCTGTTTTTTTTTTCAAAGTTTCTAATATCTAAGATATAATTTCTTATCCTTGTTATTAACCTAGTAAGTTCCCATCTTCAATTAAAATATCCTTCTTCAATAAAAGATAGACACATATTCATGTACATAGATACTTGACAGATTGCAATAATTGCATACGAGTAGGCTGACCTAAACGTTTACCTTCCCACTGAAATTTCTAGGGAGATATATAAAGTAGAGACCATTAAGTTTTATTGCTTCTACTCGTAACCCTTACCACTTGTAGTTTTTTTTTTTTTGGGACAATAGAATTCCACATATTGCACTAATGAATTTATCGATTTATATATGTTTTTTAGTTTTTTTATTTGGTGTAACATATTTTTTGACGTGGGTTTGGATACGTATTTTTTTTAATGTAAATACATCACAAAGAGTGTTATAATAATTATTTTAAAAAATATTTCAAATGATACTTAGTATATGACCTATTTATACACACTAATCAGATTTGAATACATTGGTATTTGGACGGGGATTATAACGAATTTCTTTTTTCAAACAGGGTAAAAAGAAATGATGTCATGTCTTAAATCCAAAACTATATGATTGAAGAAGAAGAAAAGACCATTCATGAACTTGGACCATTTAGATGCTTTTCAGTTGAGCTAAATGCCTTAAAAGTCTAAAGACTCATCAAAGCTTGACCAAATCCTCGTTCGACATCAAACTTTCACCTTCAAGGATTTGAAAAAGCGAAAGAAAGAAGTTGCGTCTAGGTTAAAAGTTAACTCGAGGACAACAAAACTCATCAAAAACTTTTAATTTGGAATGGGTTAAATCCACACCTTTTCGATCAAAATTCACACCCTTAATGGATTAATAATTTTTACCATATGCATTGATAAACTTAAATCATTAATATTAAATATTGTACTAGGTGTAGATTTAAATGAAGGGTTTTAATTAGATTCAGAGCCCCTTTGAATTGTTATTTTTTGGAATTTTTATAAAAAAATATATATTGTAACGATTTGGCATGCATAAGGACAAAGAAATAAAATTAAAAAATGTGTTCATAAAAAGTATTAAAAAAAAATTTTTAAAGAAAAATTTACAATTCAAACGAGGCCTTTGTCCCTCCCAAAAACTTTCACCACCAAGTCTTTTTTCTTTTTTCAAAGTAAACCGTCCGAATCATAGAATCAAGAAAACCTAGTACGTAAGCTCCCACATCACTCGACGTGACCATCACTAGACACTCTAATTGATTTAGTAACTTTCTGTTGCAATTTCCAAGTTTTAGCGTCCCAAGTAAAAGGCAGCATAGCTTGAGGGCCAAGCTTTACATTTAACCCCAGTCATATGCAATTCAGCTGAAGAAAATTCCTAGGAAATTAAGAGAAGGTTAGACTTTAGGACCACGACATATAAAATAGTTGTGTTGTGCTGTATTAATCAGTTTTGATGATGTATTTGCTTATGTTTTGTGGTGATGGATGATAGGTATTTAGTTGGTGATATGTTTGGACCAGGGGCAGGAACGTTTGCAAGAGCAACCGTTTCTGAAGGTTATGTGCATTTTGCATACGGCGTAACTTTGTTTACACATAATGTAACTTACTTTAAACAACGTGTAATTTTAGAATAAAATTTTGTGGATTCCACGCATGTTGTTAAGAACGAGGTACAAGATGAGATTTGAATTGTACAATTTTTTTTGACCAAATCTTGGCTGTGAACTGTCAGGAACGATTGCATCCTGCCCCTCTTCCGATATGTTTGCTGTGTTTTTAGCGCACGAAATGAAAGAGACAGCTCCAAACTAACATTGAAGTTTCCATGCATTCTAATGGATGACCTCACTTGGCCACACCCTATGATGATGATCCCATCAAATTAAGAAAGAATTGTATGATTTGCCATTCACTACACAAGTTGTGTTTTAGATAAGCCTAAAAATTAAGGGAGAGATATTATATGGTGAAGGAAACTAATACAAATGTACACTATGTAAATTGTAAGGTAGACAAAAAAAAGTACGAAATAATTCGTATTACAAACACTGCAAATCAATTAGTACGTTGACTGAATAAATTGTGTGTTGTTAAATTTCGAGCACGACCGTATTTGGAGTGCCATTTTTCTCTAAAAAAATTTTACATTTTTGGTGAATACATTTTATATTCATTTTTATATCTTACATATATCAAATCGTTACGGTATATCTTTCTATAAAAAACTCTAGAAAATTACAATTCAAACGGGCTCTTGAATGTAACTATTATGTGTAAGTCACACATTCATTCTCAAGTTTCAATTTGTAAGTTTTGATGGATAAATATAACGTTTCGTGGGATTTAAATTCACTTCTTTTTTCATTTCTGCCATGTTTACAAAAAAAAAGTTATTTTAACTTTTCATCATTCTATTTCCTTCACTTGTGTCCATATAAAACTCTCAAACAAAAAGGATTTGTATCAATTTCTCTTTCTGATCTCCTCTTATCCTTGTTTTCATCCATCCAAACAGACTAGCAGTGAAATGTAAGTTCATACATATATATAGAGGTGTCAAAATGGGTGATTTGGGCGGGTTTGAGTTGGGTAAAATGGTAATGGGTATAAGTGAGTCAACTCATTTATATCCATTTAATTAGATGGGTATAAATGGGTAAGTTAAAAAATGAATTGGGTAACCCAATTATCCATTTATAACCCATTTATTTTAACTTTTTGTAAACTTATTTAAATTCATTTTTGCAGACTAAGTTATCAATTTATACCACTCTTTGCACCCATCATTAGTTTTAAATATTTACTTATAATGTTCAATAAGCCTAATTATCAATTTTTTTCCTATCCGTACTCTATGTCACAAAATTACATACTATTTAATAATTGAATAATAAGAATATAAAAATTTAAATTAAGTACTATAAAAATTAACATAAAAACTTAATCCAAAAATTTTGAACCCCTAATATTTTTTTCATGTGTAAATTTAAAATTTCATTTTGGAAAGGTAGGAAAAGAGGCTAAAACTTATCATTAATTGGTAATGCTAAAAAATGAGTAAGTTAACAAATTAAGAGAAAATAAAATAATAAAATAAAACCAACAAATAATAATAATAATGAAACAAACGTAGTTAACATCATAACAAAATGAAAAATCTGAAAAAAATGGGCAGGGAAAGAGAAGAGATTTGGAGGAAACCAATTCTAAATGGATTAATTGGGTTTGATGGGTTATCCAATAATACCCATTTATTAAATGAGTATTATTGAGTAATCCATTTATACCCGTATGTAAAACTTTAAGATACACATACTCATCTATTCATAGACAGTTATGAATAAATTTAATTAAATGGGTTGATTTGCCACCTATACTTATATATGACACCTAAATAATGCCCGACTCTGTTTATTTAATCTAATTCACCATGCACGACTGGCAGACCAATACTGTACAAATTAAAAAAAAAAAAGATTTTCTAGTTTTAGCCCAAGTGTCATTTCTTTCCGGTTTGTATGCGACCTGCCCAAGAAAGTGATAGCTCCATGTAGGGGTGTAATCAACATGAAAAGGGCACCTCCAATGTGTGGCTACCAACTCATTAAACAGATGTGCTGTGAAGTTTCAACACATTGACGAGTATTATATGATAGTTTTTTTTTTTTTTCCTTAAAATCCTATTCTATCACAAGAAGGGGTCTTGGGAAAGGGGATGGTGAGGGAGAGGGAATGCCTCCTGCTGCTATTTCTATGGTGTATCTGTCTACTACTACTGTTCTTTAGCAGAATTGAGATGATTTGAGATAATTCAATTATTTTTTTATTTCACATACATCATATCACAAAAAGTACTATAATAATTATCTCAAATAAATCATCCAAATAAACTCTTATCCAAACAAACTCGATATTGGTAAGGTTTGAATCCCAACCAACACCTTAGGTTCAGTTTGGATTACAAATTTCTGGAGTTTTTATAGAAAATATACTGTAGTGATTTGATATGTACGAGATAAAATGATAATTGAATAATGTATTTATAGAAAATACAGAATTTTTTTTTTTGTTGTGAAAAATAGCTTTCCAAACAAGGTTAAGTTTCCCTAGTGGCCACTGGACCCTAGTGGTTAAGTATTATATGGTTGCTAAGGAACAAGACAGATCTCGACCACAACCAACGCATTTGCTCACGCCAGGCAGACAAAAATTCAAAATACAACATGAAAGAATACAAGTTAAAAAAAGGCCAAAAAAGAAAAAAAAGAAGAGGAAAGTGACAATAGAATTTAGAAAAGGTCCAAATCTGATTATCTAAGCAAAAAGTTGTATGTATGTGGCGAAGTGTATCTTTTCAACCAGTTCAAAGGGAGGGTACCCAGATGTTCTTATTCTATGGCCTCCAGATAATGTAAAATGAGCAACTAATGGAGTTGAATTTAACCTAAGCAGCCATGCACAACCCAGTCTAATATTGAATTCAAACTTCTTTTCAAGTTGAACCAAAATAGCTGCTCCTTTTCAATACAAGAATGGTTCGTTCAATCAAGGGATGCTGAGGCCAGCTCTTTGTTCAGCGACTTTTGGCAGTCCACATCTTCTTCTTTCATTCTTTTTCCCTAAAAAGCAAAAAAGTATAAAAGTTCAACGTCCATTTTCCAAATTATTGGCTTTTTTTTTTATGGCAAATCAAAACCTTTCCGTTTTCAGATATTTGCTGACCATGTATAGAGATGTTTTTTTTTTCCTTTCTTTTAGGACTTCTGAATTCTGTTCAACCCCTTCCCCTCCAAAAAAAACAAAAGAAAATCAATCCCACTTTTTTCAACGTTCATGCCGGTAAAAGAGGAAAGAATGGTGATTATCCAGCCATCTATCTATAATAAAAGGACCATTATTTTTTCTGCAAACAATTCTTACCACTTTTTAGGATTTCTGAACTCGAGTTCTATGCAATGTATACATGGACAATTTTTTTTACTCATTTCGGCTAAACTAGGTATGACTCATCCAACTAGCTAGTTTCAAGAAATCGTTCCCATGCACATAAGCCACTAGTTTGCAATATTTCATTGGAATACAATTGATTTCTTTTTTTTTTTTTTTGTTCTTTAAGGATAATATTTATGTGGTCAAGTTCCAAGTGGCATATATATATATATATATATATATATATATATATATATATATATATATATATATATATACTCCCTCCCTTCTTGTTTAACTGACGTTTAAGAAATTTGCTCTAGTGTACTTTTATCTGTCGCTTTATTATCCCCATACAGTATTAATTATTTTTTCACAATTTTACCCTTTTATCTCTCTTTTCCAATACAGGGTTCTTAATTACCCTTTTAGTTTGGTGGGAGTTAGTTTGCATTGCTTTTGACCTAGTAAAACAGCACCATTTAGTACTCTAGTGAGAGAAAATATGGGTGAATTGGACAATTAATGAGAGTACAAAAGGAAAGTAGTGTACAGATTTAAGCAATGAAAAACTTTTCTTAATTGGTGTGTAAAACTTTAAACGTCAGTTATAAAAAAAGGGAGGAAGTATATATGACCATAAATCTTGAGTGTGAACATTGAGTCATTTGCTAATCATTACACTTCAAATACACCTTAAAAGCTGACATGCCCAATTTAATAAAAGTTGTAATTATTAATTAATAAAACCTAAGAAAGCATCGTTGGCTTCAAAAAAAAGTTCATTGTAACGCGTTTCTATAAACAAAACAACAAATTGTTTTTTTGTTGAAGTTTGAAACTCAACCCTAAGCATGTGTCTAAAGTAGTAGTAGTGTACCTATGCTATAGTACACATTTAATATGAATCTCACATTAGAGTAGTATCAATTGATAATTAATTGACCTTGTATTCCATGCAGATGGATATATAAACAAATTCATGATACAGCAACTTTTTGACAAATCTTAGGTTATTCAACCTTTTGTATAGCAGTAAATAGGTAAAGACCACTTGCTTTCCGCCAAAAAATAAAAAACCCTTTTGGTTGAAGGAATATTCACAGATCTTGTTTAGTTTACACTGGAAATAATTAAAATTGTAGACAAGTAAATGTAAATTCTTGCCACAAGACTCTAGCTGGCTTCAATGTGGTGCCCTTAATTAGGCAAGGTCCTTAAATTGGATTAGTCATTGAGGTTAGACACCACGACGCAGGTAAACACTTCATTAAACTTTTCATCAATACTTAAGGTCAGAAAATCATTAGGCTGGGTGGTAAAGTGAGAGGGATCATAAATAAAAGATTCTGAATTTAAAACCTTCCGCCTAAAAAAAATATTATGCCGTGCAAATTTAGAATTTTGCTAAATCATGACATGGCTAATAGTTAAAATCCTACACCAAAAAGCCCTATTTCATATTTTGCTCCCCTCATATTATATATAACCAACGTGATGTCATGTTAATTTGCCTTTTCACACAAGAGAATATTCACGAGCCCCTCCTCCTTAGTTTAAGATATTTCATTAAAGATCCGCAGTTTTGCATAATTCCTGTACTAATTTTCGGCCTCTTGGTCTCGTTTGCACTAAATATATAGTCACGGAAATGGGGCAGGAGCGGTCATCAGCTGTTAATAGCCATGATTTGACCTCAACAAATTGTGCGGTCCAGATCACAAGTTGTATATCAATTTTCATACCATGTGTGGGATCCACAAAATTTTGTACTAAAGTTACACGTACAAACAAAATTACGCTGTGTGCAATCAAAGTTACGCACTGTTGAAAATGATCAAAACCGTTGGAGAGATGCAACCGTCCGTACTCCTTGTCCGTATAGTCACCTGCCTGGCGCTGCAGCTGCAACTCTGCAAAGTCAAACCAACAAAAACCGGGCGTTTTTGAGGCCTGCAATGTCTCTTAATTTCCACAGGCCGAGAAATCAAGAATCAAGAGAATAGAATAAATGTTTGAAGCCCCCAAAAACAAAAAAAAAATTAAAGAAATCGAAGAAAATCAGACATTGTGTGATTACATCGTCATGTCCAACTGTCACATTTCAGATCTCCATGCAATAAGCTGCAAAACCAACCAACTTTTTTTTTGGTACTTTGTACTGTACGGCCCAGTGATTAGTCTCTTACAGTCCACGTGTCATCAGGGAATTCGACCACGTTGCCATGTTGGTTGTAAGAGGGACAATTTCTTCCAATATTTTGGGCATTGGACAACTCTACCTCTTCGTACATTCACGTTGTTGGTTCCTAACATTAGCTGCCTTTCACGTAATCTTCACATAGATTCAGCTCACGAAAATTATTATTAGAGATTAAATGCTTCTGCGATATGTTCCTAATTGATTTGCCTGGAAATTAAACAACAGGTATTATGAGCCTCTTAAGATATGCCAGACTAGCAAATTTTTGGATAGCAAAACTTGATTGATTTAGTTATATGTATGTATGTATAACTAATAGGATTAATTTTCTATGTACTGATAGTATGTACACTTTCACTATTAGATGTATGAAATATAATCTGAATTTGAATTTAAAACCTAAATTTTGCATATGTTTAATGCATTCAATCGTGACAGTATATACACTGTCAGTGTATATAAATTTACTCTAACTAATATCTCTTTTTCTTCTTTTTTCTTTTCCTCATCCTATAATAAGGGGTTCAAATTTAAGTGATCATAATATATATATTTTCACAACTTTCTGCTCCTGTGAAAGTTAGCCCAAAAAGGAAAAATTACTAGTGAATCAATTCAAAAATGTTTATATAGGAGTGTTAGGGGACATCTTCAGCATTTTACAAATGTTTCAACTTTTTTGTGGTTTTGAAGCGTCATTACCAATGTTTTGCCTGCCATATTGATCATAGTAATCCAAGATCCAAATAATCCCATCATAATCCACTTTTAGGCAAAACAACTATTAATTAAATAGCTTAATTATTGCCACATTAATTAGCTGATATTATATAGTATATGAGTAACTTTTTGAGAAAAGATTTCAACCACTCTAATGGCATCTTAGATTGATCCATATCTTAATCATCACACCAGTATCCAATTTGAAGAGTCATGATCTCTCCTAGTATATATGAAGTGGAAAGATGGATCTTACATTAGGTGACTAGCATAAAACCAGTAAAGAAAACCCTACAAATAAATAGATAGGTATGATTAACATATTATTTTCTTTTTCCCTTTTCAATTGTTGGGAGGTGTGGATGAGCTCAAAGGGTGGCCGCCGGAGAGTAGGGGAGCAATGCAGGCCTCCAACCTCCAATCCAAGGATATGCAGCAAACCAAAGTCGGAGAGAAGTTAAAAGTACTATATTTTTTTCTAGAAAAAGCGTCAAAAGTGGGAACTTAAAAAAGCATTATTGGCAACTAAAAATAGCTAGGTGTTTTAGGTAAATGAATCTGGAGCAGAAGCAGCAGCAGCAATTTCATCAAAACGCGGTTCGATCGTCGCATGTCTGCAGTTGTAGTTGCCCTTTCACCGACGAGAGTGTGCAGCCATGAGCCAGCTAATAAGAAAGATAGGTATCTTGCACCTTGATTCTGCTACTGGATTTTAGTATAGTATTGCTGAAGTTGGGACTTCGGGAGTTGAAGAGTAATGAGTACTAGAACGACCAACCAACCAACCAAAGTCAGAGACATCAGTCTCCACTTTCCTTTTTCCTCCCACAATTGTCTACATTGACTTTGATGGATCAAATTATTCTGCCGTGACTCGCACCTTACCACTTAATTGTGGCGGTTTCCGACGGATTTTTCGTCAGTTAGGTCCTCCTCTCCCTCTCCCTCTCTCTCCCCTTACATTAGGTTAGAATAGGTTATACTAATATTATCGTTGCACAGAAAAAAAGATCAAACTCTTCTACCGTTTTAGTACAACTACCTAGTTCCTACCATTTTTCTGTCAATTTTGTCAACCCCAAAAAGGATAGGAGGAATACTTCTTTGTATTTTTGTTCAAAGGAAGGAAAAATTAAGACAATTGAACTCAGAGAGAGAGAGACTACAACTTGGAATTAGTAAAACTTTAGTGATGTTCTTTAATTTATGCCAAATGTCAAAACTTGCACTTGATGCACTCTTCATCAAATCCTAAAACGCGGAAGGTGAATTTTATATTTTAGACTTCATACACAGAAACCGTATTGTTAAATTCTTGAGAGTAACAACTATATTTGTACTCTAGGGCTTGGTCAAGAAAATCTTGTCAGAATCTTGTTCACTTCTGAGGATCCTCTAAGCTTTTTGTAAGTAGAGTTTGATTCGGTCGGATTATCAATTGGTTTCCTTTGTGTGTTTAATTATGTTTTGGTTAGTAATTGATTTAAAAATAATTTTGCCATTACAGTCTAATTCATTCATGTAGTTTTATGTCTATATTAAGGTCTTAACCAACTTATGAACCAAACCCAACTTTCCCTCGACTGGACTCCTCTGGACTCAACTTAATTTTAATATAGTTAACGCACCCTAAACGTCAATTACTTTATTCACGTTAGAAGTACGTAATCCATCATTATCAATAAAATTTTCTGCCTAAAAAATAAAAGAGAATTAAAGCTGATTTGACTCCATCAGCTTAGCGTGCAGAGACATCTTTGAAGCTTATTTTCTGCCAACTTAGGCCGCCCTGTTTGATAACCCGGTTCAGCATTTAAAATTAATGGATTCAGATTTTAACATATTCAAACCGTTTGATAATGAAAAATTGAACATCTGAATTAGTTAGGTAACACTGAATTTTACAGGCAAAACTTGCTTTCAAAATTAAGTGATAAACTATTTTCACTTATCACTGCATGTGATATGCACTCAAATGTATTAGATTTACTACTTAACAATTCAATAATTTAATGAATTCATATTTCAGATTTCAGATTTTAAACTTCAATTTTATAAACGCACCTTAGTGCGAATCCCTAAATTCCAAAAGTTTACGTCATAGTAACAAAAGTGGGCATTTGAGTTAGCTTCATGCATGAACTAGAACAACATTTCGAGGGACC
The DNA here is from genome assembly GCF_036785885.1 of Coffea arabica. Taxonomy (NCBI): domain Eukaryota; kingdom Viridiplantae; phylum Streptophyta; class Magnoliopsida; order Gentianales; family Rubiaceae; genus Coffea; species Coffea arabica. The sequence continues at coordinate 791,611 of NC_092311.1, forward strand.
CAAGCCTCCAGCGTAGCCATGACCAATAACAATCAAGAATGAAATCTTACAACTCTTTTACCAGAGTAGAGTCAACATCATCGTCCTATTCCTCTATATATATGTGAGAGGTATATGGCCCCATGACACCAAAATTTCTATGTAAGGTGGAAAATGAGGCACCAAATAATGCTAAGTTATTACCAGTGTTAATGCTCACGCGTGACGACCATCCTATTCCCAAATTCCTGTCAAACTAGAAAAAAAAAAAAAGTGCAGCATTTATCTTTGATTGGTCGGTCTACACAAGGGGCCCGTTGACCTTTTCGATCCCATTTCTTGATTCTCTTCTCCCACACGAAGGAAGGAAAACACACGCACACAGAGGCACGCACACTGAAGGTGTAGGGTGTTGACTGGGACAGAATTAAATAAATCTTGTCAAACAAGTATGAAACATATAGTAGTAGTATTAATTAGTCCAAATACAGCAAAGCAGAAGCAAAGGGGAGCTTGTCGGTTAAGCAATTCTTGGTCAATGCAATTACCTCCAATTGACAGACTTCAGAAATTTGACAATATTTTCTTTGCAAGAAAGCAGAAACTGTCAAGGTTCTTGACGTCAAAAGCTTTTTTTTCACACTCTTTTACTTTTTCCTACTTGCTGTTTTTGCCTTTTTTTTTGGCGGTTTTGCTTCCCGACGCGACGCGTTTTCAAGGTTTGGATTGGGTAGAGGCCCAGAGAGCCAGACCTCCAAGGTAACAAGACCCAAATTCCGTAAATTTGTCGGATGTCATAGCGCCAGGCCTCCTTGAGTATTCACTTGTACTATTAAAGGAGTAATTACATCCAAGAAATTTCTTACCTGTATTTTTCGTCCAAAATTTTCTGAAATATTCAAAGTAGTTTAGTTTACACCGAATTCGCAATAGTTTAATTGAATCCATCCCCATTTCCCCTTTCCCTCCCTCCCCCACAAAAAAGCCTAAAATATTTTGTTGAATTTTCTGAAATATTTTCGAAAGCAGTTTAACTTCCACCGAGTTCTCAATATAGTTTAATTGGATCCATCCCCATCCCCATCCTCATCCCTCCCCCAAAAAAAGCTTCAAAAACTTTATCCATAGGGTTTGTTTAGATGTCTCATTTTTTCAAATAATATTTCGCTTGCATCGTAAACATATATTTCAACCTACTTTTATATTCTCAATCACCTTTTTATCTCATATACATCACATCATAAAAAATGTTACAATAATAATTCTAAATAATATCTCAAATAATCTCCCATCCAAACGCATTATGATACTATTATTTAGTGGTGAACATATTTTCTAGAATTCCATTAAAGTACCTTATTCAGCAATACAGAAAATTAGCACTCAGATACATATAAGCACAAGCACTAGTAATATATAAATATATGTAATATATACATATATATATATAAGCACAAGCACTAGTAATATATATATATATACGTATATATTACATATATATAAGCACAAGCACTAGTAATATATATATATATATATATGTGTATATAGATATTTATATCAATACCAGCCTCAGCAAATACTCTAATTTTATACTTCAAATACTCATTTCTTGACTTGTGCTACTAGTCTACACATGCCCAAAGTTACCCTCATTGCAATTTTCCCATATCCCAATGCCAACCACCGCTCCAAACTCCAAACAATTGCTCCCTATTTTAGTGCCTCCACGAGCATCATGCCAATTATCCTTCCCAGTTGCTTCTCCCCTAGTTTTAAAGTTTGGTATTCCCTTCCCCACCCTGTTCTATCATTAGGCTGTCAAGGAATACTTAATATAATTCATGTTTAACGCAGCAAATCTTATTTGCAAATACGAAGATGATACATACAACCACTCTTCTCCTTTCTTCGAACTCTTGGCATCGGATAAGGATTAAGGCTGGATTTAACAACTTGCCATGTGAGGTTCAATGTCTAATCACCAAACCTAATCAGCTTTTTCAAGTAGGTTTAAGAAACCACATGTTTTCCACTCCTGTTTCAGTAAAAGTCAATGGCATTGGAGTCTCCTCATGCGGACATTTCCATAGCTGGAAAAATTCTGCAAGTTGCTCCCCACAAGAAGCTCTCCCATGAATGGGAGGATTTTGTACCATGCTGAGGAGTTTGACTTTAAGCAAATTCTCATAGGATGCCTCATTTTTGACACCCTGTAGACTTCTAATACCACAGAGTCATAGCAGTGTGCTGAACTAGTAGTCAACCACCAAGTACAAATCAATAGATTTTAAGTACTGGACCTGTACTGACAGCTACAATTCAACATGGACTATACATGTACATATTTATATGTATACAAACATGTAAACACACTAAAAAATAGGGAGCAACCCTGTAAAAGTTATGAACTGAATACTTGTGATTTTGCTAAAGGTATATGTGCACTTCAACTTTCTTTAAGGTTTTCTATCATACAGTCAAAGCCTAGGTGATGATTTGTTTAAAAAGATGCAAAAGCCAGGATGGCTCTGGGGATATTATAAAAAGAACAATTTGCACTAGTGTCCAAGCTATTATCCAGGGATAGGTTAGTGTAAGCCAATCTGGTTAGGAAGAAAACCACCTGCGCCTGCCAAATTCATAAACCACCCATACCATAATGCTTGTTTACTTCATTATTAAACATGAATTGATCAACCAGGGGGGTTAGACTAAAAGAAATGGCAACTACAGACTTCTTGATTCCTATGGATCAGCTTTTTAGCACCTGCTACCCTGTCTGGTACATGGAAATATGTTCTTCCACATCTTGATTTCTACCGGCATTATCAGGAAATGGCTATTATGGGCTTATTCAGCACAAGAGATTAGAGAACTTGCTGGGAAGGAGCCTTGACAGCAGAGCACTGATTGGACTATTTAAGCCTACTACCACATAGCTCGTATTGGCAAATAAACTCAAAAATATTCAATGTAGCCAAATGATACAGCATCCTCTACTTGGAACAAAAAATGCAACAATGGCACAGGAAACTGGTTAGGGACTACATTTTTTTTTTGTCAACATGATAGATACCATGCTACAACTACTCCTACGCTACACTAGGAGGAAGGGAGAGGACCTAAACAGGTCCAGGGGAACCCGCTTAGGGACTACATGACTGCACAGAATGGGTGGGAAATTCACATTCGAGTAGAGACATTAATAATCCAAATCAAACCTAGTCAACAAACCAGCATCTGCACCAAATCAACACCTTGCCTAATGGATTGAATATTCAAAAGAACTTCTATTTGCCTCATAAGATGAGACTAGTTATGAGGATTGCCTGAAGAATGCTATAAAGAAAATTGATAATGCTCCCAAAAAAAAAAAAGCATCAAGGAGAAACCATTTTGGCAAATCAGTTGAACCTTTGAAGATTTGCAACTGCTTGCATTAAGACATAACATGTTCAACGAATAGGTGGTCCTTCCACCCCCCCAAACAACACAACCAAAAAAAAAAAAAAATCTCGGTCACTTTTACTTTGTCATTATTTTGTAATCTCCAGGTCCAGGGACAGTTACAAGTCATTTTATCATTCCTTTGGGTCTCTCAATTTCCACTTTTATTGGCTTCATTTCTTAAGCTTGTTATTTCCTGCAGGAGTTCCACTGCCGTTAGCACCCCTTTTAGTACTCCTTCAGCTAATCTCTCATTGTTTTTGCACACTATACAACATATATTAACAAGCACTAGTGGGTGGAAAATTTGCATCCTTTACATCTAAAGTCTAAACTAAACTCACCCAGCACAGAAAATCAAATCTTCTAACACAAAACTCCGCAGAAAGAGATAGACTTCATTCTCCCCTTTTAGACATCAAAAAAATGGGAAAAGACAAGTACGGGAGTGGCAGAGAGCATGAGCTATTAAATAGCCATATGTCAAGAGCAACTGTTCTATTTTTCGACAAGTTTGCTCACAATAGCATTTTGGTTTCGAAGGGTTGTCTTCGACCATTTTGCGTTGCTCTTTTTCCATCAACATTTAGGTAGATTCCCTAAATGCAGATGGAGAAACCAAGGTAAAGAAATAAAAATGGCATTATCAGCACAAGCCAATATAAAGAAAACACAAAGATGACATCAGCCCACAGGCTACAGCATCCTTATGCTTCCTGACTAATTGTTTGTAACAGATACTATTGATGAACAATTCATGCCAGACACTACAGATTTAATTCTTGGGAATTCGTGGAAGAAAGATGGCACAAAAAGGACCAAAAGACAGGCACATCTGGAGGAGGCACATCCATAAACTAGAACATTAAGATCCTCAGTCATCATATCATCATATTCATATGTTCTCTACAATCATATTTCACACTAAACAGCAAGTTTATTATAATAATCCTGCAGACATACCAATAACAAATCCCTAGTTAAGATCATTTCCGGATTGAAAAAAGTTTAGTACTGTGACCATTGGTGGAAGTATTTTGTTCAAACCACAACCATATATATCAACTCGCTTCTCTTCCACTAATCTCAGATTGTAGATTACCTTTCAATAAATACATTTAGAACTCTGATAAGATAGTTTGAAATGAATTTATGAATGGTGCATGCATATACACTATGGGGTCTGAAGTTTGGAGTCCCTAATCTGTATATTGTGGACTCCCAGAAACCAAACTATCAATTACTACAAAGATTGCCCGCTCATTAGATCTAATTAGTGTATTGATATATACAACCTATCCAATGTTTGAAATACCACAGAAATGTTGAATCTCAGGTAGGCTATCAATACCACAAGATCCAAACAGGGCACACACATAAAACTACTAAACTTCCTTTAACTATAAACCCTTAGACATAAAGTTTTGATGACAAACCATGACCTTACAAGTTCAATTTGCAAATAGTAGGTCTAACCACCAAGCAGAACCAGATACTCAAGTTTAAATGAAGGACCTCCATCATATTGAATAATCAGACTCATCAGAATCGCTTCTGTCTGGCTCTCCACCAGCTGTCCCAGCCTCAGGTACGTCAGGCTTCTCTGGAGGCTTAGGTTCCACCTTCTTACTTGCATTACGAGCATTTTCCTCGCCATCTTCCTCATGCTCAACGGCCTCAACATGTAAGTTAGTCAAGGAATAACAACAATAAAAGTATACACTATGAAGAAAATCTATGTGAGGAATGCACAGCTTCACAGTATCCATGAAATTCCACAATCCTCTCAAGTCACAACTGTAAATATCAAAAGAAGGCGGAATTCTGAATTCCTTCTTCAATTGATGCGCATGACCTCCCTGCTACATCTAACAGTGAAACGAACAAAACAAAGTATGAGATTGGACAAACAGCCAGAAGAATGAAAAGTTATCTTGACAAGTTAAGATTCTAATATGCAAGTACAACAACATGATCATCTGTGCCAGTATGAACTAAAGAAAATTTAATAAGTCGCTCAAGTCTCAATAAATCCATAAAAGCTGACTACTTCAAGTTCTGAAAGCCAGAATAACTGGAAGGATATCAATATTCTCCGCTGTTCCACCAGCCATAATATTCTGCAAATCTTTCTCAGCACGCCGGACCAGCTCAGGCTGCAAAATGACAGACATGTATCATAACTAACTCAAATAAATACCAATTTAATATTAGCACACGATGTTTAACTTGTATACCTACCCATGCAGACATGTCTACAGTTACAAAATATGTAATAGACACTTCATGCCTATGAACAACACTACCTAGGGGCATGGGAAAAGCCATTACGTGGCACTATCTTACAAATTGTTTTTTCCCATTGTAGGCTTTAATCAACTGTTATTGCTTACTCTTAGAGAAATTTGAAAGGTAAGGTGATGGCATCAGATGGAAAACTCATGCGATAGTCTCATCTATTTCTGTCCCTTTCTTACACCCATTGCAGCCATAATGTATCATTGTTTGTGTCTCTGTCTTAGTTGTCCGCATTTTTGTGTGGGTGTCACAGAGAGAGAGAGAGAGAGAGAGAGAGGGAGGATACTGGAAGAAGAGGCAGTTCACAAGGCCACATACATTTAGATCTGGTTCTCTGCGGAACCTTCGCCTTCGAGCATCCCTCATCGGAGGGGTAAGGCCATGTCTGTACTCCACCTCATCTGGAACACTGTCACCTTCCTCCTTCACCATAATCATCTGCAAGACATCACAAATTTTACAAAATTGAACTAGGAACTCTTCAGATGCCATGTATGTTACAAAGCAATAATTGGCAAGCTGACAGCATACTTGACCAATGTCTGCACTTTTAATCAGCACGCTATCATCATAGGTTTTGTATGACTCCACAATGCCAGGTAAATCCAAAAGAAATGCAGGGAAGTGATCGTTTCCTATTGAAAATGTGCCACTTCTCCCATCCTCTACAAAATATCAATCAAGCCCTCAAGAAGAAGAATGATGAAGAAAATAAAATTCATGTCAACCAACTACGGATTCAGGAGGACTTTTAAATGGTGGCAGTGTAACAAACAATAACATGTACAACCATATTAACTCATGAAATTTCACAGAAATTCGTTAACTTTTGTCCACCAAGTCTAAAGTGGTCCAATTCTAATTTTTCATGCTGGGACAGTTGACAGAAAATGTTCATTCAGATGCAATTTCATCTGTTACATTCAGAATCTTGAATTTGTGTGATTTCTTGGACTGACATATAAATAATGTTTCAACCTCATTGTTCATGATTAGACAAAGTTGTGGATTCACTTGAATGCATTTTAAACATGTATAACCCTCCGTGAAGTTGAAAGACAATGATTCATCTCATGATATCAATCAACTCTGAATTAACCTTAGGGGCTGATTTGTTTCCATCTGGGAGTCAAAATTGGATGGGAGTGATATACTAGAGAATCTGCATTGGTGTTATCAAAGCCAACAAAGCATTTGATTGAAAATTTAGGAATTGGTTTGAAGTCTTTTTTTCCCCCTGAAAAGTTTCCTTTATGACTCCTATTTCTTAATTCTTTTACCATTTTTCTTCCTTGTCCCCTTTCCCAGTAGCAATGACCAGTCTGCCTTCCCCTACTCCCCACAAGTAGTGCGAGACTACCACCAGCAACCACCACAGCTATCTGAAGAGGCCAATTGTACACAATTCAACTCCTTTTTGTGAAAAACAATCAAAGAGAAGTCATTGAAAATCATATAAAAGAGACTAACAATAACACCAAGGGTGAAGCATGCCTCTTCAACCTCCATACTACACAAAAAATAAACACCACTCAGCTCCCTAGACCTCCTACATCCATACAATTTCCAAAAGACTACAAAAAAACTACAAACAAATAATCCAAGTCCCAAGATTGAATCACAACCCATGCTAGATCCACCGACATCCAAATATAACAAATTTATTTGTAGATATCAAAATGCTTCTTCCATTACATAAATTGAGAATCTACTGAACTGTTGCATCTTTTCAAGAAAAATATCAATGGCCACTACAGCAATGTTACAACTAGTGAAGAGCCATGACAAGCGAAAAACGAAGAGCCATGACAAGCAGAAGAGGGGGAGGGAGAGAGAGAGATTACAGGGGCTGTGGGCATAAAGTGAGGAGTACAGATGGAAAAAGGATTTATCTCACAGCCACAAGGATGACGGAAATTGGAAAATGCTGTTTTTCTGACTACCTTTTGTATTTTATCCATTTCTTTGTAAAATTAGTCTTTCGACATCAAGTATGGGAATAATTTTGAAATTGCCCCATTTGCATATGTCCAGGAAATGAAAGCAACATACCAATTCAGATAAAATCCTTCCAAGCACCAACAATATGCATCATTTAAATAAATACTTTCTAATTGCTTGGCTCATACTCCTTTACCAAATGAACCTCATATCGGTAATCTGATTACATTACTATTCCATCCTCCCAATACTGTCCCATAAAAACTGGTTGTGGGTTAAAGATTTGCATATTTGTAACCAGATTTTCATTTTAACATCTCTAACACAGATGAGATCTTCACTGAAAAGACATGAATCCTATTTCAATTGAACTGAGACTGTTTATGGCAGTTTAAGTGGCACATCATGTGTATTTGCTTTCCTGCTTCCCACTTTCCAAAAAGGTTCAGAAAAAATGGTCAAGGGCACACTTCAAATATAAGAACAAGATCCTAGAAGAACAGCCACCGCTCCAGATCAGGTTACTAGTAAATAATTTAGTGTGGACCATATAAGTCTCTGTGTGTGTGTAGAGAGAGAGAGAGAGAGAGAGAGAGAGAGAGAGAGAAACGGAAAAGATATCATGCATCGTTCAAGACAATCAGTGAGGCTAGGGATAGAAGAAAAAGAAGCCTAGTTGCGCCTCAATTTCTGAAGAGAAAGCGATATAACAGAGAACAGAGCCAAGAGTCAGAAGCAATTGGTGGCCGGGTGAATGTGCAGAGCAAGTTCCTTAATCTCCTAACTACCAAATTTTTCCAAAGAGTTATAACTTGACACCAACAGGAACAGCAGCAATTAAAAGAAGGTCCAACAATATCCTAACATACATTGCCTTTGCCATTCTCTGATTTTCTGTAACCTTATCTACTAGGATGCTCAAGGACACTGATGAAAAAAAAGAAATCACCAAAAGCTCAAACAACTAAATTGGAAAGATTCATTATACACATTGTATAAAGGACGACTAAACCAAGTTTGAGGTAGATAAACAATCCCTTTTGAAGATACAAGTGGCAAATAAGTGACCATCTTTTAGATTAAAATGACTACTCAAATCATTGTTCAGCGAACCAATCAACCACGCTGTGAGATTCAAAAACATGAAAAAAACCAAATGAAATATACATGCAGGTGTGAGTAAATTAAACAGTGCCAACACTAACATTGATGAACATCAGGGAACAATAGATCGAAATAAATTATAAAACACTACAAAACGAAGGAACAAGCAGCTCAGCTGCACCAACAGAAGCAACATCAGCAGCGAGCAGAAACTATAAAAGCTCCAAAAGCATGATTGACATGCCTTAATCCGAACAAAGAAGAATCATAACAATGTTCAGTAGATGTTCTATACAAACTAGTCAAACCAAATAATTAAATTGCACTTATTCCTAATCAAAATCCTTTCTTGACGCTTCTTATATAAACTCTTAATTGATGAACACAAATTTAAGAATAGAGATGGTAAAACAAAAGTCGCTCACCGGAAAAGGTTAAATCCAATGACTTGTCATCAGAAGACGAAGATGCGTTTTCGGTTAAAAGCCGGTCTATCCGTTCAGCTACCGAAGGTGGAAGCCGAAGTATAAATTGCTCTTCCATGCCTGCATACCCAACCAAAAAAAAGAAGAAGCAGCAGGAAAAATCAACTGTCGCAATTATTCGAATAGTTTATTTTTGTGGCTCATTGTTCTTGATTTCTGCCACAGCAAAGAAAAGGGGAAAAAAAAGCAAGAAGAATTAGTGTAAAAGAACTGGTATCTGGATTCAGGCACCCGTTGGTCAGTTACCTGCAGAGAAGGATGGAGAAGAAATTTGGAGGAGAGGTATGAGAATTTAGAGGAGCAAGTGAAATTAGTAGTTCGTATTTCTAATTTGGAATAATATCATAAATCTCCCCTGAGGTTTACCTTAATATCACTTAGCACCTCTATATGTTTAAAAGTATCACTTACCTTTCTTACTTTTAAAGCTGTAAATGAGTTGAGTCGAATTGAATATCTTAAGTTTGAGCTTTATTCGTTAATCTAAGCGAACAAGGCTCATATTCATTCGATAGCGTCCGAGCTCTAAATGTATATTCGTATTCGACTCGTTAAGCAAAATTCTAACTCAAATTCGAGTTCGACCTTAACTCATTTATTATAAACGTGCCATTCGCGAACAATTAGGCCCATGTCCGCGGATGATTAAGCCTGGAATTAGGAATTAGGAATACAATATGAACCATAAATTTTGTGAAATGACAATTAGACCCAGACTCGTTAGTGATCATTTAAATTAGCGAAAGAATTCCTGTTGTTTGATTACTTATCGAGCCAAAATATTTGTTTGAACTCAACTCATATAAAATTTTCGAATGAGTCATTATCGAACGAACAAGTCTAAACGAACCAAGAACGAGTCGAGCATCTTAAGGAAAAAGCTATCTCAATTATTTGATTTGCCCTTTTTTTTTTTCTCTTTTTGGCTTATCGCTCTTGATTTCTATCACAGAAAAAGAAAAAGAAAAAAAGAGCAAGAAGAATTAGATGTAAAAGAACTGGTATCAAAATTCAGGTACCCGTTGGTCAGTTACCTGCAGAGGAGGACGGAGAAGAAATATGGAGGCGGTGAATCAGAATTTAGAGGCTGCCAAATTAGTAGTTTGCCTTTTTAATTCTTTAATTACATGAAATAACCAAACCAATACTTGGCTAGGGAGAGGGGCATTGTGGTCCGTGCACCTGTTCTTGAATGATGGGTCATTTTACAATGTGGTTTACCATGCCGTAGAAATAACAGTGTGACGAAAAAGAAAAAAAAATCCATGAGATTTGTGAATTGTGATGTAGCACATTGTAGGTTATCTCCTTCAATACATTATAATTCACAGCAAACAAAATCTACACTTTTAGAGATGTTATATTCAGGTTTTGTTTTTCATTTTTTTTAAGCGAGAGGACTTACAACCTGCATGTGCTGGTACGGCTGTTCAGTGTAGTCTTCTTTTGCCTCTCTCACTTCTTCCCTATGCAAATGACCGAAAGGATAATTCCTCAAGACTTCTTGAATTCCTCAAGACTTCTAACTTGCAACATTTTTCATCTTACCGTTCAGCAGAAATGCAGATAGCCAAATTGCGGAATAGAGATGATTGAGAGCCATTGTTTGGATACACATTCGAAGCTCAGCAGATCTTTTATGGGTACCTTTACTAATATTTCCTGCAAAACATCTTCATTGTTGGTGAGTTCTTCGACTTGTGAACTGGAATTAGGCAATTCATTAAAACCCTTATCAGAATAGCAGTCTTTGAGTTCAGGAACAAAAGCTGGATGTGCTGGGTAGGAGTTGGAATCATCAGTAAATGTGGATTTTTCACCAGAATCTGTTTTTTAAATCAATTTACAGATGCACTATTTGCATTTTATTCCTTTTTTTTTTTTTTGTTTCTGGGATGAGGAATTGAATTCCACTGGCCACATATCAAATGACATGTTATGCAATCTTGTAGGAGCAGTCACAGTAAAATATGTATCCTGAATAATATGAAGAAGTACAATTCTGTTCATCTGAAGGAAGTCAATACCAACATTTGGATACCAGATATTAATACCATGTAAATGCATATAAAACTACCAACTCAAATAATCTGAAGAAGTTAATACAAACATCTCTTCATTCTGTATGAAATTTAAAAATTGTTGTTTCAACCCAAAAATTAGCAGGATGAATTACTAAGGGTGTGATTTGTTCATCTTCATTAGCTCTAGTAAGAGAATGATATTTTCAATGGGTTTTAAGTATTTGTCAAAAAAGACCAAAGATTTAAGATCGTTTTGAGGATCAAAATATTAAGGACAATTTCAGTAAAAACTGATTTAGTAGACTTCAAGGAAATTAAAAAAAAAAAAAAACTGAAGAGCAACAGAGGACCTCATCTTACAATTTGGATCTTTAACAGTTGCCATTGCAAAGAAGTACAAAATAACTAGCCAGCGGAGAACAATTGGCGGTCAAGTTTTTTTGCCAAGTCTGTCTACTACGAGTTTTTTAAAAACTTTAGTTACAGTAACCTCAAAAAAAATTTTAAAGTTTTTAAACTATACGCTTTAAAATATTCAAAAATTTATACACTTCAAAAATTTTTTAAAAATTTCTACAGTAAAGTTTTAGACAAACACCAAAAAAAACTTACTTGTCATAAAGTGGAAGTATTCCATTTTGTATCCAAACCAACATCTATCTCATCATCTATGATTAAACAATCTAAGCATCCAATAATGAACAATCTAAGTATTCATTAAAGATCACGAAAATTGATCATTTAACAGGTCATGCCAGAGAATGCACTAAGCCAGAAAAATGAAGTAAGAAGGAAAAACTTGTCATTTGCTGTAAGAAGGGAAAAACCAAATATTACAATTAGCATATGCAAGAAATGGCTAATCTGCCAATTAATCCAAGGCTGTAATTTAGGCTTTAAGTACCTCTTGATGATCGACCTCCTGCTTATTAAGAAGTATCTGATTTTGTTCCCAGTTATTTCAATTATCGTAAATACAACCTTGAATACCTCTGATTTCCTCGACCAAATGGGAAATACTCCAAATGGGAATGATAAACACATGCAAACAATAAACAGCCTTAAACCCATAAAACTAATTGAGCTACTTTGGAGAAGGCAGGAAGTACCCTGGGAGCTTGGCAATCAGGAAGAAAGAAACGAAAAGAGAAGAAATTCTTGAACACTGTGGAGGGTTGAAAAGGGACCTCTCTCTTGCTTGAAGAGCGCAAGAAGACTACGAGTTCGGCTCACTTTGTGGTTTGTTGAAGATTTCAACGGACTCTTCATTAATGTTTAGTTGTTTACTGCATTTCCTCCCCACAGCACTTTGTTAAAGCTACAAATTGAATATTTATGTTTGGATTGATACGGTTTTGTTTCGAAGTACAAAAATGGTGGCATGGGGCCTCACAAAAAATTAATTTGGAGCTGAGCGTTGTCCACGCTCAATTGAGATTCAAACATTCATTTAAGACAAGAAATGATTGTCGGCCCGGTGTCATTCATGTCTTCTCACACAAAGGAGGACATAAAACTCTGTTTGTTTAAGAGAAAATGGTGTAAGAAAGTATGTCACGGGAAAAGTGAAATGAGGTGAGTAAAGGAAAAGGAAACTACAATTTTCTCAGATGTGTTTGGCTAACAGGAAAATAATGCAAGAAAATATAAATTCTTATGTTTATTTAGCTGAAAAGTGAAGAAGAAATTGACTAATGCGTTTGTTAATAGAAATATTCAATATTGAACTTCTTCATTTCTAGTATTTAATATATATATATATATATTAAAGTTGTTTATCTCAAAATTAATCACATTCTTTACTCACAGTGAGTAAAGGAAAAGGAAATTAAAATTTTCTCAGATGTGTTTGGCTAACGGGAAAATAATGTAAGAAAATACAAATTCTTATGTTTATTTAACTCAAAAGTCAAGAACAAATTGACTAATGCATTTGTCAATAGAAATATTCAATATTGAACTTCTTCATTTCTAGTATTTAATATATATATATATATATATATATATATATATATATATAGACATGCAACAAATAAACTTTTTGCATTGGAGAAGTTGTTTATCTCAAAATTAATCACATTCTTTACTCATAAGTTTACACAGACACGCACATACATTATATATGTGTATAAGTTATTTCACAAATATATAGACATAAAAAGGAACATAAAATAAAAAAAAAAAATACAAATGTCATAAAAATTCAACAAATTGTTAATTCATTAATTGTTAAAATAACAATAAATGTTTAACTACAAGCTAATTTTTTGAATTGTAAATTTTAAGATATTCTGATTTATGTAGAAGTTTAGAATGGAGGAAATAGTTAAGAAAGAAAGGAGTTGCAAAAGAAATCTATTTAATTGAAACTTTCCCCTCACTCACTTTTTTTTTTTTTATCAATTTGAGCAGGAAAAAATTTACAGAAAAATGAATGGTTACAAAAAAAATTTATGTAGTGGTGCCATAAGTTTCCTGACAAATAAACACACTCAAAACTTGTAGGAAAGTCATTTTCCTTCCCTTTATTCCTTGGCAAACAGACACTATCTAATCTATTTCATTGAATGGGTCTAGGCAAGGGTAAAGTGGGAAAGAAACAACAAATGACCCAACTTTTGCTACTATACATAAAAAGTACAAATTCACAATTTTGACAAATATTATGGAACAAAGGGAGTAACTTTCATGATTTATTGAGTGCCATAACAATTCTCTTTTTCCACAATAGCAGTTCTAAAATACACATCCTATTATTTTGAAATTTTTACACAATAAATAGCTAAGATTTAATGAGGTATATCAACAATCATTTTTACTTACAATGTGGTTGACTGAGAAACGCATATGAGAATAAATGACTTGTATTTGACACAATTAGATATTAGTCAAATATAGGATAATCAAATATCATCATAGTGATGATGTTGGTAAGATTTATCTTAAGCTTATTTTTAATCTTAATTCATTCATTTTGTTTTGGGTAAAAAACAAAAAAGCCCCCTGTGATAAACCTAATACACAGAAAAGCTCCCCATGGTTTCAAAATATACAACACGACCCCTCGTGCTTTGAACTAAGTTGTAAAGGTGACGGAATCCGTTAAACTTAACGGAAATGAACTAAATGACCAAAATGCCCTGATATAATAAAGCAAAAGACAACTCAAAAAAATCATTTGTTTAATTCTCTAATAAGAGAGAATTGAGGGTTAAGGGGTAGAATAGGTATATTGGATAAAAATTAGGTATAAAAATTTTTTTTTAGGTTCCAATAAGTCATTTCCGTTAAATTTAACGGATTCCGTCACCTTTATAATTTAGTTCAAAGTATGAGGTTCCGTGTTGTATATTTTGAAACCATAAGGGGCTTTTCTGTGTATTAGCCTTATCACAGGGGGTTTTTTTGTTTTTTACCCTTTTGTTTTCTTTCTTATTCTTCCCATCTCATGTTTGAGATATGGTTTGTGGTATCTCTAATTAACTAACACAAGAAGTTAACCTTAAATATGCTAGAAAGGAAATAAAATTGTTTTTGAATTAAAACCATAATTTCTCAAATGAGAATAGTTCAAATTACAAAGGAACAAATGCATCAATACAAACATCTTTAGTATACATTTATACTGAAATTAGTCTAACACTCAAACTGAAGTTATTCCTTTCTACTTTTTTTTCTACCCTTTTTTGCTCATTTTAAGAAAAAAAAATTAAGGGGTGTAATATGTTAAATTTTATAGTCCTTAATTTATTCTTTTTAATAAGAAATTTTTGAAATCATAATTTGGTGTTTGATCTAATGATTTATTTTTTTAAACACCACAAATATGTTACTAGAATTGTTTTAAAATTTCACTAATTTTCTAAAGTTCCATAAATGTTTATCTATTTTCAACACTAGCTCTCATAACATGACATGTGGCTTATCCTTTTATTCTTTCATATTTCAAAACACATTACATGTATAATCCAGTCTTCCATTTTAGTACATTTAGCATTATATTTTAGAGCATTTATTTATCTCAATATGTTAATGCAAAGCTTTTAAATTGACCCATGTTGAACCTCACATTACCCCAATCCTAATGAATTCATTCATCATGAAATAGCTGTATTATTTAACTCTTAACAATCTCACAAAATCGACTCGTGGAGTTGTTTGTGGGTTGGTCCAAAGAGCTCTTATGTACAACAATAAGGGGAGCTTTTAACTATTCGCTGCAAGCAATCAACTAAGAAGTCGTTGGAAGAAGACGAAGGAATAGAGTTGATGGTTATCAAAATTAATGCATTTGTCTAATTTTGCTTTCGGATTAGTCGACTTTGGAGCTCATCTAGTTTGTACTATTTAATAATAATGGTATTGTTGCTTTTAATGATCGATCTACTTTGTTCTCATAAATAGCATAGTATTATTGATTTTTTGTTGTTGGTCAAATAAATATCATCAATCTTATGGTAGTTGATTCTTCTATTCTATTCTTCAGGTATGTCGTTGTATGTTGGTCAAGGCGCCAACATCTCTAGGCATTGCACCTTCTGGTGCTCAAGATGGTAGTCCGACTTGATGGTGGCACATTGAATGCATTGCTCTCCAAGAAGTTCCTGTGGAGGAAACTCTAAAGCTGTATTTTTGATATGTTGCAGGGGATGAGATTGGATGCAGGAGGACTAATCCTGTCAAAATTGGCAGGTAAGAATTGAGGTCAGCCCTTCAGTCCATAAGACTGTAGCTGTTGAAGACAAGAAGAAATACATGTTAGTTCAAAAAATTGGAAAGTTGAATTTAGAGGACCCAAATTCAATGAATAGAGCACTAGTTTACTTGTCCAAACTCGTTGTGATCTCCACAATATCCCCACAAAATTGTGTCATTGCTGGAGGTATTGCTGGTGGTTTAGTCCAAATAGAAGTTATGTGTCAGGCTCGGAGATTTAGCTGCCTGAGTTTTGGCTAGAATCCAAAGGAAATGAGCAGGAATTGAGATAGAGAAGAAGGAAGGGACGGAAGAGAGCGGGTAATGAAAGAGAGAGATAGAGAGAATGAATAACAGAAAGGAGAGAGAAGAATATTCAACTGGAAATTTACTCAACAACCTTCAATTACAAAAAGGGACTATTTATGCAATTATTTCTAACTAACTGCAGCTAATGGAACAACTGTCATTTAAGTCTAACGACATAGTTTTCACCCTTTACTAACCATACTCAAAACGCACACTCCACTGAATAAAACGTCAACCTTCTTATTGTGAAGTTCCTGACAATACCTTCCCCTTAAACGAAGCTTGTCCTCAAGTTTGAAATTCTGGAAACTGCTTGTCAATTAAGCTCCTGTCCTCCTAAGATGACTCTGATTCTGGTAGATCACTCCATTTCACCAAATATTGAATGATTGGCTGAGTATTGCACATGATAACTCGCCTCCTAAGAACCTTCTCAGGTTTCAGCAGGCATTGATCCGCTGCATTTATTTCTGGTAGAGTTGGTTCTACAGACTGCATTGCATGACTCCAATCTTCTTTTTCAGCAAGGAAACGTGGAATATTGGATGGATTCTAGCCCCTTTTGGCAGTTTTAGTTTGTAAGCCACTGCCCCTACTTTCGCAATGATTTGGAAATGTCCAAAATACTTAGCAGCCAGCTTCAAATTCTTGCGGATAGCAACTGTTTGCTGCCTGTAAGGCTGTAGTTTAAGGAACACCCACTCCCCTTCCTGAAAAACCCTTTCAGTCCTATGCTTGTCAGCAATTTACTTCATACGATTCTGAGCTTTGGCCAGGTTCTCCTTGATAAGGAATATAATTTGCAGCCTTGACTGTACCATGTCAGATGCAACAGGTATGATACTGTCATGAAAGGGTCCTAGAGGGATATGACTTGGTTTATACCCATATAAGGCCTCAAATGGTGTTATTTGCAAGCTTGTATGGAAGTTTGTGTTATACCAAAGTTTAGCTGTAGGCAACCAACTGCTCCAATGCGAAGGATGTTCACTGCACATGCACCTGAGATAAGTCTCCAAGCATTGGTTAACTCGTTCACTTTGACCATCTGACTGTGTATGGTATAAGGAACTGTAGTGTAGACTTACTCCCAGCAAACTGAACAATTCCTGCCAAAACTTACTGATAAAGATCCTATCTCTATCAGTTATTATTGATTCTAGTAGACCATGTAGCTTGTATACATTGTCGAGGAAAACCTGAGCTATTTGCTGTGCTAAGTAGGGATGAGTAAGCTTAATGAAATGGCTGAATTTGGTTAACCGATTCACCACCATTAAGATGGTGTCAAATCCATGGGACAAGGGAAGTTGTTCAATAAAATCCATGGTTAGGTGTGACCAAGCTTGCTGAGGTACTGGAATAGGCTACAACAACCCAGGATAAGGGACATTTTCATGCTTGCTCCTTTGACACACATCATAGGACCTCACATACTGGATGACATCCCTCCTGATCCCAGGCCAGTAGAATAAAGCCTGTACCTTTTGTAAGCATTCTCTCTGGCCAGAATGCCCTCCAATTTCTAAGTCATGCAAAGCTCGAATTAAGTTGATTCTAATACCGTTAGCAGACCCCACGTATAATTTTTCCCTGAATTTGAGCACTCCATTTAAGAGCAACTCAGACAATCTCTGTTGAGCTTCTTCATCCCCATTATAGCTCTCAAGTAGTTCTTGCATCCAAGCTAGTTGGACTGTAGAGATGGCACATGTCTAGTGCACCACTACATTGCCATTACTGACTTCTTCCATTCTTCTTCTAGAGAAGGCATCGGCTACTCCATTGTCTGATCCCTTCTTGTACTGTATCTCATAATCTAGGCCAAGCAATTTTGTAAGCCATTTGTGCTGCAATGGATTTGTAAGCCTTTGCTCCAACAGGTGTTTGAGGGTCTGGTGATCAGTTCTAATGATAAAATGATGGCCAACCAAGTAGTGCTTCCATTTGGTTATAGCCAACACTAGAGCAAACAGCTCTTTCTCATACACTGACAGCCCAAGTTTCTGAGTTAACAAGGCTTTATTGAGGAAAGCTATGGGGTGCCGCTGCTGCATCAGTACTGCTCTAATGCCTACTCCATAGGCATCAGTTTCAATTACAAAAGGAAGCTCAAAGTTTGGCATGCTCAGTACTGGGGCTGTAATCATAGCTCTTTTCAAATCCTCAAAAGTCATATGAGCATTATGGTTCCACATAAACCCCTCCTTTTTCAGCAGTTGGGTCAAGGGCTTACAGATTAGTCCATACCCCTTAATGAACCTTCTGTAGTACCCAGTTAAACCCAAAAATCCCCTCAATTCCTTGATTGTACTGGGGAAAGGCCATGATTTTATACTCTCTACTTAGCTGAATCCATGATTACTCCAGTCTCAGAAATCACATGCCCCAGGTATTCTATTGAAGTTTGGGCAAAAAAGCATTTTGATTTCTTACAGCACAGCTAGTTTTCAGCCAAAACTTTTAGCACTGTTTGCAGGTGTTGTGCATGTGACTCTAAATTTAGGCTATAAATCAATATATCATCAAAACAAAAAAAACTAAAACAAACTTCCTTAGATATGGCTGGAATATCTTGTTCATCAGGGCTTGAAAGGTGGCGGTGCATTGGTCAGCCCAAAGGGCTTTACTAGAAATTCAAAATGACCATGATGTGTCTGGAAAGCAGTTTTTGGTGTGTCCACTGCCTTAACTCTCAGTTGATGATAGCCAGCTCTAAGGTTTAGTTTGGACATGTACTTGGCACCATGCAACTCATCTAGTAACTCATCTATATTTGGTATGGAAAAACTGTTTTTCACAGTTAAATCATTCAATTTCCTATAGTCAATGCATAATCTCCAGGAGTTGTCCTTCTTCCTAACTAATATCACAGGAGAGGCAAAGGGACTAGTGCTATGTATAATGATCCCATTTGAAAGCATTTTAGCAACCTGTTTTTCAATTTCTGTTTTATGGGAATGGGGGTACCTGTATGGTTTGAGTTTGAAGGGTTTAGCTCCTGGTTTAAGAACAATCTGGTAATCCAGCTCCCTCTTTGGGGTAATCCTTGTGGGGTGGCAAACACTTGGGAATGTTGTTGCAGAACTTTCTCTATAGTCTCAAGAAGGCTTTCCTCTGAATCCCCTTTTAGTTCTGCCTGCATGGTTGCCCAGCTCCTTTGCTTTTCCTGTATGAAGGATCTGAGGTCCTTTCTTCTCACCAGTCCCATTGTAAGTCGTTGTACAAAGCCTTGAAGGTGTAGTAAATCTCCTCTGCTACTAAGAGCAATGCTGAGAGTATGGAAGTCGAAGGTAATAGGGCTGAATTGACATATCCTGTCCACTCCCAGGATAATATCCCATCCTCCCAACTCCATTATCTTTAGGTCAAACTGAAATTGGTACTCTTGGATTAGCCAGGTTACCTTGGGACAGATTGCCCTATTTGTTATGTCTGTCCCATCTGCTAAGGTCACAATGAAGGGATTGACTAAGTGATGTGGCAGATGCAGCAGGTTGACAACCTTATGATGAACAAAGCTATCAGAACTTCCAGCATCTACCAGAATCTTGACTGGTAGTCCTCCCAGGTTACCTATCAACACAATGGATTTCCTCTTTATAGCTCCAGACAAAGCATTTAGGGATACCTCAGCAAGTATCACCAACTCTACTTGTATGCTCATCTTGCTCCCCTTCTATATCCTCAAAGTCAGTTTCTTCTTCCTTATCAACACCTATACAGTTTAGGTTCCCTGTTTTGCACTGATGGCCTACCCCAAACCTTTCTTCATATTTGTAACACAAGTTTTGTTTACGCCTATACTGCATTTCCTCAGCTAAAATCTTACTGAATTATCTATGTGTGGTATCAGCCTTCTTGGAGACTGGAGCAACTGCAGGCAGCTTGTATGAGTTGTGGTGATTCTGTCCACTCACAGAGTTCCTATACATCCCAAACTTTGGTTCTACTACAATCCTGTGAGAAGGCTTAGATTGCTTTGACTGGGTGTCCAAGTAGCTTTCTTGCAGTTCAGCCACTTCAAAGGGTTTGGCTACTGTCTGTGGTTTAAACATTTCTATCATAGGTTTGATCTCCTCTTTCAAGCCACTAACAAAACTGGAAACAAAGTAGGATTCATCTAATTTTGGATTCCTGGTTAGCATTGGGGTCTTAAACTCCTCGAACTTCTCCTCATATTCTTCTACTGTACCTTTTTGTTGCAATTTATTGAATTCCTCTACTATGTCAAGGGAACCTTTTCCAGAAAATCTTTCGCACAACAACTCACTGAATTTCTCCCAGGACATCCCAGGTCTTGCTAATTTCACCCCTTGGAACCAGTTATCAGCTTTTCCCTCCAAGAACATTTGAACCAACGCTACTTTCTAATTCGCAGGTACTTGATAATTCAGAAAATACTTGTGACATTTTCTCAACCATTCCCTAGGGTTACTAGAAGAAAACATAGGTAGCTCCAATCTGGCAAATTAGGTACTAACATTTTACCTCTGACCTGTTGGTGACCTACCAGCTCAATTGGAGTCATTAGTCTCAGATGTGGGGGCGGGGTTGGTAGAAGTGGTTTTGATGATACTCCGTCACAGTCCTGTGGTCCTTTCTCCTTCATCATTACCTTCAACAGTGCATTGAACTTTTGCTCCATCTTGCTAATTTTTTTAATTCAGATTCCCTACCAATGCCTCCAACTTGGAGTTATTGTGCTCCATTTCATCATGAATTTTTTGCTGCAACTTGTTCTATCCAGATGTCTGAATGTGGCCATGGTTTCTGCTATCTCTTGTAGTCTATTCTCTTGTTTTTTAAGCTGATCTTCCAGTGATCGATACCTAATGTTTTCCGCCATGGTAGTATCTCAATAGCCAAGGATCAGCTGTTCTGATACCAAATGTCAGGCTTGGAGATTTAGCTACCTGAGTTCTGGCCGGAATCCAAAGGAAATAAGCAGGAATTGAGACAAAGAAGAAGGGAGAGAGGGAAGAGAGCAGGAAATGAGAGAGAGAGAGGGAATAACAGAAAGGAGAGAGAAGAATATTCAACTGAAAATTTACTCAACAACCTTCAGTTACAAAAAGGGATTATTTATGCAATTATTTCTAACTAACTGCAGCTAATGGAACAACTATCTTTTAAGTCTAACAACGTAGTTTTCACCCTCTACTAACCATACTCAAAACGCACACTCCACTGAATAAAACGTCAACCTTCTTATTGTGAAGTTCCTGACATTATGTACAATAAAGGCAAACTTGACATCTTGGTAATTCAATAACTACAAACCTATTGGAAGAAGTTGGAGGAAAAAACATTATCGCTAAAGCAGTGAACGCATCTGTGGCCTCTTGTGGACTTTCTCTTGGCAAATTCTTGTGTCAAAGATACATGGATATACAAAGGCTGAAACATGGCATGGTGAGCCAAATCCAAGATAAAAATGGAAAAAATAGAGAAGAAAGTGTAAAATACTACTAGTCCCACTAAATCAAAAATAGCAAGATTATAGGTTATGTGTTTACTTTTTTGAATTGTAAAAATTAGTATTACCATTCAAAGAAATAGAGAGGAGAAATGGATGTTGGCATGTTTGCTTGAATAGTTATATGTTTTAACTATGACAAAATGTTTGTTTTGACCTATATAAGCAAAGTCTCACTTAATACCTTTCTCATTAATTTGTTTCAAGGACTGCTGTCTCGCACCACTCTAAGTATATTGTTCAAAGAATTTTTAATTCATTAATATATATCCAAAAATTATTAGGCCATCAATTGTTAAAAGTTCAAATTTGTTATTTAGGATCCATGATGTATTCATTCTATTTACAAGGAAAATAAAATGCGACATGGAGAGAAATTTACATTTTATTTTACTTGAGAATTTTCCTTCCGTTGTTTAAAGTTTCTCTAGACTATGTCCAAGCTATTCATTATCGTTTATCACTATAACACTATTGGTGATTATTATTTGATTTTGTAGTTATTAATATTATGTTTTCTATAAAAAAAATTTCCATTTGTGGAGGATCAATTGGAGTTTTCATTTGCATCAATTGAGAATAATTGTATAATTTAGGGATGCTTTTAGAAATCTTTCCTGAGATTTCTAATAGTTTTATTGCCCTCTTTTGAAGTTTTGAAATATTACTTACATCCTCTGTTAGTTATTTGGGACTCAATGCTTACCTTATCGATGGTCAAATGACTTTATTACCTTTACAACTTAAGAGATTTTACTTAATTATATAGAGAGAAATAATTGAACCAATTGTAACGAAATTTATCATAATTTGGAATGTAAAAATTTTGGAAAATTTGAATCCTATCTTTTTTCTATATTTTAGTAGTTGTTATAAATTCTTCCCCTAAAGAATATATTAAAATTTATGTTGATATATTATTTTTTCTTAGAATTTCATAAGAATAACAAGATCAATACCAAAAATACACAATTAAAGAGGGTAAAGTGTTGAAATACATTTACAAATTAGTCTTATTAAGTTACGGGTAAAATGTAACTACACATAATTTTTTTCCTTTCCTTTCTTTTTCAAAAAAAATGGCATTTATTTTCTTTTCAGTGTCTATATAATCCAAAAAAGATGGCTTGAAATCGATTTTCTCCACTATTATTTCCTCTTTTTTTTTCCAATAAAATCATTTGCTTTTTATTGATCTGAACATTAAACTAAGTGTTGTTATCTTTTGATTACAAACAATGGGAATTTCTTATTAATCATGTGAAATAATGGACTATAAATGAAAGAAATAATTTAAAAAAAAGGACATCATTTAGCATATTTTATATTTTTCATGATAAGCAATAGATTATGGTGTTTCTTTTTGAAGAGGCCATACTTTTTGTTGTCCAATTCCTGTTCAAATCTTACAAATTCCAGTGCTAAAAGTTCACGAATTGAACCTGCAACTCTTGATTCCAAATTAAAAAAGTCTCCATTCCAATTCTTTGGTTTTACTAATTTATGTTGTTCCATAGAAAAGTAGCTAGCTGTTACTGTTGAATTCTACTATGCTCATGTTAGCGTTGCAATTTCCTCCAGTTATACGACACTCTCTGACTGTGGTGTTTATTTTGCATATTTAACTATTTTTCCCTTTTGATTCTAAGTCCACTAACAAGTAAATAGTTGAGAGGCATTTGTGAATTCAAATGTTCTTCTCACCTTTGAAATTATTTGGGTTGATTTGTCCCAAGAAAATTAGTTTCAAAGGAGGTCACTGATATTTTTAAAACCTTTAAAAAGGCAGTAAAATTATCAGCAACCTCAACCTCGAGGGAAGTTTCTGAAATTATGTCCTTATAATTTATGTTAATGTTAATTCCACTAGTGGTACATTATTCTCCCACCTTGTGTTGGTTGTTGTACTTGCAAAAGCTATCGGGTTTTGTTTAGAGGTAAATATGATATTACAAAACTCGTCAGGTCCAAATTGTAAATTTGAGGGGTTGTCTTAGATTTCTTCAAATTTCTTTGGGCAGTCTAGAAAGCACCCTATTAAAAGCGTTTCCTTAGCCGCGCCTTATACGGCACAGCTGTTACTTTATTGCACGTATGATGTTTGCAAAAATTACTGAAAGAGCCTGTTATCCACTGTTGCTTGTCTTTTTGGTCTTCAGATCGTGGCACCATATGGGTTCTTGTAACGAAATCCTCTGGACCCGAATGGCGGCAATGGGTGCATTAACTTCCGGGTTGCAGCAGCTGCAGTTGAAGACTTGTCAGCTCTTTGGAACTTCTGATCTGCATCACTTTGATAACATCCTTCCCAAGAAACGAGCTTGTGAGTTTGTTAATTAGTACCATATTCCCTTTTCCTTCTTATGGGTTTTACGATTCATGTGGAACTTTTTCAATTGTATGTAAGTTAAAGAATCTGTTAGGCAGCACATTTTGAAGAGAGGGGGGCTTTGCTGTTCAACAGGAGTGAGCATCGGGTCACTTCTGCATGAAGTCAGCTGTATAATCTTCCGATAATAAATTTCAATCATTTTTTAGCCTGACTAAATCCCGAAACCAAGAAAATTGAAGTTCATTATTGCTCATTTCAAGCTCACAACGGAAGGAGGAGAGAACTTCAATCGTGATTAATTTAGCAAATGGGAAAATGACGTGCCTCTGACCTGATAGTCCAACAGTGAAAACGAATCAAAATATTGTTCCTCTGTTTCTCATTCTTTGTCGCAGCTACTTATGTGTGTACATCCACATACAAAATGAAGTCAAACTGCTTGTAATTAAAGGATGGTGTTTGTGGCGCTGTCTTTTTTAAATTTCTTTTTGACGCATAGAATTGCACATTGAATTCTCTGCGTTGAAATAGTCCCATTATCTCAGTTGTCTTATCACTTTGTAAATATCTAGCTCTGAAGCCATTGGTGATTGAAGCAAAGGCCAATGCGAAGACTGAGAGTGCAAAAACCCGAAACATTAGATTGAGAAAAAAGGTATGCTTCTGTCTTTGGAATTACAAAATATGCGTACTTGGAAAGATATGTTCAGCCCATTGACAAGTAGGACTTTAGATATTTGTTTGTGGAGTTTGAGGAACTCATTTTCAATGAGCTTATAGTGCAAGTTTCATTTTTGATGCTATCTTAATTTGTGGAATAACTTGCTTAGTGTTCTTGCTTTTCCACTTATCTTTGCAAATAATGGTTCTTGCGTCTCTTGACCAGTTTAATGGCACAGCAACAAAACCAAGGCTATCAGTTTTCTGTTCAGATAAGCAGCTATATGCTATGGTAGTAGATGATCAGAACAAAAGGTGTTTGTTCTACGGCAGCACTCTACAGAAATCAATTCGCCAGGATCTATCTTGCACCACCATTGTCAGTGCTCCCTCTCAAATTAACACCACAATTCTCTACTCCCTTCCAAATTATGCACCAAAATTTCAGTAAACTGGACGCAATTGGAAACATATAAATAGTTGAAAAAATAGTATTCCTTTTTCATTCTTTCTTTTCAATGCTTTTAATTGGGATAAGCTGAGTTTGTCCTTGACCAAATGAGGTTTACTGTATCGAATATAGATCTGATTTTACGCAATTATTAATATCAGGAAGCAGCTCAACGTGTTGGTGAAGAGCTCGTCAAGGTGTGCATCGATCTTGACATAAATGAAATTTCATCATATGATCGCAATGGTCTTGCAAGAGGAGATAGAATGCAGGCATTTGAGATTGCCATTTCTCGTCATGGGTTCTTGCCACGATAACATTGCAATATTCAGATTAATTGTTCTTATTCACACTGGTTGTAGCAAGAAAAGGGGAGCCTGCATGTTTGTGAGTTCTCAGATTGTAAAAAGCCTCCAAAGGATCCTACATACGGTTTGATATAATGTTTATATTACCTACTGCTGTTAGCCTGTTACTGGGTATAGGTGCTTCTTTAAGTGCTTTTATGTACTCTTTTTCCAGGCAGAATGTTCTGCGATACACTTGCTGTATTCTTCTTCTTCTTCATTTTTTTTTTGGTACAAGAAGTCAAAACATGGTTATAGGCTAGGAGGTTAGATCACTTTCCATAACGCACAATAAGGAAATAACTACTAATTTCGTCCCAATACATCGACTACCAAGTTGATCTAAAACAGAAAGTTATTTGTCAGTGACAAACTGAGATGATGCAAACAAATGTATGCGTCCGGGATGTCGTTGTTGCAGTACGGAGGTGCATGATAAAAACTACTAAAGAAGCGTGATATTAGTCTATAGAAGATAATCAAACTCCTAAACTAGTTAAGAATTTTGTGTGACTTCTATCATAATGTGTGACTTCTATTCATTTGGTAAGCTAGTCTCCATCTATTTGTTTCAGATTTTGACTATGAATTAAGGTTGGATGGGGAGCAAGACCAGTTTAGTTGGTTTTTCTTTTAAAGAATCTGATCCCCCTTCCAAGGTAGATGGAGCAAAGCAGAGGCCCAAGACCAAGAGAAAGATGACAAGAGAGAAAAGATTGATAGGAACTTAACTCATCTTCTATTAAGTGGATTAAGCTTTTCTTATAGATTAGTTGTACTAATCAATTACTATATCACATTTGTAGGTTTTTTGGGGTATAAACTAAGAAGCAACACCTTAGTGTTGCAAAAAAAAAAAAAAACTTATAAGAAACTTGTATTGAAATTGAAAATAAGCTTATGCTATTTATTCATCAACTCACTATTTATAGTAATAAATGAAGCAAAGTAACAAAATATCTAACTAACAATTATCCCAAAAACTCTAAAAAAAAAAAACACTTAATGACATAATCTCCTACTCAACAAATCTTATCTAAAATATTTTTTAACAAACCACATGTTTTTTAGTAAACAAATATCCTAACAAGAAGATTTATTTAACTACTAACTAAATTATTCTAATATCAATCGTAATCTAATAAAATCTATCGAAAAAATTGATATATCTCAACACTCTTCCTTGCCACTTTTGCTGTAGATTTTGAATTGCATTCTCAAATTTTTGGATCTTGTTTCGGAGAAAACTTTTATAAGAAGCTCTACACATGATTAGCCTTGCAATGAATTTATTCTTTTGGATTTTTATGCAAGCTAAAGATTAGTCTTGCAACAAACCACTTCTTTTGTCTTCTCATGCCAAACTTCAAATAAAAGATTTTTTTTTTTTATGTTTCCAAATAACTTTCTTATAGGTTCAAAGTGGAACACTATTCGATAATATTTGAACTTGTACAGAAAATATGAAATTCTACATGATTCTTCATCACCATCAAAACTTGTAGATTCAAAACAACAATATTATAATCTTGATATCTATCAGGAATCAATTTGGTACCTCCTAACTTATTAATGATCTCTTGTTGAATTTTTTAGGATTTGAATTCTTGATTTCATCATGCTTTACTTCAGAATTGTCAAAATCCAACCAATTCATAATGAAACTTTCTCTTTTCATTTTAATTGGAAAAATTTATTCTCAATCAAATAATAAGCCATTATCCTTGTGAAAATGGCATCAAATGATATGTGAATGTTGGTCTTGGATCTCTGTCTAACTACAACTCTACGGTTTTTAATCTATGTATCCATCGATTTTTCAAATACCGGCAATACAAAATTTGTGTCGCACCACATCCCATAGATTATTGACTACCAAATAAGTCCAAAATTTAATGGCCTAAATTTGGTGAGTTTCACCACTAAAAGTTGACACATTTGACAAAAAATACTTTCCTATCATGGTTTTGAAGTTGTAAAAAATCCTCATCGAATGCACTCACTCTCAAAAAACAACACAGGTATTAAGACATAATCTCTGATATTACTGTGTCAGTTTTTTTGGGGCATAAATTAAGAAACAATATCTTAGTATTGCAAAAAAAAAAAAAAGGCTTATAAGAGACTTGTATTGAAACTGAAAATAAGCTTATATTATTTATTTATCAACTCATTATTTATAGTGATTATATGAAACAAACTAACAAAATGTCTAACTAACAATTATCCTAAAAAATCTCAACAGAACACTTAATAACATAGTCTCCTACTCAACAAATCTTAGCTAAAATATTTATTAACAAACCATATGATTCTTAGTTAACAAATATCCTAACAACAAGATTTATTTAACTACTAATTAAATTATTCTAATATTAAACATAATCTAATAAAATCTGTCGAAAAGGTTGGCATATGTCAACCACATTGATTTGATTTTGCTTGAGATTACAAACATCATTAGTATAGGGTTGCAAACGAACCGAGCCGCTAGCTCGAGTTGAGTTCGATCAATATCGACCTCGAGTCGAGCTTGATCAATTTCGAGCTCAAGTCGACCAAGTCGAATTCGATCTCGAACTCAAATTTAAAATATTAAGCTTGTTAACCCGGCTTGCGAGTTCGAGTGTATATATATGTATATATATATATATATATATTATTTTAATAGTAAAATTATATATATATCCCCAATATTTTATTATTTATTAAGAAAAAATAATTATTTATTTTTTTAATTAGAATAATTTTCAGAAACTCGAGCTAACGGACTGCTCACGAGTCAAAAATTTGAGCTACATCACGAGCTAACAATTCAAGCTGCTCGTAAGCCAAAAATCGAGCTACAGCTCGCGAGCCTTATGGAGTCGAGCTTGAGTTCGAACTCGAGCCTACCTATTATTAAGTTGAGTTCGGCTTGATAAGTCCAAAATTTGACTCGACTCGACTCGTTTGCAGCCCTACATTAGTACCATACTACCATGTGACACTTGTTTGTACATTTTTGTTTGTGTCGAAATGGGACTTCTGCTAACTGCTTCTATTAAAAATTGAAGCAGGTTTAAAGACGAGAATTGGTGTGAAATAATGTGGGAATGCAAATAAACTAATTCACGGGTTATGATAGAGAACATAAAAGCTAATTGGCAGTATATATGCTAAACTGAATTCGAACTGCCAAAAAAAAAAAAAAAGACATCTGCTGCGTTTGGTCAAAATTTGCTTAACGATCAAGGAAGTATGGGACGGTAAAGAAAAAAACAAAATAGCTTTGGATTGAAAATTCTAGCGTTTAATACTAACCATGGCACTGGCTTGTATCTACTTTTATGCTTACCCTAAAGACTTCTACTCTTATACAAGAGCGGCAAAAGACCTCTACTCTTATATTAAAAAAACAGGACCCTCAAAGGCAGCTTTTCGATGACAAGCACATGAGAAGTAGATTTCCTTGAGCAGCCTCTGGATTGTGCTTGTGGTGGTGCTGGTGCTTTTGACATTCTGGGCTACAATGGTGATGGACTAGGCGATGTTGAAGAATATATTATACTGGAAAGAAATTCACAAAATATGGGTGCAGAACTCCTCAAGGGTGTAAATATTATATTTATATCACCCCTGCTCTTACAATATAATTTCTTCTTCCCTATGCTTTCATACATTGACTACTTAACAAATGTAGATATATTTGCTTATAAAACTTCGATCAGTAGTTTACTTCTTCCCGCACATTCATCAATGTTTTATGATCACCAGCCTCAAATGGTTATATGAGTTAAACTTTCTAAAATATTTAACACCAGCACAACTATGCATTGAAATGATAATATATTCGAGAGTCTTGGAAGGTGCAACCTAGCCCAATTATTACTACTGATCAGCAAGCTCAACAGTCAAGACTTCTTCCATTCTTTTGTTCCTAGATAATTTTTACCTACTTTCCTTCAATGAATTCTCACACCAATCATTCCTCCCTTCATCATCTCACCATTAATCTCTCAAATTCTTCCAATAAAGTTCAGTTTTGTGCCTAAACCATATGCGCAGGTTTGATTTCTTAATCTAAAATAGTTTTTGTTTTTATTATTTCTGCAATTTACTAATGTTCTAGGTTGAGATTTTAAATCCAATATTGTATTTGCTTTGATTTTGCAGTTCTTATACTTTCAAAGGCAAGTACTTACTTTCTTCATCTTTTTCTTTTATTTTCTTTCTTTTGATTTCTTTTTCTTTTTCTCCAACCTTATGCTTCGCATTTTTAGCCGCAGCTTGAGTCATGCCATCTTTTCTTTATCTCTCTCTCTCTCTCTCTCTCTCTCTCTCTCTCTCTCTCTCTCTCTCTCTCTCTATTTTTTCCTTTTTCAGTCTTATCAGCATTGTTTACCATAGCATTTGGTTGAACAATTAGTAGCAATTTTTTTTTTCTTGAAGAAGTTTGTTTTCCAATTTCGTGGACAATATTCAATGAGATTGTTACATAGTCATATTGCGTCTTTGACTTGGGGTGGCTCCCACGAATATTAACTGATGTGTGTGATTGTCCCTAAGCTTTTGGCTTAGTATGTCAGCACTATTGTACAAGTTATCTCTGTACCAGTTTTGGCTTTCTTTCTGCCTTATGTCTACTGGTGGATGCTGCATTTTTTCTTATCTAAAAGGATTTTTTTCCTTATATTTCGTTTTGTGATTTTATGTATTATATTTGCATTAGGGCAGTGGGGAAGAAATATACTTTGTCTCAGGCTTGTCACATTCATATACTTTGTTCAAGAAATCAAAATTTGTTAATTGGCTAAAAGGCTAGATCACTTCTCTGAACACTGAATGAAGAAATATCGATTGAATTTTGTTGCTGATGCAAACGATTAATATGTACAGTTTTTGTAGAAACACCCCATCAACAACTAACCAAACAGCGCATATATGTGTGCCTCTCGGGGTGTCATTGCTGCAAAACGGAGGTAACATGAACAAAACTAGTAAGGAATTTTAGATTAACCCAAAGGAAATCATCGAACTCCTAAGTTGGTCAAGAATGTGGTGTCTTCTATCATAATAAAGAGACAGAAGTAAGCCAATCTAGTGGTATTTTCAATTCCTTTCTGGTAAAATAGTGACTGCTGATTAATTTGACTTTCTGAATAGGTTTGTTCCAATTGTTCTCATCTTACGAGATTTTCATTTGGTGAAGTTATCTTGATATATTAGTTTTTAGAGTTTACCATCAATTAAGGTTGGATAGAAGGAGCAAAAACAGTTAAGTTGGAGCATCATGCTCCCACACATTTTGATCGGTTGACGAAACTAGCATGCTTAGGAAGAACATGAGCAGCATATATACTTAGTCATATGTTGAATGATAATGATGCTTGGCAAATGCTTATTTCAGAGAGTAAAGCAGGTTAAAAGAGAAGATGTTTGACATCCCACAAGTATTTCTAGTGACTTTCATATGTAGTTCAGCTCAAAATCATTTCACTGGTCAAGCATAGTACTAATGTAGCTTAATATCTTATTTACACATTGAGTTTGATTGTAGTTTAAGCCTTTCAATATTCCCTTAACTACTGATGAATATTGTTTCTGATCAATTCTCATTTTATTTCCTGCCAACTTCAAAGTACCCTTGTCCTTGACATGTATAGCAATAGCTAGATTGTTACTACTGCTACCCTTACCCTCCTCACCTTTAACATAACTCCAAATTGCAGAATAGCAGCAAGGTACTGGAAATGGAACAAATTCTTCACACGAAAGGAGGGGAAGATGAGGAAAGCTATGCCAAAAATTCAGCATTTCAAGTAAGTGATACATATCAGAGGAAAGCTATGCTATATATAATTCTGTGACTGATCTCTAAATGAGTTTCTACCCTTCAGAGATTAGTGTTTATGAATGTCAACCATGCACTCAATCGGAGCATTCAGGAGTTTTGTCAAGTTTACCTAGCAGAGGCAGAGTGCATAAGAGTAGCAGATCTGGGATGTGCATCGGGACCTTTGAATGAGGACTTAGAAACCCTTGCATGTGAATACATATTCTTGCAGCACATAATCTTTGAATTTCTGCCATCCCACTACATGCTTTGCTTTTGCTTTCCCAATGACTGTTACTGCTATCTTCAACATCTAGCTTCCATCATCAAATCTTCTCTTCTTCTGAACCAAATTACATTTCCAGAAGATAGATAAAGAAAAAAAATCGAAACAGGCTAACAAAAAGTTTAGCCAAATCATTAGCTTCATTTCTGCATTCCGAGCACTACAGAACATAATACTTTCAATGCTAGTGCAAATTAATGAGCAAAATAACTGTAATTGGTAACCATCTTCATCTGCAAAACCTTCCTGCTCAGTGACATTAATTTCTTCCTTTTGACATTCTCACAAAAAACGACAGGGAACCATGTTGTTCTTTTTCCAACAAGATGATATCTGCTTCCTAAATAGATTCAGGAAAAAAACATCACCATGTTACCTTACGGTAATATTAAGTGTAAAATTAGCCACGTTGAACCATCAAAACTTAAGAAGAATGTATTACAAAAATTTCTAAAGAGCAAATATTAAGCAGAATTACATCATAAAAAAAGCATACTAAATTCAGAGCATAGCTTTTGTATGTGATTGATTTGAAGTTAAGGCAACAGCAACAGAAACATTGTAGGCCTTCAAATTTAATTCATTGAGAGTACGTACCTCTTCATCTACTCTGTCACATATTGCTTCCTAGAAGATTGATCTTCACTCCTTAAGAGAACAATTCTCTACCACATCACCATCCATACACTTTTGCTTGAAACCACTGCTTCCTACATGTTCCAACATAGCCCGTGAGACATTTGTCTAAAATGCTAAAATAGATATTTCTATAAATATTTTATCATGAGCAAGTCCTTATGCAAGTAGGATGGAAAAATCACCAATCTACTAGATAACCAAAAATGAAAGGCTAAAAAACAGAGCATTAACAAACCCAGAAGGAAGTAATGGTAGCAAAAGTCAATCGAATTTGCATAAATTGTCCTTGTGATTCTTCCTGAAAATAAAGTAATGACTAACTGTTAGCACAGTTGTATCATGAGTCTCTCTTGTTCTTGAGTGGAAAGGTATAACCTGTAGTCCAATTTACAAAGGCCTTGCAAGATCTGGCGGGAACCTTTGAACGAGAATGTAGAAATTTTTGCCGCCGCAATTGCAGCACCAAAACTTTGAACTGATTCCATCCAAATGAATGACTGACACTGCAATCGCATGCTTCGTTTATGTCATCCAAACGATCACCAATGCTGTCTACAATGTCTAACTTCTTTCCATCAAATCTTGTCACCTCTGAAACTAAAGTATTAGCCCGTCCAGTTTTCTTCAAGCAAGTCTTGTACCTTGATAGCTCTCCAGTACCAGCTACCATGCTCTTCTCCAACTCTTCTCAATCCATACTACTTTCTACAAGCGTGGCACAAGCCACTCTGTTTTCAGCATGCTACAAGGAGAAAAGGTTCAATATTTGATTTATTTTGTTAAATACTTCCAGAAAATAGATTAAAAAAAACAAAAAAGAAAAGCCATTGAAACAGGCCAATAGACATGCAGTCAACATTTTTTACCTTCATTTCCACATTCTGAGCAATATATGGCATTCTGGTGGGAAAAATCACAGATAACTACCTTCCATCTTCAAAATCTGACTGATAAGCGAAAATAACTCCTCCCTCTTGACATTCTCATAAGAACAACATGGGAACGTTGGTGTTCTTTGTCCAAAAAAACATGTACTCTGCTTCCTAAACAAATTCTGGAAAAAAAATAACAATATTACATCACAGTTCTGCTTCAGTTATGACATTAAGTAGAAATATGAGCCATAGAAAGGTTTGGTCAGGTAACTCGTGCAACAATTTATCACTCAAAATCCTAAAGAGCAAAAATCAAGTTATATTCCATTGATTAAGCCATAAAGAACACTTACTAGCGCAGATACCAACCTGCATTTAGGCACAATTCCATGTCTCAAACATACTTGCAAACTTGGACCAATTCCCTTGTACTACAAGTAAGTTGGGTGGAGAAATTTCCAAACCACATACCTCCTCATCTTTCTTCAAAAATGATTGGAAACCACAGCCTTAGATGCTTTAGATGTTGCAGTTGGAGAATGTGAAAAGTGCAATAAGATGCTTTAGAGGTTCCAGGCTGACTTTGCCTTAAGCACACTTTCGAGCCTTTCGCAATGTTTTCGGCACTATCACTGCTTGCTGCTTCACTGACACTTGTGGCCTACAACGCCATAATATTATCAATCCAATTCACAAAATAGAAAAGTAGCTAGTATCTGAATTTTAAAAATTTTAAAGGATGATAAGAATTTATAGTTTGAGCAGCAGCCTAGTTCCTCTGCAAACAATTTCAACTTGATCGACATTGAGCTAATTTTATGGCAATCATAATGCAGAGGCTTACAGAGAGATAACAGTGAATATTAAGAACATATCCATCTATTAAATGCCAGCGGTAAAAACAAAAATTGTAATGTTCTTCCCAAATTGCTGTTTCATTGGTTTTAATGTTGTTTGGAAATATCAGTAACAAAAAAAAAAAAAAAAAAAAAGAACATACCATGTTTACGCTTGCAATGTTAGTGAATTTTGTGGGCAAACAGTCAGCAAGTTCATATATAGTAGTATATTTTACCATGTTTATTCATCCTTTTGATGGTTCAAAAAGGCAGATGAAATCCACAATTTTTGTCGTCTTTCAAATTGCTCATAACTCTACTTTGTTAATGACAAGAATTAGTTTATAAATTGAAAGAGAGAGTAATCTTCTCCAAAAGAAGTAGAGGAATAGATATTTACAGAGAAAAAGAGTGTGGGACAAATACGGATAGAATAAGATGGTGAAGAACAGCAATATCCAATAATGAGAAGCAATTAATCAAAAGTTTGCAGTGAAATTTATTGCACACACCTCACTAGTCGATCACACTAGTGTACTATGAAACTTAACATGCACCAAATTAAATAATATAATAAAAGAAAAATCATGATTCAATCATTAAAACAACCAAGAATTTAAGGCAAGTAAATTTAAATAAGTGCTATAAAAACAAGTAAAATTTCGAGGACTCACAACATCAACAAAGATTCAGCACCTGCACTTGTTTTTATAGGAAATGGCAATGGAATAGTAACCAACTACAAACTAAAAACTAAGACAAAAGATGGAACAAAATAGATTAAACACAAACACAGCTAAAGAAACACAGGACAAAATAGAAGGAAAAAAAGAGAGAAGAACACACGCACCATCAAGAACAGCAAGCAGCAGCAAAAAGGAGGAAACTTAAGATGAAATGAGAAAATGCAGAAGAAAAGAGAACATGCACAAGGTAAATGCAGACAATAACTACATTTTCAAAAAAGAGCAACAAAGAATCAACACCTGCACCTATTTTTATAGGAGATGGCAATGCAATAGTAACTAACTTAAAACTAAAAATCAAGACAAAAGGTGGAACAAAATCAGTTAAAGAAACACAGGACAAAATAGAAGGAAAAAAGGAGAGAAGAACACACGACTTTTAATCAATTTTAAGCTCTGGAATATTAGAGATCTTGGGCCACTCGGAGCCGCTTTGAGGAGTGCATCTTTCGGTTAATAGAGGACAATCACGAATTTCCAGACGTCTTAATTTGAGGCGTTCCATGGCAGCTGTGGAGGGTAAATATTCAAGCTTTGGGCACCATGATAGGATTAGGTCTTCAAGAGACACGAGGTTCCCAAGCCAATCTGGTAAGGCTTCGATTGCTCCGAAGTGTTTTAGAGATAGTGATGTGATGGTAGTCAAGTCTTGAAGCTGATGTGGCAGAGATTTCGTGTCAAACATCCCACCTAAAGACACGTGTCGGAGTGATGATGAAGATGCTAATCCAGCCCAATCAAATTCGATTACAGAGTCATCTGAGAAGGGACCAATGTACACTTCCCTTAAGCTGGTAAGATAGCCAAATCCACTAGGCATCTCAGTAATCAAGTTGGAACACCCGTATAATGAGAAGCACTCGAGAGAAGGGAATCGTCGCAAATCAAGGGGAAAGGAGACCAGACTGCGGCAATCGAACAATTTCAGCTTTCGGAGAGACGTACAGGACTCGAACATCTCCACTGGTAATCTTGTTAATGCATCGCAATCATCGACAGTAAATTGCTTAAGAGACTTAAGGAGGCTTTTCTGTCCAAATGAATTTTTAGGATTTGGATATCCAAATGAATCAATTCTCGGGCAACCCCGTATCTTCAAGTGCTCTAAAGCTTGAAATTGATAGAGATCATCTGGCAACTCCCGTAAATTCTCACATAAAGTGACTTCCAATCTCTTAAGACATGCGGCGCAACTCATTCCTCTAAATGTTGTTATATTTTTGGCAATCATCAATTTTACATGCTGAAGAGTTGGAAAAAGACAGAGTCGCTCAAGCATGTCAGTGGGTAGACTGTCACAGCCATTAATTCTCAAGCTGCTCTCTGGTCGTTTCACTATTTTTAGAGACTTGATGCTTTGACGACCCCTTAATTCAAGGGACGAGAGATTGGCTATATTGCTCAAAACCTTTTCTGCCAGCAAAACATGGCAATTTTTTTTAATGTTCAATACATCAAGACTTGGGAAACGACTTGGAGTTGGAATGGTGGTCAGCTGGGGGCAGTCACTAATAGATAACTTTTCAAGCACGGGAAACACGTCAGCGGTTGACCTCATTTCGTGTGTGTCCTTCCACTCTTCCAAATTTTTCATGCTTTCAAGAGAGAGAATTTTAAGGGCTGGAAAGAATGTTTGTCTGCTAATAGTGCTACTGTAGAATGAAAGCCCAATGCATGTTGTGTTTTCCAATCTAGTCAAATAGAGGCGCTTGAGGAATGGCAGCTGTCCTAGTGCAGGGAGTTCTCTGCATCTTGTGCAATCCTCCACACGCAACTCCGCCAGTGATGTCAATGTCAAATTCATGAACCATTGTGGAAACTGATCACCCATGAACTTCAAAATTTGTAACTCTTTTAAATTTGGGTGAGGTTGGAGGCCTTCCAAAACATCTTCATCACAATTATTACTTTCCCGATCCCTATTGCCCCACTCAAATACCAGCCGATACATATTTGGCTTTTTAGATAGGTTCGCCAGTTCAGCATCATCTTTGCCATTTACTAATTCAAGATTTCTGATCTCCAAGGAGCCTTTAAGATCTTCCAAGGTTCCAAGCTCTTGGATACCACGACCTTTCTTTTGACGACCTATGCTAAAGAACTCTAGCGTTTGAAGACAAGTCAATCGTCCAATCCTGGATGGCATTTGGATTTCGCGTCCAGTATCATAATAGTGAAGATGTCTCAAGCTAATCAAATTGCTCATCTTCTTTGGAAAACCTTTTTCAAGCGCGTCAATTCTTAGTGTTTGCAAACTATAAAGTTTGCAAAGAGATTCTGGCAAAGTTGTAATCCAAGAACCTGAAATGTCGAGTAAGTGTAAATGTATTAGTTTGCCAATGGAGGTCGGCAACTCTTTGACATCTGCTCCAAACAATTTTAGGACATGCAAGTATTTGAGCTTTGATAACATATCATCAGCTATGCCACCCTCCAGAAATAATGTGCGAAGTGATGCTGATGATTTTTCATTGATTCTTTCGGGTGAGTATACCGCAAGGTAACGGTCCTGATTGCTGCTGTTACGATTCAAAATTGATTTTGCAAAATCGTGCACAAGATCATGCATTTTATACCATGTTCTCCACTCCTCTTTAACTTCTTCCAATAAGGAAGTTTGCAGCAAAGTTCTCAGATACTCATATCCTATTTTCTCCATCGTTCTTTCATTTTGGGAATCCGGTTGAAGAAAGCCTTCAGCCATCCAATGCTCAACTAGTAGATCTTGTTCCAATTTAGTATCTTGATCAAAAATTGAGCAATATGCAAAACATTTCTTAACCGGTGCAGGTGACAGATGATCGAAACTCACCTTAATTATTTGCTCAATCCCACCTTGATCTCCATTCAAGAGACTCTCCTCCAAAATAGATAGCCACTCCTCTTTTCTCTTTTTAGATAACAAACCTCCGATTAACTTTGCTGCCAGAGGTAGACCATCACATCTTCTTAAAACTTGCTCCCTTATGTCTTCCAATTCTTTTGGTACTTCTTCCGCCACATTTGCCCATTTTTTCATGATAGACCAGCAGTCATCATTGCATAGCCTTCCTATCTCATGGCGAGTAAAATTGATCGGCGGATGTCTAGACAGAATAGTTGCCACTTCTTGCAGACGAGTGGTAACAAGACACCAGCTCCCTTTCTTAGCATTGAGTCCCGCCAAAGTGCTGAAAAAGTCATCCAACAATACTTCTTGATCATTCCACAAATCATCAAGAACAAGGAAATATCTTTTTTCCTTGAGTTCATGCTGAATTTTTTGAACTATTACCTCCCTACGATCCCCTTCAACCTTTCCTCCTATTAACGATTCTAGAATCATTTTGAAGACCACCTCAATTCTATCTACTTTTTCAGCCACACAAACCCACATTGTTTGGTCAAAATGCCCAACAATTTGCTCATTTTTGTAAATGGCTTTAGCTAGAGTTGTTTTGCCTAAACCACCCATGCCAGTTATGGGAATAACTGAAATAACACTTTCAGTTTCGGTCAACAACTTCTTAACTATTTCTGA
Source organism: Coffea arabica (assembly GCF_036785885.1). NCBI lineage: Eukaryota > Viridiplantae > Streptophyta > Magnoliopsida > Gentianales > Rubiaceae > Coffea > Coffea arabica. The sequence continues at coordinate 829,882 of NC_092311.1, forward strand.
TTCATCCTCGTCTCTTCCTAGGACATCTCTTCGAACAATAGTAGAGTCGGTCTGTCGGCTTGTTGTGGCTCCAGCTGCTATAGTAGCGAATGCTACTTCAACTTGGTGCTTGTAGGCCAGTCCCAAACCTTCGGCATCCCGATGGATCCTTTGAAGGTTCGTGTTGATCTCCCTGATCATTGAACCCAACCTCCAACGAAAACCAATTTTATTAAAGAATGAAAAGCAGAAGAATACCTTCTTTTTCGTGAGTTGATTTTGATACTTCACCTTCCGACGAAGATTTTCATAGTTGAGCTCGTCCAGCACATTGTCAGCTTTGAAAACCTCTTCTTCCAGCTGCTTGAGCCACTTTTGTACCCCAACAAGCTTCGGATCATGGCTATGCATTTCCTCATCAGCACCGGCCAAGAAGCCTCGGATCATTTCAGCAGAATCGTTGAGTCTCTCCAGCTCCGTTGGGAATTCACGAACCAGATTAACATGATCAGCGGCAAGGGAAACAACCGTCTGCAACCCAACCTGAATAGTAGCACTAACAGCAGCATCAGCCATTTTTTCTCGCTTGGGATTGGAATTAGGATGAAAGTGTTCTGCAATGGTGATGGGGGGATGCTTTCTGCGATGAGACAAGGAAGGATATGGTTCAACTTTGGCAACTAAGGGCAGCAAAATGTGTGGAGGCTAACACTTGCGGGAATGAAAATTTTCCACACAACTTTTTACACTTCCAAGTATTTCCACTTTTTGCAATTTGCCCCCCGGCTTCACGTTAAATTCTGTAGTGTAATCGGATAATTCAAGACAAGTGTGGAAAGTAAAGCATATGACAGAGAAGGCAGCACGTTGCAACCTGATATATACGGACCAAGAAGGGAATATTTCTACAAAAGCAAGTGGTGACCTATAACCGGGGTTTGGAAATGTTGCGTACTGCAGAAGTTGGAAATGTGTTGGAGTGTCACGAAATTAATATAAATATAAAGGGCCTAAGAATAAAACACCGAAAAGGAAGCGTAAGCAGTACTAAACACAGCCATGCTTGGCTTTGAAACAACATATGGTCATTAATGAATAAGGAGTTGAGAGCCTTTAAGAAGTGAAACTTAAGAAAATAAATGTTTGAAATATTAAGTTTTTTAATTATCTAATTTATTTTGATTATAGACGTTCTAATATATAGTCATTTGGAGGACTTCTATAGCTGAAGTACTGAATCCTTTTTGGACTTTTAATAAATTTGAGTTATTTTTCTTTTGATTTCTCACTTTTCTAACAACTTTTATCTAATCTACTAAATTTGAATTATTAAAATTGATTTTAATTGTTATAGTAGTAAAATATTAACATTTGTGAAAACTGAGTTTGTGGGAAGATAGACTATTGCTCGTTTCACATTTAATTGAATACAAATATCTCTACTTTACATAAAGTGTCCAAGGCTGAGGAACAGTGAATTCCAATTGATTCTCCCGATTATGGGCATTACATCAACAAAATACTATCTATTTATGGACATTTTACTCTGAATCATTACATTTATGTAAAATACATAAATATTTGTAACTAAAATTGAAAAACTGTTACACTAATATTTTTACGAAAGGAAAATTGATTGTCCTGTATTTAACATAAACTGATTTTTGTGAAAGTAAAAAACATATTGCCCATAACATACCTGCTCTTTATGATTTTTTGCATTACATCAACAAAATACTAGCTATTTATGGGCATTTTATTCTGAATCATTATATTCATATAAAATATATAAATGCTTGTAACTAAAATTGAACAAGTGTTACACTAATATTTTTACGAAAGGAAAACTAGTAAATTTTGTATTTAACAAATTTTAAATATGTGAAAGTAAAAAAGTTTTGCCCATAACATACCAGCTCTTTATGAGTTTTTTGCATTACATCAACAAAATACTAACTATTTATGGATATTTTACTCTGAATCATTACATTTATGTAAAATACATAAATATTTGTAACTAAAATTGAAAAAGTATACTTTTACGAAAGGAAAACTAGTAGATTTTGCATTTAACAAATTTTAAATATGTGAAAGTAAAAAAGATTGCGCCCAAAACATACCAGCTCTTTATGGATTTTTTTGCATTACATCAGCAAAATACTAGCTATTTATGGGCATTTTACTCTGAATCACTACATTTATGTAAAATACATAAATGTTTGTAACTAAAATTGAAAAAGTGATACACTTATATTTTTACAAAAGAGAAACTGGTAAAATTTGTATTTAACATAAATTAAATATGTTAAAGCAATATTAAAGGTGATTTTATTAGTTACTTAATTTGTTGGTAAGAAACAAGGTTTCTTTTGCAAAATTTGTTCATTAGATTTTTCCAAATAATTAGGATGTAAAGGTAAATTTTCACAATCTTTTGTTAGCAATAGACCCTAATTTCCTCCTAGGCAGTGACGAAGCCAAGATTTTTTTCTTGGAGGGAGGGCCAAAATGATTGATAAATAAAATTATTTTAATATGTTATGTTCAAAATAATTTTCATCTATTTAAATATATGGCATCCTAAAATATCAAATATTAAGTTTAATTATAAAAGTATGTCTATTTAATAAATATGTAGTATAGTCATAACTAAAATTAAAATAAGAAATAACATTTGATTAAATATCTTATAGGAAAAAATGAACTTTTCATCTTCAAAGTTTGGGTGGTTGGCCAATTTCATCCTCAAAGTTTCACCCCAAACATATTGCATCCTCAAAGTTTCGTAATTTTGGCCAATTAAGGACAATTGACGGGAAATGAAGAATTGATCGTTAGAACCAACGATTTTACCCAACAAAAAATGGGTAAAACCGAATAGAGCCATTTTTAATGGAACAATTGCAACGAACAAAGGCTCAATTCTTCTCCTTCTTCGCTCTGTCTTTCTGCAACCCCAAAATTTTTTTGCCAATCTCTGGAGTTTTAACGACCGTTATACAACTTTCAAAATAAATAAATTCATTCTAAATTTTTATTTGGGATTATTTCATTAACCAAATCGCGGTCACTTTGTGTAAAGTATCACTTTCCCATAAAAGACCTGCTCTTTATGGCTTTCCTCTATTATAAGAACAGGGTACCCATTTTTTTATAACTAAATTTATTTATTGAATAAAATAAAAATAAATTCATTTTCTAATAAAAGACCAGCTCTTTATGGCTTTCCTCCATTATAAGAACAGAGTACCCATTTTCTCATAAATAAATTTATTTATTGGATAAAATAAAAATAAACCCGTTTTTCAATAAAAGATCAGCTCTTTATGACTTTCCTCCATTTTAAGAACAGAGTACCCATTTTTCCATAAACAAATTTATTTATCAGATAAAATAAAAATAAACCCATTTTTTCAATAAAACATCAGCTCTTTATGATTTTCCTCCATTATAAAAACAGAGTACCTATTTTGAAAGCAAAAAGAAATTTGTTTATCGGATAAAATAAAAATAAACTCATTTTTCAATAAAACACCAATTCTTTATGACTTTTTTCCATTATAAGAAAAGAGTGCCCATTTTGTCATAAACAAGTAACTTCTTTAATTAGAAACCATCGACCCCTTACCAAAGACGATCAAATGCAACTAAATGATTTTCTTGCAAGAAAGTTGCCAAAAGCAGCTTTGTGACTGTAGTTGCTACTTTTTTTTTTTCAACCATTTTTCTAGCAAGAGGTATCATTAATGTCAATATTGAGATATAGCAAAAATTTTATACGAAATAACAAACCAATTTGTCATTACAAATACAAAACGAGCAACAATATATTACAACCAATACTATCAACAGTACAAAGCACAAAGATACTCAAATCAAATCCTAATTAGGCTTTAATATGTACAACCAAAATTGCCAGGGATAACAAATGCTAAGATAGACGATGTACCGATATACAATGAGTATCATGTTTGCATTAATTGGCGAAGTCCATAATCGAAGTAGCTTGTAAGAGCTTCATAGCCAGGTTTACTACAATCCACCATCAACCTACAGAGTCCAATGGAAAAAAAATTATTAAACAGAAATTTACATTGGTAGTTAGATAAATTAAACCTGCATTAGCCTACATATATCAACTAAGACATTGATCCTCATATTGTTGCATGAAAAGAAATGAAAATGAGGGACTTTAAAAGAAATGCTAAGGATCACTTTTATTAACCACAAGTACAAAATGTGAACTGAATTTCAAACTACAAGTTGGTAGCATGTACTTAAGATGAAGAAATCATTATGACCCCAATTGACATGAAACCAATCGTAAAGTAACGCCAAGGCTGTTTCCTTCAACACAAAAATAGTAAATGCATTCACTCATTCAAAATTGAGAAGTAGCTAAACAAGCGTAACTTTCGGACTTGGAAAGCATGAAATGAACTTGGAAAAAGGAATTAGATTTTACTACCAACAAGGCTTCCAAGGTGCAAATAGCCAATGAGATCCTTTTTTTTTAATCCTTATTATTTTTGTCCAGTATGTTCACTTAAAAGAAAACTATATTCTATTTACTAGATCTTTAGTTAAGAAATAAACAAAAAATTAAATCATCAAAAAGCAAAAAGACCAAAGGCATTAAAACTTGCACAAACATTCAGGAGGAGGAGAAGTTATCACCTAAGAGAATCACATGCAACGCAATGAAAGCATTAGAATTAACCCAAAGGAAGGGAAAAAATATGCTTCATGAATGGTCCTACAACACCGAAACACAAAACAATAGATAATGATGAACCACCACAAACCAGTCCAAAGACAAGCAAAATCACCTACACCATCAATCCTAATCACCAACCGGAGTAGAAAGTCATCCAAAATTTCAGATAAGTCACCGAATAAATAAGGCTTAAATCTTAGAACACGTCATAATCAGTGTTTAGCATTCAAAAATTGTGTAAGATACAGGGGGTTTGGGACAACAAAAGGGGACAATTAGGGCTGGGCAACGAGAGGTACGGAGGAATGGAAACGAGAGTGGTAAAGAGAGGAGATTGAACAATACGACAAAGGAGGGGAAAAATCAAATCGTGGAAGGAAGAATTCTAGTATGAAAATATGTTGGAGACTACCTGAAATCTTAGATCTGAAATTTTGACGGGCCGTTTTCATTTTGCCTTCCAGTAAGACCCCTTTCTCTACTCCAACTGAGATGCCCATTCACTCTAATCCACTGAAGTAGAAGCCTACAATTTCAAAAAGTTTATCTTGCGATTGTTAAATTGACCAAACATGCAAGAAAAAGGCAATTGACAAAACAGAGATGAAAATAACATATTAAAAACCTACACTGTCCCTTTTCCTTGAAGTCTGCCATTGCATCGGAAGGGTCTTTAAAGTGTGTCCATGATTGTATAAATTCAGATCTGGATGCTAGAGAGGAAGAGGGGAACCATATGTCTACGGGAAACTGAAAATTGATAGAGAGGGAAAGAGAGATAGAAGGAGAAAGGTGCAGGGGAGGTTGCGATTGAACTTTCGAGGGCTCTGATCTGAGAACAATATTTGGGAAAGTAGCCTGGCAAGTATGGAAGGCTTGGAATTCATGTGGTGCTAGGCTTGACAAGTGCTGTGCCGGGAATGGTTAAAAAATTTTCAATGCGCGGCTCTGCTAAAAATTGGAAGGGAGCAAAATTTTGAAATTTTCACAAAAAAGCACCCATGATTTCTCACCAATAACATAGAAACTTTGGCCCACTAGAATCAGTATTTGGAGGGAAGCTTTCCGCGCTCCTTTTGGCGAGAATTTTAAGCGAGAAAAGTCCTTGCCCTCGCAGAGTATATGATGGCTCCAATTTTTGGTGAGGTATTGTCCTTTTCTTTGCTATAAGCCTCTTAAGAGCGTCAAGCTTTCTACTTCTTGCTAAAGTTGTTGTCGCTAATACCCTTTTTTGTTGTAGTGAACGGAGGAAAACCATAAAGAACTGGTGTTTTATTGAAAAATATATTTATTTTTTCATCTGATAAATAAATTTATTTATGAAAAAATGGGTACTCTATTCTTATAATAGAGGAAAACTATAAAGAGCTTGTGTTTTATTTAAAAACGGGTTCATTTTTATTTTATTCGATAAATAATAATTTTTTTAGAAAAATGGGTACTATATTCTTATAATGAAGGAAAGTCATAAAGAACTGGTTTTTTATTGAAAAAAGAGTTTATTTTTATTTTATTCGATAAACAAATTTGTTTATGGCAAAATGGATACTCTTTTCTTATAAGGGAGGAAAGCCATAAAGAGCTGATGTTTTATTGAGAAACGGGTTCATTTTTATTTTTTTGATAAATAAATTTTTTTAATCCAATAAATAAATTTGTTTATGGCAAAATGGGTACACGGTTCTTATAATAGAGGAAAGGCATAAAGAGTTAGGATTTTATTGAAAAATGGGTTTATTTTTATTTTATCTGATAAATAATTTTTTTTTAGGAAAATGGGTACTCTGTTCTTATAATGGAGAAAAGTCATACAAAGTTCATTTTTTTTTATTGAAAAATGGGTTTATTACAATTTTATTCCAGCCAACTGTGACCCATTTTCCCACTAACCTAAGTCAGACGGACTAAATCATTGAGTTTGTTAACCACAGTCAAAATTAATACAGAAGCAGCTGACTCAAATCACTCAATCCTTTATGGCTTATACCAAATGAATACTAGGAAGCTTATTTGAAATAACAATAAAATTTTTATAAATAATTAAAATTTAGTACATTAGTTAGTAAGTACTCGTAACATACTTGTATAATGCATGATTATATGTATAATTTAATATTCTTCTGTACTTATATATTTTAAAATATTTTGTGAAAAATATTTTGGCCTTTCACATAACCTTAGAAAATAATAAAATTTTATCGTATTATAAAACAATAATTTTATGTTATTATATTCATAGGTGTTAAGTTATAAAAATTGTGATATTGAAACAAGTGATATTCTACATGTAACTAGGAAAATTTGTTGTTATCGTTATCCAAATTTTCAAATTTTTCAAAAATTGAAAATGATTACAAACTTACTTTTCTACAATTAGTATAATTTGTTAATTAGCCAAAATTCTAGCAAAAGGCAAGCAAATGCAACTTGTAATCAATCCATTCTGATGCATGTAAAAATAAGGTAGCATTGTGCAAATAAATAAAAAAATCCACTTTATATAGTTCGTTGTGACAATCAGGCTTATCCCCACTTTTGTTTGAGTTTTGATTACAATGGATATAACCTATTCCCTCCAAACCCAAATTTTGAATTATAACATTCAACCAAAACATGCTTAAACTCTCAGGCTCGGTCATACAAGGACAACTAGTGTGAATATCCATGCTACGCACGATACTTACATTATTAAAATAAATTAAAAAATTATACCATTTTAATTTGAAAAAAGTTAAAAAAATTATACCAACATAATTAAAATTTAAGATTTGTCTAACAATAGTTCAAAGTATGACAAAAACTGTAAATCATTCAAGAATTGTGTTTTTGCAGAAGATGGATCTTAAAATAATAATAATAATTTATATTAGAAAATGAATAATATATGGATAGAAATAAATGTAATTGCATGTTTTATTTGATTTTAAAATGAAATACTTACCAACATTATGCATTTGATTTGATAATCTTGTACAAAGGTGCGAATATTTTTTACACCAATCAACTTTTAGTATGAAAATTAATATTGGTGGTTTAATTAATTCTATTGAATTTTGAAGAATTCGTACTACAAAAAAAGTTCAGCAAGACTTGTATTTTTTTTAAAGTGAACTTGCTGAATCTTTTTAAAATATTTCATTGGGATCACTATGGTGTGAGATTCGCTTTGTGATTAGTTATTTTTTTTCTTTGTAATCTTGTAGGTTTGAAATTAAGATGCCATTGAAATCAATAATGGAACCAATGGGGGCTAATGGAGGTCATAGCCCTCCTCCCCAAGTTTTAAAAATTTTAATTCATATTATATAAATATTTGTGTAAAATAAAACAGGTCCTCCAAATTTATTATAATTTTAGTTTATATTATGAGAATATATATAAGTATATATGTGTGCGTGTGTACGTGAAATAACTACATTTGGGTGGGATCACCATAGTGTAAAATTCATTTTGTGATCAGTTATTTTCTCTTTTGTAATCTTGCAGGTTTGGAACTAAGACGCTATTGAAATTTGTTTGGATAGAGTGTTATTTAAAATATTATTTGAAATAATTATGATAGTACTTTTTGTGATATGATGTATGTGAGATAAAAAGGTGGGTTGAAAAATGTGTTTATGATGTAAGCAAAATATTATTTGGAAAAATCTTCTATCCAAACACTCCCAAACTAATAGGGGCTAATCGGTGCCATAGGTCCCTTCTTCCCAAAGTTTTAAAAATTTTAATTCATATTGTGTAAATATTTGTGTAAAAAAAAGTTAGCCCTTCTAATTTTTTTATAATTTTAGTTTATATTATGAGAATATATATATATGTATATATGTATGCGTGTGTGTGTGAATTAACTACCCTTGAATTAATTTTTTATTAAAAAATTATTTATTTTTTAATCCCTTTATAATTTGTGAATGATTGTGAGAGTGAAATATATTATGACAATAAGATACGTTGAATTGTGAAAATTGAAATTTAAACAGGCTACTAAATTTTGGATATTTGACTTTTGTAGTTACGAATTTCTTAAATTAACGATTAGTTATTACTATCAGTGATATGATAAGTGTCAGTAATAAATGTGAGATGTGAATTGAAATTTGCAGATATCATTTTACAGGAGTGGTTATTATCTGTTTGTTAAAGTTTAGGAGTTTGAATTTTATGGGGTAGTGGAATAAACGTGAGGGAAATGTGGGAAAAATATGAGCATGATTATAGGATTTATAGGAGCGGTTACATGATTAGTTAAGAGATAAACATTTTTTAATTATAAAAATGTAAAATTCTATTAAAATAGCATTCAAACTTTTGACAATTTTGGAAGCTCCTTATCCAAAACCCCCTCAGCAATACATATAGATATACTCAACGATAGTTATGGTAGCGAAATAGTTTTTACCTAATATAACATGTTGTTGCACTTTTAACGATCATTTGATTTATTGTTGGACCTATTCACCTAAATAGAATAACACCTAAAATTATGGAAGTAAGTTTCCTATCTAAAATAGTAAGTTAAGCCTAATAAATTAGTAACTTTTATACCTCAAAAGGTAAATTGGAATAAATATTAAACTTAATTTTTAAATAAATAGATTACTACTTTATATCCCAAACTTACTTTTAAAAGAGTAAGTTTAGTTCAAATAACAGTAAGTTTTTATACATAAATAGTAATTCTTACTAATAACATGGTAATAAAAATGATTAAGGATCAAAATTTACCATTTTTTGGAATACATGTACAATTTTTACATTAAAACCTTATCTCAAAGTAGTATTAGGAAGTTTATTTGAAATAATAATAAGATGTTTTATTAATGATTAAAACTTAGTACCTTAGTTAGTAAGTACTCATAATATACCTGTATAATAAATAACTATGGGTATAATTTAACAAACCAGATTTACGGGTCTTATTTAAAATAAAGTAATAGTTTATTCATTATAAATTTAATGCTTAAATTTATTAAATTCTTCATTTTATATGCTTACAGTGTTTAAGTTCTCCGCCAAGCTTCGCGTCTTTTTTGCTGCCCTTACTTTCACTTACGACCCTCTCACTTTGACAGTTGTTTATTTTAGGCACTTCACATTTCATCTTTACACTTTGGAATTCCCTCAACTTTTCCTATCCCTTTTCCACTTAACTTCAATGCCCAACAAATCTTTAGGTTCCAGGTCACAAAAGACCTTTACACGTGTCTATCCAACAGACTTTACCTACCATTTGTGGCCACAATCATACCGCAGCAACTTTCCACACCTTTTCTCTGACTCCTAAACATACCGCAGCAACATCCCTGGCTTCACTCTGCCAAGCTACACTCCAAAGACGGGTAAATTCTGTAGTGTATTCAGCTAATCCAAAACAGGTGTGGAAAGGTAAAGAATATGGCAAAGAAGCAAGCACGTGGAAAGGTAAAGTATAGCAAAAAAGCTGACATGTACGGAGGATGAAGGGAATATTTCTATAAAAGCAAGTGGTGACCTATAAACCCGTTGGGGGGGTGGGGAAATGTTGCGTACTGCAGAAGCTGGAAATGTATTGGGGCGTGACGGAATTAACATAAATATAATGGGCCTACGAATAAAACACCGAAGAGGAAGCGTAAGTAGTACTAAACACAGCCATGCTTGACTTTGAAGCAACATATGGTCATTATTGAATAACAAGTTGAGAGCCTTTAAGAAGTGAAACTTAAGAAAATAAATGTTTGAAATATTAAGTTTTTTAATTATCAATATTAATTTTTTTAATTATCTAATCTATTTTGATTATAGACGTTCTAATATATAGTCATTTGGAGGACTTCTAAAGCTGAAGTACTGAATCCTTTTTAGACTTTTAATAAATTTGAGTTATTTTTTTTTGGTTTCTCACTTTTCTAACAACTTTTATCTAACCTACTAAATTTGAATTATTAAAATTGATTTTAATTGTTATATTAGTAAAATATTAACATTTGTGAAAGCTGGGTTCGTAGGAAGATAGATTGTTACCTGTTTCACATTTAATTGAATACAAATATCTCTACTTTACATAAAGCGTCCAAGGCTGAAGAACAGTGAATTCCAATTGATTCTCCCGATTATGGGCATTACATCAACAAAATACTATCTATTTATGGGCATTTTACTCTGAATCATTACATTTATGTAAAATACATAAATATTTGAAACTAAAATTGAAAAACTGTTACACTAATATTTTTACGAAAGGGAAATTGGTTGTCCTGTGTTTAACATAAACTGATTTTTGTGAAAGTAAAAAGCATATTGCCCATAGCATACCTGTTCTTTATGATTTTTTTGCATTACATCAACAAAATACTAGCTATTTATGGGTATTTTACTCTGAATCATTACATTTATGTAAAATACATATATGTTTGTAACTAAAATTGAAAAAGTGTTACACTAATATTTTTACGAAAGGAAAACTAGTAAATTTTGTATTTAACAAATTTTAAATATGTGAAAGTAAAAACGTTTTTGCCCATAACATACCAACTCTTTATGAGTTTTTTGCATTACATCAACAAAACACTAACTATTTATGGGTATTTTACTCTGAATCATTATATTTATGTAAAATACATAAATGTTTGTAACTAAAATTGAAAAAGTATTATACTTATATTTTTACGAAAGGGAAACTAGTAGATTTTGCATTTAACAAATTTTAAATATATGCAAGTAAAAAAGATTGCGCCCATAACATACAAGCTCTTTATGGATTTTTTGTATTACATCAACAAAATACTTGCTATTTATGGGCATTTTACTCTGAATCTGTAACAAAAATTGAAAAAGTGTTACACTTATATTTTTACGAAAGTGAAACTGGTAAAATTTGTATTTAATATAAATTAAATATGTTAAAGCAACATTACAGGTGATTTTATTAGTTACTTAATTTGTTGGTAAGAAACAAGGTTTTTTTTGTAAATTTTGTTCATTAGATTTTTCCAAATAATTAGGATATAAAGGTAAATTTTCACAATCTTTTGTTAGCAATAGACCCCAATTTCCTCCTAAGCAGTGACGAAGCCAAGATTTTTTCCTTGGAGGGGGGGGGCCAAAATGATTGACAAATAAAATTATTTTAATATGTTATGTTCAAAATAATTTTCATCTATTTAAATATATGGCATCTTAAAATATCAAATATTAACTTTAATTATAAAGATATGTCTATTTAATAAATATGTAGTATAGTCATAACTAAAATTAAGACAAGAAAATAATATTTGATTAAATATCTTATAGGAAAAAATGCACTTTCCTCCTCAAAGTTTGGATGGTTGGCCAATTTCGTCCTCAAAGTTTCATCCCAAACACATTACATCCTCAAAGTTTCGTAATTTTGGCCAATTAAGGACAATTGACGGGAAATGAAGAATTGATCGTTAGAACCAACGATTTTACCTATAAATGGTACTCTGCTCTTATAATGGAGGAAAGCCATAAAGAACTGGTATTTTATTAGAGAATGGGTTTATTTTTATTTTATCCGATAAATAAATTTGTTTTATAGAAAAATGGGTACTCTGTTCTTATAATGAAGGAAAGTCATAAAGAACTGGTGTTTTATCCAAAAAACGGGTTTATTTTTATTTTATCCGATAAATAAATTTGTTTATGGTAAAATGGGTACTCTATTCTTAAAATGGAGGAAAGTTATAAAGAATTGGTGTTTTATTGAAAAACGGGTTTATTTTTATTTTATCCGATAAATAAATTTGTTTATGGAAAAATGGATACTCTGTTCTTATAATGGAGAAAAGCCATAAAGAGCTGGTCTTTTATTAGAAAATGAATTTATTTTTATTTTATCCGACAAATAAATTTATTTATGAAAAAATGGGTACTCTATTCTTATAATGGAGGGAAAGCCATAAACAGTTGGTCTTTTATGGGAAAGTGATACTTTACAGAAAGTGGCCGCGATTTGGTTTATGAAATAATCCCAAATAAAAATTTAAAATGAATTTATTTGTTTTGAAAGTTGTATAACGGTCGTTAAAACTCCAGAGATTGGCAAAAAAATTTTGGGGTTGCAGAAAGGCAAAGGGAAGAAGGAGAAGAATTGAGCTTTTTGTCTGTTGCAATTGTTCCGTTAAAAATGGCTCCATTCAGTTTTATCCATTTTTTGTTGGGTAAAACCGTTGGTTCTAACGATTAATTCTTCATTTCCCGTGAATTGTCCCAAATTGGTAAAAATTACGAAACTTTGAGGATGCCTTTCTACAACCCCAAAATTTTTTTGCCAATAATTCAAGGGAGGAAAAGTGTATTACTATAGTTTAAAGGGTAAACTACAATTAAGTATATAGTTAGTCATGATTTTATTGCATTTAACCCCAACAATTAATGTTAGACATAGTGTATTCTAGTGCAAAAACTTCAATTATTATGAGCACTGGTTATGACACACCGAATGGGTATGGTAATAATAAAAAATTATGATAAAAAATTAGTTTAAATGTCAAGCAGACAATGGTACTTGAAAATACTTTCACATGAGTGCTTAATAAATAGTTGGTAGTTTGTTTTACTGTAACCAATTTTGTTTTGAAAACCAATTTTGTTTCCAAAACTTTTAATAAATGAAAATTAAAGAATAGGAAACACTGGATAGATATGGTTTTGCAAAAACTTTGATATACCTATTGTGTATACAAATTCAAATTCATTTGCTTACTAATGAATTTGAATTTACGTCTAATTGAATTAATTATAAATAGGTAGTCGAAATCTGTCCATTTAATAGCCACTAATTAATTGATTTTATTCAACTACCCATTTGAAACTAATAAAATCACATATTCATTTGGATTAACATGATGAATAAGAGAGCAATGAAAAGTAGAGAAATGTCGAGGGGAAATGCTGCATGAACAGAGAATATAGAAGGAAAGGGAAATAATGTTGTGTTTTGCAATTACTATTATTATTATATTAAAGGTAAATCCGCCAACTGCACATATAATTTAGGTATTCAGGCAAAATCTTAGAAATAGCTTTATTCAGGCAAAATATGCTCCAACTACACATAAAAATGGCCCATTACACCAAAATTATTTATATTATTAAACAAATTCAACTCACATACATGTATAAGGGATATTTATGGAATAAACAATTAAGGGATATTATTATACTCCTATTTTTTTCACTTCACTCCCTCATGTAAAGTAATTTTTTTAATGTTAGCAAACTTCGTTGGAATTAAATTTGTATTATAAACCTTAGAGTCTTTGGAGTTTTGTATAGTTTTGCAAATGTTAGGAAATGCGGTATGAATATGTCAAAAACCTATAGGAGGTTTCTACAATTATGTCTAATTTTATAATTAGCCAAAGCAAAAGGCTAGCAAATGCATGTACTATTTTACTTCAAGTAATAGCAAGTTTAATTCAAGTAATAGTAAGTTTTTATACATAAATAGTAATTATTACTGATAACATGGCAAATTTGATTAATAATCAAGATTTACTGATTTATGGGATGCATGTACTATTTTACTTTAAAACTTATCTCAAACTAGTATTAGAAAGTTTATTTGAAATAACGATAAGATGTTTTATCAATGATTAAAACTTAGTACCTTAGTTAGTAAGTACTCATAATATACTCGTATAATACATGATTATAGGTATAATTTAATTTTTTTTTGTACTTACATATTTTAAAATACTATGAAAAATAGTATGAACTAAACCTACTATCCAAAAAGTAAATTTCGGATATATAGTAGTAATTCATTTTTTAAAAAATTAAGTTGCATATTTATTCCAATTTACGCTTGAAGATACATCGATCGGTGCTCTCTGGATGCTTTCAAACTCCGGTGAATGTTTTTAAACTAAATTCTAATGAAAGTAGTATCCAAAATAAAAAAATACTACTCGTATAAAAACACATCAATATAATTTCGCTAATAGCAATTAAATTTGAAGTTTTAAAATATGCGTAAATAATAATTTAGTTTAAAAATATAATTAGTATGAAGAGTATAATTGGCATAAATAAGTGTATTCAGTAAGTCAATATTGTAAACCTCCCTTGAGGTTTCTCTTCATTTCGCTTGACACCCCTGGAGTTTTAAAAATATCACTAACCTACCTTACTTTTGTTGTTTGTGTAGCAAGATTTTTAAATATCCGAACTGCCCTTTTGCTCACTAGATAGGAATATTCGTAAACTACTTTGTTTATTTGAAAAAAACTATCACCATTTACATGGTATTTCTTTTGTATTACTACTATATCATAATGCTATACAATCACGGACAAAACTATAAATTTGAAAAGTAAAAATGATATTTGACAACAAATACACTTGCATAGTCATACCTCATTTGATCACAATCACAAAAACTACAAGAAAAACAAATTTCTATTTATTATAATTTAGAAATACATTATTGCATAGTTATCCATTATTCTAGGTTCAAGTGCACAGCAGTTTGCATTGACATTTGAAAATCTAATCGGGGCCATAGGTCCCTTCTTCCCAAAGTTTTAAAAATTTTTAATTCATATTGTGTAAATATTTGTGTAAAACAAAGTTAGCCCTCCTAATTTTTTATAATTTTAGTTTATATTATGAGAATATATATATACATATGTATATATGTGTGCATGTGTGTGTGAATTAACTACCTTTGAATTAATTTTTTATTAAAAAATTATTTATTTTTTACATCCCTTTATAATTTGTGAATGATTGTGAGAGTAAAATATATTATGACAATAAGATACATTGAATTGTGAAAATTATAATTTAAACATGCTCCTAAATTTTGGATATTTGACTTTCGTAGTTGCGAATTTCTTAAATTAACGGTTAGCTATTACTATCAGTGATATGATAAGTGTCAGTAATAAATGTGAGATGTGAATTGGAATTTGCAGATATCATTTTACAGGGGTGGTTATTATCTGTTAGTTAAAGTTTAGGAGTTTGAATTTTATGGGTTAGTGGGAAAAGCGTGGGGGAAATGTGGGGAAAACATGAGCATGATTATAGGATTTGTAGGAGCGGTTACAGGATTAGTTAAGAGATAAACATTTCTTAATTATAAAAATATAAAATTCTATTAAAATAGCATTCAAACTTTTGACAATTTTGGAAGCTCCTTATCCAAAACCCCCTCTGTAATACATATACCTATAGATGCTTTAGTAACGATAGTTATGGTAGCGAAATAATTTTTACTTAATATAACAGGTTGTTGTACTTTTAGCGACCATTTGATTTATTGTTGGACCTATTCACCTAAATAGAATAACACCTAAAATTATGGAAGTAAGTTTCCCATTTAAAATAATAAGTTAAGCCTAATAGATTAGTAACTTTTATACCTCAAAAGGTAAATTGGAATAAATATTAAACTTAATTTTTAAATAAATAGATTACTACTTTGTATCCCAAACTTACTTTTAAAAGAGTAAGTTTAGTTCAAATAACAGTAAGTTTTTATACATAAATAGTAATTCTTACTAATAACATGGTAATAAAAATGATTAAGGACAAAATTTACTATTTTTTGGAATACATGTACAATTTTTACATTAAAACCTTATCTCAAAGTAGTAGTAGGAAGTTTATTTGAAATAATGATAAGATGTTTTATTACTGATTAAAACTTAGTATCTTAGTTAGTAACTACTCATAATATACCTGTATAATAAATGATTATATGTATTATTTAACAAACTAGGTTTAAAGGTTTTATTTAAAATAAAGTAATGATTTATTCATTATAAATTTAACACTTGAGGTTGGAATCCATAATTTATTCATTATAAATTTAATGCTTAAATTTATTAAATTTTTCATTTTATATGCTTACAGTGTTTAGTTTCTCCGCCAAGTTTCGCGCCTTTTTCGCTGCCCTCACTTTCGCTTACGACCCTCTCACTTTGACAATTACTTATTTTAAGCACTCTACATTTCATATTTACGCTTTGGAATCCCCTCAACTTTTGCTATCCCCTTTCCGCTTAACTTCAATGCCCAACAGGTCTTCAAGTTTCAGGTCACAAAAGACCTTTACACGTGCCCATCCAACACACTTTTCCTACCATTTGTGGCCACAATCATATCGCAGCAACTTTCCACACCTCTTCTCTGACTACTAGACATACCGCAGCAACATCCCTAAAGATGTCACGAATGAACTTTTCTTTTACCACTTTACCGTGACTTCCTGGAAGTGGCCGACAATTCGTAGCCACACTTTCTTGCCAACAAGTTGTCACATCTGCAGCATATAGCCAACCTTCAACTTGCAGCTAAAACAGCAGGCGCTCTGATTCCTTCTTGTCATCTTGCAAGTCTAAATTTTTTTTTTCAACAGTAAATAATAAACACATACACCCAGAATTTAAGAAAACTCCACAAATTTACTCAAAAGGCAATTGTTGACTTATGAGTAAACCTGAGGACCTTAAATCCTACACACACGTACTTATCACCATCGATGTGGGAACAAGGATTTTTGGGGGAAAGGAAATTGGGAAGGCAGCTTAAGAGCTGTGACTACGAACTCACTAACCTACACACCACTCTCCTGTTTTTCCTTGTCTTTCAAGAGTAAATAATAAACACACACACCTAGAATCTTTTGGGCTCTGAGAGAGCCAAACTCGGGGAGAGTTTAACCATGAGTTAGAATGGGAACCACAACCATGGGTTTGACACCACATCCAACCCAAAACCTTAAGGCCTTGGGTCTATGGATCATTCCCACTTATATGTTCCTTATTCTACTCATCTCTTTCCGATGTGGGATATTGATTCACACTTGATATCCCAACAATCTCCCCCTCAATTGTGAATCTCTTCCACATCGGACCTCTCTCCCTAGCCCATCCACTCCATCAAGCCCACTTCAATCTGAAGTGTACGATTCTTACTCAAGAGCCCACATGCCCTTGCCTCACTGCAGGCCTGCATGATTTTTTTTCCCCGCTCTTATCCAAGCCACGTCTTACCACTCCCACTGCCTTTTTATCCTGGAGTCAATGCCCAGCCGAACCATCGGCTCTGATACCACTTGTTGGGCTCTGAGAGAGCCAAACTCGGGGAGAGTTTAACCATGAGTTAGAATGGGAACCACAACCATGGGTTTGACACCACATCCAACCCAAAACCTTAAGGCCTTGGGTCTATGGATCATTCCCACTTATATGTTCCTTATTCTACTCATCTCTTTTCGATGTGGGATATTGATTCACACTTGATATCCCAACAGAATCTAAGATAACTCCACAAATTTATGCAAAAGACAATTGCTGACTTATGAGTAAATCTGAGGACCTTAAATCCTACACACACATACTTATCACCATCGATGTGGGAACAAGGATTTTTGGGGGAAAAGGAATTGGGAAGGCAGCTTAAGATCCGTGACTACGAACTCACTAACCTACACACCACTCTTCTGTTTTTCCTTGTCTTTCAAGAGTAAATAATAAACACATACACCCATAATCTAAGGTAATTCCACAAGTTTACTCAAAAGGCAATTGCTGACTTATGAGTAAACCTGAGGACCTTAAATCCTACACACACATACTTATCACCACCGATGTGGGAACAAGGATTTTTGGGGGAAAGGGAATTGGGAAGGCAGCTTAAGAGCCGTGACTACGAACTCACTAACCTACACTCCACTCTCCTGTTTTTCCTTGTCTTTCAAGAGTAAATAATAAACACACACACCCATAATCTAAGGTAACTCCACAAATTTATTCAAAAGGCAATTGCTGACTTATGAGTAAACCTGAGGACCTTAAATCTTACACACACATACTTATCACCACCGATGTGGGAACAAGGATTTTTGGGGGAAAGGGAATTGGGAAGTAGTTTCTCTTTTATTCGTTTTATTTTTTTTTACTCCTTCCCGATTTATTTTTTTATTTTAAAATGTCTCAAAATATTTATTATTTTATTAAACTCAAATTTACTTTTAATCTCTTTCTTTAAATGTTATTTTCACATTAATCAATATTTGGCACTAAATCCAAGTTTAAAATTTTGAATTTTTGAGAATAATTTTAGAAACAAATCCCCTAACATCACCGTCAAGTTACTTACTATTTTTTAAAAAAATTTAAATCCTAAAATGAGACAAATAATTTGAAGTGGAGGGAGTATTATTTTAATTTCCATCTGTTTTGCATGTATACTCAAATATAATGATGATTTCTCAATGGAATTTTGGTACTTTGTATTGCATTTTGTTACCCCCCCCCCAAAAAAAAACCCCACAAACTCAATAGTGCAAAATCGTCCTATTGAATTTATATATATATATATATATATATAAAGATAATGAACAAAAAGGATTAATCACTAGAGGGAAGATTTTGTACAAAAGAACAATTGCTAACTGCTAATGATATAAATACACACCAATTAAACATAGCAAGTAATATGGACTTGACTCAATTAAAATACTCCCTTCGTCTTCCAGGTGGTCATGCGTTTTTGAATGATAATCACAAGATTGTGACAAAATATGTGGAACCCAAAAGGATGAAATTTCTCCTCCTAACCACTTTTGAGGGCTGTGGCTTGTCGGCATTCTCACTTGAATTGCCTTTGTTGCGGGGGCCTTCATGTTCTCTGATTGAATGTTTGCGTGGGCACCAATATATCTCACACACGTTACAAATAATTTATTGATTATATTATCAACATATATTTTTAATTTTTTTATATTATATATATTATATTTATAAGAATACTATCGTGTTGTTTTTCAAAAAATTATTCCAAATAATCTACTATCTAAACATGCTCATAATATCCACCCAAGAGCGATAAGAAATTGCTTTTGGCTCCTCGCAATTAAATTGAAATAAAGTAAAGGGTCAGTTAGCACTAATCTCCAATGTAATTAGGGATAAGTTGCGCTTTGCCCACTTGAGTTTATTTTATCATCACTAAACAGAAACACACCTCTTCTTTTAAGATTAGCTATTTCGCTTCTTGGTTCAAAATAGAGACGCACAATGATAGTCTCCTTAGCGTCTCAATAATCAAACTCGTGATCTCAAATTAATCGAACTTTTGTTTTTTGAAATAGATAATAGTCATTGAATTATTGAAACTTTTACTCCCTCTTTCCATTGTTAATGTCATGTTTTTACACTTTTGCTCTCCCAAATAAGAGTCATTACAAAAGTCAAACAACTTTTAATACTACTTTTCATTTAGACCCTTCACCAATATTTATAAGATTTCATCAATTAACTATAAGGGATAATTTCAGAAACCTCCTTTGAGGTTTTTGATAATTTCACTCAGCTCCCCTCAGGTTTAAAAAATTACACTTACCTCCCTTGATATAGTAAAATGCCTATAATGCCCTCCACTTGGTTGAAAATTTTAAATTTAAGGCGATAAATTTACAAAACCCAAAAAAAAATTTATTTTTCTATCTCTTGTCTATTTTCACTCGTTTCTTTTTCAGTTAATATAACCTCTTTTTATTATCTTCAATTTTGTGGATACTAGCAAATTGAAATTATAAAATCAACAGAAGGAGTAGATTATGTGTCAAATTAGAAAGAAATAAAGAGAGTCGTAGTGATAGAGAAATAAATAATGAAATTGATGATTGAAATAGGAAAAAGAGCTAAAGATGTTGAATTTATCATATTTTGTTTATTGTTAAAATTTTTTTAATAAAATGTCAATAATTACATAAGGATTTCTTTCATTTGATTAGAAACTTTTTATTATGATTTTATTATGGAGGTGGAATTTATTTTCTATATTTGAGATATTAATATTTTTAAGACCATTGAAGGGTTGTAATAGCAGTTCTAAGTGAGATTAATTTGTATTGAAAAGGTATTTGAGCATTGATATTTAATTTTGGGATATAAAATTGGTTGTCAATGGGGTTTGTGTGTGCTATGCATGTAAATTGGGATCCTTTGGACTGCTATTTAGTTTTAAAACTTATACTTGAATGATTGCTAAAAATTAGGTTTATTGATTTGTGCAAAGTGTTGAAAAAAATAATTGAGTATACTATATTTTTCTTAGTTTAAAGGGCAATTTAGGAATTCTGTGAGAAAATCTATATTGTTGGACCTATATTGTTACTAAAAAGTAAAAATAGGGGAGGTATATGTAAT
Organism: Coffea arabica; assembly: GCF_036785885.1. Classification (NCBI taxonomy): domain Eukaryota; kingdom Viridiplantae; phylum Streptophyta; class Magnoliopsida; order Gentianales; family Rubiaceae; genus Coffea; species Coffea arabica. The sequence goes on from NC_092311.1 coordinate 850,747, forward strand.
TTTGAAAACCTAGAGGGATCTCTCTGTAATTTTTAAAAATCTTAGGAGAGGTTTGTGAAATTATCCCTTTTTTTAAATGTCAAGAGTGTATAATATATTTGAAAGTTTATCAAAGTTTTTTGTAAGTTACAAAGATAATTGGGTCTGCCTGGGTTGGTTTTATCTGAATAATTATGTAAAAAAAAAAAAAAAACTTACCCCACACGTTTTGATCCCAATCAAATTGATTGATTTATTTTGAGAACGTTCAAAAACTCCCTGTTTGGAATGGAATACTACGAGTACAATATAAAACATACAACATGTGGGACCCGTAAAGATCAGCATAATCTTACATTCACACTTCACGCAAATAACGTTGTCTCTACTTCAAATATATATGTGTGTTTTGAGCTAATTTATAAATCATTTACACTTTTTTTATTTTTTTTAATTTTTTTAATTTTGACATCCAAATCGATGGTTTGACAACTAAAAAGATGCAACATGCTAAAATTTATATATATAATTGTTTGTATTATTTTTAAGTTAGTGCAAAAGGTATTCTCGTGGTTATGAATTATTGCAAGTTATTTTTAAGAGTAGTGTAAATGATACATAATTTTAAGTAATTTAACATTTTTTGTCTGAACAAATGACACAAAAATTATTAAAGAGTTTTTTTGATCTTGTTACCAACTCTTAGATTTTCATTAAAGAACTACATCAATCAATTTACAAAAGATAAGCAACAAATTTGGTGTGTTATGACAATTAAAAAATCGCAAGAAAGGACAAATTTGGAATGAAATTGTACTCTCTCTCTCTCTCTCAAAATGAGTTTTTTAATATTATATTTTGAAATGGATTTCAAATGTTACAAAACGCTTAAAACAAGAGAGCCAAATGAGATTTTATAAAGTTTGAGGGCACTGAGTGAAATTGTCAGGTTTCTGAAATTATCCTTTTTAATTTGCTGATTGCCTGGTTATTGAGAAACTTTTTTTTTGGTAAGTATTGCGAAACTAGTTGGAATGTTAAAAATGATTTCTACTTTCATTTGGAACGATGTCGTCTGGGCATTTTTGTCTCAACGGATCATTCCATAAAGTTGTTGAATAGCCATGGATTGACATTTCAATGAGCCCACAAGGGACCAATTCAGTAACTTCTAGTAGTTGGAGGTATAATTATGCAATTTATTGCTGCTACTCAACTCTAAATTCGTATAACTCTTTTATTTTGTGAAAACAAAAGGTCACATTACTTGAAACCTGTAAAAGACACACTGACCTATCTATCAAGAAGCTTTTGAGTGTTTGGAGCATTATAGCATCTATAATAAGCAAAGAATCCAAGTATCTCCTTGTTACATAGCTAATAGTTGATATGCGTTGCATTAGGTGCATATCTTCCAGTCTGTATTGCTTAGTGGTCACTATGAAATTGCAGGGTTTGGAGTAGCTATGGTTAGCAATAGGTGCGGTTAGTGCGGTTGTTTTACTTTTGTTAATGATTTGTTGTACATTCACACAACTTTGATGTATTTTATAACATCAAGCACTTTTTTATCTTAGTTTTATTGTGCCCATATTATCTCTATCCTTCAATTAGAATTATTGCATTCTAATTGTAGTAGTAATTAAAAATATGAAACATTCCAAATAACTAAATCTCAATAATAATGGTAATTAAAATGAAAAACTCCCTATTAAAACTATTTAGTGACCCTTACACTTCATCTCCAATTCTTATGTGTGTCAAAGTTTCTTAGCCAAAATAATTTCTTATTCGAAATAGTGTGAATGAATGCATTAGCCACAATTTTAAGATTGTAAAAAATATTTGTATCAAAAAAAATATGCTCTTGGAGCAAAAGAGAAATATATAAGAAGAAAAGAGTCTATATTCATTTGGAGAATCTTGATATGAATATCACAAGACAGATGTATAATTATGGGCTTTTTATCAGTATGAAGAAATACTGAAAGAAAAGAACAAATAAAAGAATCCAATTATTTCTATCAATTGAATGTCCATTGGCAATTAAATAGATAGTCTAAGATAATTAAGCAGTATAAATCATTTACATTCTTTACTAACCTCAATAATACTTAGAAAAAAATGTAAACAATCCAAATTGAGTAATGCACCTCACATTATTCAATTCAAATTCACAAAAGAAAAAATTGAAAAGTTCAGCTAAAAGATATAAAGTAGAATAATTAAATGTTCATGCGAAGTTGGGCATAAGCACAGCTCATATATTTTATTCTTAATAATTAATTCATTCTAATTGTACAATTCCATTTTGTTTGTCTTACCAAGGAAAAAATAACATTCAAAATGTTATGGCAAATAGCATTCAAAATGTTGATACAAATTTTTTTCATTTTTTAAATTTGTTGATTTCATTAGAAACTTAACTATGGGTTTTATTTTTAAATGAAAAAAGGCGCATCTAGATTCTGGCTAGTAAATGAACTTTCCAAGAGGTAAAAGAAGGGATGAGTTTGGTGAAAATAATTAGAATGACAAAATCTAACAAGCCAATTTATTTACTCTGATACACTTCCGGAAATTGATTTTACGGTTTTAGTCTTTACTTTGCTAGCAATTATGAATTTTATTTACTGGGCTCACACTTGACATATATACATGCATTTCTTGTTTAACAACATCTATATCTTTTGTACAATATTAAAAAATAGTATTATGATTTAATGGTAAAAATATTATGAGTACACATCATAACCATATTAAGAACTGTTTATCAAAATTGAATCCATAAATTACCAAAAAGCTCAAAATAAATTCAATAAAAGGAAAGCTCAAAATAAATTCAAAAATCAATGGATCGAAGAGTTCGTATTTAGATAGTCTTTGTAACAATAATTGATTAAAGAAATAGAAAATAGAAAATATTCTATTATCATGTTGAGGATGCTCACCTCGGCCATCCCGCATGTCCGAGGTGAACTCACCTCGTCCCTCATCAGAGCTCATCCGCGTCTCGGGGTTATCCCCTAAGCTCGGCCTAATCCCTAGTCTACCGGGTAGGTGACCTCGGCACCTCCACCTCAGCTGCACGCTGATGATGTCAGGACACCTGACATCACCCGGGATCAGTGTGCTTTATCTGAAAAGCACTGTTGCACTTAATGGGTACTGCAAAGGACTCCTCGTCACCCTGTCCGGGCGGCTACAGTGTCAGAGTCAGGCCATCTGACAGGGAGCAGAGCCGTAATGGCAGGACATGGGTCCCACCGGCATAAGACCTCCGTCCTGCCTTCCACTCTCACTCTATAAATACCCCACACACTCCCAACAAGTAAGACACACTGTTCATTCTCATATACTATTATCTTTCTCGTTCTCCTACTAACTTAATCGTTGGAGTGATACCAGGGGAGAAGCCCCGCCATCCACTTCGGACACGAGGATACCCCTCACTTCATCTCAGAGAGGTCTGATTTAGGTCGGTCCATCTATCCACCAAAAATCACCTCTTCACATGTAAACAATCAAATTTCACAAAAAAAAAGATTATATATAATAGATGTTATATTTAGTTTAATATAATTACATGCAAAGTGCATGAACTATTACTAGCACAATAAAAAGTTACATAAATGTATATCAAAATTATTTAAGTGTACACTAAATCATTAAAAAGGTAAAACAACCGCACCTATTGCTAAATGTAGCTGCCCCATTCCCGAAATTGCTAACCTTATGGAATTGTGCATTTGTGACCAATTTTGGTTTCTCGGTGACCATTTACGCCAGAGTTTGTGGAAACGTACGCTACAAATAGGTCTAATCTTGATATCTGGAATTTCAGGTGCCTTGTCAAGTTTGAAAGTATCTTGGAAGCATCTCGGGTGCTAATATCTGTGTGCTTTAACCATTGGAATATTTTGGCTAAGTCTTTTTAATCCTGCTCTAGCTATGTCTTGCTGTTCAGTTATGGTACAATGATGAGGTTCCTTTCTTGACAAGTATACCAGAAATTCCGGATACCTTTATGATAGGAACCCGTTGACCGTGTCTATGGTAGGAAGGCCTCCAGAGGCCGACACATGTTGCAGGTGGATGGATTGCAAACGGAGACGTTAAGCCGTGGAATCGCGCGTGGAGATGCAACGTTAACATGTTGTCCGCGGCTGCAAGGTAAAAGCACATGTTCGAATATTGCCTATTATATGAATACAATAGTCAATTGTTTTGAAAGACTATTGTATTCATATAATTTCAATTGTCTGCCTAGATATTGCCAACTAATTAAAGATAACTTTTATTTAACATAGCAAATACATACTTACATATGAAGATGGTAATAAGAATACATAAAATAATTAATGATACCAAAAGTTATCCTTAGCGTTTGGGTTTTACATTCTTATTCAAATCTAATCAGGGTCAAATTTGGGTTAGATATATACAAATTAAGTAGTATTTTAGGGTCGAATGTTCTATATTTTTTTCTTAAACTATAATGTTACTTTTTTAAAAATTTTTGGTAGAATTGGTGTTGTTATTATCATATTTATCAAAAAAAAATTTCCACGTTAAAAGGCCAGTAGTACTTTTTTTTTTATTTAGTGATTTCATAATTTAGATTTCATGAATGGTACCATTCTTTATTTTTTAAATCCACGACATTATTTCCTTTTGTTTTCTGTATAATTTTGCTATTTTACTTAGGATTACTAAGTTAAAAGATAAAATATTATTATTTACTTTTTTACTTTTACTAAGTTTGGTAATATTTTCTCTTTATTTACCTTCCCACTAATAAATTTCAAACCAAATTCCTATATAAGTGGAGCCACTTCTTACTTATTTAAATTAGAAAGGCATGGAAGGCACTTCTTACTTAGAAAAATGTTATTTGCACTCCATTTTTTATTATTTGTAATTCCACCATTTGTTTTATCATATAGTCTAATTAATGAAAACTATATGATCAAAATGATTATTGAAGTGTGAATAACAAAAATATAGTGTAAATAATCTTACTTATTTAAATTAATAAGAAAGCATGAAAGGATGTCATATTTGTTATCTCTTGTTATGGTCTTATAGAAGTTTTAATTGGAGTTGAATCATAAATAACGCAAGCTAATCGAAAACGTGATAGGTTGAAGTACAAATAAGATAACATGCACATTAACCAACAATTTGAAATGAAATGATTTTAAAAAGTAACTAACAATTTCAAATGTGAAGAGTAGATGTGAAAGTTAACAGAAATATATTTTATAAATTAAATTAAATGTGAAATGCTAGAAAAATAGAATTGGTAGTGGGAAGACGTGTGAAGGCTTGTTGCTAAAAATTCTTTCTCAAATTTATATATATATATATATATATATATATATAGATAGATATAGATGTCTTTTTTTTAGTGGTTCAATCTCATATTCATGAACTATCTGCAGAAAAAAAAATTCTGGACTATACTAATTTTGTTATACCAACTCTGTTATTCTTATTAGTGTATTAATTGTTACGCTATTTCTCTCATTTTGTTGGGTCTACATTAATATAAGTGTAATTGTTATTATGTCTCGTGTCCCAGAAAATACATAATATCCTATTCAGGTGGATACATGCAACAGATAATCAAATTGATGGTAAAAATTTAGAATGAATAAGTTGCTTTTGCATAACGGTTATAAAGGTTTCTTGAGACTTTATGAATTAGGTGTCTTGCGTTTGCAAAAAGAATTTCAGAAGATTTTTTGTATTGGAAATGGAGTTAAAACTTGCTATAGGTTACTTTCCTGTATTTCAATCTTATCGTAAAGGGTAATTTTCTGTTGAACCTAATTTTTTTCTGATTATATCCAACTAATAAATTAACTTAAGAAAATAGATAATTTATGGAGGAAAGCTATAAGTAGCTGGTGCTTATTTTGAAAAATAGATTTATTTTTATTTTATCAAATAAATAAATTAGTTTATGAAAAATGGGTACTCTGTTCTTATAATGGAGGAATGTCATAAAGAGCTAGTGTTTTATTCAAAAAGGATCTATTTTTATTTTATCCGATAAATAAAATTTTTGTATGCAAAAATGGGTACTCTATTCTTATAATGGAGAAAAGTCAGAAAGAGCTAGTATTTTATAGAAAAATGTGTTTATTTTTAGTTTAGCCGATAAATAAAATGTTTTATTTATAGAAAAATGGGTACGCTGTTCTTATAATGGAAAAAAGTCATAAAGAACTAGTGTTTTATTGAAAAACGGGTTTATTTTTATTTGATCCGATAAATAAAATTTTTTATGAGAAAAACGGGCACTGTGTTCTTATAATGGAGGAAAGTCATAAAGAGGTAGTGTTTTATTGGAAAATGGGTTTATGCAGAATTTTATTTTATCCATAAATTTTTTTTATGGAAAAATGTGTACTCTATTCTTATAATGGTAGAAAGCCATAAAGAGCTAGTGTTGTATTCAAAAACAGGTTTATTTTTATTTTATCCGATAAATAAATTTTTGTATGGATGTCTAGATAAAATTTATTGATCGGATTAAAAGAAAATTTATTTTAACACTCATTTTTCCAAAAACAAATTTTCTTTTCGAAAAAAAAGAAAATAAGCCCGTTTTCTAATAAAATAGTCGTTGTTTATGGCTTTCCTGCATTATAAGGAAAGAGTACCCATTTTCTCAAAAACAAATTTATTTATCGAAATAAAATAAACATAAAGGCGTTTTACAGTTAACCACCCACTATTTACGGCTTGCCTTCATAAATTATCCACTTCACTATTTTTCATAAGTTAATTTACTAGTTGGATAAAATTGGAATAAAATTAGGTTGAACAGCAAATTACCCTTTAGGATAAAATTGAAATACAGGAAAGTAACTTATAGCAAGTTTTAACTCCGTTTCCACTACAAAAAATCTTCTGCAATTGTTTTTGCAAACGCAAGAAGAATAATTCATAAAGTCTCAAGAAACCTTTACAACCGTTATGCAAAAGCAACTTATTCATTCTAAAATTTTAGCATCAATTTGATTACCTATTGGACGTATCAACGTCAATAAGATAATATGTATTTTCTGATACACGAGACATAATAAGAATTAAACTTGCATTAATGTAGACCTAACAAAATGAGAAAAGTGGTGTAACAAATAATACAATAATAAGAATAACATATTTGGTATAACAAATTTTGTATAGTCTAAAATTTTATTTTTTTTCTGCAGATAGTTCACGAATATAAGGTGCAACCATTAAAAAGAATGACATGCATATGTAATGTAAAAATGAATATAAAATGAATGTAGTTACATTGTGTCATCCGGTATTCGGGTCCATAGTGGAAGCCGAACTTCAATAATGGAAAGCCAAAGTTGAAGCTTACTTCAGACGGGGAAGAAGTGGGGTCACCAAATATTTGGTACAAAGGAAAGACTTGCAATAACATAGTACGGAAGTCAGTCTGCTGTTTGCTTCCATCCGTACACGCTTCTACTTGATTCCCTATGCACGCGCTCTCCAACAATTTAACGTCTCCGTTTGGACCATTTTGTCCCCAACACGTGTCGCTTTCTGCCGGCATTTCTATCATAGGCAGGTTCCTACCATAAAGGTTTCCCAGAAAATTCCATCTGCTGTTTAATAACACTTCTGCTGGTTAATGATGAGTCTGGAAGCAAGCGTTTTGATATAGAACATTCAGTGCCTAGAAGATCTTCTAGGAACTTGAGAGCTGTTTATGAACCCCTCATTCAAGCTCATTTTGGGATGCTATTATCAACAATTTGTTCAGCAAATTCGCCGCCAAAATCTCACAATATCATGGAAAGATCAAGGACTCCTCCATCAACAATTTGGTTGTTTCCCTTTCTAAAATATGAAAGAGGAAGAACATGTATACTATCTAATGTTATATTCAAACTAAGGAATGTTTCTTGTCTTATATCGTCTTATATTCACTAATTTTGCAATCTTTGCACACGGGAAATCTAATGCTTAAAGAATCATGTTCTTGAATTCGTACGAGCACTCTACTAAATTTCATTAATAATCTATGGTTCAAATAATATTTACCTATGAATTGTCCTACAAGGCCTGTGGAAGCTGAATTTTCTTCGTGTGGGGGATATCAATTAATTGGATAGTCGTGTTACACAATTTTTTTTTATGTCAATCACTTATATCTAACTCTATTCCTATTTTTATCGCTAAGTTATTTTATGTTAAAAGAAGACTCAACTGAATTATAGGAGGTAGAGAAAGAAGTTAACTTCTAAATTAAAGGGACGCACTACTGTTTTGAAAGGGTTTGAATTCTTAACTTGCAGTCAAAATTACATATTTGTTTATTGACTCGTGGCCAAATCACCTAAGAATATTTGGTTTGCACACTGTTTTTTTTTTTCAATTGGCATCTATTGTTAAAACTATCTGTTAGTATTATGTAAGTGGAGTTGTTCTTGTGTACGGATTAAAATCTTACACAAAATACAATTACATCTCAGCTTTAGCATACTAGATTTATTGGACGCATTGACCATATAGTTTTGCGCAAAGGGAATGTTTCAGGCTTTATCATCCACTTCCTTCTACATATCAAAAGACAACGTAATAGTTTTTAATGACAGAATGTCAATAGGTTTTGCACCCTGAACAAAATTGTGCCACGGTAGTGTAGGAAATACTAAAAGATGATCATCCTAGTCCAATCACTTTACAACCGCCAGACTTTGGGCCGGTAGCTACCCAGTCATTTAAGGTTTGGTAGGTGGTTTCTCAAAAAAATCTAGACGGGTGCATAAGATGCACTACGCATTCATCTATTTCGATAGTGATTCAGCTTCCATCAATCCTTCTAAATTCAGTTGGGTCTCTTTTTTAGATTAGGATAGTGTAGGATTGACGATTGATTTAAAAAAAAAAAAAAAAGAAGTCCAATCACTTTATCTCTTCTTCCTTGGGTCTAAATTATAGTCACAACAAACCAAACCGTTAACATAAATGCACCTACATAACCAAGTTTAATCCAGCTATTCGCAAGTTTTTTGGTCAAAATTTAAACTCGAATCCATGCAGTTCGAATAGCTTGAGAAGTTAAAACTCTATATATGAGATTCACAAACTCATCAAGAATAATTGAACTAAATACATGTTCAAGGATAACAATTAATGCATCTTAATTTTTATTCTAATATTTACTGTTATGTAAAACACCTATCTTATTTTTTTTATTTATAAGTGTATAAAGTATCACGTCATATTACTTAAATCCGATTGAACTCGATTTGTTAAAATTCGAGCCTCGAGTTCAAATTTTAAAAGTTTGATTGGCGAATTCAAACTTAAATATTTTAAATTAACTCGAATCGAATTTAACTAGTACACTGTTCAAGCACGACTCTTCTGGTGATTTGGTCCTTGTCAGTGCACCATCACTATCGCTACCAGCCCGCGGGAGCAAAATCGAAATGATTGATAGGCAGAGACCCGCACGCAATCTCACCAATAGGCCAAAAACGCGGATAAAACTAGAAATGATTCATGTGATGTTAAATAAAAAGCAAATAAATCTGCTAACAAAGAATAGAGCTGAGTCAACAAAGGCCTCATTCGGTAAATTCACACCCCATGCAAGGAAGGGTCCGTTTATTTATAGTAGCATACTTGAACGATCCTGCACAATCCATCGTCCAAGTTTCAACCGGAAAACAACCTCTCTTATCTTCTTTCCTGTTGGTAGTAGAAGCGCTCTTTTGGATTTTCAGATAAAAGGATAGAATCATCAATGGAGGGTACTGTCAAATGCTCAGCAAATTATGTACCTCTGACGCCCATAAGTTTCTTGGAGCGTTCGGCAATTGTATACAGAGACAGGATTTCAGTAGTGTATGGCGATTTAAAGTTCACTTGGGCAGAAACTCGTGACAGATGCGCCAGACTCGCTTCTGCTCTTCACTCCCTCGGAATCTCCCGTCATGATATTGTAAGTTCCCGTTTAATCCTTGGATTTTCTGGGCTTTCTTTGTTATTCACAATTTACCTGCATTTTCTTCTTGTCCAGTTCGTTTTGTTTTCTTTAATTTCTATGCTTCAATTTGTTCTGCAATTAAAAGTCCTTCAATTTGTTCTGTTGTTCGTTAATTATCACGATTGAATCTTTTTTTTATTGGGATTGTAATTTTCTTCCTTGATTTAGCATCTTTTATGCGTTAAATTTGTAATTTTTAATTTGCTGATTGCTTGGTTGTTGGGAACTAGTTGGAATGTTAAAAATGATTTCTGCCTTTGTTTGGAGCCAACTGCCCCTTATATATATATATATATATATATTTTTATTTATTTATTTATTTTTTTTGGTGGGTCATTTTCATGCTTCAATTCAGTGACTTTGTAGTAGTTGGAGGTTTAATTATGCAATTTGTTGCTGTTACCCAACTCTAAATACTTTCAACCTTTTTCTTTTTTATTTTGTGAAGAAAAAAAAAGAAAGGTCGCATGGATATGGTGGGGGAAGGGGAATTTGGCACCTAATGGAACCAGATTACTTGAAACCTGTAAAAGACATGCTAACCTATCAAGAAGTTTTTGAGTGTTTGGAGCATTATGGTAAAGATATCACTATGAAATTGCTGACCTTACGGAATTGTGCATTTGGTGGTCAATTTTGGTTTCTCAGTAACCATTTACGGCAGAGTTTGTGGAACATTACTTTCCTAGTAACGTGCGCTACAAAAATGTTAACCTTTTGTATTTGAATAGGTCTAATCTTGATATCTGAATTTCAGGTGCTTTTTCAAGTTTGAATGTATCTTCAAGCATCTCTGGTGCTAATATCTGTGTGCTTTAACCATTGGAATGTTTTGGCAAAGTTCTTTAAATCCTGCAGTCTAGCTATGTCTTGCCGTTCAGTTATGGTACAATGATGAGGTTCCTTTCTTGACAAGTATACCAGAAATTCCATCTACTGGTTAATAATACTTCTGATAGAGGACTTGATGAGCTGGAAGTAATACTTCTGCTGGCTGAAAATATTTCTGCTGGTTTATGATGAGGCTAAAAGTAAACGTTTTGATATAGAACATTGAGTGCCTAGAAGATCTTCTAAATCAAGTCTTGTCACATGCTTAAATTTGAAAATAAGGTTTTCCTAAGATATAGGTACACTGAATTAGCTAGACCTGAGGGCTTGAGCTTTATGAAAAGTTTGAAACTTTGAATCCAACTTTTCCATGGCCTATTGAAAGGACTCCTCCACATTTTCTCCCTAAAATTTAGTCAAGTTATACACAGAGCACACTAGAACTCGTCAAGTATAGCTGAAAATATGAACTACCCCAGAACCTTAAAACTTTTCTTTCGTTTCATAGATTTCCCTGTATTTCATGGATTACAAGTCAAACAGTTTTTCTGCATATGCAACTGAAGACTGTGTTCTCTTGTCTAAACCACCTGATGTGATGTGTCTCTTCTGATACCTTGTGTTTAAGCTTTTGATTACATGTGTAGGTCGCTGTCCTGGCCCCAAATATTCCTGCAATCTACGAGCTGCACTTTGGAGTTCCAATGGCAGGAGCAGTTCTCTGTACTCTCAATATACGTCATGATTCAGCAATGGTGTCGACATTGCTAAAACACTCAGGTGCAAAAGTCATTTTTGTTGATTATCAGTTACTTCATATTGCAAAAGGGGCATTAGGAAATCTACTAAAGACAAGAAGCATGACGCCTAAATTAGTTGTGATTCCTGACCAAGCTAGCTCATCTTCCAGGGTTAGTGACATGTATTTCAATAATGACATTTTAGAGTACGAGTCTTTCTTGGCATCAGGAAGACCAGACTTTGAGGTTATAAGGCCACATGATGAGTGGGATCCTATTGCTTTGAATTACACTTCAGGTACAACATCAAGCCCCAAAGGTGTTGTCTACAGTCACAGAGGAGCCTACCTCAATTCTCTGGCTGCTGCTCTTTTAAACGAAATGCCATCCATGCCTGTTTATTTGTGGACTGTTCCGATGTTCCATTGCAATGGCTGGTGCCTTACTTGGGCCGTTGCAGCACAGGGCGGCACAAATGTTTGTCTAAGAAATGTAACTGCAAAAGGGATTTTTGAGTGCATAGCTAAGCACCAAGTGAGCCACATGGGTGGTGCACCTACAGTATTAAATATGATAATTAATGCACCATCTGTTGATCGGAGACTGCTTCCAGGAAAAGTGATAGTGATGACAGGCGCTGCCCCCCCTCCTCCTCATGTACTTTTTAAGATGGAGGAGCTGGGATTCAATGTTACTCATTCCTATGGCTTGACCGAAACATATGGTCCTGGAACAGTTTGCACTTGGAAACCCGAGTGGAATTCACTACCACCTGATGCACAGGCCAAGATCAAGGCTCGTCAAGGGTTGCACCACCTTGGCATGGAAGAACTCGATATCAAAGATCCGGAAACAATGCAAAGCGTACCACCGGACACAAAAACAAGGGGTGAGGTGATGTTCAGAGGCAACACCGTCATGAATGGATACTTTAAGGATAGTAAAGCAACAGCTGATGCTTTTAAAGGTGGATGGTTTCGAAGTGGGGACGTGGGGGTGAAACACCCTGATGGATACATAGAATTAAAAGATCGATCCAAAGACATTATCATCTCAGGAGGGGAGAATATTAGCTCGATTGAGGTGGAATCAGTGATTTATAGCCATCCAGCAGTTCTGGAAGCTGCAGTTGTTGGAAGACCAGATGATTATTGGGGTGAAACACCTTGTGCATTTGTCAAATTGAAGGATGATTGTAATGCAAATGCAGATGAAATTATCAAGTATTGCCGTGATCATTTGCCACATTATATGGCTCCACGAACTGTTGTTTTTGGGGAATTGCCAAAAACTTCAACAGGAAAAATACAAAAATTTGTTCTCCGCCAGAAGGCCAAAGATATGGGAAGTCTTTCAAGGACCAGCAGATTATAGCATTTCCATCGTCTGCAAACTAACAATGTAAACTTCCACCACCTGGTTCTGTTGTTAAGACTGCTATCACATCACAATTGATCCCTCACCAAGAACTTGATCCTGTTGGCTTTTTGGGGTGAAGGTGGAATATTGAGGATTTGATCCGGTACAAGGAAGTGAAAGGCATTTAATATCTTCTTAATTTGTTCCAAGGCGAGATTATAATGAGTTAAATGTCAAGACTTGAGTTGTATTTGATCAACCATATAATGTGCTTTAGTTTAATATGAGATCAGTATTCCACTTCAATCAGAGGAGAAATTTACGACTGTATTAAGGCAAACTTGTCTAACATAGTCTTGATGCAAGCTTGGGACATATTAAAGGATTAAATTCGTCAATCAGTCTGAATGAACAAATCTTGTTTATTCTTTGACAACATCTACTACGAAGACTTCAACTGAAAAGTGTTAGCGTTAAAATGAAGTTGTCTCAGGTAATTTAAGATTGGAGACTTGCTGCAGCAGCTTTACCAATGATTTGCTAGTCAGTAAATCAAGAATCAAGGAGACAATGGTCCAATCACGTCTCAACGGACTTCAGCTTGTGTGAATTCTTTCAGTTTACAAGTAGTTATTGAACAAACGTGCAGCGCTCTTCACATTTTCCAGCTAGTTTAGTCGCATATCGTGACACAGAAGACAAATATCTGTTTTCTAAATTGATTACCAGTTTTGACAGAAGTTCACAGATATAGGAACCGCTTAACTACAGAAATTGTTCAGCAACTGGAACATATCATATATCCTAGTTGAACAACTCAAAAGAAGAAGGATACAGTAGTATTAAGTTTCATCTATTAAACAACAAAACAAGGCTAACAATTTCATTAGGTTGCGAACTCTTTTAGCTTTTGATTTGAGTGGTTTATATTTCAACTGCTGGAATGCTATTCCTCTGTTGATTGTTGCTCTCTTTTTCTGCTTGCAGTTCCATATTCTAGTGTTGCATACGTTCGATGTGGGTTGGGTTGGTTCTCATTTACCTTCAATGGTTTTTTCAGATATGTACCATTTTATTCTGTAGTTCAAGTTTCTGCCTCTCTATTTCATTCTAAACCTCCCGTTTCTCCAATTCTTTCTTACGCTCAATCAGCTTTTGTTTCCATGCCTCTAGCTGCATGCTCTGAAGATACCTTTTCAACTGATTAGCATGGTATCCTGCATCTTTCGTATCTCTGATTCATGTGAATGGAAGAAAGTGAGGGAAAATCAATGCAGATATTGTCACTAGTGAAGAGAGTGAAAGCAAAAAAACACTGCATCAAATCGTTAACAACTGAAGATATCATTCTCTGGATGTGAGGAATGAGTACACATCTTCATTATGGAATCGATCCATCTCATCCTTTCGAGTCATCAAATCGAATTAGAGTATAATAGTTTCATTGTATTTACGCTCACAAACTCTGAGGGACCTGCTGTTATCTTGTATTTCCTTGGTAAAATTGTCAATAAGCCGTGAAGTTATTTGCTTCACTTCTGCTTCAATATCAGCAATAGTCTTCAAATCTGCCTTCTGTTGAAGATATGCTCCAATTAATTCTAATGAATGATAAGCATCAGCAGGGCAACCCATCCATACCACTTATCACCCACATTCATGGTTCAAAGTCTCGGCCGAGACTGAGATGATTCGGCCGAGTCGTCGCCGAAACGACCCCTCCGATATGATACCGAGACGAGATGACTCTGAGATACTTGACTCGCCGAAAACTCGGTTGAGAAATCTCCGATACGAATAGTCTCGGCCCGAGTCAACTTGCAAATTTACATTTTACATATTTTCTTTTGCTAATTTTTTAATTATTTTTGTTTAGCATATTTTTGAATATTATTCACAATTTTTAGAATATTAAATACTTTAAAATTTGTGTCTCGCCAAGACCGTGATCAATATGTCGAGACCGATGTGGAACGGTCCAGGCCGCGACCGCGACTTTGAATCATGCTTGTCACCCGTTATATGCTTCATAGTAATCCCTCCTACCAAGATGCTCTGCTTCAAAACTCTCTTCAAAAGCCATTGCCTCGGACAATCCTGCCTAGTTCTTGTTGAACTCAACTATTACATACCCTGATAATGTTGCACAGTTTCAGAATGGTTGCACGGTCATTGGATTAAACTCTTTCATAGTCAGATCATTCTTAACCTTAGAGCCGCAGCTTCGAACATCTTGTCCATTTCTATTGTCATCAGGAATATTTGCAGCAATTCCCATCCAAGGATATACAAATTCTGCATTAACATCTGTGCCTGCATGGTGATCACCAGCCATCACCATTCCTAAATGTTTTTCCCCATCTTCGATTTTTCTTTTTTTGTGAACTGTTTGGAACTCTAGAGACATGCTGGTCAGACATTTCAGAGAACCTGAATTTGGGAAAATGGCTACTGACTAGTGACTACAATACTGGCAGTGGCATCTGGACTGATTCTTTTCTGCTTCTTGCCTTCTTGCTTGGTAGGAAGTTGGAATGGAACATCATCTTCTTTTGGCTTTGTTTAACCAACAAAGTATAAAACCAAGCATCAATTCATGATCTTTAATGCATCAAAACATTGGCAAAATTTAATGCATTTGCTCTAGTTTCTGCTATCCAACACGAGAGGATAACAAAAAAAATTAGCAGCTCAGTCTCAAGAAAAAGGTACAGACCAATGAATACAACCAAAATCCAAAAAGAACAATATGTTCTACTTGCTGGGGTTTTAAAAATCCCAATATGAGAAAAAGAAAATCAAGCACATACTTGCACATCACACCAAATAATCAATCGGGAAAAATCTGTACCCAAAATGTGGTTGGGACAGATCTAGGCCGTGGTGGATCATATATAGTAGTATTATTATGGTGGTGGGCTTTATCAATTCTTAGTTAGCCTTGTATTTTTGAAAAAACAAAGTTAATCAATGCGAATAAAATTACAAAATAATCTAATACTTTAATCAAAAAAGAAAAGAGGAGGAAAAAAAAAACCAAGACCATTGAAAGTTGATATGGAACTGCGAGCATGAGCTCAC
This sequence comes from Coffea arabica, assembly GCF_036785885.1. Classification (NCBI taxonomy): domain Eukaryota; kingdom Viridiplantae; phylum Streptophyta; class Magnoliopsida; order Gentianales; family Rubiaceae; genus Coffea; species Coffea arabica. Next base: position 866,764 of record NC_092311.1, read on the forward strand.
TCAACTTGTTAAACTCACTTTACCAGGCAAGTTGACTGTGATCCAAAAAAGATTGCCAAACTGATTTTTGTACAAAAGTTTACGCAGGCAATGAAGGAGTAAATGATACTTTTCTAACTCGCCCTGAACAAAGTCTATGCCAAGAAGCAATTCCTTTCCAGTTTGAGTTGATTTTTTCTACAGGGGCTTTCAATTGAAAATGATAGAAATCTCGTAAAATGTGGTATCTGGTTTAGGTCAAGAGACACTGGAAATGAAAATGAAGCTGCCTTTTATGTACTTTGATCTTATTCCTTGATCAATTTTAAGTTGGAGCAACTTCCTAGACTCCATGCAAAAAACATAATATGCGGTGAAGTTGTGCATGCCAATCTGAGTTTGGATCCCTAAACTTGGGACCAAAAGCTACTTGTATCTCTTCACTTTGAAAGACTTAGATTGCTTTTATTTTGGAAAACTATACCTGATATTTTCCTTCAAGAAATCCTGCAGCTGAGTTCAATCGAAGATACTGCAGAAATCTATTCCAATTCCTGATATATTGACTGATATACAATATATACCGACAGAAAGTAAGATCGAAACCATAAATCATGTTCAGCATCTTGCTCGGACCATTTTCCTTCTAAATCATATATCTCTTTTCATGAGATAGTGCCTGTTTGCGTCTGAAGTTCCTGTCCCAAACTAGCTGACCATCCTAGTTGTAAAGATGTACCTATTGAGAGATTTAGAGAATTTACTAGAACAAACACTTGAATATATCCCAAAAAACGAGTATGGATAAATCAATGTTTGAAAAGAAAAAGATGCATGTAGAGTTCAACCGATACACATAGCACCTGTATAATCTTATCTTTGGAACCAGGAAAGGTGAATGTCAGGTTTGACATATTACATGAATTGAAAGATCCTTCACTAAATAAACTTCTGATAGCTTTACTTTTGCCGGCATCAATCAAACAGCTGTGAGGGTCATGATATGAGGGTGGCATCTGTACCACTTGAATTGTGTCATGAAACCCTGGTCAGGTTCACAAAGAGACCTTACCCTACCAAAATGTTTTGAATTATGAGAAAGTTGCACCAGTCGCGTGCCCATTGCAGTTGATATTACAAGGCAGAATCTGCGAGGTTCATCCTGAGTAGTCCCTCTTCATCTCCAAGATATATGCCAAAGCAGTGTTTGACCTCCGCATTTCAATCAGATGCAGCTGCCCCTTTGTAGACCCAAAGTACAGAATCAACCTTTTTCACTTTCCCTAGATATTGGAGTTGCCGGCATCATTTGAACGCACTCTTTATCCATATCAAAATGCAAGAAATGCCCAAACTTGCTAATCCAATGCACAGAATTATTAATACACGCAGAAGCTTTCTTTGGCAAAATCAATGTATCAAAAGACACGTACAAATGTTTCTTTTTCCAATTTCTCTATGACTGGTTAGAAAAACTACTCATCGGATGACACATTACATAATGATTTACAGCAACTGCTAAAATGTCATTCTCAAACAGAATATTCTGACATAACAACGTCTAGATTCTCAGGGTAAGAATTTAAAACCATAAAGGAGCTTCAAACAAAATGGAAAGAGTTAAAATACTTAGCTTGCTTCGGCAAAATAAGATTCACATGCTAAGTCATGTAGATTTAAAAACAGAAAAAAAAAGGAATTGGATTCTGATAAAGGTATGGCTGGCAACAACCCTGGAGATAGAAAATTCTATGGAGAGAGATTATGGAGAGAGAAGGAACAAGCTCAGAAACAGAGAATTCTGATGTTAGCTCACATGTCAACCATCTGCCCTTTTTATTTCTGCAAGCATGAAATATACACTGATACTAACTGAATAGAAAATTCTATAGAGATTATAACCTCTTTGTTTCCAATTACATGATTGGACTTGACAGGTTCATTCAAGATAATAGATGGTGAGACAATGTTTAAAAAATTTTTGCAGAAATAACATTACATTGCCCAAGTGCATCCTATTGTGTGGTTATGTTTCTGCATCTCTTCCATATTTCTGCATTTCTCTATGTTTTACCTTAATCTATTAAAAAGAAAAAAACAAAAAGAGTGAGAGCCTAGATAGCATTTCTCTATATGATAGCAACTCTGTGGCTGAACTACCCTTGATCTTTGATTTGTTGGCTGAACTGTTACTGATGCATGACCTATTACCTAATCTATCCACTAACGCATGGTATCACCACTCTGTCAGTTTCTCATCCCATCTTCATTAGGCCCAAACAATAAAAAGGTTAATAATGAGAGAACACAATAGTTCAGTTGAAGAATAGCTTCTATGATCAGGAAACCAAAGAGAGCTGAAATTTGATTTGACTTAACATGTTGAAAATTCACTAGCAGCTAACAAAAGCCCAAACTCAACCATAACCCCTGATGCCTTTTCTGATTTTCAAGCAAAAACTCTAAAACAAATTAAAATACAATTTCAAGAGGCCAAATTCAGTATGCCAAATTTATAAACCTATCTTTCAATCAAGAAAACTATGGATGGCCACCAGCAATCAACATGTTCCTATAGGAGGGAAAAGACAGAGCAAGAACAGGAGAGGCAGAAGGTGGAAAGGAAGGTGGGGAGGAAAGCATCAAAAGGAACAGATATCAGGCAATAAGAAAATGGAGTCCGGGATATGCCTTTTGTTTGGGCTGTATAAATAGAGATAACCCTAGTGGGGGAATCAAAATGTTAGTGCCCAATTTATGAATAAATCCCATAGATTGGGCCAATGAAAGCCTTAGATCTATTTCCAGAAGCCTTGCAAACACCATCAATCACTATCAGTCTATCACTCTTTTTGCCCATGCCTTAGTTCCAGACCCCCTGACAAGCAACTAGTATGCAAAGGAAACACAAAAAGAAATCAAATAAATCAAGGACTCCATCAAAAGACAGCAAATATAATCGAGAGCACCAATAGAAAACCTCGGCCAAACTGGTCTGGTTTCTAGTGAATTTCTTCGCTGGCTTTCACCAAGTTTCAAAGACTTTTAGTCTTCTCTGAGTTTGCATTCAACCAGATCGAACAGCTGAAAATTCCTGGATGAACCAATTGAACCATTCAAAGGTTGAATATTTCCTAGGCAGATTTCCTGCAAAAAATACATAACTCAATTACCCAATTAAAAAATAAAATCCACCATTAAAGGAAAACCATGGCTGTAACATGCCAAATTTGTCTTCTTTTTCTGCTGCATTAGGGAAGCTAAAGAACAAGTTTTACTTTAAAAATATGTCTGGTGACCTTAAAATCTTATTGAGGTTCAATTACTTACTGAAGGGATTATGATGAGGAGCCAGGCTCTAAATATAAATGTTCATAATAAAAAATATAGACACTGAAAGAGAAAGAGAGACTGAGATATTGTCCATGCAGGTCTGTGGTAAATTTATAGCTCTGTCTTTTAGAAAAATGGAAGGCTTTAATGATCATAACAGCTGTAGCCAACTTCCTTTACCGGCATCATTTACTGAGTGGAGCAAATATACCGACAAACACGCAATAGTTATCTGATTCTGCTCAATCAGGTGTTTGGTAACACATTTACATCAACACTAGATTTCCAATTGTACTAAGAGAAGCCCAAGGTAAAAAAGGTGCAGCTCAAAATGTATTTAACCATTTAAACTCAGTAAACAACTTGAGTTAATTTGGTTACAGGTAGTGATACCATTCCATTCACATAAAATGCATATTCCGTTAATCCAAAGAAGTTAATGAACAAATCTAACTGTGCTGTATTAAATTTATACGTTCTATTAACAAGTTTAGTGTTTCTGTGCATAAATTACTTACTTAGAGATGTTAAATTCATCATCATCAGCTTCACTATGAATTTGAATTAGGCAAGCCCAGAGTTAATTTGAAAAGGTTGAAAGTATTCAAGAAACCAGTTAATTTTCCCAGGTAACACAGCAAGACCAGAATGCAAGTGATATGAAAAAAGCTGAAAAGGAAAAAATTAAAAATTAAAAATAGAAAAGCAAAAAGGAGCCAAAGTGGAGTAGAGCTTAGAATTGTCAACTGAACAGCAGCCCCAAGTTCAAAACAATTTAAGGGGCAACTTTGTAAAGTTTTGTGAAACGGTCAAATATATGCCCTCAGGTAACACAATCAAGACCAGATTCAGTCTCACAAAAGAATAATCAAAAGACGTCAAAAAGCTGAAAATATGAAGAAAAAGAAAAAGCACCAAAAGGAAAAGATCTTAGAATTGTCAACTGAACCGCATCACCTACACAAGTACAAAATAGTTGAAGAGGCAATTTTGGCATGTTTTAGGAAACACTCAACAGTTGCTCACAAATAGGCCTACTGAATAGTGCTTCAGAGACAATTTCAAATATATGGCTTTATTGGGTAACTTTTAGATACTTCAAATGATAAATTACATTTCAAAGGATGAAAATGTACTTCTAAAGAAAGGTGGTTAGTCATCCGCATCGATCACCTCTTTGGAGACAACATTGGGAACATCTTATGTTTCACTTCTCATGGCTATATACAAGATTGACCAAGAAAGTAGCATGTTGAATTCTCTCCAGAGGTGGATTGGCATATTTACCTCATATATGAAGCTTCATATTAACATACGAATGATGTTGAAAACTCAAAATCAGTGAATAGTATGTTATGCTCTTTCTTGATAAATAGCTAGAAAAAAAAACTATTTTCCCAATTGTTTTGTCAAATAAAATCAAATTTCTCGGCACAAGGGGACATTGATTCCATATTTGGAAAAATATATGCATTAGGACCCTATCCCATGCTATGTTATCGATGTACCTATGCCTTTTACTCGTTTTCCCAATTTGCAGCTTTCAAGGTCAAAGACCTTTGACTTGTCCACAGTCATAATGCTCTGCTACATGTGAAATATGCATATATACATCCAAATCAGGAACTGCAGACTTAGGCTGAGAAATCTAGTAACAAGCATAAGCCAAACAAGTTCACATTTGAGAAAACTTTAAAAGATTAAGCATATAAATCAATTCAGTATTCCTTATATCTTGTGATAAAATTTGAGGTCAATAGGTCAGGATCCAGTGCTACAAGAGTTCAATCAGAAAATAACAATCTCCTACCAAAGAGGAAACATTTTAATCTTTCATCTCTTGGTTTCTGATTCTAGAGAACCAATACGAAGTTGCAAAAAACAATTATAAACATGGGACTCAGATATAACAAGAAAACCAAAAGGCAGGAGAAAGTAGGAAGAATAGACTATAATCCTGCCACCAGAAGACATGTCTCATCCAATTATGCATGTAAACTTACAAATAGTGAACCATATAACAGTAAATTACATCTTTAACCATGAAGCAAGCACATCAAAAGCACAATATGGCAGGTGAGAAAACTTTAACATATACAGTTCCATATTCTTTTCATTAGAAAGTAATAGGGCTTTTCACACAAATTCATTCAAAGTTATCACAAACCATAACAATATGTATAAGAAGTGCTTTTAATTAAGTTAATTCAGATTTTGAGAAGGAATTTAAAAACAATATATCTTGGAAGTAATTTCAACAACGTGCTGTACTTCAAATTACGGTTTTAAAGTTGGCAGAAGTAATGAAATTTCTTCAATGTAATGGGCAAAGAAATGAAACATCTGTGTACATAAATTTCTCCAGAGTTAATTCAATGTGTTGAAATAGGCTTATTGTCACTTGGCTTCTCAACCTAGATTAATGTTTTGGAGACCAAAAAGACGAATAATTGTAACTCCAATACCTAATTCTTCTTTCATAGTCCATATATTCATGCTATAAGCCAAACTGATTGTCATTCACTATAGCAGCCCAAAATGAACTTTCATTGCATATTTAGCTAAAGTCTTCTTAAATTAATAGCTATCAACCTTAAATGCATAAAAGATGCCCCCACAACATCTTCTTCCCTTCATAAATTAGAACAATTTGGTTAGACCCAATTCACCAGACAAAAGAATAACTTTTTCCTTCAAAAACTACTGTGGAATAATCCTCTCAAGTATTGAGCAACTCAGAACCTTATTCAAGGTTATGCTTAACAGCTGTTAAGCCATAGAATTTCCGGGAATGAGGACATTCAAAAGATTTAGCAGCTTTATTTGAGTTTTCTTCACTTCTATTGGGCACATCGATTTCCAAATTGTCTGTCTTGTTGTCTCATTACAAATTCAGCTCCTTGAATATATCTTAAATAACAGTAGTAGTCACTCAGTGTTGTTTTAACTCACCATAATGAGTACCAAAACCCTCCAATAATGCAAGTCAGAATACATGGAAAGGCAAATGAAGGAAGATGAAAGTGAATGTTAATGGCTTCATGAGAGAGTCTCATATTCAATGCAACATGGTAAAATCACGGGTTCCTTTCAAACTTACAGGGTAAAATCAAGTTTTTCTTCTGATTTCTTCCACTTGAAGTCACTGAAAAAGAATTCCAATACCCAACAATTAGGACCTCTAAGCAAATAAATGCACTGACTAAGAAGTTCATTTATGCATAAAAATACAACGTCTCAGTAATTGTACACAAGATAATGCACTGACTAAGAAGTTCTTTTTCTGGACAGCACTGACTCGTACCTTATAATCATTCATTACATTAAAATGTAAATTGCAATAGCAGAGATTGAATAATACTTAGAGCAAGTGAATCTTGTCTCTGTGTTGTAATCTTAACGTGAAACCAGTATCCTCAGCTCCCACGCCCTCAATTGTATCAAAAAAACCTCCAAAACGTAAGCCATTACGGCCACCATTTTCCTCCAACAAAAGCACATTAAAGGCCTAAGCAATACATCATATAGACCACACATGCAAATTTTCATGTATCTGCATAAGAAAGAAGAAACAAAACCTTGTGGCAACAATACTGAAGGCAAAGCAGATAGTTCATCGGTCTCAGACTCTAAATTACAACATTGTAGAGAAGACATAGTAATTTTCTCCAATAGAAAAATGGCAGACTTTTGTACGGAATTTCCCAGTGTTTTGGCTAGCCAATAGTGCAGCTCCACAATTTGACATGGAAGTGAAATACTTCAAGGTGAGAGCATGTCACAGCATACATGCTATGGCCCTGAGTCAAATAAGGTTCTTTGCTCTGTGGACTTGTAGACGCAACATCTTTCTATTCCTGCACAATATCATCAGATTGATCAAAACTATTCTGCCTTTATGCAAAAATTGTTTCTTTGTCACATACACATAAATATGTGCCTAAGAAAGTGTGCATATGATAGACACCATGTTGTTAACTTTCCTATTACTCCAATACCCTTACCATGCATCCAGCCTTTTAAGTTAGCTTCCTCTGCAACTTTCAGCATGCTTTTGAAATAGTCATTCAACAAAAGCTGCTAAACTACTAATATGACCACCAAATTACAAACCCAAAAGAAAAGGACTATTCTGCTGAAGTGTGACAATATCTCTACACTGATTCAGGGCAATAATCCAATTCATCTTTTCATTCTTTTTCCAACATGTATTTCCATTATACTACCTTTCTTCCTCCTAGCAATACGTTAGGGTTCGACTCCTCTGCTTGAAGCACCTCATTGCCAATTAACCCATCAGGATAATCATGCTGCCACCAGATTGATCAACTAACGATCGACAAAGAGTTACATACTACATGGCGCCACCAGATTGATCAAAGATATTTTGCCTTCAGAAAAAGATCATTTCTTTATCACATACGTGTTAATATATACTTAAGAAAGTGGGCATTGTCAAAAAAGGCGCCTCATTAACTTTCCTATTACTTCAATACCCCTTAACATGCATCCATCTCTCTTTCTTTTGCACTTTCAACATGTTATGGAAATGCCCAACCAAGAAAAGCCACCAAACTTGGAATTCGACCAACAAGCTAAAATCCCAAATGAGAAAAATTATTCTGCTTAAGTGTGGCAACATCTGTAAACTAATTAAAGGCAAAAATCAAATTCATCTTTTCATTCTTTCCCAGTAAGTATTTTCATCATCTTACCCTTCTTCCTCCCGGCTATACTCAGAAAAACGTACCAATAAAAAACGAAAACATTTCCCCTACTCAACATCATAGTTCATCTAAAAATTCATAAGCAGCAACCAATACTTTAGGGACCCTTTTAAGATTATAATTTAATCACTCGACTAAATTACCAATTCAACAAGGCTTGATCATTACATAACTATCAACTTGCTAACCCAAGAACTAATGCGGACAGAAAAACATCATGTTTAACAAGATGTACGAAATGAGAATTGAACCCAAATAAACCCCAAAAAAAATAATAAAGAACAGGATATGAGAATTACAGAAAAAACAGTAGTAGAGATTGTTGCAGAGAATCTAGCAAGTCAACTACCTGGCTTTCATGTTCTGCATTAGGATGTAATTGAAGAATACAGAAAATTGAACGAGGGAAAAGAGCGAAAGAAAAGTTGTTAATGACTCGTCAACGGCCCCAAAAATTAACAAAGGAATTAATTGCCATCTATACCCTCAAACTAACACAAATTTCCAATTTTTACAGCATACCATATGCTATTAACTCTAGAAAATCTATTAACACAATATAGTATTTGTTTTTCAACAAAAAAAGAGATAGTGTATTAGTGTGTAGTAATAAAAGATTTTCAAAAGGGGAAAATTGCTCAAAACACCTTCATTTTTTTGAATAAATGTTTTCATCACTCATTTTTAAAATATTAATTTTAATTCCTTATAAATTTAATTTGGTAAAATTTGGATCCAACCTAAATTTTTGATTACTTTTTAGTCTGAAATCACCACGTGACCCATATATTCATTATATATATATATAAATCAAATTTTAGTTTTTTTTGTTGTACAAAATGAATATAAATTTGGTCAGATTTCACATTTTAAAAGAAAAAATGAACATAATTTAGATCAAATCTTACTTTTTTAAGGGTAAAAGCGAATATAGATCGATCATTTATTTGATTACAAATAGGATCTAACCTTTTTTTTCCTCTAAAAAATGACCGTATATAGGTCATGTGACGGATTCACAGTAAAAAGTGGTCGAAAACATATGTTGAAACCAAAATTTCCCAACTTGATTTTGTGAAGAACGTAAATTTATCAATTGAAAAATGAAAGACAAAAAAATTTATTTAGCAAAATATGAGGGACGTTTTAAATGATTTTCCTTTTCAAAATAGTAAAATTGATAAATTCCAAACATAAAATCAAGTAGAGGTACCATCAAGTTGAGTTGAGTGTATGGTGTGAGAGATAGATTGAGTAGTTCAAAGAAAGGGAATATAAGTAAAAGATTTCGGATTTGAATCTTTCCACTTATACTAATAAAAAATTGAGTCAAATTTGAATAGTGCAGTATTTGAACTCTTCTCGAGTAAAAAATACTTCAAATCAAGTTTTTAAAATTGACCAAGGCTCAAACTCAATCTTATTTGGCCTTAATCAAATTCGCGTTCAAATTCAATCAAATCGACCTCAATCAAACTTACTGATATAAATTATTATTTTATATAACTTTAAACAAGAAATACAATGGGTGCATTTGGATATGCCATTATTCTGATTTTTGCAAATAATGCTACAAAAAACTGTTTGAACAACACCTCAAATAACCCAAATAATTGAAGCAACATGCCCGTAAGGGTAGAATCACACGTGGAATGGTGCCGAAGTGGAAAAAGGGCCCGCATCCACGTGAAGAAACATGTCTACCCAAATCGTACCACGCATGTGGTTTGCTGGCCGTGTAAGACATCATGCTTAGCAGCTTCCCACTGTGCAATTTTTTACCGTTGCAAGATACCCATGAAGAAGAAAAGTAAAGGTAAAGTTGCGATTCCCAGTTCCTCCTTACACAGAATTTATTCGCCTCAACCGTTCTCCTCCTCTTGATTTCTGACTGTCTTCTCCCATCAAATAGTGCAAAAGTTAGGCCTTTATTTTCTCTCAAGGGCAGAAAGCTAGCAAAATTGGTTCTTGGATTCGATTCCTCTGCTCAAAATCCAGCTGAAAGGAGAGCAGAATCCCACTGACCTTGGAAGGGGAAGCTTGGAGCATTGAAAACAATAGCTCTCCCTTGGGTTTTTTTCCACAAAAATACCACTGCAGTTACCTGTAGTAGCCATGGTTGGGCTTCGGAAGTGCTGAAGCACTACATATCGCGTGTGCCTGGCTTGTATTTTCTTCTCGTGTGTGGCATTCACGGATGAATGCAAATCAACGAAGTAAGCAATTACTTTAACATAAGCTGTTATTACAGAATTCGGTTAGTAATTCACTTTCTTTGCCAACTGCAATATATATATATGCTCAATTTGATTTCTCTTGTGGTCTGTATGACGCAAAAAATGTGTAGATGACTCTTTTCTGATGGTAGAAATTGGAGACTGTTAGGGTTTTTGAAATTTCTACATTTATGCATTATTTTCAAATTAATATTTTGGAGGCATTTTTTGGGTTATCAGTAGATGATAATCACCTGTCCTCTCATTTGTCTAGTTCACTATCCAAATAGGAGGAAATACTAAAGTAATTGGAAGGCTTAATTTGATTCAATACTTTCGGTGCCATTTGGAATGCCATTATGAATGAGCGAATTGGTATCTCCAAATTGTGCCTCTATTTTGCATTGGATAAGACTCACTTGTAAGAAGCCAATTTATTAAGATCGAATTAGGTAGACATTCTTCTGGCCAAATTTCTACTTCTACCGTCAACTTAGTACGCCTGTAGCAGCTAAATTTTTTTTGTACTTCTTCTTCATTGTTCCACATTTTTGTATTAGAATGGTGATTTCACAACACCTCTTACTCTTTGATTGACATATCTGCTCAATCATGTGCGTCGAATTGTTAAGTTTTGTTGCTCCATTTCACTGACTTAAAGGTTATGAGTTTATGGTACGAGAAGTTCTATTGCCTATTTGCTCGTAGGCTTCCAATAGGTGAAGTTTCATTGCATGCTAAGCAATGTAATTGTGTGTAAACTGACAGCTATCAGATAGTGATTTCAGGCCTTTACACGCTGCTCGGTGTATTTTAATTAAACTTGACAGAATATTCATCTTCAGTCCTTACTAAATCACAACCAAGTGTGTCGTAGTTGAACATCTTCTCCAATGCATTTTTTGATGTCCCTTTCATTCACTTGTTCTACACATGTTTCTGTCATATTATTTTATTTTTGTCACATTTTTTCATAACTGAAACTACAAAGTTATAGGATAAACACATCAAACGGAAGTGTTCATACCCACTACAAAAAGGAAAAAATTAAGTTTATGAACTTGTAAGGCATTGCTCACTCTCTGACCATTCTTCTAGCATATCTTGTCTTACAAATGCATCTCAGTCAATCAACCTGAATGTTGTGCTTGTTCTTTTTATCAGAATCCCCATCCAGTTTGATTGCTTCTGTTAGTGCCCAATCTTTGTATGACTTAAATGACTTTGAAGAAAGCCTAATAAACTACTTTGATATGAGTTTTAAATTTGCCAACCAGATTCCAATCAATAACTAGATGCTTCCCGGATTTTGCTTTCTGTGACTGAGTATACTTTTCTGTTCATGCATAGATGCCTGAAAAGAAGCATTGGCAAGAATGGGAAGAGGAGTTGTATATCCGCACGTATGTTGATTGGCAGAAAAATCGAAAGTGGGAGGCAACTCGGAGCACCTTGGCAAACCACACTACAATGACAATGTACTTGACTCAAGAATACGGGGTAACTTGTATTGGAACTCAATCCCAATCCAAGTACTATCGAGTGATCGATAAGTGAAGACTGTTCACACACCTCCGAGGTGATTGTGCCAAGCCAGAGACAGGGATAGGATTGGACGAGTAACACAGATGCTTTTTAACCGGAGCAGAGCAATGGGCGTATTTGTGGTAGGTATGGTATTCCTTGATACCTTGAAGTTTACTTTTTTGTCTGACAACTTCTGCTATCTAGTATTTATATGCATTTCACTGCTGATGGTTGAAATTATGCAATTTGCGAAGTTCTTTTGTGCTTGAAAATTTAAAATACGCACAATGGTTCTTTATTGTAGTGTGTGTTTGTGCAGCAATTCCAATATTGATTCTGTTTGTTCAATCAAGTGGAGACTGTTTTTAAACATGTTTGTTAATTCAAGAACAAAATGGTACTGATTGGCTTACTTAGATGCTGCGAAATAAACATTAGTTGGAGGTTTTCCAAGAATTGTTTATTCGACCATGCCTTTACTACTTCAATCTTTTGTCTTGGAATACATTTCCACCAATTTTTAGTGCAATTCTGGAGGGTACAATACCTAAGTCTATACCTACTTCTGAATTGTCTTTGTCCTATTAATCTGACCTATGTTTTTTAGCTAGTATGAATTTGTCTTTCAGAAATTTGTAGTGCTGACACTCCTAATACTTCCGTGGAGTTTACTAATTAATGCCTTGTGAGAGATTTTCAGTTCAACTGAATTTTCTAAACAGCGTCTGCACTTTTGCATTCTGCTCATTTCGTTGGCCATTATTTGCTGGAATGTAATGTGTTATTTGCTTTTACCTAATAAACTATCTCCTGGTGTTTGCTTAATAGCTGGATCATCAGTATGTCGACTTTCAATACCCACATAGTGCTGATTTGACAATTCTATAGGATGAGGTGATGGACGGCAAACAAGTCACAGGCAATCGTGCTCAATTTTCGGCTCAACCCCCACCCCAATTTGTGTCTCCTCGTGTCCGTAGATGTAAGGGTGATTCGAACCTTAAAGGCAAAGGCGTGACTTCAAGTTCTGCCATCAACCCAACAAATTCGAAGGAAAATCTGATGATGATGGAAGCCCTATTCTAAGAAATCCCGACAAGCGACCATTGGGTAGTGCTGCCTACAGTTCTGAGAAGGAAGGCTCAAGAGAAACCAAGTCCCGAAAGTCGAGTTCGGATAACTACCAAAAGGCTCTGAACAACTTCAATAAATTTTCCTCCATAGTTTCTTAAAAAGCAGCAAAAGAGAAGTATTCAATTGAAGCCACAAAAGTAGTGGAGGGTCTGAAGTTAAAGAGAATACTGCACATGTATCTCTTGAAAGAATTGTTGGATGAGGAGTTCCGTAGTTTATTTCTTAGCTTCAGTGAGAGTGAGCAGATGACATGGATTGAGTTGTTCATCGTACCGAAAATGGAGGGGAAGTGAGAAACCAGTTCTGAGAACTTGTAGTTTTAAAAATCCTATGTTTCTGTTATTGCTATGGAAGACGTTTGTCCTGCAAATTTATGATTATGTTGCTGTCTTTGGTGGATTTTTATTGCATGTTTGACCACCAGATTTTGGCACTAGTCACATTTACCTATTTTCTGATGTACTTAACTGTTTTGTTATTTAAATAAGTGTCGGATATGCATAAATGATGAAGGCGTTATGTAACTTTTACTTGATGCTTAGCACTAATAGGGACTTTTTTTAATAACTTGGATGCTACCAAGTTGCTGAATTTTTGACTCCCTGCACCAAGAAGATCAGTTGGTTCAGCTAGCTTTTGAATGCTGCTCCAAAGTGTTTGTTTTTGTTTACTTTTTGACTTAAAGAAATGACCAAATATATATATATGTTCTTACGATTAAACACACTTAGCTTGCTTAAGTTCATTTAAGACATGTCTGGTCATAGGGGTTCAATTGATTGGCAAACTCGCGGTTTATTTGAATATTAGAAAATCTTTTTTATAAAGCCAATTGTATATGCCTTCATATTGAATTCAGCTTTTGGCAGATCCACTAATATGCACAAATGCTTTTTTTTTTCTTAAGAGAACCAATTTAAAAATAACAGGGGTCACCACTTCCACATGAATGAATAGATAGCTTTATATCTCTTTCTCTGTTTAACATACTTAACTCCTACAACTTTGAAGTGGACGACAAAAGCTATGCAGGCCTCCATCACATCCATGTCACTGAATCTGGCCACTACACATCAATACACATAAATTTACCACGCTTTTTTATATATCTATACACATAACATTAAATTTGACTTCTTGTTTCTTACTTGCCTCAAAAGAAGTGCATCTGCGGTCTTTTATTATAGTTTTCGATAAGAACATGGAAATTAAGAAAGCTGCAGCCTTGCCTATGATGGACTGACCAGTGTTGCATCCTCTATTTACCTGTCCTGTATTAACGCTCCCCCTCCCATCGTTCAATCTCTCTATCGTTCAGTCATAGCAATAAAGTAAAGTCCTGGTATTTTTTTCACTTTTTATTCAATTAACAACTATTTTTGTCATCGATTGCAGATTTTTGTCCAAATTCATACATAACCAACTTTAATCCGTACTTTGTTTTCTCCTCTTCTGAAGCGGAACATTACGATGGGTCTCTTATCAAAATTCCTCACCACAATTCTGACATGCCTGGTTGGAAGTAGGTTCAAGAGCTAATAAGAGATCACGCATTACGTATTTTGGAGAATTATTGAATCACTGTCGACAATTTCATGGGACTTTGTGATATTCTAGTAGGCAATAACTACGTCCCTCAGAATCCACACAAGCATGTGTCGATCGAGGAAGCGCTAGACATGACTTTAGTTATGTTAAGTCATAGCACGCGAACTTATGTAGTAGCCGAAAGATTTCAACATTTAACGAAAATCATTCATAGAAATGCAGCGGAAGTGCTATTGGGATTATGTTGATTTGCACAAAGAATTATTCGACCAAAACAAAGTGACAATGTGCATCCACGAATAAGATATAGCACAAAGTATTATTCTTAGTTCAAGGTAAAACATGTCTTCACTCGCTCCAATAAATGATTTTTAGATTATATATTGAAAAAAATAAATTGCAATTTCATAACAGAGGCCAAAATTTGAGATCACTTGTGGATATTTGGGTTCCCCCCAAAGGAAATCAGATATGCTTTGACTGAGGCCGAATCATTCAATTGTCCTCCAAATTGCAACTGCACATCAGAAGCTCTGAAGAAAAAAGTTTCATCTTAATAGCGCCACCTAAGTCTAATATTTTAATACTATGGTCTTTTAATTAGCAATTTTATAACTTGCTATGCTGTAATTTATAAAATGCAAGACTGTTTAGGTATTTTGGACGGTACTCATATCCCTGCTTCAGTTTTGGCAATAGAGCAGATGGCCTACACAAATAGGTATGGGACTCAATCACAAAACGTATTAGCTGTATGTGACCATGATATGCGTTTCATTTATGTCTATGCCAAATGGGAAGGTAGCGCACACGATGCACGGGTGCTAGAAAGTACAATAAGAATGCACACCGATTTCCCAGTCCCCCCTCCAAGTTATAACTTTTTTGTATTATTTATATGCCATAGATACTCATATATATTGGGGTTTGATGGGTTGGTATAAAATTTTATACCTTAGAAAAATGTATTTATGCAACTAAATTTTTTTTCGCAGATGTAGGCAAGTTCTACCTCGTTGACGCGGCTTATAAGATGATGCCAGATTTTTTAATGTTGTTCAAGGGAGGATGTAACATAAGAGTTGGACAAGGACGTGGTCGAGACCAAGGGCCGAAAGAGCTATTTAATACTCATCACTCTTAATTTCGTAATATAATTGAACGCATCTTCGGTGTCTTGAAACAACGATTTGCCTATTTAAGGGGACCAGTTCCATATTCATATATGCAAAAGCAACTCAATGTCGTTATTGCATGTTATGCATTACACAATTTTCTTAGGAAAAATTAGCTTTTGGATGATCACTTCATGCTGTATGAACAAGAGGGCATGCAATTCGAAAGCGAATGTGGAGCTCCGCCATATCCACAAATATAATCGTTAACAGTGTCCTCGCAAGAAATAGAATATTGGAAGGCAATGAGAAAAGAAATGGCTAATCAAATGCATGCTGCGTCACGAAGGCGAAAACAGTAGGTGAATGAAAATCACTGGCTAACACGCTACAGGCATACTAGACGAAGTGAGGAGGCATAAAAACGGATGAGGGGTACGGTGGAGTTTTCCCAACGAATGCATGCTATTTTTAAATATATCTAATAGGATGAGTGGTTGTTGAGGAAGTTAGTCAAATCTTCATATAGTAGGAGATGTAGTATGAGTGAAATAAATTGTACAATTGCTTATTTTTGTAACTTGGATTTGTCTTTACTTTCTTGGATAGGTGCATTTATCTCTTCTTGTACTACATGTATTTTGTTGAATTCCATATCAAGGGAAGCAACTTCAAGAATTGTTCCTCCGCTTTTGCTTAGTACTAGTCAAAGGAGAAGTGGACCCACAACTATTTCAGGCTTAGATCCTTGGTTAAGCTAGATCGGACCCAACACTTTAGTTCCACCTAAGAAGCAACTGACAGCTACAATGGCCACGTACAGCAACTTTGCTCCTCCATTCTTCAACTTCTGTCCTCATCAGTATGGAATTTTCATCCCACGTTGAATAACCCACAATTGACTTGCCAAACGTTATTTTCGTTATCCTTCATATTTTGAAGGAAAGGTAATATTATTGCAAATAGTATCTATCCAAACATATTCAATGGCTTTATTTGGAGTGGATATTTGGTTTACTTAATTTAGCTATGCAAATAAAGTTTTGAAAACCTTGTTTGGACACGTCAGTTTGCAAACTCCCTAGTGGATCAAAGCGCTAGAATATTGGGCTACCCACCAATGTTACTGAATAAGGTTTATTAAAAGCATCACATGAAACGATCAAAACTGAAAATAATATTCCATCAAGGGCATCAGGGCTAAACACCCATGCGATGTCATCCATTTCCTTCAGTTAGCATAGCCGAGCAGTGATATTCACTAAAAGTGTTCCCCATTTCACCGTTTGCTATTTTTTTATCCGCATAACCTCCGCCAACCTCTTTCTCCTCCGGCAATTTTTCACCCAAAAATTGCATTCTGCTCTGAACGAGAAGAGGCAGCATCAGTGCGCCGGCCAAATTATCAAATGCTGAAGCAAGTAGTTATATTAGCCCCATTTGCATTTGGGTTTCCATCTTTCCCGATTTCGAACGTGAAGCAGTGCATGCTGAAATTTGGATGCCAGATTTGGAGCTTGCTAAAGGCCAAATTCAAGGCTACTAACTTATATTCACAGTTAAATTGGCGGGTGTTGGCTTTTCCTCTCCGAATTTGGCATACAATTGGTGATTCAGGTTAGTCGGACCTCTTTCTTAACCGCCTGCATCACCTTCTTTCCCCTATAATGTCAGCGGTAGCCTTAATTGGTATTGTCCATTTGGTAAAAATTACATGAATTGGACTTGGACAAAATAGGCTTGCTTCTTCGTCTCCACTTTATGGATAATTTCTTGTCCCGCAGAGTAGTAGCAACTCCACGATTTATGCTTTAGGTCTCCCAAAAATTACCTGCATTCTCAAACGCAAATTTCTGGTTACTACAAATCAAAAAATTTGCCACTCCTACTCGTCTGAGATCAGGCCCGGCATGACCTGCTATTGCTTGTAGAGCACCAGTAAAGGCCCAACAAGCGGAGGAGATCACTATCAGGTTCTGCTACTCCCGCCTGTCTTTCTGAAACTTCATCCGTCCACTTCGTCACTGACTCCAACTACATGCAGTCCCTTGTTAACTACTTTAGAATAAGTTCCCAATATATCCATCATCCATGGCCATTGTTGTTTGATTGTCATAAGATCTTCATTAAATATCAAAATTAAATGAATCAATTAATTTAGCCCATACTTAAATTTGCAATCGTACCAAACTTGAATTCAAAGTATATTGGTTGATAACTAAGAAAATGTTTCTTAATCCCTTGTACTCTATATAGTTCAATATTAACATAACTAATTTCAAACTTGGTTGCATACACGTGGCTTGATTTTCGGGCGTGGCCACCCTCATCACTTATGCCCTATAAAAAAACATCAAAATAGGTAGTTTACTCAAATAATCTATCCCACCAATGTTGGCATCAAGTTATGAAAGAAAATAGTTGTTATTAAGTTAAGGAATGGATGGCTAACACTTGTCAAACTAGATTATATTATAGTAGTGTCACCTAATCTTTTAATGCACGCAGACAACCAACTTCCTAAACAATCCACTTTATATAGGCGACGGTTTGTGTTATAATTCCTTAAATTCATGTCTGCAAGGTGCTTGTCCATTGAAAGAAGGAAAGCTGCTGACATTAAAAATATTTCAGTTTAGCTTGCAGTATTTGACGATTGCAAACACTCTGGTGCAAATTTGATAAACTAGATTTTAATGATGCAATTTCTTTTTGTTTCTTATATAGATGCCACGAGACCACACCATTGCAAAGGCGCATTAGGATGAAAACATGGAGATGCACTTCTGTATGATATACATCGGATGAAAAAAGAGTAGGAAGTGTTATCTTAACATCGCATCAGATATCAATTGGATGAAACTTACTTCACAACTGAATTTGACCTGGGAAAGTCGTATAGTTGGACTGTGTATCATTCTAAATTCATGTGCTTGAAGAAGATTTGGCGTGCCTTTGCCAAGTTAAAAGGTCTGTGACTTTCGTTTGAAACTAGTATTGGTTGAGATGAGAATAGGAGGTGCTTCTTGGCTAAAGATTCTCAATGGAATAATTTGCTAATGGTAACATCTCTGATTCCCATCTTTTAGTTCCAGTCATGAACATTTTAATTTTTTATTTTTCATCTTACCATTTATATTGGGAGATTCCTGTTTCACGTACATGTAACGTATAATTACTACTACGTAATTAAATTCTCACTTAATCTTTTTAATGACTGTATATGTAACACAACTATTGTGTTTATATGTCTTTGGCCTTAGCATCTTATAGCGTGAACAAAAGTTATATTTGGACAACTAGTGAAGCTTTTAAAATCGATCAATTTTCGGTATCTCTCTTTTGTTATCATTAGTGACCTATTTACCCTATTCTGTGGTAATATCAAATGTACAAATATAGCAGGACTAGTTCAAAACAATTTACTTGAATTCTTTCATGGGTTAAATTTAGCATAACTTATACCCTTGGCCATAAGTTATCCCCTGTGGAAATTTGTTTGATAGTTGTCCCCCCAAATAATATTCGATGGTTGTGAAAGATAACATGTTTTCTTCTTAATTGTTGTCGCTTTTTAATAGGAGAACCATGATTATAGGAACTTTAGATATTTTCAATGCGTCGACAAATATGTTATCCCGTCCCAGGTCTTAGAAGGAGAAACTGCCACAGGGAGCCAGGCTTAGGCTTCTGCAGTACCACTTTCAATTTTGTATCAACGCAAGCGAGTTGGGCATATTTGATGGCAGGTTTTCTCTTCGTAATTTGGTGATAAAATGTACGACGCAGTCCCAGATGTGGAGTTTAACGAAGAAGCTCCAAGTGTAGGAGTTAAGCGAGCATCAAGCAGTCAGGGGAGCACGACCTTAGTCCAGGGATCTCGTGGAAGCAAGTCAAGTAGGAGTATAGACAATCCTTTCGTCGAGTGTGCCAACTCACTCTCCACCCTGGCAAATTCAAAACTAAAGATTAATGATCGCTGAGAATCCGAAAAAGAGAAATTCGATGTGACAATGCCAGCTCAGATTGTGAAATCGTTCGAAATCATGCACAAAGGGAGGAATCTCACTGCTATTTTACAACTATAAGAAGACAAGTGGTGGAAGACTTTTCTAAATCTCACTCGCGATTTCAAGAGTATTGGCTGAAGTCTTTGGAGATTGCCCCTCAGATGGGGTCAGATGGAAAGTAGCTGAAACTACTTTATAGTGGCTGTGCATGGCTAATGGAGAAACTATTCGGAACCACCAAATAAAATGGGTTAAAGTGCTATTTGTATTTCGCCATAGCTGAGCTGTAGTTTGGTGCCTGTCATTAAATTTATTTCCTTCAAAAAACTTGCCCGGATAATTATTTTAAGTTGTGTTAGTATTCCACATTGGCTAAATGTGCCCATGCGCAATTTTGGGGTCCCTGTCTTTCAAGTTATATTTGGATAGGCCCTTTTTGTCTTCATGAGACAGCCCCTTTAATGTACTTTTATGGAGGAAAGGATTAGTTATTTATTATGTATGTTCTTGCCCGAAAAAGTGTAGTTATACTTCAATACTCACTTTTATTTTAATTAAACAGTTCACAGCTTTAGTGATGAAATGTTGTGTCCGAAGTTAAATGTACACATGAACTGAATACTTGACATTACTTAATATGTGATAAAATTAATGATAGGCTGAATGCACATAAATTGAAACTGGACGTAAGTAATAATCAAAAGTAGAAGGTAGTACAGTGGCAAAATATCATGGGTTGCGATTAATAGACCATGTAGTAATACAGCCGTCAGGCATATTACAATTCTACATTGAGTACAGCATCCACCCCCGAAAATCACTTCCCTATGCATTTATTGATTCAGACCGAAAATTTGCCACTGTACTGCCATGCTTCAAGGTAAGCAAAATTAATTTTTAATGCATGTCAGGCTCAGGCAGATAACACTTAATGGACAACAAATCTCAGTGCAAATTTTCTTTGCTAAGATTTGATGTCTCGTGCAGTCTTGTCAGTTTACCTTATCGTAACCATAATTAAAATGGGAATCAGATTGCGAACAAGGCATAAGCTAAAGTTGCATATATTTATTGGTACAGGAATCCAAAGATGACTTACACCTTAGCCTATTCACTATCCTCCTGTCGGGATCACGTGAACCCCTACATTACTAGGTAACAGACAAGTTGTATGTGAATGGTCATGGCCTTTAAGAGAATGCAAAAATTTATCCAAACACACATACATTCAGGGAAAAGGAATAGCATGTGATATAGGAATCTCAAGCGTTTTAATAGTAGTACACCCTTGAGCACCATTGTATCTTTTTTGGCAGAACAACAAATGAGTGCATTTGGTGATGGCCAGGGACTAGTTCGTCATCGGACGAAGATCATTTTCTATTTCCTGCTGGTACTGCGCTATTATTTGGGTCAAATGTAGAACCATATGGGGGCACAATCCAGAAGGTACCATACAGGACATTTGCATTAATTGGATGAAACTGGATTGAAGAATTGATGCCAGACCATCACACCCGAATTATGGATGCTACAAGGTTAACTGTTGATTTTTTCATGAGATTGTGCCACCTTTTGGATGAATGTGGATTTGTTCCCAAAATCATTAGAAATGGGTTACAATAGAGGAGGCACTGGTAATGACGTTGGTCATGATGAGCCACAACATGCGAATGCGAATAATTGCAAACCGATTTAATCATTCGACGGAGACAGTATATCGAAATATTCAAGAAATCATCCGGGGTATATGCACATTCGCTCAATTCATCATTATTCCAAAACGGCAAGACAAAATTCATCCGAAAATTATGAATAACAGGAGGTTTTCTCTGTGGTTTGAAGTACAGTTAAAAAAAATTTTCTATGCCATACTGCTTTCAAAAAATTTAACTCCCGACTAGTTTGTTATGTTTGAGTTTTATAGTTTAAAAAGTACAAAATAGGAATACCTCAAGTTGTAACGTTATCACATTTTGGGTTCCAAATTCTTTTTTTTTTTTCTAAATTTTAGCTAACAATCAATATGCAGGTTCGGAGGCAGCTAAATATTTTGACATGTCACCGTAGTAATTCCAAACAAGACCAATACAGCTGGGTCTTGTACTTGGAAGTTTGCCCATCGCCTTTTTTTATTTTTTTATGGGACCTCACTTGGAAGTAATTATTATTTTATTTTTTTCTATAATGATGGTATTTAGTCCACAAGTCATTCATATAGCTGTGTGGAATAAATGGGTTAATGCGTGTTTTACTATTTTGATTTTGAAGGATTGCATTGGAACTATTGATGAGACACACATACCGCTTCTGTCCCAAGCGGACAACAGGTGGCATATACTAATAGACAAGGAGTGCAATCACAAAATATTTTAACTGTATGCGATCATGATATGCGATTTGTATATGTGTATGCTGGTTGGGAGAGAAGTGCGCATGATACCCGAGTTTTGGATGGGATTTTGACAGGCCCAAATCACTTCCCTCTGCCTCCTCCAGGTATAATTTGTAATCCCTCAATATATATAATCCAATAATTCAACGCATGTAATTCAATTGTATCTGCGAATTGTCATAGGAAAATACTATTTGATTGACTCCATGTATCAAAACTTGTCTGATTTCTTACCACCTTATAGGGGACTTCAAACGAATGTAAGTGGTCATAGGAGAGGGAGATTTGCCACTCCCAAAGAACTTTTTAATTGTAGCATTCTGCACTACGCAATGTCATAAAGCGAAGTTTCAGTGTCCTTAAGAGAAGATTTGCTATTTTAAGGGCAGCCGTAACGAACTACATGATGACAACTCAGATAAATTTAGTTATTGCTTGATGTGCCATGCATAATTTCATTAGAGGCCAACAGCCGAATGATATGTATTTTGCATACCCTAATATGGGAGATCCAGATATTTATGGTACAATTCCTCCATATCCCGAGATATAGTCGCTGCATTCTTCATCAAAAGTTATTGATCAATGGATTGTCATGAGAGATGCAATGGTGGCGCATATGTTCAATGTCTATAGAAATACGCGGCACCGGGCATGAAGTAGTCAAAGCAGTAACTCATTCACTCCAAGCTACCAGGTTGAGCTGCAGTATCCACATAATTGTGATTCTTGAATAAATATTGTTAGGACATATCTGTTGCACTTTCTTTCTAATCAGAGCATTATAGTCATGTATTTAAAAGTCATGGGTTGAAGAGTAATCATTTTAGTCGCTCTCGTGCCCCGCCAACTTGGGTATTATTTAAACTAACAAGAAAAAAAAATCTTTATCAATAACCCAACGTAGTTGTTATTAAAATGTGGGATTGTGTTATCATGCAAGGCATGATAATCTATTATAAATCCAAATATACGCCGCCCAACACCCATTCAAAATATGAAGACAACGAGTGATCAGTTGTGGGTCAAAGTGTGGGACCTGCGTCTGAATTTGGGTATCAGAAATGTACCAGAGGCTGTTAGAAAGTCATAATTACCGAGGATTCTCTAACATGAATCCGGCACATTTGGTCAAATAATCCAAATCATGGATTTCAAATTTTCCAACCAAATCATCGAAATTCTACGTATCCAAACAGACCCAATATAAGAATTTGAATATATATATATATATACATACATACATATTTAAAATTTGATTAAGTGCAATTAAACTGTACGGCTCATCAAACTGTTCAGAGGCACTTGAACTCGGTTAATGCAAGTTTCAATTCAAAACTTTGACCAAGCAAAATTGTAAGTAGTAGTAATAATAATAATAATAATTTCACTTTTTAAAAGAATAAATGAGCATAGTTTAGATCAAATCTTACTTTTGAAGGGTAAAAACAAATATAGATCGGATCATTTATTTGATTACAAATACGATCTAACCTTTTTCTTCTAAAAAATGACCATAAATAGGTCATGTGATGGATTCACAGTAAAAAGTAGTTAAAACACATAAGTTGAGACAAAATTTTTACTAACTTGATTTTGGTAAAACTTGGTTCCAACCTAAATTTTTTAATCATTTTTTAGTCTAAAATCACCACGTGACCCATTTGTAGTCATCATATATATATATGTATATATGTATGTATATATATAAAGTCAAATTCCACTTTTTGTTGTACAAAATGAATATACATTTAGTCATATTTCACTTTTTAAAAAAGAAAAATGAACATAGTTCAGATTAAATCTTACTTTTTTAAAGGTAAAAACGAATATGGATTTGATCATTTATTTGATTATAAACAGGATCTAACCTTTTTCCTCTAAAAAATGACCATATATAGGTCATGTGATGGATTTCTGGTAAAAAGTAGTTGAAAATATAAGTTGAGATGAAAATTCACTAACTTGATTTTGTGAAAAACGTAAATTTATTAAAAAATAAAAGGTAAAAATTCATTTTATCGAAATATGAAGGACGTTTTGAATAATTTTCCTTTTTAAAATAGTAAAATTGATAAATTCCAAGTATAAAATCAAGTAAAGTACCATCAAGTTGAGTTGAATTTATGGCGTGAGGCATATATTGGGTGGTCAGAGGAAAAGAAATATAAGTGAGAGTTTCGAATTTCAATCTTTTAACTTATACTAATAAAAAAAAATTTTGAGTCGAATTTAAATAGTGCACTACTTGAATTCTACTCGAATAAAAATATTTCGATTCAAGTTTTTAAAAATTGACCTCGAAATCTTATTTGGCTTTGTTCGAATTCGAGTTCAAATTCAATCAAATCGTCCTCAATCAAACTTATTGATATAAATTATTATTTTATATAACTTTAAACAAGAAATACAATGTTCATCTTTTGCTAATAAATATAAGAATAAAAAGTATAAATACATATTCAAATCTCGATTAAGTGCGATTAAGCTCTACGGCTCATCAAACCGTTCAGAGGCACTTAAACTCGGTTAATGCAAGTCTCGAGTCAAAACTTTGATCAAGCAAAATTTTGAGTGGCTAAAATAATAATAATAATAATAATTGTCGCATAACTGCGCTTAACCCGTATAATTTCACACGTGGCACATCCCCCCACTACTTATAAGCCGCGTGGTGCAGAGCAGGGTTTCCAATTCCCCAAATCGAGACCCAAATAAATACACGTCGTTTTGTTCTAACCCTAGCGCTTACTCCGCTTGTTCTTTGTCGCCGCCGAATCGGTATCTCCTCCTTCTTTTTCTTGCTTCTAGGGTTAATTTCTTCCCTCCTTCTGTCCCTCAATTTACCCCTTTTTACTGAATTTGCTTCGTTGTTTGTTGTTCTTTGTAGGTTCGGAAATTAACCATCGGCTGCTCCACCTTACGTATGTTGTATTCTCTTTTCTGATTCGGTTTTCTTGTTGCATTATTGGGGAAAAAGATCACTTTCTGTTGTTATTTTATCGTCTAAAGTTTGCTGTTTGTGTTTTTTCTTTTCTTTGAAAGGTTGATTTCAAAGTAAGTTTTACTGTTCTTGGCGCGTTTTAATTACTGGGCTATTATTAATTAAGTGGGTTTGAAGAGAATGGGATGATGATGATTTTTCTAGTTATTTGATGGCCAATTTGATGGCGATTTATCTTGTATTAGCTCTAGCTGATCGTTCTCTGGCCGAAGCCGCTTTAAAATAGTGAACCTTGTTGCGTGACAATCTAAATAAAAAGATTTCTTTTCTGTTCTGAAATTGTTTGTCTTTTTTGCTCGAGTTTCGCAAATGCAGTTATTGGTTTGGCAGTGGATTTTTATTTAGAAGAGAATGAAAGGATGACACTTTTATGTTTTGATGGCCAATGTGATGGCTTTGAACATGTATTAGCTCTAGCTGATCATTCTCTTTATTGGTGACTTTTCAGCTAGTGTTGCCTCCCACAGCCCTATTTTTTATCTTAGTGTAACCCTGCCATTTTTTGGGGTGTCTGTTATGTATTTTCTTTAGTTTTTGGAAGATGATGGTAATCATTGAGTTATTACCGTCTTCATATGGTAGGCAAAACTAAGGTGTGAAGTATAAGGATGAATATGGATTGTGGTCATTTTAGTATGTCAAATTGGTCTTCTGATTGCTTTGGCTATTGAAAGTCATAAAGTGAGCAAGCTATATTATCTTTTATGCAGACCCAGTTTGCAATTTTGGGTTTTTTGTGGGAGATGCATTTTATAACCATGTTAAAGTGACTGACATCTTCTTCTTGTTAATGTGAACTGAAAAGTTCACAATTTAGGTCGTCATTGCAATTTTTAGACACTGTTTACAATTTTAAATTTGTGCGCTTGTAGTTTCTGTTGCATGCCTACATACAAATTGATATCTTCTTCCTGTATAATTGTGCATTTCAGGTTTTGAAGCATTTCAGATTTTGAAGAATGAGGGGAAGGAGTTATAGTCCTTCACCACCAAGGGGTTATGGTAGAAGAGGAAGGAGCCCAAGCCCTAGGGGTCGATATGGTGGTCGTGCCAGAGATGCTCCTACAAGTCTCTTAGTTCGCAACCTTCGTCATGATTGTAGGTAAGGTTTAATCAACAGTTACATCCTATACTTTTCCTGAACTTCTGCAGAGTATATTTGTGCTAATATTTTACCTAAATTTACTTTTCTATCCATCTTCTTCTCTCCCGTTTTTCTTTCTTATGTTTTAAGTGTTTTGCTGGCAGGCCAGAAGACCTCAGGAGGCCATTTGGACAATTTGGACCCATTAAAGATACCTACTTGCCGAGGGATTATTACACTGGGTGAGCTTGTCTGGCTTTCTGAGATGCTTTTATAAACCCTTCACCCTTTATGGGTTACTATAAACCTTTTTCCTCCCCAAATGTAATTAACTGAACTCAATTTTTTTAAAGTTTTTTTCACTGGGTTTGTTTCTGATAGAGTATTGCTTTCCCTGGCCTGTTATTCTTTATTATCTCAATTGGGCTCCTCTATTAAACTTTTGGGATTTAGCAGTGAATTAAGAGTTTTGAAGACTTCAATCAAGTAGTAAGAGTTCTGTTGAGACATTCAAGTAGTAAGAGTTCTGTTGACACCAATCAAGTATTAAGAGTTGAAGGTGATGTTAATGATAATGAAGATTGGAAGGATTTGACTTTGAATACAATGTGAAGATGTCAAGATTTCAAGTCTTGAAGATTTTCAAGTTCCCTTATAACTTACACTTGCAAGGTCAGCTGCCATGTGCTTGCTTATACGCTTATCATGGCCTTCCATGTTATTGGGATTAATTTAGTGACTGCTTATGGCCATCTTGAAATTTTCTACTTAAGGTTTGATTCTCGAGTAGTTTGGTTGTAGTATAAAGCTCTCTTTGTATATGAACGTGTGTTCTAAAATTCACCCACTTTGTTGAAATTAATCGTTGAATACTAAGTTAACCAAAAATTTCTGAATTTTTCTGCTGCATCCTGCCTTGCCAGGAGTGAACTTAGCCGTTCAACAATTCCCAAACCTTTTTGAGTTGAAAACTCCTGTTAAATGGCTTGTATGATGCAAGCACTTCAGGCAGGCTTCTTTTTGGGTATGCATATATGTTTTCTGACTTTTGTCTTCTCTTTCTGTTGAAGTGAACCGCGAGGCTTTGGCTTTGTCCAATATGTGGATCCTGCTGATGCTGGCGAAGCTAAATATCAGATGGATGGGCAGGTGTTTCAAGGCAGGCAATTGACAGTTGTATTTGCTGAGGAGAACAGGAAAAAACCAATGGAAATGAGAGCCAGGGAGCGAGTAGGAAGGTAAGTTTGGATTATATACATGGATTTTTTT
The DNA here is from genome assembly GCF_036785885.1 of Coffea arabica. Lineage (NCBI taxonomy): Eukaryota > Viridiplantae > Streptophyta > Magnoliopsida > Gentianales > Rubiaceae > Coffea > Coffea arabica. The sequence continues at coordinate 894,105 of NC_092311.1, forward strand.
ACTCTGGATTTTACCTTATATCTGTTTTTATTAGAGCAATATACTTGAAGATAAATTCTTATATCTTATTCTAGATGGAATGCGGTTTATACCTGTAGCTGTCCTGATAAAGAATTCCTTTAAAAAAAATACACATTTCATATGACTTGGTGAAAGCAGTGAAAGCAATATTTTGTAGATTCCAACCTGACTTCGATAACAGTTTGACAGATAACTAAATAATCTTGATTTCCACTTTTGCTTTTCCAGAAATCCGTCTGTTCTTTTGCGAATATGATAGGAAAATTTTTATTCCACATGGGTGGATGATTTCAGTTTAACAGCTTCTAAACAATACCTTAATTTTTGTTGTAGTTAGTATTCTGTTTGCTCATGTGGTTGTCCTTTCCTTATATGTCTATTTTGATCAATTACGGGCTGGTATTTACTCTTGGATAAGTGATTATGCTGCAGGGCTGAATAAGCATCTTTCTTTCAAGTTTGTCAAGTGTTTGTCTGTAACGTGTTATGACAAATCTTTTTTTTATTGGTTGAAGTTATTGATTAAATATTGGACCTCTGGAAGGCTGTTGGGATGTTGTTATATATAGATTTGCAAGAGTAAGTTTGTGATTTAGCTGACATCTTAGAGAAGATTTATTTATTTCTAAATTGTGTATTCTGCAGGGGTCGTCACTCTGATCGAAGGCGTTCTCCTGTGCGTTATTCACGTTCCCCTCAATATTCTCGATCTCCACCCTCTCGCTATGCAAGGTCTCGTTCTCGAAGTCGTGATTATTATTCACCTCCTCCGAAGAGAAGACAGTCCTCAAGGTATAATTGTTCCTTGCTTTCATACACATGCACGGGCACAATGAAATGTTAAATAGTGTGAATGTTAATTTGTTAGATTTTTTTTTGATGCACCAGGATTGCTTGTCTTTTATGTAGCACCAGCTTCTTGTTGTTTAAATCAGGGGGGATACTAGATCTTTGCATTTTGATATCATGTTTCATGCCTTCTGGATCATTGAGCTTTCCCATTTGTCCTTACTCTTTTGCACCCCTACGTCAATAAGTTTTCCTATTTGTTCTTACCCTTTTGCACTCCTTAAATTCTTGCCTTTTCTCCCAATATATAATTGACAGATCTATCTCACCCCAAGAGAGGAGGTACAGTCGTGAGAGGTCATACTCCCGTTCTCCAGCAAGGGAACGTTCTCCTCCACCCTATGATGGCCCAAGGAGTCGCAGCAGGAGCCCTGTCAGGGAGCTTTCTCCACCATACAATGGGTCAAGGAGCCGCAGCAGAAGTCCAGTTAGGGGTCAAAGCCGGGGCAGGAGCCCGAGCCGTAGTAGAAGCAGGAGCGCTGATCCTGTGGATTACCGAAGGGACCTTGATAGGGATGGTTCTCCCTATCACTGATTCCGATGGGGTGCTTCTTTGTCATAGATATGCTGTTTTAATGTTAGTACCAGATCTAAGTTTGCTTTAGCGTCTAACTGGATTTGAAGATGTGTGCTGATTTTTAAACGTATTTAGATACTTGTGGTTTTGCCCTTGGTATTCTCGGATTATGTATTCAAGTGAATTGAACGTAGAGGCATAATGGTCATCTTCCCCTCAGTCTTACCTGGTAAGAATGAGAGGCAAATTCGCTTGAATATTCTTGGACGTATTTAGATACTTGTGGTTTTGCCCTTGGTATTCTTGGATTGTATATTGAAGTGAATTGAACGTTTAGGCATAATGGTCATCTTCCCGTCAGTCTTATCTGGTAAAAATGAGAGGCAAATTGAACAGGGGTTGTAACCCAGGCTTTTGGCCTTGGTGAAGGCAATCAGCTAATGGGTTCTTTGGCTTGGGGATTTGACATTTATGTAGTTTAGGAACTGAAATGGTGATTCTCGTGATCGTGGAAAGCTAGTCATGATGGTGTGCTCCTGCCAACTTTTTTCCATGGTTCCAGATTCGTCGTTCATTTTGTGAACTTGTATTGATACCCGGGTCCAGATCCTCCTGATTCTCCGCCAGTTCGTGTGAGGACTTGTCAATTGAGAGTGGCATGGAATTTTAATCTGTTGCAGCTCAGATTTTCAAGTTTATGTACAAAATTTGCTATCATATTTTACAAACCGGAGGGAATTAAGAAAGCGAAAACATACCGAGGTAAATGGGACAGCGCGTTTTCTATTTCAGCCTTCTTGGCGTGGTCTTCTAGTTTCTTAGTTGTTGTTGGATTGAAACATCTTTTAGGCGCATGTGGGGCTTAACCACGCGATTATTCCGAACGGCTCTTTTAATTGTCAAATTTGCTGTCTAATCCGTCAGTGTTGATTAAATTTTAGTGCTCAATGATTAAGTTGAGCCATTGGATTTTCTCTGTTTCAATGGATATCTTTTTCCAATTTATGACACCATTCCTATGACCTGCATAGTGCATGCTATCCCATTAAGAAATCTTTGTTTGGAGCCTGTAAAAGCATATCTAGCATGCATGTATGAATTCCTCGAAGCAAAACTACAATCACAAGGAGTTGCCAACATTTTAACTTTTTTAACTTTTAACTATAATCTTTGTTAACATTTTTCTGAAACATTTTAACTTTTTTCTCCCTTGAATTAAAGGAAGGAATACACAGGAAAATTTTGGCATTTTGCTGTCGAATCACGATGTCTAGTGGGCAGGCTAAGGGAGGTTGATGGGAGCACGAAGGCTTCCAAGAATTCAGCAACAAGCGTTGAGACAACTATCATGCTATTTGTTGTAGCACATGTGCAATTGCTACAACAAATAGAAGTATGTCTTTCTTGCCTCCACTTTTGTGTTAGGCCTGTCTATGGGGTCTTTATTGGTTACTCGTTCTGATGTATATTTAGGTGCTAAATTTTTCGAAAGGTAAGATTAATTAGACAAAATATTTAAATACAAGAGAAGATAATAATTATTAATACGTGTGTATATATATATATATGAGGGGTTAAATAAAATTAATGTCTATTAACGAGTGCCTGCCTAATGAGCACTCGTTGCAAAAGTCCTTTTATTTTGATATGAAATTATTTCAAATAATATTTCGCTTACATTATAAACACACTTTCCAACACATCTTTTTATATTCTCAATCACCTTTTTATCTTTTATACATTACATCACAAAAAATATTACAATAATTATTCCAAATAATACTTTATCCAAACAAACCCAATTACTAGCTTTCTCTGTAATGTGCAGAGTCTATGACATTTGACAACAAAACCATACATTTATATACTTGAGGAATGTAGACACAATCATGGACGACAATTCCTGTTTCAAGAATTTGGAAAGTCTTAAATGGTAGCTTTCAGTAAACACTAAGGTTGTGTTTGGATTGCATTTTCCATGATTTTTCATGGAAAAATTACTGTAGCGATTTGATGTATGTGAGGGAAAAAGGTAATAGGGAAATGTGATCACGGAAAACGACGAAATTTTTCAATGAAAAACCGCAATCCAAAAAATGCTTCAAGAATTCAGAATGCAGGTTTCAGTAGCTTTCAATGACCATATTATATGTACACTACATGTTCCATATTGAATGCCACTGAAGCCAAATTTGGGAACTCTTGAAACGGAAACTGTTGGACTTTGATTGCACCTGCTTTCTCCAGAAGAATGTGTTTAGTTTATCTAATGCTATCTGGATCTGTTCAAAGGTTAATTGCTTAGTTTTACTATCTTTTTAAGGACCACAGTCAAATTCTGTGAGGCCTGCATTGTGGGAAGATGCAGGATTAAATAATTATGCTCGAGACACAGGAACATGCATTGGATATCTACCATGGCCCAGGCGTTGTTGCTCATAATATCTTAACTTTAACTCAGCAGTATTTCTTTTTTTTTAATCTTAAACAACCATAGCCTAATTCTGAATTGATCTTATGTCCATCTATTATAGCATTTGATTAAGGATGAAGAAGTGTAAGATTACCAAGCATGTTTCTTGGATTTTTAAATGTGCTCTTCAAGTCCATGAGGGAGTAAAACAACAAATATTAAAAAAAAAAGTTACTATTTGAAATTAGGACAACCCCCTTCCAGAGCAAAGGGATCTGGAACCGGATTAGGGGTAAATTGTATAATGCGAACACGAATTGAATTTTCCAAACTATCGTCAATTATTCAGGCTGTCTGTGTATGGTGGTGGTCTCCTAATTTATTGTGAAAAATAAATTAGGAGACCACCACAAAAACTTTTATAGTGAAAAAAATTTTGAAAAATAATAATCCGAACGAAAAGCCCTTTTTTTTCACAAAAACTGACGCTTAAACTAGAATCCGTTACACATTCAATTGTTTTAGTATATTTTCTACAAAAAATCAAAAAATTGCAACCCAAATGAAAAACACTTTTTTTTTCACAAAAATTGATACTTAAACTAAAATCCTTTACACATCTGTCGTGCAAATTCAAACACTTCTTCAACATCTGTTTCACTTTATCAAGAAAGAAGAAATTTAGTCATAATATAATTGCACCCAACATTTATAACCTGGTAGAAGAAAAGATTGTAACAGCCTAGTTACATCATGTATGGAATGTGAAAAGTTGCCATGCGACCTGTGACTCTTCAAAGTCCCTTATTTTACTCCTCAATTAGAGAAAAAGCACAAATCTTTTTGGAGGGAAATCATAAAAGACAAGGACCTCATTTGCGGCCAACTCATCTACTACTAATATTATGCCTCAAAAGAAAAATGGAAATCCATTGCACCACCTGCTTTGCTGTACTGAACTAGACTAGACGCATGGTGATAATCTCAATGCGTCCAAGAAACCCAAAAAAAAAAGGACAAATAAAAGAAGAATCTTTTTACAATTTTGGTATTTTATTTTTTGATCCAAGCACATATCAAAAAGACAAAGCTAAATAACAAAAGACACTACTGTAGTGTAGTCAATGTCTGGAACTGAGAAGTCCGAGATTTAGTAGAGCCTTTACTAGAAGCTCCCTGCTCCTTTCATCCCAGATCCTTTTAGCTTCTCCCTAACGTACTTAAGCTACATTTTCATAGTTTAGTACTATGTTTGTATTTATTTTAATATAATATGTGTACGTGGGCTAAAATTGTACTAGAATTAGTATACTAATTTTGGTTGGTGGGGCCATGTTTTGGACAGTAATAATTATGTAATAAATTGAAGGTTTATTTGGGGAGTGTAGTTTTAGTTTCCAGTTTAGTTCTGTGGAGCTCTCTAGGATTCTGTCTTTGGTTCTGTTTTGTGGGTCGTCAGTTTTTTCTTTGAAAAGTTTGGTAGTGGTTTCACATTACGTTGTGACTTTCTATAGGGCTTTGCTGAGGTTTTCTAGATTCTTTGTGAAAGCAGATTTCTTGGATGCTGCAATTAAGTTGAAGATAAAGGTACTTTTTCATTTTCTGCTTCTATTCTCTAAAAATTGGTTCTTGATTTTCTGCTTCTGGGTTTTTGCTAAATATTGTGCTTTTGAGGGGTTTTTGGAGTGTGGTTTTTCTCAGTGGAGCTAAAATTGTAGTGGGTTCACTTTTTATTCTCTTCTTGGTTTCATTTGTTGATTTTCAAATTTTTGGAACATAGTGTATGACAAAGCTAGTTTCTTTCGGCATTAGTGCTCTTTTGAGGGTCTGAAACAAATTTTGTTTTTAAAACATCTAGTCGGTGCTCACAACTTTTGTTGAGGTTTTCTGTTCTCGCAAGGATGATGTTTTTGCTTGCTGAATCTTTGCATTTTTTTGGTGTATGTTCTGTTAATGGCTTATGTGGATTTGCTTTCTTATTGTTGCTAAGGAAACTGATGGTGATTTTTATAAAGTTGCTAGCTTTTTCACTTTCTTACTTCTCTGTCTCTGTTGAACGATCTGTTCTAAAATTTCTTCAAGCTGTAAGGTATAGAGTGTTTTAAGACTCAACAGCTATTTGCTGTTTCTACATTTTACTTGTTTGTCAATAGACACACGAGCTATTTCATTTGCTATTTTGTTTATTATGAGACTTGTTGAATCTTTTAAAAAAATTTGGCCATTACTGTACATTAGTTTCTTTCTTAATCAGTTTTTCCGCTTCTTTCTACAGTTAGTCTAAAAATTGATACTTTGTTTAAATGATATTACTCCTAAAAACTATGACATACTTTCTTTGCTTTTCAGTCATAAAAGTTGATAGTAATGCTCTTGTCTAATGGTGGGATTTTCACTTAAAGAACTTTAGTGGTAGCAATAAGACCAGCTCTCTAATAAGGGAACACCATCTTTGGCGACTGGAAACAGCATGTAATGGAAATTAATTTTGATAAAAATGAGAAGTGCATAGATGAACTCTGATAAAGGTAAAGCAAGAAAGGATAATCTAAGAGATGATTATACAAATGAAACGGTACACATGGATTGTTGGAAAATAACAAAAACAGTGGCAGTGGCAGAATTACCTTAGGGAAGATAATATTGTATAGATGGAGTTGTTCATTTTACACCAACAGGAGGTAGTAATCTTTTAAACATAATGTGGTCAAATGTGGCTCGACAGTGAACATAAACCTAGATGGAATAGCATGCAGAAGTACATTTGGTACTGATTAATGGTAATATGGGATAAAGGTTTTCTGGATTATGGAAATTTGACAGCATATTCAGTGCAATGCTTTCCTTAATCTGCTTTTTAACTTTTCCTTGTGCGGTCTTCATCTTGCTGTCATATGCTTGTATGTGTATGTCAAGTGGATATCTTGTATAGTTCTTTAAACATGTTAATGTTCACATGCACAACTCTTGTGGAAAAATAGATTTTTATTTTTTTCTGCTTCTAATATTTCGTGCATTAGCATACTTGATAAGTTATTCTTTGACCATAAACCTTTCAAAGTTGGTAGGCAACAGAGACACTGCTGTCCTCCTATCATTAGAAACCATCCAGTCTTAGACCATGTTACCATTGTAGCTTAAAACAATTCTACTACCGGCTTTCGTCCTGACGTAGAGAACATTTTAGTGCTTCTCATACGGAAAAAGCAGCCACCAGATGTGGTTCAGCTGTGTCGTGTTATCATTTTTGGGTCAAATTTTTAATTAGAGGAGTTGTTTAATGTTAGTCTAGGTGTGCATAGTTTGGCCGTGTGCTCTGCATGGTGCATTGCTGCAGCTTCAATGATCATTCTAAGAATAATTAGAGTCAGCGACTATAGATGTACTACCTGCTTGATCTGTCTTTCTGAATTGCCACTGTTTCTTTGAGATGAATTCCAGTTAGCCTGTCTATGAGAACTTAAACAGCATGGGTTTCTTTTGAACCTTGATCATCTTTCAAGGTTTGAGGCTACACTTACATGATACAAGGTCATTAGTTCTTCAGTTAATTTTCATGCTTTACCTATAACATAGATCCATGTAATAGACAATGTACCGTGTGTAACCACGATTTATCTGCATCTTTAGCAGTCTTGCTAAAAGAAAGAAGACAGATCTGCAGTGAGTCAAAATTGTACTTTATGGTGGAGCCAAGGATGCTCAAACTGTGGCTTGGTATAATTATATTGTTCATCACCTGTCTCTCCATTGCAGCAGGTAATTTGATTCACTTGTACTTTCTGAGTTTTTCTTTTCTTCAAAAATAGATTTAGCTTCTTTATCCTGGCAAGTCATCTGTGCATCCTTTTTATATAAGACTGCATTCCTGAAAACCATGGTGCCAAAAGGCCACTTGTGTCTTTAGCTTGCCTTTGCATCATCTTTTATAGTCCCTTTTTCTTTTGTCGGAGCTGTGATATTGGCTTTGTTATTGGACTACATATAACTACATAGAGTAAATAAAACATGGCAAACATGGAAATCATGTTTTATGTTTCCCTTATATGGAAAAAATGGACCTGATGCCTCTATATGTGTTTTTAATCAAATTGCACCTTCTATAATTATGTCACTGCTATTAGTATGGCGGTCTTCTCAGTTGTGCACGAGTTAATTTTTCGTTCTTATGGGTTTATTACTTAATAATTTTTTGTACGTCATCCCATAATAATTTGTTAAGATGCTAGAGGTTAATATATTTTGGCTGCATCTCTGTATCTCAAAATATTAGTCAAATGCATCAAGAATTGGAGAATTGTTTTGCATTTGGTTTGAGATTCATGCGCATGTTGTTAATTTGGAAAGCCTTAGTCCTTATTGACCAGTTACTGTATTTTCTTACAATTGCAGTTTTAAATCATCTTTAAATTTATTTTTAATTCTTTTGGATATATGCTTGAGGGAATGGAAAACCCTGTCCTCTAAAATTCTTGAAAGAACTGTCAATCCAGTGTAACCCAAGGCAAATTTTCCAAACAGTTGCACTCATCAGATACTGGAGATATTTATAGGTAGTATGCCTTGTTACCTATTTTCTTAGAGGAGGTTTTTAATTTAACACATTAAGTCTATAGTTGCTGCCTAAAAAAGGCTTGCAATAATTCTCTTAATGGTCCAATATTTTGAGTTTGTTAGATCTGCAGATGACCATTAAGGTGATTTTATTGTTGCCAAACTGAGGAATGGATAAGATTATAAAGCTATGAATATAATTTGGATTTAAAACAAATGTTCAAATATATTTTGATTTATGAAGAAAACAAACCTGCGAGTGAGGATTCATATGGCCAATCTCATGTTCTGTTGGCTAGAAATTTGCGATGTTATCAGCCACTATTATATGCATTCCTGCAAGATCATGAATTTCTGTTCATATATGACCAGAAGCGATAGAAGTTTCTCCATATTTTGCTCGGATTTTGTAAAATGGTGCCTTCTTATTGGCTAGCTGGTTAAATGGCATTTTATGTAGCCTCTTCTGAAACCTGCTTGGTCAGTGTTTATATGTTGTTTTTGTTCCTTATTAAGGATGCTAGAATTTTCAACTTATACTTCTCTTATCAAGAAAGTATCCAAATTTGCTTTGTTTTGACTAGTGCATTAACTTGGCTTTATGGCTGCCATATATACCGGAAAACATATTTAGGCTGTTGAGAATACAATGGATTGCTGTACTAACAGACACCTTGACATCTGTTAGGGACAAAGATTTATTAGTCTACCATTTAGTCCAAGACTATTGTTATGCTTTCTTCTTATTGAACATTTATCAAACTCTTGAGCTTGTAGGAGCATTTGTTGGTTTTAACATTGGCACCGACCTTTCAAACCTACCATCAGCAACTGATGTGGTTGCCATCTTAAAAGCCCATCAAATAACTCATGTCCGCCTATTTGATGCTGATGCTCACATGTTGACTGCTCTCGCGGATACTGGTATTGAGGTCATGGTTAGCGTCACAAACGAGGAGATTCTGGGGATTGGTCAAACTCCATCTGTGGCAGCGGCCTGGGTGAATAAGAATGTTGCTGCTTTCGTTCCCTCAACCAATATTACAGCTATTGCTGTGGGCAGTGAGGTTCTAACTACCATTCCTAATGCTGCCCGTATTTTAGTTCCTGCCATGAATTATCTTCAGAAAGCTTTGGTTGCTTCTAACTTAAATGATCAGATTAAAGTTTCAACCCCACAATCAATGGATGTAATCCCTAGGCCCTTTCCTCCATCAACTGCAGCATTCAATTCCACATGGAACTCCACAATTTTTCAGATGCTTCAGTTTTTGAAAAATACTAATTCCTATTACATGTTGAATGCCTATCCTTATTATGGATATGTTAATAGCAACGGCATCTTTCCAATTGATTATGCTCTTTTCCGACCACTTTCCTCAGTTAAAGAAATTGTTGATCCAAATACCCTTTTGCATTACGACAGCATGTTTGATGCTATGGTGGATGCTACCTATAACTCCATTGCAGCATTCAATATCTCAGGCATCCCGGTTGTTGTGACAGAAACTGGCTGGCCATGGCTTGGCGGTGCCAACGAACAAGATGCCACAGTAGAAAATGCTGAAACTTTTAATAATAACTTAATCCGGCGTGTATCAAATGACTCTGGTCCTCCTAGTCAGCCAGACATTCCCATAAACACTTATATCTATGAATTGTTCAATGAGGACAAAAGGCCAGGGCCTATTTCAGAGAGGAACTGGGGAATCTTTTTTCCCAATGGAAGCACGGTATATCCAATTAGTTTAGGTAGTTCAGTTAATGTCAGTACAAATTCTTCAGGTGTATTTTGCATAGCTAAACAAGATGCTGATTCCAAGAAGCTGCAAAATGGACTTAATTATGCTTGTGGACAAGGCCAGGGTAACTGCTCAGCCATTCAGACAGGGCAGCCTTGTTATTTCCCTGATACTTTGCAAAATCATGCTTCTTATGCCTATAATGATTATTATCAGAAGATGCACACCTTTGGTGGAACCTGTGACTTTGATGGTACAGCAACAACTACAAGTCAAGATCCAAGTAAGCTTCTCTATCCTTTTATCGCCATCATGCCTGAATAAGTCGTCTTTGCCTTGTCTACATCTCATGCATGCACTTATTCATTTACATGGATTTGTAGATGAAGGTAGTGTAGATGAAGGCAAATGTATCTTGTTTTCTGTTTCTTTAATTTGTGTTTTGATTTTAAAAATAAGGAATTGGTGATATAACATACTTGGAGGAACTGCAAAAATAGGTTGCACTGAATTTTGAAAATAGGACCTCTGCTTTGAGTTGGCTGTGAAACCTTTTCATTTGGAAGATGTCAAGAAGTTCTGTACTTGTTATTGCCTATTGAGGACTGACGTGTAAGACAATTTGGCTTTGATCATACGTTAGAGCATATTAGAGTAATAGGGAAAACAAACACTATTTGTGGTGTGACGCGTGAAAAAGAATGTTGGTTGAGCAAATTTTGTAGTGAAAATTGGGGCATGTGAAGTTGGTTTGGATGGTAATCAGCAAATCATGATTCTGAAGCACTATTTCTGTGGTGAATATCAGTGTAGAGAATTGTTGTGTTGCCAAATACCACAATGGAAACATGCAAATGTTTTACCCTCAGCATTTTGAATAAAGACGGTGGAAGTTGATTATCATCCTCTCCCTGCCCCCTCCTTTCTCTCTCCTGTCACATGAATAATTCCAAGTTTGTGCAAATATTTTCTGGTAACCATTGGTTACTCTCTGCTACATGTCACTAACAAATATGCTGTTGTGTTCTTCGGCAGGCTATGGATCCTGTAAATTTACTGGAAGGTGAGAAACTATGAACAACTTCAACAGAGATAATTTTTATTTCTTTTAATGTCAAAGGAAAAGATTGGGTGGAGTTCTTTGCTTTAATCCAACTCATTCTTCCAAACAATTATAGCTAACACTTTGTCATATTTATGTTGAAACAGTTCAAGTACAAGTGGTCGTGGTCTATTTCCACCTCCAGCATTGGGACCTGTAGGTCCATCCTCACAAGGCTCAAGCGTTCGAGCGTTCAGTTTTGGCTTTCTGTTGGTTGTATTTTTGTCTGTGGTCATGGCTGATGTTAGTATTTCCATGAGTTTGTAGCATCATTAAGCACAGAAATTGTACTTAGATGACAATGCAAGGGAAAATTTATCAATTTTTGAGTGTGTAGATGATTGATTGACATATTCTTTATTTTGCACCATCAAATTGTTTTTCTATGTTTAAGTGATTCAGTTATACTACAAACCAAGAGTGAAGAGTCTTAGTTTTGCATCCATGCTAGTGAGCAAGTATTGGGTGATCTTTGATGCCTCTGTTGTTGCTTGTCTGCTCGCACAGTGCAATGTACAGTTTGGCGTTATTAACATAACAAGCAGGCATGAGGATAAATTTGGAACCACCAATTTGTTATTCCTGCAGAATCTGCTGTTCATGACAAAGACAGATGTTGTGATTATGGGTGAAAAACAAAAAATTTCTTGTAGTATAATTATCTTACAAAAAAGTCCTTGCGATTTTAAATCATACATATCGGTATCTCATGATTTAAAGTGATTTAAAGTATTGATGTAAACGTGTTGGAACTGCACGTGGTTCTTTTGAAAAATAGTTTTTTAAGGTAAAATTTAACCTGAATTATCTATTTTGCTCCTCATACCTTAATAAAGCAATCATAATTTCTTTTCAATTTTGTTCCAAACTTGCAAAAATCGACGATTTTTGTTTATATTATTAGTGAATGAAACTAATGAATCAAAAACTGTTTGTTTCAGGCTATTTTTTGCTTATATTATTAGGATATTTCTATCATTTCACTCAAAATCATTTGTTTTAACGATTTATGTCGATGTTTTAAATTATTTCAAACCATGAGGTATCGATACGTATGATTTGAAACCATAAAAGGTTTTTCTGTAAGATAGTTATACCACATGAGACTTTTTTTGTTTTTTACCCTATGATTATTGATCAGGTAAAAGGATAACTGCTTTTCCGCTCCTCTTGGAGATGATTTCACAAATGTGAATAAAACAAAATTAAAATGGATCTCACTTGTCCTCAAACAACAGAATAGGGGTCTCATTTGGGTAGAAATAGCAGCATACGCTTCAGGATTTAGGCACAACAAAAAGATTAGCTCCAAAGCAGCAAAACATGCATTGTGTGAAATGCTCCAAGATACATTTAACAAATTTCAACTTAAAGGCCTGATTTAAGTACATCAAAATGTTCCATATGCCGTGTATTTCATGTATCTCCTACATTTTGGCCTTGATTCTCATTCTTCAAAATGTCATTTTGTCTTCCCTTTGTTGGGAAGAAACCATCGTCTAACAATTTACATTTTAATATGCAACAATACAAAAGAGATTATGTAGCTGAATTCCAAAACCTCATGAATCAAGACACTGATATGGCGGTACATGTGAATTACGAGTCTTATTAACATGAGCTTGCTTCAGCTTTAAGAACCTGGATCACAATAAAAAAAAAAAAAAAGTCAACTAAATTGTCTGTAGAACTTAATGTGCTTGACTGCTTCTCAATGAGAATCCTCAAAGCAAAGATAGGAGATTACCAGTAATGTGAAGTTAGATATGAGCTACACAATTAAGCCATTGAATCACGTTCCTAGATGAGAATGTCATACATATATTCCCAATCCAATCTCCTTAGGATCTGTTTCTATCATCCATGGTGCCCTGTTGAGGAGAAAATCTTTTTCTGTTCAAATGTGGCAATTAAAATTGAGGATAAAAAACAGTCGTTTCATAGCAGATGTTTACTTGTTCATTATAAAATTCAATGTTCCTTGTGAAGCCCGCTTGAGAAGCATTTCCCTAGCCTCAACAGCAATACCCTGAGGCTACACACCAGACTAAAATTTGATATGGTATAACTACATCTACTGTATTATTGAATTTGAAAAGAATGATGTATATATATACCTCTTCTGGAAACCAAACACCAGGTTGTGTGCTTCCTTCAAGAACTGCAAGTACAAATGCTGCTGTTGCATTTCCAACTGATCTGCAAGATGTCTCATTAAGTTAGATAACATCAAAGGCATACTCCAGTCAAATGTCTAAAAGAAACTTCCTGTTTCAAGGTCAGTTTTTAAAACTCATTAGAACACCTATTCAAATGAATTCATTGGAATCTATTTGTCCAACTCAAGAAGGGCACAAAATGTACCGCGAAAATGGGAAAGAGACATTGAAGCAACAAATAAACAACCTGAAGAAAACATTTAAAGGTTCATCTATGCACTTCATTATATTCCATAAGGTCAAAATACCCAACCCACAATGGTCCCAGAACGAATTCAGCATTTTCATAGGAAGCTTTCCTCGGACAACAAGCAATACTTTGTGCTGAAAATAGCTGTTTCTCATTCAAAGACTTAACATTATAAAAGTTGTCATTAGCTTGATTTCATATTCTGTTTGTGCCTGCTAGATTGTCTTGAAATTTCTATTACACACCACAAGACCCGTGGTGGCCATTGTCCCTTATTGCCTCCGCTGTAACTCCAACAGAAGTGTGAATTCTAGCAAAAAAGCTTTAGAGCTAGACGTATCATGCTATGTGGTGAACCATAACAAAGATACATAGTTCTTAGTATGTGTCATCTATACAGATATGAAATTCTCTTCCATTTACCAAAATTAAAGTCTAACATTCAGGTTTCATCGACTAAAGATGCATGCAGGTACTCTTCACTCAAATCCAGCCAAAATTTCCTCTAATAGGGTGAACGGGTTACCCAAATAAGCAGCATGAAAAGAGTGATGAAAAACTTACTTAGAAAGCTGTCTATGACTGAATATCGCTATTCTATTGTATCCATCAGAACCCTCCAGATCAACCTGTTAAAATTAGAATAATGACCACATAACATAAATGGATCAAGCAAAGAAGTTCTATGTACAAGTCTGTGTAACATATGGATTTCAGATTATTATAGGTAATTGGAAAAGATTTACATCACCCGCATTGAAACTCTCTCTCCAGCAAACTTATCTACTGCTCGTACTAGTGGATCAAACGCTTGCACCAGTTGTTGAACTTTGCTTCTGTCTCTTAAAAATTCCTGCATATTTTGGCAGGATCATGCAAGGACAGTAGAAAGAGCTAAAGTTACTAGCATCATTGACTCATTATGTTCTCGGACAACAGAAGCTTGTCTAGCTTCATTGCTGCCTGCCATACTGTATAAACACCAGCGACATGCAGGGCATACTCATATTACCCTATCAATTTACTTCTCACTATTTCTATCCCTTTCACGCGAGGAAGACAAACAATGGACCAGGGCATGTGGCAGTCTTCTCCAGTCAATCAGAAAACTATGAATGAGCAAAGCACACTGATAAACTGCATGTAATTATTTCAATTTGAGGAATTTTATCAAATTGAATGGAAAAGACAATAGCTTGTGCCTAAGTTTACAAAACATTAAGCTGATAAATGATAAGAGAAGAGATGATGTTAAACAGGAGAAAGACCTACTCTGAAGCAATGAAGCAGTAGCATAAAAGCCCTCACTCTAAACTAAAAGCAATTGTCAACTGTACTTTGTGGCTAATTCTATGCAAAAGTTTAACTTTCTAATAAAGATGAATAAATTAATAAGTTGCATACAGCAGGTAGCAGATTTGTCATGGCCAACATTCCCCAGTTCCAGAAGAATGGTGCAGTTCCAAACCGAGCACTGACAGTTGGTACTCCAAGGATCTCATAAGCACTACGCACCTCTGGCAAATTTCTGAAGAATAAGAAAGCATAGAAGAAAATGAAAAATATAATCCAGTAGAACAACATCCAAAGAAAACGATTTTTTTCTATACTGTGTCAAGCAGCCAACGAGAATGCCTCTTCCACATTCGCAATCCAAAAGCCATCAACACCAAGTTAATATCATTTTTATTAAAGTTTTTTTCATAAAAATTACTTCAAAATTGGCCTAGCAAAATGGTTCAGTCAAATATGATCACAAGCACATGATGCAGGGGATGTCTTTGCAAATCACCGAAGTTACAGTCCCAAGAAGTTTCTTTCAAAGTAAAAACTAAAATTTCTGCCAAAAGTACTCATCAACACATGGCAACATTTTCCAGAAATCAGGAACTATGTGTAGTAAGAAAGAGATCTGACAAACAAGCTGTTAGTCAAACTAATTTAGAAATTCTATTCCAATACAAGGAATGTTGGTTGCAATTTCAGATGCAAATTGTAAAGAAATTTGGACAAGTTATCTAAAAGTACACAGCTCTTCATGTAACACAAGATCCAATTTGAAAAAAAGATTCCAAAGAAGCTCTTAGAGGATGAGAACCAAATCAAAGTTCTAGAATCTGCCACCAGGCTCGTCCTACTAACTATCTCTTCAACAGGGATGAATAGCTAACACCCCTATGTTAAATGGACAGAGGATATAAATTGAAGCTATTATAAGTAGATCAAATGGTAGGCAATGTACATCCATCGAAGAACTTTCATATGTAGTAGTTACACAAGTTTTTAATACACAAAAGACGAAGAGCAACATTCAGTTGCAAGGTTACAAAAGTAGCTTACAGTCATTAAATGTTAAGTGTCAGTGAAGAAGTTCCTAAGTTAAGAACTTACAAAAGAAAAACATCCCTCTTCCCGATCCCCATTCCAAAGTCAATGTTGAGCATTCCACTGTAGGGCTTTAAGTTGATTTTTTTCCCTGAATGTATAATCAAATAATTTAGTCAAATGCACAGTAACATTTGGTTAACCAAAGAAATAGGAGAAAGCCATAATGCACTTTAAACTCAGACCTTTGTTATATGCAACTACCTCTTCTCCAAGAAGTAAAAAGCTAGTAGACAATATTGTTGGGCCAGCACCACCAGAACCAGCTGTATAGTAGTAAAATCTACAAAAAGTATTGTAATCTATATTTATTAGTTCTTTACAAAAGTTAATCTATATTAGTTCTTTACAGTTGTGACAATCATAGGGTTATTAGTTGAACACATTAATAAAATAAGACTGATCAAATTCGAGCACATTGGAGGACAACTATTGAATCTGGATTTCTTACTTAATGCATGAATGATATGTAACTGGATCAGATTCGAGACCATTTTATACAATCAACTCTTGGCACTTGGAGCAGATGCAAACTTACTTTAGGCTCAAATGTGGAATTAGAATAGAAAATCCATGCATTAGATGGTAAGGTAAGAGGCCTAAGGACACCATGAGATATCAGATATCACATGTTTGACAAAACTTTCAAATGGCAACATTTTCCAGGTTTAAAAACAGCTTAGAAACTCTAAGATCTAAAGTGAATAACAAATAGTAGAGACCAAAAATAAAAGTGGCAATCCATGATTAGAGCATACTTAGAAGCTGTCGAAGGATGAAACCAAAAAAAAAAAAAAATAAATAAATAAAGTTGCAAATGGCAGCATAGGAAAAAATGGGATTGTAAAAGATATCCTGTGATGAAGAAAGTGGAATACTAGAAGAGGTTTAACTGTAAGAGAAGCACCTATTCGTTATATCTTAAGTTTTTGAAATTTAGATAAGCCTGTTTGAAATCACATCCGTCAGACCAAAGAAACACCAAAGAGACAACTTTAACATCTAACAAGGACACCAAATTACCTTAACCTCTCTGGTTTTACTTCGCTTTCACTTTTGGCCACACGAACAAGTTCTGCTGCCATAACTGCCCAGCGATGGTTCAGAAAATCAAGTTTTAATATATGGAGAAACATTAACAGTCAAGGCAAAATATTTTGCTTTTCTAGAATGATAATCAGGATTTGTTCGTTAAGAAAACATAAGGTTCTGCACGTTTCAAACATGTGGGAGTACAACTTTACCAGGAGGATCTATGACCTAAAATGAACAAACAGAAAGAGAATTTTTTCCAAATATAGGGCTGGAAGCATGGAAGAATCAGTGGCCATTTTGTAAGGAGTACTAAGATATACAACACAGCAAGTTATCGGTAAATAAGAGCAACTATTGGTGATCTCAGATTAGAAAAGTTTGAGTTTTGAAATGAAGAAATAGAGTTCCAGCTATCAAGAAAATTTTCATATAGAAAACAAAGACATAAAGCATTGCTCATGTAGTGTCTGCTTAGCAAGATATTGCTTTCTGCAATCCAATTTCTGTTTTTGGCTCTCTCAGTATTTGAAGCAGGCCTTAGAATGCATAGGAAGTTCAGAAGAAACTTAATAGCACCATTACTAACTCCTGGATAGATTCCACCAGTTGTTATGGCAGGAATGCCTGCAGTCACAGCTTCATCCATATAAGCTTTGGCACGGTATGCATAGCTTGTATCGTCACATACATCAATATATGCTGTCTGAGGATGAATAAACTAGTAAGCAGTGATTACATGCATTCATCAGAATAACTCAGCATTATCATATCTTTAGACTTGTGGGACCTAGAGTATTAGAAGAAACAGCATTCCGGAACTTATAAACATGTTGATTACCTTTCTCTCACCTTGGTCCGAATGGCAGCTTCCAGGACAGTGCACTTCTGAGCCTGTTGAAATGGCCCTGCAGTATGAAGAACAAGGTCCACATCTGCATTTGTACCCAGTACAAGTCAGGATTAGTACACTGAATTGATATAGTTAGCAGCTCTCAAGAATATTATGCAGTTCGCTACATTGCACTTTCTCCTGTTGCTTTGTAATGATACAGGATATAGAAAACTTCCATGGACTTGTTATGCTGAAAAAAAAGGGGAAGATGAAAGAGAAATATCTTAATTAATTACTGTTAGAAGGACATAGAGTTGCTTGGGTCTCCAAAATTCGCGGAAAATAAGTACCCATATTCAGGTTCATAATCAACATGAATTTTTTTTTCAAAATTGGCTATATTAACTAACACCACTTGCTCTCATACAAAGTACAAGTTGCATGATCTTGGCTTAGAATATGGCTATCTGGGAGCCAGCCGCAGTCGTTAAAATCATTGTAAACACAATTAAATGATATGGATGTTATTCAACTCAGAGCTTTGTATGAGAAAATTGATTAGTGAATCAGAAGCTAGTATATTTCATTCCTTCTGGCTCTCTGGGAATAAAGAGAAGCCTCTTGTGATACTGGCTGACTGACTATGTTTTAAGC
Source organism: Coffea arabica (assembly GCF_036785885.1). Classification (NCBI taxonomy): domain Eukaryota; kingdom Viridiplantae; phylum Streptophyta; class Magnoliopsida; order Gentianales; family Rubiaceae; genus Coffea; species Coffea arabica. The sequence goes on from NC_092311.1 coordinate 912,618, forward strand.
ACTGAATAAAACTCACAACTAGAAAAACTTGAGCTGTAGACTTCTTTAATCACATTAGCACAAAATTTTTAACATATAAACCAAAATTGGCCTGCTAATGAGAAGAAATTCCAAGAAAAACAGGAACCCAATACACATCAACTGGGCAAAATAACACATGCCCAACAAGTTATAAGCAAATCCCAATCAAATGCGCTGAAACAACAGGAACCAAATTTGTAAATGCTAGTGCAGACAGACAATGAACTACTGTAACAATAGAAGACAATACGCGTGAATATCCATCCCAAAAAGAAATCATCTTGCACGAATATAAGCAAATCAGAGAAAAGGAGTCAAAGGAAATACCAACTAAAGCTGCTTCCAATGATTTAGAGTCATCAATATTGACTGCAGTGAATTCTGAGTCGTCTCCTAATTTATCCACCATAGCAGCACCTCTTTCCCTGTAATATTGCACGAAGTATCCAAGAACACATGATTTCGGAGTAGTGAAAGGGATATGTTAGAATTAAAAACAATGGATGAATACTTTCTGAGCAGTAGTTATTCAATGAGGTTACCTATTTCGACCAGCAATGATTATCTGCAAGTCAGGGGAGAGTTTAGAGAGAGCAATAGCGGTGGAGCCACCAACTCTTCCGGTGCCTCCCAATATCAAGACTCTGGAATTCTTCTTCTTCTTCTCAACCTTTTCCTCAGGAAGTTGAACTGTCGTACTACTGTTGCTGCTGCTGCTGCTGCTCTGCTGGGCAACTGCCATTGCTAAACAACCACCTCTGCTGTTGATGTTCAATTGCACGCAAAGGGCACTCATTTCTCTCTCACACAGTCACACACTAACACATACAGCACACAGATGATGCAGTTTAGCTCCTTTCCTTTCCTTTCCTTTCCTTTCTTGGAAGGTTTAAATGAAACTCTCCATCTTCTTCTATCCCCCGTTCTGGTTCTATCTGGTTTAACGTTGGTTATGACGTGGGACTACATTGGACTTATAAATTGTGGACAACGGAGGTTCAATATTTGGGATCCGCCCCCTCTCCTCTTGGTTTCTGTCATGTTTTGTCCAATTGGATATAATTCTTGCAACATCCATCCATCAAGTTTTGTTCAATTAATATATAATTCTTACAAAAAAAAAAAAAATAATTCTTACAAAATTTTAGTATGACTCGTACAATCTTGGTGTCATTGTGAAATTTATCATTTGATAAACTATAAGTTAAAGTTCACGATTATACCATAATTGTGCGAATTTGCATCAAATATTGAAAAAATTATGTTAGAATTGGACAGATCTCAATTGGAGAAACCTTGTTTGAAATTACTACTCCCTTCGACCCATTTTCCAATTGAAAAATATAGTTCCGTTTTCCTTTCCTTTTTCGATCCATAGTTCCGTTTTCCTTTTTCGTCTGTCCCAAATTGTAGTCCACTTTCCAATTGAAAAATATAGTTATCTTATAATTTTTCTAAAATATCCTTTTTCAATGTAGGTTGTTATTAGTATAAACTATCCTATTTAATGTAGATTGTTACTTGACCATCAATACAAGTTCCCATAAACCATCAATTCAAGTTTTGATAAATAATTAATATAAAGTTGTACTTTATTTAATGTAAGGGTATTTTAGAAAAATAGCAACCTAAATTTATTTTTCCAACAAAGTTAACTAATTTTTTTTTAAATTATGTAAAAAAAAAAACTAGTACTATCAAAACGGGACAGAGGGAGTATTTAACTTGTAGGCTTGTCTATTATAGTCTAGAGTTTCCTATCATAGAGTAAAGATTGGATTTTTTTTTTTAGTTCAAAAGCCATTTTTGTACGTATAAGTGAAGTGATAATTACAATAGTAATAATTACATAATGTGGCAACTGCTAATTCATTGTAAGTGAGGGAAGTGATGTTTTTACCTAACATCATTAACCAGTAAATTGGAAAACTTTGCTAAACCATGAATACAAAAGGTAGCATCTCCACATAATAAAGATGAATGAATAACACAAAAATATTCTACTCAAAAGTTTGATATCATCTATTACTATATTTAGGTGGGAGAATGCATTGCATCCAAGATTAATTATGTTAATTAGCACCTTATAATCCGAATGAATTAGCATTAATATTGGATCTTGTGGCAGCATATGTGGTTGGGTTTTATGCAGTTTCCATGCAGTTGGGGTATCAATGGAATATAGATAGGACACAATCATGTTATATTGTTGCTTCAAATAAGAAGGTCGTGTGAATTGCTCACCCAATATTATTATAAGAAATACAATACCCACATGGAACTGAACCAAACAAAATCATACTAACCCCAAAGTCCCTTGAAATCAAGTAAAGGAGTTTGAAACCCACTGATTTTCTTTGTGCTAAAACTAAGCTAAAAGAACTTAAAACTTCTTTTTGAGTTCCACATCTTTGAGAATTCATCCCAAACAAAACGAACCCGATACAAGTCCAGTAGCCTGATGTTAGCTTCTATGGCATAAGCTTTCTATGTTTGCACAGATATATATATATATATATATTTATTTATATACACTGACAGTGTATACGCTATCACGATTGAATGCAAGATATATATATAAAATTTGAATTTTAAATTCAAATTTAAATTATATGTCATGTATCTAATGATAAAAATGTATACACTATCAGTATATAGAAAATTAATTATATATATATATACTTATTCATTTATTTATTTATTTTAAAGGGGTGAAAGTTGAACTAAAGATTTCAAGATTACCTAACTAATGTCCTTACTAAACTAAATTCGTGATAATGATGTGCACTTGTTTCACAGGGTATAGAGTTGTTACTACACACCCTGCGTTGGCCACCAATGATAACACGGAGTGAACTTCACCTAAACGTCATTAAGATGCAGTTTTTAGCTAATCAAATGCTGCAACTTGATGAGAATTGATCATTGCACTGATAAAACTCGTTTATTATCATTTTATACCCTGAGAGTTGCTTAAACCAAAAAAAAGAAAAAGAAAACGTGGAGTATTGGCCAAAAAAAAAAAAGGTAAAATACACAATATTTCATGCAAGATCCTTCAGGCTTGCACTAGCTTTTCCATTCTATGGTGAGCTTGAACCCTGTGAAACAGCTCAAAGCACTACCTTTGCCTGTACGTTTCAACATCCAAGTAAAATCTCATCCAATTCATAAGTTTCGATCATCTTTTTGCTTCCACTGTCTTGAAATTCACTAAACTCTGACTGTGTGTCCTAACACCTAATCAATACCACTGGCATTAGCTCCTTATCTAAGTAGCTGCATGTTTTGAATTCCCTGCTTCATGTCACAAAGACATAAATTCGGGCACAAAGACATTCCCTTGGCTGCAGCAGATGAAAGACTTCCGAAATAAACACGAACTGATCAAAATGCAACAAAGTATTCCATTTTTCTCAAAAGGGTGAAGACAGAATTTGAGAAGTATTCCATTTTTCTCAAAAGGGTGAAGACAGAATTCACAAGTAAAGATCTCATGGACTGTGCAGTCAACTACAAATCAGATTCAAAATGCAATACTGGACAATACAAATGTCCTCGAATTAAATCCACGTGAAGCAAAATGGTCTCATAGATTTACACTTTCAAAAATCCATCTATCTGGGGACCAGCAAACCAACTAACTTCATCTTGGTAAGACGTACTATTTGCCAAGAATCATCGAACGTAGAGAGATACTTTTCAGCTTGTAGCAAATTATAATTTTTTTTTTTTGGCCAGATGCTCCACATCAATAAGCTAGTAAAAAATCAAAATCTGAAAAAAAGAAACAGCAAAAATTCCAAACGGGCAACTGCTTCCAAGCATTCCTTTCAATTTCTTCGAATGAAATATACCTCTATCTCACATCTAGGATAAACTTGTTGGAGAAAAGAAGAAACCAACTTTTTCCTGTGTTGATTTACCATCCAATGCTCCTGGTAAATCCCTTATCCGCATCTGTTCTACAGTTTCAACCATCAGTATCACATGATGCTGATATTATTAGTCCTCACATATCAGACACAGACCACAAGTAGGCCTCCCTCTCTGTAGCTTGTTTCTCATTCATTCTCTTAAACATTTGCTTCTCAAAACCTAATAGATGCATAAGATCAAACAGATAATTAGTAGCAACAGTGATAACGTAAATGAGTTTGGACAAAAGCATCTTCATGGGGCCAATGTGCGAAACAACAGAAACCACATTACTGGTTATATCACTCTATAAAAGGTGGAAGTAAACTTACCACTGCTGCGATCAACGCCATCCCAGTGTCTCCCTGGTTTAATACCATAACGGTTTGGTGCAGCATCTAATCCTCTTCTTAGCCAGCTGTGACTGGGGATTTCCTGAGGAATGATGAAACCTGATTCTTTCATCTTCTCATCATCACCTAAATCTTCCATAACTGGCCCAAACTGCTTTTTCTTGACCAAGTGTGCCATAGGATCACCCCATCTGACTCTTTCCTTGAGCATTCTGTCAAGTTCAGGGTCATCTCTTCTTCTTGCAAATGGTTTGTCTTTCTCGCTCTCTAATTCCTGCAGTCTTGCTTCAGCTTCTCGTTTCTGTGCCAATCCTTTACCCCATTCCAATTTGACTTCCTTGGGCTTCTCTTCCTTCTTTTGCGATTTTAAGAACTCATCTTTTGACATTCTCTTACCTGTTACTTTATCACGATAGACAGGTTCAGCACCACGACCACTTATAGAAGGATCCATTTCTTTAAACCTCAACATATCTTCTTTCTTCTTTCTAGCGATTTCTTCTTTGAGGTCTTGCCCAGTAACTAGACCAGTTTTCACCTGCTGCTTTGAAGTTGGAGATTTCTCCTTCCTTTTTCTTGGAGGAGAAAGGTCTAAAGCAGAGGATGCTTGTACAGCATCATTCTCATTCAAGTGCTGAGTGGCCTGTCGAGCAGAGAGATCACTTGATACATATCTATCCTTCCTACCTTTCCTTGGAGGTGAAAGATCTGCCACTGGAGAGGTATGCAAATGATCTTGATGAAAGCGACGGGGAGGAGAGAGGTCAGAATCTGGATCTCCAGGGCTTGATGTTTCTTCCCTAGTCAATGGCGATGGAGACAGATGGCGTACCCTTTGCCGTCGTGGGGGTGAAAGATTCACAACTTCTCTACGAGACTCCGAAGGTCCAAACCCTGATTTTGATGATGAAGTATCATATGAAGCCTTTCTCCTACGAGGAGGAGAAATATCCCTTTCATCCTTTTCTTTTAGGTAATGTTTCTGTCTTTGCCGAGGAGGTGAGAAATCTGCACCTGTTGCTCTTGATCTCCAATCAGGTTCTGGTGAAGGTGAATCGTTTCGAGTTGTACGTGTCCGTTCTAGCAACGACTCAGCATCACCTGTGCCAGGAGGCCTTAGCATGGGTTCTGGAGAAGGTGTATCATTCCGAACTCTTCTTTTACGAGGTGGTGACAGATCAGCATCTCGTCCGCTAGATGACCTCAGATCATGTTCTGGAGATGGTGTGTCAGCCCTCCGCCTACGTGGTGGTGAGATATCCAAGACTTTGTCACTAAAGTTTGATGTTTTAGGAGCATCAGAGATTGAAACCCAACCACTTCCATCCTCAGATATGGAGCCAAAAGGACGTCTAGCTCTAAGTAGCTCCAATCTCTTCATTCGTTTGACTTCAATGTCCTCATCAACCAGGGGCTTCTCTTCATCTGCACAGAACACCTTACATTAATCACAACTTAAAAAATTGAAAAGTCTTAGAAGGTACACTGTCAAAGGGGAGAATTTTGCTAACTTACCGGCTGAATCATTCTCCTCTTCCTCTTCAATTCTCACTGGTTTTTGCCATATGGGATCTTCATCAACAACAACTACACCAGTATCAACCTGTTTAGCCTTCTTCTTCTTCTTCTTTTTCTTTTTGTCCTCTTCCTCATTCCCATCTTGATATCTTTTCAAATATTCCTTCAGCGACGAGGATGCACCAGCCATTTATTATCCTGCTTCAGAAGATTCAAAACAATAATTCATCAATCACCAATTAAAAACTAAATGTGCTAATTTCTTAATAAACTAGGTTCTCATCCATCGCCAGTTGTAACGTTGATTAGCTTTCATCCTACTGCCAAATGTAAAATCTCCAACCAATATCCCAGCTCCCAAGTGAAAGCACTACCATAAAACACAAAAAAAAAAAAAAAATTACCTACGCAATCTACAAAATGCTCATTTTGGATTAAGACAAGGGTAAAATACTAAATTCTTTGCAACTAGAAGTAGACAAGGATTCAACTTTTACATCAAAGACCTAGTTTCTTTCCTACCTCAAATTCACAATTGAAAACAACCCTACTGATCGATTGTATCATTGAGGTAAACCACATACAAAAGAAAGACAACATGCACTAAGCAATGTCATTTAATCAACCAAAATATGATAAAAGCATTTAAAACCATTAGCCCTAATCCACTCCTGATTAGAACGAAACCCACAGATACCAGAACTTGCCCTAATTAAAGTTCATCTCCCAACCCCTCTTCTTTCTCTCTTGTAAGGAAGAAAATAAATTAAAGTTCATCTTCCAACCCCTTTTCTTTCTCTCTTGTAAGGAAGAAACTAACGATTTCAGAAATTTACCCAATATTTTATAAATTCCAGTACCAAATCACTTGGTTTTTTGAATTATAGGAGGGTTTAAAAAAACCAGGAAGATACGGCAGTTGCGACGGCGGCGGCAACGGCGGCGATCGAGAGTGCAGTGGCGGGACCGGCGAGTGCAGCTGGGAAAACCAAACTGTAGCAGAGATGTTTAGAAAATATTTTTCCCTCTTTTTTTTTTTTGGTCGATATATATAATATATTGGTTCCAAGCAAAACTAGTGGGCCCTCCGTTAAGACAATGGAGGTGATATTGGGCCGTTGATCCACGTCCGTATCAGATATTAATAATTCTTAATCCAAGACTGGTACTAAAAGGCCAGCGGGAAAAACAGATATTTTTTAATGAACAATTGATAAAAAGTAATAAATGAAATATGGAAGTTATTAGTAGTAGTTATGATTTCAAAAAATATGAGTGTGGATTTTTCTTTTTCTTGGGTTTTTGATAAATATAAGAGTTAACAGTCATCTAATTTGTCGTGAAACGGGGGTAAAAATAGACAAATTATAACGATATACTATCTTTTTTAACACTCTACTGCTCTATCTGTAGAGAAATATTGGAAATACTAAAAGAGATTCATACTTAGTATATTAGAAAGGGACTCATACTTAATATATTAGAAAGAGACTCATACTAATACTAAACATTATTGCTTTTTTAAAAAAATAATTGCCTAGAAAAGACTCATAATTTCCACAATAAAAAAAGAAAAGAAAAGAGGAGAGTCATAATTTCTTGTCCTCTATTATTGTGGACAAGGGATGAACTTGTTTTGTATACTAGGATTCGTATATTTCTAACTACGCTTTTTAATTAAAAAGCTATGCAAGATGTTGGAAGAAAGATATTTCAGTGAAGAAATTGAAATCCAACAACTGGCATGACAGTATCTGGAAAATTGCAAAATTTTACAACGTAGTACTTTGGTGTGATGTTAACAACCTAACATCAAGATGTTGGATTTTGCAAAGCTATGCACACAATTAGAGAGGCCATTTGAGTTGAGGTAGAGTGGTGCACTACTCGAGTCTAGATTTTGACTTGAGATAAAATAACTTAACTCGACCTCATCGATCTTTTAGAAGTTGAGTTCGAACTTGAACTCGACTTTAATTTATCTTACTTGAATTCGAACTCGAGTTTGAATTTAATTAAATCTAATCGAATTAAATCAAACTTAATCAAGCTTGTTCAAGTGTAATTGAATTTAATTGAGCATATTCAAGTCTAATCGAGTTCACGCAATAAAAATTAATATTTTACTTATAATTTTAAATAAAGAATATTATTGACATTTCATGATAATAAATATAAAAAAACTAAAAAATATATTATAAAAAGCTCGTTAGGCTCGTCAAGCCTTTGAGTATAAAATATTAGAGCTTGAATTCGACTCATGAGCTAAAAAGAATAGCTCGAACTCGAGCTCGATCTTAGTCGAAACAAGCTCGAGTTGAGTTGTTGACCGAATAGCTCGCGAGATTGAATCGAGTTACTTGGTTCAGCATCACCCTTACATACAATTTACTAAATACTTATTACAGGATGCTGTGGGAGTCGATATTTCTTGTATCTAAGGAGGGGAACAAAAAAAATAAAAAGGAAAAGGAGAAAAACGTGAATCATACATTGATGGACAAGTACCCCAAAAAACAAGAAAAAGTAGTGATTCCGTGAATTGCATTTTCCCGTAGCACATAATGTGCCAATGCATTGTTCATCTTAGAATTGAAGTAGTGGTACAAAAGGGTCCAAATGATGTTTGGTTTCAAGTACATTAGTAAGGAGATCAAGGTGTAAAGGACCCAATTTATTTATCCTTTAACATATTACTATCGCACCATGAATCTCCCTCCCATAATTTCAAGAATTACCCATATTATGGGTTGTAGTTGTTATCGCACCAAAATTGTGTCTGAAGTTTTTTGATGACATCGTTTCCAACCTGGAATGCTTTGGTAAGAACATCAGGAGAAATTGGAGGATCTGATCCGAATACAGCATTAGCAATGGTGATGACTCCTGGATTCTGGCTGCCAAAACCAGCAAAAGCAACAGCGTCGGTCTTTCCTTGGTTGAATTGGAAATGAATGAGGCCTTGCGGGAACACAAACACGTCTCCTGGATTCAAAACCTTGGTGAAGAGCTTATTCTTCATGTTCATGGCCGGATTTGAAGTGACGAAGCCAACAAGAAGAGTGCCCTCCAAAACAAAGAGGATCTCGGTAGCACGAGGGTGAATGTGGGGAGGGTTCAAACCATAAGGCGCAAAATCGAGGCGTGCTAAGGAAACACCTAAAGTGTTGAGTCCTGGAATTTGGTTCACATTTACTTGTGTTACATTAGACCCGAGTGGATTTGCTGTGCTTCCTGGCTTGTTAAGCCCAGGAAAGAAGAAATCTTTGGGTTTCACAAGCTTTGGATCCTTGCATATCTTTCCATTGACAAATACTGCATTAGCCAAGTTCAATGAAGTTAGTCTGCATGTGACAAAATTAACTAGTGCATTCATTTTAAGCACAACATGCAACAGTATAATACTATCAAAGAAAGTCACGATGAAAGTTTTGGAAATAACAGAGTTACCGGTGGCATTGGCATCAGGAACTGCCACACAAAAATCCTGCAATGGACTCGGATCAGATGCACAGACAATTGCGAAAACAAGTGTCAAGATGACTGCGGCCATATGGAAGCGAAAAGCCATGGTTATCAAAAAGGAATTATCCTACTATGATGAAACAATGTTTCTAATCAGATGGTGGAAGAATATGTGGGAAATATGCCTAATTTATAGCCATGTAAGGTTGAACTAGTCATTCTGTTTTCTTCTCTTGAAGGATAAAAAATGCTCCTTGAGTTCTTTGTAAATTATTTCTGCACAATTCAACTAATGAATGATTCTACAACAACTACTAGCGACTTCTCAATTATCTTTTCCTCATGCAAGTATGGAGAGACTCATTTGGCCATCTAGTTATTGTGAGGATCCAAACGCGGAATAAACAACTATTGAAATATTAAGTGCACAATAATTTAATGAGGAACAAGTCATAAGCATGAAAGATAGACGACATACAATATTTAACGTAGTTCGACTCCACCATTGAGCCTACATCCACGGAGAGAAACCTGTTCTTTATTAAGAGAGGAAAACCCTATACAAGAATACAATTTGAATCCAAACCCAACCCTTGTATCATCTCTCATCTCCCAAGAACCCTCTCTCACACCCCATGCATAAGGCTACATGATGCCCCTTGTGTCTCCTTGTGTTTCTCTTTGTGTGTTATGCCAACCCACCTATTTATAGATAACATTACTGTCAAAAAACCAAATAATAATTGGAAACCAATATTATTTCTTAAACCCATATAGAGTAGGAAATAACATCTAGCTAAATAAGGCTTTACTTGACTACTATTTCAAGTAACTAAAACCAATTAGGAAACTAGTTACTTCCACACAAAATAAGAATTCTACCTAAAAGAAATTAAGCCAATTTCCTAACAAATCTCCACATTGACAAAAATTTCTTTTAGCAACCATTTGCCTTCAACTACCAAATAATATGGTACCAAACTACACACCCGAATCAATACAGTCCTGACACCAAATTGATTCAATTGGCAAATGAACATGTGTAGTTATCCCGAGTCCAACCTCCAATTGACTCGTGAGAAGGTGCCTCAATTCACCATCTTCCTTTGTAGGATTTTTTCTCACCACCACTTGCAATCTGGGATCCCCTTCTGTGAGCCCTAACCCTAACTATTGAGGCAATCAAGTAGTAAAGTCACCATACTTCTTTCCATCATCAAGATTGTCTTGCCATGTGTGGTTTTCAAAACTGCACCTAAAACGAAAAACTCGTATCTGTCAGAGTCTTCTGGCGCATGAAAATTAGATTTTTTTTATTTTTTTTGGGACACGTGCCACACCATCCAAAGAGCATAACTAAAATCTAAAATCCACCGAGATGAAGTATCAACCATTGGAGGTATGAGAAAGTCTCCACCAATTCACGTCCAAAATCAAAATTGGACTTCACCTTTTTCTTGACTCTTGAATCACCTGCCTAGATTCACCGTCAAGTATTTTTGTGCTTTTAGACTTCCCATCCTTCACCATCAATGCATTTTGCCAAACCATTGAAACAAGGATACCACTCATTAAATTGTTTAATTGGTAATAGCCACCAACCCACTTAATCTCAATAGTTAACTAGGATCCAACTACGAACCTTGAGTAGACCAGTCTCGCAACCAAACTCTGATACCACTTGTTAGGATCCAAGTGCAGAATAAACAACTATTGAAATATCAAGTGCACAACAATTTAATGCGGAACAAGCCACAAGCATGAAAGATAGACGACACACAATATTTAACGTGGTTCGGCTCCACCATTGAGCCTACATCCACGGAGAGAAACCTGTTCTTTATTATGAGAGGAAAATCTTTTACAAGAATACAACTTGAATCCAAACCTAACCCTTGTATACCATCTCTCATCTCCCAAGAACCCTCTCTCACACCCCATGTATAAGGCTACATGATGCCCCTTGTATCTCCTAGTGTTTCTCTTTGTGTGTTATGCCAACCCACCTATTTATAGATAACATTATTGCCAAAAAACCAAATAACAATTGGAAACCAATACTATTTCTTAAACTCATATAGGGTAGGAAATAGCATTAGCTAAATAGGGTTTTACTTGACTACTACTTCAAGTAACTAAAATCAATTAGGAAACTAGTTACTTCCACACAAAATAAGAATTCTACCTAAAAGAAATTAAGCCAATTTCCTAATAGTTATAATGTTATATTATATCAAGGCCATAAGATCATGTGAGACCATCCAAGTTTACCATATGTTGGGTGACGCCAGGAGTTTTGGTGCAGCTTGAAGAGATGGTGCCATTTGATATTTCTTTCTTCCAATGCTATTTGATATTTTAACTCCTAACCTTAGTGCAATGATGCATTAGTTGCAACTAATCCGTTTAAAATTCACAGACTCGATCTAGGTTTCAGAGAGTAGCAGGAAAAAGTCAAATATATGAGAATCATCTGGGGATGTTGTATAGGATCTAATTCCATCTCTTTGTTATACAGTGCATTTGGCTTAAAAAATTCAAGTTTGAACATTTTGGCAAAAACCATGATAGGTAGTCATTTGTGTATATTTTAACTAGCTGGACTACTTCCTGCTTCATGGTGATAATTGGTGATATTGACCTTTTCCTTTCCTGTTTCTTGCCTGCGTAGCGCACAGCACGTTTGTGGACTTTTTCTTTCTTTCTTTCTAGTTTTTAGGTTTTTCGAAATCAAACTAGGACTTGCATGTATAGATTGGCAGTTATAACTTCTAAATCATATTGGAGTTGTTGAAATTTAAATTTTTTCTAGAAAGAGATTAGTTTAATTTTGCCATGTTTTATTTAAGCTATTTAATGTTGACGAAAATATGGACGTAATCCTTGATGAATTATCCTTTATTTTGCATGGAACCAATTTGAATTTACTAATTCATTTCAAAACCAAAATTTAACCAACGCAATGATGCATGGAGTGCATATTTACCCAATCAAAATTCATAGTAGTGTTTGATATATTTGTTTACATTATTGAATCAAATAATTAAAGTTAAAATTATAAGTTATCTTGCTAATTTGTTATGATTTATTCATCTTGAACAGACATTGTTTTAAAAAACATTTCTTGTAAAAATGTGCTAAAGAATTAATTTTAATGACTATTAGAGAATTCTCATACGTATCAAATATCCATCATAATATTTTCTAAACTTAGTTAATTTACATGATTAGGTAAATAATTCAAATGAAGAGCCAAAAGTTGTTAGAAGAGAAATAAAAATAAGGGATAATTTCAGAAACCTCCCTTGAGGTTTCTAATAATTTCACTTAGCTCCCCCAAATTTTAGAAAATTACAAAAATCTCCCTCGGTTCAATAAAATGACTACAATACCCTCTACTTAATAGATAATTTACCACATATGTGGGATACAAAAACCAAGCCAAAAGTAAAAGAAAATATAAAAACCTGTAACAACTCGGCATCATCCTCAACCCTACTTTAATTAACAACAGTTTCTTTTCTCTTTCCCTCCCTTTTGTTTTATCTCTTATGATTCTCTCTTTCCTACCTATAACCCCATAGTCTCTTCTACCCATCAACTACACCACCATGCAAACCTATCCGAAGTGTTTATTTTTTGTCTATTTTTTTTTGTGGTACTTAACTATCAGTCCCCTTGTTTATTTCTTTTCGTATATAATTTGCATATATTAAAGAATCAAAATTTCCAAAATTACAAATTGAGGGAGCAAATGAAAATTTCATGGTCAAATTAGATGGAAATGATGAAGATGGTTGTGACAGAGAGGAAAAAAAATGAAATTAATGGGCTATGGTTAGAAGAGAAAAAGGGATGACTCTAGGTTATGTTATTATATCTATTACGTACTCGAATCTAATATCTTCATTTAGTTTCATTTTTGTTTGATTTACAAGTATTGGTGGTGGTTTGTCATAAAGATTCGTTTCTCTGTTCATAACGCCATTGGAATATGGGGTTGCTCTTGGCATAGACATCAATAATAGTTGGCCAAGTCTTCTGTTCAAGGAAGGTGATATGCGATAGGTGTTGGGTTCACAATTTGAGATGTGAGATTAGCCAATTGACAAAATATAGTGTTAATTTCGTGCGGGAAGCTTTTGAGGGCGTTTTAGTTGGTGGTGGTGGTTATGGTCTATTTGTAAAGTGATTCGGGTAGAGTTTGGAATTTTAATGATGCCAAAATTAATAGAATTTGGAGATTAAGTTGGAGTGCAATTTTGGTAAAATTGGGATTTTAGTGATACCAAAATTGATAGAATTTGGGAATTAAATTGGAGTTTGCTTGAACGGTTGATGAAGTTTTGGGTTTACAATTATCGTGGAAGCATAGCAAATTTGGATAAAAAGGTTTGTTACTTTTTTTGTTGGTTAAATTGATCAATAAATCTTTTTTTCACATTCTTTTGATGTTATGATATTGCATAAGGGTATTTTAGGATGCTTAAGTATAATTCTAGCCTAATGGGTCTATAATGTTACTTAAATGGTAAATGCAAGGGAGGTCAGCGTAATTTTCTAAAATTGGAAGGAGCTGAGTGAAATTGTCAGAAACCTCCCAATTATCCCTAAAAATAAAAAGAACTTTATGTAATAGACTTGTTGAGAGAGATAAAAATTTTCAAGATTACTTAATCCTTTATTTATCATCTATGACACTTGTTTTTCAATTAGTTATGTCATTTGTTTGTTTGTAAATTGGCTATACCACATAGGAGAGAAAAGTCAGTGATTGCAAATATTGCTATCAGAGATATTTATACTTTACTGGCTCTTCTTCAATTTTATTTTGAGAAAAAATTTTAATTTTGCTCATTCAAGCTTAAAATGAATTACTAGAGCCATTTGAATCCACATAGGAGAAAAATAAATTTAACTAGTTTACAGCACCAAGAAACAAATTCTCATTTGCATGACCAATAAACAAACAGAGCTTAAAGGCATTTCCATTGCACTGTTTACTGTTTAGGATGTTGGTCAAACACGAACAGTCTAAAGACTCTAAACAATCGTTACATTTGCAACTTTTTCAAATGACACAACAATTGTACAAGCTATTGAACCATGCAATACATATACAAATAGGATCCGTCTAAATTTAATCATGATTCAATTCGGGTTAAAGAAACTAAAGACAACTCGTCATCTTAAAGACATTTTTATGTTTGCCAAGGAAGATGGTACTTTTTAAGGATGGCAATGGGGCGGGTGGCCGCGGGTACCTGCCCCACGGGGGACTAATGGGGCGGGGGCGGGGAACAGTCCTCCGGCCTGCCACCCGCTTAAAAAAAATAAATATATGTATATAAGTATATATTATTATTTAATTTAATTAGTTATAAATTTATGATAATGATACTATTAGTTATATGTCTTATATAATGTATATTCGTATATGTAATATAATTGATATTATCAATTATACTAATAGTTATATATATCAATTAATAGAAATTATTAATTAATTATATTAAATTTACTAATACATTTATACTAAATCTCTAATTATACTTAATACAATAACATTTTTTTCTCAAAAAAAAAAAAGCACAAGCACAATAATAAATTAGTGATTGTATTTGTGCCAAAAGTGAAAACTTAACTACTTTAGTTATATTTATTTCATCATATTGGATTATATTCAAATAACTTTTGTTAGATTGTTTTTATAAGTTTCAATAGTGAAATTACAATGAATAATAATTTGGTGATGTCTTGATATTTTAGTACTTGATTTTTGGTAAAATTTAACTATAATAAAATTATATAACAAATTTTTATTAGTTCCGCGGGAGCACCCATAGGGGAAGCGGGGTGGGGCGAGGGGAGCGGGAGGCGAGGGACGGGGGGGAAGGGGGCAATTTGTAGGCAGCCGGGCCGGGGGTGGGGGAGAGGTCCCCGTCCCAACCCCACCCTGTTGCCATCCTTAGTACTTTGCTCTTGCAATGAACCAACAAAGACTTGGTAGGCATCTTTTAACACATCCAAGTTTGAGGCTATGTTTTCATATTCGGACTGGATATCGACTCGATTGAGCTCAGGGTCAGGGATCGATGGGTTTAATCGGAATTGAATCGGATGATGTCATAAATAAAAATTATTTAAAAATTAAAATATTGTATGTCAAATACCTAAGAGCATGTTAATATTAATAAAGATATATTCATATATATATATGTATATATATATATTTGATGTTTCAAATATATTTAATAAGAAAATACAAAAAAATAGAACAATTAAGTAGCAATTTATATTATTCAATGAACATTAATAAGTTTAGAATTAAAATTATGGATTTGATTGAAAAATGACACCCAACTTTAGGACAACATTTATAAAGACGAAATATTTGAGGTATATTAATAATTTTAACAACCTAGGGGTCAAAACATAGTTTTGAAAATGCTTTGACCTTTTCAAAAAAAAAAAGGAAAGCTTTGACACA
This sequence comes from Coffea arabica, assembly GCF_036785885.1. NCBI lineage: Eukaryota > Viridiplantae > Streptophyta > Magnoliopsida > Gentianales > Rubiaceae > Coffea > Coffea arabica. Next base: position 928,383 of record NC_092311.1, read on the forward strand.
ATTTGTTCTTCCGGTTTCTATCCATCCGGTTTTTCAGGATAACTCGGATCGGACACCTGGCCGATTTCTGGTTTGACCGATCCAGTCCGAGTTTAAAAACATGAGCATAATTACGAGAAAATTCTTAAGCTCTTTCTGCCTCAAACAATTCACCTTCATGAAGGTTGTTAAGATCTTTCTGCCTTTGATGCTGGTTGGCTGCCATTCCCTTGGTCTTTTCAACACAAACTAGCATAGTTCCACAGCAGTAGTTGTATTTGTAGACTGAGCAGCAAGGTCGAGTACCTTCTACTGCTTTAGGATAGAGAAAAATAAATAAATAAAACAACGCCAAAAGTTTCTCTAGCTTATAATTCCTGTCACCTAAATGAACAAATGAGCGAACAACAATGTCATGCAAATATCTGAAATTTCTTGTTGGCTTCATTATATGCAAGATATGATAGGCTTTCATGGTGTTAACAATCTGACAAATAGATATTTTGGATTCTGCAAGGTTTTTTTTTTTTTTTTTTTTGTGGTTGTTGTTTTGGGTATGAGATTTTGCTGCACTTTGAATACTGTTTACAAGTGCTCCAAAGGCTTCACACTGGACAATTAAAGTATGGGATAGAGAGTCATCCAGTCCTTGGAGATGCAGGATGCATGCATTGTTTTAATCTAGAAGAGTTCACTTTTCCTGTAATAAAATTCTAAAAGTAAAAGAAAAAACAAATTTGCTTCATTTATTGATTGTATCTGAGAGTACAAAATTAGGGAAAAAAGTAGCGATTCCACAAATTACATTTTTCCTAAACCAAGGAAAATGCCAGTGCATTATTGTTCACAGAATTAGTGTACTAACAATGGGATCCGAATAATGTATGATATAAAGTAATTAAGGAGACCAAAGTGTAAATTAAGGACCCAATCCAATGATTTATGCACCCTGAAGCTCCTTTGGAGGGTATTACCCATATTATGGGTAGTAGTGGTTATCCCACCAAAATTGTGACTGAAGATATTTGATGACTTTCTTGTCAACTTGGAATGCTTTGGTGAGAACATCAGGATAAATGGGAGGATTTGATCCAAAAACAGCATTACCAATGGTGATGACTCCTGGATTCTGGCTGCTTAGAGCAGCAAAAGCAACAGCATTGGAATGTCCCTGGTTGAACTGAAAATGAATGAGGCCTTCCGGGAACACAAACACATCGCCAGGATTCAAAACCTTGGTGAAGAGCTTGTTCTTCATGTTCATGCCTGGATTCGAAGTAACGAAGCCAACAAGAAGAGTGCCTTCTAAAACAACGAGGATCTCGGCAGCACGAGGGTGGGTGTGGGGAGGGTTCAAACCGTAAGGTGCAAAGTCGAGGCGTGCTAAGGAAACACCTAAAGTGTTGAGTCCTGGAATCTGGTTGACATTTACTGCTGTTACATTCGATCCGAGTGGATTTGATGTGCTTCCTGGCTTGTTAAGCCCTTGAAAGAAGAAATCTTCGGGTTTCACGAGCTTTGGATCTTTGCATATCTTTCCATTCACGAATACTGCAGTAACAAAGATCAGCTTAGTTAGTTTGCCACACGTTATTTTGTTATAATTCAAGTATAACATGCAACAGTCGAGAAATTTTCGAAAGCAATATATATAGTTTACCGCCGGCATTGGCATCAGGAACTGCCACACAAAAGTCCTGCAATGGACTTGGATCAGATGCATGGACACTTGTAAAAACAAGTGCCAAGATGGCTGCAGCTATATGGAAGCGAAAAGCCATGGTCATCAGAAAGTAAGTATCGAACTGTATGAGCTAATCAGAAAGATGGAAGCTTGTTTCTTCTCTGGTGGTGGAAGGATATGTGGGAAAGATGTCTATTTATAGCTATTTTTGGTTGAACTGTTCAGTCTGTTTCATTGTCTTAAAGGATAAAAAATGCTCCTTAAGGTCTTTGTAGACTTTTTCTGCACAATTCAACTCATGAATGATTCTACAACAACTACTTGCACAGTTATCTTTTCCTCGTGCAGGTACGGTCAGACTGATTTGGTCATTTATTATATCAAGTCCATAAGGTCATGTAAACAGAGGATCAGGAGGCTCTCCGGTTGATATTCAGTTCAATCCAATCGTTGTAATTCTTACAATTTCTAGCATAAATTCATACGATTTTGATTTAGTTGCAAATATATATATTGTAGGACAGATTAGACTTTATCTCCTGTGATTTAGTATTTTTGTACATAATACCCCTATAATTTCAAAAACTATACGTAACCCTACCATTGTTTCGATTAAAGTATCAAAATGACGAAATGATCATTTGTAACGGAACCTATGAAATGTCGAAATTACCCTTCTTTAAAAATTAAAATAACTGAAGTGACCAAAATATATGAACATAATATGCATGATACACTAATTTCGTATGGTTTAATGTTTTACCATATAACCCCCTTGTGGTTTAATGCTTGTCAAAATATACACAAAACTCCCCTATGGTTAATAAATAATTTTCAACTTAATATAGGGGTATTTTTGATATTTTAGGTGACTCTGTTATGAATTACAAATTCCGTCACTTTGACACTTTAATTCAAATCATGAGAGAGTTATGTATAGTTTTTGAAACCATATGGGGGTTATGTATAAAAACACTAACTCACAGGGAAGTAAAGTATAATTTGGCCTATATTGTATGATATGACAAAATCCACGTTTACATTAAAATTGCAATATTTACACCAAATATTGTATGAATTACATAACATACGGCATTGAACAAAATTTCAACCTGATCTGTAAAAATATTTCCATGTTTACCGTATTAACTATTGGCCACATAAAGTTATGTTTCCTGATGCATGGACTTTTGGCGCAGACGCGGTAGAAGCGAGACTCTTTCTTGAAGAAATTGCCTTTGAAAATGATTTAATTACTTTGCTTAATTAATTCATTAGTCACAACTAATAAAATGATGCATTAGTCACAACTAATCCATTTAAAATTCACAGACTCTATCCAACTTTACATAGTAGCAGATGGGATCGGCAAGAAAGAGTCAAATATATGAAAATGATTTAATTACTTTGCTTAATTAATTCATTCTCATTTGGCTTCAGAACTCGAATTTCCACCTTCTTTTGCAAAACCAACGATATGTAATTATTTGTGTGTATTATATTGACTGAATGGACTACATTCTGCTTCAAGGTAATTGCATGTAAATGGACCTTTTCATTTTATGTTTTCTTGTCTTATGTATCTTAGCACGTGGATACATTCAAATTTTGGACGAAACCAATTTTCAATGACTCATTCAAATTCAAAACCAGACTTTAAACCTAAGCATGTATATTACCCAATCAAATTTCACAGCAGTGATTTGATATTTTCCTTTACATCATTAATTAAAGTTAGAATTGTAAATCATCTTGCTCATTCATATGATTCATTCATCTTGAACAGACCTTGTCTTGAAAATTTGGGGAAATTTTCATGCAAAAACTGGGCTAAAGAATTATTTTTAATGGCTATTCATTAACCAACCTTGTTTATGTATCAATATTGCGATTGCAATAGTTATTAAGCTTAGTTACTTTATATAATTATAATAATAGTCCAAATGAAAGGGAAAAATGATACTTTGGGTCCCCAATATTTGGAAATTGAACAATTTCTGTTCCTAAAAATTCATTGGGAATACATTTTGTCCCTATGATTCCAATCTACAATCACTTTATTATAGCAAATCAACCAATTTGGATGGAAATTTTTTTGACAAATAGCTCATTTAGTCCTTTCACTTGTTATGCTAAGTGTTTTTAGTCCATGATGTTTTAATCCCATTTAGTCTTTTTACTTTTTCTCTCGCCCAAAAAATAGTTCTTATTTCACTTCCTTCCATCACCAATTACACCGGTATTAAAAGGGTGTGACCAAAATTTTCAACTTTCTCTTTAAGAAAAAAAAATCTTTACTTTCTTCTCATTTTTAAATTTATTTTTTTAAGCAAGAAAATGTGGGATGGAAGAAGGGGGAATTTTAACTCAATACTTCTAATTCCTGAGTTTTGATTTTAACCACTAGACAATGCCTTCGGCAAACTTCTTCTTATTTGTTTTTGTTTTCTTTTTCATATAATTTCTTCCTTTTCTTTTTTACTTTCTTCAACTATTTTCACTATTTTTCTTTTCATATAATTTATTCTTTTTCACTAATCCTCTATGCCTCTCTCTCTCTCTCTCCCCCCCCCCCCCATTTAATACATTTACTTTTTTTTTTAAAACACCAAAACTTCCTTGACTAGAAAAATTTTTGCACCATCAAATTAGGCTGCTTTAATGGGCATGACAAGGGGTCCAACCATTCGTTCTTTGTTAAAATGTCTTTTTACATAAAATATAAAGAAAATGGACAAGTAGACAAAGGTAAAAGGGAGAAAAAGAAATAAAATAATAATTAATATAAAGGGGAACTTTTGTCCTAAAACATAAATTAGGGGAGCAAAGTGCCTATTTATTGAATTGAGGGGTAAAGCATAATTAAGGGTAAAGTTTAGGAGAGTTTAATGCTTTTAACCCTTCATTTTACCTTATCGTAAGCTTATAATAGGCATTGTATCGCGGAGCCAAATAATGTTTTGGTATGTATCAATGAAATCAAAAACAGTTTTATACGTGATTATATTTGGCTAAATATTTTTGTTGTTACATGAATTTCCAATTAGACCTCTTTTCAGTATGCATATACTGCATTTAGCTAGACACGAATTCCGTAGAGAAGTTCACATCAATGTGGGATATGATACCTTTCCGTGGTGTAAACAACCTAACATATTTTGGATTTGGGATAATTTCAGATACCTCCCTCGATGTATCTGATAATTACACTTAAATGCCCTCTAAAATTAAAAATTATGCTCACCTCCCTTTCATGGACACATTTGATAAATATTGCAGCCTTTATCATTAAAAGAAAGTTAAAAAAAAAGTAGGAAAATGTATTGACACATAAATTTTTGTCAACTTTAGCCTCTTTATATTTTGAACGAAACATTTACCATGTTGCTTATAAAAATTAATTAAAAAAGAGAAAAAAGATATAGAAAGCAGTAGGGATCCTCTCAATATAACAAAGAGTACATATACAATTCTGCACTTTTGACCGTTAAATGTAAGAAGAGCTGGATATGATGCAATGGCTCTATCTTGGTAGCTCATAAGCTAGATAAAGTGTAAAAATGCATGCTATTTTCAACTCTTGACATTCTTCTTCTCTATGGCAGTTAAGGAATAATAAAATCAATTTTGCTTCTCATGATAACATTTGAGAAATGACATAATCAAATTTTCTTTTGCAGATGCTCGTGCCAAAAAACAAATAAAAAATATTGTTGTTGTAGGCAATTTTTTTCTCACATTTTTGCAATAATATCAGTCACAACATTTTGAGGGTAAGTTGGTCATTAGGAGGCTTTTGGTGCTGACATGTTGTCAAATCCATCACAGAGGGGAGGTAAGTGTAATTTTGAATTTTAGAGGGTATTTAAGTGCAATTGTTAGAAACTTCAAGAGATGTATCTGAAATTATCCCTTTGGATTTAGCAACGCTTTTTCTTGTTCTTCAAAGGGGGCGAGATTTTGCAACACTTCGAATACCTGTTACAAGCGCTCCAAAGGTTTTTCTACTGAACAATTAAAATTTAAAGTATGGTATAGAGAGTTCATCCAGTCCGTGGAGATGCATGATGCATTCTTTTAATCTAACAGAGTTCATCTTTCCTGTATCCAAATGTAAAAGAAAAAACAAATGTACTTCATATATTGATTATAACTTTAGGGTACCAAAATTAAGAAAAAAATGTAGTGACCATAAATTGCATTTGCCTGTACCACAAAAAATGCCAATTTATTACACTTTATCGAACTATTGTGCTAACAAAGGGGTCCAAATAATGTATGATTTAAGTAAGGAGATCGAAGTGTAAATGAAGGACCCAATTATTCGTGCATCCTGAAGCTCCTGTGGAGAGTATTACCCATATTACGGGTAGTAGTGGTTATCCCACCAAAATTGTGACTGAAGATATTTGATGACATTCTTGTCAACCTGGAATGCTTTGGTGAGAACATCAGGAGAAATGGGAGGGTTTGATCCAAAAACAGCATTAGCAATGGTGATCACTCCTGGATTCTGGCTGCTTAGAGCAGCAAAAGCAACAGCATTGGTGTGTCCTTGGTTGAACTGAAAATGAATGAGGCCTTCAGGGAACACAAACACATCTCCTGGATTCAAAACCTTGGTGAAGAGCTTATTCTTCATGTTCATGCCTGGATTCGAAGTAACGAAACCAACAAGAAGAGTGCCCTCTAAAACAACGAGGATCTCGGTAGCACGAGGGTGAGTGTGGGGAGGGTTCAAACCATAAGGTGCAAAGTCGAGGCGTGCTAAGGAAACACCTAAAGTGTTGAGTCCTGGAATCTGGTTCACATTAACTGCTGTTACATTGGACCCGAGTGGATTTGCTGTGCTTCCAGGCTTGTTAAGCCCTGGAAAGAAGAAATCTTCGGGTTTAACGAGCTTTGGATCCTTGCATATCTTTCCATTGACAAATACTGCATTAGCCAAGATCAAAAAAAGTTAGCATGCCTCGTATTAACTAGTACCTTAGTGAAGCATAACATGCAACATTGTAATACTGTTAAATAAGACAGTCATGAGATTTTTCATGGTAATAGAGAGTTTACCGCCGGCATTGGCATCAGGAACTGCAACACAGAAATCCTGCAATGGACTTGGATCAGATGCATGGACAACTGCAAATGCAAGTGTCAAGATGGCTGCAGCTATATGGACGCGAACTGCCATGGTTATCAGATTAAGGAAGTATCTAACTATATGAGCTAATTAGAAGGATGGTAACTTGTTTCTTCGCTGGTGGTGGAAGGATATGTGGGAAAGATGCCTATTTATAGCCACTTTTGGTACGTTGAACTGGTCATTATATTTCCTCTTGTTGAAGATTAAAAAATGCCACATTGTCTATGTGTACTATTTTTGCACAATTCAACGGGCGAAAGATTCTGCAACCACTACTTTCGACTTCGTCATTTTCAGTAAGACTGATTAATAGCATGTAAATGGACTTTTTCATTTCCTGTTTCTTGTCTGTGTACGTAACTTAGAAAGAGAATGGACTTTTTCTTTCTTTTTATGTTTTCAAAATCTACTCTGGACTTGCGTATATGCAGATTGGTAAGTTTTGACTTCTAGTGACTGCTTTTAAAATCACCTTGGTTTATTATTGCCATATTTTTTTTAACCTATTAAATGTTGAAGAAAATATAGATGTAACGCTTGATTAGTTTTCCAAATTTTGGATGAAACCAATTTTCATTTACTCATTCAATTTAATACCAGATTTTACACCCATCATTGTATGTTTACCCAATCAGATTTCATAAAGAATTAATTATGGATATTCGTCCACTAGACTTGTAGAGAATTATCATATGTAGCAATATATCAATTATAGTATTTACTAAACTAAGTACTTTATATGATAAAAAAATAGTTCAAATTGACACTTTTTGTCCCCAATATTATGGGGTTGGACAATTTCCATTCATAAAGTTTCATTGAAAACACATTTAGTCCCTATGAGTTCAATTTACGACCAATTTGGATGGGCAATATTTTTTTTTTTTTTTTTGCAAATTGCTCATTGAATCCTTTGACTTTTTACATAAAGTATCTTTTGTCCTTGATCTTTAATTTTATCTCAAGTGGTCTTGTTTTTTGTCTAACACTAAAAGTAGTTCTTATTTCACTTCCTTCCACCACCCAGGGGCATTAAAAGGGTATGACCAAAATTTCGGATTTCTCTTCAAGAAAAAGTTCTTTACTTTCTTGGTAAAGGGGGAGTGGGATTTAAACAGTGGGAAAGAAGAATGGGGGGTTTGAACCTAGGATTAATTTATAAAGTCTAAACCTTAATCAGTAGACTAAAATCTCCTCAACAAACTTTCTTTCCGTCTGTTTTGTTTTGTTTTTTATTTAATTTCTTCCTTTTCTTTTTTTGCTGTCTTCAACTATTTTCAACTATTTTCCTTTTTTATATATAATTTATTGTTTTCCTCTAATCCCTCATCTTTGTTCTTTCATTTAGTGCCTATACTTTTTTTTTAAACACCAAAACTTGCTTAGTCAAAAAAAATTTCCACCAGCAAATTAGGTAGCTTCAAAAGGCATGACAAAGGGTTTAAGTATTCTTAAAAAGGAAAGAAAAAACCTCCTTGTGTTTTTTTAGAATTAATCTTTCCTACATAGTACATTGTTAGTGTATGAACTTTATTACACTAGTTAGTGTAGATGTATGCCAAACAATCTTTATTCAAATTTCAGATTCTTTCATTTGCGCACATGGCAGGTATCCAATATGCTCATGCAAAAATATTGCTATACTAATAATGTAGAGAAGATTCATTTCTATTTTTTAAAAATAATTTCTTCCTTTTCTCATCTAGAAAAGAGGAGGAGCAACTCGAAAGAAAGATGCAGAGTAGACAAAGAAAGACAGGGAGCACAGGAAAGAGAGGGATGCTGCTAGAATTAGGGGTGTTCAAGAAAAGCTGAAAATGTCGGGTAATCCAGATACCCAAATTAGTCCAAATTGAAAAATAGGGTAACTTGAAATTTTGAAAATGATTAGATTATTCGAACCAAGTTGACATAAATATGTTAGAATATAATTTTTTTTTACTTTTAAAAACTACGATTATCCGAATCTTCGCGCATGTGTATGGTTGGTTAGGGTAACCAATACTCAAACCTCAATCTTTAACCATTTAGTCATTTACTTGTAAATTAAGTTAGGAGATCTATTACACATTTATATTTTCTTTTTGACTTATAAATTAACTAGTTAATCTTAACTCTCTGTTACATTATTCAATTGTTACATTCATTGTCATTAATTCCATTCACTCCCCTACTTTTGTTACTTTTCCTCTATCCAAAATTTTTTGAGCTGTCATTTTTGGTTGTCGAACAACCTGTTATCGTTGAAAAATGGTTTGATAGTTTTAAGAAATGGAGACAAGGACAAAAATGTTTAGAATATTCGGCATTTGAGTTATGTGATGTTTATTGATTATGTAACGTTTTAGTCATGTGTTTTGTTGCTCATGAACCATTGGCAAATCTAATTAACCATGGCAGCTGAGACTGCCCCCCCTCCTCCGGGTGGGGGGCTGTCGGCCTCTTCCTCCCCCTTTAGGAAGAAGGCCTTCTCTGCGTTGTTTGAGCCACAACCGACGTCCGAGGTAGTGCAAGTTCAAGCGAGGATGACAACACACCGTGGAGAGCCTGCAGTGGTCTTCAGTGCGGCTGGCATAGCAGTGGTTGCTGCTCCATTCTGCTACACTTTGGTTGGGAAGTTCTCTAAGGGGCGGCCGCTGCTGCCTGACCTGAGAAAATTCTTGTCGACTCTTGATTTGAAGGATACGGCGACTGTGGGATTGTTAGATGCTAGGCATGTGTTGCTGAAATTTCAGTGTGAAGCGGATTTCCTTCGCGTTTGGGGACGAAGTTTGTGGTACGTGAATGGATCCCCCATGAGGGTTTTTAAGTGGACATCTAAGTTCCATGTGAACAGAGAGTCTTCCCTTGTTCCCGTCTGGTTTAGATTGCCCAAACTCCCAATTCACTTATTTGCTAAGCCATGTCTATTTCATCTTGTTTCCTGCTTGGGTACGCCGCTATTCGTGGATGCGGCTACGTCTTCGTTTTCACGACCGAATGTGGCACGGGTATGGGTTGAGGTGGATCTGCTCAAATCGATTCCGTCGAGGGTGTGGGTCGATATGGGAGACGGGGATGGTTTTTGGCAGGTTCTTATCCCTGAGAACCTCCCTAATTATTGCAGCCACTGCTATCGTCAAGGGCATGGCGAGGATCATTGCCGTGTGAAGCACCCTGATTTGCGCATGCACAAGACGCGGGAGGATCTGGTCACAGGGGTGATGGGCGCAAAGGTTCGCTCCTCACAAGCTAACACGCAGCGTACAGAGGATGAGGAGCGAAGGGGGGTGAGTGAAGGAGATGGGGTGAAATCTGGTGCGACACAGAATTCAGGTAAGAGCCATTCCGAGGGGTCACTGCACGTTGACACCCCTACTACTGCTGTACGAGATGCATCGTGCTTACTGAACCAGCTTGGACGGTCTACGGTTGTGCTTGTGGAGAAGGGGATAGAGGCTGCTGCTGATGCCATTCTTCACGCTATGGCTGACCGCGTGATTGGCGAACCAGAGGAAGTACTGGAAGGGACTGCTAATACGGGAGAATTGGCGCTGGTGGAGCTGAACGTGGTAGCAGGCCCAGGCATGATGGAGCCCATAGAGGGGGCTGCTGTGCCAGGGCAAAACTGCAACGAAAAAGCTGTCAAGCATGGAAAAGCAAAGTTCGTTGTTGATGACCAAAGGGAGGGACCATTCGATCACATTGCAGCCCACGACCATGGAAATGATTGTGAGGAGTCCCATACTCTAGTGGAGCAAATATTGGGAGATGGTCAGCAGCAAATGGCCGACAATACTTCAATTAGAAATCAAAATGCCGAAAATTCTAATTGGAATAAAAGTGATGGGTCCCAAGCTTTTGAGAAGCAGAATTTGGGAGACGATAATCATCAAAAGGTCGACACCACTGACCCCGACATTCTTTATGTTGCCTTGAGTGGGGGTGAGGATGTACCAACCCTTGTGGTTCCAAGTACAAGTACAAGAACAAAAACGAAAACCACGATGCCTCAAAATCCAGTGCCACCTTTCAAAGATGTGTTCGAAGAGGTTAAATGGAAAAAATTACATGGTACATTTCCCCGATCACATCAAATTAGTTTTATTCGTTCAAGTATAACATGCAATAACGACAAAAAAGAAGAAGAAGAAGACGATTCACAACGCGACAAACACAAAGATCAAGACCAGAATCTAGTACAACAGCAATTTACCCAAGTGATTTCAAAGAAAGCGAGAAAACAGCTTTCAAAAAAAGGTAAAACAATGCAAACACGTCAAGATCTCAAACCAAATTCCAATGCTCACTCGCAATCACACAAATGTGGAGCACCCTCGTGTGGATGATTTCTTTGGATTGATCTGTTATGTCTTTACAATTCCATTATATGTGTGTTTTATTTTCCATCATTACATGTTTCTTTTTCTTTAACAGAAGTCAGGTTTGGCCCCCCTCTAATTTGATGTATTTTTTTCTCGATTTTTAATATATTAAGGGATGGTATCCCTATTTAAAAAAAAAGAAGTCATGTGTTTTGTTGATGAGTTTATAGAGTTAGGGACTGTAGGATCTTATTTAATTTGGATAAGTATTGTATTATTTTCTTAGTTAACTTAATCTTTTCCATCTAAGTACAAGAGGGTTAGGTTACCCTCTATACCCAACATTTCATATATTTTGGATTTTGCAAGGCTTTTTGTTTCCTTTTTCCTTCAAAGGCGAGATTTTCCAGCACTTTGAATACTTATTACAAGAGCTCCAAAGCTTTTATATCGAACAATTAAAATTTAAAGAATGGTACAGAGAGTTCATCCTTTTCTTAGAGATGCATGCACATTCCTTTAATCTAACAAAGTTCATCTTTCCTGTATCCAGGAGTAAAAGAAAAATAAATGTTCTTCATATATTGATTATAAATCTGGGTACAAAACAAAGAGGAAAAACTGTAGTGACCAAAATTGAATTTTCCTATACCACGGAAAATGCCAAAATATTATTCTTCATACAACGATTGTACTAACAAAGGGGTCCCAAATAATGTATGATTTAAAGTAATTAAGTAAGGAGATCAAAGTGTAAATTAAGGACCCAATTATTTATGCACCCTGAAGCTCCTTTGGAGGGTATTACCCATATTATGGGTAGTAGTGGTTATCCCACCAAAATTGTGACTGAAGATATTTGATGACTTTCTTGTCAACCTGGAATGCTTTGGTGAGAACATTAGGAGAAATGGGAGGGTTTGATCCAAAAACAGCATTAGCAATGGTGATCACTCCTGGATTCTGGCTGCTTAGAGCTGCAAAAGCAACAGCATTGGTCTGTCCTTGGTTGAACTGAAAATGAATGAGGCCTTCAGGGAACACAAACACATCTCCTGGATTCAAAACCTTGGTGAAGAGCTTATTCTTCATGTTCATGCCTGGATTCGAAGTAACGAAGCCAGCAAGAAGAGTGCCCTCTAAAACAACAAGGATCTCGGTAGCACGAGGGTGAGTGTGGGGAGGGTTCAAACCATAAGGTGCAAAGTCGACGCGTGCTAAGGAAACACCTAAAGTGTTGAGTCCTGGAATTTGGTTGACATTTAAGGCAGTTACATTTGACCCGAGTGGATTTGATGTGCTTCCTGGCTTGTTAAGCCCTTGAAAGAAGAAATCTTCGGGTTTCACAAGCTTTGGATCCTTGCATATCTTTCCATTGACAAATACTGCATTAGACAAGATAAAAAAAAAGTTAGTATGTCACACATTAACTGGTATATTAGTGTTTTTTTTTTTTTGATAAGTAATATAATGGTACCAATTAAGACAGTCATGAAAATTTTAAAAACAATATAGTTTACCGCCAGCATTGGCATCAGGAACTGCAACACAAAAATCCTGCAATGGACTTGGATCAGATGCATGGACAATTGTAAAAACAAGTGCCAAGATGGCTGCGGCTATGTGGAAGCGAAAAGCCATGGTTATCAGAAAGGAAGTATCAAACTATATCAGCTAGTTAGAAAGATGAAAAGTTGTTTCTTCTCAGATTGTGGATGAATATGTGGTAAAGATTCCTATTTATAGCTATCTTTGGTTGAACCAGTCATTATGTTTTCTTATCTCAACGATTAGAAAAATGCCACATTGTCTTCCTAATCTATTTTTGTACAAGTCAACCAACGAATGATTCTGCAACAACTACCTGTGACTTCTCATTTTCTTTCCTCTTGCAAGTATAGAAAGACTGATTCGGTCATTTAGGACATTCCCACGAAGTGGTATACTGATACAAGGTGTTGACGGACCAAGTAACTGGTAAGACCTTTTCTTGAAGAGACGGCCTTTGATATTTCTTGCTTCCAGATGTTTTCTTTCTGACCTCAGTAAAATGATGCATTAGTTGCAACTAATCAGTTTGAAATTCGCAGGCTCAATCCAACTTTACGAAGTAGCATCTGGGATTAGCACGAAAGAATCAAATATATGGTAATCGTCTGGGAGTAGAGGACCTAATTACTTCAGATAATTATACAAAGATAGCTCAGAACTTGAATTTCAAACTTCTTTGGCAAAACCTATGATATGTAATTATATGTGCATATTTTAGCTAGCTGGAATACGAAGCATTCATTTCCTGTTTCCTGTCTGTGCAAATAATTCCTGCTTGCGGGTGATAAATATTCCAATCAATAGCACCTAAACATATAGACCTCTTTTCATTACCTGTTTCTTGTCCGTGTAACTCAGCGCATTTCTGGACTTTTTCTTTCCAAAATCATCTCAGAACTTGCCAAATTGCAGCTTGGAAGTTCAAAGTTAATTCTACCTTCTGAGTGACTGCTTAATCATCTTAGTTTGATATTGCCGTGTTCTATTTAAGCTAGTAAATATTGAACTAGGAGGGGATCACCGCGCACTACGCGCGTGTGAGTTTACAAGGTTAGTGTACCCAGAACTGAGGTTGCAAGGTTAATATACCCAGAGCCCTCAATGGCTGCATTTTCCAATTAAAAATCATTTTTATATAATTTTCTGTGTGTGGTTGATAATTGAAGCATTTTGTCGACATTTCAGTTGTGATTAATTTAGGTGTAAACCAAAACAGATAAGAGTTAAAAAATAATAATACTAATAAAGTTGAAGAGTATAATAACACATATAATTGAGGTAGGCTCTCCCAATGCACTATGCATGTCATTAATTGTGAAAAAGAAATAAGTCACAATTTAAGATACATTCATCGAAAAGCACTCTCTTGCAGCTATATCTAGAGAAATGCCTCTAGTCTTTACTTGATCAGCGTCTCGAGCAGCCAATTCTGTTGGAACTATGCAATAGTGCTGAAAAATTAAAAAGAATTATCACAAAATTTGATATCTATACTATAGTACGTGATTCTGGAAGTAAATAATGACTATTTGCTAAAGATAGTAGAGAGAAGGGAAAGTATCCAGCATTCATGACAAAACTTCATTAGCTTCCAAGTTTCCACCATCTAAACATCATTCAAATCCTATCAAAAAAGAATCATATTTGAATTTAACAACCACGACTAGAATGACAATCTAGTTAAACCACTGATAATGCGCCAGCAGTTTTTGCCATGCTTCGTTGCCAAATTTCAAGAAACTACTAAAGTACCAACGAAAAAAATAAAGCCATCAAGAGCACATTCCATACTTCTAAGTTTGAGCTATCATTATATTTGAACAAGGACCTCTTGCCACTCAAACTTTTTCTCAAACATTAATCCTCGACGAATAAATAAAGAATCGAAAGCAAATAAACAGCATATCCATTTTGAGCAACCATCATATATTTGAATAATACGTCTTGCCAGCCAATTTTTCCTCAAAACATGAATGGTAGATAAATAAATAAAGAATAGAAAGGCAAAAACTAGCTTATACATTTTGGCCTATAAATCATGGAGATACCTATCATTCATGCCACCTTTTTACCAACACAACATGAATGAAAAATAGAACGTCAAGCTAAACCAAAAGGAAAAGTGCAGAAAATTTCAAATAGTGGAAGCTAAAAGTTGAAAATACGTGCATATTATCATTTCATCATTCAAATCAGAGAAACAGAGAAACAGAGAAAGGTGAACTGCACCACAAAAATTCTTTCACTTTTATCTATTTAGCAAAAAATGTGAAACACAAAGAAAAGCGTGCTTTCACTGTGAATTTTGACAATATTATCTATCCCAGATGTAAATAGTCAAGTCCATAAATTGTTAACAAAACAAACTGTTGATAATTTTTAATTCGAGCATGTTACCTCATGTAGTTCATTTTGAACCCATCTCGAGTAAAGTTCATTAATTTCAGTGCTTCTAGAAAATTGCCATCACTAATTGTTTAAGCTTCATAGTCGTGCAGCTCAATCAAGCTACAAAAGAATTAAACCAAACAAATTAGTCGAGTAAAATAGGTTTAAATGAATGTGACGTGCGCGGAGTATACATATACAATTAAGCTCATCCTAATCAAGTTTTACATTTATAAACTCCTAAATACCCCACACGCGATTTATCGCAAGTATACGAATCGTGAGCGAGTATAGGGTATTAAGGGTCGATCCCACAAGGAAGATTGCAATTACCGGTACTACTAAAGCTTCTCTATTATTTAGACTATCAATGAATTATAACAAATTAAACCTACTGAAATTATACAAAATAACAAATGAAAGCTCCTTGGGTTGTGGTATCCCTAACTACTCATGCAAGTGCTATATTTGGATCATTGAATACTACATCTAGGCTAATTATGGTGTAATTTCCTTATGCATTTGAATCCTACTTTCGTAGTGAATCAATTATACTCATAACTAATCCATACCTATTTTCATGGTTATGAAATTAGCTACAAGTTCATTTCTTCAATGAAATTACATGAAATGAATCACTAAAAACCACATAAGTGCACCTCTACTTTCGTGAGTGTACTCCCTATGTTTAGCACTTCTTGAACTAGTGTTAAATCTCAATTTTCATTGCAGAAACAACACCTTAGATAATCACAATTAATGGTACCAGATTAATCATGATTTCAAGAGCTAAAGTGCTAAATAACTTGCTCAAATCATAGCAGTCAAATAACCAAATAATAAACACTAACAATTATAGAAAGTTCAACCAAACCCAAGGTATAAACTTTAGAAACACATATTGAACACAAAATCCAGAACTTGTGTATTAACTAAATTTGGAATCAAATACAAAAGATAAAGAGTTTGGAAGGAATACAACCCTTGTCACATGAGCTTTCTTCCTTGCCTTCTTCATCCTCCATCTTCATCCTAATCTAGATAATAAACAAGAATGGAAAGCTACACTACTCTATACTAAGCTAAACTAACACTAGAGAGATGAAAGAGCTACATTTCTGCAGCTTCCAGCTTCTCCCGTATGTCTCTCTCTATTTTTCTCCTATGAACTCCCCATCTCCTTTTTTGCAATGAATTTGGCTATTTAATGATGAAAGGTGGTCAAGAAATGAGGATTACATCTCCCTTTTACAGCTGGGAATGTTTCTCACATGTCTAGCATCCAATGTGAGTTGGTGGAGGTGAAATTGAGTTTTACGCGTACAGAGCAGCCTTTTCTGACCAGTGATCCGAGCTGCTACAGTACCTCGGATCCACTAACCCAGAAACAACCGAGGGTTCGGATGAATAGTGGATCCGAGTGTGGATCACTTGCTCTGTTTTTGGCCCAACTTCAACCAATCTTTTCTTGATGTTAGAGGCTGAACCAGCTCATGTCTAAAATACGAAAGTTGTAGCCTTTTGAGTTATCTTTCTAATGCATCAAGAATCACCTCATTTGGATCTGTGTAGGCTGAGATATGACTGAAATACCCTTGCCTGCTCATTGCCCTGTTCCAGCTTCGACCAGTAGAAATTTGCTATTGTAATTCGGCATTTTGACCTGGAAAACCTTCAAACTGGATTTAGATGTCTTCACCAAAGTTGTAGATCTATCTCTTGTCTTCAAATGGGTTCAAGAATCATCCCAATCCGATCATTGTAACTCAAGTTATAGCCGAAATACGAAAATGTGTCAAAACTGTCAAAATACACAAAATCCAAGTAAAAAGTGATAAAAACCTCATTTAATCACTTAAAAACATTTATTCACCAATTATAGCCAAAATGATTCATATTCTTCCAATAATATAACCAAAGTGACTAAAAATAATATAAAATGTCATACAATTATTACGTAAATTAGTCACTTATCAAACTCCCCCACACTTAAATCATTGCTTGTCCTCAAGCAATTCACACATAATCAAATGCAATGATTCAAGAGGTGAAACAATATATGCACTTTGTCCAATTTAATTCCTCAAGACTTGGAAAATAATTATTGTATAATTATTCAATTTACACTAAATACTCATAATATCAAGTAAAGGAAAGATAATTATACCCTAAATTCAACAAGTTAAACTTAATCTCTTACCCTAACCTAATTTCACAAATAAGCAACCCACATAGTCGATTTATAGCCTTCCTCCTCCTATAATCATCCTTTTCTCAAAATTTTACATCTAAGAGGGATTTATTCATACTAATTTTACTTAATTAGTGAGAATGCCTTTTTACGCGAAAATCGACACTTTTAGGTGAAGATTCCCGGTTACTCAACATTTCACTTATTCAAGTTGCAATGCATACTCTTAATTCAAGTACCTTTTTACGCGAAAATCGACATTTGTAGATGCCAACCCCCGGTTACTCGGTACAAAAATCATTGGAGTAGAATAATTTTTTCTTTCTTTTCTTCTCTTTTTTTTTTTTTTTTTAAACTAAAGGACAATAAATAGATATTCCCTCTTAGAAAATATATAAGACTAATCAAAGGAGGAGTATAACCTTTTATCAACTATGTCAATCACTTACTTGCAAAATTAAGTAAAGAGAAGAAATCTCATTAAACATGTAAAATTATAGGCATAATTTTACTCACTTTACCAAATATACTTTCTAAAATGTAAAAATTCTAATTGCATAATAACTATTTCCAAGTTAAATGAGGACTAAACCTTCCAAAATACACATAAAGTTTCAACAATTGGAAGAATAAAAACATTTAAAGTTGGAACAAATTAGCCCTTTTTGAATGAAAATGCAAAAATTTGAAGAACTTTTGGGCCATAGTGACATATTGGACAAGATGTTAGACAAATTTTGACGGAGTTTCCCCATATAAATGGAAGAAAACTCCCTGCCAACAAACCCAATTTCAGGCAAATTATCCACATGGCAAATAATTCAAACACAATTCCAATATTTCTAAGCATTTAAATCCACAAAATATCATCACATAGCATTAGAATGCAAGTTCACATATTTCCTCCCCCACACTTAAACTTCACATTGTCCTCAATGTGAGAAAAGGAAAATAAAGAAAGAGTAAAAGAAAATACTCCCCTTATGACTTGCGCAATCCGAATCCATGTCCAAGTGATGAATTTCCAACTTTACTTGAAAGAATGGAGACTTCAATTAATGCACCTTGAAAAAAAAACAAAAATACAATTCTTAAGAATAAAAGCTTGCAACCAACAAGAAGAAAAGTGGAGTTGAAGGAGGAAAAAGAGGGAAGAATGAAGAAAAGTGGTCTGAGGCTTCGTTTGGAAAGGATCCGAGGTCGTTTTTGAAAGGATCCGAGGTCGGATCATGATAAGTGAGCTCGGATCAAGAAGCTCAAATTTTTTCTGATTGCAGAAGTGGATTCGAGGCCTCGGATCCATATGGATCCGAGCTCGGATCAAGAAGCTCGAAGTTTTTCTCTGATTGCAGAAGTGGATCCGAGGCCTTGGATCCATATGGATCCGAGGCCTTGGATCCATTGAATCTGCACGTATGTCTCTCTCTATTTTTCTGCTATGAAAGAGCTACATTTCTGCAACTTCAACTTCATCTTCTTGTTATTTCAGCTGCAAAAAATTAACTATACCTTTTCAACAAATGAAGAAACTAGAAAGACCAACAGATCATATCATATTTTTTATTGGCTACAAAGATAGAAACCATTTTAGGGACCAGTAAATCTACTATAATTTAGACTATTCGCAAAATGTTATCCCCATTAGACGATTAGAAGCCAATCTTAGCTTCTCAGAACCAAATCAACAGGAATTTTTTTAAAAAAAATTGGATTTTTTGTAATCTAAAATAAATAAATGATGTTCTCGTAAAAGAAAAGGGAAAGGCAAGATCTGAAGAGGTATTGAAAACAAGTATCTAAATTAGTAGGGCTCTATCATCACTTACAGTGCTATTGGCTGTTTGTCAAAGAAACCCCAAAAACTAAGAAGGCACCAAATATTTTCTTGTTAAGGATTCAAATACCGAAAACCTGGAAAATTACAACCAAAACTTAATTTACCAAAATAAAAACATGAAATCTACAAACTTTTCCCACCTGCAATCACAAAAAAAAAAAGGTCAAGTTCAAATCAGATAAGTAAAAGGAGAAAACAACATGAACAGAAAATTTAATGAAAGAAAAATCTCAAAATGTTCAGATTCAATAGCTAAAAGGATTTCAGATCTGTCTCTATCACTTGCTTATCACATGCATAGATAGAAAAATGGTGAAAGGAAGAAGAGGTTTTTGACCAAAAAAAAAATAATAAGAGAGAAGAATAGGAGAGGAAGACGATCAAGCAGATGCAGAAACATCTGAAGGCCTTTTATCTTGCAAATTTGCAATGTAAACAAAAATAAACAACATTAGTTTGCTCAAAAAGCTACAACTAATCTCCTCATCTCGCTCAAAAAAAGGGAAAAAAATTAAATGGCTAGATTATTTTTGGCAGAGGAAGAAAGAAGCTCGGAGCAAATTATTTTTTTCTTCTCACCAAGACAGATAGAAGATAAGAAGATGAAGATGATGTTGAAAAAAAAAGATGGAAGAATGAAGAGTGAGATGATGATCATGAAGATTGAAGAAGGAAAAGATCAGGGGCGTCTCGGTGATGCTGAAGAGTGAGGGACCATGGACTGAGAGGAGAGGAAAGGACGGTTCAGAATTCTGAAGCATGGAGTAGTCAATTCTTACCAAACCCACATGGGTTTCTTTAGGAAGCAAAGAAAGGAAAAAGAAAATAAAGGTGCGAAAGTGGGTTGAAGGACAAGGACAATTACTATTATCATTACTCTCTTTAGTGGGTTGCATGGAAGCAAACACAGTCGGTGGCTCACAAACGCAATTCACAGCCCAATTGCATGCAGCAGGTCACGTGAACGGCGCATGGAGGACGACAACTTTTCAGCAAATCACCAATTGACATGTCAGCAAAAACACACACCTTCGGACAAGTTCCTAAGCACTTAGTCTACCTTAGGTTGAAATTAGGTTGAAAAGAAAGGAAGATGTAACCCTTGATTAATTATCCAAAATTTTGGATGAAACCAATTTCAATTCACTCAATTCAATTTAAAATCCAGATTTCAAACCCATTAATTATTGGAGTAATTTATATTTTCATTTACATCAAAATGAATGAATTATTTGAAGTTAAAATCAGGTTTATGGTTTGACAACTAGGTTTGATAACTGGGAGTAGAAATGGTGTAAAAAGGGATGGGAGGGTTAAAAGGAATATTTGAAGCTAAAATCATAAATTATCCTGCTCATTTATATGATTTGTTCATCTTGAACAGACATTGTCATGAATACTTAGGAAAGTTTTCTTGTAAAACTAAAAGAACTAATTTTAACGAATATTCATATTATGCACACTTGTAGAGAATTATCATATGTATTAATCTATCAATTATAATATTTATTAAACTTAATTTATAAGATCAGGAAAAATAGTTTGAAAGGGAAAGCGATACTTTTCCTCTCAAATATTTAGTGGTTGGAAAAATTTCATCCACAAAGTTTCATTGCGAATACATTTAGTTCCTACAAATTTAATTTATAATCAATAGTACAAGTGATAGCAAATCAACCAATTTGGGTGGAAACAAAATTGACAAATAGCTCGTTTAGTCCCTCAACTCTTTTTTTTTTTTTTGTAAATTATCTTTTTTTCTTAATAAATAAAAAATGATATTTTATTTTATCCTGTTTAATGCTTCTATTTTTTTTCCAACCCCAGAAGTACTTTTTTTATTTCACTTCCTTCAACCTTCAAATGCGACAATGTTGATGAGTATGACCAAAATTTCAACCTTTCTTTAAAAAAAGAAAAACATCACTTTTCTTGTTGTTTTTTTTAGTTTCTTTTGTACATAAATTCTTTGTTTTCCTTTTTACTTTCTTTTGCTATTTTTGACACTTTCCTTTCTTCTTTCTCTCTAGTCCCTGATTTTTTTTTTCAATTTAGTCCTTTTATTTTTTCCCCTTAAATACCATTTGCCAGAAAACTTTTTCCATCACCAGACTCGGTGGCTTAAAAGGGCATGACAAACTGTTCATATTCTTTTTCAAAAAAAGGAAATCTATAATTTTTTTATTTATTTTTATGTTATTCCTTCATTTTCTTTTTTTTGCATTTTTAGTTTAAGAATCTTATTAAATTAGAACTATAGATGCGTGTTAAATAATATTTACTCAAATTTCAAAATTTTCATTTGCACTTGTAGCATGCATTACAATCCCACTAGTATAAAAAAACTACTACACTGAAAATCTAGACAACATTAATTCTTTTCTTTTTATATAATTTTTTTCCTTTTCTTTTTCAAGAGAGGAAGAAGAGGCAGCACGAGTGATAGATGCGGAGTAGATAAAGGAAGAGTCTGAATTATTGAAAAGGGAGAGAGAAGCTGCCAAGATTACTTTACAGATGATGGACATAGATGATTTTGTTCTCTCTCTAATTTGAGATTGAGCTTGAGGACAATCTAATGGCTACATCTTAGTTGTTAGGTGAATTTCCAATTATACTTCTTTTCAGCATATTGAATATATTTCAATGGTGTTAACAAACTCACATATTGATATTTTTGTTTTCACAATGGTTTTTATTATTTATTAATTTTTTTGGTGTGACATTTTGCAGCGCTTTGAATTAAGGGTGCAAACGAATCGAATTGAGTTGAGTTTTGGTCTAATTGAATCGAGTTTCAACTTAGTTTTATGAAACTTGAACTTGAGCTCCAGTTTGACGAGTTCAAAATGTAAAGTTCGAGTTCGAACTCGACTAAAATTCGAGTCAAGCTCAACCTTAAAAAAATAATTATTTTATTTTAAAAAATGAATAAAATAATAATTTTTCAAAATAATATATATATATATATATATATATATATATATATATATATATATATATATATATATATATAATCTAGTTGGCTCGCGAGTTAACAAGTTGAATATCTTTAAATTCGAGTTTGACTTGATCAGTTCAAGCTCGAGTAAAGCTCGGATTCGAGCTGCTCGCGAGCTGTTTGATTCATTTGTAGTCGTACTTCAAATACTTCTTACAAGTGCTCCAAAGGTTTTTCATTGCACAATGAAGCTATGGTAAGAAGAATTCATCCAATCTGTGGAGATACGTTCTTTTAATCAGACAAAATTCATCTTTCTAGAATCCAAAAATAAAAGAAGACAAATGTGGTTCATATATTGATTATATCACAGGGTACAAAAAAATTAAGAGAAGAGGTAGTGATTTATAAATTGCATTTTCCTGTAAGGTGGGAAAATGCCAATGTATTAATCTATGTAGAACCATTGTAGTAACAAAGGGGCCGAAATAATGCTGGATTTTGGAGTAATTCCACATGGAGATCAAAGTGGAAATGACCCAATTATTTATGCTTCAACACATTACTGTTGCACCCCGAATCTCCTTTGGTTTCAAGAGTTACCCATACTACGGGTAGTTGTTATCCCACCAAAATTGGGACTGAAGTTTTTTGATGACATCGTTTCCAACCTGGAATGCTTTGGTAAGAACATCAGGAGAAATTGGAGGATCTGATCCGAATACAGCATTAGCAATGGCGATGACTCCTGGATTCTGGCTGCCTAAACCAGCAAAAGCAACAGCATTTGAATGTCCTTGGTTGAATTGGAAATGAATGAGGCCTTGGGGGAACACAAACACATCTCCTGGATTCAAAACCTTGGTGAAGAGCTTATTCTTCATGTTCATGCCCGGATTCGAAGTAACGAAACCAACAACTAGAGTACCCTCCAAAACAAAGAGGACCTCAGTAGCACGAGGGTGAATGTGGGGAGGGTTCAAACCATAAGGCGCAAAATCGATGCGTGCTAAGGAAACACCTAAAGTGTTGAGCCCTGGAATTTGGTTGACATTTACTGCTGTTACATTGGACCCGAGTGGATTTGCTGTGCTTCCAGGTTTGTTAAGCCCTGGAAAGAAGAAATCTTCGGGTTTCACAAGCTTTGGATCCTTGCATATCTTTCCATTGACAAATACTGCATTAGCCAAGATTCGACTAAGTTAGTTTGTCAAACATAGTTAGGATTCAAGTATATAACATGCAAGAGTCAAGAAATTTTTGAAGTAATCTAGTTTACCTCCGGCATTGGCATCAGGAACTGCCACACAAAAATCCTGCAGTGGACTTGGATCAGATGCATGGACAACTGCAAAAACAAGTGCCAAGATGGCTGCAGCAATATGGATCCGAACTGCCATGGTTATAACAAAAGAGGTATCAAACTATGTGAACTAATTAGAAAGATGGTAACTTGTTTCTTCTCTGGTGGTGGAAGGACATGTGGGAAAGATGCCCATTTATAGCCACTTTCGGTACGTTGAACTGGTCATTACATTTTCTCATCTTAAAGATTAAAAAATGCCGCATTGTCTATGTGTACTATTTTTGCACAATTCAACCGACGAAAGATTCTGCAACCACTACTTTCGACTTTGTCATTTTCAGTAGGACTGATTAATAGCATGTAAATGGACCTTTTCATTTCCTGTTTCTTGTCTGTGTACGTAACTTAGAAGGTGGATGGACTTTTTCTTTCTTTTTATGTTTTCAAAATCTACTCTGGACTTGCGTATATGCAGATCGGTAAGTTCTAAGTTCTAAGTTCTAGTGATTGCTTTTTAAATCACCTTGGTTTATTATTGCCATATTTTATTTAAGCTGTTAAATGTTGAAGAAAATATAGATGTAACCCTTGATTAGTTTTCCAAATTTTGGATGAAACGGATTTTCATTTACTCATTCAATTCAATACCGGCCAACAGCCACTTGGGGATAAAGGAATCAAACTTTGTCTCCCACCCGTTACTACCAGCCACTATATGTGGCTTCCTTCATGGTGGTTCTCGTGCGATAAAAAAAAAATTTCAACTCAATACCAGATTTTACACCATGCTTGTATATTTACCCAATCAAAGTTCATAGCAGTGTTTTGATATTTTCGTTTACTTCGTAGATTTGAATAGTTAAAGTTAAAATTATGAACTTTCTTAATCATTTGGATGATGTATTCCTTGAACAGACCTTGGCTTGAAAATTTGGGGAAATTTTCTTGTAAAAATTGAGATAATGAATTAAGTTTTTATGAATATTCATTAACCAACGTTGTAGAGAATTAGCACATGTATCAATATATCAATTATAGTATTTATTAAACTTAGTTACTCATATATGATTAAAATAATAGTTCAAATGAAAAAAAAATGACACTTCTTGTCCCCCAATGTTAAGGAGTTGTAAAATTTCCGTCCCCAATGTTTCATTGAAAGCACATTTAGTCCCTATAATTTCAATTTGCTACCAATTTATTAGAGCAAATCAACCAATTTGGATGGGAAGTTTTTTGCAAATAACTCATTTAGTCCTTTTACATTTTATGTAAAGTATCTTTAGTCCATGGTCTTTTATTTTGTCTCACTTAGTCTTTTTACATTTTTTCTAACACTAAACTTAGTTCTTATTTCACTTCCACCACCCAGCAGCGTCAAAAAGTTTTGATCAGAATTTCAACTTTCTCCTCAACCAAAAATTCTTTAATTTTTTGGCAAAGGAAGGGTAAGATTTAAGAAACGAAGGGGGGGGGGGGAAGATGTTTTGAACCTAGGGCTAATTAATACGGTTTAAATCTTAACACTACATTAAAGTCTCCTTGGCAAACTTTCTTCCCTTTTCTTTTGTTTTCTTTTTTTTATATTATTTTTATTTTTAGTTTTTACTTAGTTCAACTATTTTCCTTTCTTAACATAATTTCTTGTTTTGCTCTAGTTCCCATTCTTTTTTTTTTCATTTAGCACTTTAACTATTTTTTTTAAGCACCAAAACTTCCTTTGCAGAAAAACTTTTTTCACCTTCAAATTAGGTAGCTTTAAAAGCATGACAAAAGGTTCGTCTATTCTTTAGAAAAAAATCTTTTCTTTTTTGTCATTTCTTTTTAAATATTCCTTTTCCTTTTTTTAAAAAATTATTTTCAACTATTTTTTGCTATTTTTTGAATTAATCTTTCTTGTATTGTTAGTGTAGCAATTTTATTACACTAGCTAGTGTAAATGTATGCCAAATAATCTTTATTCAAATTTCAAATTCTTTCATTTGCACATATGGCATGTGTTCCAGTTTGCTTGTGTGAAAAAATTGCTACACTAATAATACAAAAAAGATTAATTATTATTTTCTCTATAATTTCTTCCTTTTCTCTTTTATAAAAGAGGAGGAGGAAGAGTAACATGAATGAGAGACACATAGAAGATAAAGAAAGAGAGGGAGAGTGAGAAAGAGAGGGAAGCTGCCGAGACTAAATGTGTTCAAGAAAAGCTGAAAATGCGA
Organism: Coffea arabica; assembly: GCF_036785885.1. NCBI lineage: Eukaryota > Viridiplantae > Streptophyta > Magnoliopsida > Gentianales > Rubiaceae > Coffea > Coffea arabica. The sequence continues at coordinate 953,920 of NC_092311.1, forward strand.
GCAATTGAGATACCCCAAATTGGTCCAAATCAAAATATAGGGTAACTTACCTCAAATTTTGAAAATGGTTATGTTATCCGAATATACTTGACATAAATAGGTTGGATATTGTTTTTTATTTTACAAAAACATGGTTATTTGAACCTACCTATATATGAGTATATAATTTGGTTAGGGCAACCAGTACCCAAAATACAATCTCCAACTATTTAGTCATTTACTTGTAAATTAAGTTAGGAGATCCATTGCACATTTATATTTTCTTTTTGACTTATGAATTAAACCAGTTAATCTTAACTCTGTTACATTTTTCAACTGTTACATTCATTGTCACTAATTCCATTCACTCCACTACTCTTGGTACTTTTCCTCTATTCAAAATTACTTTTCCTTGCTCATAATAGCTATATCTGTTTCTTTGCTCTACTTACTTTTGTTTTTAAAAAGTTTTGACCTATCCTGTTTGGTTGTGGAGCAACCTACTGTCGTTGAAAAATGGCTTGGTAGTTTTAAGAAATGGAGAAAAGGAAACAAAATGTTTAGAATATTCAGTATTTTAGTTATGTAATGTGCATAAATTATGTAATATTTTAATCATGTATTTTGTTGATGAGTTTCTAGAGTGGTCGACTGTAGGCTCTTGTTTAATTTGGACAAGTATTGTATTTTTTTTTAGACATTTCTATTTTTTCCATCTAATTATATGAGGGTTAGATTACCCTGTACACCCAACATTTTAGATGTTCTGGGCTTTGCAAACTTTTTTTTTTTTCCATTTTTTCTTCAATGGGTGAGATTTTGAAACACTTTGAACACTTGTTACAAGAGCTCCAAAGGTTTTATATTGAAAAATTAAAATTTAAATTATGGTATATAAAGTTCATCCAGTCCGCGGAGATGCATGATGCATTCCTTTAGTCTAACAGGGTTCATCTTTCCTGTATGCAAGGGTAAAAGAAAAAACAAATGTTCTTCACAAATTGATTATAATTCAGGTACAAATATTAAGAAAAAAATTGTAGTGACCACAAATTGTATTTTCCCGAAACACGGAAAATGCAATGTATTATTGTTCATAGAATTAGTGCACTAACAAAGGGTCCAAAATAATGTATGATTTGAAGTAATTTAGTAAGGAGATCAATGTGTAAACTAGGGATCCAATTATTTATGCACCCTGAAGCTCCTTTGGAGGGTATTACCCATACTATGGGTAGTAGTGGTTATCCCACCAAAATTGTGACTGAAGATATTTGACGACATTCTTGTCAACCTGGAATGCTTTAGTGAGAACATCACGAGAAATGGGAGGCTTTGATCCGAAAACAGCATTAGCAATGGTGATGACTCCTGGATTCTGGCTGCTTAGAGCAGCAAAAGCAACAGCATTGGAATGTCCCTGGTTGAACTGAAAATGAATGAGGCCTTCAGGGAACACAAACACATCTCCTGGATTCAAAACCTTGGTGAAGAGCTTGTTCTTCATGTTCATGCCTGGGTTCGAAGTAACGAAACCAACAAGAAGAGTGCCTTCTAAAACAACGAGGATCTCGGTAGCACGAGGGTGAGTGTGGGGAGGGTTTAAACCATAAGGCGCAAAATCGATGCGTGCTAAGGAAACACCTAAAGTGTTGAGTCCTGGAATCTGGTTCACATTAACTGCTGTTACATTGGACCCGAGTGGATTTGCTGTGCTTCCAGGCTTGTTAAGCCCTGGAAAGAAGAAATCTTCGGGTTTCACAAGCTTTGGATCCTTGCATATCTTTCCATTGACAAATACTGCATTAGCCAAGATCAAGAAAAAGTTAGTATGTCACACATTAACTGGAATATTAGTGTTTATTTTTCTGATAAGAAATATAATGGTATCAATTAAGACAGTCATGAAAATTTTAAAAATAATATAGTTTACCGCCAGCATTGGCATCAGGAACTGCGACACAAAAATCCTGCAATGGACTTGGATCAGATGCATAGACAATTGTAAAAACAAGTGCCAGGATGGCTGCAGCTATGTGGAAGCGAAAAGCCATAGTTATCAGAAAGGAAGTGTCCAACTATATCAGCTAGTTAGAAAGATTAAAAGTTGTTTCTTCTCAGATTGAAGATGAATATGTGGTAAAGATTCCTATTTATAGCTATCTTTGGTTGAACCAGTCATTATGTTTTCTTATCTTAACGATTAGAAAAATGCCACATTGTCTTCCTAATCTATTTTTGTACAAGTCAACCAACGAATGATTCTGCAACAACTACCTGTGACTTCTCATTTTCTTTCCTCTTGCAAGCATAGAAAGACTGATTCGGTCATTTTGGACATTTCCCACGAAGTGGTATACTGATACAAGGTGTTGACGGACCAAGTAACTGGTAAGAACTTTTCTTGAAGAGATGGCCTTTGATATTTCTTGCTTCCAGATGTTTACTCTCTCACCTCAGTAAAATGATGCATTAGTTGCAACTAATCAGTTTGAAATCGCAGGCTCAATCCAACTTTACAAAGTAGTATCTGGGATTAGCACGAAAGAATCAAATATATGGTAATCGTCTGGGAGTAGAGGACCTAATTACTTCAGATAATTATACAAAGATGGCTCAGAACTTGAATTTCAAACTTCTTTGGCAAAACCTATGATATGTAATTATATGTGCATAATTTAGCTAGCTGGAATACCAAGCATTCATTTCCTGTTTCCTGTCTGTGCAAATAATTCCTGCTCGCGGGTCATAAATATTCCAATCAATAGCACCTAAATATATAGACCTCTTTTCATTATCCGTTTATTGTCCGTGTAATTCAGCGCATTTCTGGACTTTTTCTTTCCAAAATCATCTCAGAACTTGCGAATATGCAGCTTGGAAGTTCAAAGTTAATTCTACCTTCTTAGTGACTGCTTAATCATCTTAGTTTGATATTGCCGCGTTCTATTTAAGCTATTAAATATTGAAAAAGGAAGGAAGATGTAACCCTTGATTAATTATCCAAAATTTTGGATGAAACCAATTTCAATTCACTCAATTCAATTTTAAATCCAGATTTCAAACCCATGCCTGTATATTTACCCTATTAATTAGTGGAGTAATTTATATTTTCATTTACATCAAAATGAATGAATTATTTGAAGTTAAAATCAGGTTTGTGGTTTGACAACTAGCTTTGATAACTGGGAGTAGAAATGGTGTAAAAAGGGATGGGAGGGTTAAAAAGAATAGTTGAAGCTAAAATCATAAATTATCCTGCTCATTTATATGATTTGTTCATCTTGAACAGACATTGTCTTGAATACTTAGGAAAATTTTCTTCTAAAACTAAAAGAACTAATTTTAACGAATATTCATATTAAGCACACTTGTAGAGAATTATCATATGTATTAATCTATCAATTATAACATTTATTAAACTTAATTTATATGATCACGAAAAATAGTTTGAAAGGGAAAATGATACTTTTCCTCTCCAATATTTAGTGGTTGGAAAAATTTCATCCACAAAGTTTCATTGAGAATACATTTAGTTCCTACAAATCTAATTTATAATCAATAGTAGAAGTGATAGCAAATCAACCAATTTGGGTGGGAAAAAAAATTGACAAATAGCTCGTTTAGTCCTTCAACTTTTCTTTTTTGTAAATTATCTTTTTTCTTAATAAATAAAAAATGATATTTTATTTTATCATGTTTAATGCTTCTATTTTTTTTCCAACCCCAGAAGTACTTTTTGATTTCACTTCCTTCTACCTTCAAATTCGACAACGTTGATGAGCATGACCAAAATTTCAACCTTTCCTTAAAAAAAAAAAAACCTTTACTTTTCTTGTTGTTTTTTTTTTATTTTCTTTTGTACATCAATTCTTTGTTTTCTTTTTTACTTTCTTTAGCTATTTTTGATACTTTCCTTTCTTCTTTTTCTCTAGTCCCTGATTTTTTTTCTATTTAGTCCTTTTATTTTTTTCCCCTTAAATACCATTTGCTAGAAAACTTTTTCCATCACCAAACTCTATGGCTTAAAAGGGCATGACAAACTGTTCATATTCTTTTTCAAAAAAAGGAAATCTATAATTTTTTTGATTTCTTTTTATGTTATTCCTTCATTTTCTTTTTTGCATTTTTAGTTTAAGAATCTTATTAAATTAGAACTATAGATGTGTGTTAAATAATATTTACTCAAATTTCAAAATTTTCATTTGCACTTGTAGCATGCATTACAATCCCACTAGTATAAAAAAACTACTACACTGAAAATCTAGACAACATTAATTCTTTTCTTTTTATATAATTTTTTTCCTTTTCTTTTTTAAAAGAGGAAGAAGACAGGGTCGTTCCCTTTGGGCTTCCTTCCTTGCGGCCAAGTAATGTAGAAGTCGACACCCCTGCTTGGTGGAGGAGCGGATAGGGAGTTCATACACTTGGAGACGGATGTGTGCGATCCAGGGGTTAGTGGAGGACAACATCGGATGGATTGTTCGGTCAGGGACAATGGACTTTTGACATGACAACTGGGTAGGGTCCGGTCCACTGTGTCACCGAGTGGAGGTCTTCCACAATCAGCGGGTAGCGAATTTTGTTAATGGAGGGGAATGGAACGTTCGGTTACTCTCAGAAGTTCTGCAGCCGGAGTTGGTTCGGCTGGTAACGACAATCACTCCTCCAACACTTCAGGGGGAGGATAGGATGGTGTGGATGTTAACCCCCAATGGGGAGTTCTCGGTTGCCTCAGCTCTATCGCTTGTCCGCTCCCATTCTAATGGGTCTTTCATCGCCGACTGCATTTGGCACATGTCCTTACCAATCACAATCTCTTTTTTCATGCTCCGCCTTCTTTCAGATAGGTTACCCCTACTGGAACAGTTACGACGATTTGGAGTCTAGGGTCCTTCTCGATGTTGCTGCTGTGCCGACCCCCTGGAGGAATGATTGAACCATGTGTTTTGCACAGGGAAAACTGCCCGACAAGCGTGGAAGGCGTTCGAAGTTCAGGAAAGGATGAATACTTGTATCTGCTCGGCCCGCCATATGGCAATCGCGTGGTGGATATGCCCAGCGCCGAACCAATACTTGGCATTTGTCTATCGCCTATTGCCTTCTCTGATATGTTGGGAATTGTGGAGAGCAAGAACTAATGCTTTAATGTAAGGGGGGAGGTCAGATGGGGAAGTAGTGGCTGCTCGGACCTTGTTGCGGGTGAGGGATTTGTTGCACATACAATTCCCTTCACTATCATGGGCCTATGGCTCTTGGAGGAGCTTGCACGCTTACTTGGAAGGTCGGCCAAAACGGGTGCTCATTTTGCCTGTGAAGTGGGTGGCCCCGAGGGCAGGGCATAAACTGAATACGGACGGGTGCTCACTTGGCAATCCTGGGTTGAGTGGAGGGGGAGGGGTTTTGCGGGACTCTCAGGGGGGTTTTCAGTTTGGATTTTCCTGTTTCCTTGGCGTCACCACCACCCTACATGTTGAATTACAGGCCTTGTTGTATGGGGTAAAACAGTGTGTAGGTCGGGGTTACATGGATCTCCACTTGGAGGTGGATTCTCTAACCCTAGTTCAGATAATATCAGGGGAGCAGGCATGCCCCTGGCGGTTGCAGGTAGAAGTGGACGATCTGTTGCGGTTTCAGAGTCAGTTTCGGTCAATAGCACATTGCTTTAGAGAGGCAAATAAACCATCGGATAGGTTGGCTAAGATGGGTGCGATTCGGGGCAGTTTTGCTTTATTTGATTCCTTTGTAGAGCTACCCCCTATGGCTCGCGGTGACATACAGATGGATAGGTCAGGCTTTCCTAGTTTTCGGAGAAGGATTTTGTAGCTTGCAATTTTGCCTTTTCATGTAACCGCTCTTGGCAGCGGCCAAGAAATTCTCTCTTGAAATAAAAAAAAAAAAAAGAGGAAGAAGAGGCAGCACGAGTGATAGATGCAGAGTAGATAAAGGAAGCGTCTGAATTATTGAAAAGGGAGAAAGAAGCTGCCAAGATTACTTTACAGATGATGGACATAGATGATTTTGTTCTCTTTCTAATTTGAGATTGAGCTTGAGGATAATCTAATGGCTACATCTTTGTTGTTAGGTGAATTTCCAATTATACGTCTTTTCAGTATATTGAATATATTTTGATGGTGTTAACAAACAGACATGTTGATATTTTTGTTTTCGCAATGGTTTTTATTATTTTTTTTGGTGTGAGATTTTGCAGCGCTTTGAACTAGGGGTGCAAACGAATCGAACCGAATTGAATTTTGGCCTAATTAAATCGACTCTCAACTTAGTTTTATGAAACTTGAACTCGAGCTCGAATTTGACGAGTTCAAAAATGTAAAGTTCGTGTTCGAACTCGACTAAAATTCGAGTCAAGCTCAAACTTAAAAAAATAAAAAATAATTATTTTATTTTAAAAAATGAATAAAATTATAACTTTTCTTAACAAATAATAAAATATTGGAGATATAGATGTAATTTTATTATTAAAATAATATATATATATATATATATATATATATATAATATCTAGTTGGCTTGCGAATTAACAAGTTGAATATCTTTGAACTCGAGTTTGACTTGATCAGTTCAAACTCAAGTCGAGCTCGAATTTGAGCTCGCGAGCGGTTTAATTCATTTTTAGTCCTACTTCAAATACTTCTTACAAGTGCTCCAAAGGTTTTTCATTGCACAATGAAACTATGGTAAGAAGAATTCATCCAATCTGTGCTCCAAAGGTTTTTCATTGCACAATGAAACTATGGTAAGAAGAATTCATCCAATCTGTGGAGATGCGTTCTTCTAATCAGGCAAAATTCATCTTTCTAGAATCCAAAAATAAAAGAAGACAAATATGGTTCATATATTGATTATATCACAAGGTACAAAAAATTAAGAAAAGAGGTAGTGATTTATAAATTGCATTTTCCTGTAAGGCGGGAAAATGCCAATGTATTAATCTATGTAGAACCATTGTAGTAACAAAGCGGCCGAAATAATGCAGGATTTTGGAGTAATTCCATATGGAGATCAAAGTGGAAATGACCCAATTATTTATGCTTCAACACATTACTGTTGCACCCCGAATCTCCTTTGGTTTCAAGAGTTACCCATACTACGGGTAGTTGTTATCCCACCAAAATTGGGTGAGATTGTGAAACACATTGAACACTTGTTACAACAGCTCCAAAGGTTTTATATTGAACAATTAAAATTTAAAGTATTGGTAGAGAAAGTTCATCCAGTCCGTGGAGATGCATGATGCATTCCTTTAGTCTAACAGGGTTCATCTTTCCGGTATGCAAGGGTAAAAGAAAAACAAATGTTCTTCATAAATTGATTATAATTCAGGTACAAATATTAAGAAAAAATTATAGTGACCACAAATTGTATTTTCCCGAAACACGGAAAATGCCATGTATTATATTGTTCATAGAATTCGTGCACTAACAAAGGGTCCAAAATAACGTATGATTTGAAGTAATTTAGTAAGGAGATCAATGTGTAAACTAGGGATCCAATTATTTATGCACCCTGAAGCTCCTTTGGAGGGTATTACCCATACTATGGGTAGTAATGGTTATCCCACCAAAATTGTGACTGAAGATATTTGACGACATTCTTGTCAACCTGGAATGCTTTAGTGAGAACATCACGAGAAATGGGAGGCTTTGATCCGAAAACAGCATTAGCAATGGTGATGACTCCAGGATTCTGGCTGCCTAAACCAGCAAAAGCAACAGCATTTGAATGCCCTTGGTTGAATTGGAAATGAATGAGGCCTTGGGGGAACACAAACACATCTCCTGGATTCAAAACCTTGGTGAAGAGCTTATTCTTCATGTTCATACCCGGATTCGAAGTAACGAAACCGACAACTAGAGTGCCCTCCAAAACAAAGAGGACCTCGGTAGCACGAGGGTGAATGTGGGGAGGGTTTAACCCATAAGGCGCAAAATCGATGCGTGCTAAGGAAACACCTAAAGTGTTGAGCCCTGGAATTTGGTTGACATTTACTGCTGTTACATTGGACCCGAGTGGATTTGCTGTGCTTCCAGGCTTGTTAAGCCCTGGAAAGAAGAAATCTTCGGGTTTCACAAGCTTTGGATCCTTGCATATCTTTCCATTGACAAATACTGCATTAGCCAAGATTCAACTAAGTTAGTTTGTCAAACATAGTTAGAATTCAAGTATAACATTCAAGAGTCAAGAAATTTTTGAAGTAATCTAGTTTACCTCCGGCATTGGCATCAGGAACTGCCACACAAAAATCCTGCAGTGGACTTGGATCAGATGCATGGACAACTGTAAAAACAAGTGCCAAGATGGCTGCAGCAATATGGATCCGAACTGCCATGGCTATCACAAAAGAGGTATCAAACTATGTGAACTAATTAGAAAGATGGTAACTTGTTTCTTCTCTGGTGGTGGAAGGATATGTGGGAAAGATGCCTATTTATAGCCACTTTTGGTACGTTGAACTGGTCATTATATTTTCTTATCTTAAAGATTAAAAAATGCCACATTGTCTATGTGTACTATTTTTGCACAATTCAACCGACGAAAGATTCTGCAACAACTACTTTCGACTTTGTCATTTTCAGTAAGACTGATTAATAACATGTAAATGGACCTTTTCATTTCCTGTTTCTTGTCTGTGTACGTAACTTAGAAGGTGGATGGACTTTTTCTTTCTTTTTATGTTTTCAAAATCTACTCTAGACTTGCGTATATGCAGATTGGGAAGTTCTAACTTCTAGTGCTGGTTTTTAAATCACCTTGGTTTATTATTGCCATATTTTATTTAAGCTATTAAATGTTGAAGAAAATATAGATGTAACCCTTGATTAACTTTCCAAAATTTTGGATGAAACTTAATTTTCTTTTACTCATTCAATTCAATACCAGATTTTACTCCTGTCCTTGTATATTTACCCAATCAAAGTTCACAGCAGTAATAGCTTTCATTACTTCTTTTTTTCCTCCAAACATAAAAAAGAAGAAATTGAAATAAAAAATGGTAAATAAAAAATAGAAATTACCATTAAAGATTTGGTTTAAAAACCTATAATGACATTTGTAGTTAAAAAATATTTGGCAATTTTTTGTTTCTTATTTATTTGTTTTATTTTTTCGTTCCATCTTTTTTTGTTATTTATTTATTATTTTTATTTCCCCTTCATCTTTTTTGTATTTAGACAAAATTAAGATTTTGTAGGTCAAAGCACAAAATTTCCAAATCATCTCTTCTCTTCCCGAGAGAGAGAGAGAGAGAGAGAGAGAGAGAGAGAGAGAGATAGAGGTAGAGAGAGAGAGAGAGAAGGAAAAAAGAAAAAAAGTAGTGAGAGGGTAAATTTATTAATTTATTAGTTTGACTTTGACATTTTATTATTGACCGTTAAATTTAATTAAAAAAACTAATGGTAATACTTTAACCCAAACTATGAGAGGGTTAAATATATGTTTTTAAACTATAGGGAAATTATATAATAAGACACCAAATCATAGGGGGTAAAAAGTAATTTACCTTTGATATTTTCGTTTACATCACAGAATGCAATAATTAAAGTTAAGTTTAAAGTTATCTTGCTCATTCGTATGATTTATTCGTCTTCAATAGGAAAATTTAGAAAGTTTCTAATGAATATTCATTAACCACCCTTGTAAGGAATTATCAAATGTATCAATCGATCAATTCTAATATTTACTAACCTTAGTTACTTATGGTGCGCGACGCGGGTCGGGTCCGGATTAGTCGGGGCAAAGCTTCGAATACCGGGCGGGCAACCAAAAAAAAAAAAAAAACCTTAGTTACTTCATGATATCAGAGAAATAGTCTAAATGAAAGGGAAAATGAAACTTATCGCAGTCAATGTCTAGGGTTTGGACAATTTTCATTTCATTGAAAACATATTTAGTACAGTCAATTTACAATTAGTTTTCAAACCTAATTTTTAGGGGTTGGGCATTTAGTCCTATAATTTCAATTTACAATCAATTTAGTATTTGAACGGAAAATTTTTTTTTTGCAAATAGATTATTTAGTCCTTGAAAGTTTTATGAAAATTATCTATTATCCATGATCTTTCACTTTATCCCATCTAGTCCTTTTATTTTTCTTTCTTCTAACACCAAAAGTAGTTCTTGTTTCACTTTCTTCTACCATCAAAATGGCCGGTTTTAAAAAAGTTGACCAAATTTTCAACTTTGTCTAATAAAATTTTTACTTTCTTCTCATTTGTTTTATTATCTTTTCGCACATAATTTCTTCCTTTTCTTCTCTATTTTCTTGGACAACTTCTGCCATTTTCTTTTTGATATAGTCTCTTCTTTTTCTCTACTCCCTGTTTTTGTTTATTTAATCCTTTTACCTTTTTATTAACACCAAAACTTCCATCACCAAAACAAACTTTTTCCATCACCAAACTTAGTGGCTTTAAAGCGCACGACAAAAGTTTCAACAATTCTTTTTGAGAAACAAAATGTTTTTCCTTTTTTGTTGTTTCCTTTTATTTTTATATAATTTTTCATTTTCTTTCTTATTTTTCTCCAACTATTTTCACCATTTTCTCTTGTATTAATCTTTCCTACATTTCTTGGTGTAGAAATTGTATTACACTAACAAGTGTAGATGCATGCCAAATAATATTTAGAGATTCATATTTTAAATTGTTCATTTGCATGGGTTGTGCATCCCAATCCACTCAAGTACTACACCGATAATGTGGAAGACACTGGGCAGATAAAGGAAGAGGCTGAATTATTAAGAAGTGTTGATGGTGCGCAAAGTACAAATTCATTGACTTGCTTTGTCCGTACCACGGAAAGTGCCAATGTAGTATTCTTCTTAGATTGATGTAGTAATACAAAAGGGTCCAAATACTACGAGTATTTAATCTATAGTTTAAAGTACATCAGTAAGGAGGTCAAGGTCTGAAGGACCCAATTATTTATGCTTTAACACATTACTATTAATTGCACCCTGAAGCTCCTTTAATTTCAAGAGATACCCATATATATTATTTAAGGGTAGTTGTTATCCCACCAAAATTGTGACTGAAGTTTTTTGATGACATCGTTTCCAACCTGGAATGCTTTGGCAAGAACATCAGGAGAAATTGGAGGATCTGATCCGAATACAGCATTGGCAATGGTGATGACTCCTGGATTCTGGCTGCCAAAACCAGCAAAAGCAACAGCGTCGGTCTCTCCTTGGTTGAATTGGAAATGAATGAGGCCTTGCGGGAACACAAACACATCTCCTGGATTCAAAACCTTGGTGAAGAGCTTGTTCTTCATGTTCATGCCCGGATTCGAAGTAACGAAGCCAACAAGAAGAGTGCCCTCCAAAACAAAGAGGACCTCGGTAGCACGAGGGTGAATGTGGGGAGGGTTCAAACCATAAGGCGCAAAGTCGAGGCGTGCTAAGGAAACACCTAAAGTGTTGAGTCCTGGAATTTGGTTCACATTTACTTGTGTTACATTGGACCCGAGTGGCTTTGATATGCTTCCCGGCTTGTTTAGCCCTTGAAAGAAGAAATCTTCGGGTTCCACAAGCTTTGGATCCTTGCATATCTTTCCGTTGACAAATACTGCATTAACCAAGATCATGAAACATCAGTTAAAGTATAAAATGCAACATTATAGTACTATCAAACAAGACAGTCCTGAAATTTTCCAAAACAAGATCAGAAAGTTTACCACCGCCGGCATTGGCATCAGGAACTGCGACACAAAAATCCTGCAATGGACTTGGATCAGATGCACGGACCATTGTGAAAACAAGTGCCAAGATGGCTGCAGCTATGTGGAAGCGAAAAGCCATGGTTATCAGAAAGGAAGTATCAGACTATATCAGCTAGTTAGAAAAGATGAAAAGTTGTTTCTTCTCAGATTGTGGATGAATATGTGGTAAAGATTCCTATTTATAGCTATCTTTGGTTGAACTAGTAAATGCAAAGTGAAAACTTTGTAAACTATTTCTTCACAATTCAATCAATGAATGATTCTACAACAACTACTTGCGACTTCTCAATTTTCTTTTCCTCGCGCAAGTACAGAAAGACTAATGTGGTCGTTTGTGAAACCAAGGCCACAAGATCATGTAAATATTTCCAACTTTACCACATGCATTTTCCACATAGATGTGGAGTTCTGGTAAGACCTTTTCTCGAGATGAGATCGTATTTAATGCTTTTCTTCCTTCCAGAGTATCAGTTTACAACTAACTTTCTTAATTTATTTAAACTTTTTTATCGAAGGCTGGATTAGATGGAGAGGGAGGAAGGGAGAAAGAGAGCGATTGCCCGGAATCAAACTTCGAATCTTTAGTACCTTAAGCAGTTAGGGGTTCATCAAAATCATAGAAAATCATTCTATCTGATCAGCAATGTCAACAATTTTTGGAAGAGCACAAAAAAGAAAAATAAATGTACTAGGGACACAAAAGAAAAACTATAAGCTCATCTCATACAACTTTTGTTGGTGACTGGAAAAGAAAATCATTAATGAACCCGTTTAACTTTCTAACTTCAGTAAAGTGATGCATTAGTTTCAACTAATCCTTTGAAAGCTAAAGGACTTGTCCATCTGTGAAGTAAATGATCTAATTACTTCCTTTTATTGTTCGAAATAGGCTTCAGAACTTGAATTTCAACCTTCTTCGGATGATAATTGAACATCTTGCTACAGGATGATAAATGTTCAATTCGCAAGTCCCTTTGAATAACTTTGCACGAGGATGGACTTTTGGTTTCTTGTTTGTATTTTTCAAAACAATCGAAAACTTGCAAAGGTATGATGTCACAAATTTTTCTCAAACTTGATCTAGGTATGATGTCACAAATTTTTCTTGTTTGTGTTTGAATTTGCTAAGTCTTATTTAAGCTACAGAATTAATGTTGGAAGAAGCAATTGACCAATTACTCCTTTATTTAATTTGGACCAAAACTAATTTTTATTTACTAATTTTCTTTATTTTGTGTGAAAACAATTTTTATTTTACTTATTCAAGTTCAAAAAGGATTACTTGAGAGCACAAAGAAAAGACTCTCCTAATTGCAATTGGTGAACCCATCTAAAGCATCCTCACAAGCAATATATTGGCCTATGCTAGATACAAGTTCAGATACCAAGTTGTTTATCTCAAGTTTTGTTAAGACAATTTTGCATGGCTTTGAAACTAAATTTTGTGAAGGCTTTTAATTTTTCAATATGTAGGCAATGAATATAATTCAAACTTTTTATTAAATATTCACTTTCGACAAAGAACACAAATTAATAACACTAGTGATTAAGGCACGTACGCTGTGTGTATCTGCAAACAATAAATAAAAATTGTATTCGTTTGTGAAAAGGTTTTTTTCAATTTTACTATTCTGAAAACTAATTTGTTAGAGATTTTCAAGAAACAATATGAAATTGAATTATTTACTTCTTCATCTAGCAACTAAATCACGTACGTGGAAAAATCCAATCTGGATCCTCGATCCCCTCTCAGAAATCATCCACATCCCTTTATCAGTCCAAAACTTCATCTTTACTCATTTTTTACCTCTAGCAACCTTTCCCTTCAACAAGTACCTCAAATCACAATTAACAACTTTTGAGTTAGATCAAGAGAAATTCCTAAATCAGAATATGTATATAGGAGTTTAGATTGATAGATTTGGATTACGTACAGCTTTGAAACTTTTTCAAATCCCTCTAAATTTTGTGTAGATGACTTGGGAGATATTTAGATTTGTAATCAACGTACACATAAATTATAGTCGTGCATAAATAGTCAATGAATACAAATTTAAATATTTCTCATTAACGCAGTTCTCATATTTATAGTAAGATTCAAACGCACAACCTTTTGAAAATGAGCAATCTGTCCTTATTAAATGAATCAACTTGTATTATATTAATGAACCAACTAATCATGGTTTGCTAAATTATATTAATGATTGGGCATCGCACGCGGTTAGGTCCAAATCTGTAATGGAACTTTGGATTATCTGATAGGACCAAGGAACCGAAGTAAACCGCAACCTCTTTAGAAAAGTACTGCTAATTTGTTATTTTCAAAAGCTCTTTGACATATTACCACCAGATTAAATTGATAAATGATAATATGATATATTCATCAATTATAAGCTCATATACCTTCGTGATACCTTCGAAATAGAGAAAGAAACACAATCCACAAATTTGACAGGTCAAAATTATGTTCCAATTTTCTTTTTTTTTTCCCTTATAATTATTGGATTTATTGCATTTTTAGTTTTTTTTTTGAAAAAAGAAGGCAATAATGAGTAATTGCTTTACTACGAAGGACACTCACAAAAACATAGAGTTATCTTACATTCTCTCAATATATTATAAGGATTATATTGAGAAAAAGAAAAGATAACAAACTACATTCAAGAAGGAAATAGAATCAAATATTAGTTTTGGTAAGTGGAAATATGTAAAAAGAATTTATTATTCTATAAATAATTAAACCAATATTCAATTTGGTCGTGCTTAGTGTACCATAAAGAGTAGGGATAATAGGCACGAAATAATTTATCTAAGGAATGGATATTTGTAGATCAATGATTTTGAAAATATCACGTCTGCAAATAAAACTAGGACGCTATTCCTCATAGTATATTGGATAGCTACTTATAAAAGCTAAAAATTTTCTTTTAATTGATCTCAAGAATGATAATTTGAACAAGTACCACAAAACGTAATACTTGCGCTGTGCAATGCACATACGCTCACACTAGTTCTAATAAAAACTCCAATGACTACAAAACTAATCCAGCTTGGACCTCTTGAACCTTCATCTGCTATACTTGGTAAGATCTTGGCTTGAGAAGGATGCAATTGTGGTAACGTTACTCTTCCATTCGATTTTCTTCTGATAGCTGTTGGGAAACCTTGACCTTGATCTTTGGCAACGTGAGAGATGGCTCTTGTTGGAGTAGAGCCGGAGCTTTGACCATGTGGATGCTCTGTTCCAGTTCCTTTGCTGCCTCTCTCTGCTCCATGGTTTTCTTTCCCCTCATCCTGCCAGTGTGTAAACAGAGGTTAGAATGGTTTTTAGCAACATGGAGCAAAAGGCAGAAACTGATTTTGCAGTATGATGAATGCACAAGTAGATGAAAGAACCTCATTGTATGATGTCTGGCCTCCCTATCAACTCTGACTTTATCGATCTTCTTAATGGCTTTCAAGGTGTTCTCCGTGACATTCCTGTCATATCTCTCCGGCCTATTTCGTTTTCTCTCAAATTCAAATGTTGAATCCTACAAATTTTTGCATTGCATCAACAAAAGAACACCGTAGCATTAATGAAGCTAAAGAAAAGGGTAATATAAGAAAAGTGGGCCAAGCGAAATAAGATTACAGAACTAATTTTGTTCACCTGAGTCATGTCCTTTCCATGCAACCGCCTATAAGCCTTGGTCCATTTGACTTTGCGAGGATTCCTCTTCATCTTGAAGTTTTTGTGGCATTTTGATCTACAAAATCTGAAGATCTGCAAATGAATAACCTTTAAGAAGTCTAGTGGTTATATTGTAAATGCAACCTATAAAAAATGTCAAATGTCAAGGACAAGTAATGTAGAGGCAAAGAGAATAGCAATTTAAGATCCAGATTTAATTTAGCATGCTCCAACAGATGCACAACCTATACAAATCTCGCATCAGTTAGGTGAAGCACATTTGCCAAATTAGCCTTAAGGACTCTTGTACACTGCAACATATTTAACTAATTCAGGATAGCAGTGTCAGAGCATCATATTTCCATTGCCCGGAGAAACATGCAGTAGCCTTTTTTATTGTGGCTCTCACTGGTCGACATTTCATCTATTTTTATTGCTACTGCCCCCATCAAGAACAACCATTCCAACTACAGTCATGCACATGAAGGTGTGTCTATACATCTCGATATCAAAATTTTGATCTGGGCATCAGAGAACATAAGTTGCTGCTGTAGATGCCATAGAATTTAATGCAGTTTCTTAGCTGAATCAAGAAGACAAAATGACAAATGGGGAGTGAACAGGAGTGGGGAAAAAAAAAGTAGTTTCATATCGAGAAGACAAAAATAAAAAATCTCAACTTTATCTAGGGGTCTCAAATTTCGAAAGCAAGACATTTATTAGAAATAAGAAGAAACAGAAAATAAGGAACTTCACAATTTACTAGTGGTTGTTTCTACTACATGCAAGTTCAGTTCAAATATATATATACATGCTTCTGGGAATTAGTAGTTTACACTTAATAAAACATTTATATAAATTTGATTAACATACCGAAGACATATATATCATAAGTGTTCCAATCTTAACAATCTCATAGCAACCAATCAGGGAATCCATTGCTTAACATTACAGGTTTTGGCAATTAAAGGTGTTTTAATAAGTTTGTAATGTTGGCGATCTGATATCCAATTTCAATCATATAACGAAGCTTATTTTGTACAGGCTAGCTTTGTTTATGAGTCCTATATTCTAGAATTGGCAATTAAAATATTCGGCTACAATAGAAAGAGACTTGGTATCCGCAGCAGACATAACTCTTCTCACGTTAATATGATTCATTCTTAGAAAACTTGATTAAGATATGACTGATCCAATGTAGCCTTGGGTTGGTACGGCAAACTATGTCTAGGAGAGATTCCGATAGTTGTCTTCCTTTTGTCCTTTTTTCAATTTCAGACGGTTCAAATTACAATTGATCATAATGTTGTTGAACCATAGTGCTAAAATTAGACAACACCCTGCATTTGATGCCTCATAAAGCACACAACTCTAGTTACTTATCGTTTTACTAGCCATCAGTCATCTCTTATTATTTGCATGTTTATACAGTTTCCCAAGACCAGCCACAAATGAGTTGGAACACAAGTAAAAATGAGAACCACCACCAAAATGAGACCAATAAGGTTACTGGCAAATTCAATAAGATATATAAAATCACCAAGGTTTTAAACATTAAAATGCATGAGCAAGTAGAATTGCTAACAAGTTTGAACACACTTATTTCACTTTTTAGAACTATCTCTATCCTATCGATTTGGCCTCAATATCAGTTAGCATTGGGAAGCATACCTAGCACAAATGAATCAATCCACTAGACCGTTCTGTGGAGAATATATGAGAAGAAATTTATCCTACCTTTGCATCTTAAAATTCGATGCAGTTTCTTAGCTGAATCAAGAAAACAAAATGACAAACAAGAAATTGATGGACGGTCAACTGGAATGAGAAAAACTAGTCTCATATCAAGAAGACAAAAAATAGAAAATCTCAACCTTTATTTAAAGGTCTTAAATTTCCAAAGCATGACATTTAACAGAAACAAGGAGAAACTGAAAATGAGGAATTTCACAATTTTTTAATGGTTATGACTACTATATGCAAGTTCAGTTCAATATATATACATGCTTCTGGGAATTAGTAGTTTACATTTATTAAAAAATTTATGTAGATTTCATTAACATAATAAAGATAGTCATATTATAAAGTGTCCCAATCTTGACAGTCTCATGGTCTAGCCCTCACTCATGGAATCCATCACTTAATATTATTAGGTTTTTAGCACTTAAAGGTGCATTAAAAAAATGTTTGCAACATTGGCTATCTGATATCCAATATCAATCCTATTAGGAGATTAGCTTTGTTTATATAGGTCTATCTTCTAGAATTGGAGATTAGAAATATTAAGCTACAGTCCAAAGAGACTAGGTATACATACCAATTATAACTCTTCTCACGTTAATCTGATTCAATCTTAGAAAATTTGATTAAGATAAGACTGATCCTATTTTGCCTTGGGTTGGGACAGTGAATGTTTCTAGGAGAGATTCTGAGAGGTTTCTTCCTTTTGTTCTTTTTTTTTTCTTTTTTCCGATTTCTGGCAGTTCAAATTATAATTGATCACAAAGCTGTTGAACCTAGTGCTAAAATTAGACAACATCCTGCATTTGATGCCCCACACAAGCACACAACTGTAGTCACTTTAGACACATGCTCCCATGATTTTACTAACCATCATCTCTTATCATTTGCACATTTATTTCAAGATGAGTCACAAATGAGTTGAGAAGAAGCACCACCACCAACATGAGAGAAATAAGTTCCTGGCAAATTCAATAAGCTACATCCAATCTCTCAGGTTTTGAAATTAAAATGCATGATCAAGTAGAATTGCTAACAAGTTGAAGCCCACTTCTTTCTTTTTTTTTAAAAAACTTTCTCTACACTATCGATTTGGCCTCAAAATCAATTTAGCACTGGAAAGCAAACCTTGCTCAAATAAATGAATTCACTAGACCATTCTGTGGAGAACATATGAGAAGAAATTTATCCTACCTTTGCGTCATTCCGAACAAATTGTATACCATGTCCTGGATATACAGTAGAAGAGCAGAACCAACACTTTTCCAACCTCATTATGTCTTTCTATTAAGGTTAGGATCCTGAAAGACAAAGCAAATGATACATGATTGTTGAAAAGAATAAACTCAGCTATCGATTTTACCATGAATGGGCTGTAATCCTACAACAGCAACCATGTTTATCTTAGCTGAAGTATTTTTGCAGACAATTTGAAAAGAATCCAAACAAACCACAACAGATGAACCAGAACAATAAAAGAGCTCACATACTTCCACCCCCCCCCCCCCCGGGAGGCTCAGTCCCCTGCCCCAGGAAGGGGGAAAACAAAAAGAAAAGAAGAGGAACCCATCTAGGATCCATCAAGCATATTGTTGACAGTTCTATTGCAATAGAAAGACATCATTTTTGAAAACGTGCATCCATTTGTCATCACGCTACCCTATTCCCATTGTTTCAAAAACGTGGCTTACATAGACAAAAACAACCAAAAATACCCCTCATAATTCTTCTTTCCTGCAAATAGGATTAAATTTATCATTTTTTTGTCGTTCTTGTTACGTCCCATTCAGAGGGAAGTATATGTTGAGCTTTCAACAATTACAGATGGTTATTCCGCAAGATATTCATCAACATTGGATTAAGACAAAGGAGAGTTCTTTTTGCCTTTCCTCAATCAATTTTCAGTAATCTTAGTCTTACTTCTTGCTTTCATTTTCTTCTAAAAATCCTAACTTTTTCAAGTATAACAGAAAGACAAGAACAATAAACACTGGTCTGGCTATTCCTGAAACATTCTTCAATTATGCAAAAATTAGCTCACCCATTAGCCACAGTAATATGATTTATAATACTAAACATCAAATACCTAAGAATTACGGACAAAACCAAATTTAAACAGATTAATGTGAACTGAAATTGCCATTCCCACATGTTAAGAATTTCTGCCTATTCACCAAGAACTTAATTACTGAATAAAAAGTGACCAAATTCAGAAAAATAAATTATCGAAAACCCATTAATTTGAGGACGAGAGGAAGAAAAGATGAAGGAAGGCTAGCTCACCTGAGATCAGGCGGTGGCGGGAGCCGCGAAGAGGCACCGGCGGCGGCGGGGGGGTTTGCTGGAGGGTATGGTTCCGCAACTTGCGACTTGACTTATAAGTGGAGATTTTTTGGTCAACTCAACTGTAAGGTAAAAGTTTTTGACAAAAAAAAAAAAAAAAAACTGTAAGGTAAAAGTGAAGATTTTCACACTTGGTCCCTAGAGAATGAAAAATTGAAACAATTCACTCAAAACTTTAGAGATTCAAATATTTATCTGTGTAGATGTCTTATCTAATACTATCTAGTCCTCTTTTCAAGAGATTGTTCCAGGCCAAGTGAGAGTTCTGCCAGCACATAAGGAAAAAAAGAGTATAGGGTTCTAATTAGTTGTGAACTAAGCATCATTGTGGATCATATAGAATATAAAATATTATTTGAGTGATTGAATTCAGGTATGGATACTCGCTGATACGTGAAACGAATAAGGGTTAAAAAGCAGCTGACTTGCAAAGTGTAAATAAGATCAGCCAAATGATGCACTGGGTGGTATCCGACCCATATCCACTCCTACATAAAATTAAATGAATTTTGAAAGACAAAAGTCTTAGTTTGGCTTTTAAAATGGCAAACAAAATGTTTTTGCATATTGACTTTGTGAGTGGGTTCAATTCATTTTGTAACACTTATGAACGCCAAACTTACACTAGGCCAAACGAGTGTACGAATATCCTTAATTGCTTATGGAGGCAAAAATATTCTTAATTAAATATAGAGGCAAAATTATATTGGTAAAATTAAATTAGATGTATTCATTTAGTTGCACTAGATGTATTCATTTAGTTACTAAATTACATTAAACCTTTACCGAGTTGAACATGACTGTATACCAAATAAGGTAAAAATAAAATTGGTAAAATTGTTAACACTAAATTACTTAATTCAAATTGAATTAAGTTTCTTCATTTGTTTATCAAGTTTGGGTTATTGATAAAATTTAGCAAATTTTTAACATTAAACAATAGCAAGTTATCTTGATTAGTTGTAAATAGTTATAACCAACAAAATGAAAACAAAATTTTTTAATTGTCTACTGAACCAGCTTGTTTTTGTTGTTCCATGTAATTAAATAATAACAATAATAATAATATCACCTATACAATATATAATGCATGAGTAATGGCAATTGATGTTAACATTTTTTGTCGTCTTTTGAACTTTCAATTTTATCCTTACAAAAATTAATTTTTATTTTATCACCTAGTCATATTTTACCAATATAACTACTTAGTATTGTAACTACCAAATCACCATAATCATATAAACCAAAATTCTTCCATGAAAATTTTATATAAATTTTTTGTATGTAACAAACAAAATCTATACAAACTTGATTCATTTCAATTGCTTCCTAATTGCACACACATTTGGGTGTGCCTTAACATTAGTAATTTCTGTCGCTTATCCGAAAACAAAGAAGTTTTGGAGTTTGAGGTACTTAGTTAAGAACAGTTTGGCGAGCGTACTAAAAAATAAAGGGCTCTGTATTTTTTATTTATTTTTTTTGACGAAATGGTAGGATTGTATTATTGAGACAAAAGTATTTACATGTGAGCAGAGGCTCGAATCTTACAATGTGCCATTAGCACAACAAATTGGGATTAACCCATTCCACATCTTGGTAAACGCTCAATGCTTGAGCACTAAACTGAAAACTTAGATCATTCCTATTAACTACTCCTAGGTAGAAGCAGCATTTGTTAAACATAGTACTCAGCTTTTGGATGTCATGTATCAATGTTGTTATCCATGCATTCGTTGATTTTGCCCCTTGAATTTGCTATAGGAGATTTTGACAGGAACTCCAATGTTGACTAGGCTGCATCCCTCTTCCCCTGCCTTGATTAGATCAAGCTTAACTCCTTCAGAAAGATGTTGAATTTGATTCTCACTTGCTCTTTCTCTCATTGGCCATCGCATTAGATCCTGTACTCTTCCGTCCTCTGCCACAATGCCATACCCTACAGCCTT
Source organism: Coffea arabica (assembly GCF_036785885.1). NCBI lineage: Eukaryota > Viridiplantae > Streptophyta > Magnoliopsida > Gentianales > Rubiaceae > Coffea > Coffea arabica. The sequence goes on from NC_092311.1 coordinate 975,343, forward strand.
TGCTTCTTTTCTCCATTGTATAGCTATCCTCAGATGCACTCCAGTTGATATAATATCAGCATTTTGACTAGCATTTTGGACATTGTGTTGCTGTGGTACTATTGTTTTGCCTATGCTACAAATCCTAGCTTTCCTTGCTGCATTGTCAAATTCCATCCAAGCATTACAGGCTTTAGTTATCACTCAAGATGGATCCTGTAATTTGCTGTTGAACTTCTTCTCATTCCTGCTTCTCCATATTTGCCACAAGGTGTAGGCCGTGAGACCTATATGATCTTTCCCTTGAACCCTGTGTCTTGTTTCGGTTACTGATGGCCACCAGTTTTTGAAGTTTCCTGTCAAGTTTTTAATTCCATCCCATTGCACTGGAGCCAACTTCCATATCTCTTTAGCTCTGCTGCAATCTAGCAACATATGTTCCAGTGTTTCCATTTCCTCTCCAGAACTTGAACATATTAGGTGTCGAATCTTCAGCCTTCCTTTGGTCCTTTCCAAATGAACAGTTTAATTTTGTGACTAATGTCTAAGCTCCGAAGTACCTTCCAAGCTTGTTGGTTTATTGATCTCTTCCTTGCCTCTGCCTCTTCTGCCCATTACTGTTTTATATCCGGATTGCACTGTGCATTCTCCCATCTTGCACTCTCTCTTCCTTTACCTCCAGCGCTGATGCTTGTATTCAGCAACACAGTAAATCTCACTCCTGCTCCGAAACTCCTACTGTGACGACCCCACCTCCCCCTAAGGCGTACCAAAGGGTTCGGCGGACCGCCTGCCCAGCTCTCGCCAGGACTCACTCACTATCTCAATCGAGTCACGTACACACATTCATGAACCATAAATAACATTCCTAATTCAAGCTTATAATTTACATTAATAGAAATCGAAGTACGAAGTCTCAATACACCAAACTAGATCAAAATGAATACAATCCAAATACAACATGTTCCATTCGAGAAATAGCGTGAGTACAAGTCAAAATCAAACAGCTAGTCTATGCTAGACTTTACATATCTCACACCTCGCTCGTACCCCTGAAAGGAAAACAAATGGAGTGGAATGAGCTAAAAGCCCAGTGAGGTTCCAAATAGCAAATTGACCATTATTTATAAGTACGAGTTTTCGATATAGCAAAGTAACGAGCATAAAGTGTTCATAAATGTGAACAGTAACACGTCAAGTAGAAATCTTAAAATGGGCGAATGTAAAAATTTTTCAAAAGAAACAATAATCCAATAAACAATAATCACTCCAAAGTATAAGGATACGGATGACTCTCAGGAGCCAAATTCCCATGGCATTACCAGAAGCTTGATCCCGTAGTAGTTGACACTCCGTCAACTTTCAAGTAAGTAACCAATCCAGTAGAACACCACTTACACGACTCTCCGTCCACCGTTCAACCCCCAGCTGGGCCCAAAATCCTCAAGAACACGGGTGGTAATACTCGAGTATACCGATTAGCCGAGGAGATATCACTCCACTCGACGATACAAGAGACCCAGGGTTCGTTACCCAATCGACCAAGCCCTTGCCGGCTCGACTAGAGTAACTCGCCACAGGGTTTCTGGAATTCCAGGAAGTGCGCGCATCATAAACAAGTATATCAAGTCAATTGCAACAATAAACAAGTATATCACGTAAGGGCAAGTGCGATAAAGTACACTCTTGCCCTTACAATTCACGTATATAACATGTAATCAGATTGGTCACGTATCAAGTTCAAGTATCAAGTTCAATTCGGTATTTGAAAGCACTCACCCAAAAGATATAGTGCTACTGGTCACTTTCAGGTTATACTCCGAGTTCGGAGTCCAAATCTGCGATAAAACTCAATTTGAGAACTTTGAAACATGACTAGAGTTCGAAACTTAAACGTTTCGTTCAACAAGAATCAAGAATTGAAATTCACTTAGAGAATACTCGTGAGATACTCGCTCACTTTTTAAATGATAAAACTTTGTAACATTTATACTTGAAATGGTCATGCGAGTCGAAAGTACAAGGGAAAACGTACTTTGAGCAATCATTATTTCATTTCTCAAGGGTACAAGTTCGGCCAAGTCCTTACTTATATACCTCGAACAAGAAGACTCAAGTACCCTAGATGGTTCAAGTACTATTCATATCAACTCGACCCAAGTCGCAAGTGTATTTATATAGTCCTCGAGCGTAAATTTGGGCAGCATGCCCTTTGTGTTTACCTAATTTTCCAGCCATTTAGGCTTCATTATTTTTCTTCAACACCACCCAACATCACACATAAAAACAATTCAAGCCAAGAGCCGTTCCATAGGCTCACAATATCATAATAATAAGATTCACAACGATAGCAAGTGTAGAAATTCAATCTAGCACAAAACAGATTTGATGTATGAAAGCGGAAATAACTTATCCGAAGCTACACTTATCGGATTAAGGCAAAACCTATGCTGTTTCGAAGCTAAGATACAGAGCTACAACATTCATGAAGGTCACTTAGTCCATTTCCTAATGTAACTTAGTCAAATTCTCAAATTACTAAACCAGAAACCAATTCGTCGGCTGTTTAAACGCAGAACACTATAATGGTCATAACTCAGTGTACACAAGTCCAAATCATGTGTTCTTAGAGGCATTTTAAAGCTACTTCAGAACACTACAACTTTCATGTTTTGGCCCAGAGCTAAATCAGAATGGATCCTGGTCAAAAATCGTGATAAACTGGACTGAACTGAAGAAACGGACTGCTGGGAAATTCTTAAAACAGCAAGGGTATTTTGGACTTTTCACGACCTCCGTTGCTCCGATTGAGCTGAAATTTTATAGGCACCTATAAAATGCCATTCTCTACAACTTTCCTTCTTTGACCAAAGGCCAAATCGGCCTCTAACATATAGATACAATTTCGGACAGAATGCTTGGGAAATTTTCCAGAAATCTGGAATTTTTAGCTCTAAGTGTAATTTCCTCAAATTTCTGGTTCTAATCACCACTAAACAACCTTATATAACCTTAATTGCAACATTTACACATCATACATCACATTGAGCAGAAAATCAGAACCCCTAGTTCATCAAATAAATTGGGGAAAACCTCTAAATCATGCTAATCATCCATGATTCCACCACTATAATCAAACTACTAACTTAATTTAACAAAATCAAAAGCAAAACTTAGAGAGATGAGTTCTCTTACCTTGGTTAGAAGTCTCTAAAAGCAGCCCCAAGCTTTCCTTTTCCAAACTTTCACCACCAAACACTAGCTAATCACTCAAGGAGAAGATTAATCGGTTTAGAATTTTTGTTTCTTACTTGGATGGTGTAAATCAAGAAGAAAATGGTTGTTTCTTGCTCTCCCTTTTCTCTCTCTCTTGCTCGGCTGTGAAGGTGCAGAAATGAGGAAGAAAGGCTGCTAATATGGTGTTAATAAGACAAGAGGATTAGGACTAATTGTGACCACAAGTTGGCCTAACACTTGGCTCAATTTCAACCACTCAAATTTTCTCTTTCCTTGTTTTTTCTTTGCCTTAAATTTCGGCCAATAGGAGAGCTAAGAGGGGGAAGATATTTTTCTCCATTAGTGATAAACTTGTATGGCAAGAAAGTGGTGGTCCAGTGGTGCGTTCAATCGGTAGTGTGCGGGACCCGCTGGTTCGCGCCTTTTTTCTTAAAACTCACGTACTAGGGTTTTTACTTCCCATTCACTAACTTTATATCATTGCTACTACTCACATATTATTTTTCACTTAAAAGTCACTTTTAATCACCAAATTGATCCTTGGTCAGTACCGAAAATTCATCCGGCGAAAAAAATCGCGAAAACCCCAATTTTGCTCAAATCTTGAAACCGAAGTGTAAAACCCTATTTCCAGGTTCATCTGCACTTATTGTTGAACAATTGGGTAGTAGGGCCTTAATAAATAATAATTTTCAAATAAAAGGAAATTTTTAAGAAAACGTGAGGTATTTACAATTTCAATAATTAACATTAGAATCTCTAGTAAAATATGAAAGATTTAAGAAACCGTTTAGTCACAAGTAAACTAGGGTTTTTGATTAAAACATTAGGGTTTCTAGTCGTTTAAAACAAAATAAGGTTTTAAATCAAACCCGAAAAAATATACTTTAATATTTTCTTCACAAACAACCTCCTAATATTCGGGATGTTACACCTACCGCGTTTCATGTATACAATTACAATAAAGTTTTTGAAAAACACTCCCAGAATATATTTTAAAAATGAATAAAATAAAAATTTTTATTTACAAATACTAAAATATTAGGAATATGTATGTAATTTCACTATTAATATATATATATAAATACACACACACACACTAGTAATAGTTCACGTGCTTTGCACGTGATTGTAATATCTTAAAATATATTATTCTTTAGATACTAAAATTTTTTTTATGAAATTTTGATCATCAACATCATAATATAGTATTTTTATGTTATTTATTTTTTTAAGCTAGTTACTTTTAAAAATTTTATTAAATGAAAAGAGACCGAAAACATTCTAATGTAATTGACATTTCCTTTAGGATTGAATTTGGAATCATGTACCAAACACTTTTTGATTTATTGTTTGAACTCTAACATTTCAAATATTGATAACATCATGTTTTACCAAAATTATTGTATATTCATGATTCTATTGCATATAAACCATAATCATTGTAATTTTTTATAAACAAAGAATATAATTAAGTTAGAAAAATAAATGAACATACATGTAATTTTAAATTCTTTGTATTATGTTGATTCTATGTTTGTCAATAATGGAGTATAAATGATTCACGACGTAAAGTTTTTTTGGCTTGTATATTCTGATAATTGAAAGTTTATAGATAGAGATAGTTAGAGTTTTTCTATTTTCCTTTTTTTTATTCATATCTTTAGCACAATCCCATGCGAAGCAAAAGCAACAAGTCTACTTTTTTCATATGAGCACAATATTTTTGGTTTTAGTATTATTTTTTTGATGATCATGGAATTGGAGTGAGAATTGTAGCTAATTAACAATTTTAATATTAATTTTTTGTATATTGCAGTGTTGTATTTTTTAATTGCCAATTTTTAATCCATAACCGCCATCATTATTATCAATTATTGGAATGCACTAAATGTCTAATTACAATTGTCACCATAAATAAAATTTACTTAATTTTAAAGTTTTTCATTTCATAACCGTTTCCATTATTAGCTAATATTTCAATACAATAAATATATGTAATCATTAGAAAAAATAAGGGTATTTTGGGCATCACCAAAAACAATTTGGATAACATTTTCATTTTATCATTTTTCATTTTAACTTTACTCTTAGTATAATTCTTATTTTATCATTAGAAATGGCTTCTGCCTTGATAGATGGATATGGTTTGCTCAAACCAATACAAATGAAGCATTACATATTATTGTCAATAATAATGTGTGTCTTTCCTTGGATATAAGTGATTTGACTGTTGTCTTTGGTATTATTTGAATTGTATTCTAAATTTTTTAATTCATTTCCTATTTACTTTATGTCATTTTATGAATAGTTTTCAATTGTTTTTTCAATTTTTCTTGTTTTAATCGATTGCTATTAATAATAATAGTGGTTTGTATATTGCTATTTCAGATTTCTTTTTTTCCAATTTAATACTACTATTTCAGTTATAAATATGTCATCATTTTTTGTATATTGAAATTCCATTGGGTGCAATATGAAAAATTCTTTATATTGGCAAAAAGTGCATAATTGTAAAATTTGCTCGTGATATTTGTATGAAAATATACAGATGAACAAATGTTCTCTTCGTCTTGTATGTTTCTTCATTTTCTAGAGAGTATCTCTATTTTGACATTGATTTTTTTTTTTTACAATCTTAACTAACGACTAATGATAAATATTTCATGTTTCAATTAAGAAATTTTGATACGTATAATAATCGGAGATGGAGTCCAAGGGAAGGTAAATAGTTTTTAATGAGCAATTTTTAATTATAATTACCAATACTATCAAGATGTAATCAATTTGAGTGTTTTATTTCTTTTAATTAGTGCCACATTAAAATGCAATATTCTAATTAAAAGATACGAGGGTAATTAAGGGATAACAAAAACTAAAATAAAAAAAAATTTACACTTATACTCCCTAATACCAAGAGTGGAGTGCAATGGTAGGTAAATAGTTTTTAATGAGCAATTTTTAATTATAATTATCAATACTATTAAGATGTAATCAATTGGAGTGTTTTATTTCTTTTAATTATTACCACATTAAAATGCAATAATTCTAATTAAAAGACATGAGGGTAATTTAGGGATAACAAAAACTAAGATAAAAAAGTGCTTATACTTACACTTCCTAATGATAATGATATATATAATTGAGCATACTCGTGAGCTAACGAGTTGAGTATTTTTTAATTTGAATTTGAATTCGACTCGAACTCAATCGACTCGAACTCGATGAGTTTTGATTGGAGTCGTTCGCGAGTGGTTTGACGTATACACAGCTCTAGTTTGCTGATTATCTTTGAGTAATATCATTGCATCGAGATTAAGTGGTGGTAGATTATTTGAATTTCAAGCAGATCATCTGATATAAGACTTTTACTCTACCTACACCAGCGTGCAAAATCGCCAACCTACTACTTAGCCATATATTTATGGTGTTAACCCACTTTCTTTAGAGGAGTTGGCCACCACATGTCTTGTACGTGTGAGAAATCAAGGATTCAAATCTTGCATTCCATAAAAAAAATTACAACTTAATGTAATTTTGCTTAGATCTATTATGATCTGATGGTGATTCACTCCCCGTCGGTTCTCCGTAACCCTGATCGATCATCGCCTAGTATATGTTAGAGTACAAATAGGTGTAGATGGTAATAATAAACATATATATATATATATATATATATATATATATATGGTGTTTGGTGTGCTATGCTAGATTTTTTGCCAACCTCCTACTTAGCCGTATATTTATGGTGTTTGGTGTGTGATATGCTAGGCTTTTTGCTTGTACTTTTGCCATTAGCCGTATATTTATGGTGTTTGGTGCGTGATATGCCAGACTTTTGGCTTGTACTTTTGCCACGTAATATGTTACTACGTCAAACTTATCAAATGATGCATCAAAAATTGTCCGCATGGTTATTGGTTGATAATGTAGTCACGTGTAGTTATTTTTTTCATCATCTATTTATCAAGTGTTTCATTTTACCCTTCTCATTCCAAAATGTTGAATGCAAAAACATTTTTAAACCAAATTCATTCCTATAATCCTCGAATTACTCGAGTAAACATAAGCTAGATTACTGATGATGGGCAATTCACTAGTATACAGAATTGACTACAAAACAGAGAATCTGAATTGGTCGTTGTGCCATATGCATCACATGGATGCTTCACCAACCTTTTTAGTTTAGTAACTGACTCTTACCTGTCATTCTCAATTCTACCATCTCTACGGACCGACAGGGTTCGGAGCAGGCTATGTTTGTCTTATGTTTTTGGTAAGTAGTACCAAGAAGCAAGAGCTAAGTAGTAAGCACCACTGGTACAGCAAGTTTTTAGTGTCTGTTTTAAGCTTTATGGACAAGTCTATTTATAGCTTCACTTGTTTTGTTTATGTGCTTTGGGGACTGTAGAGGAGAAATTGGCAGAGCCCAGATAGGGAAAGAAGGGGAGAGACATGGGGAAGAGCATTAGTGATGTGGGAGTGGAAGACTTGGTTGGAGCAGGCCTGTCAGTTGAGGAGGCAAAAGGGTTCCAAAGGCACCTCAAAGATTCGATTTTTAAGGTTAGCAGAAATAGTGATAATGGGGAGGAGCCGTTTGACCCCAAGGAACTATGGAGGGAGCTGACAGCCCAGAAATTGTTGAAACCATGCCATCCACATGCTCTTCATCAGCTCATTTACTATTCTGTTTATCATAACTATGATGAGTCCACCAATGGGCCTCCTATCTATTGGTTCCCTTCACTGTAAGCACTGTATTGATGATTCTTTTCAAGTCTTGGTTGATTTTTGCGATTTTGATTGGGTCTGACAGTTTGGAATTTTGGAGCTTTTCTGTTTCTTCTTCTTCTTTTTTTTTTTTTTTGTTTTTTGGGAATTTATAAAAGATTAATGCAGTTGAAAAGTTTGAATATTGTGACATTGTATTAGTATGGGATTTCTGAGGGACTATGCTGTCAGGTGATAAGAAAGTCAAGACTTTACCTAACAAAAAGAAATGCAAGTCAGACTTTCAATGTTGATTCTCGTGTTCAAAAATTTAGATACCATTTTGTTCTTATAAAGCGTCCAACTCTTTTAAAATAGAAATGTGAATTTCAAGGTTTCGATCTTGAAGTATTTGCTTTTGTGACAGACAGTAAAGTTCTTTTAGGACGTATACAAGTTGAAACTAATGAAATTCATTTCAGGGCCTGGGGATATTAAGGTTTGGATGGATTTTTCTTCCATTCACTGCAACAGAAATCTTAAGAACTTTTTCCTTTGAAAAATCAAACTGCCCTTTAGGCATAATTTTGGTCAAAGCATTGAGAGTAGCAGAAATTGAACAATTTTTCAGAACCAAGAGAGCAATTTTGTTGCAATTTTCACTTGATGATTGTACATGAGCAGGCAACCAGAATCTGCTTTCTGCAGTTTGATGAAAGGCTTGCATATGTATTTCGCTTTAGTATCCATAAATGTCATGTTTTCTTGCATAAATAAATGATGTAGACTGACCATTTGATATGAACTCGGAACTGAGATATGGATATATTCTGAGTTGTAAACTACACACATATGCATGATTAGACAATAATTAGGCAGATGTGGAAAATTTGTGTCTAAGATGCAAATGCAGGGCATGAGTGGTGGACGTATTAACCAACAAGAAAACTCTTCTCTAGTTGTTGATATGGTGCAGCTTATATTTAGCTCAAATTTATAAAGGCCCTTTAACCCTTTTTAGGTTCATTTAACTGCTTGAGGATGGAAGCCTAGCTGGTAGAGACCACAAACTTTTGCTTGTATTAACTTTAAAATTTCAATGTGTGAACTGAACTTTCAGTGTTTTCAAACCTCAGTTTCAATATTGTCTCTTGCTGTAGTAGGTCTAATGCTTGTTGCTTCCGTCTTGCCATTGTTTGGCAAGTGTTTTATGTAGATTTGCCATGGGTAACATAAGGTAGAAAGAAAAAGAAAAAGCAAGGAAAAGGATATTTTGGACATTTAAGCGGAAACTCCTTTGGAGATCTGAATTCATGTCTTTCCTAGTGCTGGTGTCTTAACACTTTGCATTTGTAGTCCTGTAAAGAAGTATATTACATGGTTCATTTTTTCTGATCTCCCTGATGCAAGTTTGTTAATCTTGTTTCTTGATGATCTTGTGGGATAAATTGATCAAAGGTGTAAAGGAACTCTAAGAAAATCACAGGCCTAATTAATTCTATGGACTAAGCACATGTTAACCTTTCTTGTCCTAGTAATCAAAATGTGGCATCAAAATCGTTTAAAGCATGAAGTTAGGCCAGAAACATGAAAATTGATTGACCTCTTAATGTCTATTCTACATGAATACTTCTATTCCTAACCAGACACCAGGACTTTGATAATAAAGATCTAGTCAATTGATGTTGATTTCTTCCCAGCATTAGGTTGATTCTAGCATAATCTTCATGTCAGGTACCAGTCTAAAAATACAAATTTGGGACGCCTAATGGAAACTCATTGTCCGAAGCTTCTGGGAGCACTATACAAGGACCCAATTGCAAGTTTTAGACAATTTCATAGATTCTCCGTTGAGCAGCTTGAGGCATGTACTCAATTATTAGTATTGTAATCTTTTGTCATTATGAAAATTATATTCACTGTTAAATCCAATTTTTCTTTGTTGTTGAACAACTTTTTGTTGCCTTTACAGGTTTACTGGTCAATTGTTCTGGACCATCTCTCAATTAACTTTCTTAAAGCTCCAAATTGCATTCTTGATACTTCAGACAAATCAAATCATGGGGGAAAATGGTTTCCAGGTTCAGTGTTGAATATTGCCGAGTGTTGCTTGATTCCAAGCAGTTGTCCAAAGAAGCAAGATGACAGTTTAGCTATAATATGGAGAAATGAAGGATTTGATGAGTTAGATGTTAGTCAGATGACACTAAGAGAGCTTCGAGAACGAGTAATGTGAGCTCTTACTTTGAATTCTTGGCTCTATGAACACACTTGTTGAGATTTACTAGTCATTACTTCAAAAAAGTCGATTTCTTTGGTGGTCACCATGTAATTTGTAAAATCTGGCTCAATTGGCCTTATGGTGGGTCTAGGGCTTGATTTCCCAAGCTGTCAGTGCTTCTTCTGCACAAAATCGAAGCCCCTCCTGGCCACCCACAAGCCTACAGCATGTAGAATTGGGAATCTGTGAACTGATACAGTCCTGCTAATTAGGTGACAATGTTTCCAATCTAGCTTCAGGAGCTTGATCCTTACAAGCTGCATCTAACAATTTTCTACAGAGTAACAACCCAAAAACAACAGTTTCATCTAGTATTTTATTCTTCTTGTTGTTGTTCCTTTTTTTCCTTTCTTAATATTTATTCCATGCTAGTGTGCTTCACTAACATACAATCGTTTGAAAAGTATTTACCAGGGCCAACAAAGATCTCCTTAGGAACATGGCATGTTTATAGAGTGTCCTCCTTACCTACCTTAGGTCCAAGATGTTCAGTCTTTGTTTCTTTCCCACTAGTAATGAGAATTGGTTTCCCTAGAGTGCCAGAGGATAACAAAGTTTCTACAGATAAATGACCACTTCATTCTTTTGTTCATACAAGCTTCTTGTTTGCTAGGCTCATGTTTTCTGTTGTTTATTGAAATCAACCTTCTCTGTCTATTCCTTTTCTCACACCAAGTTTTCCATAGGTTAGTGGCAAATGCGCTGGCTGCAAAATTCTCAAAGGGAGATGCAATTGCAATTGACATGCCAATGACAGCGACTGCTGTTATTATATATCTAGCAATTGTGCTTGCAGGTTTGGTTGTTGTCTCAATTGCTGACAGCTTTGCAGCACAGGAGATCGCAACCCGGTTGCGTGTGTCTACAGCAAGGGCTGTATTTACTCAGGTAGTTCAATATAATCTGTACAAGTCTTCTTTACTTTTAAATTACAAAACTGGTATTGAACTTGTGTACAAATATCTCATGTTTAGCTTTATGCGTTTGGTTGATGTACCTGTAATTCACCGTAAATCTTAATGGTGAGGCATTCTTTAGTTCGAGTGCTATGAACTCCAAAAATCTCATCCAATCTTTATGGTGAAAATGTTTCCTTGTTTAGTGTATTCTGATGTTACACATGATTCCTGTTTGAAAATTATATTCTGGCGTGGTAGATTCTTTTCTCCAAGTTATTACAATTTTGGGCACCAACAGTTGCGAAGAAAATATAACTGTAGTCCAATAATGTATAAAAATGCACTGTTTGGACCAATCCTTTAATCTGCTACTGATTTGGTTTACTTCCGACTGGCTGGTTGCAAGGTTAATTTGTTTGATTTGTCTGTTTAAGGCAGTTTTTAGTGGTTGGAATTGCTTCTAAACTATTGAGAAAATTCAGGATTTTATTCTACGAGGAGGTCGAAGAGTTCCTTTATACAGGTAATGATTTGCATCTCATCTTGGATTGGGTCATTTACTTAGTAGCGAAGCTCTTACTAGTTCACTCAATAACTTAACAATAGTGTTTTCCCTCACCATCTGGGTTTCTTTATCAGAGTTCTATTGTCTGTTATCATCTGTAAGCATCATGGACAGTGATGGGTACTTTGACCTGGAATTTATTTTGTAAAATTGGACTATATCATGTATCATCAGTATTTAGGAGCATCGAACTTCTTATTAGAACAAACTGAGACTGAGAGAGAGAGACTCCAAAAGAAAAGAAAACCAAGGGAAGAAAGGAAAGAACCAAATAAACAGTGGAGACAACAAGTAATAACTCAGAGACTAAAAGATTTCAGCGAACAATAATGTGTTACCATACAAGTCACCGTGTTACCTGATCATGTAGCTCCTTTGATTCAGGAATTCAGAGCAGTGCTAATTTTCATTGCACTGTTTGAATGCCTTCAGTTTCCAAGACATCTCGTGCATATGCTAACTATTTTTTCATTCTGCTTTCTTATTGGTTTTCCTTGCATCACATAATTGGTTTAGAAGTACTTGGCTTTAAGAGTTTGATTAATCTGAAAGCTAAGCTCAATTTTCAATCTATTGATCTAAACAAAATCCATGAAGAGAAAAGTCTGTTCGTTAAACACAGAGAATTTAAGGAAGAAGTCCTTCGATTAGTGCAGAGGGGGGTTAACAATGATGGAAGATCTAACGGGAAAATGGAATCCTAAGGAAAGATGTGTTCAAAATTTGATGGTTCCTAGTCTCTACAATGGTTATTCGTGATCAGATTTGTTTTTGCAGTCGAGTGGTGGAAGCTGCTCCTTATGAAGCTATTGTAATTCCTGCATCTGGAAAGGAGTTAGCTGTCCAGTTAAGATGCCAAGATTTGTCTTGGAATGATTTTCTTTCTAGCGTGTGTATCCTTCCAAGGTAATACAGATACTGTTCTCTGAAATTGCTTTTTCTTTTAAAACATGTATAGATTCACTAAGAAAGGTACATGTCTAACTTTTAAAAATGTATAAATCTCTTCCAATTTACTGAATATGTCATTTTGAATCATTTTCCATTCTGGCAGTTCAAATTACTTCACACCAGCTTATCAACCTATAGACTCTGTCACCAATATCCTATTTTCATCAGGAACCACAGGTTAAAAAGTTATTTTTGATGGCTGCTTATACCTCCACTTTATTATATTTTTATTTTATCATGATTTTCTACAGGTTTTTGTGTTTTTGCTTTGTTGTTCAATAGGAGAACCAAAAGCTATTCCATGGACCCAGCATTCTCCCATTAGGTGTGCTGCTGATGCATGGGCACATATTGATGTTCAAGAGGGAGATGTTTTCTGCTGGCCTACAAATTTAGGTTGGGTGATGGGGCCAATATTGCTTTACTCATGCTTTCTGTCTGGCGGAACGCTTGCTCTATATCATGGTTCTCCTTTAGGCCGTGGTTTTGGGAAATTCATTCAGGTGATTGCCACAGATTCCTGTGTCAGTTAAGAGTAAAATCATTTCTCCTTGAAATGAGGAGAATTGTTATTTGATCCTAATAATGAACATGCTGCGCACATTGGTCCCTTACAAATGCCATTACTGCTAACATGAATATCCTACCAATCCCCTACCTCTTGCCTCTTTCCAATTTATGTGCTTTATTAGGATGCAGGAGTAACTGTATTGGGTACTGTTCCAAGCTTAGTTAAGACTTGGAAGAGTACAGGGTGTATGAATGGCCTAAATTGGACAAAGATAAGGTATGTGTCTGTGAGATTTATATTTTAAGTGGTTCTAATGGTTTGCCAATAAAGTACTAGAGTTTATAATCTTGTGCAGGACTTTTGCAACCACTGGAGAAGCTTCAAACATAGATGATGACCTTTGGCTTTCTTCAAAGGCTTACTACAGTCCCATTATTGAATGCTGTGGAGGCACAGAGCTTGCGTCATCGTATATCCAAGGAAACCGTTTACAACCACAAGCATTTGCAGCATTTAGCTCTGCATCAATGTCCACAAGTTTTGTCATCCTGAATGAAAATGGGCTTCCTTATGTAAGCACTTTGACTGGCCTCTACAAGGCTTAAGTATTATTTATTGCAATAGAATTGCTGCAGCAAATACTTTTGAGTTCTGCAATCATTTATGAAGAGATGGCTTATTTTCTGTTCAATAGGCTGTATTGCCAGTGACTTGTTGTTGCTGTTTCTTTGTGCCTCTTACAGTGGTATCACTTGAACAATTTTAGTAGACCTTTCAATTGAGATTGACTGATGCTTAATATCTAGTTTTTATGGTACAGCCAGATGATCAAGCATGCATTGGTGAAGTGGGTTTATTTCCTCGCTACATGGGAGCAACTAATAGATTGTTGAATGCTGATCATGAGGAGGTGTATTTCAAGGGCATGCCATTATACAAAGGAATGGTATGCTGTTGTTTGACTTGAATTACTTCCTTTTTTAGGTTTTATATAAAGTTGGATTACCTGTTTATATAGCAATGCCTAGAAAATTCACTTGAAAAGTCATTTCAACAATTCTCAACTTTACCCACATTATCATGGACTATAAAACAAGCTGCAGCAAAACGATTTCCAGCCTTTGAGCTTTTGTAGTTGCTTTCTTTAGCTGCTGTTCCTATTGTGTTTGCAATCCTTGAGATTTGGCCTCATTAGCTGTGCACAAGTGTCAGTGGAGCTACCAGGATTAAAAACAGTGCACTGGTTAAAGGAACAGAAAGTATGTGGCTGGAGTTCCCATGCTTGTAAACTTGGGTATGAATTCATGATTGCAGTGTTTTTGTGAATGATTTCAAGGCCTCAAGCATCAGTTGACAGAATCCAAAATAACCGTGTGCCTAGGAGGAATCATGCTGTTTCTAACAATTTTTGTCTTGTTTATCCATTGATAGCTGAGGCTTCCCTGGGAAGAATAATATGAGACCCATAACAGTAGAAACAGCTAGTTCTCTGTAGGAAACAGCTATGCATTAAGACTATAAGATGCAAAACAATACTAAGAACCACTTCAAGTCTAGTCCTTCTCAATAGTTGAGAGCTCTGTGATTTAATACTTCATAGAATTTCTGTGGATAAAATCAGGGTGGTCCTCTACTTCTTTTATAAATTAATTTCTACTCTCAGCAACTTAGGCGACATGGTGACATCGTCAAACGTACTATTGGAGGGTTTCTCATTGTACAAGGCCGGGCTGATGATACCATGAATTTGGGGGGGATAAAGGTATATCTTTATCATATTGCAGATACAGTCTCTTTACGTGCACTATCTTTCTGTCTGTCTATAGTTTTATGCCTTTTTGTTTCTGAGATTGCTGCTCTAGTTAATTCAAAAAACACTCAGAGCTATTACCCTTTTCTTATTTTGTAGCTTGCCTTTTTACCTATGTTTCACTGAGAAAACTGATCGTATTCGTATAGAGTCCAGGATGGAAGATTTCTACCTGAAAATTTTCTTTTGAAAAATAACTTCTTGAGTTGGAAATGGATTTAATTTTCTTCTCTAATATAATAGAACGGCTGGCCTTGAGCTATTATTGGTTTTCTGCAAGTCAGTACTTTGTTTATTTGCTACTTATTTATTTATTTTGTGTCCTATGCAGACTAGTTCAGTTGAGATTGAGCGTGTATGTAACCAGGCTCATGATGGTATCTTGGAAACTGCTGCAGTCAGCACTCCACCACCAAATGGTGGCCCAGAGCTGTTAGCTGTATTTGTTGTGCTAAAGGAAGGAATCAGTGCTGACCCTGATTTGCTGAAGATGAAATTCTCAAGAGCCATACAGAGCAACCTCAACCCTTTGTTTAAGGTTTGCCAATGCCCCTGAAAATGCAGTGATTGTCTTGTTTGCATTTTCGATTACTTTAATTCTTGGGGTGCTAATCCTGCAGCCCCTAACCATTGGAGTACACATGCTAGATAAAGGACTAATGTAGGGTTTACAAAGAAAATCACAAAGAACCTTAGCCACAGCAATGACTTTTCTTTTTTTTCCCCCCTTTCTACAAACAAAGAATCTGAATCCATCCCATGTCAGCGATGGGGTTAGTTCGATGTTCTGACTTCTCCAAACCCGTGAAGTTGAAATGAATGACAACCTTGGGATAGAGTGCATAAGCTTTACCATGACACTAGGAAAACATATTCACAGGATATCGAGTCAAGTGCAGTTTGAAGTGGATGCCATGTAAATAACATATTGCATGCTTGCCTGTCCCAAAGTAGCTTGTTCACGATCCGGTGTAGATAGAGGGTGTCACTGCAAGTACTTTTTGCAACATCAGAGGATAGGTAGTATTATTCTGGCCTGCCACTTTACTGCTGAACTTATAACTTAATTGGTATAGATAATTTTCCATACCAAGTGCCAGTAATACTCAGTACTTGGTGATCATGAATCTTGTTGAACAACACACTATATGGAAGTTTTACAAGTCAAGTTATACTTTAGCATCATCTCCCTTGGCCAGTCAAACTTATTTTGGACAAAGGATTTTAATGTTTCTGTGCAAGAGCAGATGTGCTACTGTGAAGTGCATTAAATTTGTGCACTGCAAGAAAACATTCGGTAGCAGTAGGATGACATGGGATGATCAATCTATTCTCCAATCTTCTCTTTCTCTTCCCTGTTGAAAGTGAACCAGAGTCACTGATAAAGTCACATTGCACTAAGCTTGGTTTGATTGGTATAGGTGTCCGATTTCTGTTCTAACTTATTGTAGGTAAGCTTTGTGAAGATTGTCCCTGAGTTTCCTCGAACAGCATCAAATAAGCTTTTAAGAAGAGTTTTAAGAGATCAGTTGAAGCAGGAGCTTAACATACGGAGCAAGATCTGAACATGGGATTGATGTTTCCAAGGCTTTGTGCAATAATTACTTTATTCCTTTGCCTGGCAGGACTATGTGCAATAAGATCATTGAGTGGTTAGTTTCTATGTTTTCCATCATAGCAAAGAACTGTTGATATTGTGATCAAGGGGTCATATAAAAAAGTTGGGTTTGTTATAAAGAAGTTAAATTGACACAAACTATTAGTACAACCTAGTTCTGCATCTGTAGTTACTTCGAGCCGTTGCTCGTACATGTAATATGGTTTTTAGTTAATGAAATTTCCTATCGTTTCGACAAAAAAAAAAAAAAAGTTCTGCATCTGTAGTGATAATTTACCGTGTTGCAGAATTTGTGCACTTTTTTGTTAATCCACTCTGCTTTTGAGCAGAAAATAAAGAAAACTGGTCCTTTACTGGTAAAAGTTCCTGCAGGCTATCATTTTGTTAAGCAGGTTTAGTAGGCCAATTGGGAATTTAGTCGGAGATGGAGCTTCTATTAGAGAGACAGAAGTCTACCACAAAGAAGCTTTGCCAACTTTCAAGGAATTCGTCTACCTATATGCATTACATGCATACTGGACAGAAGTCTGATCTGAAATTCATCTGATCAACCAAGATATATAACCAGATGTATAAAACTGGACTCTGACTTCATTGACAATACAAAACAATTATTTATAGCCGTCAAAAAAACAATATTTACGGCTGTTGAAAAGAAAATTATATACGACTGTCTCATGTCTCAATGCCAATACATCAAGTTATGAACAAATTACTATATCAACAATCCGAACTACCTACCTACTTGGGACTGTACAATTCAGAGGAAAATACTACCCTACATTAGTCCAGAATTCAGAGAGGAAAATGCTACCCTACATTAATTGACAATCACCCTTTCTTCTGCTTTTCCAAATAAAAAATATGCTTCCTCCAAGAATTCCTCCCTCATGCGCAACCTGAGCTGTTCTGAAGGGTTCACAATGTTGCCATTCTTCAGGACTCTCAGCACCATGACAGGTTGATACCCGCAGCGGACGTAGACAGGAGAACATCCGCTTAACATCTCTAGTTCCTTGAGAATCATCAGATTTTCCTCGAGCTCAAGCTCTACTTTCCTTTTCATTGTCTCCAAAGTAACCCTGGCAGCTTCCCTTTGTTGACCATGGAATTGAAGTCCATCTTTTGGTTTTAGCATATGTTAGGTATGTGGCAGTTATCTAGGGAGAAATAGCAATATTTATATTGGTTTCAAATCGTGAAATGTGATGATATGTAAATGTTTGACATGGTTAACTTTTGTAGTTTGACATACTATTGTTGCCTACTAATGATAATTTGTAAAGTTTTGGTTGATATTTTGCTTGCATACTTTTATATTTTGATTGATTGGGTGGAGTGTTTAAATAGATGATATGGTCACTTTGTTATCACTAAAATTGCTGGGCTTAAAAAAGCTGAATGGTGAAATTAGAAATTAATATGTTACAGTGATGCAGCTGTTGTCAGGAAAAAATGACCTTGTATTGTCATTAAAGTTTTAAGCAAGTTTCAATGCATGACTTTTCTTGACAATTGAAACTTTAGTGACAAAGTTCAGGGTCTTTCCCGACAAAGGCTCCTCAAGAATATGAGGTCTTTCCCTGACAACCAAATCATCACGATTACCTTTTCTGATGATGCGTCATAGAAAATGACACTTTTCCTGATGAGAATTTCACTAGTTGTCAGGAAAATCTTTTGCTGAAGGCATATAAGTGACCAATCTTCCCTGATGACATTGATGTCACGAGAACTTTTCCTGACAAAATATGTAACTTTTCTTGACAAAGATTGTTGTCACTAGAAATCTTTTTTTTTTTTTTTTGTAGTGTAACTTCTTTCCATCAAATCTTTGCAATTTGCTCGTAACTCCACTTTGTTAAGTTAATGAAAAGAATTAGTTTATAAATTGAAAGAGAAAGTAATCTTCGCCAAAAGAAGTAGAGGAAGTGAGGAACAGATATTTACAGAGAAAAAGAGTGAGGGACAAATACGGATAGAATAAGATGGTGAAGAACAGCGATATCCAATAATGAGAAGCAATTAATCAGAAGTTTGCAGTGAAATCTTACCGGATGGCTCAGAAAGATGGCTTTTAAATAATTTCAAGCTTTGGAATATTAGAGATCTTGTGCCACTCGGAGCCGCTTTGAGGAGTGCATCTTTGGGCTAATAGAGGACAAAGACCAATTTCCAGACGTCTTAATTTGAGGCGTTCCATGGCAGCAGTGGAGGGTAAATATTCAAGCTTTGGGAAATTGCACAGGCGTAGCTTTTCAAGAGACGCAAGGTTCCCAAGCCAATCTGCTAAGGCTTCGACCGCTCCGAAGTCATATAGAGATAGTGATGTGATGGTAGTCAAGTCTTGAAGCTGATGTGGCAGAGATTTCGTGTCAGGCATTCCATGTAAAGATACGTGTCTGAGTGATGATGAAGATGCTAATCCAGCCCAATCAAATTCGATTGCAGAGTAATCTGAGAAGGGACCAATGTGAACTTCGCTTAAGCTGGTAAGATGGCCAAATCCACTAGGCATCTTAGTAATCAAGTTGGGACACCCCCGTAACGAGAGGCTCTCGAGAGAAGGGGTTCGTTGCAAATCAAGGGGAAAGGAGACCAGACTGGGGCAATCGGACAAATTCAGCTCTCGGAGGGAGGTACACGACTCGAACATCTCCACTGGTAATCTTGTTAATGCATTGCAGCGACAGACAGTAAATTGCGTAAGAGACTTAAGGAGGCTTTTCTGTCCAAATGAATTAGGATTTGGATATCCAAATGAATCAATTCTCGGGCAATCCTGTATCTTCAAGTTCTCTAAAGCTTGAAATTGACAAAGACTGTCAATCTCCCGTAAATTCGTACAATAAAAGACTGTCAATCTCTTAAGACAAGCGGCGCAACTCATTCCTCTTAATGTTGTTATATTAGCGGCACACATCAATTCTACACGCTGAAGAGTTGGAAAAAGATAGAGTCGCTCAAGCATGTCAGGGGGTAGACTGCCACAACCTTCAATACTCAAGCTGCTCTCTGGTCGTCTCACTAAATTTAGAGACTCAATGCATTCATGACCACCCCATAATACAAGGGACGAGAGATTGGCTATATTGCTCAAGACCTTTTCTGCCAACAAAACATGGCAATTCTTTTTAATTTTCAATACATCAAGACTTGGGAAGCGACTTGGAGTTGGAATGGTGGTCAGCTGGGGGCAATCACTAATATACAGCGTTTCCAGCACGGGAAACACATCCATCACATGTACTTCACCTTCTGTTGACCTCATTTCGTGTGCGTCCTTCCACTCTTCCAAATTTTTCATGCTTTCAAGCCAGAGAATTTTAAGGGCTGGAAAGAATGTTTGTCTGCTAATAGTGCCTGAACCTCCTGATCCGCCGTCCTCCTCAGCACTTATACTGTAGAATGAAAGTCCAATGTATGTTGTGTTTTCCAATCCAGTCAGATAGAGGCGCTTGAGGAATGGTAGCTGTCCTAGTGCTGGGAGTTTTCTGCATCTTGTGCAATCCGCCACCCGCAACTCCACCAGTGATGTCAATGTCAAATTCATGAACCATTGTGGAAACTGATCACCCATGAACTTCAAAATTTGTAACTTTTTTAGATTTGGGTGAGGTTGGAGGCCTTCCAACACATCTTCATCACATTTATCACTTTCATCATCCCTATTGCCCCACTCAAATACCAACCGATACATATTTGGCTTTTTAGATAGGTTCGCTAGTTCAGCATCATCTTTGCCATTTACTAATTCAAGATTTCTGATCTCCAAGAAGCCTTTAAGATCTTGCAAGGTTCCAAGTTCTTGGATACCACGACCTTCCTCTTGACGACCTATGTTAAAGAACTTTAACGTTTGAAGACAAGTCAATCGCCCAATCCTGGATGGCATCTGGATTTTGCGTCCTGTATTATCATCATCATAGTGAAGATGTCTCATGCTAATCAAATTGCTCATCTCCTTTGGAAAACCTTTTTCAAGCTTGTCAATTCTCAGTGTTTGCAAACAGTAAAGTTTGCAAAGAGATTCTGGCAAAGTTCTAATCCTGGAACCTGAAATGTCAAGTAAGTGTAAATGTATTAGTTTGCCAATGGAGGTCGGCAACTCTTTGACATCTGCTCCAAACAATTTTAGGACATGCAAGTATTTGAACTTTGACAACATATCATCAGCTATGCCACCCTCCAGAAATAATGTGCGAAGTGACGCTGGTGATTTTTCATTGATGGTTTCTCTTTTGGATGAGTATATTGCAAGGTAACGGTCCTGATTGCTGCTGTCACAATTCAAAATTGATTTTGCAAAATCATGCACAAGATCATGCATTTTATACCATGTTCTCCACTTCCCTTTTACTTCTTCCAATAAGGAAGTTTGCAACAAAGTTCTCAGATACTCATATCCTATTCCCTCCATCATTTGATTTTGGGAATCCGGTTGAAGAAAGCCTTCAGCCATCCAAAGCTCAACCAGTAGGTCTGGTTCCAATTCAGTATCTTGATCAAAAATTGAGCAATATGCAAAACATTTCTTAACCGGTGCAGGTGACAGATGATCGAAACTCACCTTAAGTATTTGCTTGATCCCACCCTGATCTCCATTCAAGAGGCTCTCCTCAAAAATAGATAGCCAATCCTCTTTTCTCTTTTTAGATAACAAACCTCCGATTAACGTTGCTGCCAGAGGTAGACCGTCACATCTTCTTAAAACTTGCTTCCTTAAGGCTTCCAATTCTTTTGGCACTTCTTCCCCTACAGTTGCCCAATTTTTCACGATAGACCAGCAGTCATCATCGTATAGCTTTCTTAGGTCATGACGTGTAAAATTGATCTGCCGATGTCTTGACAGAACAATTGCCACTTCTTGGAGACGAGAAGTAACAAGACACCAGCTCCCTTTCTTCGGTTTGAGTGCCTCCAAAGTGGTGAAAAAGTCATTCAACAATCCTTCTTGATGATTCCACAAATCGTCAAGAACAAGCAAATATCTTTTTTCCTTAAGTTCAGTTTCAATTCCTTCAACTATTACCTCCCTACCATCCACTTCAGCCTTTTTTCTTGTTGACGATTCTAGAATCATTTTGAAGAGCTCCATGATTTCAACTTCTTTAGCCACACAAACCCAAATTTTTTTGTCAAAATGATTATCAAATTGTGGAGTGTTGAAAACGGCTTTAGCTAGAGTTGTTTTTCCTAATCCTGGCGGGCCGGTTATGGAAATAACTGAAATACGATCACTTTCAGATTCGGTCAACAACTTCTTAACTATTTCTGATTCATCCTCGTCTCTTCCTAGGACATCACTTCGAACAATCTTAGAGTCGGTCTGTCTGGTTGTTGTGGCTCCAGCAGCAATAGTAGCGAATGCTTCTTCAACGTAGGCCAGTCCCAAACCTTCTGCATCCTGATGGATCCTTTGAAGGTTCTTGTTGATCTCCTTGATCGTTGAACCCAAACTCCAACCAAAACCAATTTTATTAAAGAATGAAAAGCAGAAGAATACCTTCTTTTTCGTGAGTTGATTTTGATACTTCACCTTCCGACGAAGATTTTCATAGTTGAGCTCGTCCAGCACATTGTCAGCTTTGAAAACCTCTTCTTCCAGCTGCTTGAGCCAAATTTTCACGTCTGAGCTATGCTTGTACTCGTCGGCACCAGCCAAGAAGCCTCGGATCATTGCAGCAGATTTGTCGAGTTTCTTCATCTCCTCTGGGAATTCACGAACCAGATTAACATGATCAGCGGCAAGGGAAACAACCGCCTGCAATGCAACCTGAATAGTAGCACTAACAGCAGTATCAGCCATTTTTTCTTGCTTGGGATTGGAATTAGCTAGGATGAAAGTGTTCTGATATCGATGATGGTGATGGGGATGCTTTCTGCGATGAGACAAGGAAGGAAAGGTTCAACTTTAGAAGCTAAGAGCAAAATCTGTGGAGGCTAAAACTTGCGGGAAACTTGCCCCAAAAAAAAAACTTGCGGGAATGAAATTTGCAACTCAACTTACAAATTTTTCCACTTTACGAGGCCTTATTTTGCAATTTGCCTGGCTTCACTTGGCACTCTATCGTCACTCCTAACGCGATGGACCACAGCTACACTCTAAAGACGTCACTTCAAACTGAAAATGTAAGTGAGGAGAGGAAGGGGTTGGGTGGCACGGGATAAGTGAAAATTTTTGAATTCGAGACTTTCTATTTATGCTATAAAAAAGAAAATTTGATCTATGCTTTTTTTTTTTTTTTTGAATTTCATCACAAAAGGAGGTATTAATACAAATTCCCAGTTTATGTTAAATTGTTTAACAAAGGAAGCTGAGAAAGAGTAACTTGAATGGATTTAAGAGGTCTCAAATATTATTAGGTCTAATTGCTTGAGACTATTTACGGCGAAGATTAGCCTTGACATTCATTACAACCCCAGTTCATGCTGAAATGGTACATTCATTGTGTCAAAGGCATACATGAATTACCCCATGCATGACCCACAATCCGTGTTGGTTTGCTGGCAAATTTGAGTAACAAAATTTTGTATGCCATCATTGCAAATTCAGTAAATGCTTCTAGTATATAAATCATATATTACCACAAGAACTTGAGGCGCAAGTAAGTTGTTATAGGGCACTAGGAGTGTGGACTGCTGCATGTTGAGACCAAATACAAGTAATATCGTCCAAATACACAATTTCCATAACACAAAATTTCCTTTTAAGATGTTCGCAATGAGCAGGTCTGTTTAATCTAGAAACCAGTACTAACTACTGCAATTAATCTAAAGAATTTGATAAAGAAATGCCCAACAATTATCTGCACTAATTAGAATTCTTAAATGTATCTTAGAAAGCCGTATGCTTGTAGCCTCTGCCAGAGCCAACCGTATTTCCAGCTTTGTGGTACATAGGATACAATCTTCCAACCTAGTGTGAGAAAAAAGTAACTAGTGACAGAGACGGATATAGGTGGTGGGTGACGGAGGTTGCCGGGTGGCAGGTGATGGGGGAAGGGGCAAACAAAGGTTAAATTTCCATAACACAAAACCACTAGTTATATCATCAGCAGCATCAACCAATTTTTTTCTTGCTTAAAATTGGAATTAAGATAAAAGTTTTCTGAGATCAGAGGAAGGAAGGGAGGTTGCAGCAGCAAATAAGTAAAATCTGTGTGGAAGCCCAGAAGAAAGAATAAAAATTGTGTCATCAAACAAGTTTGGTCAATGGTGGCGGCCTTTAGTTGTTTAAAAATTTCATTACTTTTTCGTTGTAGGAATTAAAAAAAAAAACAAACGAAAGTGATTACAAATTATATCAGTAGGTAGGACTTGTTTTAAGTATTGCTTGGTCAATACGCGCAATAAGTGTGATTAATCTCTCTGGTTTAATTTAATCATCATCCACGTCAAGTCATTATCACTTATTGACGCATTTTGGTTGATTGGACCGACTAATTCTCTTTTCTGTTTTCTTATATTAATCTGTCATCTACCCAACAAAGCATCATCTTGATGAGTAATTAAATACAACAATTTTGTTTGCTTCTAACAATTTTATTCAAACAGATAAACTTTCTGAGATCAATTCGTACTTATCCTTGAATATCAGCATCTAATAGCTTGCTTGTGATGACTTCCCAATTTAAAAGTAGAGCTTATTGGCACACTTAACTGCCTCAAAGTGTACAAGTGTAGTTCTTGGAAATCTTCTTACCAGAATATCTTTCTAACTAACAGACAAGTGACTAAGGAAGTTGTTAAGAAAATAAAATAAGATAATAGAAGAGTGCAGAAGCTTCACCAATAAATTTCACAAAAGAAAGGAGTTTCGTTGATGATTTTTGAGGCGTGTACAAATACTATCTTTAAGGTGTTTATTGCCTCCACTACACTTAGTAGTTTGCTTCTGTGTTAAAGCAATTTACCTCTATATTATAACAAGAATGAAGAACTTTTGATGACAAAACCAAAAGGTCTTTTACTGAGGAAGGATCAAAATGGTTAAGTAAGTTTGTTTTACTAAAAGCTTGTCATTTATATAGGAAAGGCAAACCAAAAGATATAAAAAACTAAAGAGCCACAATTTCCTCATTTCAACAATCATCAAGAGGCTGTTTTGGTCTCCTTTAATGGGCAAAAATATCAAAACCGTTTCCTCACTATAATGATCATCAAGAAGCTGCAATTAGTCTCCTTCAATGGGCAAAAAAAATGCCAAAATCATTTCCTCACTATAATGGTCACCAAGAGGCTACATTAAGCATTTCTCTTTTGAATTTAGCAAGCTTTATTTCTATTTCAATTCGCAAACTATTCCAACAATTCCCTACTTAGTTTGTGAATGAAATAAACAAACTAACACACATAAAACACCATGCATAAAGATAAGTATCGTTAGATTTAAACTTATCTTTTAGTGTTAGTATAATCAAATCATGGTTGTTTATAAAATATTAAACCAAGATTTGTAAATTAGCCAAGAAATACCAAACATATGGCATTTAGATATTTGATCAATCCACAAAATTTTAGCACTATTACTGGTTATATGCTTCATTCTAGTTTCATGATCATTTACAAAAGTAAATCATACCTTTGCTAGAAACGACACCACTTCTATGATCATCTAGGTAAAACCACTTTCAACCTTTATGTAACAAAGTACTTTGAAACTAATTACATTTCATTAAGAATAAAACTGATCAAATATTCAACTTTCAATTTTACACACTAGTGAGGTAACCTCGTATACAAAGTACTAATGTTCACAATCACTTAATAACTTATTATTACCCTTTAAACCTTTCATCTAGTAGTAGTGCTAGAATAAAGGTAAGGTTCCCATTGCAAGTGACTTTAGACAAATGGTTTCAAACCCATTCCCATTGATGTTGTATTCATTAAGTCCCTTGGTAAAGGTTTAGTCAACAGATCCGTTAATTTGTTGTATGTTCTTACATGTACAACGGCCACAATGCCATCTCTCAACATTTGTCTAAATACTCATGTTTTAGACTAATATGTCCAAAATTTTCATTATATACCTTATTTAAGACTCTAGACATAGTGATTTTATTATCACAATATAAAGAGATCAGAAGCATAGGTCGTGGCCACGGCTTGATATCAAGTAACAAATCCTTAAACCATTCCTCCTCTTTACTTGCAGCAGCCAAAGCTATGAATTCAGCTTTGATGATGAAATGAGCAATCACAATTTGCTTCTTAGAAGCCCATGAGATTGCACCACCTCTCAATGTGACTACCCATCTGATTGTAGAATTCTTGTCACGCGCACTAGTGAACCAATCAGCATCCAAATAACCTTCAAGTACCGCTGGAAATTTATTATAAAAGAGTCCTGGACTCTTGGTTCTTTTAAAATAACCAAAAATCCTCTCAATGGACTTCTACTAGTCCACACTAGGATTTTTAGTGTATCTAACAAGTCTACAAACTGCATATAAAATATATGATCTTGTACAATGCGTTGCATACATCAAACTTCCACTTGCACTATCATATTCAAGTTGAGCAATTGGATTTCCAGAATTTTCATGAAGCTTCAAGCTAGGATCAAATGGCGTACTTACTTCTTTGACTTTAAAATGTTGAAACTTATTCAATATCTTGTCAATATAGTGAGATTGACACAAAACATAACCCCCATTATGTTTCTTAACTTTGATACCTAGGATAGTATCCACCTCACCAAGGTCTTTCATTTTAAGATATTTCTTAGTATCTTCTACACTTTTTATATCATTATTAACAATCAGCATATCATCTACATAGAGACAAATAATCACATAATACTTTTGAGTGTATTTAGCTTGAAGGCACTTATTATCACTATTGTATATAAATTCACTCGAGAGCAATACAGATTCAAATTTATCATGCCATTGTTTAGGTGCTTGCTTCAAGCCATATAATGATTTAACTAACTTGCATACTTTCTTTCCATTTCTAGGCATAACAAACTCTTCAGGTTGTTTCATATACATCTCTTCATCCAAGTCACCATTTAAGAACATTGTTTTAACATCCATTTGATGTACAAACAAATTGTACAATGAAACTAGGGACAATAGCACTCTGATGGAAGTTATTCTTGCAACTAGTACATACGTTTCAAAATAATCTATTCCTGCCGTTTGTTTAAATCCTTTAACTACTAACCTTGCTTTAAAGGTTAGTAAAGATCCATCCGTGGCATATTTTCTTCTCAATACCCACTTACAACCTATTGGTTTTGAACCTTGAGGTAAATCAACTAGACCCAAGTATTGTTAGACAATAATGAGTCCATTTCACTATTTAATGCTTCTCTCCAAAAAGAAACATCTCTTGATGACATAGCTTTACTAAATGTTTTAGGATCATCTTCTATATTCAACAAAATTGGAATCTTATTTTGTAGAGATTTCTATTGCCTTCAACTAAGAAAATAATAACTTGTATAAATATGAAATCTGAGGATGGATGTTTTTCTTTCCTTGGTCTTTGACTTCTCTTAAGTTCTATAAGAGTGTCACTTTTCTTCTTCTTATTACTTGAAGAAGAATCAATATTTTAGAGTGGTTCTAAACTATTAGTAGGATCCACAATCAGCTCTGAATATTTGAGAAACTTATTCTCAAAAAATTACATCTCTCTTGATTCAACTATAATACTAGAATCAAGGTCAACCAGCCTATAAAATTTAGAATTATCTACTAGCCTTCAAACACACCTTTAAGTGCCATTAGTCCCAATTTATTACTTTTATTGTCCAGAACCCTATAGTAAGTAATGCAATCCCAAACTCTAAAGTAACTTAGGTTTGATTTTCTTTCTCTCCATACCTCATATGAAGAGACTTTTGTTTTTAATGAAGGAATTCTATTATGCACATGACATGCACCCAACAAAGTTTCACCCCACAAATTCTTTGGCGATCCAGAACTTACCAACATTGAATTAACCATATCTTCCAAAGTTATATTTTTTCTTTCAGCCAAACCATTATTTTGTGGAGTATAAGACGCATTTGTTTGGTGTATAGTACCATTTTGTTCACAAAATATTGAGAATTCACCAGAAAAATATTCACCTCCTCTATCACTTCTCAATATTTTGATTTCCTTCTCTAATTGATTTTTAACAAATGATTTGTAAGATTTGAACATGGTAAAACACTCATATTAACTTTTCATAAGATAGACATAAACAAATCTTGAATAATCATGAATAAAAAGTAAGAAAATATCTGTTATCACCTCTTGTAAGATTATTATTTAGTTCATATATACATCAGAATGAACAAGTTCAAGCAATTTTGTGTTTCTTTCAACCTTAGAAAAAGACAACCTTATCATTTTTGTTTAAACACAAGTTTCACATTTCTTTTTTTCTTCATCACTATGGGCAATTTGGCCATGTTTGGACATAAAATATAAAGTTTTACTATTAACATGTCCTAGCCTACAGTGTCATAAAGAATAAGAAGAATCAACCATATAAACATAAATAGAAGCTTTATTAATACTTAATTTGAACATTCCATCACATGAATAACCTTGTCCTACAAACACAACACTTTTGGACAAGATTATTTTGTCAAACTCAAGTACAACTTTAAGGCCACTTTTATTAAACCTATCAGCTAATACAAGATTCTTCCTCATGTCTGGACTCTGGAATATGTAGTACATCAGTGAGCACTAATTTCTTGTCGGAAGTGAATTGTAAATCCACAACCCCTTTTTCATGCACCTTGATGGTGTCATGATTGCCCATTACAATTACATGTCCTTCGGAAGTATCTTCATCAGTCTTGAACAAGGACTTATCAATGCACAGCTGCATGGTTGCACTGGAGTCATACTACCAATCACTTGAATTGAACAAAGATGAAGCCACGTTCAATTCGAAAATCATAGATATTCTCCATTCGGACAGCATTGCAACAATCTTGGCAATGTCTTTGTTTTGAACAAGGTTTGCTTGGGCATTATTCTTCTTTTGTTTTTTTTTTATTTTGGTCACGTTCTTTCTTGTAATGCCCCTTTTTGCCACAGTTGCAACATATTCGATTCTTCTTCTTAGCCTTTGCACTTATAGCATTTTGTCCAAAAGATTTTCTCTTCTTAGACCCTTGACCATTGTTGTAACTTGTAATTCTTTCTCTCGTCCACATAGTTCACCAAAAAATTAACCCACATAGCATTTTTTTGTGGGTTTTTAATGTTTTGGCCAATACTTGACGGTTCTTTGCATTTCTTTAAGAAAGTTGGGAACTTTACTTGATATGGTGAAACTGTGCTCAAAACCTAATTATTACCCTATTACGAGGACATTGAAAATCCATAATTTTTCCTAGTTATTTTTTTGAGGATTGCAAGGACTTAATTTGAAAAATGTCAATGAATTGTAGTAGTACGAGAATCTGTAGTTAGAGAGGGATGAATTTCACAAGCCAACCTGTACTTTTTTTTTCCTTTTGAAGGAACAACCTGTAGTTCAATAAGGTGTGAAAAAAGGACTAATGATAGGTTGCAATTTTATCATTTATTTTATTATTAATTTTCCCTATTACCTGACCTGATGTGAATTAATTATTAGATTCTACTCACTTTTCATAATTTACATTTATTTCAGAGAGTAGAATAAAAATATCACAATCAAGGCTAATTTGACAGTCATCGGGGCAGAATTCAAATGGAAGGCATTTAGGGGCATTTTTTGGGAACAAGAGGATGCGGCCCATTTTCCTTTAATTCCTGGTGGGCCGCCGCACATGGGAGCCAAGCATTAGACTAGGCTATTAGATAAGAATTGGATTTTGCAGAGAAAGGGCACTACTGTTTTTCTTTTCGTCCCGTAGCTTAGCTTAAGAACTTTTCCACCCTTTGGCTTTTGGGGAGTAACTCTTCCAACGCATGTCAGGAGAGTTTAGCCTTTGACTTTTCCTTTCATCTTTAGTTTCTTTTCTTTTTCGTAGGAGTGGACAAGAGATGAGTTAAATCCCTTGTCTAGCCAAGGAACAACGGAGGTTTTGGTTTGCCTAAAATTTGTGAAATCGATTTAATTTTATCTTTTTCTTTTATTCATTGGTATTTGCATATTCCTTGCTTGCAATATTTATGATTATTTAATTAATTGATTGTTTTGGATCCGGATAATTAGTTAATTTGGTAATCTATTGTCAATTAGGGCATTGAATCCGTAATTGTTTAATTGCCTTGAAATAGTGACAACTGGCATGATTGGGTTTGTGTCAGGGGGATATGCGGGCTAATCTGAAATAACCCTGGTAGTGCGTTATTTGATTAGAATAGGGCTCCTCTAATACGTAAGGCAATTGGGGAATTAAATCTTATGGGCGTACCTAGGATTATTTCTCAATTAGAGCAGTGATTAACGGGCGTACATTAATCACCGACATAGTAAGGAGGAGTTGACTGTCATCATCTGGTTGGCAGTTATAACCTATTTATTAATAAATAATTGGAATTGCCCTTGTTTCGATGATCAATTAGATGAACCATTACTGAAATTATTCCTTGGCTAGATCTTTTGATTTTAGTAGATTGTTATTTAATTTCTAGTTGGCTATTTTATTTTTATTATTTTACTTTTAGTTGAATTGCTTAAATTGTCACTCCTGAAATAAAAACATCCCCCTTGTCACTGTGAATTTGAAAAGAAACAATTACTCCCAATCCCTGTGGATTCGACCCTACTCACCGCTATCTACAGAAATTACTTTTAGTTTGAGCAGGTTTTATTATTGCACAAGCTGACAACCTGTCAATTTTTGGCGCCGTTACCGGAGATTGGTGCCTGATTAATTTGTTTCTTTTTTACTTCATCTTGTTTTCAGTTTTTATTATTTTTTTCTCTTATTTTTTATATAGTTTATGGCTGCTAACATTCCGTATTTTGATGATAGACTGGACTTTATTCCTGAATGGGGTTATGAGACTCGTGTTTTTCCTAATGATCAATGGGTTGTTGCGAATTGTGGAACTTATTTTGCCTCAAGTTATTCAACCGACACATGCCCCGCATTTCAAGATAATCTAAGTGCTCCAATTGATACTTTTGAAGATTTTTCACCTCGATTTCAAACGTGGTATGACCCTTACCCAAACAGGTATGATCAAGGATGGTGGGATGATTCCAATTTTAATTATGCGACCGGACCAATGGATTTTCAACAGCAAGAGTCTCAACAACCATCATCTATGTCAGGTATGTCTCTTCAGGAATTGATTGAATTATTCGCTACTAATACATATCGATTTCATCAGGAGACACAAGCGAGCATGCGTAATCTGGCGGATCAAATGAACCAATTGACATCCAGGATAGCTCGATTAGCTTCTCACCTTGAAGAATTGCCCTCACAAGCCAATATTAACCTTGAAGAAGATGAGAGTGCAATTATCCGGTCAAATGACATGGAACTGCAAGAGTTTCAAGAAAACGGGTTTAAAGATGCAGTTGAAAAGGAAGGTGAAGTGCAAGAAATGAGATTCCAGGATCAACTCATTCAAGTGAATGAATCCAGTAAACAATCTCCAAATGCGGTGACATCTCATCTACTCCTTCATCAATATTCTCCCGACTCTTATTCCACTACAAGAAAAAAGGTCATTAGTGACAACATTTCTTTGTGAAGACAAAAAGTCATCACAAAATGAGGTTATTTAGTCACGACTTTGAAGGTTGTCACAATTGACTCAAAGCAACTGAGTTTTCAGTGACAACCTTTAATTGTCGTCACAAAACTACTTCGCGCCATGGGATTTGGAAGGCGCGAGTTTTGCGATAGTGACGACTTGATAAAAGTTGTCAGTAATTCTACCACTTTCTTTGACAACTTTTCATTGTTGTCACTGTTTATGTTTATTGACGACCAATTTTTGTCAATAAAACTATAATGTAGTTAGTGACAACATAAGTATCATCACTGACTTGAACATCTCTAATGCATTTATTTAATTGTGAGCCTCAATATTAATTTTTTTTTTAAATTTGATGATTTATTAACTATGACTTTATTTAATTGTGAGCCTCAATATTAATTTAATTTTTTTTAAAATTTGATGATTTATTAAACTTGTCATAGTTACTTAAATATTAATT
Organism: Coffea arabica; assembly: GCF_036785885.1. Classification (NCBI taxonomy): domain Eukaryota; kingdom Viridiplantae; phylum Streptophyta; class Magnoliopsida; order Gentianales; family Rubiaceae; genus Coffea; species Coffea arabica. The sequence goes on from NC_092311.1 coordinate 1,007,030, forward strand.
TAATTTTTTTAAAATTTGATAATTTATTAAACTAGTCATAGTTACTCAATAAGTTTTTAACTGAAAAAAATTAATGAAAGTTTTTAGTTAGAACAACTATATAAACTATTACAATTAGTACTCAAGGCCTCTAAATTCAAATACCTTAATTTTGGGTACTGTCAATGCCTCCTTGACATCTAATTGGTCGAATGTTGAAACTCATTAAGAACAAATTCATTTTGATGAAAAGCGGAATTAGTTATGTTATATAAGTTAATTAATGAAATCAGGACTACTAATTACTGCAATTCCTTCAAATTTAATATTGATTTGCTAAAAGTCAAAACGAATACATATTTTTCTTACAAATCAATACGTATACTATAGTTTCATGCAAGTTTACATTCATGATTCTTCAATATAAAACATCTAAAAAAATATAGTACTATTAGACAAAACTAACAAAATTTTCTAGAAACTGATAGAAAGTTCTTAACACATAATTAAGATTTTTCTTTTTTCATGTTTAAAAATAATGAATTATTTCTTAAAATAATATGAAAGTAGATTCCCGATCTAGTATACATAATTAAAATGTTTAATTTAATACAAAGAAAATAACCTTTCTTTGAGAATCTAAATAAAAAGATAAAACTAAAAATTGGATCAAATTTTTCGTTCAAAATGAAAAAGAAACAGCGGGAATTGAAAATTGGTGAAGGCATTCTTTAAAAAGCAAATTTCAAAACGAAAGAGTACAAGTCTACCACTTTTGGGCTAAGTCTGATACACTTCTAATTCTCACAATTTCACTCGCTGGCCTTCTCACTGTCTCTCTCGGTCTCTCTCTCACTTCGACCCCTCTCAATTTCTTTCTCACTAACGCTCGAGCATTCCTCCTTATTGGGCTACTGATTTTGATATGTTTCCTCAGAGCATGTGCTGTAAAAAGGCAAGTTTCTCTCTTCTTGCTTAGTAATCAATTTCCCCCAATTTTTATTGACCCAATTTTGTGTTCCCAACATTCAATTTTTGGGTAAATTCTCTTCTTCTCTATCATTTGTCTAGTTTTCCCAAAGTTTCTTACCCTAATTAGCAATCACCATCATTTGTAATCACCTTTTCTACCCTACTTAGATGATCAATTGTTTCAATTTCTCCCCAAATTTTATTGCCCTAATTTTTTTTTTAAAAAAATTTTCTGCCCAGGACAAGGAGGGCATCCCCCGGACCAGCAGCACCTCATCTTCATTGGCAAGCAGCTCGAGGACAGCCACACCCTAGTCGACTACAACATCCAGAAGGAGTCAGCCCTCCACCTCGACGATGGCGCCAAGAAGCGCAAGAAGAACACCTGCACCAAGCCGGCGGTGACTGAGGGAAATTCTCCCCCCCTTTTTTATAAACTTTATTGTTACTAGTCTAATTGAACATTAGCAGCATGTTCTTATTTTGAAGATTTTGTTCTTTATTGGGTTTGATATATTATTCTCTGAAACCGTTGGATTTTGCTTTCTAAAAAAATTTAGATTGTATGTTTCTTTAAGATTTTATCAAATTCTTGGTTATTCTATTTTCAAGCGCTTGGTTTATTTTATTTTTTGGTTTTAATTTCACATTAAACTGCAAAGCGTCCCCTTTTCAGCAATTCCTGGTATGTGTTCAAAGCGTCCCCTTTTCAGTTTTACTTAAAGCGTCTACAAATCATCATTGTGGTGTTGTTTGTAGAGCTAAATGCATTACAATTAAGGTAGTATTGTGGTGTTGTTTGTAGAGCTAAATGCATTACAATTAAGGTAGTAAGAGTAAATTCTACAGATTTGAATGCTTTTCAAAAGCAACATTTTTTTCACTTCAAAATTCAACTCATTTAGATCCATGCACTTAGTCTGGTTCAAAAGCAGCCTTGAATGTTTCTTGAATTGAGGTGATTGAAATATGTCTGTCAAGACTTCAAGCTCTTTCCTAATGTTTTCCTGTTGGAAGTGCTCTATCTTTGTGTAAATGTGCACTCTCACAAATCGACTCTCATTTCCTTTGTTTCCATTTATTTATTTTTTTAGAAACCTGGACAAGTTGCTCCAAATCATTGCATTTGTACTTTGCCTTAAAACTTGTATATTAGCTATGGATGTAGTCCTGCAAGTTGAGATACTGTAGACTTTTTTTTTTTTGCTAACTTATAAATTCATTCTAGAACACAAACCTCTAAGGTTGCATCTCAAGTCTAAGGTGTTGCATCTGGTGACTGAGAAATCTGGTGATAGAGTTCTAAGGCTGCATCTCAAGTCTATTTAAGGACTTGTACTAGTATCACTTTGGAAGAGCTTGGTAAGAGGACCAAAACTCATCAATTAGTTTTGATGTGAAAAAAGATCTTCCTTCGTAAAAATTCATGAACTAGGAATGTTATTAGAACAGCATGGACAGCTTCTTATGGTATGTTCTGAGAGTCCATGATTCTCCAGAATACACTTGTTAGCCTTACTTGTGCTGAATTTCACATGTTTCACTATTTTTTAAGGGCAAAGGTGCTTTGGCCAAAATGTTTTGCTTGCAAATGTGTTGACCGCATTTACTTCTCTGCCTAGTATGTTCCTTTTGTTAAGTTTACAAGGGAGAGGTCAAACCTCTTAAATAGAAACAAAACATAGGGTTGCAGACCCTAAAATATTTGCACCACGCAATTCACTAAGTTCCTGTGGTGGTTCTGTTATAATCTGCATCCCAGATTCTTTGTTGACACTACTTTTAGCTAACTAGCCTGCACACTTACTTCTTTCTCCAAACATGTTGTAGCCAGGATTCCCGATCCCTGCTTAAAACATTCCTGATCTGACATATTAGATTGTATAGTGGTGAGTCCTGTCCTGCTCCTTGTATTAGTTCCAAAGCTGCCTTGCAATTCGTGTCCAGAATCACTCTTCTTTTTCCAGAGTTCCAAGCCATTTTTATCCTTTTGAGTACTTCCCATAGCTCTGCTAAGTGCTATCATATTATCTATTAGCCCAATATTCACTATAAAACCTGCTTTCCATCTCCCCCAGCTATCTATATGTCCCTTTTCAAATTAATATGGCTTTGTCTCTTCTACTTGGAATAATGCTAAATTGAGAAGTGTACATCTTGCCACAGTTAATTGCTAATTATTGATAGTTTCATGTCTTACATGGTAGTTTGTTCTCCATATAGCATTATTTTATACTGTATAATCACAAACTTTTTGCTGGATGTAGGTTGGATTTTCTGTTAACGGAGTAATAATACTAACTTTTATGTGGGTTTTGAAGGCATTCCTTGAGGTAATACCTTTTCTTTTCACATGAATGGGTCCCATTTTTGGTGCCATTCTTGAAGTAAATTTCACTGTGAATGTTTTGCAATGTCCCGCCACTTGCCTAACTCACTAGTTTGATTGGAATACAATATTAAGGGGTGCTGGTTTTCTATGGAATTAATACACCATGACAAACAGCAAAAGTAATTTCAGAGATCTAGACAAGAAAGTTGTTATTTGCTTTTAAATGACAAAGAAACATTCTAGTTATGTTGGTACACATTGCTCCTATTTGACACCTTATATCATGATCGACATTACTTTGGTTATCATACTTGACACCTTGTATCCTCTGTGGTGCATTAGTTTGGATTGCTTTGGTTTAGTTTAGTTTAGTTTATTTGAATGTTTTAGCTAAGCAAGTGAACTGAAGTTGCTTTTCCTTTAGTGTTGTGCTTATCGTCTTATCAACTGGTTATATTGTTCATAGCAGTACTTATATCAGTACTTGTTATAATAGTGCTTGTTGCCTTATCAACTTGTTATATTATTCCTTTGATGCTGAAGTTTAATAGCAGTACTTATTTCTTGAGCTAATTTGGTGCATTAGTTTGGGGCTGATTTTGATTTTCTTTGGGGCTGATTTTGAATGTCCAGCTTTAATTATTGAGGTTCTTATTGGATAGCAAATTTTAGCTAAGCAACAGAACTACAAGAGATATAGTGAAATTGGGAAATGGCAAGGTTTAGTGAAATTTTGTCTGATGTTAAAAATTCCCCCTTGTGTTGAAATTTGGTATTTTTTTTTCACGACAAAACAGCCTAGCAAATTGTCACACTTAAAAGACAGTATCTTTGATCGGAACAAAACAATGACTAAATTCGTTTATATTATTCCAATCTTGTTTGCCACATCCAAAGCTTCATAGTCTGGAGTCAACGGAACATATGCTTTCTTTGTTCCATCAGGCCTGATCAAAGTGTTCACTTTCTTGGTCTGTATGTCGTACATCTTCTTCACTGCATCTTTGATTTTCTTCTTATCAGCACGGATGTCAACTATGAATACCATGGTATTGTTATCTTCAATCTTTTTCATGGCAGATTCAGTAGTCAAAGGATATTTGAGAATCTGATAATGGTCCAACTTATTCCTAGGAGAAGCACTGATGCGTGGGTACTTCGGGTTCCCATCCTTTTTCAATGTCTTAGGATGATGGAAGGCAACTTTGGTCCGGATCTTCTTGGCTTTCTTCTTAAAAGTTGTCCCAGATTTGACAAATTTGGCAACCTTGGCTGCCTGAGCCTTTGTATCAAGCTTTTTTGTGGTGTCAGCTTTAGGAGCCATTGCTGGAAACTGCCTTACAAATCCTTTACCTGAGGGGAGGAGCTGAGTGTTGCTGAAGCGGCTCTGTGTTGAAATTTGGGACTTGGATTTGTTTTGTAAAGCTACCTCGAGTTATATGTGAAATTTAGGCCAAATACCACTTATGAAACTATCTATAGGGTGTTGTTGAACTTCATTATGATATTTGAATGCTTATATGATATTTTGACATTTCGTAATGCAATGGATGCATTCATTTGCTAATTATAAATCATTGTCATTTTTTTTCCATTTATAGATATAATTGTTGTAGGAAAATTTTCAATTTTCATGGTGATAAAGAGTTATCATTGAATCAGAATTTTCCATTAATAATAATTTGTGGTCATAGAATTAAAAAGTGTTTAGTGACAACAAAAGTCGTCAGTAATTAGTCTATACCAATGACAATTACATATCACTTTTAGTGATGACATTTATTTGTATATCATTGACAAGATACTATGTCATCACTAAAATTACAATAATTATTGACGACATCAGTTGTCACAAAACAGTTCCATTCACTGACGACTTTTATTGGCGTCACTATATACTTTTACAGACGGGCCTTCAGTGACGACTCTGTGACAACTAGAAAGTTGTCAATAAAAGTTATCAGTGACGACTTTTTATTTTTTTGTGACAAAAATGGCTTGTCACTGAAGACCAAATTTCTTGTAGTGTTCTTCAATTCCTGTTAATGAAATTGACTTTATTATACCATAAAATTTTGAATTTCATGACAGGAATAAATTAAGAGTGGTGACGGCAAGATATCTTGGACTAATAAATGCATGTGAGGGAGAAGTGAATGGAGAATGCAAGTTATCGTTGACTTGTTTGGCACCATTTACTAGTCCATGGAAACCCGTAACTCGTGTGCCCAAGGATTACTCTATTTACGAGGGTTATCAGAACTCTATAGAGGATGAAACATTAAGACAAGCCGCAAGATTTTATCCTCCATGAACAAAACATGATAATGTCTAGCCAAAGACATTAAAGAAAGGCGCTCATTGGGAGGCAACCCAATTTCTTTTAGTTGTTTGTTCAATTTTGTTTGTTAGTTTAAATATGTTTTTTTTGGGTTTGACTGATTTCTGATTTCAATTTTCGTTTTTGATGATTCATAGGTATCTCTCTGACATGACGCGCCCGCGTCATGACGTATGAAGAGCTCACGGTCAGATTCGTCAGAAAGGGTTCTTACCCTCTTGACGTGCCCGCGTCAAGTAACCTGGAAAGCTCCAGATTCCGTGCCTTCATGACGTGTCCGCATCACGTTCGCGGGAAAGGTAAGTATTCTAAACTCAAGAATAGTTTTCGATTTCCTGTTAATCCCTAATTTTGAATTTCGAAAATAAGTTTTGTTATTACTAAAAAAAAAAAAGGGGAGTCTTCCTGTAAAAAAATTCTAAAAAGAAAAAAAATATAAAATGGAAAAGTTAAAAAAAAGAAAAGAAAAAAAACACAAATACTATTTTCTTTTTCTTTTTCTTTCTTCCCTATTCTTTCTTTTCTTTCTTTCTTTCTTCTTTTCCTTCTTTCTTTCTTCTTCTTTCTTTCTTTCTTCTCTTTTGTTTCTACCTCTTGCTCGACCGAAGCCCCTTCGCCCGCCATCCATCTTCCTCCTTCGGTCAACCGTACGCCAAAAGCCCGACCACTTGCACCACCACTCACCCTCCACGCACGACGAACAACGCCACAACAGGCCGCCGTCGATCTCCCTAATTGCGCGCCGCCAGCAAAGCCATCGCCGCTGCCTGCGATCTCGCCGTCGCTAGGCACACGGCTGCAGTGCATCACGCCCAAGCAGAGGGGCGCCGCCGTCCCTCACAGCCAAGCGACCGCAAGCCGCGTGCCACCACCTCTCTGTCTACTCACTGCCCACAGCCGCGCGACTCCAGCTCCAGCATCGCCGTACGCCAGAGCTCCGCCCGGCTCACTCTCTCTTCTCTCTTCTCGCGCCTCCACCAGCGATGACCAGTCTAACACAGCAGCCTCTTCTCAGGCGCACCACCCTTCCGTACTTGTCTCCTCCATTGCGACAGCTCACACGCCACCAGCCCAGCCACACATCTCCACCACAGCGCTGCCGTCGCCCCTTGCCGGTTCCATTACCCACTGCCACCAACGACATCGTTGGGCAGTGGGCAGGTATCTCTGAGTCCCTCTATTTCCGAGTTGCCCTTTAGTCTATTGCATTCTTAGTTATCAATTTTTGGGCTCCATTGAAGGTTTTGTGGTTCATTTGCTCCGTGAGACATTCCAGTAACCGATGTGAGCTTCCGCAGTGCTATTAAGTTGAATTGTTGATTTCTTGAATTGGAGACATTTGTTGATTTATTCGAACACTGGCACTGTACCTAGTCCTGTTGAGTAGAATTGACGCATTATTTGGGGGTGACTTGGGGAGTTACTTGTCAATTGATTTCCGTTTTAATTTCTGCTATTCTCCAGTACTGATTGGTGTGTTTGAATTTATCAAGTGATTTGGGCTAGCCATTTGATTTAATTTTCCCTATGCATTCACCAGTGGTATTGGCGATGGTGGTTGTTTAACATTTGTTAATCTTGTGTTATTGGTTGCCTAATTGATCGAGTTGTGACCACTGGGCATTTGTGATTGAGTTATTTCTGTCCAACTTCTGAACTGCTATTGCTGGAGTTGCCATTTCTTGGATCAATTGCTAATGTTAGCAGGTTGACACTTTGGATGCTGGAGTGAAGAATATTGACGCCAATGTGACCAATATTGCCCAGAAACTAGCGGCATTTATGCAGCACGTTGTCTTTCCTCCTCCTTTTGGGCCTCACTCGCCGATGTTTTGACAGTCTCAGGGAAGTACCGTTGCCCCTCTTCTTGCTATTACTGTTTATTCGTCACATTGAGGGCAATGTGTCATTTAGGTGTGGGGGGGGGAATCAGTTGTGGTTCTAGTTTTTAGTAGTTTTTAGTTTTTAGGAGTTTTTCCTTTACTTCTAGTTTGTTATTTGTCTATCTTTCGTTCAGTCTCTTTCTTTCTTTTTAGTGCTTAGCTCTCATGTGAATACCAAAGTTTGATGTTGGATTGTTGTCTTTAATTCTGCTATTGCCAAATTTTAATAATAAAAGGGTATCAAGTTAATGTGGTTGAATTCAAGAACATCTCTGTGGTAAATATCGACGACTGTGTGACTTTTATAATTTTTGGTTAACTTTCCTAGACATAGGGAATGACTGTTGGCATTTTCATGTGAATTGGTCCGGTTATTAACCTTAGTTGTTCATGTTTGAAAATGAGGCTAGCGGCTACAAATTTTCTTTTGATTTTTGTGTTATTTTGAACTGTTGGTGTTATTTGGCTGTGAATAAGAGTTGACTGTACTCTGCTAGTATTTACTACCGAATAATCGGGGATCTTCACCAAAAGTGTCGATTCTTGCGTCAAAAAGTAGTAATTGCTATAAGTGCGTGGTCACATGGCGATAGGAGCTGAGTAACCGGGCTCTTTCATCTGACAAATACCGGAGTTCGCTTCAAAAAGCTTCAATGGCCAGAGACTAAGTCTTGTGCTACTATTAAAAAAAAAGAAGAAAAAAAAGAAAAATAGAAAAACATGAAAAAAAAGTGAATGTTGTGTTAGTGTATAATAAAAGTCAGCTTGCCGATTTATGGATTTAATGTTGAGATTTTGGTTAATAGTTGGACCATTTGCTGATAAATGTTGTGTGTCATTCCTTTTTCTTAGATTAGTTAACCTGAAATTAGAGGAGTTTGTGGTTTAGAAGCTAACCAGAGTGATGTTTCTTGGACTTGACCATTGATGCTTGATTATTATTTTTCTTGGTATTTTGGCAATTTGGTGGATAGAGCAATAGCCACTATCAAATATTGGTGTTTGTTTGTTGTTCTCGTGCTTGAGGACAAGTATGGTTTAGGTGTGGGGGGAATTGATAGGTTGTAATTTTATCATTTATTTTTTATTAATTTTTCCTATTACCTGACCTGATGTGAATTAATTATTAGATTCTACTCACTTTTCGTAATTTAAATTTATTTCAGGGAGTAGAACAAACATATCACAATCAAGGCCAATTTGACAGTCATCGGGGAAGAATTCAAATGGAAGGCATTTAGGGGCATTTTTTGGGAATAAAAGGATGCGGCCCGTTTTCCTTTGATTCCTGGTGGGCCGCCGTACATGGGAGCCAAGCATTAGACTAGGCTAATAGATAAGAATTGGATTTTGCAGAGAAAGGGCACTACTGTTTTTCTTTTCGTCCCGTAGCTTAGCTTAAGAACTTTTCCTCCCTTTGGCTTTTGGGGAGTAACTCTTCCTACGCATGTCAGGAGAGTTTAGCCTTTGACTTTTCCTTTCATCTTTAGTTTCTTTTCTTTTTCGTAGGAGTAGACAAGGGATGAGTTAAATCTCTTGTCTAGCCAAGGAACAACGGAGGTTTTGGTTCGCCTAAAACTTGTGAGATCGATTTAATTTTATCTTTTCTTTTTATTCATTGGTATTCGCATATTCCTTACTTGCAATATTTATGATTATTTAATTAATTGATTGTCTTAGATCCGGATAATTAGTTAATTTGGTAATCTATTGTCAATTAGGGCATTGAATCCGTAATTGTTTAATTGCCTTGAAATAGTGACAACTGGCATGATTGGGTTTGTGTCGGGGGGATATGCGGGCTAATCTGAAATAACCCTGGTAGTGCGTTATTTGGTTAGAATAGGGCTCCTCTAATACGTAAGGCAATTGGGGAATTAAATCTTATGGGCGTACCTAGGATTATTTCTCAATTAAAACAGTAATTAACAGGCGTACCTTAATCACCGACATAGTAAGGAGGAGTTGACTGTCATCATCTGGTTGGCAGTTATAACCTATTTATTAATAAATAATTGGAATTGCCCTTATTTCGATGATCAATTAGGTGAACCATTGCTGAAATTATTCCTTGGCTAGATCCTTTGATTTTAGTAGATTGTTATTTAATTTCTAGTTGGCTATTTTATTTTTATTATTTTACTTTTAGTTGAATTGCTTAAATTGTCACTCCTGAGATAAAAACATCCCCCTTGTCACTGTGAATTTGAAAAGAAACAATTACTCCCAATCCCTATGGATTCGACCCTGCTCACCGCTATCTACAGAAATTACTTTTAGTTTGAGCAGGTTTTATTATTGCACAGGCTGACAACCTGTCAACTAAGTACATTGAAATTGAAATTGAATGGAGTAAGTACAGTTTACCAACTAGTGTTTCACGGAATTTCTACTTTGCTTATCATTCTTGTGTTTCGGACCAATACTGATAAGTGACTAATTTATGTAATAATTGTATGATATTTTATATTATTTTTAGTCATTTTGGGTATATTATTGGAAGAAAATGAATCATGTTGGCTATAATTGGTGAAAAATGCTTTTAAGTGGTTAAATGAGGTTTTTATCACTTTTTACTTGGATTTTGTGTATTTTGACAGTTTTGATATATTTTCGTATTTCGGCTATAACTTGAGATACAGTGATCGGATTGAGATGATTCTTGAACCAATTTGAAGATAAGAGATAGATCTACAACTTTGGTCAAGAAATCTGAATCCAGTTTGAAGGTTTTCCAAGTCAAAAAGCCAAATTACAGTAGCCAATTGCATTTGGTTGAAGCTGAAACAGGGCAATGAGCAGTCAAGGGTATTTTGGTCATTTATCAGCCCACACAAATCCAAATGAGGTGATTCTTGATACATTGGAAATCTAACTCATAGGGCTACAAATTTTATGTTTTGGTCAAGAGCTAAATCAGCTTTTATCATCAAGAAAAGTTCAATGGAATTTGATGCAAAATCGGAGCAGAGCTGGAAATTGAACCAGAAGTGACCAAATGGTCGCTGTAGCAATCCGGCTGGAATTGTGGCCGGATTGTGGTCAGAAAAGGCTGCTCTATACACGAAAAACTTAATTTCACTCCCACCAACTCACATGCGTTGCTAGACATGTGAGAAACATTCCCAGCTGTAAAAGGAAGGTGGAGGCCTCATTTCTTGACCAATTTTCATCATTAAATTGCCAAATTCATTGCAAGAGAAGGGAGATTGGAGACCTTAGAAGGAATATAGAGTAAGATACGGAAGAAAGCTTGGAGTGCAGAAATGTAACTCTTTCATCGTCCTAGTGTTAGTTTAGCTTAGTCTAGAGTAGTATAGATCATCCATTCTTGTATCTTGGCTAGATTAGGATGGAGATGAAGATGGAGGAGTTGAAGCTCAAGTGACATGGGTTATCTCTTCTCCAACTCTTTATCTTTTGTATCAGATTCTTAAGTTTGGTTAATATACAAGTTCTGGATTTTGTGTTTATTATGTGTTTTTAAAGTTTATACCTTGGGTTTGGTTGAACTTTCTATGATTGTTAGTGTTTATTATTTGGTTATTTGATTGCTATGATTTGAGCAAGTTATTTAGCACTTTGGGTCTTTAAATCATTATTAATCGGGTACCATTAATTGTGATTATCTAAGGTATTGTTTCTACAATCAAAATTGGGATTTAACACTGGTTCAAGAAGTGCTAAACATAGGGAGTACGCTCACGAAAGTAGAGGTGCACCTATGTGGTTTTAGTGATTGATTTCATGTAATTTCATTGAAGAAATAAACTTGTAGCTAATTTCATAGCCATGAGAATAGGTATGGATTAGTTATGAGTATAGTTGATTCACTACGAAAGTAGGTTTCACATGTTTAAGGAAATTACACTATAACTAGCCTAGATAGTAGTACTCAATTATCAAAATGTAGCACTTGCATGAGTAGTTTGGGATACCACAACCTAAGGAGCTTTCATTTGTTATTTTCTTGCATAAGTTCAGTAGATTTTACTTGTTATAATTTATTGATAGTCTAAATAATAGAGAAGTTTTAGTAATACCGGTAATTGTTCACTCTTTCTCGTGGGATCGACCCGATATATATCCTAAACTACTAGTTAACCTGTATACTTGCAGTGAGCGGGTATAATTCGATTTTTTAACTTGTACGTATGTAAAATACCCGTCAAATACCAAAGTTTCCATGTATGCTTATCTTGTATACCATTTATTTGCTTGTAATTCAATATGTTCTAATATTCATTAGGATACCAAAAAACTGCATAACTGAAGAGCTATAGGCCTTCATGGATTTTATGTGCTTTTTTCACACAATTTCTATCCCCTCCTTCGTTAAGTAGAAAGGTTAACTGGCAGAGGCTGAATTACACTAGGAAAGAATTGGTTGGTTTTCATTTAACTCTATGGGCTCTATTAACTACTGGAGCCGGCAAAGAGAAGAAAAAGAAAATATATGGGGACGTGTTTGAATGTAAAGTTTCTAAGAGTGCAAAGTGAAATGACTCAATTTTGAATGTCTATTACTCAGTAGGAGAAGCATAACTGAAGTGTTACCTGAGACAAAATCAAATCATTTGTATTATCTATAAGTTGTGCAGTCCGTAGTGTTTCAGTAGATGACACTTGAACTGAATATCCTTACTTTCTTTTGCACTGACTGTTTTTCTTTGTTCTGTAGGTGCAGCATACCATGGAAGGATATTCTTTCTTGATATAACTTTTTGTTGTGATCATCCATTCAAACAACCAAATGTTTGCTGATAGCTACAGGAAATACTAAAGATCACTAATTCCTTTTTCATTCTAATTTCATTTTCACTGCAAGCTGGAAGCAAGTGTTTCTGCATATGATGGCTAAGTTGAATGTCTTTTAAAACCATCTAATTTACCAAGGGACTGCTTTAGCTCTTGTATACAATCCACAGTCCAAGAATGGAGTAAAACGCCACTCTGTGTTTCTTTTCACCTTCATGCTTCAGATTGTTTGCATGATATGTTGGCCTCCAGGAAATTGTAGTCTTGTCATGATTTTGTTTGTTGATAGTGTCCAGCAATAAATGTTATTTCAGAATGAGGAAAGTTTGTTCAAGTTGTTTCAAAAGTTCTCGAGTATTTGTTCAAACCAAAACCTGATCCTGTCCAAATGCCACGAAGTTGTTCCCCTTTTCGATTGTTTGAACCTTCTATTAGTTTCACATGTGCTATCATTTTTATCCACAATCAAATTTTACATTTATAACATTCTAAATACCACACACGCGATTTTTCACAAATATACAAGTTGTAATTGAATATAGAATATTAAAGTTGATCCCACAGAAAAGATTGTCGATTACTAATGATTTTCGAACTTCTTTATTATTTAGACTACCACAAGTACAAGAAATTAATTCTACACTATAAACATGAGATAAAAGTAATACAAATCACAATAAAAAGCTTCTAGAAGTGTGGAATTCCCCACTACTCTTGCAAATGAAATCACTAGTTAAGTGAATGCTATTATTTTGACTAATTACAGTGTAATTTCCTAATGTATGTAAAATCTACTCTCATAATGAATTAACTAGACTTTTAGTCAATGTTTTGAAAACTGGACTGGACCGGCCGGTTCGACCGGTTGAACCGCGAACCGGCCATGGCACCGGTCCGGTTCTATGTCATAGTTGACTTCGCCAGAGAACCAGTCAAAAACCGGTCGAACCGTGAAAACTGCCGAACCGGATTGAACCGGTGGTTTTCCGGTTTTCAACTTACCCCTCTTTTTTTTTTTTTTTTTAAGTTTTGCAAAATGCAGCTATCAAGATTCGAACCCAAACCTTTGTAATAGAAGACTAATGTATTAACCATTGCACCATCAGATCTTATTACTTTTTTTTTATAACTTATTCATATAAAATAAACACTCATATTTCTTTTTTCTATTTTTCTTACAAAATCTCATTCTCTCATGACTCTTTCTTTTTAATTTTCAACTCTCTTTCTCTTTCTCTCTCTCTATCCTCTTTTTTTTTTATCACTCCCTTTTTAATTAAACCTCTTTATTTTTAATTTATTGATGTTTTCTTCCATCTTTTAATTTTGTTTTTGTCCGTTAAATTGAAAAAAGTTAAAAAAGAATTATTTTTCTTCAACCCAAATTATTTAATGCCACAACCACTCACTTTTATCTCATTTTTTGTTTCTTATCAAGTTTACATTTCTATTTTCGATTCTCTTGACTTCTTTCGAACTCCAAACTTTCTTTTTTAAATTGCAATCTCTAAATCCCAAAATGTAAATTAAAATTTAAGTTCACAATGTCTAAATTCTCATAGACGTGAATTTTGTATAATTTCAAAATATTGTGATAGTTTTGGGTTGGATTTAAATATAATTGAAATTGAGATGAAATTTATTTGTTTTAACTTATAATTTAAAAATTTTATTTTTAAAAATCCAACTTATTAAAAAATAGTAAACTTTTCATCAAATAAAGTATTAAATTAGTCCATTACATGTCTTATTTTGTGCATATATATATTTATATAAATTATTTTTAAAAAAATTCATTGAACCGGGGTTGAACCGGTCCAACCGGTTGAATCTCGACCCTTTCACTTCACCGGTTCAATTAACGGTCCGGTTTTAAAAACATTGCTTTTAGTTAAGTCATACCTACTCTTGTGGTTATGAAATCAACTACAAGTTTATTCTTTCTATGAAATTACATGAAATACGTCACTAAAGCCACATATATTTATCTTAAAAGTAGAATAAATTTGAGTTACTAATGGTATGAAACTTGTTACCTCTTGGATAAAATTAAAAAAATTCGAGACCTTTTAGGGCAATTTGCAATTTTAGACAAGATGTTGGAAAAATTTTGACAGAATTTTCCCTTATAAATGGACGACACTCCTTGCCAGCAAACCCAAATTTGAATAATTTTGAAGTACAATAGCATTTCCAAACACAAGTCCAATATTTGCAACCAACAAATCAATCACATGCATTTCATATAATCTCAATTCCCCCCCGACACACTTAACATGTATATCGTTCTCAATGTGTAAATAAAGAAAACTAAGATAAAGAAAGCAATACTCTCCTATTGATGTGATCGACGTATCATGAAGTGTCACAAATTGTTGTTCACTTATCTCCAAAACTTCATGAGTTCCATTTGATAACCATTAGTAATTAAACCTAAGAATTGAAAATGAGAAACAAAGGTGATAACAAAGGCATTAATAAACACAAAATGGTGATCCGTAACTTCATGCCTTTGTTTGATGATGTATCTATAGAAAATACATAAAAAACTACTCAAGATACAATGAAACATTTCACTTCACATATTTTTCACTCCTAAAATTCCACAAATTGCTAAATTCTTCACATATTCAAAATTTTTCATTCAATCATGCTCTATATGAAGATTAAGCAATGATCTTCCATTTAAATGCATCATATTCCTTTAACTAGATAAACTAGCCATTCTCTAAAGTTTACAAATTTAAATTTGTTAAAATGTCACCATATAATAAATGTAGACATGTAACTATCATAAATAAGTCACATTTTAACAATTTGAACTATCCAATAATACTTAACAACATTCTAGGAGTAATGACCGCAATCATATAATAGAAATATGCATAAATTAAAACATTGCATAGATCATTACATTCCCACATTTGATTATTTAAACATGGTTAAAAATGTTAAATAAGCATAACAGAACTTATATACATCAACAAATAACATCACAAATTCACCATTTAAAGTGTGTCATTAAACTCATAAGATATGCAAAATAAAACACCAAGTTAAATTCAAGAAATTTATCTCAAATTGGTAGAGTGATGTTTGGCGATACAAATGATGCAAAAGTCCTATGATAATCACCTCAATTGAGCTCCAATTGATGGATTTAAAAAGGAAGAACCCTAACCTTCATCCTTTTTAAAATTGAATTTTGAGTTGTTTTTCTTGGATTTCAATTCGTTAAAAAGGCTCTATGAAGGTCAAATAATGTTTGTTGGATGATTTCTTGCAAGGAAAAGATGTTAAAATAAGAATTAGTGAAGTGTGTAAGGAAATACATGAGGTGAAAGAGAAGAAATGAAATGGAGCAGGGAAGTCACGTTTCTACTCTTTAAAATTACAAAAAAAATGCGAGTTGAGGAATATGTGGCTTGAAGTTGCATTTTCTTCTTTAAAATCACAGAAATGAATACGCAGCTTCATGGAATACACGACCTTAAGTCGCGTATTGATGCCCGTGTATTCTACTTTGATCATGCAAAAGTCAATACGTGAGTTTTTGAATACGTGCCATACAGTTGCGTTTTCCTGACCTCGCATTTTCTTCTACAAATTTTTGCGAAAATTTAACTTTCTAAAATTATACATGGTACCCCAATTGCTCAAAATGCATGTTAGATCATTTTTTTGTCAAAATAATCAATACATGCACATATAAAATGATGAAAACATACATTTATATTCTCTTTAACGAATCAAAAATAACAATTACTCAAGTTAAGGGGTTGAGTTCCTTAATCAAATGTTTTTTTTTTCACCTCATTTGGCCACCTTTGTTTCTATTTTCCAAACCTACAAAACAAAATAACAAAATAACTTAAACACAAACTTTAAACATAAAATCACACTTTATTAACATAAATAACCAAGATATTGGGTTGCCTCCCAATTAGCGCTTTTGTTTATAGTCGTTGACTCGACTATCTAATCTTATTTTTTAAGGAGATTTTGTCAATGAATAATCCATCATTTTAGAATATGGTGGATCAATAAATAGTGGTTTGATAGTAAAAGTCACATAATCAAATGATATGAGAGGTAGAAGAGACTTCTCTATCTCAAGCATTTTATAGATATTATTTTGAATGTGTATCACTTGAGAACTTACTAAAGGAGATGCTAGGGGTTAACAATAAGTCATTAAGGTTCACCTCTTGAGATTCAAGATTAGTTCCAAAGGTACTATTATATGAAATGGACTCTTTTTCATTGAAACACGAATTAAATGCATCATTTTCATCAAAATGCAACACATTTGTACATACAACATGTCACTATTCATGCTAGGATCATTTTGTATATGATTGGAAGAAATGACTTCATATAAAATATGTAAATGACCTTGTATTCTACCAAAGTGAGAAACTAATTCATCTAACCTTTTCTCAACCCTATCAAAACGGTCAGAAGTCGCGTTAACTAGTTTTTTTATAGCTAATTCCCAAGATGGTTTAGATTCATATTAGACACATTTGGATTGGTAATCATATAAACATGGAGAAGCATTATATGCACACTGATTATCCCAACCGTAAGCATAATAATTTTTTCAATTAGGATCATATTGATCAAAATAAGAATTGCAATGCTCAAATTCATCATAATAATTCACATTTTGTACTTGCCTACATGTATAAGTAGTATGATAACTTTCACACAAGTCACAAATCATATGATAAGAATTAAAAGTATTAACATTCCTTTTTTGTTCAAGTATATTCGTATTGTATCTAATTGAACTTTTAACATTATATAATCAAGTTTAACCTTTAAACTTCCTAAATCATCTTGAAAAGACGTACCTTCAAACATATTTTGGCTACCTCTATTTAAGGAGTTTTGTACTTGGTAACAATCCATTGTCAATCTTTCACTTCTCAAGTATTGTCTGCCCATGTTTCCTATTCTCCTTGAGTCTCTAAACATGTTTTCAAAGTAAGTCAAAAACACATTTAGTCAAGAAGGATGGATGACTAGACACATATAAAAATAAGATACTAAATCCAAAATAAAAGACTCATCGATACACTAAACATAACAAAAAAGACACTGGATACAATAAAACAAGAAAAACAAGTAAAAATGTCTAAACTAATAAAGTTGTTCTTAACACCGATATTGACAAAATCTTTCCCGACAACGGCATCAAAAACTTGATGAGCGCGGGGATATACATACAACAATTAGTTTATCCATAGTCAAATTTTACATTTATAATCTCCTAAATACTTCACATGTGATTTTTTGCAAATACAAGTCATAATTAAGTATAGAATATTAAGGGTCGATCCCACAGAGAAAATTGTTAATTACCGATGATTTTTGAATTTTTTTATTATTTAAACTATCACAAGTGCAACAAATTAACTCTATACTATAAACATGAGATAAAAGTAATAAAAATAACAATAGAAAACTCCTAAAGGGGAATTCCTCACTTCTCTTGCAACTGAAATTACCGGTTAAGTGAATGCTATTATTTTGACTAACTATGGCATAATTTTCTAATGTATGTGAAACTTATTCTAGTAGTGAATCAACTATACTTGTAGTTAAGACATACTTACTCTTGTAGTTATGAAATCAACTAGAAACTCATTCCTTCTATGAAATTACATGAAATAAGTCACTAAAATTACATATATTTATCTCAGCAGTAGAAAGAATTTGAGTTATTAATGGTATGAAACTTGTTATCTCTTGGATAAAATTGAAAAAATTTGAAACTTTTTGGAGCAATTTTGGACAAGATGTTGAAAAAATTTTAGCAGAGTTTTCTCTTATAAATGGATGAAACTCTCTGCCAGCAAACCCAAATTTGAATAATTTCAAAGCACAATAACATTTCTAAGCACAAGTCCAATATTTGCAACCAACAAGTCAATCGCATGCATTTCATATAATCTCAATTCTCTAGGATTCACCAAAGAAATATCCGCATGACCTTCTTGGACGATAATATAGTGGTATTTTAAGCATAGTTATAAAACACGGCCCGGCTCGGCGGTCGAACCGGCCAACCCGGTGTACCCGCCAGTAGACCGGGCCAGGTCTCTAATTAGATCGGTTAAGCACTGGAACCGTGGACTAGTCAACGACCTAGTGGTTCAACCGGATTAAACCGGAAACCCGGTCGGTTTTGTGAAGAAACCGGTTTTGAGGAAAAAATTTTACAAAATTGTTGGTTGGATTCGAACCTATGACCTTAGGCAAGGTTTATAACAAGCTCACCACCAAGCTATTTCGCTACATGTTAATTAGTTATCATTCTTACACTATATGAACGTTTTATCAATTTTATCTTTATTCTTTTTTTATTTCTCCAAAACAAATTTATTTGGAATCTTTTAATACAAACTTATGACCCTATAAATTATAAAATAGATTTCAAAAATAACATATTACATAATTTATTTTAAAGACAAATATTGTTTTTAATAATTTTTTGCACTTAAAATTTGTAAGTAACCTAGATAATTACACTAAACATAGATAAAATTTTACACTTGAAATTTGGTGGATCACTAATTAAATTTAAACCACTCACCCACCGGTTGAACCAGTAACCCGTTGACCCACCTCTTTCGCCGGTCTCCTTTCCGGGCCGGATTTAATAACTATGATTTTAAGTGTGGGGGAGGAAATGTATGGTACTTGTAATACTTTTATTTTTATTGTTTGGATTTGAGATTTGAAATATGAATTGCACTTGAATGTTGTCAATCTTGGATTCGCTGACAGGAAGTTTCGTCCCGTTTTAAGAATAAACTCTGCCAAAATTTTTTCAACATCTTGTCCAAAATTATAAAATTGCCCTAAAAGATTTCAAATTTTTTCAATTTTATCTAAGGGATAACAAGTTTCATACCATCAGTAACTCAAATTTCTTCTACTTTTGAGATAAATATATGTGGTTTAAAAACTTCTTTTCTCATTTAACTTAGAAATGGCTATTATGTATTGATAGGGTGTTAATTGTTGGTATTTTTATTATTAATTTTCCCTTCTATCCCTGACAAATATTGTGTTAATTGCTGATATTTACTCATATTTGGTATCGGGACTTAATTTCAGGAATGAAGCAGAAAACTACCAAAAAGGAGGGACTTTATGGAGAATATGGAGACTTCTAAGGGCTTCAATCCTTAGGCCTTGGATTGGTGGGGACCACAAAGCTATAAGTCATTTGGGCTCTTAAAAGAAAGGAACGTAGAGAGACTTGGAAGAAGAAGTAATTTTGGAGACTTTGTCCACATGTGTGGGGACCACCGGAGAGAGCTTTGAGTCATCTTACTTTTGGCTTTTTAAGGAGAGGACGTACAGAAGCAAAAGGAGACCTCTAGTTTAGCTTTTAGTTTAGTTCTAGTTTCCTTTCTCTGGACTGGCCTCTGACACACGCCAGGTGTTCGATAATATTCCCCAATGGGAAAAACATCTTTTATTCCTTGCTTTCTAGTAAAAACGCAATGCCTTTGCAATCCAGTACTTTTGGCTGCAATTCAACTATGAGGAGTGGCTAATTTCTTCATCTAGTCAGAGGTTAAATTGAAGCTTTGGTTCGACAAAACTGTGAGATCGAATTGATTTCCCTACGTTCTTTAATTTGCAAGTATTTATATATTTCCTGTTCACTTATGCATATGATTATTTCTTGCAATTAAATACTTGATCACTGTTTAATTGTGTGAGTAATTAACAGCCATCTAAGAGTGCTCAATCCGTAATTGTTGGGTAATTTTAGTGCATGTGGCAAGTGATATGATTCAATTGTAGTAGAAACTTTTGAGTCGTTGTTGCGGAAATATATGATATAGCCTAAATAAACCGAGCGTGTGTGTTTGTTGGTTATAATTGGTGGCCAGTCTAATGATTAATGCTGTCAATAGGTTAAATCCTAAGAGCGTGTTTAGGACTGCTTAATTGGCTAGGGCAATAACTACAGAGCTTGTTGTGGTTATCGAATCAGGAAGGTTAGGCAGGTTGTCAGAGCTTGTTGACAACCATAACCAGTTTATTTGTAAATGAAAGATTTTATCTCTGCATCTGTGATCAGTGATTCGAACCATAAGTGGAGATTATACCTTTGACTAGAGATTTTCCTTCCGTCAATTTACTTTATATTTTTAATTTGAGCAATTAAATTAGACAGTTCCATATCAACTCCCCCCATTTTTATTTAATGTTACATTCATTCAAAATAAATTTCCAAGTCCCTGTGGATTCGACCCTGCTCGCTGCTATATTCGAATTTTGTCTTTCACGTAATTAATATACTTTGGTATATCGGATCAAACAAACTCTGGCACCAGGGTGAAGCTAGTAACCCATTGCACAGCCTAAGTCCCTGCTCCAGTACCATAGTGGATTTAATTCGTGACTTAAGAGTAGGAATTTTATTTTTGCTGGTTTGAAACCCAACAAATTTTGGCGCCGTTGCCGGGGACTTGGTGTCAAAATAAATTTATTTTCTTTGAATTTTATTTTCTTTGTTTATTTTTATTTTTTTATTTTTATTTTTATTGTTACTGGTTTATGCCTAGATCTTCTCGTACAGGTGAACTGCAATATAATCCTGAGATAGAGAAGACTGCTCGTGCATTGAGAAAAGCAACAAGAGAACGAGCAGAGGCATCCTCCTCATCTACTGGACATAATTCAGTAGTAGATTTTGTGGATTCATTTATTGAGACGGAAGAGATAAATAGCACCATGGCTAATGAACGGACATTGAGAGAATTGGCTGCACCAGATTTAAATCAACAGCCCCTATGCATTACTTATCCTACATTAGAGGTTGCATTTGAGTTAAAATCTGGACTAATCCATTTACTTCCTTCTTTTCATGGCTTACCAGGTGAAGATCCCCACAAGCATCTCAAAGAATTCCATGTGGTTTGCTCGACAATGAAACCCCAGGGAGTCACAGAGGAGCAAATTAAATTAAGAGCCTTTCCATTTTCCTTAGCCGATAAAGCTAAGGATTGGCTCTATTATCTACCCTCTGGGTCAATATCCACATGGACAGACATGAAGAAGCATTTTCTAGAAAAATTCTTTCCTGCATCCCGAGCTGCAAGCATTAGGAAAGACATCTGTGGAATTCGACAATTCAATGGAGAGACTCTACATGAATATTGGGAAAGATTCAAGCAACTATGTGCTAGTTGTCCTCATCATCAAATTCCTGACCAACTCCTCATCCAGTATTTTTATGAGGGTCTGTCTCAAACTGACAGAAGAATTATTGATGCTGCCAGTGGGGGCTCCTTAGTGAATAAAACACCCACGGAGGCAAGAAATTTGATATCGAGTATGGCTGCAAATGCTTAACAATTTGGAGACAGGCAGGATAACACGACTCGTAGAGTCAATGAGGTAAGTAATTCTTCAATAGAGCAAAGATTAGATTGTCTAACTTCTTTGGTTGAAAAGTTAGCTATAGGACAAATGCAGCAATTGAAAACATGTGGAATCTGCTATGGTTCGAGTCATCCAACAGATATGTGCCCCACACTCCAAGATGATTCGACTGAGCAGGCTAATGCAGTTGGATTTCCAGGACCACCTCAGAGACGGTATGATCCCTATGCAAACACCTATAATCCAGGATGGAGGGATCATCCTAATTTTAATTATGCAGTAAGGCCACCAGGATTTCCACATCAGTAACAATATCAACCTAGACCTCAACTTTCACAGCAACAACCTGCTCCTAAATCAGGTATGTCACTTGAGGATACTGTGAAATCTTTGGCTACTAACACTCAACAATTTCAACAGGAGACGAAAACTAGCATTCATAATTTGGAGAATCAAATGAGCCAGTTAGCTTCCACAGTCAATAGATTGGAGTCCCAATTATCTGGAAAGCTACCTTCGCAGACAATTGTCAACCCCAAGCAAAATGCTAGTGCCATCACATTAAGAAGTGGCAAAGAGTTGCCTGAGCCGAGCAAGAAAATTTCTGAACAAGCAATCGAGGAAGAGCTCGAAAAAGAGGGGAATGTGTCTCAACCTAGAGCCTTGGAACAACCAGATTTTGGAGAAAAATCAACACAAGTGGTTACACCTCCGCCTCCATTTCCTAGTCGACTGGCAAAGTCCAAAAAGCAAGAGCACGAACAGGAGATTTTGGACACTTTTCGAAAAGTTGAGGTAAATATCCCTCTTTTAGATGCAATTAAGCAAATTCCTAGATATGCTAAATTTTTGAAGGAGTTATGCACTGGTAAGAAAAAGTTGAAAGGAAACGAGAAAGTGCATATGGGAGAAAATGTTTCGGCAGTTTTGCAGAAAAAATTGCCTCCTAAATGCAAGGACCCAGGTATGTTTACTGTCCCTTGCAAAATAGGTAATATTAAAATTGAAAAAGCTATGTTGGATTTGGGTGCTTCGATAAATGTTATGCCTCGTTCTATTTATAATTTGATGAACATTGGGCCTTTAAAAGAGACGGGCGTAATAATTCAACTGGCTGATCGATCAAATGCCTATCCTGATGGAGTTTTGGAGGATATTTTAGTGCAAATTGATAATTTGATTTTTCCTGCAGATTTTTATGTGCTTGATATGGAGGATGATAATTCTAATTCATCTCCAATACTGTTAGGGAGACCATTTTTGAAAACTGCTAGAACAAAAATTGATGTTTTCACTGGCACATTGACTATGGAATTTGATGGTGATGTTATTAAATTTAATATTTATGATGCCATGAAATATCCTGGTGAATCTCATTCAATTTTTGTTATAGATGTAATTGATTCTTTGGCGCAGCAAAATTTTGAATTTAATAATGACGATGCGTTGAAGGTTGCTATTTCTACTGGTCTCTGTCAGGAAAATTTGCAAAAGATAAAAGGGAAGTTTGTTTTTCCTTTTGAATTGCAGGAAGTTATTTTTGAATTGAATTCTCTTTGTCCAGAATTTTCCAATGTGTCTTACTTGGAATTACCTCTGTCTCATTCACAGCTTTTGCCATCTATTGTGCAAGCCCCGAAGGTGGAATTAAAGCAGTTACCGGATAATTTAAAGTATGCATTCTTGGGAGATGGAGATACACTCCCAGTAATAATTTCCAGTAAATTGACTGCTTTAGAGGAAGAAAAACTAATTCGGGTGTTGAAGGACCACAAGGAGGCAATAGGATGGACAGTGGCTGACATAAAAGGATTAAGTCCAGCCACTTGCATGCATCGCATCTTGTTAGAAGGTGGTGCTAAGCCTTCGAGAGAGGCTCAACGGAGATTGAACCCACCAATGATGGAGGTAGTGAAGAAAGAAGTTTTAAAACTTCTTGACACAGGTATAATCTATCCCATTTCGGATAGTAAGTGGGTAAGTCCTGTTCAAGTAGTTCCTAAAAAGACAGGAATTACTGTTATTGAAAATCCTAAAGGTGAGTTAGTGCCCACTCGAGTTCAAAATGGGTGGAGAGTTTGTACCGATTTTAGAAAATTAAATGCATTAACTCGTAAAGATCATTTTCCATTGCCTTTTATTGATCAGATGTTGGAAAGGTTGGCAGGAAAATCTCATTATTGCTGTCTTGATGGTTTTTCAGGTTTTCTACAAATTCCAGTGGCGCCTGAAGATCAAGAGAAAACCACATTTACTTGCCCTTTTGGTACATTTGCCTATAGACGAATGCCTTTTGGTCTTTGTAATGCGCCTGCTACATTCCAAAGGTGTATGGTTAGTATATTTTCTGATTATGTGGAGAATATCATAGAAGTGTTTATGGATGATTTTACTGTCTATGGTAATTCTTTTGATGAATGTTTAACTAACCTCACTAAAATTCTTAAAAGGTGCATTGAGACTAATCTTGTTTTAAATTATGAGAAATGCCATTTTATGGTGGATCAAGGCATAATTTTAGGCCATGTGGTATCTGCAAAAGGAATTGAGGTAGATAAGGCTAAGGTAGAAATTATCAAATGTTTACCTTACCCTGCAAGTGTGCGGGAAGTTCGCTCTTTTCTTGGCCATGCAGGTTTTTATAGGCGTTTCATCAAAGATTTTTCAAAGATATCCCATCCTCTATGCAAATTACTTCAAAAGGATGTGGTATTTCATTTTGATGATAATTGCAAGAGTGCATTTGACACGCTCAAGGGATCATTGACTTCAGCACCAGTGGTTCGACCACCAAACTGGAGTCTTCCTTTCGAGATAATGTGTGATGCCAGCAATTTTGCTGTTGGTGCAGTACTTGGCCAGAAGGAGGGCAGAGCTTCTTATGTCATTTATTATGCCTCGAGAACCTTGGATGGTGCCCAGTGCAATTATTCGACTACGGAAAAGGAGCTTTTAGCTATTGTTTTTGCTTTAGAAAAATTCCGTTCTTATTTACTTGGCACTAAAGTCATTATTTATTCTGACCATGCAGCTTTGAAATATTTGCTCAACAAGAAAGAGGCCAAACCACGACTTATAAGGTGGATTCTCCTACTCCAAGAATTTAATTTGAAAATTAAAGACAAAAGGGGTGCCGAAAATATGGTTGCTGATCATCTCAGTCGTTTGATCAATAGTGAAGGACCTGCTCCCTTGAAGGATAATTTTCCAGATGAGCATCTTTTTGTAGTTCAAAAGACAACTCCCTGGTATGCTGATTTAGTGAATTATCTGGTTACTAGAACGCTACCTAATGATTTGTCTAGAGCTCAAAAGGAAAAAATTAAAAGTGATGTTAAATATTATGTGTGGGATGAACCATACTTGTGGAAATATTGTTCTGATCAAATTATTCGCAGGTGTGTGTCTAAAGAAGAGGTTCCATCGATTTTATCTTTCTGTCACTCATATGCGTGTGGTGGACATTTTGGCCCTAAGCGAACTGCAAGAAAGGTTTTAGAGTGTGGTTTATTTTGGCCAACTTTGTTTAGTGATGCATACTTATTTTGTAAATCATGTGCAAATTGTCAAAAGACAGGTAATTTAAGCCATAGAGATCAAATGCCTCTTACTCCTATACTGGTTTGTGAAATTTTTGATATATGGGGTATAGATTTTATGGGTCCATTTCCTTCCTCTTTTGGTAATATGTATATATTACTTGCAGTTGATTATGTCTCAAAGTGGATAGAGGCTAAGGCAACTAGGACTGACAATGCTAAGGTTGTAGTTGATTTTATTAAATCTCATATTTTTGTCAGGTATGGCACGCCAAGAGCAATTATCAGTGACCGAGGGACACACTTCTGCAATCGAGTAATGGAAGCATTGTTGAAGAAATATGGCGTCACTCACCGGGTTTCTACGTCCTATCATCCGCAGACTAGTGGTCAAGCAGAAATCTCCAATAAAGAAATCAAGTCGATACTTGAAAAGACGGTGAATCCCAATAGAAAGGATTGGAGTTTGCGCTTAGATGATGCACTTTGGGCTTACCGTACAGCTTTTAAGACCCCCATAGGTATGTCTCCTTACCGATTAATTTTTGGCAAACCTTGTCATCTACCTGTAGAATTGGAACATAGGGCATATTGGGCAGTTAAAAATTATAATATGCGGATGGATGAATCTGGAGAACACAGGAAGTTGCAATTGCAAGAGTTGGAGGAAATCCGAAATGATGCATATGAGAGTTCTTGCATTTATAAGGAGAAGACAAAAGCATTTCATGATAAAGCAATTTCAAGGAAAATTTTTTGTATTGGTCAAAAAGTACTTCTTTTTCACTCTAGACTTAAACTTTTTCCTGGTAAATTGCGTTCTCGTTGGATTGGACCTTTTATTGTGACTAATGTGTTTCCTCATGGTGCAGTAGAAATTCAAAGTCTTCACACTGACAAGATTTTTAAGGTTAATGGTCATCGTCTCAAACCTTTTTACGAAGGATTTCAAGTTAATAATGTTGAGGAGGTGACCCTTGCAGTGCCTGAACTCTCTGATTGAAGCATTATTTTGTCTAGCCAAAGACATTAAAGAAAGGCGCTTTTGGGAGGCAACCCAATTGTTCATTTTAATTGTTTGTTCAATTCCGTGTGGTAGTTTAGAGGTGTTCTCCTTGAATTCGACTAATTTTGGGTTTCAGTTTTCGTTTTTGCCGATTTATAGGTGCCCTTCAGTTTTGACGTGCCCGCGTGATGGCATGCAGGAAGCTCACAATCAGAATCGTCCGAAAGCCACCGTGATACGCGACTAGAAAACGCGAGTTGAAGGCGCGTTTTCAATCGCGTTTTCATTCCTGCAAGATTTGTGAAGGAAACGCGACTTATAAAACGCGAGTTGAAGGCGCGTTTTCAATCGCGTTTCAACTCGCGTTTTATGTGTCCCAACAAAGGCTTCAGAAACGCGATTTCAGCTCATTTCTTCCTCTCTTCTTAGTTTTCCAGGTTCAGACTTTGGAGGCTCGCATGGTCAACGTCGATGCCAATGTCGCCGTCATGGCACAGGATTTGGCGCAGTTTCTGTTTCTTACAGGCTTTGCACCTCCGTTTCCACCTCGCCCTTCACTATGCCCCGATTTCAGGGAAGTGTGGTTGCTTTCCCTCTCACTTTTGCTTCACTTTTGCTTTTTATTTGTCACATTGAGGACAATGTAGGATTTAGGTGTGGGGGGAGCAGTTATGGTGCTAGTGTCTTTCATTCATTTTCTTTTTCTTCTTTTTAGTGATTAGCTCGTATGTGATGCCAAGTTTGATGTTGGATTGTTGCCTCTATTTCTGCTATTGCCAAGTTTTAATAATAAAAGGGTACCAAGTTAATGTGGTTGAATCCAAAAACATCTCTTTGGTGAATATCAATGATTGTTTTACTTTTATAATTTTTGGTTAACTTTCCTAGGCATAGGGAATGATTATTGGCATTTTCGTGTGAATTGGTCCGGTTATTAACTTTAGTTCTCCATGTTTGAAAATGAGGCTAGCTGATGCAAGTTTTCTTTTGGTTTTTGTGTTATATTGAGTTTTTGTGATTTTTAACTATGAATAAACTTGACTGTACTCCGCTATTAGTTACTACTGAGTAACCGGGGATCTGCACCTAAAAGTGTTGATTCTCGCGTCAAAAGGTAGTAACTTCTATGAGTACGTGGTCACGTGGCGATAGAAGCTGAGTAACCGGGCTCCTTCATCTGGCCAATGTTGGAGTTCGCGTCAAAAGGCTCAAATGGCTAGCGACTAAGTCTTTTGTTACTATTGAAAGAAAAAAAAAAAAGAATCCAAAAAAAAAAAAAAAAAAAAAAGAGAAAAGTAGAAAAAATGTGAAAAAAAGTGAAGGTTGTGTTAGTGTGT
Source organism: Coffea arabica (assembly GCF_036785885.1). Classification (NCBI taxonomy): domain Eukaryota; kingdom Viridiplantae; phylum Streptophyta; class Magnoliopsida; order Gentianales; family Rubiaceae; genus Coffea; species Coffea arabica. The sequence goes on from NC_092311.1 coordinate 1,034,591, forward strand.
AATAAAAGTCAGCTTGCCGAATTATGGATTTAATGTTGAGATTTTGGTTAATAGTTGGACCATTTGCTGATAACTGTTGTGTGTCATTCCTTTTTCTTAGATTAGTTAACCTGGAATTAGAGGCATTTGTGGTTTAGAAGCTAACCGGAGTGATGTTTCTTGGACTTGACCATTGATGCTTGAATATTATTTTTCTTGGTATCTTGGCAATTTGTTGGATAGAGCAATAGCCACTATCAAATATTGGTGTTTGTTTCTTGTTCTCATGCTTGAGGACAAGCATGGTTTAGGTGTGGGGGGAATTGATAGGGTGTTAATTGTTGGTATTTTTATTATTAATTTTCCCTTCTATCCCTGACAAATATTGTGTTAATTGCTGATATTTACTCATATTTGGTATCGGGACTTAATTTCAGGAATGAAGCAGAAAACTACCAAAAAGGAGGGACTTTATGGAGAATATGGAGACTTCTAAGGGATTCAATCCTTAGGCCTTGGATTGGTGGGGACCACAAAGCTATAAGTCATTTGGGCTCTTAAAAGAAAGGAACGTAGAGAGACTTGGAAGAAGAAATAATTTTGGAGACTTTGTCCACATGTGTGGGGACCACCGGAGAGAGCTTTGAGTCATCTTACTTTTGGCTTTTTAAGGAGAGGACGTACAGAAGCAAAAGGAGACCTCTAGTTTAGCTTTTAGTTTAGTTCTAGTTTCCTTTCTCTGGACTGGCCTCTGACACACGCCAGGTGTTCGATAATATTCCCCAACGGGAAAAACATCTTTTATTCCTTGCTTTCTAGTAAAAACGCAATGCCTTTGCAATCCAGTACTTTTGGCTGCAATTCAACTATGAGGAGTGGCTAATTTCTTCATCTAGTCAGAGGTTAAATCGAAGCTTTGGTTCGACAAAACTGTGAGATCGAATTGATTTCCCTACGTTCTTTAATTTGCAAGTATTTATATATTTCCTGTTCACTTATGCATATGATTATTTCTTGCAATTAAATACTTGATCACTGTTTAATTGTGTGAGTAATTAACAGCCATCTAAGAGTGCTCAATCCGTAATTGTTGGGTAATTTTAGTGCATGTGGCAAGTGATATGATTCAATTGTAGTAGAAACTTTTGAGTCGTTGTTGCGGAAATATATGATATAGCCTAAATAAACCGAGCGTGTGTGTTTGTTGGTTATAATTGGTGGCCAGTCTAATGATTAATGCTGTCAATAGGTTAAATCCTAAGAGCGTGTTTAGGACTGCTTAATTGGCTAGGGCAATAACTACAGAGCTTGTTGTGGTTATCGAATCAGGAAGGTTAGGCAGGTTGTCAGAGCTTGTTGACAACCATAACCAGTTTATTTGTAAATGAAAGATTTTATCTCTGCATCTGTGATCAGTGATTCGAACCATAAGTGGAGATTATACCTTTGACTAGAGATTTTCCTTCCGTCAATTTACTTTATATTTTTAATTTGAGCAATTAAATTAGACAGTTCCATATCAACTCCCCCCATTTTTATTTAATGTTACATTCATTCAAAATAAATTTCCAAGTCCCTGTGGATTCGACCCTGCTCGCTGCTATATTCGAATTTTGTCTTTCACGTAATTAATATACTTTGGTATATCGGATCAAGCAAACTCTGGCACCAGGGTGAAGCTAGTAACCCATTGCACAGCCTAAGTCCCTGCTCCAGTACCATAGTGGATTTAATTCGTGACTTAAGAGTAGGAATTTTATTTTTGCTGGTTTGAAACCCAACATGTATGTATTTATAGGAAATTATATCTTGTAAAGTGGAGAAAATTATACCTATATTTTATAAATTTGATGAAATTTCTTCTCCACTTGATTTTACATAGTTAAGTGATAAATATGATCAATAATTATAATACTCTTTTCATGATTATTATTTTGAGAGAATGATTATTATATTTATTTAAAAAAAGAAAAAAAAAAAAGAATAAGAGTTGTTCTACTCCAATGGTTCTTGTGCTTAGTAATTGAGAATTTTCATTTACAAATATCGACTTTTACGTAAAATGGTACTTGAATTAAGAGTATACAACGCAATTTAAGAATATGAAATGTTGAGTAACCGGTGATCTTCATGTAAAAATGTCGATCTTCAAGTGAAAAAGCACTTTCAATTTGAGTAAATATTTAGATATATTATATGAATAAATTCCTCTTTAAATTTGAAAAGAAAATGATCATGAGTTTAGGAAACATTAATATTTACCATAGGAACTACTTACTTTTGAAATTAAGTAAGGATGAGAAGTGGAATTGAACTAGTTATAATTACGGTATAATTGGCTCTCTTTTACTTGATATTTTGAGTACTTGATTTTAATTGAATAATTGCACAGTAGTTGTTTACCTTATTTTAAGGAAATGAAGTTGAATTATGCACATATGTTTACTTTCAAAATGTTGGATCATTGTTGGGTTAGTATTTCTTATTGCTTGAAGATAAGCAATGGTTCAAGTATGAGGGAGTTTGATAAGTGTGTATTTTCAGTGTTTAAGTGTGTTTTATTATCTAGTTTTGGTGTGTTTTAATTAATTTTATAACTTATGAACTAAGTTTCTAGTGAAAATATGCATTTTGTGGTTTAAAGTGTAAAAATTGAATTTCTATAGATTTTAATGGTGAAAATTTCATGTTTTGTAGGTTTCATGATTTAATCATCAAATGGCATGAATTGAGAATATAATTGGATGATTGATGATGGTTTGAAATAATAAAAAGAGAATATGAAGTGCAAGAGATGAAATGCAACTTAGTATACAAGAAGGAAGTTTTTCATGTTTGACATCTTTTAGTATTTTGGCAATATCTTGAGTTACAAGTATCGGATTGAGGTGATTCTTGTATATTTTAAAGTTAAGAGATAGACACATTTGGTATGAAGGCATAAAAATCTAGTTTATACGTTTTCATTATCAAAAAGTCGAAATACAGAAGTGCAATTTCATTGTTGAAAGATGAAATAGAGTTCTGACCAGTTAAGGGTATTTTAGTCATTTCTTAGTCCATAGAGCTCCAAATTCGATGATTTTTGAGGAATTGGAAAGATAACTTAAAGGGTTACAACTTTTATATTAGAGTTAGTTCACCCTCAATTATAAAAAAAATATCAATGAAATTTGGTACAAAAATAGAACAATGATGAAATCTGCCCAGGATGAGCAAACCTACATAGAGAGCAAAACAGGGGGTCAATACGTGGGGTAGGTCATGTTTTATAGCCCGCGTATTTTTCATTTGCGGCTGCAACTTACTCTGCAATTTGTGCTTTATTCAACAACCTTTTTGACCACTTTTTCTGCAAGATTCTGGCTGAAAATGAGCAAATGAGTATGGAAACTTTGAAAAGCAACCTTTGAGAGTTTCAAAAGCCAAAAATGACAACTATAAACAACTATTTTGTGGCTTGAATCTCTCTATAAACAGGGCCTTTGGAGAGCATTTTAAAAACTTTGAAAGGTTAGAGAAACTTCACAAAAATGTAGATTTCACTAGTTTTTCTTAGTTCATTAGTGTAATATAAAACAAAAAACGTTTTATCACTTCTTTGAATTAGTGTTAAATTCCAATTCTCATTGCAAACTTAATACCTTAAAATTATTGCAACTAATGGCCGGTTAATCATGATTAGATAAGCAAAAGTGATAAATAACTTGTTCAAAATAACATCATCAAATAATCAAGTAAACATCACTAACAATATATAGAAAGTTCATCTATAACTCTAGGCATAAACATTAACTAAACATGAAGAAAGGATCCAAACTTGTATTATAGGTAAACATGAAATTAAATACAAAAGAAAAAGTGATAGAAGAGAAGTTACCCTTGTACATGAGCTTCAAACTCTCCATTTTTTCTCTTTAAATTTTCATCCAAGTCTAACGATAAATACAAGTAGGATACTACTCTAACTATACTATATTGATGAACTAAGAAAACCTAGTAAAGACTACATTTTTGTGAAATTTCTCTAACCTTCCAAAGTTTTTAAAATGCTCTCCAAAGGCCCTATTTATAGAGAGATTCAAGCCACAAAATAGTTGTTTCTAGTTGTGATTTTTGGCTCTTGAAACTCTCAAAGGTTGCTTCTCAAAGTTTCCATACTTATCTGCTCATTTTTAGCCGGAATCTTTGCAGATAAAGTGGTCAAGAAGGTTGTGTGAATAGAGCACAAGTTGCAAAGCAAGTTACAGTCGCAAATGAAGAATACGTGAGCTATAAAATGTGACCTACACCGCCTAATGACCCCCTGTTTTGCTCTTTTTGCAGGTTTGCTCATTTTGGGCAGATTTCTTTCTTAATCTATTTTTGTACCAATTCCACTAATATTTTTTTTATTGATGGAGGCTGAACTAGCTCTAGTGTAAAACACAAAAGTTGTACTCTTTGAGTTGTCTTTTCAATGCCTCAAAAATCATCCAATTTGGATTTCTGTGGACTAATAAATGACCAAAATACCATTGACTGGTCAAAACTTTGTTTCAGCTTTTGATAATAAAATTGCACTTCTATATTTCGACTTTTTGATAATGAAAACGCATGAACTGGATTTTTATGTCTTCATACTAAATATAGCTGTATCTCTTAGCTTTAAAATGGTGCAAGAATTACCTTGATCCGATACTTGTTGCTCAAGATATTTCTGAAATATTAAAAGATGTCAAACCTGAAAAACTTCCTTCTTGTATATTAAGTTGCATTTCATCTCTTGCAATTCATCTTCTATTTGTATCACTTCAAACCATTGACAATCATCCAGTTATCTTCTTCCATTTGAAGAGTGAATCGTTAAACCTATAAAATCATGGAATTTTCACCATTAAAATCCATAGAAATGAAATTTTCATATTTTAAACCACAAAATGCATATTTTCACTAGAAACTTAGTTCATAAGCTATAAAACTAATTAAAACACACCAAAACTAGAAAATGAAACATACTTAACATACTCAAAATACACACTTATCAAAGTGATCGTGTGAACTGCAATGAATACTATTTGACCTTTCTATGATTCTTATGCTGACCTCAAGCTTGTAGGTTGTATTCAAAACTCGCATCTTCCACTGCAATGTTGATTCTTTTGGCAATGCTAGTTTGGACATTTTGAAAAATAATTGGAGTCCAGCTCTGACAATCTCAAAGGTTCTTAGCACGCTCATATCTATATTCACTAAGCCTCACACCTGTAAGTAAATCTGTCCACTTTGCCCTAGTTTATCTGTGAGGTTCTATGTGTAAAGTTTCATCTAAAACAACATACATTGTTCAAATGTTATATGTTCGTTCTTGCAAATAAATCCCTTGTTCCCACTATTGCCCACTTGTACTTGAAAGACAGAGCAAAGCATGATAAGCTAGCTGCAGAGTGGACAATGCGATTGATCGCAAGGTGAAATGCAATCAAGTGGATCAATAATCATTAAGCCCATAATATTCAATCTCTACAGTTGGGAGAATAGAGCTCCAAGCTTTTGCCTATAGAATGATTCGCCATCGTGGGTCGCTGTCTTGGTTGTTCCATATCTGTCGTAGCATATCAGTTGAATATTGGGTGATATGTATATTATAGCACATAAAAATTTCAAAAAATCTTAAAAAATTACTAAAATTAGAAAATACCAAAAAAGGTACAATTTGAAAAAAAAAATATCCAAATTGATTTCGAGTTGATTCGGATATATCAGCTGATACCATACATCACCGAATCGAATCGATCAATATTAATTGAGTTAAAGTCAGTCGCTGCGGATATGGTAATATCCATGATTTGGGATCAGTATCGTACAGGTCCCCTTTATTCCAGTTACGACTCTGCCAATTTGTATTGGAATCGGCCAATATTGCTAACCATGATAGAACTAGAAGCTATCTTCTTGCTCACATGGTTAACCGGCTCTGAGTTTTGATCAACACAACTAGGTCTCGTGTTGGTTCTAGTTGGATGTGCAGCCAATCCATAGCGCTTATGTAATAACTACTCGGCAAGTTCTTGGTTCTTCCAATATAGTTTGTCTATGAGTATGGCTAATGATTATGCATATATGTAGCGGCATCTAGTTGTGATCATTCTTTTCAATGCTTGATTAAAGCATGTTCTTGTCACAAATTTGGTACACTTTGCATTTTTATCAACGGGATGCATACTTATGAAAAGTCTTGAAGTTCTTGGGAACAAATTCTAATTATGGATTTTGCTCGATGGTTCTTATTAAAATTCTTAGCTCCTGAAGATAGGCCAAATTGGATACGGTCAATTGCTGTAATTTTTCCCTTCCATGTGACATACCTTGGCTTCCAATGTTTATACTAGACTTTGACATCCTATTATTTTGTGCATTCTTTACAAGCCCAGGCAATAAATCAATTTTACCTAGACAAGAAGTTTACTGTATGGTTGCAAACGAGTCGAGTTGAATCAAATTTTGGCCTAATCGAACCGAGTTTTAATTTAATTTTGTCAAGTTCAATCTCAAATTCGAGCCAAGTCGAGCTCGAGATTAAAAAAAATAATTATTTTATATTTTAAAAATGAATAAAATACAAATTTTTTTTAACAAATAATAAAATATTAGAAATATATATGTAATTTTATTATTAATATGTGTGTGTGTGTATATAAAATTGAGTCTGCTTGCAAGCTAACGAGTTGAATATCTTGAGTTTGAATTCAACTCGAACTCGTTTTTGATCGAGTTCGAGTTGAGTTTTGATTCGAGTTACTAGTGAGCGTTTTGACGCATATGTAGCTCTAGTTTGCTGATTATCTTTGAGTAATATCATTGCATTGAGATTAAGTAGTGGTAGATTATTTGAATTTCAAGCAGACCATATGATACAAGCCTTTTACTCTATCTATGCCAGTGTGCCAAATTGCCAACCTCCTATTTAGCCATATATTTATGGTGTTAACCAACTTTCTTTAGAGGAGTTGATCACCACATGTCTCGTGGGGTGGGATCTTATCTCCCATAAAAAAATGTTGCCACTTAATATGTATGATTTGATGGTGGTTCAATCCCGTCGATTTTTTGTGACTCTATTGACTCACTCCTCTAATATATGTTAGAGTAGAAATAGATATAGATGGTAATAATAGACATATATATATATATATATATATATATATATATATATATATATATATATATATGGTGTTTGGTGTGGTGTGCTAGACTTTTTGCCAACCTCCTACTTAGCCGTCTATTTAATATTTATGGTGTTCGGTGTGCTGTGCTAGATTTTTGCTTGTACTTTTGCCACGTAAAATGTTACTACGTGAAACTTACCAAATGATGCATCAAAAATCGTCCTCATAGTTGCTGCAAAATATGAAAAGATCGTTGGTTGATAATGTAGTCACGTGTAATTATCTTTTTCGTCTTCAATTGGTTGATAATGCGTCAACAATGGGTTTCATTTTACCCTTCTCATTCCAAATTGTTGAATACAATTAAACATTTTTAAGCCAAATTCATTCCTATAATCCTCGAATTACTCGAGTAAACATAAGTTAGATTAATCTAATGCGACTGCATACAAAATCCCAAATGCATCACATGTATTGATGATGCGCAATTCACTAGTATGCAGAATTGAATACAAAACAGAGAATCTGAATTGGTGGTTGTACCATATGCATCACATGCTCCACCTATCTTTATTAGTAGTTTAGTAACTGACTCTCACCTGTCGTTCTCAGTTCTACCATCTCTACGGAGCAGGCTAGTTTATCTTGTGTTTTTGGTAACTAGTACCAACAAGCAAGAGCTAAGAAGCAAGCACTACTGGTACAGCAAGTTTTTATTGTCTGTTTTAAGTTTTTGATTATGGGCAAATCTATTTATAGCTCCGCTGGTTTTGTTTATGTGCTTTGGGAAGTGTAGAGGAGAAATTGGCAGAGCCTCGATAGGGAAAGAGGGGGAGAGAGATGGGGAAGAGCATTAGTGATGTGGGAGTGGAAGACTTGGTTGGAGCTGGCCTGTCAGTTGAGGAGGCAAAAGGGTTCCAAAGGCACCTCAAAGATTCGATTATTAAGGTTAGCAGAAATAGTGATAATGGGGAGGAGCCGTTTGACCCCAAGGAACTATGGAGGGAGCTGACAGCACAGAAATTGTTGAAACCATGGCATCCACGTGCTCTTCATCAGCTCATTTACTATTCTGTTTATCATAACTATGATGAGTCCACCAATGGGCCTCCTATCTATTGGTTCCCTTCACTGTAAGCGCTGTATTGATGATTCTTTTCAAGTCTTGGTTGATTTTTTGCGATTTTGATTGGGTTTGACAGTTCGGAATTTTGAAGCTTTTCTGCTTCTTCTTTTCTTTTTTTGGGAATTTGTAAAAGATTAATGCAGTTGAAAAGTTTGAGTCTTATGACATTGTATTAGTATGGGAGTTCTGAAGGACTATGCTGTCAGGTGATAAGAAAGTCAAGACTTTACCTAACAAAAAGAAATGCAAGTCAGACTTTCAATGTTGATTCTCGTGTTAAAAAATTTAGATACCATTTTGTTGTTATAAAGCGTCCAATTCATTTAAAATACAAATGTAAATTTCAAGGTTTCGATCTTGAAGTTTTTGCTTTTGTGACAGACAGTAAAGTTCTTTTAGGACATATATATGTTGAAACTAATGAAATTCATTTCAGGGCCTGGTGATATTAAGGCTTGGATAGATTTTTCTTCCATTCACTGCAACAGAAATCTTAAGAACTTTTTCCTTTGAAAAATCAAACTGCCCTTTAGGCATAATTTTGGTCAAAGCATTGAGAGTAGCAGAAATTGAACAATTTTTCAGAACCAAGAGAGCAATTTTGTTGCAATTTTCACTTGATGATTGTACATGAGCAGGCAACCAGAATCTGCTTTCTGCAGTTTGATGAAAGGCTTGCATATGTATTTCGCTTTAGTATCCATAAATGTCATGTTTTCTTGCATAAATAAATGATGTAGACTGACCATTTGATATGAACTCGGAACTGAGATATGGATATATTCTGAGTTGTAAACTACACACATATGCATGATTAGACAATAATTAGGCAGATGTGGAAAATTTGTGTCTAAGATGCAAATGCAGGGCATGAGTGGTGGACGTATTAACCAACAAGAAAACTCTTCTCTAGTTGTTGATATGGTGCAGCTTATATTTAGCTCAAATTTATAAAGGCCCTTTAACCCTTTTTAGGTTCATTTAACTGCTTGAGGATGGAAGCCTAGCTGGTAGAGACCACAAACTTTTGCTTGTATTAACTTTAAAATTTCAATGTGTGAACTGAACTTTCAGTGTTTTCAAACCTCAGTTTCAATATTGTCTCTTGCTGTAGTAGGTCTAATGCTTGTTGCTTCCGTCTTGCCATTGTTTGGCAAGTGTTTTATGTAGATTTGCCATGGGTAACATAAGGTAGAAAGAAAAAGAAAAAGCAAGGAAAAGGATATTTTGGACATTTAAGCGGAAACTCCTTTGGAGATCTGAATTCATGTCTTTCCTAGTGCTGGTGTCTTAACACTTTGCATTTGTAGTCCTGTAAAGAAGTATATTACATGGTTCATTTTTTCTGATCTCCCTGATGCAAGTTTGTTAATCTTGTTTCTTGATGATCTTGTGGGATAAATTGATCAAAGGTGTAAAGGAACTCTAAGAAAATCACAGGCCTAATTAATTCTATGGACTAAGCACATGTTAACCTTTCTTGTCCTAGTAATCAAAATGTGGCATCAAAATCGTTTAAAGCATGAAGTTAGGCCAGAAACATGAAAATTGATTGACCTCTTAATGTCTATTCTACATGAATACTTCTATTCCTAACCAGACACCAGGACTTTGATAATAAAGATCTAGTCAATTGATGTTGATTTCTTCCCAGCATTAGGTTGATTCTAGCATAATCTTCATGTCAGGTACCAGTCTAAAAATACAAATTTGGGACGCCTAATGGAAACTCATTGTCCGAAGCTTCTGGGAGCACTATACAAGGACCCAATTGCAAGTTTTAGACAATTTCATAGATTCTCCGTTGAGCAGCTTGAGGCATGTACTCAATTATTAGTATTGTAATCTTTTGTCATTATGAAAATTATATTCACTGTTAAATCCAATTTTTCTTTGTTGTTGAACAACTTTTTGTTGCCTTTACAGGTTTACTGGTCAATTGTTCTGGACCATCTCTCAATTAACTTTCTTAAAGCTCCAAATTGCATTCTTGATACTTCAGACAAATCAAATCATGGGGGAAAATGGTTTCCAGGTTCAGTGTTGAATATTGCCGAGTGTTGCTTGATTCCAAGCAGTTGTCCAAAGAAGCAAGATGACAGTTTAGCTATAATATGGAGAAATGAAGGATTTGATGAGTTAGATGTTAGTCAGATGACACTAAGAGAGCTTCGAGAACGAGTAATGTGAGCTCTTACTTTGAATTCTTGGCTCTATGAACACACTTGTTGAGATTTACTAGTCATTACTTCAAAAAAGTCGATTTCTTTGGTGGTCACCATGTAATTTGTAAAATCTGGCTCAATTGGCCTTATGGTGGGTCTAGGGCTTGATTTCCCAAGCTGTCAGTGCTTCTTCTGCACAAAATCGAAGCCCCTCCTGGCCACCCACAAGCCTACAGCATGTAGAATTGGGAATCTGTGAACTGATACAGTCCTGCTAATTAGGTGACAATGTTTCCAATCTAGCTTCAGGAGCTTGATCCTTACAAGCTGCATCTAACAATTTTCTACAGAGTAACAACCCAAAAACAACAGTTTCATCTAGTATTTTATTCTTCTTGTTGTTGTTCCTTTTTTTCCTTTCTTAATATTTATTCCATGCTAGTGTGCTTCACTAACATACAATCGTTTGAAAAGTATTTACCAGGGCCAACAAAGATCTCCTTAGGAACATGGCATGTTTATAGAGTGTCCTCCTTACCTACCTTAGGTCCAAGATGTTCAGTCTTTGTTTCTTTCCCACTAGTAATGAGAATTGGTTTCCCTAGAGTGCCAGAGGATAACAAAGTTTCTACAGATAAATGACCACTTCATTCTTTTGTTCATACAAGCTTCTTGTTTGCTAGGCTCATGTTTTCTGTTGTTTATTGAAATCAACCTTCTCTGTCTATTCCTTTTCTCACACCAAGTTTTCCATAGGTTAGTGGCAAATGCGCTGGCTGCAAAATTCTCAAAGGGAGATGCAATTGCAATTGACATGCCAATGACAGCGACTGCTGTTATTATATATCTAGCAATTGTGCTTGCAGGTTTGGTTGTTGTCTCAATTGCTGACAGCTTTGCAGCACAGGAGATCGCAACCCGGTTGCGTGTGTCTACAGCAAGGGCTGTATTTACTCAGGTAGTTCAATATAATCTGTACAAGTCTTCTTTACTTTTAAATTACAAAACTGGTATTGAACTTGTGTACAAATATCTCATGTTTAGCTTTATGCGTTTGGTTGATGTACCTGTAATTCACCGTAAATCTTAATGGTGAGGCATTCTTTAGTTCGAGTGCTATGAACTCCAAAAATCTCATCCAATCTTTATGGTGAAAATGTTTCCTTGTTTAGTGTATTCTGATGTTACACATGATTCCTGTTTGAAAATTATATTCTGGCGTGGTAGATTCTTTTCTCCAAGTTATTACAATTTTGGGCACCAACAGTTGCGAAGAAAATATAACTGTAGCCCAATAATGTATAAAAATGCACTGTTTGGACCAATCCTTTAATCTGCTACTGATTTGGTTTACTTCCGACTGGCTGGTTGCAAGGTTAATTTGTTTGATTTGTCTGTTTAAGGCAGTTTTTAGTGGTTGGAATTGCTTCTAAACTATTGAGAAAATTCAGGATTTTATTCTACGAGGAGGTCGAAGAGTTCCTTTATACAGGTAATGATTTGCATCTCATCTTGGATTGGGTCATTTACTTAGTAGCGAAGCTCTTACTAGTTCACTCAATAACTTAACAATAGTGTTTTCCCTCACCATCTGGGTTTCTTTATCAGAGTTCTATTGTCTGTTATCATCTGTAAGCATCATGGACAGTGATGGGTACTTTGACCTGGAATTTATTTTGTAAAATTGGACTATATCATGTATCATCAGTATTTAGGAGCATCGAACTTCTTATTAGAACAAACTGAGACTGAGAGAGAGAGACTCCAAAAGAAAAGAAAACCAAGGGAAGAAAGGAAAGAACCAAATAAACAGTGGAGACAACAAGTAATAACTCAGAGACTAAAAGATTTCAGCGAACAATAATGTGTTACCATACAAGTCACCGTGTTACCTGATCATGTAGCTCCTTTGATTCAGGAATTCAGAGCAGTGCTAATTTTCATTGCACTGTTTGAATGCCTTCAGTTTCCAAGACATCTCGTGCATATGCTAACTATTTTTTCATTCTGCTTTCTTATTGGTTTTCCTTGCATCACATAATTGGTTTAGAAGTACTTGGCTTTAAGAGTTTGATTAATCTGAAAGCTAAGCTCAATTTTCAATCTATTGATCTAAACAAAATCCATGAAGAGAAAAGTCTGTTCGTTAAACACAGAGAATTTAAGGAAGAAGTCCTTCGATTAGTGCAGAGGGGGGTTAACAATGATGGAAGATCTAACGGGATAATGGAATCCTAAGGAAAGATGTGTTCAAAATTTGATGGTTCCTAGTCTCTACAATGGTTATTCGTGATCAGATTTGTTTTTGCAGTCGAGTGGTGGAAGCTGCTCCTTATGAAGCTATTGTAATTCCTGCATCTGGAAAGGAGTTAGCTGTCCAGTTAAGATGCCAAGATTTGTCTTGGAATGATTTTCTTTCTAGCGTGTGTATCCTTCCAAGGTAATATAGATACTGTTCTCTGAAATTGCTTTTTCTTTTAAAACATGTATAGATTCACTAAGAAAGGTACATGTCTAACTTTTAAAAATGTATAAATCTCTTCCAATTTACTGAATATGTCATTTTGAAACATTTTCCATTCTGGCAGTTCAAATTACTTCACACCAGCTTATCAACCTATAGACTCTGTCACCAATATCCTATTTTCATCAGGAACCACAGGTTAAAAAGTTATTTTTGATGGCTGCTTATACCTCCACTTTATTATATTTTTATTTTTATCATGATTTTCTACATGTTTTTGTGTTTATGCTTTGTTGTTCAATAGGAGAACCAAAAGCTATTCCATGGACCCAGCATTCTCCCATTAGGTGTGCTGCTGATGCATGGGCACATATTGATGTTCAAGAGGGAGATGTTTTCTGCTGGCCTACAAATTTAGGTTGGGTGATGGGGCCAATATTGCTCTATTCATGCTTTCTGTCTGGCGGAACGCTTGCTCTATATCATGGTTCTCCTTTAGGCCGTGGTTTTGGGAAATTCATTCAGGTGATTGCCACAGATTCCTGTGTCAGTTAAGAGTAAAATCATTTCTCCTTGAAATGAGGAGAATTGTTATTTGATCCTAATAATGAACATGCTGCGCACATTGGTCCCTTACAAATGCCATTACTGCTAACACGAATATCCTACCAATCCCCTACGTCTTGCCTCTTTCCAATTTATGTGCTTTATTAGGATGCAGGAGCAACTGTATTGGGTACTGTTCCAAGCTTAGTTAAGACTTGGAAGAGTACAGGGTGTATGAATGGCCTAAATTGGACAAAGATAAGGTATGTGTCTGTGAGATTTATATTTTAAGTGGTTCTAATGGTTTGCCAATAAAGTACTAGAGTTTATAATCTTGTGCAGGACTTTTGCTACCACTGGAGAAGCTTCAAACATAGATGATGACCTTTGGCTTTCTTCAAAGGCTTACTACAGTCCCATTATTGAATGCTGTGGAGGCACAGAGCTTGCGTCATCATATATCCAAGGAAACCCTTTACAACCACAAGCATTTGCAGCATTTAGCTCTGCATCAATGTCCACAAGTTTTGTCATCCTGAATGAAAATGGGCTTCCTTATGTAAGCACTTTGACTGGCCTCTACAAGGCTTCAGTATTATTTATTGCAATAGAATTGCTGCAGCAAATACTTTTGAGTTCTGCAATCATTTATGAAGAGATGGCTTATTTTCTGTTCAATAGGCTGTATTGCCAATGACTTGTTGTTGCTGTTTCTTTGTGCCTCTTACAGTGGTATCACTTGAACAATTTTAGTAGACCTTTCAATTGAGATCGACTGATGCTTAATATCTAGTTTTTATGGTACAGCCAGATGATCAAGCATGCATTGGTGAAGTGGGTTTATTTCCTCACTACATGGGAGCAACTAATAGATTGTTGAATGCTGATCATGAGGAGGTGTATTTCAAGGGCATGCCATTATACAAAGGAATGGTATGCTGTTGTTTGACTTGAATTACTTCCTTTTTTAGGTTTTATATAAAGTTGGATTACCTGTTTATATATCAATGCCTAGAAAATTCACTTGAAAAGTCATTTCAACAATTCTCAACTTTACCCACATTATCATGGACTATAAAACAAGCTGCAGCAAAAAGATTTCCAGCCTTTGAGCTTTTGTAGTTGCTTTCTTTAGCTGCTGTTCCTATTGTGTTTGCAATCCTTGAGATTTGGCCTCATTAGCTGTGCACAAGTGTCAGTGGAGCTACCAGGATTAAAAACAGTGCACTGGTTAAAGGAACAGAAAGTATGTGGCTAGAGTTCCCATGCTTGTAAACTTGGGTGTGAATTCGTGATTGCAGTGTTTTTGTGAATGATTTCAAGGCCTCAAGCATCAGTTGACAGAATCCAAAATAACCCTGTGCCTAGGAGGAATCATGCTGTTTCTAACAATTTTTGTCTTGTTTATCCATTGATAGCTGAGGCTTCCCTGGGAAGAATAATATGAGACACATAACAGTAGAAACAGCTAGTTCTCTGTAGGAAACAGCTATGCATTAAGACTATAAGTTGCAAAACAATACTAAGAACCACTTCAAGTCTAGTCCTTCTCAATAGTTGAGAGCTCTGTGATTTAATACTTCATAGAATTTCTGTGGATAAAATCAGGGTGGTCCTCTACTTCTTTTATAAATTAATTTCTATTCTCAGCAACTTAGGCGACATGGTGACATCGTCAAACGTACTATTGGAGGGTTTCTCATTGTACAAGGCCGGGCTGATGATACCATGAATTTGGGGGGGATAAAGGTATATCTTTATCATATTGCAGATACAGTCTCTTTACGTGCACTATCTTTCTGTCTGTCTATAGTTTTATGCTTTTTTGTTTCTGAGATTGCTGCTCTAGTTAATTCAAAAAACACTCAGAGCTATTACCCTTTTCTTATTTTGTAGCTTGCCTTTTTACCTATGTTTCACTGAGAAAACTGATCGTATTCGTATAGAGTCCAGGATGGAAGATTTCTACCTGAAAATTTTCTTTTGAAAAATAACTTCTTGAGTTGGAAATGGATTTAATTTTCTTCTCTAATATAATAGAACGGCTGGCCTTGAGCTATTATTGGTTTTCTGCAAGTCAGTACTTTGTTTATTTGCTACTTATTTATTTATTTTATGTCCTATGCAGACTAGTTCAGAGCAACCTCAACCCTTTATTTAAGGTTTTGCCAATGCCCCTGAAAATGCAGTGATTGTCTTGTTTTCATTTTCGATTACTTTAATTCTTGGGGTGCTAATCCTGCAGCCCCTAACCATTGGAGTACACATGCTAGATAAAGGACTAATGTAGAGTTTACAAAGAAAATCACAAAGAACCTTAGCCACAGCAATGACTTTTCTTTTTTTTTCCCCCCTTTCTACAAACAAAGAATCTGAATCCATCCCATGTCAGTGATGGGGTTAGTTCGATGTTCTGACTTCTCCAAACCCGTGAAGTTGAAATGAATGACAACCTTGGGATAGAGTGCATAAGCTTTACCATGACCCTAGGAAAACATATTCACAGGATATCGAGTCAAGTGCAGTTTGAAGTGGATGCCATGTAAATAACATATTGCATGCTTGCCTGTCCCAAAGTAGCTTGTTCACGATCCGGTGTAGATAGAGGGTGTCACTGCAAGTACTTTTTGCAACATCAGAGGATAGGTAGTATTATTCTGGCCTGCCACTTTACTGCTGAACTTATAACTTAATTGCTATAGATAATTTTCCATACCAAGTGCCAGTAATACTCAGTACTTGGTGATCATGAATCTTGTTGAATAACACACTATATGGAAGTTTTACAAGTCAAGTTATACTTTAGCATCATCTCCCTTGGCCAGTCAAACTCATTTTGGACAAAGGATTTTAATGTTTCTGTGCAAGAGCAGATGTGCTACTGTGAAGTGCTTTAAATTTGTGCACTGCAAGAAAACATTCGGTAGCAGTAGGATGACATGGGATGATCAATCTATTCTCCAATCTTCTCGTTCTGTTCCCTGTTGAAAGTGAACCAGAGTCACTGATAAAGTCACATTGCACTAAGCTTGGTTTGATTGGTATAGGTGTCCGATTTCTGTTCTAACTTATTGTAGGTAAGCTTTGTGAAGATTGTCCCTGAGTTTCCTCGAACAGCATCAAATAAGCTTTTAAGAAGAGTTTTAAGAGATCAGTTGAAGCAGGAGCTTAACATACGGAGCAAGATCTGAACATGGGATTGATGTTTCCAAAACTTTGTGCAATAATTACTTTATTTCCTATTCCTGACAGGACTCTGCAATAAGATCATTGAGTGGTTAGTTTCTATGTTTTCCATCATAGCAAAGAACTGTTGATATTGTGATCAAGGGGTCATATAAAGAAATTGGTTTTGTTATAAAGAAGTAAAATTTACTTGAAAAACCTAGATCTGCATCTACAGTGATAATATACTGTGTTGCAGAATTTGCACACTTTTTTTTTTAATCCCCTCTGCTTTTCAGCTTGGTTAAAGCAAGTGTAAAACCAAAACGCATCAGAAAAAGAAAGTAAACTGGTCCTTCGTTGCTGGTAAAAGTCCCTGCGGGCTATCATTTTGTTAAGCGGGTTTAGTAGGCCAATTGGGAGTTTAGTTGGCGATGGAGCTTCTATTAGAGGGACAGAAGTCTACCACAAACCTATCTGCATTACATGCATACTGGACAGAAGTCTGATCTGAAATTCATCTGATCAACCAAGATATATAACCAAATGTAGTCATGTATAAAACTGGACTCTGACTTCATCGACAATACAAAACAATTATTTATAGCCGTCAAAAAAACAATATTGACGGCTGTTGAAAAAAAAAATTATATACAACCGTTTCATGTCTCAATGCCAATACATCAAGTTATGAACAAATTACTATATCAACAATCCGAACTACCTACCTACTTGGGACTGTACAATTCAGAGGAAAATACTACCCTACATTAGTCCAAGAATTCAGAGAGGAAAATGCTACCCTACATTAATTGACAATCACCCTTTCTTCTGCTTTTCCAAATAACAAATATGCTTCCTCCAAGAATTCCTCCTTTATGTGCAGCCCGAGCTGTTCTAAAGGGTTCACAATGTTGCGATTCTTCAGGATTCTCAGCGCCATGACAGGTTGATACCCGCAGCGGACGTAGACAGGAGAACATCCGCTTAACATCTCGAGTTCCTTGAGAATCATCAGATTTTCCTCGAGCTCAAGCTCTACTTTCCTTTTCATTGTCTCCAAAGTAACCCTGGCAGCTTCCCTTTGTTGACCATGGAATTGAAGTCCATCTTTTGGTTTTAGCATATGTTAGGTATGTGGCATTAGGCATGGCCATGGTTCCACTTGGAACCGGAAATCGAACCGGAACCGAATCGTTTGGAACCGGACCAGAACCAGAACCAAAATTGTGGAACCAGAACCGTGGTAGAACCTTAGATAAAGGTTCCGGTTCTGGTCTCTAAAAAATAGAATCAGAACCAGAACCGCCGGTTCCAGAACCGTTAAAAAAAATTAAAAACAATTAATATAAATAATGAGATAAAAATAGAATTACCGGTTCAATAAAGGCCTATTCTAGCCGTCAATGATTGGCATGGAATCTTTATGGAAACATAATGCATTTCAGCAAAAAAAGCTGAAAAGTACAACACTTTCTTATCCACTTAAGCACTAAAGAATTATACAACTGATTCTAGTGTCGTCACAAGCAATGAAAATGATTAAATAATTAATGTTTGTTTTGGTATTCCATCTCAATTTCAATGAAAAAATCAAGTATTTTCTTTTCCATTTAAAATGATTACTATTTGATAGTGTAATGTATTTTTTAATTTGAAAATGTATCGTATTTTTCATAAAATTTGTATTATCTATTTATTACTTCGTACTTTGTTGAATAATAATAAAATTAAAATATGATCTTTATTTTGTATTTATTTTTTACATTCTATTTAAAATTTTAAATATATTTTTATATTCGTATTAAAATTGGTAAGGATAAAATATTAAATAAAATTGTATACAACTATACAGAATCAGAACCAGAACCATAAGGAATAGAAATCAGAACTATAAGGAACCAGAACCGGAACCAGCATCGGAACCAGGTTCTGGTTCTACCTTTTTGAAGAACCAGAACCGGCGGTTCTGGAACCAGAATCAGAACCATCTTAGATGGTGCGGTTCTGGTTCTACCTCTTTGAAGACCAGAACCGGTGGTTCTAGAACCGTGGCCATGCCTATGTGGCAGTTATCTAGGGAGAAATAGCAATATTTATATTGGTTTCAAATCATGGAATGTGATGATATGTAAATGTTTGACATGGTTAACTTTTGTGGTTTGACATATTATGGTTGCCTACTAATGATAATTTGTAATGTTTTGGTTGATATTTTGCTTGCATACTTTTATATTTTGAGTGGGTGGAGTGTCTAAATAGATGATATGGTCACTTTGTTATCACTAAAATTGTTGGGTTTAAAAAAGCTGAATGGTGAAATTAGAAATTAATATGTTACAGTGATGCAGCTGTTGTCAGGAAAAATGACCTTGTATTGTCATTAAAGTTTTAAGCAAGTTTCAATGCATGACTTTTCTTGACAATTGAAACTTTAGTCACAAAGTTCAGGGTCTTTCCCGACAAAGGCTCATCAAGAATATGAAGTCTTTCCCTGACGACCAAATCTGCACGATTACCTTTCCTGGTTATGCGTCACAGAAAATGACACTTTTTTTTATAAGAATTTCACTAGTCTTCAGAGAAAACCTTTTGCCGACGGCGTATAAGTGACCAATCTTCCCTAATGACATTGATGTCATGAAAACTTTTCCTGACAAAATATGTAACTTTTCATGACAAAGATTGTTGTCACTAGAAATCTTTTTTTTTTTTTGGTTGTAGTGTAACTTCTTTCCATCAAATCTTCTCACCTCTGGAACTAAAGTATCACCACATCCAGTTTTCTTCAAGCAAGTCCTGTACCTTGATAGCTCTCCAGTACCAGCTACCATGCTCCCCTCCAATTCTTCTCCATCCATACAACTTTCTACAAGCTTGGCACAAGCCACTCTGTTTTCAGCATGCTACAAGAAGAAAAGGCTCAATATTTGATTTATTTAGTTAAACACTTCCAAAAAAAAAGAAAAGGCATTGAAACGGGGAAATAGACATGCAGTCAACATTGTTTACCTTCATTTCCACATCCCGCGAATTGTATAGCACTCCGGTGGACAAAATCACAGATAACTACCTTCCATCTTCAAAACCTGATTGACATTCTCATAAGAACAACACGAGAACCTTGGTGTTCTTTGTCCAAAAAGCATGATCTCTACTTCCTAAACAAATTCTGGAAAAAAAATCATAATATTACATTACAATGCTGCTTCAGTTATGACATTAAGTAGAAACATGAGCCACGGAAAGGTTTGGTCTGGTAACTAGTGCAACAATTTATCACTCAAAATCCTAAACAGTCAACAAATTAAGCTAAATTCCATTGATTAACCCATAAAGAAAATACACTAGTGTAGATACCACCCTGCATTTGGCACAATTACATGACTCAAACATACATGCAAACTTGGACCATTCCCTTGTACTTCTGGTAATTTGGGTGGAGACATTTCCAAACCACATACCTCCGCATCTTTCTTCAAAAACGATTGGAAACCATAGCTTGATGCTACAGTTGGAGAATGTGTAAAGTGCAAAAAGATGCTTTAGAGGTTCCAGGCTGACTGCCTTGAGCACACTTTTGAGCCTTCCGCAATGTTTCAGCACTGTCATTGCTTGCTGCTTCACTTACACTTGTTGCCTGCAAGGCCATAATATTATCAATCCAATTCACAAAATAGAAAAAGAGCTAGTTATAGTGTCTGAACTTTAAAAATTTCCAAAGATGATAAAAATTTATAGTTTTAAGGGCAAATTCCACTTTACCCCCCCCGGTGGTTTAGCTTTTTTTGCATAACCCCCTATGGTTTCAAAAGCTATACATAACCCTCTTATGGTTTGGATTAAAGTGTCAAAGTGACGGGAATGATCATTCATAACGACGTCACCTAAAATGTCAAAATTACCCTTATGTAAAGTTGAAATTTATGTATTAACCAAAGGGGGTTATGCGTATATTTTGAAAATCATAAGGGGGTTATATGGTAAAATATTAAACCATAAGGGGGTTATATGGTAAAATATAAAAATCATATGGGGTTAATGTGTTAGATATTTATAAGGGTAATTTCGACATTTTTAGAAGTTCCGTTACGAGTAACTATTTCCGTTATTTTGACACTTTAATCCAAACCATGAGGGGGTTATGTATAGCTTTTGAAACCATAAGGGTGTTATGTAAAAAAAGGGTAAACCATAGAGGGGTAAAATGTAATTTACCCTAGTTTTAACAGCACCCTAGTTCCTCTACAAACAATTTCAACTTGATCGACATTGAGCTAATTTTATGGCAATCATAACACAGAGCCCTACGGAAGAGATAATAGTGAAGATTAAGAACATATCCATCCATTAAATGCTAGCGGTAACAACAAAAATTGTAATGTTCTCCCCAGATTGCTATTTCATTGGCTTTAATGTTGTTTGGAAATATCAGTGACAGGAAAAAAATAACATACCCCATTGAAGCTGAATGGTTACGCTTGCAATGTTAGTGAATTTCATGGACAAATAGTCAGTACCAAGTTCACATGTAGTAGTGAATTTTACCATGCTCATTAATCCTTTTGATGGTTTAGAAAAGCAGATGAAATCCATAATTTTATTGTCTTTCAATTTGCTCGTAACTCTAATTTGTTAATGACAAGAATTAGTTTATCAATTGAATGAGAAAGTAATCTTCAGCAGAAGAAGTAGAGAAACAGATAATTATTACATAGAATAATTATCAAATACGGGTAGAATAAGATGATCCAATAATGAGAAGCAATTAATTAAAATTTTGAGATGAGATCTTACCGGATGGCTCAGAAATACCGAAAATCAATTTTACGCTCCGGAATATCAGAGATCTTGGGCCACTCGGAGCCGCTTTGAGGAGTGCATCTTTGATTTAATAGAGGACAATCAAAAATTTCCAGACGTCTTAATTTGAGGCGTTCCATGGCATCTACGGAGGGTAAATATTCAAGCTTTGGGCAGCATGATAGGCCTAGGTATTCAAGAGACGCAAGGTTCCCAACCCAATCTGGTAAGGCTTCGATTGCTCCGAAGCCATCTAGAGACAGTGATGTGATGGTAGTCAAGCATTGAAGCTGATGTGGCAGAGACTTCATGTCGGGCATTCCACATAAAGAGACGCACCGGAGTGTTGATGAAGATGCTAACCCAGCCCAATCAAATTCGATTACAGAGTCATCTGTAAAGGGACCAATCTGCACTTCCCTTAAGCTGGTAAGATAGCCAAATCCACTAGGCATCTCAGCAATCAAGTTGGGACAGTCGAATAATTTGAAGCTCGCGAGAGAAGGGGTTCGTCGCAAATCAAGGGGAAAGGAGACCAGGCTGCGCCAATTGTATAAATTCAGCTCTCGGAGAGACGTACATGACTCGAACATCTCCACTGGCAATGTTGTTAATTCATGGCACCCATAGGTAAGAAGCATCTCAAGAGACTTAAGGAGGCTTTCCTGTCCTGTATTATGATTTGGATATCCAAATGAATTGATTCTCGGGCAGCCACCTACAGTCAAGTACCGTAAAGCTTGAAATTGATAGAGATCATCTGGCAACTCCCGTAAATTCTCACAATAATGGACTGCCAAACTCTCAAGACAAGCGGCGCAACTCATTCCTCTTAACGTTGTTATATTAGGGCACTTAAACAATTCTACACGCTGAAGAATTGGAATGAGCCAGAGTCGCTCAAGCATGTCAGTGGGCAGACTGTCACAACCATCAATCCTCAAGCTGATCTCTGGTCGTTTCACTAATTCTAGAGACTCGATGCTTTGAAGACCACCCCTTAATTTAAGGGAAGAGAGCGTGGTTATATTGCTCAAAACCTTTTCTGCCACCAAAACGTGGCAATTCCATTTGATTTTCAATACATCAAGACTTGGGAAACGACTTGGAGTTGGAATGATGGTCAGCTTGGGGCAATCGCTAATATACAACTTTTCCAGCACAGGAAACACATCCATCACATGTACTTCACCTGTGTTTGACATCATTTCGGGTGCGTCCTTCCACTCTTCCAAATTTTTCATGCTTTCAAGAGAGAGAATTTTGAGGGATGGAAAGAATGTTTGTCTGCTAATAGTGTCTGAACCTCCTGATCCGCCATCCTCCTCAGCACTTGTACTGTAGAATGAAAGCCCAATGCTTGTGTTTTCCAATCTAGTCAGATAGAGGCACTTGAGGAATGGCAGCTGTCCAAGTGCAGGGAGTTTTCTGCATCTTGTGCAATCCTCCACCCGCAACTCCACCAGTGATGTCAATGTCAAATTCATGAACCATTGTGGGAACTGATCACCCATGAACTTCAAAATTTGTAACTCTTTTAAATTTGGGTGAGGTTGGAGACCTTCCAACACATCTTCATCACATTTATCACTTTCCTGATCCCTATTGCCCCACTCAAACACCAACCGATACATATTTGGCTTTCTAGATAGGTTCGCTAGTTCAGCATCATCTTTGCCATTTACTAATTCAAGATTTCTGATCTCCAAGGAGCCTTTAAGATCTTGCAAGGTTCCAAGTTCTTGGATACCACGACCTTCCTCTTGATGACCTATGTTAAAGAACTCTAATGTTTGAAGACAAGTCAATCGTCCAATCCTGGATGGCATTTGGATTTCGGGTCTTCTATCATAATGGTGAAGATGTCTCATGCTAATCAAATTGCTCATCTTCTTTGGCAAACCTTCTTCAAGCATGCCAATTCTCAGTGTTTGCAAACTATAAAGTTTGCAAAGAGATTCTGGCAAAGTTGTAATCCTAGAACCTGAAATGTCAAGTAAGTGTAAATGTATTAGTTTGCCAATGGAGGTCGGCAACTCTTTGACATCTGCTCCAAACAATTTTAGGACATGCAAGTATTTGAACTTTGATAACATATCATCAGCTATGCCACCCTCCAGAAATAATGTGCGAAGTGATGCTGACGTTTTTTCGTTCATGTTTTCTACCATTCTTTCAGATGCCGCAAGGTAACGGTCCTGATTGCTGCCGTTACAATTCAAAATTAATTTTGCAAAATCATGCACAAGATCATGCATTTTATACCATGTTCCCCTCCAATCTCTTACTTCTTCCAATAAGGATGTTTGCAGCAAAATTCTGAAATACTCACATCCTATTTTCTCCATCATTCTTTCATTTTGGGAATCCGGTTGAAGAAAGCCTTCAGCCATCCAAAGCTCAACTAGTAGATCTTGTTCCAATTCAGTATCTTGATCAAAAATTGAGCAATATGCAAAGCATTTCTTAACCGGTGCAGGTGACAGATGATCAAAACTCACCTTAAGTATTTGCTCAATCCCACCCTGATCTCCATTCAAGAGGCTCTCCTCCAAAATAGATAGCCACTCCTCTTTTCTCTTTTTAGATAGCAAACCTCCAATTAACTTTGCTGCCAAAGGTAGACCGTCACATCTTCTTAAAACTTGCTCCCTCATGTCTTCCAATTCTTTTGGTAATTCTTCCGCTACATTTGACCATTTTTTCATGATAGACCAGCAATCATCATCGCATAGCCTTCCCAGCTCATGGCGAGTAAAATTGATCTGCGGATGTCTAGACAGAATAGTTGCCACTTCTTGCAGACGAGAAGTAACAAGACACCAGCTCCCTTTCTTCGCATTGAGTCCCGCCAAAGTGCTGAAAAAGTCATTCAACAATACTTCTTGATCATTCCACAAATCATCAAGAACAAGGAAATATCTTTTTTCCCTGAGTTCATCTTGAATTTTTTGAACTATTACCTCCCTACGATCCCCTTCAATCTCTCTATCTGTTAACGATTTTATTAACGATTTTAGAATCATTTTGAAGACCACCTCGATTCTATCTACTTTTTCAGCCACACAAACCCACATTGTTTTGTCAAAATGTCCAACAATTTGTTCATTTTTGTAAACGGCTTTAGCCAGAGTTGTTTTTCCTAATCCTGGCGTGCCAGTTATGGGAATAACTGAAATAACACTTTCAGATTCGGTCAACAACTTCTTAACTATTTCTGATTCATCCTCGTCTCTTCCTATGACATCTCTTCGCACAATAGTAGAGTCGGTCTGTCGGCTTGTTGTGGCTCCAGCAGCAATAGTAGCGAATGCTTCTTCAACGTAGGCCAGTCCCAAACCTTTGGCATCCCGATGGATCTTTTCAAGGTTCGCGTTGACCCCCCTGATCATTGAACCCAACCTCCATCGAAAACCAATTTTATTAAAGAATGAAAAGCAGAAGAATACCTTCTTTTTCGTGAGTTGATTTTGATACTTCACCTTCCGACGAAGATTTTCATAGTTGAGCTCATCCAGCACATTGTCAGCTTTGAAAACCTCTTCTTCCAGCTGCTTGAGCCACTTTTGCACCCCAACAAGCTTCGGATCATGGCTATGCATTTGCTCGTTGGCACCAGCCAAGAAGCCTCGGATCATTTCAGCAGAATCGTTGAGTTTCTTCAGCTCCGTTGGGAATTCATGAACCAGATTAACATGATGAGCGGCAAGGGAAACAACTGCCTGCAATGCAACCTGAATAGTAGCACTAACAGCAGGATCAGCCATTTTTTCTCGCTTGGGACTGGAATTAGGATGAAAGTGTTCTGCAATGTTGATGGGGGAATGCTTTCTGCGATGGGACAAGGAAGGATATGGTTCAACTTCAGCAGCTAAGAGCAAAGTCAGCGGAGGCTAAAACTTGGGGAAATGAAATTTGCAACTCAACATCCAAATTTCTCCACTGCACGCTCTATCATCACTCCTGACAGGTGTGCGTGATTTACGGATCACAGCTCTAGCAGCTGCACGTTCTCTCAAAAGTCATAAGAGTAATATTAAGGCTTTGGAAAGCAGACATGTCCGTGATTTACGGATCACAGCTGCATATGACCGTGTTCCTGATTACAGTTATTTTTTTTAAGAGCAGGTCAAGAAGTTGATTTGTTAGCTTCACAGAGGTAGAAACAGAGTTGTCTCCTTCACACGAAGGCACATAAGAGATTAAGAACCAGAAGCAGAGTAGTCAGCTTCGCATGAAAGCGCTTCACAAGAGATGGAAGCAGATTTTTTAGCTTCACGTCAGTAGAATTATTGAGTACAGGAGAGTTTGGCTGGTGAGCTTCCCATAAAGTATCAACGTCTGACTGATGATCAAGTGGCGATGATACAGATTTTGGCCAAGTATTCAATGAAGTCAGGTCCATTCAAGCGCTTTTGTGTTTGAATGAAACTAGAAAAAAGAAGGGGTCCCCTGTTTTGCATCTTGAAGTTTAAAGCATTAGGCAATGGCATCAATTTAACTAGCACATGAATGCTTTTTTACCTTGCTTTCAAAATAACCACCACACACAAGCACTCTCAAAATTAGCTCAATGCTCTCCAAGCTTAATCAGAAAAACATTCGAGTAATTCCTGAGCACGAAATCATTGAAAAACAGATGAAAATTTAGGTAGTTGAAAAATTAAGGAAGGCGAAAGGCACGACTTTTACAACTGAAAACACAGAACTTAATTGGTGAGAACCTTTTAGCAATTGTTAAACCTTGCATGCATATGTGAGCCAACCTGCAACTTGACTCACATTTCTTATTGGCTAAAACAGCGAGCTCTCTGATTCCTCCTTATCACAATGCAGTAAAACAGGTACTATGTTAAGATTGGCTTAACTTCTAACTCATCATCTTATAGTTTCTCTCTTATCGGTTTTATTTTTACTAAAATGTCATACTTTTTTATTTTAAAATGTCTTAAAATATTTATCATTTTATTAAACTCAAATTTACTTTTAATCTCTTTTTTTTCAATGTTATTTTCACATTTATCAATATTTGGCACTAAATTCAAATTTAAAATTTGAATTTTCGAGAACAAGTTTAGAAACGAATCCCTTAACATCGCCGTCAAGTTATTTACTATTCTTAAAAAAATTTTGAATCCCAAAATGCAACGAATAATTTGGAGCGGAGGGAGTAATATTATAATTTCCATCAGTTTTGCATGTATACTCAAATATAATGATGATTTCTTAATAGAATTTTGGTACTTTGTATTGCATTTTGTTATTTTAAAATTAAAACGCATATTGCTTCTTTTTTTTTACCATTAAAAACTTTTGAAAGGTTTTTTTCACTTTCATAATAGATTAGTGCAAAATCATCACTGATTATTTTCCCCCCACAAACTCAATAGAGCAAAATAGTCTTATTGAGACAAAAAAAGGATTAATTAGTAGAGGGAAAAAAATTGTACAAAAAAACAATTGCTAACTGCTAATGATATAAATACACACCAATTAAACATAGGAATATGGACTTGACTCAATTAAAATACTCCCTTCCTTCCGAAATTTTTGCCGCATTTCAGGATCTCTGCATTTATATTTTCAATAATGCAAGAATCTTAAATGATTTGGGTTAATGTTCCAGTAACACCCCTGCTTGGAGTTTCCAGGTGCTCATGCGTTTTTGAATAATAAAAGAATCACAACTTGTGACAAATTGAAACTGTTTTTGGCTCCTTGAAATCAAATTGAAATAAAGTAAAGGGTCAATTAGCACTAATCTCCAATTTTATTAGGGCACTTAGCCCACTTGAGTTTATTTTATCATCACTTAAAAAAAACACACCTCTTCATTTAAGGCTAGTTATTTCGTTTCTTGGTTCAAAATAGAGATGCACAATAATAGTCTCCTCAGGTTCTCAAAAATCAAGCTTGTGATCTCAAGTTAATCGAACTTTTATTTTTTGAAGAAGATAATAATCATTGAATTATTGAAACTTCTACTCCCTCTCTCCATTGTTAATGTTGTTTGCATAGTCATCAATTGGCTCCAAATTATTTGGTTGTAGCACAAACATAATTTCCAACACGCCTTTTTATCTTTTCAATTACCTTTTAATCTCACACACATCACATCATAAAAAGTGTTACAGTAATTATTCCAAATAATATTTCAAATAATTTCCTATCCAAACACACTAATTTATGTTTTTACCTTTTTGCTGTCCCAAAATAAGAGTTTCATAACAAAAGTCAAACAAATTTCAATGCTGATTTCCTTTTACGCCCTTCACTAATAATGATCAGATTCCATCAATTAACAATAAACAATTCCATATGGCCAACCATAACACATGCACAGTTTCAGAATGCCTATGACCTTGTATTTATTTGGCTGGTCTCCATATTCAAACGTGGATAAGACCGGAAGAATCTGAAAATTGCAGCTCACAGTTTTACTGCATAAAAAGTGCTACTCGTAAAAATGTCCCAATTTTTCAGACAAGAGGAGTATTAATTTACTTTGTTTAATTTGTAAATATCATTAAGAATTGAGACCTTAAACTTTACATAATCAAGAATGTTGAGTCCAATATCATATGGGATTAATATGTCATCCCCATTGTACATCCTAGTATGTTTAAAAGAAATTGTAATGAATGAACATTGGTTTAGAATAACTTGAATAATGCAAATGAGAATGGCTCTCGAGTTCGACACCTCCTATTTACATTTAAAAAAATAATAATAATCTTTTGGGAGGAGAGGAAGGGGTTGGGTGGTATGGGAAGAGAAAATGTAAGTGAGAAGTTCTGAGTTCGAGATCTTTCACTTATACTAAAAAAAAAAAACTTGAACAATGCATTTTTTTTTAATCCTATCACAAAATAAAAATTCCCTGTTTTTGTTAAATTGTTGGACTAAGGACGCTGAAAAAGAGTAACTTGAATGGATTTAAGAGGTCTCAATTATTATTAGGTCTAATTGCTTGAGACTATTTGTGGCGAAGATTAACCTTGACATTCATTACAACCCAAGTTCATGCTGATATTGTACATTCATTGTGTCAGAGGTGTACATGAATTACCCCATGCATGACCCACAATCAGTGTTGTGGTAGGAAATGGATTCCTGGCAAATTTGAGTAATTAAATTTTGTATGCCAAAGTCAATTCATTGCAAATTCAGTATATAAATCATATGTTACCACAAGAACTTAGGCACATGTGAGTTGTTATGGGGCACTAGGAGTGTGGAACCTGTGCCGAACCTGTGCAATAATAAATACCTACTCGAGAAAAATACAGATTTTGTATATAGCGGTGAGTAGGGTCGAATCCACAGGGACTGGGGATAATTCGTTTCTTCTAGAGTCCAAAGTATGGGGGTTTTTGGATTAAATACTAACTAAATAAATTAACTGCAGGAAATAATTGATTAAGAGAAATAATTAAGAGAAAACTCTAGCCAAGGGTACACTTCAGAAATGGTTCATGCACTGATCATTGATGCAGAAATAATTCCAACATTTAGTAATAGATTAGTTATAGTTGTCATGCACGCGATAAACAACCAACCCTTCCTTAATTTTTCGATAGCTAAGGTACGACCGTTAGCTATTTCTCTAACCCAAAAATAACCCTAGGTACGACCGTAGGATTTAATTTCTAGATTGCATTAATAATTAGAAAGGCCCAATCCTAACCAACAAACACGCTACGAGGGTTTGTTTAAACTAGATCATATGCTCCCCTGACATAAACCCAATTACGCCAGTTGCTACTAAGATAGAGATAACGAACAATTACGGATTCAATTACCTCTATTTAGCAAAATAGCCTATATGAATAATTAATTATTGCGCACTAATCAATCATACATAAGGACCATAACAATTAAAAACAGGAAACACATAAATACCAATAAATGAGGAAGCGATTAAAATAATTTCGATCTCACAGTAATTGTTGAACCAAGTCTTCAGTTGTCCCCTTGACTAGAATTAAGAGGTTAGTCCTCCATTAATGGAGAACAACCATGCCAAAGAGCTAAGAGAAGAAAAACTAAAACTATGCTAAAAGCCTAAACTAAAACTATTGATTGATAAGAGTTCTCTGTACGTTTTGTCTCCTCTTTAAAGCCAACAATGACTAAAACTTCTTATCCTTGTGGTCCCCTGCTGAAATTGAGAATCAAACCAAAAGTGGGGCTCTACCGAATTCCTTGCTTTTAGTTTTCTATTGCCCGTAGGACTCCAATCTCCTAATCAGCAAAGGAAATGCAATCTCTTTGTAGCACCATGTGGGTCCGGTTGTTTGAAATCCCAATTATCTCCAAAAAGTCCCTCATTTCTGTAGTTTTCTGTTTCACTTCCTGAAATCGAGTCCAATACCAAATATAAGTAAATATTAATAATTAAAACAATATTTGGCGAGGATAAAGGGAAAAATTAACAATAAAATAACCAACAATTAACACCCTATCAATTTCCCTCACACCTGAACCATACTTGCCCTCAAGCATGAGAACAACAATTGGACACCGAAATTTAATAATGGCTATTGCTCCAAATACAGTATTGCCAAGATACCCAGAAAAACATATATCAAGTTTCACAAGTTAAGATCCGAGAAAAATCACCCCGGTTAGCTTCCCAACCACCAACTCCTCCAATTTAAAGCAAACTAATCTAAGAAAAAGGAATGGTTGCTCACATTTATCAGCAAATGGTCCAACTATTAACCAAAATCTCGACATTAAGATCACAAACTGGCAAGCTGACTTATTCACATACTAACACAATCTTTATTTTATTATTTTTTTCTTTTTGTTTTGTTTTTGTTTTTTGTTTTTTTTTTTGGAGTAACAAAAGACTTAGTCTATAGCCCTTAGAGCCTTTTGACGCGAACTCCAACATTTGATAGATGGAGGAGCCCGGTTACTCAGCTCCAATCGCTACAGGACCACGCACTCATAGCAACTACTACCTTTTGACGCGAAAATCGACACTTTAGGTGAAGATCCCCGGTTACTCAGTAGTAACTACTAGCAGAGTACAGTCAGCTCTTATTTACAACCATACAACACAATAACTAAAAATAACACAAAAATAACAGCAGCCAGCCTCAAATTTCCAAATATGGAGAACTAAAATTAATAACTGGACCAATTCACATAAAAAATGCCAACTATCATTCCCTATGCCTAGAAAAGTTAACCAAAAATAGGAAAAGTCAAGCAATTACCGATATTCACCAGAGAGATGTTCATGAACTCAACCACATTAATTTAATACCCTTTTATTAATAAAACTTGGCAATAGCATAATTAGAGGCAACAATCCAGCATCAAAACTTGGTATTCATTTAACGACTGACCACTAGAAAGAAAAAGAAAATAAAATAAATGAAAGATAGGCAAAAACTAACTAAAAATAAAGGAAAAGCCCCTAGAAACTAAAAACAAAAATACTAGCACCCCAACTGATCTCCCCCCCCATACCTAAATGTCACATTGCCCTCAATGTGATAATGTAAAAGTAGAAGGAAGGAGAGGGGCAACGGTACTTCCCCGAAGTCATCAAAAGAGGGGCGGTTCAGGTGGAAATACGCGGCCAGGTTCTTAGGGATTGGAGCCACCTGGTTGGCGATATGCATTACTCGCTCATCCACTGAGCATCAGAGGCCATCGATGGGAGAGGCCACTTAGCAAATTCAAAACAATAACAATTTAATAGCCACTGGTGCCTCCCTCGTAGACAACCCAATCAACAAAATGCACAACCCAGGCACCTAGAGACTATACAAATATCCCAACAATACAGCAATTTCAATCAATACTCACTGGTGGCCCCAATTGGGTCAAATGCAGGAACAATGTAGTCCAAAATCGCAACAAATGCTCTAAAGATTTAGCAATTGAAATCAATAGGTAAAATACTCCCCGCAAGTCAATTAGACGCCACCAACAGCAATAAGCAATGGAAGTGGCACAGTAGCCTTCCAATTCAACAAACAAATGAAGAAAATACCCAACCAAAGGCACTTCAAGGGACGCAAGACAGTAATCAGCAAAGTAGAACTCAAGTGATACCAAAAATAACCTCGACAAAGCAGTGAATTCAACCAATTTGAATACGTAGAATACGGTCAGAAATGCCTCCCAAAGATCAACAGAGAGCAACAAAACTTGCCCACCCAAAATCTGTCCAAATGGCTCCAATTGGATAAGAAATTACACAACTCAACCAACCGAAATTAGCAAATGAGCCAAGAAACCGTCAAAACCAGCAATAGTAGTTCAAATTTTGGACTACAACTAAATCAAAATGTTTGGCAGTTTTCGATCAAGTAGCCCACCAACTAGAACCAAGTGGCAACAAATGTAGTTATAATACCCCAACCAGTACCACTGGTACATCCCACAGATAATGAAGCAACATAAATGGCCACCCCAATCAAGAAAATGGAAACTTCAGGCACCTAAGGACTAGGCGAAAGTCTCAACAAAGCAGCTATTACAAACAATAAGCAATGGTGGTCCGAATATTAGTCAATGCAGAAATCATGCAACTCAAAATCTCGGCAAGTGCTCCAATGAGCTTAGCAATTGAAATCACAAAACCGAATACTCCCCAAACAAGGTACTTAGAGTCAACCAATAGCAATACTAATTCAACAAACCAACCCAGAAAATTACTCAACTAAGGGTGCAATAGGGGTCTCCAGCAGCCAAAATCCCAAATAATGCCCAACAATTCGATGAATACCAGAAAATCACCCCAAATAATGTAACAGTTAAACTCCCCGGGCAAAGGACGTCCAACTAATTTCACTCGAACAAGCTAGGAGCAGTGTGAGTGACTAAACAAAGCAACAAATTTCAGCAATTGGACACAAATCCACCCAAAATCTCAACAACTGCCTCCAATTGGACAGTCAAATACCCAACTCAAACGATCAAAACTTAGCAATTGGGCCAAGCAACAGGCAATGGCAACAACCAATAGTTAGAATTCGAGAACAGTTCAGGCACCAAAACTCAAGAATCAAATAGGCAGGCCAGCACAGAGGATTAAGAAAATGGAAAGCAACACTGCAACCAGTACCACTGGTGCACAGACAGGAAAGAATTAAATTCAATGGCAGCAACTCAACCGCAAGAACTTAAACTTTAAAATTAATCAACCAGTACCACTGGTGAGTCACAGGGCAAAAGACCTCAACCAGTACCACTGGTGAGTCACAGGGAAAAATTAATCAAACGACCAACAATCTAGCAGCAATTAAACTCAATTCAGTTCTAAATGAACCCCAAAAAATGCCTCAATCACCCCCTGCTATTAGCTATCAAGAAACCCAAAAATGCAAATTCCAGCATTAGAAGAACTAGAAAAATACGAATCGAGGTTGAAAAGGGAATACCTCCACCTGTCAACTTGGACAGGTGGGATGGCGTGAGCAGCGGAGCAGCGACGGCTAGTGGCGGTCACGAGGCCAATAGGCAGCGGCACACTTGGAGTTGCGCGTGTGGTGGAGCAGAACGAGAGAGGGCCGCGCGCTGTCGGCTGTGGGCGGCGATGGGCTGGTGGTGGAGCTCGGAGCTTGGCAGCTGGCTGGAGCGGCGGCGTTCGCTTAGGGTGAGTGGGGCAGTCGCGCTAGGAAGAGGAGAGTGGAGGCTGCCGGCTGCGAGCTGCGTGCGCGGGGTGGAGCTGCTGTGGTGGTGGAGCTGGTGGCGGACAGTAGTGGAGGGGGCAGCAAGGACCGTGGACGGCGTGAAAGAAAAGAAGGAAAAGGGGGAAAAGGGATAGCAGCGGGAAGCTGGTGGTGGCTGGTGGTTGCGCGCGAGCTGTCAGCTACCAGGGCTGTGATAGCGAGGGAGAAGACAGGCGGCGTGCGGCGGACGAAGCTGGAGAAGAGCTTGCAGAGGTGAGCTGAAGTGTGGCTGGCGAATTGATGTGGTGGTGGAGCTGGATGGTATGGGTGAAAGGGCGGCGGCCGAAAGAAGAAATAAAAGAAAATGGAAGCAGGGCAGCGGGGAAGAAAGAAAGAAAGAAAAAGAAAAAATTTATTTTTTTTTTTTGGGTTTTTTTTTTTTAAATTGAATTGAGATTGGAAAATTCGATTTTCGAATACCAAAACTGAAAATGAAAAAGGAAATTACTTTTATTTAATTTTTTTTTTTTTTTGAAAGTGAAAAATTATTTCCTTTGTTTTTGGGTCGTCAAACACCGCGTGGGCACGCCAAGATTAGAGAGCATCCACTGACTTCGAGAGTTACCTTACGCACTTTAACGCGTGCCCTCCTCGCGTGGGCACGCCAAGATTACCTATCCTGATCAGAGTTAGAAAATATTAAGAGTGACTAGTACCCACGTAAAAAACGACATAATTAAATAATTAAGCTCTAAAACAATAAAATTAACAATTGGGTTGCCTCCCAAAAAGCGCCTTTCTTTAATGTCTTTGGCTAGACATTATCATGTTTTGCTCATGGAGGATAAAATCTTGTGGTTCGTTTCAATGCTTCATCTTCAATGTGATCCTGGTAACCCTCATAGATGGAGTAATCCTTGAGCACATGAGCTACGGGCTTCCATGGACAAGTGAATGGCGCCAAACGAGTCGATAATTTGCATTCTCCATTCACTCCTCCCTCACTTGCATTTATTGGTTCAAGATATCTCGCCATCGCCACTCTTAATTTATTCCTGTCATTAAATTCAAAATTGTCTGGTATAATAAAGTCAATTTCGTTAACAGGAATTGAAGAGTAAGAGTCAGGAGAATATTGATGAAGGAGTGGAGGAGATGTCACCGCATTTGGAGATTGTTCACTGGATTCTTTCACTTGAATGGGTTGCGGTTGGGGTTCCATTTCTTCCTTTTCAGCTTCTTTTTCAACTGCATCTGTAGATTTCTCATTTTGACACTCTTGCATCTCCTCATCACTAGTCAAGCAAATTGCACTCTCATTTTCTTCTAGATCAACAATGGTTTTCGAGGGCAATTCTTCCATTTGAGAAGCCAATCGATTCATTCTGGATATCAATAGACATAGTTGATCTGCCAGATAATTCATTGCATCCTTCATCATCCCATTCCTCATTTGTATCTCCTGTTGGAATTGGTATGTATTAGTAGTTATTGGTTCAACTATTTCTTCAAAAGACATACCTGACATAGATAACGATTCTTGAGACTCATACTGCTGAAAATTCATTGGCCCCGTTGTATAATTATAATTGGAGTTATCCCACCATCCTTGATCATACCCGTTTGGATTAGGGTTACACCACGTTTGAGACCATGGTGAAAAATCTCCATAATTGTTGAGTGGGACACTCAGATTATCTTGATATTCGGGGCACATACCGGTTGAATGATCCCTGGCATAACAAATTTTACAGGTCGCAGCAGCCATTCTTTCTCTAATAGAGTTTAGTATCTCTGAGTATGCAAACTTAGGAACAAAACAAGACTCATCGTCTTCCCTGGAAACATAATCCAGTATATCACCAAAATACGGAGTGTTAGAAGCCATAAACTATATATAAAAAAAAAATAAGAGAAAAATAAATAAAAATAATAAAAACAAGATGAACTCAAAAAAAAATAAATTAATCTAGCACCAGTCCCCGGCAACGGCGCCAAAAATTGACAGGTGCCGAACCTGTGCAATAATAAATACCTACTCGAGAAAAATACAGATTTTGTATATAGCGGTGAGTAGGGTCGAATCCACAGGGATTGGGGATAATTCGTTTCTTCTAGAGTCCAAAGTATGGGGGGTTTTTGGATTAAATACTAACTAAATTAATTAACTGCAGGAAATAATTGATTAAGAGAAATAATTAAGAGAAAACTCTAGCCAAGGGTACACTTCAGAAATGGTTCATGCACTGATCATTGATGCAGAAATAATTCCAACATTTAGTAATAGATTAGTTATAGTTGTCATGCATGCGATAAACAACCAACCCTTCCTTAATTTCTCGATAGCTAAGGTACGACCGTTAGCTATTTCTCTAACCCAAAAATAACCCTAGGTACGACCGTAGGATTTAATTTCTCGATTGCATTAATAATTAGAAAGGCCCAATCCTAACCAACAAACACGCTACGAGGGTTTGTTTAAGCTAGATCATATGCTCCCCTGACATAAATCAAATTACGCCAGTTGCTACTAAGATAGAAATAACGAACAATTACGGATTCAATTACCTTTATTTAGCAAAATAGCCTATATGAATAATTAATTATTGCGCACTAATCAATCATACATAAGGACCATAACAATTAAAAACAGGAAACACATAAATACCAATAAATGAGGAAGCGATTAAAATAATTTCGATCTCACAGTAATTGTTGAACCAAGTCTTCAGTTGTCCCCTTGACTAGAATTAAGAGGTTAGTCCTCCATTAATGGAGAACAACCATGCCAAAGAGCTAAGAGAAGAAAAACTAAAACTATGCTAAAAGCCTAAACTAAAACTATTGATTGATAAGAGTTCTCTGTACGTTTTGTCTCCTCTTTAAAGCCAACAATGACTAAAACTTCTTATCCTTGTGGTCCCCTGCTGAAATTGAGAATCAAACCAAAAGTGGGGCTCTACCGAATTCCTTGCTTTTAGTTTTCTATTGCCCGTAGGACTCCAATCTCCTAATCAGCAAAGGAAATGCAATCTCTTTGTAGCACCATGTGGGCCCGGTTGTTTGAAATCCCAATTATCTCCAAAAAGTCCCTCATTTTTGTAGTTTTCTGTTTCACTTCCTGAAATCGAGTCCAATACCAAATATAAGTAAATATTAATAATTAAAACAATATTTGGCGAGGATAAAGGGAAAAATTAACAATAAAATAACCAACAATTAACACCCTATCATTACCACAAGAACTTAGGCACATGTGAGTTGTTATGGGGCACTAGGAGTGTGGACTGCTGCATGTTGAGACCATGCATCCCTGCGTTTCACCAAAAGGCAGTATCATCCAAATACACAATTACCAAAACACAAAATCACTAGTTATATCATCAGCAGCAGCAGCAGCCATTTTTTTCTTGCCTAAAATTGGAATTAAGATTAAGTTTTCTGAGATCAGAGGAAGGGAGGGAGGTTTTAGCATCAAATAAGTAAAATCTGTGTGGAAGCCGAGAAGAAAAAATAAAAATTGGGTCACGAAACGAGTTTGGTCAATTGTGGCAGCCTTTAGTTGTTTAAAAATTCCATTATTTTCGTTGTAGGAATTAAAAAGACAAACGAAAGTGATTTCAAATTATATCAGTAGGTAGTGCTTGTTTTCAGTATTGCTTGGTCAATAAGCCTAATAAGTGTGATTAATCTCTCTGGTTTAATTTAATCATCATTCACATCAAGTCATGATCACTTATTGGCGCTTTTGGGTTGATTGGACATACTGATTCTCTTTTTCTGTTTTCTTATATTAATCTGTTATCTACCCAACAATGTATAATCTAGATGAGTAATTAAATGGAACAATTTTGTTTGCTTCTAACAATTTTAGTCAAACAGATAAACTTTCTGAGATCAATTCTTACTTGTCCTTGAATATCAGCATCTAATAGCTTGCTTGTGATGACTTCCCAATTTAAAAGTAGTGCCTATTGGCACACTTAGCTGCCTCAAAGTGTACAAGTGTAATTCTTGGAAGTCTTCTTACCAGAATATTTTTCTAACTAATACACCAGTGGCTAAGGAAATGCGGAGCTAATTTTGGTCATCCTGCTACTTTGCCTGGTTCCCGCGTGAGTGTTGGTTTTGGTTGAGGGAAAGAGAGGCAAAAGTCGGAGGCTTTTTTGTACGTAAACCAAATTTCTTCCATGAAAATTTTATATAAATTTTTTGTATGCAACAAACAAAATCTATAAAAAATTTATTCATTTCAATTGTTTCCTAATTGCACACACATTGGGTTTTACTGTGTCCTTAACATTAGTAAATTTTGTTGCTTATCAAAAAATAAAGAAATTTTGGAGCTTGAGTTACTCAGTTAAGAACAGTTTGGCGGCCATACTAAAAGATAAAGGGCTCTATATGAATTAGCTATTTTGGGAATATTTTTCAAAAACTTTATTGTAACGGTATACGTGAAAAATTGTAGGAGTTTTGGAGTTTGAGATTTACTGTGTTGCTGAATACAAGCATCAACACTGGAGGTATGGCCACGGAAAGTTCCGGTGGAATTAGATTCTTAGAATAGGATGCAGAGGAATAGCAAGAGGCGATGGCAGCTGCGGACGTGGAGGTAGGTCTTGGCAGTCAGCGACTTCGGTCTCCGCCTCAGGCAAGAGAATACAGAAGGAGATGGTGGAGCTGAACATGGATCCACCTCCTCATTGCTCAGCAATGTTTTGAAACTCAAACCGTTAATTGAACCGGTGAAATGATCGAATCGAGATTCAATAGGTCGGGCCAGTTAGACCTCGGTTGGTTCGATGATTATATATATACACACACATACATAGATACGCACACACTTGCGCACAGAATAAGATTACCCCATGGCCAATTTAAGACATCACTTGATAAAAAATTAAATATTTTTAAACACAAATCAATTTCTAAAATTGTAAATTCAAACAAATAAATTCATGTCAATTGTACCTACTAAGAAAAAATCTTAAATCCTACACAAACCACAACCATATTCTGAAATTAAACAATATGCATTGGAACTTCTGAAATTAAACAAAATCTAATAGAAGTACAAAAGAAGGGCAATTTTTGAGTTTGATGGTGAGAAATAGAGAGAGTTTGGTTACTCTTGTAGAAATTAGGGTTGGGAACAAAAGGTTCAATAGATAAGTTTTATGTTGAAAACTTTAGGTTCATTTTTAAAAAAAAAACTCAAAAAATGAAATAACCGTGGTTTACAGTTCAATCCAGGTTGAATGGTCGACCAATTTTGTGAGGTTTGACCGATTTTTATGATAAATCAATACTAGCAATGAACCGGACCGAAGACTTGACTGATTTGCAGTCAAACTGGCTAGTCCAGTCTGATTTTTGAAACATTGCCACTAGCCAAAAGGCGACAATCTCTAAGACGGGGTTGCTACTCTCATTGGTCCCCATGGTATGCTTCCATTTTCTTCACTTTTTTACCCTCTTTGTTTTTATGCTCAACTTATTTACATTCATATTTGCCGTGTGATTTTGGTTTTTGTATGGACTTTGGTGTGATTAAGTATCCTGGGCACATCCAAGACTTCATTTTTCTATGGGTTTTTAATATTTTGGCCAATACGTAAGGGTGTTAGGTTCCTGAGTAAAAGGTTATATCCCACAATGGTCCGAGAGATAAAGAAAGAGCGATTAGTATATAAGCAAGGGCTTAAGACCTAATGGCTTAAGTTTTTGGGTCAGAATTGGGTTCCTGACTTATATATTGGATTCTTTAATAGATTCTCTCGAGGTATTTCCTCCTATCAAATTGGTATCAGAGATTCATGTTGCGAGATTGGCCTACTCATGGACTAGTAGATTCTTTTAGGAGTTCGACCGATGAAAATTTTCTTCTTGATGGTGGATCGAAAAGTCAAAGTGCTAAGGAGTTTGGCTAGTATTGGACCAGATGCGCCATGGGTTTGGCAGGGGGTCCGATTGGTGTTAGACTAAGGAGTCAAAAGTTGGTAGGAGTTCAGAATACAATTTAGATGTTAAAGAAGAGTAAATCCATATATAGAAGAAAATGTGACTTAGGTGATAAGGTGGGATTGTATTGAATATTAAAGTGGGCTCAAAGAACGTTAAGCATTAAAGTAGATTCGAAGAAGGGCTTGTAGATTTGGATTTAATGTAAAGGGTTACTCATGAAGGGGAAGATTTATTAAATTCATGAGTAAAGGGTTGTATTCCACATTGATACGAGAGATAAAGAAAGAATTAATATATAAGTAAGTGTTCGAAATCAAATGGTTTAAATTTTTTGGTCAGAGTAGGGTTCCTGACTTACATATTGGGCCCTTTGGTGGCCTTTCTCGAAATGTTTCCTTCTATCAAATTGTTATCACTTGTTAGGATTCAAACGCGGAACAAACAACTATTGAGATATCAAGTACATAGCAATTTAATGATAAACAAGCCACAAGTAAGAAAGATAAGTGACACACAATATTTAACGTGGTTTGCCTCCACCGTTGAACCTACGTCCACGGAAAGAAATTCGTTCTTTCTTATGAGAGGAAAATCCTATATAAGAATACAGTTTAAACCCAAACCCAACTCTTGCATACTATCTCTCATCTCCCAAGAGCCCTCTCTCACTGCCCATGTATAAGACTACATGTCGCCTCTTATGTTCCCTTTTATATCTCTCATGTAGTATGCCAACCCACCTATTTATAGGAAATATTATTTGATTAAAACCCAAATAGCAATAGGAAATCATTGCTAATTCTTAGACTTATACAGAATAGGAAATAACTTTTAAATCATTAACAAAATAGAAAATTTCTTGGCTACTACTTCAAGTAACTAAACCCAATCAGGAAACTAGTTATTTCCACACAAAATAAGAAACCTGCCTAAAACAAATTAATTCAATTTCCTAACAAATCTCCATCTTGGCAAAAAAAAATTTTGGCAACCATTTGTTTTCAACTATTAAATAATATGGTATCGAACTATACACTCGAATCAATATAGTCTTGATACCAAATTGATTTAATTGACAAATGAATATGTATAGTTAGCCCGAGTCTAACCTCCTGTTGACTCGCGAGAAGGTGTCTCAATTCATCATCTCCCTTTACAAGATTTCTTCTCACCACCATTTGCAATCCGAAATTCTCTTCTGTGAGCTCTAACCCTAATAATCGTGACAACCAAGTGGTAAAAATTATCATACTTCTTTCCATCCTCAAGACTGTCTCGCTATGTGTGGTTTCCAAAACTCCACTTAAAACGAAAAATCCATAACTGTCAGAATCTTTTGTCACAAGAAAATTAGATCTCGTTGTTTCTTTAGGACACGTACCACACCACCCAAAGAATATAATCAAAATCTAAAAGCTACCGGCTTGAAATATCAACCATTACAGGTGTGAGAAAGTCTCCATCGATTCACGTCCAAAATCAAAATTGAATTCCACTTTTTTCTTGACCCTTGAATCACTTGTCTAAATTTACCGTCAAGTATTTTCATACTTTTCGACTTTTCATCTTTCATCTTCAATGCTTCTTACCAAACTCTTGAAATAAGAATAACACCCATTAAATTATTCAATTAGTAACAACCACCAACCCAATTGATCTCATTAGTTAATAAAGATCCAACAATGAACCCTATTTTAATATCACTTTATTGGGATTCAAGTGCTTGTGAGCAATTCAATCTCGTAACCAAGTTCTGATACCACTCGTTAGGATCCAAACACAAAACAAATAATTATTGAAATATCAAGTACACAGTAATTTAGTGATAACAAGCCACAAGCAAGAAAGATAAGTGACACACAATATTTAATATAGTTCGCCTCCACTATTAAATCTACGTCCACGGAGAGAAATTCATTCTTTATTATGAGAGGAAAATCCTATATAAGAATACAGTTTGAACTCAAACTCTCTTACATACCATCTCTCATCTCTCAAGAACCATCTTTCACTACCCATGTATAAGGTTACATGTCGCCTCTTGTATGCTCTTATATATCTCTCGTGTAGTATGTCAATCCACCTATTTATAGGGAACATTATTTGACCAAAACCCAAATAGCAATAGGAAATCATTGGTAATTTTTAGACTTATATAGAATAGGAAATAACTTTTAAATTTTAAATAAAATAGAAAATTTCTTGACTACTATTTCAAATAACTAAAACTAATTAGGAAATTAGTTATTTCCACACAAAACAAGAAACCTACCTAAAAGAAATTAAGCCAATTTCCTAACAGAGAGTTCTTTGAATTTCTTTAAGAAAGTTGGGATTGCTATGGTGAAATTGTGCTCAAAACCTAATTATTACCCTATTACGAGGACCGGACAATCCATTATTTTACCTAGTTATTTTTTTGAGGATTGCAACGACATAATTTGAAAAATGTCATTGAATTGTTGTAGTACTAGAATCTAAGGTTATAGAGGGAGGAATTTCACATGCCAACCGTTTCTAAAGAGGAGGCCAAGGTTATGTCATTTACAATCGTACAAGCTTTCAATGCAATAATCTTCCCAAACACAACATATGAAAATACCCAACAACCATCGCGCCAATAATTTCGTTGATCTCTGATTGCATCTGCGGTCTGGCAAACTTAGCATAAGCAGAAAACAAGAATAAGTTGTGCCACATCCCGTAGGCCAGCCCTGGGAGTTTTGAGTGGAAATTTAAGACCTCAATACATGTTCCAAAGAAGAGAGAAAACTCCCTTGCTCACAAGTCACAATAAGACAACACTCTTGAGGATCTTATATCCAATTTACTCGGTCACTGTGGAATTTAGTACTCACCCTTTTGTATAAAAGCTACACAAAGATATCAATGAATGTATAGCATAAATTTTCCATGAAACAATAATATTTTGTTCCTCATTCATCATCTCAGCCTCAATCTAACGAAACATGATTGTTATGCATGACTATAAAATATGACCTATAATGGGTGTAGACCCAATCAACCAAACTAAAGGAATCTTTTAGCAGACTAACATAGATAATCTCTCCGAGAAATCGCATAAAGTGGGAAATTATCAAATATAAAGCGCGGTTATACACCAAAGGTCACAGAGACATCATGGTGGGATATTTTTTCTTGATATAACTTTATCTTGTGATCATCCATTCAAACCACCAAAGGTATGCTGATAGCTACAGGAAATACTAAAGATGACTAGTTCCTTTTTCATTCTAATTTCATTTTCACTACAAGCTAGAAGCAAGTATTTCCGCATATGATAGCTGAGTTGAATGTCTTTCAAAATCATCTGATTTACCAAGGGACTGTTTTAGCTCTTGTATACAATCAGCAGTCCAAGAATGGAGTAAAACGGCACTCTGGGCTTCTTTTCACCTTCATGCTTCAGATTGTTTGCATGAAATGTTGGCCTCCATGAAACTGTAGTCTTGTCATGATTTTGTTTATTGATAGTGTCCAGCAATAAATGTTATTTCAGAATGAGGAAAGTTTGTTCAAGTTGTTTCATATCTGTATCCAATAATTCTGACACCTGTAAGTAAATCTGTCCGCTTTGCCCAAGTTTATCTGTGAGGTTCTATGTGTAAAGTTTCATCTAAAACTACAGTGTTCAAATGTTATATGTTGGTTCTTGCAGATAAATCCCTTGTTCCCAGTATTGCCCACTTGTAATCGGCAGACAGAGCAAAGCATGATAAGCTGCCTGCAGAGTAGACAACGCGATTCGCAAGGTGTGATGCAATCCAGTGGATGAATAATCATTAAGCCCATAATATTCAGTCTTGGGGATTACATATTACTTTCTGCAGTTGGGAGAATAGAGCTCCAAGCTTTGCCTATAGAACCAGAAGCTGCCTTCTTGCTTACATGGTTACCTGGTTCTGAATTTCGATCAATACAACTAGGTCTCGGGTTGGCTATAGTTGGATGTGCAGCCAATCCATAGCTCTTATGTAATAACTACTCAGCAAGTTCTTGGTTCTTCCAATATTAGTTTGTCTACGAGTGTGGCTAATGAGTATGTATATATGTAGCAGCATCTAGCTGTGATTATTCTTTTCAATGCTCGATTGAAGCATGATCTTGTCACAAATTTGCTACACTCTGTATTTTTTTTAATGGGATGTATGCTTATGAAAATTCTTGAAGTTCTTGGGAACAAATTCTAATTCTGGGTTTTGCTTGATGGTTCTTATTCAAATTCCCAGCTCCTGAAGATAGACCAAATTGGATATCAGTCGATTGCTGTAATTTTTCCCTCCTCTGTGACATTCCTTGGCTTCCAATGCTTATACAAGAATTTGACCTCCTATTATTTTGTGCATTCTTTTACAAGCCTAGGCAACAGCCATTTGGGCTATTGCCCACCACCAAAGACTTTAAATCTTGATGAATGGAAGGTTAAAGGTTCAAATCTTATCACAATATGTAGTTTTTTCAAATTCATACAAGTACATAGTGCATCCGTCTGATTCGATGAGGTTCAGTCTCCGTTGGCTCCCCTATAGATCCAATTGGGCCTCCCCTTGATTAGGTTAGAGTAAGAGTAGAGTAGATAAATGATAAATAAAAAAAATGCAATAATATCAATTTTACCTAGACAAGAAATTTGTTGATTACCTTTGAATAATATCACTGCACCCACATTAAGTGGTGGTAGATTATTTGAATATCAGGCATACCATCTGATACAAGATTTTTACTCACAGCGTGCCAAACCACCAAGCTCCTACTTAGCCATATATTTATGGTGTTTGGTGTGCTATGCTAGAACTTGTACTTTTGCTAAGTAAAATGTTACTACGTGAAACTTATCAAGCGTTGCTTCCAAATTTGTCCCCATAGTTATTCCCAAGCGAAATATGAAAAGATATT
Organism: Coffea arabica; assembly: GCF_036785885.1. Taxonomy (NCBI): domain Eukaryota; kingdom Viridiplantae; phylum Streptophyta; class Magnoliopsida; order Gentianales; family Rubiaceae; genus Coffea; species Coffea arabica. The sequence continues at coordinate 1,078,507 of NC_092311.1, forward strand.
GGTCGATAATTTAGTCACATGTAACTATTTTTTCGTTTTCTATTTATCAAGTGTTTCATTCTATCCGTCTCATTCAATTCATCAACAAAAGATCCTATGTTTATATAAATATAAATTGTACGTTGCAAGGGTATTTTTCTTTTGTTCACTTCACCCTAATATACATTTTTTGTTAGCGATGAAAAATGAGCATTTTGGTAAAGTAAATATACAAAAAAAAATCCTTAAAATAAATAATTAATTTGGATGGTAAGACATAAATTAATAAAGATAACAGACAAAATTAGATGAGATGGACCTAATATGACATTCATGACCGTCAAATAGCTAATTCGAAAAGGAAAAAAAGATGTGTGGCCAAAATAAGACATTGAGACAAATTTAGTGGCCACTGATGTATGTTGTCCTTAATTTAAGGTGTTTCTGATTAACGCTTTCATGCTTTTGGTCGGTGCCTTGTCTCTTCAAGCAAGACATTCCTAAGTCCTAACCCCATAAACATAACATACCACAACTGGGAAACAAATTTATCTCGCTTTTCTTGAATTCCAACCGGATTGGTTTCTTTTCTTTCTTAAAGAAAAGCTGAATACCATTAAATATTTAAACCAAATTCATTCCTATAGTCCTCGAATCACTCAAGTAAACATAAATCAGATTGCTTTGATGCGGCTGCATACCAAAAAATAAAATTAGTCTATCCCGAAATAGTCTACCACTCTAGTATTGATGATGATGATGGGCAATTCAGTAGCATACAGAATTGAATACAAAACAGAGATCTGAATTGGTCGTTGTACGGAGCAACATAGATGCTCCACCGTCCTTTTTAGTTACGGAGCAGGCTACGTTTGTCTTTTGCTTTTGGTAAATAGTACCAAGAAGTAGAGGAGAAATTGGCAGAGCCCAGATAGGGAAAGAGGGGGGGGGGGGGGGGGGGGGGGGGGGGGGAGATGGGGAAGAGCATTAGTGATGTGGGAGTGGAAGACTTGGTTGGAGCAGGCCTGTCAGTTGAGGAGGCAAAAGGGTTCCAAAGGCACCTCAAAGATTCGATTTTTAAGGTTAGCAGAAATAGTGATAACGGGGAGGAGCCGTTTGACACCAAGGAACTATGGAGGGAGCTGACAGCCCAGAAATTGTTGAAACCATGGCATCCACATGCTCTTCATCAGCTCATTTACTATTCTGTTTATCATAACTATGATGAGTCCACCAATGGGCCTCCTATCTATTGGTTCCCTTCACTGTAAGCACTGTATTGATGATTCTTTTCAAGTATTGGTTGATTTTTGCGATTTTGATTGGGTTTGACAGTTTGAAATTTTGAAGCTTTTCTGCTTCTTCTTCTTCGTTTCTTTTTTTGGGAATTTATAAAAGATTAATGCAGTTGAAAAGTTTGTATCTTGTGACATTGTATTAGCATGGGAGTTCTGAGGCACTATACTGTCAGGTGATAAGAAAGTCAAGACTTTACCTACCAAAAAGAAATGCAAGTCAGACTTTCAATGTTGATTCTCGTGTTCAAAAATTTAGATACCATTTTGTTGTTATAAAGCGTCCAACTTTTTTAAAATAGAAATGTAAATTTCAAGGTTTCGATCTTGAAGTTTTTGCTTTTGTGACAGACAGTAATGTTCTTTTAGGGCGTATACATGTCGAAACTAATGAAATTCATTTCAGGGCCTGGGGATATTAAGGCTTGGATAGATTTTTCTTCTATTCACTGCAACAGAAATCTTAAGAACTTTTTCCTTTGAAAAATCAAACTGCCCTTTAGGCATAATTTTGGTCAAAGCATTGAGAGAAGCAGAAATTGAACAATTTTTCAGAACCAAGAGAGCAATTTTGTTGCAATTTTCACTTGATGATTGTACATGAGCAGGAAACCAGAATCTGCTTTCTGCAGTTTGATGAAAGGCTGGCATATGTATTTCGCTTTATGGCTAGTTTGTGAGTTGAGGATAGAAAAGAAAAGAACAGAAAGCATAAGTTATGAGAGAAAAGAAAGGATAAGAAAAAATTTTGTAAGCTTCCATCAGTTTTCCTTCGCTTTCCGCTTTTGGTCAGAAAAAATTTTGCACTGTAGCAGCTTTTGGCTTCCCTTCAAGATCCGTTCGTTTCTTTTCTTTTCCGTCCTACTTAAATGTCCCAAACATAGAAAAGTCCACCTTTCCCTTCCTTTCTTTTCTATTCCTTTGAAATCTGAACTCCCAAACTAGCTATTAGTATCCATAAATGTCTCAATGGATGCTTTCTTGCATAAATAAATGATGTAGACCGACCATTTGATATGAACTCAGAACTGAGATACGGATATATTCTGAGTTGTAAATTACACACATATGCATGATTAGACAATAGATAGGCAGATATGGGAAATTTTTGTGTCTATGATGCAAATGCAGGGCATGAGTGGTGGACATATTAACCGACAAGAAAAGTCTTCTCTAGTTGTTGATACGGTGCAGCTTATATTTAGCTCAAATTTATAAAGGCCCTTTAATGCTTTTTAGGTTCATTTAACTGTTTGAGGATGGGGGCCTAGCTGGTAGAGACCATAAACTTCTGCTTGTATTAACTTTAAAATTTCAATGTGTGAACTGAACTTTCAGTGTTTTCAAACCTCAGTTTCAATATTGTCTCTTGCTGTAGTAGGTCTAATGCTTGTTGCTTCTGTCTTGCCATTGTTTGGCAAGTGTTTTATGTAGATTTGCCATGTGTAACATGAGGTCAGAAAGAAAAAGAAAAAGAAAAGAAAAGGATCTTTTGGACATTTAAGCGGAAACTCTTTTGGAGATCTGAATTCATGTCTTTCCTAGTGCTGGTGTCTTAACACTTTGCATTTGTGGTCCCATAAAAAAGTATATTACATGGTATGACAATGAAGGCTACTGTACAGCTTGTCAATGGTTGGCTGATAACACAGATCTTCATGTTTGAGCGTGTACTGGTTCGTTTTTTCTGATCTTCCTGATGCAAGGTGGTTAAACTTGTTTTCTTGATGATCTTGTGGGATGAATAGATCAAAGGTGTAAAGAAACTCTAAGAGAGTCGCAGGACTAATTAATTCTATGGACTAAATGCATATTGACCATACTTGTCCCAGTAATCAAAATGTGGTATCAAAATGGTTTAAAGCATGAAGTTAGGTCAAAAACATGAAAATTGATTGACCTCTTAATGTCTATTCTACATGAATACTTCAATTCCTAACCAGACACAAGGACTTTAATAATGAAGATCTAGTCAATTGATGTTTATTTCTTCCCAACATTAGGTTGATTCTAGCATAATCTTCATGTTAGGTACCAGTCTAAAAATACAAATTTGGGACGCCTAATGGAAACTCATTGTCGGAAGCTTCTGGGAGCACTATACAAGGACCCAATTGCAAGTTTTAGACAATTTCATAGATTCTCCGTTGAGCAGCCTGAGGCATGTACTCGATTATTAGTATTGTAATCTTTTGTCAATTATGAAAATTATATTTACTGTTAAATCCAATTTTTCTTTGTTGTTGAACAACTTTTTATTGCCTTTACAGGTTTACTGGTCAATTGTTCTGGGCCATCTCTCAATTAAATTTCTTAAAGCTCCAAATTTCATCCTTGATACTTCAGACAAATCAAAACATGCGGGAAAATGGTTTCCAGGTTCTGTGTTGAATATTGCCGAGTGTTGCTTAATTCCAAGCAGTTGTCCAAAGAAGCAAGATGACAGTTTAGCTATAATATGGAGAAATGAAGGATGTGATGACTTAGATGTTAGCCAGATGACACTAAGAGAGCTTCGAGAACGAGTAATGTGAGCTCTCACTTTGAATACTTGGATCCATGAACATACTTGTATTGAGATTTACTAGTCATTACTTCAAAAAGCCGATTTCTTTGGTGGTCACCATGTAATTTGCAAAATCTGGCTCAGTTGGCCTTATGGTGGGGCTAAGATTACCCTATGAGATTTTCTATGCTGTGAAGGCATGGTATCAGTGCTCTAGGGCTTGATTTCCCAAGCTGACAGTGCTTCTTCTGTACAAAATCGAAGCCCCTCCTGGCCACCTACAAGCCCCACAGCATGTAGAATTGGGGATCTGTGAGCAGATACAGTCCTGCTAATTAGGCAACGATGTCTCCCGTCTAGCTTCGGGAGCTTGATCCTTACAAGCTGCATCTAACAATTTTCTACAAAGTAACAACCCAAAAACAACAGTTTCATCTAGTAGTTTATTCTTGTTGTTGTTGTTCCTTTTTTCCTTTCTTCATATTTATCCTTGCTAGTATGCTTTGCTAAGATACAATCCTTTGAAAAGTATTCACCAGGGCCAACAAAGATCTCCTTAGGAACATGGCATGTTTATGGAGTGTCCTCCTTACTTACCTTAGGTCTGAGATGTTAAATCTTTATTTCTTTCCCACTAGTAATGAGAATTGGTTTCCCTAGAGTGCCAGAGGATAACAAAGTTTCTGCAGATAAATGACCACTTCGTTCTTTTGTTCATACAAGCTTCTTGTTTGATAGCCTCATGTTTTCTATTGTTTATTGAGTTCATCCTTCTCTATCTATTCCTTTTCTCATATTGCATCCACCAAAATTTGCATAGGTTAGTGGCAAATGCACTGGCTGCAAAATTCTCAAAGGGAGATGCAATTGCAATTGACATGCCAATGACAGCCACTGCTGTTACCATATACCTAGCAATTGTGCTTGCAGGTTTGGTTGTTGTCTCAATTGCTGACAGCTTTGCAGCACAGGAGATCGCAACCCGGTTGCGTGTGTCTAAAGCAAGGGCTGTATTTACTCAGGTAGTTCAATATAATCTCTACAAGTCTTCTTTACTTTTGAATTGCAAAACTGGTATTGAACTTGCCTACACGCATCTCATGTTTAGATTTATGCATCGGGTTGATGTCCCTGTAGTTGACAGTAAATCTTTATGGTGAGGTATTCTTTAGTTCGAGCGCTATGAACTCCAAAAATCTCATCTAATCTTTACGGTGAAAATGTTTCCTTGTTTAGTGTATTCTGATGTTACGCATGATTCCCATATGTTGACACTGAGATCAATGAAACAAATTGGATGAATTTTGAAGTTCCGCAAGCTTTTCCTGAAGGCTTAGATCCTGGTCCATCTAATTTCATTAAATGATACTCTTTAATATTCTGTTTTATAAATTCTAGCCTAATGAGAGGGTTTTGGAATATCAGCCTTGTATTTCAATTCTTCATGAAAATTATATTCTGACGAGTTGGATTCTTTTTCTCCGAGTTATTACAATTTTGGACACCAACAATTGTGAAGTAAATATAACCGTAGTCCAATAATGTATAAAAATACACTGTTTGGTCCAATCCTTTTATCTGCTACTGATTTGGTTTATTTCCAACTGGCTGGTTCCAAGATTAATTTGTTTGATTTGTCTGTTTGAGGCAGTTTTAGGGATTGGAATTGCTTCTAAACTTTTGAGAAAATTCAGGATTTTATTCTACGAGGAGGTCGAAGAGTTCCTTTATACAGGTAATGATTTGCTTCTCATCGTGGATTGGGTTGTATTACTTAGTAGCAAAGCTCTTACTAGTTCACTCAATAACTTAACAATAGCGTTTTCCCTCATCATCTGGGTTTCTTTATCAGAGGTCTATTGTCCGTTATCATCTGTAAGCATCATGGACAGTGAATCGGCACTTTGACCTGGAATTTATTTTGTAAAATTGGACTATATCATGTATCATCAGTCTTTAGGATCATTGGACCTCTTATTAGAACAAACTGAGACACAGAGAGAGAGAGAGAGAGAGAGAGAGAGAGAGTCCAAAAGAGAAAAGCAAGGAAAGAAAGGAAAGAACCAAATAGACAGTGGAGACAACAAGCAATAACTCAGAGAAAAAAATATTTCAGTGAACAGTAATGTGTTACCATACAAGTCACCTTGTTACCTGATCATCTAGTTCCTTTGATTCAGGATTCAGAGCAGTGCTAATTTTCATTGCACTGTTTGAATGCCTTCAGTTTCCAGGACATTTTTTCATTTTTCTTTCTTATTGGTTTTCCTTGCATCACATAATTGGTTTTGAAGTACTTGGCCTTGAGAGTTTGATTAATCTGAAAGCTAAGCTCAATTTTCAATCTATTGATCTAAACATAACCCGTGAAGAGGAAAGTCTATTTGTTAAATGCAGAGAGAATTTAAGGAAGAAATCCTCCTATTAGTGCAGAGGGAGGTTCACAATGATGGAAGATCTAACAGGATAATGGAATCCTAAGGAAAGATGCTGTTCAAAATTTGATGGTTCCTAGTCTCTTCAATGTTTAGTTTGTGATAAGATTTGGTTTTGCAGTCGAGTGGTGGAAGCTGCTCCTTATGAAGCTATTGTAATTCCTGCATCTGGAAAGGAGTTAACTGTCCAGTTAAGAGGCCAGGATTTGTCTTGGAATGATTTTCTTTCTAGTGTGTGTGACCTTCCAAGGTAATACTGATACTGTTCTCTGAAATTTCTTTTTCTTTTAAAACATATATTGATTCTCTCTAAGAAAGGTACATGTCTAACTTTTAAAAATGTAGTCTTTTCCAATTTACTGAATATGTAATTTTGAAACATTTTCCATTCTGGCAGTTCAAATTACTTCACACCAGCTTATCAACCTATAGACTCTGTCACCAATATCCTATTTTCATCAGGAACCACAGGTTAAAAAGTTATTTTTGATGGCTGCTTGTACCTTCACTTTATTATCTTTTTTCTTTTATCAATCATTTTCTACATGTTTTTTGTGTTTTTTCTTTGTTGTTTAATAGGAGAACCAAAAGCTATTCCATGGACCCAGCATTCTCCCATTAGGTCTGCTGGTGATACATGGGCACATATTGATGTTCAAGAAGGAGATGTTTTCTGCTGGCCCACAAATTTAGGTTGGGTGGCGGGGCCAATACTGCTTTACTCATGCTTTCTGTCTGGCGGAACACTTGCTCTTTATCATGGTTCTCCTTTAGGCCGTGGTTTTGGGAAATTCATTCAGGTGATTGCCACAGATTCCAGTGTCGGTTAGAGTAAATCATTTCTCCTTGAAATGAGGAGAATTATTATTTGATCCTAATAATGAACATGCTGCGTGCATTGGTCCCTTATTAATGCCATTACTGCTAACACAAATTTCCTACCAGTCCCCTACCTCTTGCCTCTTTCCAATTTCTGTGCTTTATTAGGATGCAGGAGTAACTATATTGGGTACTGTTCCAAGCTTAGTTAAGACTTGGAAGAGTACAGGGTGTATGAATGGCCTAAATTGGACAAAGATAAGGTATGTGTATGTGAGATTTTTATTTTAAGTGGTTCTAATGGTTTGCCAATAAAGTACTAGAGTTTATAATCTTGTGCAGGACTTTTGCTACCGCTGGAGAAGCTTCAAGCATAGATGATGACCTTTGGCTTTCTTCAAAGGCTTACTACAGTCCCATTATTGAATGCTGTGGAGGCACAGAGCTTGCATCAGCTTATATCCAAGGAAACCCTTTACAACCACAAGCATTTGCTGCATTTAGCTCTGCATCAATGTCCACAAGTTTTGTCAGCCTGAATGAAAATGGGCTTCCTTACGTAAGCACTTTGACTGGCCTCTACCAGGCTTCAGTATCATTTATTGCAATAGAATTGCTACGACAAATAGTTTTGAGTTCTGCAATCATTTTATGAAGAGAGCTCATTTTCTGTTCGATGGGCTGTATTTCCAGTGACTAGTTGTTGCTGTTTCTTTGTGCTTCTTATAGTATCACTTAAACAATTTCAGTATACCTTTCAATTGAGATCAACTGATTCTTAAAATCTAATTTTTATGGTGCAGCCAGATGATCAAGCATGCGTTGGTGAAGTGGGTTTATTTCCTCTCTACATGGGAGCAACTAATAGATTGTTGAATGCTGATCATGAGGAGGTGTATTTCAAGGGCATGCCATTATACAAAGGAATGGTACGCTGTTTTTTGACTTGAATTGCTTTCTGTTTTGGGTTTTATATTAAGTCTTTTTAGCTTTTATATAAAGTTGGATGGATTACCTGTTTATATAGCAATCAATACCTAGAAAATTCACTTCAAAAGTCATTTCTAGAATTCTCAACTTTACACACATTATCATGGACTATGAAACAAGCTACAGCAAAATGATTTCCGCCCTTGAAGCCTATGCAGTTGCTTCCTTTAGCTGCTGTTCCTATTGTGTTTGCAATCCTTGAGATTTGGGCCTCACTAGCTGTGTACTAGTGTCAATGGAGCTACCAGGATCAAAAACAGTGCACTGATTAAAAGAACAGAAAGTATGTGGCTGGAGTTCCCATGCTTGTGAAGTTGGGTAGAAATTCATGATTGCATTGTTATTATGAATGATTTCAAGGCCACAAGCATCAACTCACAGAATCCAAAATAACAATGTGCCTAAGAGGAATCATGCTGTTTCTAACAATATTTGTCTTGTTGATCCATTGATAACTGAGACTTCCTTCAGGAAGAACAATATGAGACACATAACAGTAGAAACAGCTAGTTTCTCTGTAGGAAACAGCTATGCATTGAGACTATAAGATGCAAAACAATACTAAGAACCACTTCAAGTCTAGCCCTTCTCAATAGATGAGAGCTCTGTGATTTATTACTGTGGATAAAATCAGGGTGGTCCTCTACTTCTTTTATAACTTAATTTCTATTCTCAGCAACTTAGGCGACATGGTGACATCGTCAAACGTACTATTGGAGGGTTTCTCATTGTACAAGGCCGGGCTGATGATACCATGAATCTGGGGGGGATAAAGGTATATCTCTATCATATTGCGGATACAGTGTCTTTACCTGCACTATCTTTCTGTCTGTCCATATTTTTATCCATTTTTGTTTCTGAGATTGCTGCTCTAGTTAATTCAAAAAACACTGAGAGCTGTTACCCTTTTCTTATTTTGTAGCTTGCCTTTTTACCCATGTTTCACTGAGAAAACTGATTGTATTTGTATAGAGTCCAGGATGAAAGATTTCTACCTGAAAATTTTCTTTTGAAAAATAACTTCTTGAGTTGGAAATGGATTTAATTTTCTTCTCTAATATAACAGGATGGCTGGTCTTGAGCTGTTATTCGTTTTCTGCAAGTCAGTTCTTTGTTTATTTGCTGCTTATTTATTTATTTTATTTCCTGTGCAGACTAGTTCAGTTGAGGTTGAGCGTGTATGTAACCAAGCTCATGATGGTATCTTGGAAACTGCTGCAGTCAGTACTCCACCTCCAAATGGTGGCCCAGAGATGTTAGCTGTATTTGTTGTGCTAAAGGAAGGAATCAGTGCTGACCCTGATTTGCTGAAGATGAAATTCTCAAGAGCCATACAGAGCAGCCTCAACCCTTTATTTAAGGTTTTGCCAATGCCCCTGAAACGGCAGTGATTGTCTTGTTTTCATTTTTGATTACTTTAATTCTTGGGGTGCTAATCCCTGCAGCACCTAACCATTGGAGTACACATGCTAGACAAGGACTAATGTAGGGTGTATGAAGAAAATCACAAAGAACCTTAGTCACAGCAATGACTTTTTCTTTTTTCCCCCTTTTTTAAGAACAAAGGATCTGAATCCATCACTGTGTCAGTGATGGAGCTAGTTCGAAGTTCTGACTTCTCCAAACCCCTGAAGTTGAAATGAATGACAACCTTGGGATAGAGTGCATAAGCTTTACCATGACACTAGAAAAACATATTCCTAGGATAGAGTCAAGTGCAGTTTGAAGTGGATGCCAGGTAAATGACATATTGCATGCTTGCAAGTCCAAAAGTAGTTTGTTCATGATCCGGTGTAGAGAGAGGGTGTCACTGCAAGTACTTTTTGCAACATCAGAGGATAGGTAGAATTGTTCTGGCCTTGCACTTTACCGCTGAACTTATAACTTAATTGCTATGGATAATTTTCCATACCAAGTGCCTGCAATACTCCATACTTGGTGATCATGAATCTGGATGAGCAACATACTATATGGAAGTTTTATGAGTCAAGTTATACTTTAGCATCATCTCCCTTGGTTAGTCAAACTTATTTTGCACAATGGATTTTAATGTTTCTGTGCAAGTGCAGATGTGTTACTGTGAAGTGCATTAAATTTGTGCACTGCAAGAAAACATTCAGTAGAAGTGGGATGACATGGGATGATCAATCTATTCTCTAATCTTCTCTTTTTCTTCCCTGTTGAAAGTGAACCAGAGTCACTGATAAAGTCACATTGCACTAAGCTTGGGTTGATTGGTACAGGTGTCTGATTTCTGATCTAACTCATTGTAGGTAAGCTTTGTGAAAATTGTCCCGGTGTTTGCTCGAACAGCATCGAACAAGCTTTTAAGAAGAGTTTTAAGAGATCAGTTGAAGCAGGATCTCAACATACGGAGCAAGATCTGAGCATGTGATTGATGTTTCCAAAACTTTGTGCAATAATTACTTTATTTCCTTTGCCTGACAGGACTATGTGCAATAAGATCATTGAGTGGTTAGCTTCTATGTTTTCGATCATAGCAAAGAACTGTTGATATTGTGATCAAGAGGTCATATAAAGAAATTGGCTTTGTTATAAAGAAGTTAAATTGACACAAAGTTCTGCATCTATAGTGATAATTTACCTTGTTCCAGAATTTGGGCACTTTTTTTTTTTTAATCCCCTCTGCTTTTCAGTTTGGTTAAAGCAAGTGTAAAACCAAAATGAATCAGAAAAAAGAAAGAAAACTGGTCCTTCTTTGCTGGTAAAAGTTCCTGCAGGCTATCTTTTCGTTAAGCAGGTTTAGTAGGCCAACTGGGAGTAAAACTGGTCCTTCAATATTTTTTTTTTTTCCTATTTTCTTCCTCGGCCGCGGGAAATTCAAACAGCTATTTTATTGGGTTTCCATTAACAGGTCGGGTCGGGACTCAACTTGATGTCCTCGCTTTGCATCAACGTAAAATTGGACTTTTGTGTCCCACCAATTTTCATGACATTATTTATGCTTTTTTTTGTCCAATTAAAAAAATTGAAATATTTTCTTATTTATGTTTGAGGGCTAAACGCATGCATGTTTTTCCCTTCACCACCTTTTTCCCCCATTTTATCTATTCTCTGATTCTCTCTCCATCTTGTTTTCCTTATTTTGCTTGTTTCTCTCCATTTTTTGTTTGCCAAACTAACAATACATTACGATTAACAATTGACAAACCACATGCTTTAATTTTATTATAGGTGTATAAATTATGTAATTTTTGAATCATACATGTGCCTTAATATAAGCAACACAACCTATTGCACAAAATTTCTCTGCTCATTCTTTTGAAGAGTTACTTCCAAAACATCCCTCTAAAAATACTTTTCTCACTTTTGACACATTGAATATGGAATTGGACTAATCCGCCTTCACAATCAAGTAGTACAATCTATATAGCAATATTGGCGCAATGGCATGCTCAATTTCTCTCTAAATAGCAATATTATTAGGTTAGTAATGCACAAGTACTCAGTATAATTATTGTTTTATATAGTTCCGTCTAGTCGTGGTACATGTTTAAATTTTTGGTGTACAGACACATCCTAATATTGTACTAAGTATATGTCAAATATTTTATGTATGTATACCACTTTTATCGCAAATACAATAATGTAGTGTAATTGTATATCAAATAAAGTAAAAAGCACAACAATCAGACCAAATTGTAATAGACCCTGGCCGGTTTACTTACACCAGCTGAGAGCTTTGAAGATGAAAACTTCGAATACCAAAGCCACCTTTCTGCAGAAGTCCTATAGAAATCTCAGGAATCGCCTCATCCAATCTTACTCTATGCTTCACGACCCATTGATGAGTTCTTCTTGTAGTCGTGTCTGACATATTGTATTTGTATCTTTCCTTGAGAATGACCAAACAAATTAACTGGCAGAACGGCCAAACCTTTGGTCATCTTGCTCTGGAGCCTCCATCGCTTTTGCATGTTTGCTTTGCCCGATCGTAAGATAAAAGGCAACTATGTATACATGTCCAATAGATGCCTTCCTCAATCACAAATCCCTCAACATAGAAACTTGTCTTGGTCCCTCTATCTGTAGCAGAAGAATACTTGTCCAACTCCAGCTTTCTATCAAATATACAAGGATTTGAAACCGCTGCTTTGATAACTTCATAATGAACCTCACCCAAGGACGTTAGACGATTTCCTTTGCAAACGAAGGCTACAACCGAGTAGTAATAAGCTTTGTGAGGTTGATACGGTAGAAATACTCATACAGATGCAATTACCATATAATGTAGGGAGCAAGGTGTAAATACCATGTTATCATAACCGTGTAATAGTCACGTGTAGAGCAAGATTCAAAAGGCGGTTACAAGGGTAGTTAGTAGTCAGTTAGTTAGCTGTCAACGTCGGTATCATTTCTGAAACAGATTCTGTGTAACTAACTCTGTGAAGGCCACAAGGATAAAAGGCCAGAGGGAAGGAGAGATGGAGTCAATTGTCATTTTCCAATATCCAGACTTTTCCACATTCTACTTCTTCTTGTACTTCTCCTTGATTCAATAATATCATTCATTCATCCATCATCACCGAGAGATGCTCTTCATTTTCTTTCATTTCTCCTGGTGTGGATTGTGATCTTTTTCTGTCTTCCGTAACAGTGGCATCAGAGCTAGGTTCGCCCTAGCTCAGGCCGAAGAAAGGAGTAATGGCGGAAGGCACTAGAGGTCAGGAAAACAGGAAATTCGATCGAAAGGGAAATAGGAGCTCTCAAGGATTTGATTCTGGAAGTCTATAATCAGTGGAGTCAAGGATAGCAAGGATCCCCATAGGCATCTGAGACTAGCCAGTGAAATGCGGTGGGGGGAGTTAACAGGCTCCCACCTGATTCTCCCGTATGGAGCTTCCCACATTTGGAGGCGAAGGTTTCAAGAATTGGTTGTATAAATGTGATCGGTTCTTGGAAATAGATGAGACTCCATCTGAAGCTAAAGTCAGAATTGCAGCCATGCATTTAGAAGGTAAGGCTCTTCAATGGCACCAAGTCTTTATGAAGGCTAGAATTTCTAGAGATCTACCTGCGTGGGAGGAATATGTGAGAGCATTGGGATCAAGATTTGGAGATTGTCTCTATGATGACCCCATGGGAGACCTTAAGGGTTTAAGACAGACCAGGTCAGTAAAGGAATATCAAGATGCATTTGAACAATTGTTAAACAGAGTGGATCTTCCTGAACAGTATGCAGTGAGCTATTTTATAAGGGGTTTGAAGGAAGAAATTCAATTGGCTGTAAGGATGTTCATGCCTCGGGACTTACAACATATTGTTGGTTTGGCAAAGATAGAAGAAGCTAAAATCTAGAATTCGCTAAGGCAAGGTAAATATGGTGGACCACCAAGGTTTTCAAGCTCTTACTCCAAGGGTACCTATGACAACTACGGTTACCCTGGAAACACTAGTACCAGTGACATCCCTTTGTTGCCTAGACCTGGACGGAGGAAGGGGAGTAATTTAGAAGAGCAAAAAAGGCCATCTTGATTCTTGAATACATCAGAATTGGAAGAGAGAAGGGCCAAGGGGTTGTGTTACTGGTGCGATGAGAAGTATGGTCCCAACCATCAATGCAAGAAAAGGCAGCTATACAGGATTGAGTATGTCGAAGAACTTGAGGAGGCCCTGGAGGGGGTAGATCATGAAGGAGAAGAAGGGGAAATAGTGACAGAAAGTGATTTAGCACAAATATCAACAAATGCCATAAGTAGCTTGAGGGTCCCCAATTTCAGCACTATGAGAGTGCATGGCAATATTGGCAAGAAGGCCTTTAGTGCCCTTAGAGATTGTGGAAGCTCTCACAATTTTTTGCATCCAGAGGTGGTGAAAAAGTTTGGCCTTAAGACATTGCAGATTGATCCTGTGAGGGTAGTAGTAGCAGATGAAAATTCGCTCACAACCACCACTCTGTGTCCAAGATTCCGGTGGAGAATGCAAGGACAAGAATTTGAAGGAGATATGCTGGTCTTACCTATTGGGAGATGTGAAGTAGTATTGGGAATGCAATGGCTTTCCAATCTAGGTGATGTCGAATGGAATTTTGCAAAGCTAAAGATGGAGTTCATACATAGGGGTAGCAAAGTGGCATTAATGGGATCCAAGCAGCAATCAACTCAGCTGATTCCGAGGAGGCAAATGCAAAAACTCTTGAATAAGCCAGAATAGATTGACTTAGCTCAGCTATGCTTCATTTCTATAAATCAGATGAACAGCCGGGAGAGCATCTCAAGCTGTCTGATTGCAGAAATTGACATGAAGGCAAAACGCTATTAGTCTCAACTGGACTTGATTTTGCTTAAATACAATGAAGTGTTTGAAGAACCTACTGAATTACCCCTTGCTAGAACACGTGATCATAGAATCTACCTTAAAGAGGGGGTGTAGCCTATCAATGTTAGACCATATCAATAGCCAACATTCTAGAAGGGTGAAATCGAGAAATTGGTGATGGAAATGTTAAACAGTGGAATTATCAGACCTAGTAATAGCCCTTTTTCTTCCCCAGTAGTCTTAGTCAAGAAAAAGGATGGCACATGGAGGATGTGTCTGGACTATAGAGAGTTGAATAAGGCCACTATAAAGGACAAGTTCCCTATACCACTTATTGAAGAATTATTGGATGAGCTATTTGGAGCTGTTGTTTTTACTAGATTGGACTTAAGGTCGGGGTACCACCAGATCAGAATGCAACCAGATGACATCTCTAAGACTGCGTTCCGAACCCAATATGGTTATCATGAATTTATGGCGATGACATTCGGGTTAACCAACGCCCTGTCAACATTCCAGAGTCTAATGAACAACATTTTCAAAGCCTTCTTGAGGAAGTTTCTGCTGATCTTCTTTGACGACATATTAATCTACAGTAAGTCTTGGAGTGAACACTTGCAACAGTTGACAATTGTATTTGATACCTTGGTCCAACATCAACTCAAGGTGAAGAAGACCAAATGTTCTTTTGCTGCTAACCAAATTGAATACTTGGGGCATTTGATTTTAGTTGAGGGGGTTAGTGCAGATCCTCAGAAAATTGTTTGCATTCAACAGTGCCCTACACCTAAGAACATTAAGAAGTTGAGAGGCTTTCTGGGATTAACAGGTTACTATTGCAAGTTTATCAAGGATTATGGCAAAATGGCACACCCCTTGACTGATCTACTGAAGAAAAATGCTTTTTCTTGGCACAAAGGGGCAACCATGTCATTCAACCAGTTAAAGTTTACGATGTCTTCCCCGCCTGTGTTGGCTTTCCCAGACTTTTCAAAGGAATTTGTAGTAGAAACTAATGCCTCTAACAATGGCATTGGTGTAGTTCTTTTACAACAGGGGAGACCCATAGCATTTTTTAGCAAGGCATTAGCAGTTAAACATCAGGGAATGTCAGTTTATGAGAAGGAAATGCTGGCTGTAGTGAATGCAGTACAGAAATGGCGGCCATATCTACTAGGGGGGCATTTCATTATCAAGACTGATCACCAAAGTCTCAAGTATTTGATGGATCAGAAAATTTCTACCCCTAGCCAATAGAAATGGTTGTCAAAACTCATGGGGTATGATTATGAGGTGCAGTATAAGAAGGGTATTGAGAATGTTACAGCTGATGCCTTGTCTAGGCAACCACACCAAACAGCAGTCCTCCAATCTCTTATTGGGATCAATACTAACCTCCTAACTAAGATACAACAATCTTGGAGGGACGACCCTAAGGCTCAGGAAATTATTAGGCAGCTTTCTTATGGAGATACATCTAAATTCAAACATTACAATTGGGATCATCAACAGCTGAGAAGGAAAAGAAAGTTGGTAATGGGGATTGATATGGCACTCAAGAGACAATTGATTGAATTATGGCACTCCAGCTCATTCGGGAGGCACTCTGGAATTCTAGTCACATATCATAAACTGAAGGGCACTTTTCTATTGGAGGCAAATGTACAAGGATGTATATGATTTCATCACAGTTTGTGACACCTGTCAGTGACATAAATCTGATCTGTCAACATACCTAGGTTTACTGCAACCTTTGCCAGTCCCTGAGCATATTTGGTCTAATATCTCAATGGATTTCATTGAGGGTCTTCCTAGATCACACGGGAAATAGGTTACCCTGATTAGACTCAGCAAATATGCTCATTTCAGTGGATTATCACACCCTTACATTGCTATGGATGTTGCTCAGTCTTTCATGGATCACATTTTCAAGTTACATGGCCTACCTCAGACCATTGTGAGTGACAGAGACCCTATTTTTCTTAGTCAGTTCTGGAAGGAGTTATTCAAGCTTTTGAAGGTCCAGTTGCAATTTTCTATCTCCTACCACCCTCAGATAGATGGGCAAACTGAAGTGGTGAATAGGTGCTTAGAGAATTATCTTAGATGCATGACAAGTTACTTCCCCAAGGCCTGGTACTCATGCTTACCTTTAGCTGAGTATTGGTACAATACCAACTTCCATTTAGCCATCAAGACCATACCATTTCAGATTGTCTATGGTCAAGTACCCCCTGTGCATACCCCTTATCTACCTAGATCAGCTACAGTGGATGCTATAGATAGGAGTTTAGCTGCTAGATAAAGGGCACTGCATACCCTCAAACATCATCTCAGGAATGCTCAACACCGAATGAAACACTTAGCCGATAAGCACAGATCTGATAGGGAGTTTAAGGTGGGGGATTTAACGTATGTGAAGCTACAACCCTATAGACAACATTCCCTCAAATCTTCTAGTTGCCAGAAGTTGTCTCCCAGATATTTTGGCCCTGTTCCTGTTTTGGAACATATAGGGAAGGTGGCTTATAAATTACAGCTCCCTGCTCATGCTAAGATTCATTCTACATTTCATTTTTCCTTACTCAAGAAGAAGGTAGGTCAGCAACCTATCACTCTGTATTTGCTAGCTACTACCACTAATCAAGGACACTTGCTGTTGGAACCATTTGCAATTTTGGATAGAAGAATAGTTAAGAGGGGGAATCAAGCAATTACGTACTCAGGTATTGGTGCAATGGAGCAACTCCTTCCCTGAGGATGCTACATGGGAATTTTGGCATGATTTACACCAGAAGTTCCCCACATTCGGTCCTTGAGGACAAGGACCTTCTCGAGAGGGGGCATATGATACGGTAGAAATACTAATACAGGTGCAATTACCATATAATGTAAGGAGCAAGGTGTAAATACCATGTTATAATAACCGTGTAATAGTCACGTATAGAGCAAGATTCAAAAAGCGATTACAAGGGTAGTTAGTAGTCAGTTAGTTAGCTGTCAACGTCGGTATCATTTCTGAAACAGATTCTGTGTAACTAACTCTGTGAAGGCCACAAGGATGAAAGGCCAGAGGGAAGGAGAGATGGAGTCAGTTGTCATTTTCCAATATCCAGACTTTTCCACATTCTACTTCTTCTTGTACTTCTCCTTGATTCTTTAATATCATTCATTCATCCATCATCACCAAGAGATGCTCTTCATTTTCTTTTGTCTCTCCTGGTATGGATTGTGATCTTATTCTATCTTTCGTAACAGAGGTCTTAAAGGCTTCGGAATTCTCTTGTAACAGGATTGCATGTGATATAATCCATGTTTCCCCTTTGATTCGTGCAGCAGAGGAGGAACCAATTATGTAAACTTCTTGACCTATGAAGCTTAAAGATCCATCAAGATTGCCGCATCTTTCCTCATTAAGTTCCTGTCCTTTGTCGTTGGTGTGGATGAATTGAGGCGGCACAAGGATGGTAACCTGTAGTTTTTTTTTTTTTTTGGCAAATTCCACTTTACCCCACTGTGGTTTAGTATTTTTTTTATATAACTCTCGTATGATTTCAAAAACTATACATAACCCTCTCATGGTTTGAACTAAAGTGGCAAAGTGACAGAAATGATTATTCGGAGTCACCTAAAATGTCAAAAATACCCTTATGTAAAGTTAAAACTTATTTATTAACCAAGGGGGTTATGTGTTGATTTTGAAAATCATAAGAGGGTTATTTGGTAAAGTATTAAATCATAAGGGGGTTATATTGTAAAACATAAAAATCATATGGGGTTAGTGTGTCATGTGTTTATAAGGGTAATTTCGACATTTTTAGGAGTTTCGTTACGATTGACTATTTTTGTTACTTTGACACTTCAATTCAAACCATGAGGGGGTTATGTATAATTTTTGAAACCATGAAAGGGTTATTTAAAAAATATTAAATCACAAGGGATAAAATGTAATTTGCCCCTTTTTTTTTGAGTGAACAACCTGCAGTTCAACAAGGCATGAAAAAAGAAACTTTTTTTCCCTTGAAATTGAATGGACTAAGTACAGTTTATGAACTAGTGTTTTACAGAATTTCTACTTTGCTTATCGTCCTTGTGTTTCGGACCAATGCCTGATGGACTCTATAGAGTAGGATAAGGATTGAGTTTACATGGGGCTCAGAGTTTCCATGTGTGGTTATCTTGTATATCATTTATTTGCAGTTTTCTAAATTAAAGAATGACCATTCTAAACTTTTGATTAGACTGAATTGTAACAAATAAATGACAGATAAATTGATGTAGGATCTCTACAAGTGATGAAATACTAATAGTACGTAAATGCACTAAAACTTAATTCTTTGATGAATAAAAGCTTTAAAAAGGAAATTGATGGATAGATGAATTTAATATTTGATCAAAATAAAAAAAATTGATACAGAATAACTGATTTGGGAAAGGAAGAAAAGAGAGAAGATGAAAACAAATTAAAAAGATGGGCATGATAGGGCCGGTGATATAATCTCCCATAACTCTCTTAAATAGTGTTGACTCCAACTGCCACCTTTCTTCTTTTATTATTGTATAGATATAGATATCTATATGTATACTATATATAACGGGTGATATCTATACAACATATAATGTTTGAGCAATGGCAATTGGTATAAAACACTTTTTGTCATCTTTTAAATTTTTAATTTTACCTTTATAGAAATTAATTTTTACGCCAATCATTTAATCATATTTTGCCAATATAATTACTTATAATCACCCTAAGTATAGTAACCACCAAATTACTATAATACATAATTCAAGATTCAGTATACAGCCCAAAAGTACGAAATACAAAATATATCAAGTGCAGGCATGCTCACTTCTCTCAGGGTGCTAACACCTTTCCCCTGTTAAGGAAAACAAAGATACAGTGAGCTTTCGTCCAATGAGGCTATCAGAAAATCATGCAGTCAAACCAACAAGAACATTTAATTTAAGACTATTTCAAGAAAGAATAAGACAAATACTTGAAGTGCAAGTTAAGAAGTAACAATCCAATTCAAGGATACAACGGCTTCCAAGACCCATGTAGCTCGGACATCTTGCAGGTGGTTGACACTTTGTCAACATTTATCAAACCAATAACTATAGAACACCGTTTTACTCCAATTCCCGTCCACCGTTTCACCCCTATACCGGGCCTGCACGTGACAATAAATAGTGGTGGTAATACTCAATCATACCAATTAGTCGAGAAGATAACACTTCACTCGACAAAATAGTAGAGCCAGGGTTCGTTATCTAATCGATCAGGCCCTTACCGGATCGACTCGAATAACTAACCAATAGGGTTTTGGAATTCCCAACATACAGTTGTGTTGATGGGATAACGGCCCAACCAACCAATCAAAATAATTATAAAATAACAGTTAACAATAAACAGTTGGTGGGACAACAATCCAAACAACTAACAGGACAAGTACAAACAAGAAAGGGATTGAACAAGATAAAGTACATGTTCACCCAAGTCAAATATTAAATAGTTCAATAACAAACAATTTCACAGGACACACGTATGTCAAGCAAGTATGAAGTGCAACATGCATTTAAAACACTCACCGCGTTGAGAAAAGTTAACTTTCCTCGGTGATAGGGTCCGGGGGTTCGCTTTCAAAACCTGTGACTTAATACATTGTTCAAATGTTTTAAAGTAGTTGAGCCCTTAAGTGCAAGCTTTTAGTTAAAAGTATCATGTATCCTTGCTCAAACCACAAGGGAAAACTTTTGATACTAAAGTCAAAAATACAAATTTAAACGGGGAAAAATAAGGTTTCAAATGAGGCAAGAATATAGTAAGATGATATAATAACGTTCAATAAGCGACTCGGGAAGAAAAGCCACTCGTTCTTTAAAACACCCTAGTTTTAAGTGAAAATCCAAGTATAAGTAGTGATCCAAGGGTTAACAAGGCATAGTAATGTAAAAGCCACAAATTCACCATCTTAGTACCAAGTTATAGCTAAAATTCTTCTTCATAAGTCCTATACTAAACCTTTAGCAGCATCGAATAAGGATTTCATGCCACACTCTATTCGAATAATAACTAAGGGCTAGTAGGGAAACTCGGTTTCTAACAATCGACAATCACTATTCAATTTCAAAGGCATAAAACTGTGAGAAAACCTCAATTCCAATCATAAAACCAAGTTCAAATGATTCAACAACTCCAACTTGAAGTTGGAAATGAAAGCAAGTACAACTTTAGAAAAATAGAATTTTCTCTAGTTTTGCGCGATGCTGTTTGAAAAATCATATCTCGAGGTTCGTAAGTCCAAAATTTATAAATTTTATACTGTTGGAATATAGACTCAAAGGGCTACAATTTCCCAGGAACATTAGCGAGATTCTGTCCACAAATCAGGCAAATTCCAGTTTCAAGTTGTTGCTTTATCACGTAAAAAAACCGAGCAGGTGTAAAAATTCAGTCAATTTTGGAAAATCACAGATATTCATAGAAATTGAGAAAAATTCTGAAATTTTCATAGTAGAAATTGCTCTGAATCTAGTTTCAAAGGAAAGAAGCAGAACTTAATTTAAATTTTTCTACAACAAGATATGACAGATTTTCCAAAACTGCTTAGAGTTTCATGCAGAACAAAATTTTCAGCAACACCCGACTCATCCTTCCCACTTTTTTTTTTTTTTTTTTTTTTTTGTCGACACTGGGGTGTCCGGGTCAAGACCCGAAGGCGGCTCGACTAATCCCCAGCGGCCCGGGAGGAGAGGCCCCATCCCCCCGAGCACGGTAACCCTGCACGACTCGAACCCCTGGCAAGCGCTCCTAAGGAGGCGAGCGCTGCCAGATGAGCTGCCAAGGAGGGGCCATCCTTCCCACTTAAGCTCATGATTTTTGGTTCAAATCCAACTTGCAATCAAAATTTAATGTCTACAAAGTTTGTGGAGCAAGATTTCCCCCAAAATTTCTTGAAAAATAAGGGCTAGCAACACTCAAAAATTTTGGCTAGCATGAAGCTTTCAAAACAGAATTTTTCCACCACAATTTGCAACAAACCAACCAAGATTCAAGCTTTCCAAGAAATATACACAAGCCACAACATCAAGTTTTAAAGCACCAAAATCTATTACAACATTCATCATAAAAGTAAAGAATGAATCTCAAGTCCTCTACCTAACTTGCCATGGAAACACAAGAAATTTTTCCTCAAGTCCTCTACCTAAATCAAGTTTTCAAAGAAACCCATAAAAAATTTAATCTTTCTAGCTACAAATCTACTAGGATATAGTCCACAATTGTTTGAAAAACAAAAGAGTGAAGTAGATTAGTCACTTACCTCTTCAAAACTTCAAATCCTAGCAAGATTCACTCAAGATGATGGCAAGACCAACCCCTAGGAGTCTCTTTTTCTCAAGATCTTACAACGGTGCAAGTAGATTGGGCGGAAGGAAAGTTTGGAACTTCAAAATTTTCAAGAAGGAAGAAATTTCTCTCTCTCTCTTCCTCTCTCAAGTTCGGCTAGCCAAGAAGAAGAAATGAAGGTTTTTTGGTTGTTTTTGGAGGTAACATACAAGCCACAAGAAAAGTTTGCAAGGTCAACTTTAAATAGTGCCCAATAGTGTCTCCCGTTTAAGCTTTCTTACTATCCACCCTTAGCTTTTCTAACCTTCTTTTAACTCCCAAAATTTTTCTTAACTTCACTATTGTCTCAACTTATATTCTCCTAGGGTTTTGGCCAAATTCACCAATAAGTCGCAAAATCAACAATTTTTAAGAATTTAATTGCTCAAAAGTTAAAATAAACAAGCAAGAGAAACTCACTTATCAATTAACAAGTAAATCACTAAATGAATGCAAATGTTATAAAATATAATTTAAATAAAAATATAAATAGTTGGGAGGTGAGAAAATAATTATAATTTTTGTTTGGGTCATCACAGTTGGCCCTTGAAACTAATGTGTGTGTGTGTGTATACACATACAATAATAAAGCAGGAGCAGATGGTTTGATATAAACAATCCGTTATCACTTTTTAGAATTCTTTTTTACTCTTTAAATAATTTCTCATCACTAATCCACTTCAACTCGACCACTAACTTCACATAACTAATCTCTACAATAATAAACTGGGAGCAAATGATTTGGTGTAAACAATTTATTGCCACTTTTTAGAATTATTTTTTTTAATCCTTCAAATGACTTCTTACCACTAATCCACTTCAACTCAACCATTAACATCACACAACTAATGAAGTACATGTTTATCACTTAAACATAACCATTTATAGATACTTGCTTGATTTAATTTTCTGTTCAATTTTTATGATTTTTTTGTATTAACATTTTAAATTTCCTACTACTAGATTTGTTGCGAAATAATGAATCTACATTCGTTAATTCAACAGAAGATTTTTTTATCACTTGTACACACATCGAGTGCATGTTGATTACTAGTATATATAATGGTAGAGGGGATTTTTGATGTAAACACATTTTGTCATTTTATATTTTTTTTCTAAACTACTACAAGTCCTTTTAGCAAATAACATGTATTTCTTACTATTCTATATCTCAATATATTTAATAAATCTTTTTTTTAGCAACTACCGGTTATGGTTATGTTTTACCACCAATTAATTATCTGTTTATAGATTTTATTTTTGTGAATTTTTCACATTTTTATTGTCAATTGTAAAACGAATTCTCTCGAAAATAATTTCAATAAATACATTCAAAAAATTTTACAAATATTTTTCCATTAGTTACACACACATTGTTGCGTGCCTTGAACATTAGTATATATAAAGGTTAGGGGGAAAACTAAAAATCAGGATATATATATTAAGGGATAAATTGTAATTAACTCAAGCAAAAGTTAATAATAGTTAAAAGTCATTAGTATATTCTAATCTCTAAACACCTACACCTATGTGATTCATTTCAGATAATCGTGGATTTTTTGAGAAGAATATAGGGTTTGTAGATAGAAAAAAGAAGATGAGGAGTTTCAATTTCGAAGACCACAGATGACGGCAGCTGCTGCTGCTGATTTCTTGGCTCCTCTGCAATATTAGTACTGCTTAAAACAGTTGGGGGGATTTCTTCAACTGATTCAATTCAATTCCCCATCCGTTTTAGCCTCTCTTGGTTCCAGGTTCTCTTTATCTATTTCTGTTGCCTCTTTTGTAAAAGGTTAGAGCTTTATCTGAAATTTCTTGAAAAAAATCCCTTTCTTTCAAATTATGTAATGCTACGTAAAAAGAGAAAATAAATGATGTTGGGTTATAGACAGAAGGCTGTTAAAACCATCCCAGATGATGTTTATGCTACTGACGTTGATAGGATCAGTAATCTTCCAGAGCATCTTCTCTGCCACATTTTATCGTTCATCCCTACCAAAGAAGCTGCAGTTACCTCTGTTCTATCCAGGAGATGGAGATACCTTTTCACTTTGATCCCAGATATTGATCTCCGATTCAATTTTTATGACTCCTCTGGTGAAAACATCGAGTACAAGAAAAATGCTTACTTTCGTCGTTTCTTTAGTTTCATAAGTTTTGGCTACAGAGTGATTCTGTGCAGGAATGTGCGTTCCATTAGAAAATTTAGGCTCTCTATTCAGAGAGTTCACGATTACTGTTTGCCGGGAATTCAGGCATTGCTATCTACTGCATTATTGAGTAAAGTCCAAGAACTTGAAATTCATTTAGAATATAAGTACGATCCTACCAACAGCTTATCCCCTGCGGGAGCAGGAGTGTTCATGTGCAGAACACTAACTTCTGTTAAACTAGGCTGGCCAGATGTGGATTTGATTGTCCCTGATTCTGTTTGTTTACCAAATCTTAAGTTACTGCACTTTGATAGATTGAGATTGGTGGATAAGGATACCATAAAGAGGCTTGTGCAGGGTTGCCCTTTACTTGAAGAACTGAAGTTAGGCTTCACTCGCTTTACATATGGCTTCAGACATATCATAGTTGAAGTTGTTGATATTTCCGGTTCATTGAGAAAACTGATACTTGATTGCTCAAGAGCTGAATATACTGTTGTTGTCAAATCAAATAGTCTCGAAAATTTGGAATATGATGGTGGATGTTTCAGAAATTCTATCATCTGTATAAATGCTCCCAATCTTAAATCTTTGGCCTTTCATGCTGATCCGTATGGGGCAAACTTTATTCAGAGCCCAAAATCTCTTGTTAGTGCCAAAATAAAAATTCCTTGGATTGATGATGAAGCAACATGTCAGCATGTGTTTAAGCTTTTTAATACGGTGCAAAGTGTGAAGTCACTGGAACTAACCAAATATTCCCTAGAGGTATATTTACGTTCTTCTTTTACAATTTGGGATTCATTTAAACTATTCTAAGCATTTTTCTCATTTGAATGAAGGCTTTGGCTGATTTTGGATTGTCGTTGCCAACTTTCAACAATTTAATCAGATTGAAAATTGATGCTATGCCCAGCTGCTACGCTCTATCAAAGTTAAATGAGAGCGTCCCTAGGATTGAAGAACTTGTTCTTCATCAGGTGAGATATCGTAATGATCAACTGTTTTGCCATAGAATTAGAATTTCATGGGATCTTTTGCTTGTAATATTCTTTTTATGGACAGGTGGCCCAAGATGATGATTTTTTTGATTTTGAGTGTCCGTCGTCTGAGGTCCTCCAAATGTGCTTCATAAAACATCTCAAGGTGATACAAATCAACAGATTCTCTGAAGATGAATACGAATTTGAGCTAGTTGAGTGTCTTTTGCAAAGTGGAGAAGCTTTAAAGAAGATGATTATTGGTGGATTTGTAAAGCCTTCAGGTCATGCAAGAATATGGTCGTTCAAGAGATGCTCGCAGGAGTGCCAGATTGTGTTGTAACTTGTAAGAAGCTAGAGATGTGAGGTTTATTGGCCTTGAAGATGCTGATAACTCTGGACACGGAATTTTCTACTCATCACGGTAGCTGATTTTGATATATTTATAGCTTCTTGCATTTCGGAATGGTTGATCTATCTATATTGAAATACTAGTCAATGTTTCTTTTTTGTTTTTTTGGGTTATAAACCACTGATATCTACATCTGTTTTACGATCTACAACTAATCCTGTTCGAGTCAGATCGGACATCTCTTTTATAGCTTCTTACAGGTTTCTTTTTCATTCTGTGTAATGCTTGCTTATTCCTATGAGCTTCTAGGAGGAGTGGTAGGTCAAAGAAATGGTTATAACACCATTGCTGGTTTTGCTCTCGAAAACAGAAAACCTAAGGAGAAAACTAACAATCGAAGTAAAGAGCAGAGAGAATTAGTTTAGCACAGCTGTTGTTATCGTGAAATATTGAAAAAAATTGGCTATTGCCCTGGCTAAAAGGTAAGCCAGCATAAGCTCTTGTTGAATCTATAAAGGATTGCATGCTCTCTCTTAGCTGGAGCAAACATCCTGCAAAAACTTCTACAAGTTCCTTCACTTTTGGGTTATATATAGGTCATATCTGATCCCTTGATGTCTTTTCGTCCTATCTTTTACTTATTTATATTTAGGTATCGTCTTTTGCTACTCCAAGTTTTCTTTAGAAAATCAAAATCTTGTTCTATTTACATTTTTTTCCCTTAATATGACTCCCTTTTTCTTGAGATTGTTCTCTGTAACTAAGTGTTTTTTTTTTTTTTTTCAGTAGTGCAAGTAAAAGGTCTCAAACCTGAGATCTATCACTTACACTCCCTCTCTCGTATCACCCAATCCAACTCTCCTTCCTTCTATAACTGATGTTGAATGAGAATTAGATTAAAATCTCTTCAAGTCATTAAAGATCACGAATCAAGCTATGGGTGTTTTTCTTTCCTTTGGCTGTTTGAATAGTTTGGACTGGTTGTTGATTGGCATTCTCTTCAAGATTTTTGTTCTCATTTATCTTGTCCATATTCACCCAGAAGTTCTTAGTTTATGTTATCCAATTAAGTAGTTCGGGCACGAAGAAATACATTTCACAATTTAATTCACAGATTAGCAGAGGAGCTTTTGTTTGCTGGGAAAATCCTTAGTGAACTTAGGCTATGGCTTTACTGTAGATTTTGTTGTCGTCCGATAATCAATTTGACATCATACGGCATTCACATGAAGCCCAATTCATGATTTAGACACTATTTAGCAGTTGATTTTAAAATACAAAATATAGCTTTTTCGGATCTTGCTATTTCATAACATGTATTAGCCTTTCCTTTTTTTTGAAGGCAAAAATATTTGAATCAAAAGCAGTAAAATAGGTGCTTTTGAATTTATATTTTGCTTTTGAAGATGAGAAGCAACCATAACAGTATCCATACTATCACTTAGAGTTGAGCTAATATGTGTTTGGATTAATTATTCTATACACTGAAAATGCATAAACGAGTTTTTATGCGCAACAACTAATTTTTATTTGAATTTAAAATCATATTTTACATATATATCGTACATCTATTGTATGCACAAGAAGTGCATATAAGACTAATTTTAGGCAATTGATATCAGCACTTTAAATAGAAACTCCAATCACCACATCCTTATTATTGTTAAAAATGACATAAACATCCATAGACTAGGTTCTCCAATCATTTGAATGCTAAAATTATCTTCAAGGTATAGTTTTATTATCTTTTTGCATTACTTTTATGGAGACCTCTACAGGCTGACTAACAAAATCTTCATTTTTAAATTCTTTAGAAAAACTTTAACATTTTTTTTAAAGTTATACAAATCCACTTGAAAAATACTAAAAAAATATTCAAAAGTAATAGACAATTTGAAACCACAAAATTTAGTAATTTATTCAAGGGTTGTCAGATAACTCACATAAACATGGTATTTTAAGTATCATCATTATTAGGAATTTTCTTTGTTTTTTTTTTAATATCCTCCTACCCTCCCCATGCCCTACCCATCCAACTATCAGGCAAATGATTCAAACTGTAAATCTCAAAGTAAAAAAACTCGAAGAGCCCTCTCCTAACCACTGGTTATTACGAATTTCCTTTGTTACTAGTTATACAACAATTTAAAACTAATCAAAGAGTAAAAAAAAAAAACTAAGTGAATTGAAGAGACAAAAGTTATTGATGAATACATAAAGGAGCAATTTTGTCTCTTAGAATATTTGATAGGTTTCGTATCATTTCATTAAGTAAAAAGGAAGGGTGGACTGCCCAGAACTTCTTTTTTTTTTTTTTTTTTTCAGAGTGCAAATGTCATCTGCCTATAATCTTATGTATTTTTTTGCTTATTTAAATTATTTATTTCCTTTCTGATAAACTGCTTGAATTGTGAGCTATCATTTTCCCTTTTTGTAAACTACAAGAGGGTTATTGGTGTTTTAGATGCCAGTAAAACTTCTCTTTGTAGCAGCCACTTAATGTAGAACTGTTTTGACTTCTTACAACAAAGAGAATTGGTTGATCTATGTCTATAGACTATAATACATCCACAAGAAATGTATAAACATGAATAATAAGTATAGAAAAACGAAATGCACAACATTTAAGAAAATTGGTAAAAATTGTCCTTTTACAATTGTTTTTTGAATTTGTTGTTGAAATTTACATACAAAAGATTGAAAGTGCATTTTATTAAAAAAAAAATTACCCCTCTAAGATTCATCACATCTACTAATATTATCAACTAATTAAGGACCTCTTCCTTTAATCTTTGGAACAATGTCCAGTGTTTAAAATTTAAACCAACTTTAATACTAAGATGGTCAAATTTTATTCAGTAACTAATGTCATAAACATCCTTGTTAATGGATTCTTTACAATTAAAAGATCTTGTGATAATGACTTGACAGGAAATGCCCTGCTCTTCTCCTCCTGTAGCGACTAAAACTGACAGTTCTTTTCATAAAAAAAAAAAAAAAATTATATGTGATACTCATACATTCAATAAATTTGACAAGTGATTTTCTACTTCCTTCCTCGAGTAGAAGAGTTCTTAGTACACGGGTAAAAACCTTTACTATAGATTTGCTCGTGACTACAATTTTGTATATAGGATTGATGTTCTAAGTCCTAATTTTAAGAATTATACAGCTAAAACTCAAACTTAACTAAATTCTTTTTCTTTTTTCTTTTTCTAAATAAAAACTATATATTGTTGTGATTATATTGTTTATAAGACCATTTGTTCTTTAAATAATCTCATTCAAATAGTATATCAAAGTTATGTTGGTACATTAATTTGTGTGCCCGGATTTGATAACAACTATTATCATAGTAAAAGCGATAATAAAAAAACTTACAGTACAGTAGCATCTATTTCTCATTTTACACGTTTTGATAATCAAAAATACCAAAAAAAAAAGGAAAAATAAAATATCAAATAACCTCAGCACAAATAATTGAAAAATGAAAACTCCGAAGAGAATAAAAAGGAATAAATCTCATCGATTCGAATTGTGTGATACGTAAAATTTTACTTTGGATTTTATGGCTTTGTGGAATTTTAGTAAAATTGAGGTCCTATTTGCGCAAAATCCTGCACTTTTGCTCTTTACAAACTCGCTAAATAAAACCCAAAAGGCTAAAACCCCAAATTCGCAGATTATGCTAAGAAGGAAAGAAAGAAAGATTCTGCGGGAAAAAAGAAGCTGAGAATATGCAAAAAAAATGAGGAATTGATGTCGAAGAATGTTTAGCAGAGCAGCTGAATCCAGGGATTCTCTGCAGCTAGCGGACATTAGGGATTTCTTCCCAACGCCCAAAAAGGTTCATCCCAGGTGTTATCTCTGTTGAACTTACTTTTTAAAATTGCATAATCTGATATTAGTTGGAGTTGCATTCGGTTTCTAAGCTACTTTTAAACTCTTCTTGAGGAGGATTCGAAAACCCGATTTGGGTATTTATTTTATTAATTAGTTAATTGGGAGAGATCAAGATCAGGAAAATTTGTGTAAATGGGAGGGATCAAGATCAGTGACCTTCCAGATGATCTGCTCTGCCATATTTTATCTTTTCTTCCCACAACCAAAGGAGCCGCTGTTACCTCTGTTTTGTCAACCCGAATTCGATTTTAATCCTCGCAAGCATGTGAATGAACTCCCTGACAACAGTGATGAGGATGCCCGTGATCGCCTGTTCTCTGATTTCGTAAGTTTTGTCAATAGACTGATTCTGCTAAGGAATGGGAATCGTCCAATAAGAAAATTTGAACTCTTTCTTTTGGCGGTTGAGGAAAGGTTTCGGGTGGCGTTTGACTCTTTAATTAGTGCTGCGCTTTCTTCCAAGCTTCAGGAACTTAAGATTTTTGTGGATTATAATCGGGGTCATTACAGTCCACGCTTATCTCCTGAGGAGGTGAATTTTACGTGCAATACACTAACTTGTTAGAAACTACACTGGGAAGTGAATTTGAGAGTCCCCAAGTCAGTTTCTTTACCAAACCTTAAGGTATTGCACTTGGAACAATTCGCATTGGTCGATGGGATTCCATTCAGAAGCTTATTCGTGGTTGTCCTTTGCTTCAAGAACTAGTGGTGGATTGCATTTTGGACCTTTCCCGTGCTGAGGTTAGAAGTATTTGAATTGAAATTCTTGATATTTGTAATCCTTGTATAGAAACTCTGAAGCTGAGACTTAGTTCCTACTATGTGGATACTACTGTTCTTGTGGAGTCCAACACTCTCAGGAGTTTGGACCATGAATATTTCGGGTGCGTCATTCTCAGTCATCATAAAATCTTTATCAATGCGCCAAATCTCAGACATCTGGCATACAAAGGTGTTGCAAATGGACTAGACATCATTCAAGGCTTGAACTCTCTTGTTAGAGCTAAATTACTCATTTCGTACCATGATCTATTAGTGCCACATGTTGTGAAGGTACTCAATGGAGTGCAAAGTGTGGAATCGCGTTGTTTGTGTGTGTACATTCCGGATGTATGCCTTTTCTATTCTGAACTTTAACTTCTTCCTGACTTTAAAGTTTTTCCTTTGAGTTATAGAGTAATTGGAACTTCATACTTCCACTCACAAATGATGAAAATTTTAATTGCTATTTCTTTCGTTTTGTGTGAAGGCTTTTTATGATTCTGGGTTTTCCTTGCCCACTTTCAAGAATTTGATCAGTTTGGAGTTGGTGGCATTTACCCAAGTTCAGTCCCTAACTGATCATGATATTAAGATAGCCTTTGACTGCATCCATTCCTGGCAAAAAGGTACAAAGCTTAATC
Source organism: Coffea arabica (assembly GCF_036785885.1). Lineage (NCBI taxonomy): Eukaryota > Viridiplantae > Streptophyta > Magnoliopsida > Gentianales > Rubiaceae > Coffea > Coffea arabica. The sequence goes on from NC_092311.1 coordinate 1,108,994, forward strand.
GCAAGTGCACCCCAACTGATGAAGCTTGTCTTTGATCAGGTGTGTCATGCTGAAAATGTTTTATCATGAACTAGTATTGCATTCAGTGTTCTGTTCCTTTTTTTAACTGACAGGTGATTGGGGATGATAACATTAAAGAAGAGGAATTTGAGGTGCTATTGCCATAGCTTATTCCAATATGTTCCAATTTACATCTCAAGGAAATAGAAATTTCAGAGTTCAACGGGAAGGAATATGAATTAAAGCTAGTTGAGCATCTTTTACAAAACGGGCAAGCTTTGAAAAAGATGACTCTTGGTGGATTTTTAGAAGTCCCAGTTTGCAAACGAATATTGTCATACAGGAGATCTTCTGAGGATTGCAAGGTTTTGTTACGTGAAGCTAAATCAGTTTGTAGTTCTGATGAGTACTAATAGGAACAAATGATTGTTTTTCTCTTTGTTGGTCAGAGAAGTTATTTTACATGTTATGACTGCTTCGTTTGCTGAACAGTGGATATTTCAAATCTGGTTTTGGCATTCTAACATGCCTCGTAAATACTCAATATCTGTTAAAAACTTCAGGAATTAAAGATATTAAAGCAATTTATGCTGACTTCTATTTGAATCAGGTGCAAGAAAGTAAGCATTTTAATTGAACGCCAAAACTCGTTGTTCCTAGTGGGCTTGGTTTTGTCAAAGTTTGTAGAAGAAAGCTTCTCTAGATATACCTGATGCAGAAACTATGTAGAGCACATTTTTGTGTGGAGCAAGTCATTTTAATTATAGTCTGTATTTAGAGAAAATTTCTAGGAGACGCTGGATTATTTTGGATATTTAGTGATTTATCATGCATTGCAGCTTTTGTTATGATCACTGCTTTTGCCCCTTCTTGGCTTTGCTCATTTGTCTCAAGTTACATCTTTGTCTTCTAACATGTGGAGCTATAAAAAGGAATTAATTGTTCAACCTTCAACTATATCGTTCAGTCAATCCAGGAATTCAGGAGTAAAGATTGGGAATCAATTGATTGTCTTTTGCTTCTTGAATTGATCAGTGATTGTTATTCCCTCTATCTTATTCGCTTGCGCATTTTAAGAACAAGTAATAATTACTATGGCTTGCATCTGACTGCTTTTCTTGTTTGCCACTTTTTTTTTTTGGAAATAATGCCAGTTAAGGATACGAGTTTTTCTTGCCTTTTGATGCATGAACTGATTATTGATTGCTAATCGCCCTTGTCCATTAGATAAAAAAGAAACAAAATTAAAGAAAAACAAAGAGTTATGGTTCTTGAAGCCTGCAACTATGTGCTTTTGTCATGTTGTTGCTCTCAGTCTTCCATTTTGTTTTAATTTTTCTTCCTTTTTCTGAAGGAGTTTGCGAGGAGATTTCTCTCTAATTAATCTTTGCATTGAGGTCCAGTGGTTTTGCTTTTATTAGATTGAGAATTTTCAACTTTTATTTCAAGTTGCACAAGAATTATAGGAATGTTTAAGAGATGCTCTGAGGACTGATTGTATTATAAGAATCTAGGGATGTGATGTGTATTGGTTTCGAAGATGCCGATAACTCTAGAGGAGATCTTCTACTTATCGTGGTAGCTGATTTTTGATGTATTAAAACGTCTTGGATTGAGAAATGGTTGATCTTTCTATAGTGAAATGCCAGTCAAGGTTTCTTTTTCAAATTCTGTTATGCTTTCTGAGTCGCTCATATGTGCTTCTAGTTGGATGGAATTAAACATAATTAGTTGATATAACAACATAGCACCATTGATATTTGCTAGTTGATTCATAATTTAGGTAGTACATTTGTTATTATTGTAAAACATAGAAAAATTGCTTATTGCCTTTAGGTTAAATGTTAAGTCATATGCTCCTGTTGATCTATAAAGGATTGCTTACTCGTATTATAGGCGAAGCATAAACTATGAAAAGCAATGCTGTTGTACCGTGTATTTATCATTTCAACAATTGCCTGAAAACTTCCAGGAGTCCCTTGATCTTATGGTTATAGGTGATATCAGATCCCTTGATGTCTGTGTTCCTACTTGATTGTTGTACTTGTCTTCTTTTACTGTATGTTTTCGATTATAATCCACTTCTGTTCACATCTTTCTTTGAGATGTTTTCTGTTTCAAAGATTGACCTAGAATTAAAATTTGTGAGTAAAAATCATGTATCAAGCTGTGGGTGTTTCTCTTGCCTTTGGCTGCTTGAACAGTTTGGATCGATTTTTTATTATCATTCTTTTCAAGAATTTTGCTCTAACTATTTGAACATGCATGGAACCCTGAAGCGTGCTATGTGAACTTGTTCTGTACTCTTGCTGCGTCCGTGGAAAAGGAAACTTGAATTTTTGGCTTTTGAGATTGGAGAGCACAAAGATTAAGCCTTGTTTGGATTGCATTTTTCTGGATTTTTTTGTAGAAAAATTACTGTAGCGATTTGATATATGTGAGGTAAAAAGGTGATTGGGAAATGTGTTCACGGAAAACGTAGCAATTTTTCTGAAAAACAAGGCCTTAGCTTTAGCTTTTATATCTAGCTTACAATATTTCATGGAATTTGACTCAGAAATTTTGTATCTCTATAAGCTCACAGCTAATTGTTTCTATTTGATTAAGAAAGCTGTAACACCAGTTCTGAACTATGGCAATGAGTTGAAGCACTAAAAGAACTTGACAAAGGCTAGTTTAAACTAACAAAGCATATTGGTAGTGTATTCTTTTTGTTCTTGTCTATGTAGCACTTCCTGGTGAATAAACTTTCAAGCTTTTGGAACCAGCAACATTCCTACTACAGACCACCCTGGTAAATCTTGGTGATGATTGGGTTGTAGATACTCTGAAGCTCCTTCATCTTGTACTCATACTCCTCCATCTCGGTAAGCTGATTCCTTTCCAACCATTCAATGGACTGCTGAATCATATCCTCAAATGCTTTTGTTGTTTGCCGTTTGCAGCTTAGCTCTTCTCATCCCTGACAGCATTTCTCAACATGTAGATATAATCCTCTAACGCAATCTCTGTTGTAACCTTTTTCATGAACTCCTCGTTTTCTTAACTTCTTTGTTTCTTCCACCATCTTCTCAATTTCTTCTTTTGACTGTCTTCCAATTTCATACAGATTTCTTCCTCCATTTTAGTAGGGATGGAGGTGTTCCTAGGGATCACAACATTAATGCGATCTTCAATAAGTTCTACACCAAGAGATAATGGGGGTTACATCCACCAGTACAAGGTCCTTAATCTTCTGGTTGTCCCCGCCACCCAAGATTGCGACTTGAACAGCTGCACCATAGGCAACAGCTTCATCACGGCTGGTCTTCTTGTGAAGCTCCTTGCCATCGAAGAAGTCTTGCAACAATTGCTGAAATATGTGAATCCTGGTTGAACCTGTAGAATCTGAAAACTATTAGAGCGAGGAGATTAACTTTTATCACTCACAAATACATGTGGGGAGGCAATTTACACGCATACAAGCATGTGTGAAAGAAGAGAAATAATATTATTGAGAATAAATTATATTTTACCTTCTTGTGATTTTGCATTTTTCATATAGTTCTTCTGTGACTTTAAAAGCTATACATAATTCTCTCGTGGTTTAGACTAAAGTGTTAAAATAATGAAAATGATTATGTGTAATGGAATCTATGCAAATGTCAAGATTACTCTTATTTAAAAGTTAGAAAGATTGAAGTGGTCAAAATATATAAACTTATTATGTATGATACTTTAACCTTTTATGATTTTGTGTTTTATCACATATTCCCTTTATGATTTTTAAAATATATGCATAATCTCCTATACTTAGTAAATAATTTTCAACTTTATATAGGGATCCTTTTGATGTTTTAATCGACTCTGTTGCGGAATGCACATGTTATTATTTTGACACTTTAGTTCAAATCACGAATAGGGTTATGTATAACTTTTGAAGTCACAAGGGATTCTATGGGAAAAATGGAAATTTACCCTATTATCAATATATCATTGGTCACATAGTAATAACAAGGTTCTCGATCTTTCACTCTTCTTAACTGATAATAATAGTAATAAAATTCATTGTTTATAATTAGATGACGACTTGGTAAACAAGTCTTGACAATCACAAGAAATTATTTAGTAAAATACCAATTCCTAACTTATAAAATTGCCATACTTTATTTCAATAAATTACTAAAAGCTTAATTCGACTAAAATATTGCTGTTTTTAGGCTTAATTTAATAATTTCATACAGGATTAATATGACATTAATTGCCTATGTCAACTTGTATGACGAATTATATTTTACACTCTTCACAATTAAGTTTACAATCAATAAATGATGTTTTACCATTACTAAATGATGTATATGTGCTAGGAAACAATACTGACTGAAATAATTTGGTACTACGGGCAAAAATGAAATATATAACCATTTTTGAGAATCGCCAATCCCTATGTTTTTTGGAACACTTGCCTGCTTGGATTGTGAGTTCTTGAGGAAAAATTTGGAACATTCCCTCCATATATTTCATAATATGTTGTTTACCTCACATACATGATATTGCTATAATATATTTTTTTACAAAAATTCTAAAAGTTGTAATCCAAACGGGCTACTCAAGTCTTACTTTTAATTAAGTAAACTTAGTAACATTCGAACTTAAATGATCAACTAATTCACTTGCCAGAACCACCCAATGACTTGGGAGACAAATTAATTTTTTTGAAATTAGATTTTTCACAAAACGGGTACCCGTAAATAAAAAGTTTATAACTTAAAAACTAACGAAAGTATTTTTAAGTAGTTATGCATCAGGCTTCTTCATTTTGGAAAAAAAAATGGTATTAGCCTTCTTCTAAATATGCTATAGCTTCCATTAGTTTTACATATGCTTTTAAAAAAAAATTAGTGTAAGTGAGAGGTCTCGAATCTCTCACTTACACTTTGTTGGGAGGTATCGGGTTTCAAATAACTCTAACACACAGTGAAAAACCTCCCCAATTCTTTAGCATAGATTAGGAGCTTTAAGCAAGACAAAAATCTAGCACTAATGGAAGATAAATCGCCCGTAGACATAAAAAGAACCAACTACATGAAGACACAAGAATTTTTACGTGGAAAACTTCTCCAATATGAAGAGAAAAAACCATGAGACTCTTGAGCCCACCACAAATTATTCCACTATTACCAATTAAAAGTGGAGTACAACTTTCAGCAAGTTCACAATTGAGATATGACCTTAAACAATCAACAAAGTCACCAAATCCCAAATAAAGAACAAAAGTTGTGAAAAACTTCACTAGAAAATAGCAGCAGTTCGAAATTTATAACTAAAGATTGAGCCGTTGAAATCCGATCTCCACCGTTCAGAACGTAGAACTTGATGTCCTCTACCTTCAGTTAAAATTTCAGGCCAATCAGACGTCGTTTTTCTCTGCAGAATTTTCTGTATTTTTCCCCACTTTTTCTGGGGCTGGAATAAACCTAATTTGGCCTGTAAATAGGTAGGACAACTCCTTAACGGGCCTAGACAATTACCCATTAATTTTGGAATTTTTCACATACCAAAAACTCAATACACTCCCTCTCTCCATACTACCCAATCCAATCCTCTCTCCGCAATTTTACGGTTGCTTATCACAATAGAGTTCTGCAACTATTAGCGAAACATGAAAAGAGACATTTTTCGTCGATGGCATATGAATCTTATGCTTTTATTAACTTATGAGAAAACAAGAGTATCATAAATCAAGCAGTAGTTTAAACGAATTTAAAACTATTTCATTAAAAAAAATAAAAAAATGAAAGATGGGGATTTGAAATCTTGTATAAAAAATATATTTAAGTCAATAATTAATGAAAAAATTAATGGTAAAGAGCCAAAATTATCGAAAAGGTGCTATAGTAATAGTTTGGTAAAAGCAACACCATCCAAATAATAGAATTTTAAGCAAAAAATACGAATTGGAAAAAAAAAGTTGCAAATGAATCAAATTGACTCATGAAGAAGAGCATTGGATTGGGTGGTAAGTTGAGAGAAATCGTAAGTAGAAAGTTCTGGGTTCAAAACATTTCACTTATAAAAAAAATAAATAAAAATTAAAAAGCTGACTCATGAGCGCTCACAAGTCAACTTGGTCAAAATTCAATTCGAACTTGATCCACACTAAGCTCGAGTTGAGTTCGGGCCAACCAAGTCAAGCTATTTGATTTCTTATCGTACCAAAACATTATTATACACTATTATTACTAAAAAATAAATTACAATGTGTAATAAATAATTTATACCCCTACTTTTTTATTGCAAAAATAATTGAAGGCACAATCAATGTCTAAAAGGCATTTCTTTCTACATAGATGTGAGGTGTCTTGAATTTTTTATATCTGAAAAAGAATTACTAAAAATGCAAGTAAAAGAATCACTAAATAGGGGGAAGGATTGGGTTGGATGGTAAAGTGAGAGAGATTGTAAATAGGAGGTTTCGGCTTTAATACCTCTCGTTGATACGAAAATAGAAAAAAAAGAACCACTAAAGAATTTCTTTAGTGACTTGTGGACTAAAAACTGCTAATATCTTTGCATATATCATTTAATTTTTTCCTTATTGTATATCTTATTACATAGCTTAGCATGCTTTTCCTTTTCCTTTTCCTTTTTGTTTTGATGAGGCAAAAGGAAAAAAGGAGTTGGTTTGTTTTGATTGACCATTATTCTAAAAAAATTTTCTTATTATTCAACAAAAATATTTTTCAATTACATTTTTATCTTACATTTATCATGTAACAAAAAGTGTTATAATACTATTCTAACAATTTATTTTTTGAAATAATCTTCAATCCAGTTGAGCTACACGTCAAGATTTTTTAGACATTACCATCTTATTATAGAAAATTAGTAAAATTTGGTGCCCATTTGTGCAAAACCGAGGCCCTTTTGTTCTTTAGAAAAATAGAAACTCCCCAAAGCTCTAGTAAAGCACCATTTTTTGTCCATATCTTTCCCTAAAACCCCAATTTCATTGCTTCGAAAAGTGGAATAGTTGAATTCCACATTGGTCGATTGGAATTCCATTCAGAAGCTTATTCACAGAAATCCTTTTGCTTCAAGAACTAGAGCTCGATTGCACTTGGGAAATTCCCACATTGATGATCTATAGAAGTATTTGAATTTAAAATTCTGGATATTTCTATTCCTTGTGCAGGAAATCTGACTGTGAAACTTATTGGAAATATATTGGCACTAGTGTTGTTGTGGAGTCCAACAATCTCAAAGACTACAGACTATGAATGTTTGGATTTAATTCGTCAGTCATTAATATTTATCTTTATCAATTCCCCCAAATCTCAACCATATATCAGACACAAGAGTGATCCACATATGTTTTTTCTTTTTTTGATATTTCAGAAGTCAATATTATTAATATACTAATTGAAAATCGTCCGACACAATTTGCTTGACAAAGAAAACTATTCTGATGACGGAAAATCACCTCTGTTATTAAGTGGACTTTCTCACACATAGAATGGAGAGAAATCCAAAGGCATACAATACCGAAATGCATTGATTTGCGAAACACAGATCCAACACTGATCTTTTATTGTCTTCTTGGTTTTTGCTGATGCAATTTGGAAATAAATAACCCCCCTTTACGTGCATATAAGAGTGTATGTTCCCCTCTATTCCTCAAAGTTCCAAGCATGCAATTGTGTTGAATATACCAGTGCTAAAACTCTGCAACAGATATACTGGAGTTTGATCGCACTTTGCCATTTCAAGATACTAAAAGCATCATGCAACATTTGTAAAATCAACAGCCAATCCCTCCAAGACGACTAGTACTGCTTAATTTGAGCCCAACAGTACTCTGAACAAAATTCATTTGACTTTCTTCTGAAACTCCCAAACAAACCTCAAAAGAAACATTTACTCCCTACTAAAAGGACAACAAAGAAGAAGACAAACAAAAAGAAGAGAGAAGAGTAGATTACAAGTAAGCTGAAACGAGAAAACGAGGAAGTACAAGTTTATAAGCAAGTAGATTATAGATAGGAGTAGTGGCAAAGTCTAATCAAGCTCCGTCTGAACCTGAATCCCCATGGACTTAGCCGTTCCAATGATAGACTTACAAATAGATTCCAACGGCATATACTGGCAATAGGGGTCATGCTGCTTCACCTTGGCAATATCGTAAACGTGCTTCAGGGTTACGGCGGAGGCTATCACTTGACTACCAAGTCACGGAGGGCGGCTTTATGATGAACTCAAAGGTCCTGTCCTTGAAGGCCATCACGTTGATCTTGTAAAAACCCAGGACTGGGGACACCAGCTTGTCTCCCGGCTTTGCTCCCCTGGCTGGAAGGGTTAAGCGGATGGTTGCTGCCAGTGGCCAATGAGTCAGAATCTCCTTCAACGCCGACATGGCTGGTTTTGGGTGATGGAGTACGGTCGTTTTTTTGTTTTATAAATCATATTTTATCTTTTCTTTTCTTTTACGTACCAGTGATTTCTTATTTTCCAAGTCATGTTGCCTAAAACATCTAGTTATTGTATATTTTTTTATAAGAAAATGATTTTTAAATTGATTCAACTCCATTCACCGCCATATTTAGCAAATGCTCTCGAAATCATAGGTTATTTAGTTTTTACGCTGCCCCTGTTATTGCTTAAAGCTTTTAAGTTATTCTTGACTTCTAAAGTTTTTCCCTGAGTAATAGACTCGTTTGGAATCAAAACTTCCACTAATCACAAGTAGTAGTAGTACATTATTCCGATTACTCTTTCTATCAATTTGTGCCAAAGGGCGCCCAAAAGTTTGGAATATTGTCATTTAGATGATGTTTTGGGGATTGCAAGGTTTTGGTACAAACAGCTCTGATAAAAACAAAAAGGAATGTTTCTTTTTGTCCTTTTTGTTGGCTATAAGTTATTTCTACATATGTTAATTGAAAAATGATATTAACACTCCTGAAAGAACCTCAAACACGCCTTAAATTTCATCTAATACAAAAGAAGGAAAGGGATCCCTGAGGTTTTTTGACAGAGTCCTGAAATAATTTCCCTTTTAATTTCTTAGTTTGTGCTTTATGCTGAACTATGAATACAAATAATCAGATAAACTTTCAAAGAAAAAGTACTGTACAAATTAATAAGTTTATCATTCTGTTGCTAAGTACCGTTTTAAGTGGCAAAATTTGTCAATTATCTTCAAGGTTCCCCCCCCCCCCCCCCCCCCCCCCCAAAAAAAAAAAACTTTGGGAATGGTTACTGATTTGTTCCAAATTTCCAATCAAATATTGATCATCACATATCATTCATGTAGGCAAATTTTTAATTTTTTTTTTGCTGAATTTCATGAATACTTCACAGTATTACTAGGTAAATTAAACTTTCGCTACACTAAGCACCCTTAGATGGACACATATTAAATATATAATCTTTTTGAAATTTTTACCTATTAGTGCAAAATATTCCTTACATTGACACATCGAAAAAATCTACTAGTTTTGGTAGATAATAACAAAACTAAAACTAAGTTAGGTTAAGGCTAAAACTAAGGAGTAAGGATACAAGTTTGGTCGGATCTTAAGGAGAATAACTTATGGAAAGAGATGGATTACTTTACAATTAAATGGTTGGGATTGAATTGTGTGTACAAATTTAAACAAGTGGCAAAGATTGTCATGTCTTTTATAATTTGTTGTTTTAGTATTTGTTGCTTATTAGTTTGGAAAAATAGTTCGAAACGTCTCTCACATTTCGTCAAATGAATTTTTGCGTCCTTCTCTTTTAAAAGGTGTCATTACGTCCTTTACAAAATCAAATCGGTAAAATTTGATCTAACATAGATTTTTGACCACTTTTTATCTTGAATCCGTCACGCAATCTACACATGATTATTGTTTTAGGGACAAAAATATTAGATTCCATTTATAGCTAAACAAATAACCCGATCTATATTTATTTTTGCACCAAAAAACAGGATCTGATGTGAATCATATTTAATCTTTTTCCAAAAAAGTGGGATTTACCTAATATATATTTATTTTTGCCATTAAAAAAGTGGAATTTGAACTTTTTATATGTAAAAAATGATTGCATATGAGTCATATTGTGATTTTAAGTTAGAAAGTGGTTGGAGATTTAGGTCGAAACTAAATTTTGTTAGCTTAAATTTATAAGGGACATAAAATTAATATTTTAAAAATGAAGGATAAAAATTTCATTTGATAAAATATGATGAACGAGCAATTTTCTCTGTTAGTTCAGTGTCTACATTCATTGTATTTGGGTCTATATTGCATACGGGTTGCAAGACAAGCCAACCGACATTTACCTTACATGTTTTAAAAAAAAAATGGTCCTAAAGGCAGAAGGCCTCGAATGAGAGAGGCAGCAAGGTTATGACTTCGAGAGGAGTAGGTTTCTTTTTCCAACAAAATCGCCTAAACCCTTCAAGCCCAGGCTTTAAAAGATTTGTATTGAAATTTCTTCAGAAAGATGCTGTAATTCTTATAGCCTTGGTAAGTTAATGGATCCGGAGCAAAAGGTAGCTAAAATCACACCCCAACACGATGCTGATCATGTTGATGGAGTTGATAGGATCAGTGCCCTTCCTGACGAAATTCTCCTTCACATTCTGTCATTTCTGGGCTCGAAAAAAACTGGTAAAACCTCAGTTCTTTCCACCCGATGGAGATTCCTCTTCGCTTCAACTCCTGATATCGATCTCGACCTGTCTTTCGATTCACAATCTTTGGATCCTTCTCAAAATAATGGGATTGTCATTGATCATCCTCCTTATGAGCGCTTGTACGCTTTCATGAATTTTGGCTACAGACTTGTTATGCTAAGAAATGGAGCCCCGATTCGAAAGTTTAAACTCTCTCTTCATCAGGTACCTCGAGCGTATCAGGCAGCAATTCAATCTCTGATATCTGCTGCACTTTTGTGTAAAGTCCAAGAACTTGAAATTTCAGTGGATAGTAATGCTTTGTCCAGGGCTCATTCAATCCAACAAGTATCTGTCGCAGGAATGTTATCGTGCAAAACGTTAGTTTCTCTGGAACTAGACTGCTGGCCTGGAGGGAATTTAAATGTCCCACCAGATTCAGTTTGGTTACCAAATCTCAAGTCATTGCACTTGAGCGCATTGATATTGGTAGATGAAGATTCTATTCAGTGGCTTATTCAAGGGTGTCCTGTGCTCCAAGCATTGGATTTGAGCTTAGCAGGTTTTAGCCATAGCACAACAGGACAGCAGCAGAGAGGTATTATAATATCTAGCTCTTCCTTGATAAAACTAAAACTGGATTGTTGGGCCAGTGAGTGTACTGTTCTTGTGGAGTGTAAAATCCTCGAAAGTTTTGAGTACTCGGATATTTGTGCAAGAAAGCGTAAAATTATTCTTGTTGCCCCAAATCTCAAGTATTTGGCTTACACAGTCGACCGTCTTGGGGAAAGCTTTATACAAATCCCAAATTGTCTTGTTGGAGCCAAAATAAGAATCTGTCACTGGGGTGAACAAGACAGTATTCAGGATATTTGTGAGCATCTTCATCGGGCAGGATGGGTGAAATCACTTTCTTTAGAACAGAATATTCTCAAGGTATATATTTTATGTACTGCACTGAATCAAATTTCAAAGCTTTGAGTTCATAATTGGAACGTCATACTTTCAATTACTAATTAATATTCATCTGATTTTATGAAGGCTCTCCATTATTGCGAACGTCCATTTCCAATTTTCAAGAATTTGACTAGATTGGAGGTTCGGTCCCTGTCTTGCTGGAAAATGCTGCCAAGCTTATTTGGATGTTCCCCTAGCCTTCAAGAGCTTGTTCTTGGTGAAGTGAGTTAAAACAAACTGCTTCCGGAATAGAGTTCACTGCATTTAGATTTGTCAGTTTTCATTTTCTTTATCTTCATTGACAGGTAGCTTGGGATGGCAACTTACAAGAATTCGAATGCCTGTTACAACAGGTTATTCTAGTATGCTTCATTCAACATCTCAAGGAAATAGAAATCCGAAGATTCTGCAAGGAGGAATATGAATTTAAGCTTGTTGAGTACTTTTTGCGCAACGCAAAAGCTTTGCAAAAGGTGACTCTTGGCATGGGATCTTTAGACGCCCCCGAAAGAATATTGTCACTGAAGAGGTATTCCAAGCATTGCCATGTTAAAGGTAGAGGTGTGATGATATATTATTAATATTAAGGAATGCTAACAGAATCCAAAGACAAGATATATATGTATATATATCTTCCCAGAATGTATATATTATATTTTTTATTATGAATTTTTTTTTTGTTCTTCAGTTAATGGTGATGTAAATTTATCATGAATCCTTTTTCCCTAAGTTCTCATGGAAATGTGACCTTTCTTCCTCCTGGTGACCAACCTCATGATGTCTTTCTTTTACGAAACTCACAAAGAGCAAATTCATCCTGGACCCAAAGGTTTTTTGTACCAGATGCATCTGGAGCAAAAATATTCATTACATTTTCTTCCACATTTACTGTTCATTTCAGCTTTATTTGAGTCTTAGACTTGTATTCTTTTAGGGATTTGTTAATATGTTTCTTGGATGGTGTGACAAGAGGATGCAACTTTGTTGATCTTTCGAGTGAACAAATGCCTGTGAGATGGCACTTACCTGAATATACCCACCAAAAAGAAACGGCAAAAAAAACCCTGAAAATGTTCCTTCCTGTTTGAGAAAATGAAATAAAAAAGATGGTATATAGTATTTTCTTTCACATTTACTGTTCAGTTCAATTTTTTTTTTTTTTTTGGCTTTTGAAGATTGAATATGTGAATGTTTGGAGCTTACAATATTGCTTGGAACAGATATCTTGTGATGGATTAAGCAGAGCAAAGCCCATAGAACAGAACAAGAAACAGTTTATATTTGTTGGATAAGATAACTGATAATCTAGGGCTCTTCATTATCAACTCTTCAGAACCTTCTCAGAGAATTTGATAGCTATTTCGGATGCCAATTTCACATACTCAAGTACTATAACCATTTCTTTATGCAATCAACTCCAAATTCATGCTCCCAAAAAAATTCAATAGCAATAACTTGGCATTATCTAACCAAATTTGTGCAAATAAAAGCTACCCCTACACTATACAAAATACCCGTTCCTAACTAGACTCTATAAAATGTGATTAGGAGGGGATGTAAGTTGAAATTGTTTTTCAAATTAAGAGTTGGCGAAAGAGCGGTTGAATATCTAGTGAATACTTTAGATCAAATTTTAATTGTACAGGTTTGCATTTGAAGCCCTGGGTTCAAATTTCCATACCCCTTCTTCTTTCTTAAGTCTCACTCCTCTCCTATTGGGGAAAAAAAAAAAAAAAGGGCTGCATTTCTACACAGGCCTTTGGTAGGCTAGATTTGAGTCAAGAGTTTTGGCTGAAGCTAGAATTTGAAACTAGTATGGTCATGTACAATTGCCACGTTACTATTTATTCATGCAATCAACATATAGGGTACATAAAATCTGCATATTTTCATTTCAATACAGGTGTCCATATGCGAGATAGATAGTTGTTCATGTTACTATCTATCTTTCCTTTGTCTTTTGATTTTTGTTCATCTTCTTTTTTTTTTCTTTTTTTACAATTATGAGTAGTATTTTGTCCTGACTTCTTTATGAATTTAGGAAATCTCTTCATAGAGAAAAAAATAACAGATATATATATATATATATATATATATATATATATATATATATATATATAGAGAGAGAGAGAGAGAGAGAGAGAAGGCATTTTCAAACGACTAAATAAGGTAGTCGAGTGGACCAAACTTTCTTCCTCATTACAGAAGAAGAGGTAAAAAAAATTTAAAAATTTTTTAAAAAAAAAGAAAGGGAGAGGAACTTAAATGGACAAATGATAATGATACTGGCTTTGATTGAAGCATCCACAGCATATGCAACTATTAGTAGGCATGGAAACAATAATACTATCAAAATCAACAAATAACACTATGGTTTCATTAGATAAAATGTTATTAAGAACAACCATACGCAATTATTTTATGAACATCAATAGATTTCGAAGGTAGGGAGGACATTTTATTAAGAACGGTAGATCAATGTGATCTACTGTTAAAAAAAACTATTATCCAGTATTCGTTTGTTAGAAAAAATGTGATTCAACCAAAGTTTGTCCGAAAGATTGCGCTGCGGCCAAATCATGGATAGAGGTGACTTCAATATTTGATTCAGTCCTTGATTTCCAACATCATTGGTCGTAAAGAATAGAGAATTTTCTTTGCGAACATTTAATACTCTCTTCGTCCCAATTATTTAGTCATGTTTGGGGAATCCGAGTTTTTAAAAATAGTGGTTTGATTGTGATGTTTGTGCTTCTCTTTTCAATTTTATCCCTACAAATTCAAAATTTAAATTTGAATGGTAACATGGATATGATTAGAAAGAAAAGTTATATTGGAAAGAGAGACTAAAAGGTGGTTTAATTTTTTAACATGACAAATGTTTTGAGATATCTCAAAATGAAATGTATAACGCTTTCAATAGGACGAAGGGAGTAGTAAATTTAATTTAGTGATTTAGTGATTTAATTTTATATTTTTAATAATACTGTCATCATAATATCTTAAGACTTTGTTAAGATATTATCTTAAGACTCCAAATTTACATGCCATTATAACATTATTAAGGGTATCGGTGTGATATCAATCTTAAGATATTATGTTACATAGAGAATTTGAAAATAATTTGATTTGGAATGAAGTTGGATTAATATCAATTTCCAAAAAAAAGGGAAACTCAACAAGAAAACTAAAAAAAAAAAAAGAAAAATTTAGTAGATTCAATTATAGTTTTATGAAGAAAGAATAATGATATATCTGAGCATTTTAGTGTGTAAGGTATGTTTTGCTAATGGTGTCGCTTTAGGGAACAAAATTTTTGAATACGTGTTTAATTTGAGCTCGTACCCTGAACACATGCAATGTGACACAAGGAAATGTGAGAACCCTTCTATTGGATTTTAGAATTACATTGAACCATGATAGAAAATAATCTTTTGCTGAATATTCGAACTTAACTTCTTTGAAATTGAAGAGGAGGGATGGTTTTGGTGATACACAGGGAGGAAATGCAAGTGAAAAATCTTGTGTTCGAGACCTTTCACTTGAAAAAAAAGTTTTGAAGTTTGAAGTCCAATGCCCGGGCAATATCACAATGGTCTAAATGAATAAAACGAAATCAAGACAATAAAAAACAGACAAATGGTAAGGAAATGAAGTACTAAAAAGTAATAAATGGTTCAGCAAATGATATGAAACTGTAGCAAAATGAGACTTTACGTTTGGGAACAATAAGTACAGCCAATATAATTCTTGTACTCGGAAGCTATATTATGGTTTATAAGGGTAAAATACAAAAAACCCCCTTGTAGTTTGAAGTTCTGTCATAATACCTCCTTTTTTGTTTAAAAACTTCTACATAACTCCCTTATATTTTGGATTTATTTGAAACTTTTCAAAAGAGAATAAAATGCCCTTGAATGCCCTATCTGCGTTTTTATTTGGTCAATGTAACTGTTTTCCGTACCAGAGCTTATTTTCTTCTTCCTAAAATGCCCCTAAATGGTCGCTAATTTGGGTGAACAAAAACATGTTTTCGGCAAGACACCACATGGGTCCTAAATTGGCATTAGAATTTTAGTTAAAGGACTAAATTCATAAATAAAACTGTTAGGACCAAATCGGCGTAAGTGAAAATGCTTGGAGACTAAATTGGCGATTTTCCCTTGTACAAAACACGAGTTTGGAGATTAATATGGTTTTCGTTGTAATCCTTTATCTACCTACTACTATGAGGGGCAATCTTGCAACCAATAATTGTAAGGATTATGATACGTCTCTAAAGTTTAATGCCTAATTTACCCTTCTCATGGTCATTCATACAGAATAATTGAGGTTGCCTTCATGGTACTCTGCTAATTGCACAGAAGAATTTGGCTTTTATTAAGTAGCTGTAACAGACAATGAAAGGGCATAAACATACAAGGGAGGAATGGAGTGGTACAGGGGAGGAAGTGTTCGAGACCATCATACCTATTCCTATCAGGTAACTTATTTTGGTTACCCAATGTAATGTATCTTGGTATGTGAATATGACAACTTGTTTGTGAAAGTAGACAATTACTAAAATTTGACGCAAAAGAAGCACATTTCAAGTTCAATAAGGATGAAAAGACACGAGTCCTATTACCCATAAGGATGAAAAAAAAAAAATGTAGTCTGGATTGGACTTGTATATAAAGAAAACAGAATAATATACCAGCAGCAAGCAGCTTTAACATTTTCTTCAAATTTGCACCTCAAGTTTGAATCAAACATTGGTACATAAAGCTGTAAACGGCATCCAGCTAGAGGACTATTTTTATGCAGCGTCTCACACAAAATTTGGAGATAAAATCAACGCAATCTTGACCAGTTTCAAGTACAAATATCCGCTTTCTATTGAGCTTCTATTGGCCTAAGCCTGTCTTTCAATCTTAGACCTAATCAGACAGTGAATTTTTTAATCTAATAGCAGCAGCAGCAACACCGGCTTGCCATGTTAAAATCTAAATTAAAGTTCTCATCGTGTTGACAATTTGGTATGACATGCTTGACACCAAATCCATGAATTCCAACATAGCAAAAACTACATCCAAAAGCAGCTAGGATTTGATGTATCTCATCCAATACCTCATGGCCATTCCATTCTGGGCAAGTTGCATGAGGTGCATATCAAGCAAGTATTCCTCTATTAAACATTATTACGTCTAACTAAGTAAAGATCAACTATCCGGTCCTAGAAAGCTTTCCACTGCAATCCTTGTTCCATCTAGTTCAACCCTCACAGGTACAACACCTAGGCTTAAATACTGAAAAATCTATTCATATTGAGATTCCGCTAGATTCAGCTTCAAGATACTTACAGATTCTCTCCATGACTTCCCTACCCTTAGCACTATTCTGTTGAAATTTATCCACACACTTTTGCTCAATCTTCTCCGCCATTGACGCCAGCGATGATAGGGGTTTTATTCTAATGCTAGTTTCCTGTTTGCAAATTGTCCATTCATTAGGATTCTGTGGATGGGGATCATAGCGGATCTTCTCCTCCACCTCAATGAACTTCTGCAGACTGATATTGCGGGTGGCAAGTTGCATCGATCGAGAATTGGCATCAACAACTGTAGATTCAACACAATGACAGATGTCTTGACCAATGATTCTGCGAATAAACCAAGGTCCGGGGGCATGGATGGTGATGGCTCGTGTTGTGTAAAGCTTTCCTGAAGTAGAGTCAAGCTTGCGGTTCAAAGTATCCACTTCAAGGATGTGAGACAGTGTGCTCTTGTTCTCAGGATCAGCAAATTTGCGCCAGGAAGCAGTAGTCACACGCTCCCATGGGTGTTTGTAGGTGTGCTCTTGTGCATATGCCCTCACCATCGTGTCCCTGCAGTATTTAGTCATGAATCAGAAACACAATCAAAAAAGAAACAAACAAGGCTGAGATAAAAGGCAGTTAGCAAATTTGTCTCTGAAATCAAATACATTAAGTTTACGACTAAGCAATTTGCTAAGATAATAGTAATATGAACATCTTTCTGACAACCATCCAAAAGCTATCACACGATTGTAACCAGCAAGCTGCAGCAAAATTTCATGTCAAAAACCAACCACTGACATAATCATTGCTTGAAGAAGTATAACACCAAACTTCAATATTATTTAACAAAATGCCATTAAAGCAGGATAGCAGGGTAAAAAACCATGTAAAAACTAGCTAGATAATAAAATCCAACCACTAATCCTCAAAAACCAGAATTATATGGAACCGGCGAAATTAAATCACTAAACAAAGAACTAATTAAGCTACTTCTCACCACCACTGCACTTTCCTTTTCATCTTGCTCAATCTCTGTATCCTTAAGAAAGAAATCAATAATTCTTGCTCAATCTCAATATCCTTAAGAAACAAATGAGAAGTTTATTAAAAAACTCACCATTACAGACCTAATACCACAAACATTTATGCATATGCTTAACAGAGAAGAACTGAGAACAATAAAAAGATAATATCAGCACAGCCATCACAAATATTAACCCCAAAGCAACAAAAGAAACAAAAATCTTTGGTCAAGTGACAGCTCAAAACTGACAATAAAACAAGATGGGTTCTTCACAAAATAAAAAATCCATCTCAAAATCAATGACAGAAAAAGAAAATTCCAAAAACAAGAACAGAAAGCAGAATTCAATCATAACTACACATAAAGAGGCAATTTTCCCAATTACTGGAGCAAATGAAGAGAAATCCCAAGCAGGATTTGCCAAGAAGTATAGATCGAGAGATTTACCTTCGAACTGGATAAAGAGTCATTATAGTAAATACAGAAAGTGGCTGCAAAGAATGCTGATGATACTCTACTATGACTATCCAAAAATAATTGTTGTGGCTTTTTCAACATGTTCTTGGAATCATGGGTTTATTCATTTTTGCAGAGTGCCTTTGAAAAATTAACTCATGTAAGAGTTGTCATCAACCTTTACTTTTATCTGTAAATCAGAATCTATCCATCCAAAAAGGTTCAAGAATTTGGAATACCAAACGAAAGTGTTAATCTGCAATTTTGACATCCATATAACCTAATAACCTCATGAAACTGTCGAAACTTGATTGAAGTAAAAATTTTGTAACTCGATTCAAGGAAAATTTCTAGATACAACTAGAAGGCCGAAATATCCAACTCATGCACTGTAGAATTTACGGTTTTTTTCAATTGTTGGCATATACCCTGAGCCTCCTTAACATAGGAAGCAGAGGCAAAGAGCTCGTAATGATTGAAAATAGCCAATATTGGTGGACCTAAAAATATATTTTGGCAGCACTTAGGTACTAAAGAGTGAAAGGAAACTGGTACTGTGATTCAGTTCATCTAATTTTTACCTAGTCTACAGGTTGTACTCAGGGTTCACTTAAGAAAGCGATTCTGCCCCCTAAATCCTAGATAGCATTGCAGCTGCATCAAGGTTTATTTTCAAATAACAACTTTACCAGAGATACCCCCCCCCCCCCCCCAAACTAATCATCCCAGTCCACAGTTTCGGATTTGGAGTTTACCAAGTTACCTCTAGAGTTCCGGTAATCTCATGATCATAAAAGGCCTTAGGAGATGCATCCAACGCAACTATTCTTTCTCTGACAAGCAGATACAGAGCTTTGAAGTTGACTAGCTCAACTTCTCATCTATAAATGCAGCAAACTTTCCCATTGTAGTCCAAAGTAATTCGTATCAAAGTAACCTTGATACATGACCAAGCAACCGAAAGGTTAATTATCAGAATGACTATTCGTTTATCTTGTTTTATAGTGCACCAACATAGAACATATTCTAAAAGACTACGGTAATCTCTGAAAACACTGAATATACTTACACACACACACACACACACACACACACATAAATATAGAATATACACTCAATAATTTGTCAATTTAGGCGAATGACAGCGGAGAACATAGAGATTGGATTGCTTACAGTGTCACTTAACAACAGAATTTATTTATTTTTTTAAATTTGGGCACTTGTGCTATAATGCCTAACTACAGTTGCAGTTGCATGATCCATCCAACTGGAAGGCCTCAAATTGTACACAAAAAAAAGGGCCGGCGAAACAGCCTTTGATAACATAGCCTGCAAATGTTTCATCTAATTTATTTCCAATTCGTTATGGAATTTTTTTTTTGGGTTTAATTGATTACGGTTACTACTAGCTAGGTTTCCAAGGACTTGTCTAAAATAAACTATGTCAGCTTCACAAAACATGAAAATTGGGAGTCTTTAAAGTCACAAACAAATTAGACAATCAGAACGCTGGCCAAGTAGAAGGAAATACCGAAGAGAGACCCGTCCAATCGAAACTGATAGCTTCACGGCGGCGGCAGCTCTAATGATCAAACAGAGAGGAGGGTGCGTTCCGGCGGTGAACAAGAAAAAGCGGATACAAACTGACGGCGGGGAGGGGTAGGGCTACCAATTGTACTGATGAAAAGGAGGGGAGAGACGGAAGAAAGGGCCGATTCAAACTGTCATCGTCGGTGTCACTAAGTGCAAGCGGCGCCTAAACCGGCTCCTCCGACCCACGTGGCCTATACCTGATTTCCAGTAAAATGACGGAAACACCCCATAAATTTGACATTATCACACTATGCCTGCCCGCTTCACAAGCACAAAGAAGCAGTCAAAATGGGTGATTCGGATGGATTTCGACAAGTCATTATAGAGATTTGGATTTTAAGTAGAGGTGTCAAAATGGATGAGTCCAACGGATTTGGACGGATCATAATTCATCAATGGATATAATTGGGTCAACAAATGGATATAAATGAATAGTCTTAGGTAAAGGTGTTAAAATGGGTGATTGAGGTGGATTTGGACAGATCATGGTTGGATCAACTCATTATACCCATCTAAATAGATAGATATAAATGTGTACCAATCCTTGAAGATGGAGATACCATCTCAGATGCAATAGCAATATTAATATTCACTATTATAAAGACATTCGTTGGTGACCTAGAGATATTTAGGGAAAAAATCATCAGAATTATTAAATAACTTCAAATGCAAAAGTCTCTCAGATTTCAGATGGTAGAAAGATACATTCTTAATTAGAATATATGCAAGATCAGACGACAACAAAGCCTATTGGAAAGAAAAATTCCTTAATGACCTTCACAAATCACTACGAGACTTTAGGTCGAGAAGAACTCAAGAGTCAATTCAATGAGATTGTACCATGGAAAGCAATAACCTATGGACAATTAACTAGTCAATAAATAGGTATGGGTATGCCCAATTATTTAGTTACGAGTCACTTAAAATTCTACTTACTTTTTTAAAAAAAATTTCGCATGTTATTTGATGAGAAATAATGGTATTTTGTTGTTATTAGATTGGTAAGAAATTTAAATTTATCTACTTAATACTCACTAAAAGTTGAGTTGAGATGTATAATTATTTTTAAATAGGTAAGTTGAGTCAATTCACTGCCCATCAATTAAATGGGTTTAATTGAGTACCCATTCAAGATTAATGGGCAAGTTTGGGCAGATAATTAGTGAGTCAATATAATTGGTTGTGATTGACTCCTCTATTTTTAGGGTCCGTTTGGTTCATCGGATGACATAGAATTGGATTAATCATCCTCTGTCATCTTATGTTTGATTGCATTTTATATATGAGATGATACATCCTACCTATCCGAATTAATCCCCTATTCATGTGATAAAATAATCCTATAGGGTAGGTGATATTAGTCCTACCGAGATGACTAATAGATAGGATGAGAAAATTTTAAATCAACTTATCTTTACAAAAAATACAAATTTATACTCTTATAATTATATAACCATACTCTTACAAGATAATATAATATGAATGAACTAATTTGCCCCTACTAATTAATTTTAAAATTTGTTGACTAATTTGTCCCTACTACCAACATAACAATATTTGGACTAATTTGCCCTTATGAATGATGCAAATTCATACTGACTATGATATAATCATACTCTCACATAATAATATGATAATAAAGGACTAATTAGCCCTTACTAATTATAATAACATTTTTTGACTAATATGCCCATATTCATTATTTTAAAAATTTTGACTAATTTATCCCTATTAATTAATTTAATTTTTTGACTAATTCGCCATAGTAACATCATAATAGAAGGATTATATTGCCCTTGGACAAAATTACCCTTACTAAGCTTATTTTCGAAACCAAATTCTATAGAAATACATAACCTTATCAATTGGGTTTTTTGAATGAGGATTTTAATAAACTCAAGTTCGATTCAAAGAAAAATCTTCTATATTAGCTTGAGTTAAGCTCATTTATTTCTCTTAAATGGTTAGGTTTTAATCGATTTAACCCTAATTTAGCCAAAACTAAGCCCATTATTTAATTGAATTTCAAATTTATGTTCAAAAACTTGGTTAAAATCTATTTTTAAGGGTCCGAATCGGTTGAGTTTGAGTGAATGCAAATTTTTATATATCAAAACCCTCGATTTACTTTATAATTCTAAGTTTCAAACTACTCTATTTTAATAAAAGTTATAAATATTAAAATTTTTATTAAATATTAAATTAATTTATTAATGTTTTATAAAATATTAAATTATTTTGTGAACCCAATTGATATCCGACCCGTGAACCAAAGCGCTGACTAACTCATGAAAATCGAATTAGTGATTTTGTGAATTGTCTCAAGATTCGCTAATGCGGATATCCATATATTTGCATATCCGTATTATGCGGATCGTATCAGTTGGATATTCAATCCGTATTCGATTTTTTCTTTTAAAAAATTATAAATTCTTAAGATAGAATGAAATTTAAATGCACTATAGTTTCAAAAGTATCATATAAGTGAAATATTGTACTTACATATGAGTATTTAGTCATTAAAAAAGAGTTTTTTTTTGTCTAAATTAATCTTTTTTTGTTGCAATATAAAGTAACTTCCATAATTTTTTTCATTTTTTATTCAAACAAAAAAGATACAATATTTCATCTATAATTTTTTGATCAATAAAATATATGACCATATTTCTAAAAACTTAACACCATATACAAAGAAAACCTATTTTGAAAGAGGACACAAAAATAAAAATAATAAACAAGAGATAAAACTATTATAAATTAGTGGATTCGATGTATAAAAAATTCTAAAAAATTTTAAAAAATATTATACAGATCACAAAAAATAATATCTAAATCCAATATGCATTACTCCTTGATCCGGATGTAACCCAATCCACGTATGATCTGCCAGATCGGATATCCCCTAATTCGAATCGGATCACTAGATTTTTCATATGACGAGGTCAAGATGCAAACCTCTATCGTTGGATGCGCTCACAGGATATCAAATAGAAAGTAAATAACAAACAAAAGGGTATTAATTTATTAATGAGTACCTGTTACTCGTCAAGATCTACGTTAGGTATTAGATTTTTGAAAAGGTAAGATTTATTAGCGAAAGCATACACCACCTCCTCACCCCTGATGGTGATGGTTTGATGACTATCAAGTTGGAATCTACATACTGTGGCTGCTTACTTTCAGTCAGTGTGGAATGGTCTAATCTAAGCCAATATATATCTTTTTCATATTTTAGTGTATGATTTATTAATCTGTAAGGATATATATTTGTTTGCTTTTGTGGTTTATTATGCTTACAACATCCGCCCTGTGTTTATACTAGGGTGAATCTAATGTAGTAATTCATTGTACATACGTTAGTTATTGTTTTGTGTGTGGGATTAGGGTGTGGAAGAAGGCGAGTTGTTGAGATGCAAATTCTCACCTAAAGCAATATTGTTCAGCAGCATATCATTGTTGTACGTCATCATATGACCCTATTTTTTATTGCATGTCTTAATCTGTTTTCTTCCGGTCAAAATTTCCAAGTCTTCCTTCACAATTCTGGCTTTCCAAGTCTATTCCTTATTTCAATTGCCTTCTGGCTTGCCTCTGCTGATTACATCTAGTATTGCAGAATGATGAAGCAATGAAGAAGAAAAAATTCCCAAGTATCTGGGATAGCTGAGGACGTTTGGACTGACTTCAAGAAATCAGTTTATGCACAATGAAAATCAAAGTTTGATCAGTCATTCCTCGAAGTCGTTGTTAGTCATCGGTTGATGGGATTACTCTTGTCTTTTTTGCTGATTGATTTTAATATTAATTGTTCTTTCCTCTACCTCAAAATCGATAGATACATGGTTCTTGAAAGTCGGCAATATGCTTCTAGATGCCGGCCAGGGATGCTTTTGTTTGCAGTTCATCACTGTTCATATCTTGTTATCCTGTTTCATTTGATACTGTTCGTCTTCCGTTTCTATCAGTTTTGATTACTTCAGACTTGGCAACTGATAAGTTCATTGATCTTGTTATCCAATTAAATAGTTATAATGGAATTGACTCATGGAACTGATAGTCTTGTCTAATGAGACGCTACGCTTTGAAGGCATACCAAGAACACTGCATAGTTCATGGTAAAAGACCAAAATAGCTAAACATGTATCATTGAACAAATACTAATTATCAGAAGTCAAAGCCAGATATCTGGATTCTATCCAACTATAGTCACGAGAGAATCCACCTTGTTGAACTTGAGTTTGATGGGAATTCCTGGCTTAATCATGGGAGAGGACGTGCACATATAAACTTGAGATTCAATTCCATCCAATTCGATCCAATTTGATCAGAAAATTAGGATACTTGATCTGTATTATTTGATCGGATCAAAAGAGAATCGGATACTCACTTAGATGTGGGGCGGGTTAGGGTCACATACCCACCCCACATATATATTTTTTAATTTTTGTATATATACTATAAAATAATATTTTTAGAGCTATATGAGTAATTTCAGTGAACAAATTGCATTACACATATGAGAGACTATAGCTTATTTACAAGATTCATTTGTAGAGATTATAATTTTATGTTTTATAGAAAAGAGTTTAATTAATGTGGAATATATATTTAAACAAAGGTGCTACTTATTTCAAACTTTTATTGATTTTGAATTCTTTTAATTTTTTCCTTTTTCTTGTATTCTCTTCGCATGTTTGTTTCTTGGTGGGAAAATTTTTTTGAGAAAAAAAATCTTTATTAAAGTTTAGATGAATGTGTAAAATACAAAATTAAATAATAAGTGGGGCGGACTGGATACCCATTGCCCCAATCCTATCTCAGCGGGTACCCTATAACCTGATACTCGCTGATATGCGAGACAGAAAAGAATCAGAAAATAGCTGACTCATAAGGTATAGATTGGGTTGGGTTAGCCAAATGGTACACGTTACCGGAAGGTGAATATAGAAAACATTTTATTCGTAAGGTGCATTGTCACTTACTAAGTTTAGAAAGCTACTAAGATTTTCATCAACTTGGAAATTTAGATCGTCAAATTTGAAAAAGTGGAAATTGCTAAATGCCTAAGATTGCAGGGAGGAAGTGTCTTCTGATTTACTTTCAATAAACCATCAATTTGAAACTGAAATTTAGCCAATCATTCAACAAAGGTTTCTTCTTGTCCTTTGTTTGTTTTAATTCATTATTGATGGCTACTTCTTTTATACTTTTTTCGTCTTTCTGCTTAGATGTTCTTTAGGTTCTTGAAGCATCCAATGTATTTGGCTCCAAGAGTTAGAGATTTTTCTTGGTTCGAATCCCCATGTTCTCTCATCACTTTTTAGATCCTATCTCTCCCCTGCTGGAAAAAATGCTTATTAAAAAAAAGCATCCAATGTGCATTTTGTTTGTGCTCATTTAGGATGTAAAATATGTTGAAGAAGCTAAGACTGATTTTTCCTTATTTTCTTCTAGATATACTTTCTGTAGGTTCACGAAGACTCCCCCCCCCCCCCCCCCCCCCCCCTCTCCCTCTCCCTCTCCCACCCTAAGAACTATAAGCCTTCAGATCCTTGGGTTCCCAGGCAATATTTTTCGGTGATTTACTTTAGTCATGAGGGTAATACAACGTTATAGTATTTAATAAATAAAACAGACTTTCCTTGTCAGTTTGAAATGATTATGGATCAAGTACTGAACTGAAGCATGAGAAGAATGTAAATGTTCGTTTCAATAGAAAATAAAATTGAGTGATTGGATCGCAAAAACAAGATTTCCTAAGTCCATCTACCTGAAACTTTGCTAAATTACAAGTTGGAGTTTTATCAAGTGGAACTCATCACCTCATAACAATGGCGATATGTTCAACAAAATCTCCTCAATTTCCACAAGGGTTAAAAACTTTTAAATCTCATGAACTTCATTTTCAGTTGTACTTTACCCACCCTCAACTCAATAAATAGAGATTTTGTCCTCCTACTTTTTGTTTTAGAATAAAAGTGTCTAGTCGATATTAATTATTATTTTACTTCTTTTATTTCTCTTTTTTTACCCTTTGTCTACTTGTCTCTTTTCTTTTTTTATTCCAAAATTACTCTCTTCTCTCATATGATCAACAACTTTCTTCTCTTTACTATTGCAATCTATATATTGATTTTAATCTTCTTAAACTTATCATTTATTTATTTTTTACTTTTTGAATGATCATAAAGTCTATGCTATAATAAAGTAATGTTATTTATACATATAGATTATTTCACATATTACTTAAATCAATACATCTAGAGTTTAGAATAAATTACTTTTAATAACAATGGCAACAAATTCAGATCGTAATACTTAATGGTTTATTAACTATGTACAAAAAAAGAATAAAAATATGGGTTACTTTATTTTTTGGGATATAATTTTAAATATTAATTAATTTAAAGTTCTAGTTCACTAATATTTTTTAAATAGCCAAATTGTTAGTAACGTACACTTTTTGACTATAACAGACATATATTAGTTTTTTTACACTATAAAGTTTTTCTTGAATTTTCTAAAAGTGTAAATAAATAAATAAAATAAGAATGAAATTGTAAGTAAAAAATAATTGCAATATTATAATAAACATACAAATTAGTAATACTAATAGAAAAGTGAAACAAAATAGTGACAGAGAGAAGTGAAAAATAATAAAAAAATAAAAAATAAAAGAAAGTAGTGGAAAAGGAAAAATAAGGGAATGAATAATAAAAATAAAATATAAGAGAATTTTTGTTTTAAAATATCAAATGGGAGTGAAGTACTTATTTAATGAGTTCATAGGGGCAAAACACAATTGAGGCTAATGTATATGGAGATTTAGTGCATTTAACCCTTTCTATAATGAATTAGTTCGGAAAGAGTACAATCTTCTCTTTGCTATATCAATGAAAGTTATTATTTTGCCAAAGAAAAAAAAAGTGCAATCTTTGGTTTAATACAAGTGATATCCTCCTTATGAATGATAGACAATTTTAAGGGTTGTTATCACTTTTTCATTTTTTATTTTTTAGATTATTATCATTTTACCCCCTTAAGGTTTGGTGCCACTTCTCAATTTCCCTCTTTAAGTTACTTTTTAATCATTTTACTCCCAAAATTAACGGTCAAACTTAACAGAGTCTGTTAATTCAAATGAAAAGACATGTTTATCCCTAAAAATTATTATCATTTTATCCTCATAAACTATAGCCTTATGATCAATTTACCCCCAAAGTTATTTTTTAGGTAATTGATCCCACCATTAAACCAATTTTGCAAGTTAAATTTTTTTTTAAAAAGTACCCTCCTCTTTGTCTAATAAAAATAAAGAAAAATTTAGAGTGGCTCTTCTTTTTTTTTTTTTAGTATCAAGCAAAAAATCAGAAAATTAATCTTTTTCTTCTTGGCAATCTTATTAATTTTGAAAAAAAAATTAGAAAGATAGCTAGGGAGGGAGAGAGAGAGAGAGCTCAACTCTTTTTTAAAATATACAAATAAAAAGAATTTAATTTTTTATTATTTTAAAAATACTTTATTTTTCTGTTTACTACCCAATTCCAATCATAATCCTGATAATGTTAAAGTAATACGATAATATTTGATTGTTCCTTATTTTTTCTTTGTAAAATCTAATTTTCTATCGTTCTCTCATAGCTCTTTTTCTTTTTCGAGTATTAATAAATGTGAATAAAGTAATTTGAGAAAATCTTTTTCTTTTTATGTTTTTGGAACTCTTAGAGTGGGAAAAAAAGAATAGCCATTCCAACTTCTTTATTTTTAATTATGTATAAAAAAGAGTAAATACTTTTAAAAAAATTTTGAACATACTGGCTAGGTTGACAATGGGGTAAAATGAATAGAAAATAATGTTAGGGAGTAAAGTGATTGTATCACTATAATTTAAAGGGATAAAATTATAATAACAATGTAGTAATGCTATAAAATAAAAGAAAATTTTTATCCAAAATTAATTACTATGCTGAGTTGAATTACCTATGGGAGTGGAATGACTAAAATATAACATTAAGGGGTAAATGGATGGTAATGATATAGTTTAAAGGGGTCAAGTGAGAATTACCCTAATTTTAAAGAACAAATATAAGATGGAACACATTGAGTTTTGTTCATTAAAAGTACTGCAGCTTTGTATAACTTACTAGAAGCCCATTCTTAGAGACTTCAAAATGATTGCCCAAAATTGAGAAAATTAGTAACATCAAAATTGACAATGGGAATCCAAAATTGTGAAAGGATTCAAAACATCGCCTAACTGTATTGCTTAAGGGATTTGGAGTTTATGCGGCAAGTTGTAAAACAAAACATGTTCAAGTTTTTCTTGATAAGATAATAGAAACTACGAAAAATCATTGTAAAGAAAGCAATTGAAAAGAACGTGAAGCCCACCAAAGTCCAAATCTGTAAAGTCGAAGTAAAAATTACATTATTATAAACATAGACCCACTGATGATCAAAACCAAACCGCCATACCCAGGGCTGTTCTTTGCTCGAAGAGCTGAAGTTAAGGTACAAATGTCTTAAGGAACTTCTTAAGATCTTAAAGAAATTGAAAATCGATTGTTGTGAGAAGGATTATGGATATACTGTTGTTATAGAGTCCAAAAGTTTTGAAAGTTTTAACTACCAAGACACATCAGGTGACATATCAGGTGAAACAATGGTAAAGTTTGAGATAAATGCCCCAAATCTAAAATATTTGGCTTACAATGCTCAAAGCATTGGGTTGAACTTTATTCAAGTCCCAAAGCACCTTGTTAGAGCCAAATTATTGATAGGAGGGATTGGTACAGTAGATAGATATGCTCAGGATGCTTTTGAGCTTCTTCATAGCGTGCAACATATGAAATCACTTTGCTTAACAGAGAATATTCTAGAGGTACGCACTCTTTCGTGAGCACTTGGTTATGAATTTAAAGCTCTTTGCTTGAGTTGTAAATTGTAAGTTGTTCTTAATTCTTCTTCTCACTTGCATGAATGCTCTCTTTGATTTTGAACATTCTTTGCCAAATTTTGAAAATCTCACCAGATTGGAGCTTGACATTATCTTTGATTGGGACAAGTTACCTGGCATAGTTGAGAGCGTCCCTAACCTTGAGTCACTTATACTTGGCAAAGTGAGTTTTCATGAACTTTTTAATCAGACGATTAATCCTTTATATTGATATTTTGTCTTCAGTTCATGTCTCTGATTTTTGTGGGCAGGTATATTGGGACTTTGATCTAAAAAAATTTGAGCTACCAAGGCTTCTTCCCACACGCTTCATCAAACAGCTCAAGGAAATATAAATTGCAGAGTTGTATGGGAAAGCTTGTGAATTGAAGCTAGTGCAGTATGTTTTAAAGAATGGAAAATCTTTGAAGAAGATGACACTTGGACGCTCTAGAAAACCTTCAACTAACAAAAGGATAATGTCATTCAGGAGATGCTCGAAGCATTGCCAGGTTATGTTAAAAAAGAAGAGAAATATGTGGTTTCACTGGCGTTGACGCATGCTAAAAAAAATTTAAAGACACGATGCCTATGTATGGTGAAGGAGTCCAACTATAAACCGAATTGTTTTTCATATATTTCCTCCGTGCTTACATTGGCGGAAGATAAGATGTTCATGTATCTTGTGTGCTTGCAATTTCTACTGTTTAAGTATCATCCAAAGATGGCCTTCTAAGTTGGTTTAATCAAGTATGAGTGATAAGAATCTATAATGACATGCTTCCATCTGGCTTTCTTGTTGAGGTAGTATTGTTAATTGTTATTACTTGCAGGTTGATTTCTTGATACTATTAACGATTTTAAGGTTCAACTTCTTGAAATTCCGAGTACTTCAGTGAAAAGGTTGATTGTGTTTTGCAGTGGACATGAAACCAAATTACACAATATAGTTGTGGATGCGATCAATCTGAAGACTTTGAAGTATTCTGGACAATTTAGTTAATGCCCGAATCTTGAAAATTTGAATTTTGACTGTGATTCACGTTCTAAATTTGATATATCAAAAGCCTATAATCTCAAATTTTCGGTCCATGCAGATCATGAGCTAGGATTGTGCTTTGGTCACAATCTGAAGTCTCTTGTTAAAGCCAAGATACCAGTGGACTACAAATTTTCAACTGAAAGTAGAGCAAAATACAGTCAAGCTTCTGAGCTTATGCATGGATTGCAGAGTGTAAAATCACTGTGTCTATCAAATAAAATTTTGTTGCTAATTTCTTCTGAATATTCTTCAAATAGCTAGGAAAATGCATGTGCCGAAAAATGTCTAATAAAATGTACTTTTGTGAACTTTTAGAATAAAAATACAATTATAGTCAACTTAATTATAAGAAAAGAAAGGGAAAATTCAAGCATTGATTGAATGCATGTGCTCCGCACATTGTATGACTTTGAGGGAACTACGTGTGCTTATTATCCTGATACTATAACATCAATTAGTTATGTTGTCTATACTTGCTGTCATTAGGTTTTGCACTTTCTTGTATTTCCATGAATTCAAGCTTTCCTTTAGAGTTGTAGAATAGTTGATTTTCCACTTGCACATTGTTTTTGTTTTCTTCTCATTTCGTATGAAGGTTCTTTCTTATTTCCAATCTGTGTTGCCAACTTTTGCAAATCTGATCAGTTTAAAGCTTGAAGGTGGCTTTTGTTGTGAAGCTGACTCCATCTATTTGTGGAAGACCTTAGAAAGATTACCTGAAAGTTCCTCACATCTCGAAGTGCTTGTTTTTGGCAAAATGAGTTACTGTAACTCTTGCCATTTTTATTTTTTTTTCTGCATATAATAATGTTGAGTTACTGCATTTTTTTTTGGTATGATGATGGCAAAAGATACTAGAAATTTAAATGTCCTTTCGCTGTGGCTATTCCAGTATCCTTCGTTGAATGTCTTAGGAAAGTAAAAATCCAAAATCTCTGTGACGGCCAAGACTGTGAATTCAAGTTTGTAGAATATCTTTTACAGAATGGAAAAGCTTTAGAGAAGATAACTCTTGATACATTGCCGGACTGTACGCCAAAGGAGACACAACAATCTTTCCTTGGTGAAGGTAAGTTACTAGAGGAGTGCCTAGAGTTACAGCTCTTAATTGTGAAATTATGCCACTATTGCCTGGTCAATTTCGCAGGATATAGCTCTTGGAAACTATGTATTTTTATGCTTGGAAGATATCCATGGCTGTGCAGCGAAAATCTGTATTCTTAGACATATTAGGAAAATGCATACTATGCTCTTGTCAAGCACTCAAGCACGCACAAAACGGGTTAAGGGTTTCATAAACCGCCTCCCAAAAATCCCATTTGCCCCAGGTTTTTTTTCCCTTATTTGTCTTCTTTTCTTACTTTTTTTTGGCCCTCTTGCTTTACTGTTGCCTGCCCTTGTTGTTAGACTTGGAAACCTAATGAAAATAGGAATGTTTGAGCTGTTGTTATCTGCTTATGCGGCTGATTTCTGGACACTTTTGGCTGCTCTGCAACTCATACTGCTTTAAGGGTTTCATAAATCGACCCCCAAAAATCCCAGGTTTCTTTGCCTATCTTTAATTTTTTTTTTCTCGTTTGACTGTTGTCTACCCTTGTTGTTAAGGCTTGAGTGTTTATCTGATCATACGAGTGTTTCTTAGCAAAAAAATCCCTTTCCACTTTATCAGCTCTATAATATTAGATAAAAATGATGACAAATTTGAAAGCACCCCATGCCCAGATGTTGGTGATGTTGATAGGATCCGTGCCCTTCCTGAATCTCTTATCCGCCACATTTTATCGTTTCCCAACTAAAGAATCTGTAGCCACCTCAGTTCTATCCACCAGGTGGAGATACCTTTTTGCTTTGGTTCCTGAAATTGATCTCGAATTTGATCCAACAGATGATATTGCTCTAGATACAATTAAAACTGCTTGAGTTTATTGATATTCTGTGGCTCTTTAACTTCTTGAATCTCAATTATAGAATACTTCAATTCCGAGACATGACTCCCATTACAATATTCAAATTCAATATCAATTGGGTTTATGAAAAGTCTCACTTTCTTGGAGAGTATTATCTAGCTTGTTCAGAAAGATCCCTAACCTTGAAGTTCTTATTTTCAACATCTTAAGTTCTGATGCACTATCTTTGTTGTAATAATAATTGCAATAGGATTTTCACTTTTAATCTACTTTGAATGGATAGATGATTTTGGACAACATCAGTGAAAGCAACGAATTCGAGTCTCTCCTTCAAGAGGCTCTTCCAATTTGCTTCATCGAACAACTGAAGGAGATCGAAGTCAGACATTTCAGCATTAAGGAATGTGAACTCAAGCTAATTGAATATCTATTGCAGCATGGAAATGCGTTAAAGAAGATGAGTGTAGGTCCAGATCTAATTCCTTCAGTATGTGACAATATATTGTCATTCAAGAGGAGCTCTGTGGATTGCAATGTTGTATTGTCGACTTCTGATGATTTATGATAAAACTTGAAGAAAGGACAGGCATATTGTGACGCCCCCACTTCTCCCAAGGGCGAACCCAAGGGTATCCGCGGGACGCCTGCCCAACTCTCGCCAGGACTCGATACAAATTCCCTTCAAACTTAAGAATAACCAATCGATACTAAAAGTCGAAAATATAAAGGAAAGTCAATTCCTTAATAAACGTTCAAGTCTTACATCATAAGTTACCAAAATATCTTACATTACTAAAATATACAGCTTTCAAAAGTTGTCTAAACGAATACATTCAAAATTCTAATCAAAAGGACCATCAAATCGACCTCTCCATAATTCCTTCGGGGTAAGCGAATGCTCGTGAGGCCAAAAAAACATGCAACACGCGTAGTCCAAATAACAATAGCACTTACGCAAGAATGACAGCTATAATATTCAGGTGATTCACAATTTATACTAAGATACCCTTGAGTAGGATACAGAAGCTCTCATGAGCTAATTTCTATTTGCTTTGTCAAAATTCAATCCAATACTTCCTTGTGATGACATTCCATCACTCGATTAGGTAATCAAGTCCGTAGAATTTCACTTTTTCAAGTATGGTTCTGAGTCGACATGAGGGGTACCTCCTACCCGAATCGGTGTGGTACATGCTATCGCTCAGGGAATCGATTACACGTTTATGGTTCTGAGTCGACATGAGAGGTACCTCCCACCCGAATCGGTGTGGTACATGCTATCGCTCAGTGGTCGATGAGACATCGCTCCAATCGACTTATACTTTATTTATAGTTTTGAATCGACATGAGAGGTACCTCCCACCCTAATCGGTGTAGTACATGCTATCGCTCCGAAAACCAATTATAGCACTGAGACGGTATGAGAGGTACCTCCCACCCAGATTAGTGTGGTACATGCTATCCGCTCAGAACTCACGAGTTAAACATATTCATGTACAATTACCAATTATTGTTTATGGTTCTGAGTCGATATGAGAGATACCTCTCACCCGAATCGGTGTGGTACATACTATCGCTCAGGGAACCGAGTATAGCACTGAGCCGGGATGAGAGGTACCTCCCACCCGAATCGGTATGGTACATGCTTCCTCTCAGAGCTTACGAGTTAAATATGTTTATGAACAGTTACCGATCATGTGTATCCATGTAACAAGTATTGCATAATTAAAGGAAAGAGAGAATGAGGGTGTCCTCACATATATACACATAAGTCGAGGAGGCTCACTCTACTCGACATCACAACACAAATATGGTTGGCAATAACAGCACTTCACTTAATTCCTATAATAATTCATTTCACACAATTCGAATATCAATTCACATAGCACATTTTAACTATAGCATTCCTCAAAGGAGAATGAGCGCGATAAAGTACACACTCGTCTCAACAAATTTACGTATCATGTATAACACTTGTACAATTCACATTTCAATTACATAAGTATTTAACATGCACTTGACACTCACCAAGTCAATCAAGGAGAAATATTACTCGAAGTTCAAGCGTCCACCGTAGGATCCTCTTGAAGGTCCTCGTGCGAGCCTGAGCAATTAATAGTGAACAATTACTTATAAACCCCAATTATCAAGGAAGATTGCACGCTTGTACAATCCTAGAAAATTTTCCTAAAATGAGTCTAAATTACTCGCGAATTAAGGCTCAAAAGTGGGGTTTTAAAGTACAAGAGAAATCGAGTTTTCATCTTCGAAATCAAGTGTAAAACGTTCAAGTAATATCGAAGGAATAAGGAGAATTCGAAAAAACTCCATTTCCTTAAGATTTGGAAATTTCAGTTTTGATACGAGATCTTTGAAAAATCGTATCTCACTCTTTATAAGTCCAAAATTGGAAAATTTGGTACCGTTGGAATCCTCTTCCAAAGTACAAAAATTTCCTAGAAGACACCTTTTCAGGATTACAAATGGAAGGTATCCAAAATTTGGCTCAAAGTTGCTGTTTTAACACTAAGGCAGTTTTCGGGGTTGATTTTTGGCAAAGTTTGGAAATTCAGTAAAATTCACTTGATTTGAACTATCCTCCAAAATTTGGAAATCTATTAGAGTTGCAATCTAAGTTTAAAAAAAAAATAAACAAAACAAGATTCGGAGTTTTGAGCACCAAGATATGGTAGCTCAAAGTTACTAAGATTTCCTTGTTAATCAAGGGTTTTCCAAACTCAAATCATGAACTTTGGAAGTTTAGTTGAGCAGTGAAACGGACTCGGAATGGCACCAAAATTAGCAGTATAATGCTACCATATAAGGACTATTTCTCTATAAAATTTGGTAGAAAAATACGTACGGGAGATGGTTAACGAAACCACTAAAGTTCCAAGGCAAATCTGCCTTGGACTTCCGTTTTTCAGTTTTCAAGCATTTGGCCAAGGAAAATTCCTCAAACATGGTTCATTGGTGTAGAAAAGGTCTAATAAACATTCCAAGATAGGTTTGGTAGGTGATTAACACCAAGAATCTCGAATTAATAAGTCTCAACCAAGTTTAGTAATAATTCTGCCCAAAAGGAGGGTTTTCCTTCAAGAAGTCAGTTTCGAAATACGGCCACAAATCACTCAATTCAACTTGGAATTAGACGTGGTTGATGGCATTGGAAAACACATTCATAAAGATATAATTTCTTAGAAGGAACCATTTTCAAAATCTGTCCACAACTAGTCCACATTGGAGCCTCAAGTTGTAGTTCATGTTCTGCCTTCTAGAGAACTAACGAAACAGGGCAGCCAAGTTCAAATGGTTGGTACGGATTACTCATGTAGAATCAGGACATGAATTTTATATCATTGGAAAGCTGGAAATATCTAGTTTCCAGTGCCACAAACAGCACTCGATTTTGACATCGGAGTAACAAGTTATGGCTGAAAGAAAAAGACTACCTGGGCAATCCGAGAAAATTTCTCAGTTTTGTTAAACCTTTGAAATCACTACAATTGACCAACCAAATCATTTTATTTTTCAATGAAACTTTCGACACCATTCATATAACATGTATACATCAGAAATAAGTCAATTGGACCACTAAAAAGTGCTCAAAAGCACACGAAAATGACAGGGGCAGATTCGGAAGATTTTTGCCCATCACATCCTTTGAGTTTCCTTTCATCAATGCAACTTATTTCCACTAATTTAAGCACTAAACCAACATTAATAACATTAAAACTCATGAAATAAGTCCTCAAACTATTGTGGGAGTTCATAGAGCCCACATACCAATTTTTCCAACATAAACAAGCTACCCACATGGATTTGCAAGCTCATAAGTGCACTACTACTTCCATAAATCAAGATTTGAAGGATTGATCGTCCATTACCTCTCTTGATGAACTAGGCAGAAATTTCGGCCCCTAAGATGCTCAAGAAAACCGTGGAAAGCAGCCCTCTTTCCTAGCTTGATGTGTTCTCCAAGTGATTAGCTAAGTACGGTTGAAATTTGAGGTGAAATGGTGAAGGTTTAGTGAAGAAATTGAGGCTGTTTTTCTCTTCCTCTTGGTCGGCAGTTTGGAGCAGGAAAAGAAGAGCTAATGCTGAAGGTAAGTTTCCATGAGAAGCTTTATAAGTTGTGGCCAAAATTTGCTTCAAAGTCAACTAGGAATAGTGCGCGCACGCGCGCGTTTTGTGCTCGATTTCTCTCGAGTTTGTTGCACTAATGCACTAAACCTCTAATGCACTTACATTCATATAATTATTATTCACTCTTAATGGTCTAAAAATAAAGGTCTAAAGTCACTCAATTAATCGCACGCATAAAAACACGTACTTTTGATTTATACGCGATAGGGTGAGATTTCTAAGAAATTCTTATAACGATAGTGTAACTAACTAATATGTGAGCACTTAAACATGAAAATACTTATTTCAAGATTAATGTACAAGTCTCCAATTTTTCAAGCTAATAGTACGCTCAATTGGTTATTGCTTCCAAACGTGCATTCACTATTTTTACTTAACGAGCCTTTAAAAATTAAATTTTGAAACAAGTCACTTTAAAAATATAATTAAGTCATAGATCCATGTAATTAGGTTTAAAAAGGTTAGAAAATAATATTCGAGGCAATTAGTCAAATAAATAATTAAATGAGCTAGTAATAGGTGTTTAAAATCGAAAAATTTGCGAGTCCTCACACATATATCATTAGTTTCTTTCATTTTTTGTGTGCTGAGATCATCTGCTACAATCATGATTTGGTTCTTAATTTAATAATGCTTACTACATCTGCCTATATGCTTTTAAGTGGAGGAATCTACGATAATTAAAACCAATAGTTTTGCAGTATGCTAGAATTTTTGTGTTACCGTTCAGCACAACTATTTGATTCTCATAGATAGCTTGCTCTTATGAAATTTGGGGAAGAAAGCTAAGTGTTGATTTGCACGAGCCTCGACCGTACGTAAAGAGGAAAATCAATTCTTGCAGTGACAAATGTAGCATGTAGCCTTTAGTATTATGTTAATAGGTTATGGGAAAAATCCATAGGCGTTTTCTATTTTATTTTTCCACTGTCATATTACTATAGTCTAGTGGATCTTTTTGTAGGATTTTTCTACTCAAATTGGAGATGCAAGTGTGTTACCATATCTACTCAAGGTTTTTCTACTCAAGGATTTTTTGAAACGTTGACAGTGATGCTTGGAAGATAGCCATGTCTTGCAACCAAAATTTGTATTCGTAGACATATTAGGAATATGCATACTATGTACTTGTCACGCACACAGGACGCACGAAATGGGTTCAGGGTGGTTTCATAAACCTCCTCCCAAAAATCCCATTTGCCCCAGTTTCTTTTTTTCCCCTGTTGTTAGGGGTGAGCACGGGTCGGGTACCCGTTCCATTCATCATTTGGCTGACCCGACTCGCACCTTGCGGGTCAGCCATTTTTCTGATCCTTACCCGCCCTGCATATCAGCGGGTACCCGATTATAGGGTACCCACTGAGATAGGGTCGGGTCAGCGGGTACCCGCCCCATCCCATTTATCATTTAATTTTTTTAAAAAAATTATTTATACTAATTTAATTTTATATTTTACACATTCATCTAAGATTTAATAATTTTTTTTTCTCAAAAAAGGTTTCCCACTAACAAACAAGCATGTGAAGAGAATATAAGATAAAGGTTAAAAATTAAAAGAATTCAAAATCAATAAAAGTTTGAAATAAGTAACACAATTTTTAATATATATGTTCCACATTAATTAAACTTTTTTCTATAAAATATAAGATCATGACCTCTACAAATGAATTTTATAAATAAACTATAGTCTCTCATATTTGTAATGCAATTTATTCAATAAAATTATTTATTTAGTTTTAAATTATTATTTTATAGTGTGCGTATAAAAATAAAAATAAAAAATATATATATGAGAGGCGGATCGGGTACCCGCGGGTTTTTAATTATGTGACCCTAACCCGCCCCGCATCTTAGCTGGTACCCGACTCTCTTTTGACCCGATCAAATAATAAAAATCGAATATCCTAATTTTCGGATCGAATCGGATCGAATATGACTGGTTTTCGGGTTAACAGATAATTTTGCAGCTGAAGCTAACTGGGTAGCTTTTACAAAATGGAAAAGGTTTGAAGAAGATGATTGTTGATCATTTTCTAATGCCTTCAATTTGTAGAAGAAATTGTCATTCAAGAGGGCTTCGAAGATTACCAAATTATATTAGAGCATCTACAATGATTTACACTCTTTAGAGTGTAATTCACATGTCACATTAGTATTCCACTTTTTTCTTTTTTATTATATTCTCACTCACAATAGATTACATTCCACAAGGTGTAATAGCGCGGGTTCACAATTAAATCGAACATTTATTTTAATAATACATAACTCATATCCTATAAATAAATAAAGTAATTTTTTTAAAAAATAATTTTGTTATTTTTAAAAAATAATTTATTGACTTTCATTAAATTTTTTACCTTTTGAATTTTTTATTTTCTAAAAATAATATTATTAATTTCTAAACAATATATCTTTTTCTATCTCTCAAAAATATTATATTATTATTTTTTGAAAAATAATTATGCAATTATTAAACAAATATGTGATACCTCAAATGCAAAGATATCATAATAATTCATACTTAATTAATAATTCTTTGTGTAATTAATTGAACTCCATAACATAATATTATATAATTTAAATAAAATAAAATACAAAAAATAACAAAGTGAATACTGATGAAAATTAATCCGTTGCAACATAAAAAAATTTGTCTGCCCACCATTACACGGCCACAACGGTTGGCCGGACCCGTGTCATGAGAGGTCTCCGATGCAGATGCCCTTAGACGAAGATCTTTATGGCGATGTCAGCGAAGATCTTTAACGTATAGAAAGGATAGATTCTCGTTGTCATAGAAGTCGATATTCATGGGTTATTAACTTGTTTTTCATCTTCTGTATGCAGAAATGATTCCCTACAACAAAGCCAAGTATGGTCTTGTCTAATATCAGGAGTAGAACATCATCCTATGTGCTTCCTGTGAAGCAATCTAAGGTTATGGAAAAGGGTAAAAAATAAAAATGTCTCGGGTGATATATTTAATACACAAAAATTTTTTCGTAATTTTAAAATATACAAAATAATATCTCATATTTTGAACTAAATTGTAAATTAATAGAATTCATTAAAGTTAACGAAAATAACAATCTTGACTATTAAACTTATCGGATTTCATTAAATTTACTAGATTCCGTTAAGTTTCCGTTAAATTTATCGAATTCCGTTAAATTTAACGAATTCTGTTAGTTTATAATTTAGTTTAAAATATGAAGTGCTGTTTTTTATGTTTTGAAATCATGGAGAATTTTTCTGTGTATTAGCTATATTACACAGAGTTTTTTTTGTTTTTAAGCCTTATGGAAAACCATTTTTTTTGCTGTTTGTCAGATTGCACTTGTTCTTGCTTTTTATGCAAAGTGGATAGCCGTGAAATTTTTGAAGGAAACTGGGTCTAAATTTATGTGAAGCCATAAATTATAAAGATCAAAAATCATTCTGCAACAATTAAATTCACCTGTAGTCTTTTGCGATGGGCTATTAAAAACATCTAGTAGTCCAGCAGGACACTCTCGAGTGTTTGATTGCACGGTATGCGAAATAGCTGAAATCATTTGGCTAGAACTATAGGCGCTAGAAAATCCATTGATATCGGTTTTCTTTTCTCACAAGTAGATAGAAACACACACACAGTTAGAGTAACACTCAGGAAATCATCAAATAACGGTCCATAGAACAATCTAAGGGGGACCTACAAAGCAATCCAAATCAACCAATTGGTAACAAAACGGATCATTTGTGTACCTTAAATCCAGAGTAACTATCCCATGATCGGGAAGCCCCTATCCCCCTCCCGAGCACAATCTCGCGACATAAGTGATTTTTTTTCCCACAAGTAGATAAAAACACACACATAATTAGAGTAACACTCAGAAAGTCATCAAAAAACGGTCCAAAGTACAATTTAAGGGGACCCACAAATCAATCCATTGATATCGGTTTACTAAACTACTTTTCCCCATGACGTGATGGTTAAAGTAGGCATGTCACCTTCATAAGTATTAAAACAAATTTAAATATATATTATTACTGCTTGGAATTGACTTTGGAGATATGTTTGGATTCAAACTTGGTTTGAGTGTTTAATCGAGTTACTCAAATTCGGGTTCGCATCTCGTTCCCCGATTTGCCCCTTGCTCTCGGCTTCTCAACTTTGTATGTCCCCAATTATAACACCTTTTATTCATTTTATTTCATAACAAACCACTAGATTTACA
Source organism: Coffea arabica (assembly GCF_036785885.1). Taxonomy (NCBI): domain Eukaryota; kingdom Viridiplantae; phylum Streptophyta; class Magnoliopsida; order Gentianales; family Rubiaceae; genus Coffea; species Coffea arabica. The sequence goes on from NC_092311.1 coordinate 1,149,212, forward strand.
TCACATCTGTACCGGCTGTACATGAAAAAGTAATTAATCAAATACTATTAAACTTCAAATGCCAATCTTTGACCTAAAGCATACATATGGTGCTTGGAAATTCTTGAGCTGCTGCTTCTGCTTCAGCGGCTAGTTTCTGAACACTTTGGCTTCTCTGCAACTCGAAGCAATCAAGGGTTTCATAAATCTCAGGTGTTTCTTGTTCCAGCTTTTCCTTTACTTTTCTCTTCTGTTGCATGCCCTTGTCTACAGACTCAGAAATTCATCTGATATTTATGTTGGCAAAAGATCCCTTTTCCCTTTATAAGCTCTGTTTTGGGAAAATTGACTAAAACCCCATTTGATCTTTTTCAGTAATCAAGAGAAATAACAGCATAGTTAATGATGATGAAAAGCACCCCAGGCTCAGATGTTGGTAGTGTTGATAGGATCAGTGCCCTTCCAGACCCTCTAATTTGCCACATTTTATCGTTTCTCCCACTGAAAGAATCTGCAGCCACCTCAGTTCTATCCACCAGGTGGAAATTCCTTTTTGCTTCACTTGCTGATATTGATCTCCAATTCAAGTCAACTTATAGGCCTAAAGTCAGAAAATCTGTCCTTGAGTTTATTGATAGTCAAAGGCTCATTAAGTTCTTATATCTTGCCTGGCGAATACTTCAATTCCGAGATGGGTTCCCATTACAAAACTTACACTCTCCGTTTTCTGGATTTATGAAATGGTTGATAAAAAGTTCCGATCGCTAATTGACTCGTGGATATCTGCTGCACTTTTGTTTAACGTTCAAGAACTTGAAATATTTGTCTCAATTCGACATTATGCAATAAATTGTCCCGGAATTTTAACGTGCAAAACCTTAGTTTCTCTGCGACTACTGGTGGATTCAGAAGTCCCCAGTTTAGTGGTTTTACCAAATCTTAAGGTGCTTCACATGTCGTTAAAGGGACAAGTTGTTGATTCTGTTCGAAGGCTTATTCAAGGTTGCCCTCTGCTTGAAGAACTGGATGTAGCATTAGACTTACAATCTGTGGAGGATGAGGAGACTAATGATGCTGAAGCTGATGTAGTTGATTTCAGTGGTCCTTCGATCAAAAGATTGAGAATTGAACTGTGGGGAGGTGAGTGTACTGTTCTTGTGGATTCAGGTGTTCTGGAACATTTGGCATATGATGCTCCTAGACATGATGGCGAGCATCAGGTCATCTTCAATGTCCCAAACCTTACACATTTTTCCTACTCTGCACCTGCAATTGGAGTTAATTTCATTCAAAACCTAAACTCTCTTGTTGAAGCTAGTATAGGAGCTGGATTGTGCAAGGATCAACTAAACAGTCGTGATGCTATTGATCATCTTATAAGGGTGAAAACAGTGAAATCACTTTCCTTAAGACAGGACATTCTGGAGGTACGTTGTCTTCTAATAATTTATTTAGCTGTTCTCTATAATTTCAGGATGTCATATATTCAGATGATAAATCCTTATTGCTCTGGTTCATTTCCATGAAGGCTCTCTATGATTCCCAAGATTTCCTGCCGATTTTCAAGAATTTGACGAGCCTGACGCTTGTATGCAGCTGCAATCCTGATGAAACTGACCATATCCTTTCTTGGAAAGCGTTAGCTAGCTTATTTGGGAAGGCCCCTAGCCTTGAGGCTCTCACTTTTTGGAAGGTAAATATGATGCTGTGTTTTATCCCAAAAACCGTTTCATTAGGCTTTGCAGTTTAATCTTCTCGAATGGACAGGTGTGTTTGGGCAATGTCATTGAGAACGAAGAATTGGAGTGCTTGTTTTCAGAGGCTCTCCCCATATGCTTCATCAAACTTCTGAAGGAAATTGAATTTAAGTTTCTTTACAAGGAGGAAGAAGAATGTCAATTGAAGCTGATTGAGTATCTTTTGAAAAATGGGAAAGCTCTAAAGAAGATGACTGTTGGTCATTTTCTGATGCCTTCAGTTTGTAGAAGAATATTGTCATTCAAGAGAGGCTCTGAAGATTGTGAAATCGTATTAGACGAAGCCAAGAAGAATTTTGGCGATATCTGTGATGATCTCCAAGAAACGTTAAGGAAGGGATAGATTCTCTTTGTCAGAGAAGTAAATATTGCCAGGTTATAATTTATTTTTGTGTTTCGTATGCTGAAATGATTTACTACAAAAAACCGAAACCTGGTCTTGTACAGTATCATGTGTACTGCATCTTCCTATGTGCTTACTGTGTAGAAATCTTTGGTTCAAGGAAATCCAGTTTTTGCTGTCTGCTAGATTGGTTTCATTCTCGCTTTTTATTGAAATGGGATGTTAATAGACAGCTTGCAGTCATGAAATTTTTGGGAGAACGCTTGGTCTAAATTTATGTGAGCCATCAATTAAAAACAGCAAATTCATTCTGCGACGACTAACTTCACCTGTAATCTTTGACAGATGCTATTTAAAACATCTAGGAGACCCTTGAGTATTTGGTAATAGGGTATGCAAAACTGTTGAAATCTAGGAGACCCTTGATTATTTGGTTATAGCCTTAGGTAATAGAAAATCCATTGAAGTCTGCTTTCTACTTTACTTTTCCTTGACATATAGCTATAGTCTTCCGGATCTGTTGATAGGTTATAATTTGTTACTACATTTATAATTATTTTTCCCCTTGATTTTAGCCAAATATTGTTTTAATTGTCGGATTCTACTTATATTTGATTAATGGTGCCAATTGTAGGAAAAGGAGCAAAACGTGATTAAAAGTGGCAATTTTCCAATTCATTGGATGGTGGCACGTTTGGGGTTGGTTTCCAAGTCCGAGTCGAATTCAAAGCAATTTTTGAAGGAAGATTTTGAAGATTTTAATCTTCATTATTAGTTTTAATATTGGATTAGAAAACTTGGAATATTTTCTATTATGGTTTCTTTTCCTATTTAGGAGATTAGTTTTATTTGCTAGTAGACTTCAATTAGGAAACAAAAAATAATAAGGGAAGCCAAATTCCCGTTTGATTAGGACTTCAGCCAAGAAAACAAGAAAAAGAGCCGTGACTCTTTGGGAAAAGGAGAAGGCCGGATCCCGCGTGATTAAGAGTTGAAGGCGGCAACAAATTCGGGAGAAACAATTCGGCTGGGACTTAGGTCTTTGTATTTTTTCTTTTTAGCCGACCTTGGGGAGGACAATTGCTTTGATTTTGATTTTCGTCTTTGACTTTTCTTCCATGGCCGATTTGGCCAGGAACAATCTTGTAAACTTCAGGTAGCTCTTTCGCATGGTTGTTCTCCATTAATGGAGGACTAACCTCCTAATTCTAGTCAAGAGAACAACTGAAGACTTGGTTCAGCATTTACTGTGAGATCGAAATTATTTTAATCGTTTCCTCATTTATTGGTATTTATGTGTTTCCTGTTTTTAATTGTTATAGTCCTTATGTATGATTGATTAGTGCGCAATAATTAATTATTCATATAGGCTATTTTGCTAAATAGAGGTAATTGAATCCGTAATTGTTCGTTATCTCTATCTTAGTAGCAACTGGCGTAATTGGGTTTATGTCAGGGGAGCATACGATCTAGCTTAAACAAACCCTCGTAGCGTGTTTGTTAGTTAGGATTGGGTCTTTCTAATTATTAATGCAATCTAGAAATTAAATCCTACGATCGTATCTAGGGTTGTTTCCGGGTTAGAGAAATAGTTAACGGTCGTACCTTAACTATCGAGAAATTAAAGAAAGGTTGGTTGTTTATCGCGTGCATGACAACTATAATTAATCTATTGATAGATGTTGGAATTATCTGTGAATCGATGATCAGTGCATGAACCATTTCTGAAGTGCACCTTTGGCTAGAGCTCTCCCAATTATTTCTGTTAATTAAATTCTTTTTTGCATTTGAGTTATTTAGTTCATTAGCATTTAATACTAAAACTTACTCTAAAGGGAGCAAATTTCTCCCCAATCCCTGTGAATTCGACCCTACTCACCACTATATACAAAATCTGTATTTTTCTTGAGTAGGTAATTATTATTGTACAGGTTCGGCACCTGTCATCTGTTCATGTAATTTATCTACTCAAAACTAGATCTTTTAATTGCTACATACGGGAAGTGAATAAATTTAAAGCAAATGGAGGATCAAAGCCTATCAAAACACAATTAATCTACTATAAGAGGCTCCCACAATGTCCCTTGACAAGGAGTTCTTAACAGGGGCAGTGGACGAGGAAGGACCGTTGGGCCTGGTTGCAAACTCAAACTCATTCTCACCAAAACATCTGCACACTGATTTTCTTTCCTTCAAAAGTGATCTAGCGTGTGCACTGCCATCTGTAATTCAATAGCTCTTGAATTTGCCAAATAAGGTTTGAATGCGCTTGGACAGTTTTTTGGAAAACCAAACAGATGGCCTTAGATAAATTCTACTTTATTTTGACTGTAAGTCCCAAGCCATTAGAAGTCGTCTCCATAAAGCCATAATTCTGCAATAAGGTTTGGCACGAACCCAATATTTTGGGAGATTTACTATTCAGTGTGAAAGATTGTATGCCATGTGTTGTCACGAACCAAAATGGTCCCAAAAAAAAAAAAAAAAAAAAAGCAAGGGAGGAAACATCCTAGAGTGCAAATATTTGTTGAACTTGACTAAGGAGTTATTTTCCTAGACATGCCTGGATACTGTCATACTTGTCTTGTACTAGAATTAAGCAACTTACTTTACACCAAACATGATTCAAGATCTTAAGCAATAACTAACTTAAAGTGAAAATACAAATAATAGTTGTCATTTTTTTTTCATTTTAAACATACACTGATTTACACACATAATAGTGCACGGCAGTGTTCTTGATCTGCCAAAGTATGGCAGGATTGGCATTCGGCAGTAAGTTCAATTGTTTCCAAAAGTGAGTCCTAATGCAACCAAAAAAGGAAGGAAAACAAATGGTACCATAACTTCCCCTAACCCATTTTTTATCTTCGATTAGCCCCTAACAATGAAAAGTGCATAATTTAAGGATTCTAGCCCTTTAGACGTAAGTCCAATCGAAGTCGAAGGGTATTTTGTCTAATCATAATCAAAAGCATCGGAAGCAGATGCTTATTCTGTAAGGATGTCTGAGCAGAACTGTTGGCCACCTAGTGTTTTAGGGCAAGTACTTCACTTCCTAAAATTTACTGTGCTAATATCGATGGTTGTAGTTAAATGAGAATTTGTAGAGAAAATTTGCTCTAAGCATTCACAGGTTATTGGGGGTCTTTCATATCTAATGTAAGCATTTTCAATCTGTAAATTGAGCCCCTCTGTCTTCTTAAAGCAGCCAGCCCTTGAATTGGTCATAGTGTGGCTCAATTTGTTGGGACCTGGAAATCTGGAGACCAAAAACAGTTTATAGATTGATAAACAATTTTTGGCTCATCAGATAACGATCTGGCTTTTATTAGCTTTGTGAACTTGTTCGACCTGTATGTAATTCTTGTATAGAGTACATGTTATATCTGGCAATGGAATTGGCAGTATAAACTCGGGCGGACTGCTCCACCAGATGAAGGAATCCTTCTCCTTTTTTTTTTTTTGGGCTAATTAGAATCCTTCATCTTTAGCATATTGAGATAGTGCTTCCATTAAACTTCATACTTACCCAATCAACATTTATTTTTTGATAAAAAAAAAATATTTGAATGCTTTCAACTCCGATATTCACTAAGCATAATTGACCGCTAAGCAAAGTCTTAGCATACCAATGAACAAAATGTCATTCTTTAACGTGTACGCTTATAACTGATACTATTTAATTTTAATTTAAGTAACCTTTTCCTCCCAAAATCAAAAACTCATTCTATTTTTCTTAAACTTAGAATCTATGGCAAATTATATTTTACCCCCCTGTGGTTTAGCATTTTTTTACATAACCCCCCTATGATTTCAAAAGCTATACATAACCCCCTCATGATTTGGATTAAAGTGTCACAGTGACAGAAATAGTCATTCGTAACGAAACTTCTAAAAATGTCGTAATTACTCTTATAAATACATGACACACTAATCCCGTATAATTTTTATATTTTACTATATAACTCCCTTATGGTTTAATATTTTACCATATAACCCCCTTATGGTTTTCAAAATGTACACATAATCCCCCTTGGTTAATAAATAATTTTCAACTTTACATAAGGGTATTTTTGACATTTTAGGTGACTCCGTTACGAATGATCATTCCCGTCACTTTGACACTTTAATCCAAATTATGAGGGGGTTATATATAGTTTTTGAAACCATACGGGGGTTATATTAAAAACGCTAAACCACAGGAGGGTAAAGTGAAATTTTCCCTAGAATCTATTCACTTCATTTTTTTTCTTTTACTCTAGAACTCCCAAACTTGGCTCTAAGGGCTTAGTGGAATCTTTCTTTGTTAAACAAAGCATTAACTAAATCGGGTTCCTAATTCATCTTCCATCTTGTATCGATTTCCTTTACAAATTAGAGACAAGTAATCACAAACAAATAGAAGTAAAAATCACTCATAGTTCGTGTCACAAAATTCACTAGGAGTTCCTTATTGGCAAATTCTTCAAAAGAAAGTTTGAGATCGTTCTTCAGATTGCTTATTATTTGTATGACTTGTGATTGTTTCCATTTGGGATCTCAACTACAAAACTTAGATTAGAATTTTATATTCTGTGCTCAATAAATAATTTGTTTACCAGTTGAGTTCAAAAGCATAATATGCATAATATCTTGTACATTTAGGCCCAAATCATGAATATAAATTGTATGATTTGCACTTTTGGCATGATCTGCAAATGTAACTCAATTATAGAACATGTTACTGTAATATTTTAGCTCCTTGTAAGATTAAAAATAAGTACTCGACAATCTGTTTAGACAAATTGATGATAGAGAATAATGAGAATTAGCAAAATCTAGTCTTTGGGTGAATATAGATTTTAACATTTTGATTATAAAGGGGAATCACCAAGCTTATTAATCAATTAACTAAGGGCAAATTTTACTTTACCCCCTATAGTTTAGCCTTTTTTTTAAATAACCCTCCTATGGTTTCAAAAACTATACATAACCTCCTCATGGTTTGGATTAAAGTGTTAAAGTGACGGAAATAATCATTCGTAACGGAGTCACCTAAAATGTCAAAAAAACCCTTATGTAAAGTTGAAAATTATTTATTAATCAAGGGGGATTATGTGTATATTTTGAAAACCATAAGGGGTTATATGGTAAAGTATTAAACCATAAGAGGGTTATATGGTAAAATATAAAAATTATACGGGGTTAGTGTGTCATGTATTTATAAGGGTAATTTCGAAATTTTTAGAAATTCCGATACGAATGACTATTTCCGTCACCTTGACACTTTAATCCAAACCATGAGGGGGTTATATATAATTTTTGAAACTATAGGGGGTTATGTAAAAAAACCTAAACCACAGGGGGTAAAATGTAATTTGTCCATTAACTAATGCATCTGATGATGATGATTGCAGCTCGATGGCACTCCAAATTTGGGTTCTTCACAAATTGGGATTGGTAATTTGAGGTATATTCTTCAATCTGTGTTGTTCATTTCTCATTCAAACCTTTAAGAATTGCTTCATCTTCCTATTTATGCTAAAGGGATCTCTTATCGAAAATCCACCTTAGTTTCTGGGTTTGCCGGTTTACTCTCCCCTCTTACTTGACCCAAACAATGGAAAAAAAAAAACAAAAGAGAAGAGAAGGGAATAATCCCAGCTGGGGCTCTAGAAAAATGGCCCCTTTTTTCTTCACTCTGTCTTACTCTTTGAACTCAATTTCAATAACCTTTGCTAACTTTTAGGGAAAACAATCCAGGTTTTATGAAATATAGAAGAGACCAGGTACAAATAATCGTTTGGTGAGCATTAAATGATCAGCCATCTAGGGAATTTTGGATATCCTAGCTTGTAACTATGTGGAATCTAAGCTCCGAGGATGCTGAAATTTGAGAAGCGGGATATTGGGTTCACATTTTGGAAAATAAGACTCTTTTAGTCTGTGCAACACTATAACTTTCTTGTTTTTTGTTGTGAGATCTGACCATCCGAAGCATCTCCATCAGATGCATGGCTATTCAGGATTTCGAAACAACATTCTGGGAAATTTTTGTTTTGACTCGTGCATTTGAAATTTAAAGGGTGCAAAAGAACAAATGAAGTGTTAACCAAATAAAAACTGTAACAAACAGATTGTTGTGCAGTGGGTGAGCAGAAGATGATAGGATAGTAAACACGTCCCACCACACTTAAATTTATTCTCTTGCCAGACAAAAAAAAAAAAATTCATTTCTTCTTAAGTCAGATAGATGCTGATTACAGCGTATTGTAGACAAAATCAGTCTAAGATAATGTAATCTGGCTTTTCCACTCTCATCTCTCTACCAACACTCGTTAGTCGTTAAATCGAAACCCTCTTTAATTACAAGTATTTTCTCATGAGCTAAAATGCAAATTGCTACGCTCTAACGAATGTAAACATTTTCATGTTTAGCTGATTAAGTTATATTCCATACAAAGAAGTGGATGTGTTTTAGGGCGACCGAGTCTCATTTCCAACATGTTTTTTTTTTCTTCTTCTTCTTTTTTAAAAACGTTAGTGTCTGGTCCCTAGATTAGTGATTAATATTGCTGAAGAAATTTTGCAACAGTGGAATTATGACTACATTAATCACAGACACTGATACTTTTGTTACACACAATAGAGAATCGTACAAGAATCAAAATGGGTCCTGATCCAGATCATAGCCAAACCACATTCGTGGTTGCCAAGAACACTTGCTACTCATTATTGTTCGAAATATGTCAATTGCTTCGTGTACATATGTATTATTGCGTACTATGTATTTGTCGGTTTACACCACAATAATGCAACGTCACTGTTTCAAAGTTTATTTTGTGGCCTGTATTTTGTATAATATCTTTGTCTGTATGATGCACTAAATTACGAACGCTAGGAAAGCAACCCCTTAATTTGCTCCTCGTTTGTCATAAGGTCTCTTAGTAAACGCCATTTATTTTAAGGAAGATGGCTCCTTAATTTATCAAAGGCTATCAAAACCAAACCACACAATGGCAATCGTGATGTTGATAGGATCAGCCAAGGGTTTGGTTTTGCCTTATCTTATCAACATCCCTTCGCCAAAGCTTCCCGCAAGAATATGGCGGTTAATTGGTCTGATCTTTGTCCGCTAATTTCATGGACCACTTTCTCTCCTTCATTGCCTTAATGGCTAATAACTTCTACTTTTCCTCAGATGTGGTGAGTAACATGTCCCACTTTACAATTTGCTCCTTGATTGACAACCACTTTTTCCTATGTCCTAGGGATAAGGTAACCACCTTCCTAAGATGTAGGGTGTATGTTGGAAGTCTTATCGGCACAATTCATCGGCGTTTCGCTTGAACCCTTATCACATTTCAGGTTGGTTAATATGTCATCGATCGTTCCTCACTTTATCCACTTTTCCTTTCATAGCTCTCCCGACTTCACCGGATGAGGGGCAGGAGCGATCATCAGATAGACTGCTCTTGAGCTGTTCACGGTCAAGATTTGGCCCAAAAAAATTGTACGATCCAAATCACTTCTTGTATCTCGTTTTTAACAATGTTTGTGGGGCTCACAAAATTTTGTTTTAAAGTTACACGTTATGCAAACAAAATTACGCCGTGTAAAAATAAAATTACGCGGTGTATAAAATGCACAAAACTGCTAAAAATGGTTGCACGTGCAACCGTTCCTGCCCGTGGTCCCAACTTCACCTCATGTTCGATAAGTCACGCCGATGAGTTATTAATATTGCACCAATAGCGGTAAAGAAAATCCCATTTGTCGAGGTGATGCATAAGTGAAAATAACAATCTTTCTCGTGATCCAGTTTTCAGTCTTACACACTTGTTGAATTTTATTTATTTTAACTATTACTTATTTTCTGAAAATATCTCTCTCTCTCTCTCTCTCTCTCTCTCTCTCTCTCTCAAAAAAAAAAAAAAAAAAAGGAGCTCGAAAAGCTTGTTTTTTATTACTGTTCTTGGTGCACCTCTGCTTTGCCGGCCACTGGTTGCTTTCCCCCTTTTTTCCTACAATCTTCAATGTCGTAGAGAAAAAGTGTTATAATAACAACAATCAAATTTTAGGGCGATTTAAGAAAGAAGATTAAATAATTAAACAGGAAACTTATATGAAGGGTCGTACCCAAACATTTCCAGTAGTATGACTGAAAACTAGAAATACATACAAGCTATAAAAGCGAATTATGCATTCACAAATTGTTGATTTACTGTTAGATTTCATAAATTTGTGAGTTATTTATCTCTTAACGATAATTTTGACATCGCGTTATATCTTTTGCTTGATATTTTCAGAATTACTTTTGTGTATAACTTGTGTTCATTATTGTTTGACTGCATAAGACCTTACTCTTGATGATTATTTGATTATTTGATTTGTCAACGGTCAAATCCAGTTTTTGATCGGGTTCTTGCACTCGATTTTCAACACAAACTTGGACTAGAGGACTGGCTAATTCCCAATCCAATCGATCGAACGAACTGATTCAATTCGAGTTTAAAAATACAGGTTTTAGTTAGCTGTCTAGTCTATATTTGTATGTACATAGTATAGGTTTAATAACTTGAGATCTCTTTCTCTTTTAGAAACCCTCTTGCTTATATCAATGAATTATAGTTTCACTTGACCAAAAGTTCTAATATTTATTTGCAGCGCTTAGAAAATTTAAGTTAAACAAGTAAACAGCATTGGAATACCAATCTCTAGAAGATTGTGTGTTACTTGAACAGCTAAAACATCACTTGGCACTTGTATTTGCACAGTAGGAGTTAGTTATCTCTACATATGTAGCCTCTAAATTATCAGGCTGGTTGCTTCAGCTAACTTGAAGGTTTATACTTCAATTTCCAGATAATTAGGATGCATATAATGGTTGAAATATGGCCAGCCCTGCCTATTGTCAGTATACATAATTGTGGCATTACGGTTGGTGCATATGTTCTGTCTTGATAGTAGAGGTGTCAAAATGGGTGATTTGGGCGGGTTTGGGTTGGGTAAAATGGGTAATGGGTATAAGTGAGTCAATCCATTTATATCCATTTAATTAGATGGGAATAAATGGGTAAGTCAAAAAATGAATTGGGTAACCCAATTACCCATTTATAATCCATTTATTTTAATTTTTTGTAAACTCATTTAAATTTATTTTTACAAACTAAGTTATCAATTTATGCCGCTCTTTGTACCCATTATTAATTTTAAATATTTACTTATAATGTTCAATAAGCCTAATTACCAATTTTTTTTCATTTATACTCTATGTCGCAAAATTACATATTATTTAATAATTGAATAATAAGAATAAAAACAATTGAACTAAGTACTATAAAAGTTAATAGAAAAACTTAATCCAAAAATTTTGAACCCCTAACATTTTTTTCATATATAAATTTAAAATTTTAGAAAGATAAAAAAAGAGGCTAAAACTTATCATAAATTGGTAATGCTAAAAAATGAGCAAGTTAACAAACTAATAGAAAATAAAATAATAAGATAAAATCAACAAATAATAATACTAATGAAACAAAAGTAGTTAACATCATGACAAAATGAAAAATTTGGAAAAAAAAATGGGTAGGGGAAGAGAAGAGACTTGGAGGAAGAGAATTCTAAATGAATTAATTGGATTTGATGGGTTACCCAATAATACCCATTTATTGGTTGCCAAATAATATTTATTTAATAAATGAGTATTATTGGGTAACTCATTTATATCCATTTACAAAAATTTAAAATACCCATATCCATCTATTAATAGACGGGTATAAGTAAATTTAGTTAAGTGTGTTGGTTTGTTACCTATATTTGACAGTTGCTACAGCACAGAACCTGTGCTGGTTTGGAAATTTTAATGATTGTATCGGTCATTGTCTGATTGATAAATAACCGGGAAGGAGGGCTTGGCTTGGGACCAGGTCCTAAAGTTGTCCGTCTCCGATAAGTTGTCGTACTATGGTACTATACTACTATCTACAATGGACGAGCGAAAAAGTGAATGTAAAAGTGTCAGCACCACAGAAAACTGGCATGTGTAATTTCCCATGAGGCAAGTTTCGTCTAGTCATGTTTACGAGGGAAAATAGTAAGATAAGATAGATGCCAAATCGATTTTAGGACATGAATGCGGACAGATGAGCCGAGTGAAGGACTATAAGGAAGAGTGCTTATTTCTGAATCCCTCCATATCTTCCCATTTTCCTTCATTCTACCCCCGTCCCTCTCCCTTTCCCCTTCCTCATCTGGTAGCATGACCAAAGGTAGGAGGAGGGGGAAAATGAAGGAGAAGAGGGGGAGGAAAGCTTGACGTGGCGGTCGCTAGTGGGGGAGGGTGGTCATGATTGTTGGTGGAACGTAAAAGGTGACAGAATTTTATAAATACTCCAAATACTTTTTAATACACAACAATTTTTGTAAAAAGTTCACGGTACAGTAATATTAAGTTTAGGCACACCATCAGACGGACCAATACTCTAGCAAAAATGTGGGTTGGAATCAGCGGCCGGCAGTATCTCGAAATGCCCAAGCTTCCCAACGATCTTGAGGCGATTTTTGTTACACAAAAACGTTTCCGTATAAGTTTTCTCCTCCTTTCGATCCACATTGTGCACGAACACATGCGTCGCTCCCGATCCCTTCCTATTCCTTGCCATAACAGCCGCTGAATATATGGCCGACATCCGCCCTGGTGCCTCCGGAAAAAACCCTATCGGGCCATCAATCAAGATCAGGTCCCAATCCTGGTTGTAAACTTCCTCCGGTAAAATGTGCAGCGCCAACTTGCACCTCTCATTTCCGCGGAGGAAAGCTTTCTGGGCGGAACATTCCGGTTGGTTCGGGTACTCTTTGAGGAGATCATCCGCCTCGGAGACTTTAGTCCGGTACTTGATCACTTGGGCACGAAGATGCGGTGCGTCCTTGAGAATTTTGTCGACCCACTTGGGCTCTTCTTCTAGGAATAACGTGGTACCACCAGGGTTGAGTGAAGCCCACATGAGGGAATCGTGGCCGAGTCCGAAGATGAGGAAGTTGCATGGAGACTTAGCTTTGAGGACGTCAACGGCAACTTGGATCTCGTCCCGTGATAGTAGCGGGACTTGGGGATATGTGGCATAGTGGACAATGGCGGCGTTGAGCTGGAGCACCGTCTCAGCTGAGTATGAACCTTCTGTCGAGAAGGCTTGAACCTGTGAGCTTAAGCCACTCTGCTGCCTAGAATTGCAGAAAAGGGGAGTCCCCGTTATTCCTAAATAAACCGCAAGAAACAGAGTTCCACCAAATAAGAACACAGCTGCTTTTTCCCCCAGCAACCGCCGCTTCTGATCTGGACTAAAATGGCTTTTAGTATTACTAGTCGTTTCCATGGTCGATCTCTGCAGTTAATAGATATGGTGTTGATGCTAGTTTGCCCAACACAAAAGTTGTGTTTGGATAGTTTTCAGCTGATGGGATCACGAAATATGAAATGCCAAAGGCAATTGACCTGAGGATACGAAATTGTGGAGAATTTATAGGCGGGTGGACATTATAGGCATAGAAATTGTGGAGAATTTATAGGCGGCTGGACATTATAGGCATAGCAAGTAACAAGTGAGTAGCTTCCACATCTACTAAGTAGAGCTGTAAACGAGTCGAATCGAACCGAGTATCTGGTGTTTGAACTCTGTTCGTTAAGCATTCGTGTTCGTTCGTTAATTTTCGAACTCCAAACTTGTGTTCGTATTCGGCTCATTAAACAAAATTCATGTTCGAATTCCAGTTCGTGTTCGGCTCATTTAACATAAATGAGCCGTTCGCGAACATGCTCGAAATGCTCGAATCCAAATTATTTTAAACCTTAAATATGTCATACCAATCATTAATCATTCTCAAAATCAATAAAAGCACTAAGTGACTAAATCCTATTATTCATTAACTATATAACTAACATTAACATAAAAATAACAAATAAAACAAAGCAATTTATCCTCCAAATATAAAAGTCCAGCCATAAAATTTACCTTAAAATTATGTCCATGTTCGCGAACGTTTGTTAAAACTCGCTAACATACTCGTGTTCGCTCGATTATTAATCGAACAAAAAAATTCGTTCGAACTCGGTTCGTTTAAGATTTCGAACGAGTATTTCACGAACACGAATGAGTCGAAACGAATCAAACTACCGAACAGCTCGATTCGTTTAACAGCTTTACTCCTAAGATGAAGATGGATGGAGGGGATTGGATTTGTATGGCAATGGATGGATGGATGGATGGATGGATAGATTCCTGCAGTTGATAGTTTCACATGGCCATATAGAGTATAGACTTGATTTTGATGGATTATTATTCTCCTCCGCCAGGCAAGACGGCCCGGAAATTCCTGTTGAAATTGACATTGCCTGCCATATTATCGAGACTTTACTTCGTTTGTGTATTTCCGATTGATTAGACCCAAAAATTAAAAAAATAATAATAAAATAAAGTTCCAAAACACCTTAGCTCCTTATTGCTGAAATTTAGAAGTAGCATTAAGGATCTAACTATTTCGATTAATCTTACAAAAATTGACTTCGGAACTTGAATTTCATTTTTCTGTGACAAAATCTATGATGTCTAATTATTTGTGTGTTTTTTCTTTTCAACTTGCAGGACTACATCGTGCTTCGGGGTGATAAATACCACTTCATTTCCTGTGGATGGACTTTTTCTTTTTTTTTTTTTTTGTTATAAACCACAAGTATTCACTTTCGTTTTATGATCTATGACTAATTCTGTCCATTCCAAATAATAGCATGTGTGATTTATTCAACTTCAACAGACCTTGACTTGAAAAATTATGACTACATATGTTGCAGGTCATACCACACAAAAGCACTAAAAAATATCACTCAGGACGGCTGCAGCAAGGATGAATATCAATGAAAATCAAACCCGTGCAGATCGAAGGCAGGGAAAGTTTTCCTTCTCCCGTCCTCGTTAAACAAGACCAGGATCCTCCAGCCAATTTTGTTTACAACCCAAAGACCAACATTTGAATCGAACATGGAATATAGGTGTTACTGCATTTCATGACCAACTGAAATTGGAATTTTATTGTGGGCACGAAACTGTATGTGATAGGATCGGACGAATATTTGAAAGTATTGTAATTGACTTCACTTACTCTTTGGTAGGATGAAGTCTTTTTTATTTATTTTGTTTTGTTTCATTTTTTTGTGGGAGGTTGGTTGTTAGACTTGAGACCCTTGATCCAATGTCACCTCCAAAGTCTTTGGACCATTTCTCGATTTCTGCATGTCATCCAAAGTCTTTGGACCCTCCAGAGTCTTTAACCTATCTAATAATTGCACTGGGTACGTACCTGTCTAATAATTGTTAATTTGGCCTGTGTTGTGTCTTTGGACCCTCCAAAGTCTTTAACCTATCTAATAATTGATTGCACTGGGTACCTATCTAATAATTTTTAATTTGGCCTGTGTTGTTATGATTCCCAGATTACAGAGAAGGGGGAAAAAAAATCTCATACGCCAATAATGAGGTAATGCAAGAGGAGAAAATGATTCCTTTTCCAATGATCCAATTTCCTGTTTTACATTTACACACGTTGATTTTTATTTTTTACTTTACACACTAGTTGGGAGTGTAATCTTGTCAGACAGTACAAATTATCTCCGCCTGCCAGATTAAATCTTGATTTGAGCTTTCTGTTCAGATTTCCACCCAAAAACAAATTGCAGTAAAAAATCTCCATTTTCTCAAGACAATATGTCTTTTCAAATTGAATAAAGTGTATAAGTTTGTCAAGATATATAATTTACAATAACTTAAATAATTTTGTTTGATTTGATGTAAATGAAATACAAAAATGCTACTCTGGTTATTTATCAAGTAAATATAACCTATGTACATTATTCCTGCACGATTAATGCACGGAGTTAAATATAATATTGCGGGGTTTGGTCCTATCAACATCCTTTAGCCAAAGCTTCCGTCTAGAATATGGCTGTTAATTGGTCTGATCTTTATTGTTAATTTCATGGACCACTTTCTCTCCTTCATTGCCTTAATGGCTAATAATTCCACATTTCCTGAGATGTGGTGAGTAACATGTCCCACTCTGCAATTTGATCCGGCTTCGAATCCTCTGTCCCCAAAGTATTCACTGTCTCCTCTATCCCTTATTTGTACAGCTGCTATGCGCCTCTAGCCTTTTGTTTACTCAAACTCAAATAAACCGATAATAATCGGTTTACAAGTTTTGTTAATCCAAACTCAAATAAAGATGATTTGGGGTTTAAGAAAAAGATGATTTGGGATAAAAAATAAAGAAGAGTTTTAGTTGATTTCTATGTTTATGATCAACAAGTCTCTTTTTCGTTAAAAAGAAAATAAAAAAAAAGTTCTGAATTATCTGTTTTAATTAATTTTGAGTAAACTTGTAAATCGATTATTATCGATTTATTTGAGTTTGGATTAACAAAAGGTTAGAGACACATGATAGCTGTATAAATAAGGGACAGAAATTACTTTGGCAGAGGATTCCAAGCCATTTGATCCTTGATTGACAAGCACTTTTCCCTATGCCCTGGGGATAAGGTAACCACCTTCCTAAAATGTAGGGTGTATGTTAGAAGACTTATCTTAATCCCCCTATCGCTTGAACCCTTATCACTTTTCAGGTTGGTTAGCTTACCATCGATCCTTTCTCACTCTATCGACTTTTCCTTTCATAGCCCTTCCGACTTCTCCACATGTTCGATGAGTCATGCCGATGAGTTATCAATAATGCACCAATAGCGGTAAAGGAAAACCCATTTTGTCGTGGTGATGCATAGGCGAAAAAACCATTTGCCGGCCGCTGGTTGCTTTCCTCCTTTTTTTTACTACAATCTTCAGTGTCGTAGACAAAAAGTGTTATAATTACAACAATTAAATTTTAGGGCGATTTAAGAAAGAGGATTAAATAATTAAACAGAAAACTAAAAATACATACATTTGTGAGTTATAAAAACGAATAATGCATTTCACAAATTGTTGATTGTCTATTAGATTTCATAAATTTGTGAGTTATTTGTCTCTTAACAATACTTTTGACATCACGTTATATCTTTTTGCTTGATATTTTCAGAATTACTTTTGTGTATAACTTGTTTTCATTATTGTTTGATTGCATAAGACCTTACCCTTGATGATTATTTGATTGCATCAAGTTGCCCGTCAATTATTGTTAATATGGCCTGTGTTGGTAAAAGAAAAAAAAAATCTCATGTAATGCAAGAAGAGAAAATGATTCTCTTTCCCATGATCCAATTTTCTGTTTTACACTTAACACAATTATTGGTTTTTAATTTATACATTGGTTGGAAGTGTAATCTTGTCATATAGTTCACAGCAACGTAAATAATTTTGTTCAATTTGATGTAAATGAAATATGAAAACACTAATGCATTTATTTATTGAGTAAATATAACCTATGTGCATTAAAGATACTCTATGCATGCACGGTTAATGCACGGAGTTAAATCTATAGATAAATTTTTTATACACTATCAGCATGTAATTTTTTTTTACACTGATAGATTTAGATCATACCACATAATATGAATTTAAATTTAATATTTAAATTATAAACATGTGGTATATATCCAAAACTACTAATATAAAAAAGTTACTATACTGTTAGTATATAAAAAGCTAACCTTAAATCCATTGTATACTGATGATACACATTACACAAAAATGTCAGCAAATAATTCATTAATCACCTCATTTGTTAATGGTACATTTGTAATTCTGATTAAGGCATTTACAGCCTTAATCATCTATAACTACTAAAACTAATTCATACTCCCCACCTCATTTCCTATTTTTTGTTTTACTGTCTACCGAATGCTAACTTCAGTGAACTTCAGCATCGGAGTAAATCTAAGAACACCCAAATATGGCCAGATAATTAGGATGCCATATATAAGGTTGAAATATGGCCAACCCTGCCTATTGCTACAGCTGGTGCAGATGTGCTGTCTTAACAATTGCTGTGGCCGCGAGCCTGTATGTAGGTCCCCAACAACTTGCCAGATTACCCATTCACGTTTGGAAATTTTAATGATTGTATCGGTCATTGTCTGCAATGTTTTTAAACTCGGACCGGCCAGTGAATCGGAGAGGCGGCCAATTCGCGGTTCGACCGGTCCAATCAGCCGGTTCATCGGTTTTTTTTTTTTTTTTTGCAACTTTAGTGTTAAGTATTTCACAGGTCTTCATTCTACACTTGAATTTGACGACTAATGTACAATTTAACATGGTTATTGATAACTTAAGTTTCTAAAATGCATTCACCAACATAACTAAATTTAAGTTGAGATAATAACAAATTTTCTAAAAGTTATACATAAAACCTGGAATGATAAACATAATTAAAATATCATAATTCACCAGAAGTTTTCATAAATAGATACAATCTAAATGTTCACCAATTATCACAAATAAAAACACAAAAATAAATAAAATAAATATTGAAATTCTTTTACAATCCTTAAAAAAGTCCATAAAAGAGTCCAACTCATAATCAAGACAAACCATTTGAATAACAAACTTCCATCAGTGGCATGATAAGCAACTACACCACCTTCACAATTTCATCAACTTAAAAGTTAAAATTTTATTATAAAAATATAAATCTAATTGTTCAAACTCAAAAAAAAAATTAAAAATTTTGAAAAACAAAGATACAACTAAACACATAAAAAATTAATTGCTACTAAATTTAATGGATTGCAAAATATAAAATATATATAAAGGAGTTTGGAACATGCCTTATTGTAGAATGGACTTCACATGGATGCAAATTATTACCATTAGCATTTAATTAGCTAGAGGACATACTCCTGACTTCGCATGATAACCAGTTTCATTTGTCGCCAGAAAGGTTCAAGAATATTTTAATTCCTGTTTGGATCTTCATTATTCCATGATCCTATACCATTAATTATTTTAAATTCAATGAGCAATAGCTTCGATTATGTGCCAACTACCATATTTTTTTACCAACCCAATGTTATTATTTGTAATTCCTACCCAATTCCTACACGGAGGTGCAATACTTTTGCAATAATTTCATCCCTAATTAATCAAATAAAAATAAAACAAGTTTAGGGGAAACAGATGAAAATTGGGGGAAAAAGAAGAAAATGCAAAAAAATGGCTAAAGATAATAATATAGAAGACAAAAACCTTGAAAAGGGAAAAATTAAACTTACCAAGATGATGGAAAACAGGAAAAGTTGAAATTTCCAACTTGTCTACAATCTGCTAAAGATGATAGCCTGATGATAATGGTGAAGGCTTGAGAAAATCTTGTTGTGGATATTTGGGTTTGAAAGGGTTAAGAAGAAAAAATTGAAAAAAAAATTCAAAAGGAGAACTGGAGAGCTGTTGGCCGCCTCATGAAGCCGAGAAAGTGATGGAAAGAAAAGTGCGTTTGCACTCTGCTGTTTCTTTTCTTAATGTTAGGGTTTCATTTTTTCAATCTATTTCCTAGTCAAGTTAAGTAGAATTCTCAACGAACTCTACTTGTCCTATGACTGTGGTCTAGTGGTAAGATTCCCTTATGAGAACATGGAAACTCAGGTTTGAATCTCAATCGCTTCATTCCGGACATTTTGTTGAAAATTTAAAAACTGTAGGGTTACGGTTTGTACGATTTTTAGCTGTTCATACAGTTTGATCGATTTTTAGCGATTTTTCATTAACTTTCGGGTTTGATACTAGACTGGACCGGTGGTAGATCCGGTTCGCGGTCCAACTAATCGATTCGGTCCGATTCTGAAAACACTGCTTGTCTCTGATTGATAAATAACCGGAGAGGAGGGCTTGGGACCAGGTCCTAGAGTTGTCCATCTCCAATAAATTGTCGTACCATACACAATGGACCAACGAAAAAGTAAATGTGAAAATGTCGGCACCACAGAAAACTGCCACGTGTAATTTCCCACGAGGCATGTTTTGTCTAGTCATGCTTATGAGAGAGAAGGGTTCCATGGGATGGTAAGATAGATGCCAAATCGACTTTAGGATGTGGATGTGGACAGATGAGCCGAGTGAAGAAATTTTGAACTATTAATAATGACTATAAGGAAGAGTGTTTATTTCTGAATCCCTCCACATCGTCCCAACTTTTAATCTCTACGTATCATGCATTTTGAACTTTTTCCAACAATGGCCGAAAGCCTAAAACCTGAACCCGTTAAGATATTATTGCAGGTAACAGTGAAATATCAACTTTAGGATCATATGGATGTGCCCAGAGGAGAGAACTTAATTTGATGACATTGAATGGAACAGCTCAGATGTTCAGAGTATTTTGCAGCATTTCCCATAATGTAATTTATAGCGATTCGCTCTGAATTAAAGAGTCCATAATAAAGGGGCTCAGTCACTCTGACAAGATTGATCTTGAGATACAGATCAGTACAAATATACATGACACCAGTGTACAGGCGAGAATGAGAAGTGGGTAGCAATTCGCTCTGAATTATAGAAGTACGTGCAATCCTTGTTTTCTTAATTCAGAGTGTAGTTATCCCATGAGAAGTTGATTTGCTGATCAATCTACGTTACTACTAGCCAGCTGGACATTATAGGCATAGCGAATAACAAGTGAGTAGCTTCCCCATCTCAGATGAAGATGGATGGAGGAGGATTGGATTTGTACGGCGAGGGATGGATGAATGGATGGATAGATTCCTGCAGTCGACAGTTTCACATGGCCAGATAGACTTGAATTTGATGGATTATTATTATCCTCCGCCAGGCAGACGGGGCCGGAAATTCCTGTTGAAATTGACATTGCCTGCCATATATTGAGACCCCACTTAGTTGGAAATGGGCAGGACGGTTGTCAGACGGTTGTCAGAGACAACCATTCCTGCTAGTGGACGGTCATGATTTGGTCTCAAAATTTTGTGCGGTTCAGATTACGTCTTGTAACTCGATTTTCACGTCAAGTATAGGGTTCACAAAAATTTGTTCTAAAGTTACGTCGTGTGCAAAGAAAGTTACACCGTGTGCAATTAATGTTACTCACAGTGCAAAATACACACAACCTGCACAAACGGTTGCACCTGCTTGTGCCCCTTGTCCCACTTAGTTTGTGTATTTCCGATTGATTTGACCCAGAAATTTAAAAAATAATAAAATAAAGTTCCAAAGCACCTTAGCTCCATGCTGCTGAAATTTAGAAGTAGCATTAAGGATTTGCATGAAATAGTGTCAAATATCTGGAAATCAGTTGGGAGTAAAGGATCTAACTATTCCGTTTAATCATACAAAAGTTGGCTTCAAAACTTGAATTTCATTTTTCTGTCACAAAATCTATGATGCCTGATTATTTGTGTTTTTGCTTTTTAAACTTGCTGGACTACATCCTGCTTCCAGGTGATAAATATTCCAATTAATAGCATGTAAATGGACCACTTCATTTCTTGTTTATTGTCTGTGTAACTTAGCACGTGGGTGGATTTTTTTCTATATTTTTTGGTATAAACCACAAGTATTCGCTTCCGTTTTACGATTTACGAATAATTCTATTTGAATCGAATCAGACCGCTTGCGGGAGAAACTCTTATAACACTGTCCTTTCCATTCCCATGAATTTCAAACCTGAAAGCTCATGGTTAAGGGATATGACGAGCGCGGGGTATGCATATAACAATTAGTTCATCCACAGTCAAATTTTATATTTTTAAAATCCTAAATGCCTCACACGTGATTTTTCGCAAGTATACGAGTCGTGATTGAATATAAAGTGTTAAGGATCGAACTCACAGGGAAGAATGTCAATTACCGATGGTTTTCGAAATTAAATCTACACTATAAATATGAGATAAAAGTAATACAAATAACAATAAAAAAACTCCTAGAGGTACGGAATTCATAACTACTCTCGTAAATGAAATTACCGGTTACTTGAATATTATTATCTGGGTTAGTTATGACATAATTTCCTAATGTATGTTAGATCTACTTTCATAGTGAATCAACTATACTTATAACTAAATCATACATACTCTCATGGTTATGAAATCAACTACAACCTCATTTCTTCTATGAAATTACATGAAACAAGTCACTAAAACCACATAGGTGCTCCTTTACTCTCGTGAGTGAATTTTCCTGGGTTTATTACTTCCTTGAACTAGTGTTAAACCCCAATTCTCATTGCAAACTTAATACCTTAAAATTATCACAATTAATGGTCAGTTAATCATGATTAGAAAAGCAAAAGTGATAAATAACTTGGTCAACATAAAATCACCAAATAACCAAGTAAATGTCACTAACAAGATATATAAAGTTCATCCATAACTCTAGGCATAAACTTTAACAAAACATATTGAAACACAAATCCAAACTTGTATAATAACTAAACATGAAATCAGATACAAGAGAGAAAGTAGTAGAATAGATATCACCCTTGTCACATGAAATCAAACTCTCTATCTTACTCTTTAATCTTCATCCAAGTTTAACTACAAGTGCAAGAAGGATAAACTATACTAACTATACTAATCTATCCTAATTAATGAACTAAGGAAATTCTAGTAAAGACTACATTTTTGTGGAGTTTCTCTAACCTCCCAAAGTTGTCTCAAATGCTCTCTAAAGGCCTCTATTTATAG
This sequence comes from Coffea arabica, assembly GCF_036785885.1. Taxonomy (NCBI): domain Eukaryota; kingdom Viridiplantae; phylum Streptophyta; class Magnoliopsida; order Gentianales; family Rubiaceae; genus Coffea; species Coffea arabica. Next base: position 1,171,944 of record NC_092311.1, read on the forward strand.
AGAATTCAAGGCCCAAATGAGTTGTTTCTAGTTGACAAAGTTGGCTCTTGAAACTCCCAAAAGTTGTTTCTACAAGATTCTATGCTTGTTTGCTCATATCTAGTCGGAATTTTTGCATAAAAGTTGGTCAACAAGCCTGTATGAATGGAGCACAAGTTGTAGAACAAGTTGCAGCTGCAATTAAAGAATACGCGGGCTTTAAAAAGTGCCTTATTGCAGGTTTGCTCATTTTTTGTCAATCTTCAACTTGGCTCTATGTTTTCACCAACTTTAACTGATATTTTCTTGATAATGGAAGCTAAACTAACTCTTGTACATAACATGAAAGTTGTATCTTTTTGAGTTAGCTTTTTAATGCCTTAAGAATCATCTAATTTGGAGTTCTATAGACTAATACATGACCAAAATACCCTTGACTAGTCAAAACTCATTTTCAACTTTCGACAACAAAATTGAACTTCTGTATTTTGATATTTTGACTAGGAAAACTCATGAAATGATTTTGATTTCTTTATAAGAAATGTAGAGCTATGTGTTAGCTTCAAAATGGCATAAGAACTACCTCAATACGATGGTTGTAGCTCAAGATATAGCTAAAATACTAAAAGGTGTCAAAGATGGAAAACTCGCTTTCTTTATTCTTGATTGCATTTCCTCTTTTGAGTATTTGGCACTTCATATTTTGTTTAAAACCTTTCAAATCATCAATTATCTTCTCAACTCACTCCATTCAATGATTGAATCCTTAAACCTACAAAAATATGAAGTTTTCACCATTAAAATCTATAGAAATGCAATTTTTGACACTTAAACCACAAAATGCATATCTTCACTAGAAACTTAGTTAATTAATTATAAAAATGGATAAAACACACCAAAACTAAAAATAAAATACATTTAAATCACACAAAATATGCACTTGTCAAATTCTCCCACACTTTAACCATTGCTTGTCCTCAAACAATTAAGAAATACAAACCAATAATGATCAAAAACTTTGAAATTAAACATATGTGCACAATTCAACTTCATTTGCTCAAAACAAGGTAAACAACTATTGTGCAATCATCCAATTAAGGTCAAGTACTCATAATATCAAGTAAAAGAGAGCCTATTGTACCGTAATTTTAACTAATTCAATTCAATTTGTCATCTTTCCCAATTTCACAAGCGAGTCATACGGTCAATAAAAATGCTTTCTAAACCCATGATAATCTCTCTTCTCAAGTTCAACGAGGGATTTTATTCATATAATATAGTTAAATATACTTAAGTTGTGAAAGTGTCTTTTGACACGAAAATGGATATTTTTACATGAAAATCACCGGTTACTCAACACTTCACATCCTTAAGTTGAATCGCATACTCTTAATTCAAGTGCCGTTTTACGCAAAAGTCGATATTTTTGTATGAAGACTCCTAGTTACTAAGTACAAGAACCATTGGAGTAGAACAACTCTTATTTTCTTTTTTTTTTCTTTTCTTCTTCTTTTTTCTACTTTTTTTTCTTCTTTTTTTTTTTCAAAGCAAAGATAATAATCATTCTCTCAAAAGAATAATCATGTAAAGAGTATTGCAGTTATTAACCATATTTATCACTTAATTTTGTAAAATCAAGTAAATAGAAGAAATTTCATCAAACATGCAAAATTTAGGTGTAATTATCTCCACTTTTCAAGATATATGATAAGTGAATATTTTACCTTGATTTCATTTGATAAAGTACAAGTTTTGTTGTCATTTTAGGGGAGAATAGCCATGTTTAAGCCCTTTTGAGTATAAAATTTATTTAAGTGTTACTTAGTGAACTAAATGTACAAATGTATGGATTAATGCGGGAACATATGACATTTTGTAGGGAATGAGCGCATGGAACAATCTCTCTAGTTGAAGCAAAGTGCAAGGCAACTCAAGGAGACTAACGTGTACATGAAACAAGATAGGGAGTTGCGCGGAAAAGAATAAAAAGATGGAAGCTACCAGCAGGGGAAGAGGATCCGAGCTCGAATCCCCTCCCAAAGGCCACATATCCGAGACCTTGTTTTTGATTCTGCAGAAGCCGATCCGAGAGCACAGGATCTGAGCTCGGATCCATTAGGAATTAGGTCTCGAATCTTCTTCTGCAAGAGACGTGAAAGAATGGAAAAGATTATCCGAGTTCGGATCAATTTTTTAGCCCTCGGATCCTAGGCCTCGGATCTTTCTCTTTCCTCTGCAATTTGCAAAACAACTTGTGTGCATTTCACACTTACTTTTTGACTCATGTTTCACAACAATTTCCGGCTAGAAGCTGTAAAAGGCACTTTGTACACTTGAAGAAGTAATATTGAAGATTCCAATGAAAGGCATTTTTGGAATATAAAGTGAAGAGACAAGTTAAAAAGGAAGGGAAGGACATTATTGAAAGTAGGGAGTAAGGAAGTTAAAAAGAAGATTCTTTTTCTTGTCTCTAGCTTAACTTAGATATAGTGGTAGATCTAGTTTTTCTTTCTATTGAAGAACTCTTGATGTACTAAAGGATTATTGATGGAAATGAAAATGATGGAGCTTGAAGATCATGGTTCTTCATTTGAATGAGCATTTCTTCATCTTTACTCTCTTATTTGTCTTACTAATGCTTTGTTACATTAAAGATGAGAGCTTTGTTGCTAAATCTACCATGTCTAGCTAAATCTTCTTGTTCTAGGGATAAATGAAGCTACTTGTGACTTGAATATAGATGAATGAAGTGATTATTGCTACATCTTGTACTTGCTAGTTCATTTATTCATGATTTAATACTTATGAGTGCTTGATCATCATTTACAAGCCATTTTAGTTGTTGTTAGTCTATGAAAATAGTTGACAATAATGAAAAATGAATGAATGGAACCTAAGGAGTGGACACACGAAAGTAGTGGTGCACTTAGTGGATGTATATCACATTTCTTGTGCTAGAAGCTAGTTTATGCCTGAGATTTCACCACGAAAGTAGGGAAATGCTTGTGTAGACTAAGTTTGGTTCATTGGCAAAAGCAAGTTCCGATGGTTCGAGAGAAATGCATCCTTAGCAAGACAAGAGTATTAGTGATATTTAGCTAATTTATTCATGTTTAGGCACATTTGGTGGATTCTATACCCTAGAACATTGATGTTTAGTTGAGTTACTTCGAGTTATTAACTTGCATTGTACTACTTTAGCATTTAGTTGATTAGTCTAGTTGAAATTGTTGGTAAGTTTAGATAATAAAAGGAGCCAAAAGCCTTAGTAATTCATAGTTGATTTCCTTGTGGGATCGATCCTAATTTCCTTATATACTACGATTCATGACCCATGCACTTGCGGTTAACGAGGGATTATGTTAAAATTTAGAGCGCTGGTATAGACCTCGTCAATATATTTTCCTATAAACGTATAAATTATAATCACATAATAGTCATTTTCAAATTAAATGAGAAAGGAAGTTTTCAAGTCACATGTATTTATCTCAAAAGTAGAAGCAATTAAAGTTAATAATGATGTGAAATTTGTTACCCATTGGATAAAATTGAAAAATTTTGAAATATTTCGGGGCAATTCTGTAATTTTGGACAACATTTTGAAAAAAATTTGGCAGAGTTTCTCCTTATAAATAGACAAAATTCCCTGCTAGCAACCCAAGATTGACAACATTCAAGTGCAATTCACATTCCAAATCTCAAATTCAAGCAATAAAAGAACAAGTACCATATATAACACAAGTTTTTCTTCCCCACGCTTAAAATACACATTGTTCTCAATGTGTAAAGAAAGAAAAACAATAAAAGATAGAAAGAAATACTCCCCAATACAATCGCTAAGATCCAGATCAACCATGACACACCAATCTTCACAAAACACTTAAACAATGACTAAAACTACCAAAATCAAAGTCAAAAGAAAAAGTTAATGTCACCTTACATAACAAAAGAAAAGAAAAGCTAAAAGAATATAGAAGCAAAGCAAAATGGTAGCTCAAAATACTGGCCCAACACCTCTCTCACTAGCACCAACAGATCCTCAACCATCACCACTAGTTCCAGAAGTAGTGCGAGGTAGAGGAGTGATGCCTAAATGATTCTACATACGACATATCGAACATCATAGATATACAGGTGAGTATCGATCCAATCAAGCCGTTCAATGAGTTGAGTCGATGGCAGCCTAGAATGTTAAAAGGCACTGCAAGTTGGAACACGGTGGAGAGGGAGATGGTGGTGGGGCAAAAGTAGACGACCTGGCAGAAGTGGAGGGACCGGCTTCACTTTACTCAGTGTGACCAGCTCGTCATGATCTCTCTCTCTATGGGTGAGGGAAATTATCTGTAAGAATGCCCATGCCAGTAAGAATAGCAACATTTAACTCCTCCATTGGTCACACCAAAACTCATGAGATGCCCTCTATATTTACGTCTTCCCGCTTGAAAATTAAGGATAGAAGACGTGGAAACTCCATTTGATAGGAAGTCCTACTCCTTCGAGTGGTCGTCCTTATGTTACTAATGATTATATTTGGAAGTGGGATGCGAGCATAAAGAGAATTCTGATTATGGAACATGTGATCCAAGAAGTAGATATCGCTATGTCGAACCTCCCATTGGCCACTCTTCTTGCAAATCACATTATGCGCCATGACATAGATAATAAGGCGGTGTCAATAGTCGAACAAGCGCACAAGAATGGCCTTTTTCCTAGATGAATAAAATGGTTGGTATTATCGACCAAACCTCGTCATAGCATGTTGACGGGATTTTAATATACGTACAAGTTAAAAAATCTGAAATACACCCATTTCAATGCAAGTATACATGTCAACTAGTAGTTTAGGGTATATATCGGGTCGATCCCACGAGGAAGACTGAACAATTACCTGTGTTACTAAAGCTTCTCTATTATTTAGACTATCAATGAATTATAAGAAATAAAACCTACTAAACTTATGTAAAATAACAAATGAAAGCTCCTTAGGTTATGGTATCCCTAACTACTCATGCAAGTGCTATATTTGGATCATTGAGTACTACTATCTAGGCTAGTTATGGTGTAATTTCCTTATACATATGAGTCCTACTTTCGTAGCGAATCAATTATACTCATAACTAATCCATACCTATTCTCATGGTTATGAAATTAGCTACAAGTTCATTTCTTCAATGAAATTACATGAAATTAATCACTAAAACCACATAGGTGCACCTCTACTCTCGTGAGTGTACTCCTTATGTTTAGCACTTCTTGAACCAGTGTTTAAATCTCAATTTTCATTGCAGAAACAACACCTTAGATAATCACAATCAATGGTACCAGATTAATCATGATTTAGAGATCTAAAGTGCTAAATAACTTGGTCAAGTAATAGCATCAAATAGCCAAATAATAAACTCTAACAATCATAGAAAGTTCAACCAAACCCAAGGCATAAACTTTAAAGACACATAAATAACATAAAATCCAGAACTTGTATATTAACTAAACTTGGAATCAAGTACAAAAGATAAAGAGTTGGAGAAAAGATAACCGATGTCACTTGAGCTTCAACTCCTCTTTCTTCATCTCCATCTTCATCCTAATTTAGCTAATATACAAGAAGGATGAACTAACTAGCTAAACTATCCTACACTAAGGAAATGGAAGAACTACATTTCTGCAGAATCCAAGTTTCTCCCGTATGATGTCTGACCTCTATTTTCTCTCTGCCTATAAACTGATCCCTTTTCCACCGTTACATCTCCTTTTGATTGATTCTCAAATCTTCATTTTGTTAAGAAAGTCAAAAACAATGGTTTTTGACTTGGAACTTTGGCTATACCTCTTCCTTTTTGTCTTCTGAAGCACGTGCAGCCGAATTCCCTTCCCAAAAATAACTGGAAAGTGGTGTGAACATAAGAGAAATGGCTGAGTAAATTGCAGAATTTTGACTACAAAATGCGACTTGACAAAATGCGGCTTCAGGCCACGTTTTGTTGACTCGCGTTTTCAACTCTGTGCTTTTGGCCTCACTTCAGCTGCAATTTTCTCTATGATAGAGACCGAACTAGCTTTTGTGTAAAACACAAAAGTTGTAGCCCTTTTAATTACCTTTACAATGATCCAAAAATCATTCAAATTGGCGTTTTGTAGACTGAGATATGATCGAAATACTATCACCTGGTCAAACCCCTGTTTTCAACTTTGGACAGCAGTGTTGAATTCTTGTATTTCGACCTTTTGATTAAGAAAATGGCTGAATTGAATTATGATGCCTTCATGCCAAATTTAGATCTATCTCTTAGCTTCAAAATGGTATAAATATTACCTCAATCCAATATGTGTAGCTCCAAATATAGTCGAAATACAAAAATGTGTCAAAGTTGTTTTCACTTGCATTTCTTCAATTCACTTCATTTTTTCTTTATCACTTAAATTCATCACCAATTATCTACTTTTCTCCTCAATTGACATCCTTTGGTGATTGAATCATTAATCCTGCATGAAAATGAAGTTTTAACCATTAAAATCAATAGAAATGCAATGTTAGCCACTTTAACATAAAATGTAGATTTTTACCAAAATCTTAGTTATTTTAGTTATAAAACTAAATAATCAAACCAAAACTAACTAATAAAATGTACTTAAAAATATGTAAAATAAACCCTTATCACATGTGAAGGGTCTCAATGCTTGTTTGACGAAGTAAATCCCTTCTTTAAATCAATGACTGATCCTTGATTATTGCACTCTAGAATTCGAGCAATTGTGACTAGTGATGATCAATTGTCTACCTCGAACAAAAGATCAGATTTCTTCTCCACCCTTCTTATTGTCAATGTTGGCATAGAATTCTCGAACCAAATCTAAATATATGTGGAGAGGAAGAGAAAGAATAGGCTCCCATCCCAATAGTTTAAAAGCTTCCGTAATGCGATATACGACATCAATCTCCGAAACTATGCGTATCTCGTAGATAAATTCCATGTGCTCGCATTCCTCAAACCAATCTTGATTATTTTGGACGTGAATCGCTCGACATCATAGTTCAGAAGTGGTGGTCGCCTAGATAAGTCTGTTCACAATCTCCTTTGTTGAAGCATCAGAAATGGTGTCCTTCCGATACTTTCCTCACTAGAACATTCACGAATAATAGCTCGGTTTTTTCTTACCATGCTGTCTAAAAAAAATCGTTACCCTTCTCATACACCTAGTGAAAATATCACACTCACACACTATACAAGAATTAATTCCTATAAAACACCTAAAAGAAACATTTTTCCACTTATTATTAATCGTAAACATTTTATAGAATTATTAGTCACGTATAGGAATTAAAATTGACTCAAATAATCACAAATTCACATCTTCATGTCAGAAAGAATCAATTAAATATTCAACAATATGCAATATTATGACATGAGAGACATGACATTTAAATTGTCAAAAATTATCAAAATCACCAATTTATTAAAATAGGCAACAAATATTTTTTAATTAATGAATTTGGCAATAACCAAGTTTATAGCTAATATTAATTAGTAACAATAATTCACATTTAGGCATAAACATGATTAAGTAAAAATTATCTCAAAAATCACAAAATTTATCAAAATTATTCTCTATACACAATGTACATGCTAGAATATCATCAACCAACCATTTTTAGTCGTAAACATCAATCAAAATGGCTCAAATAACAATCCAAACTACTTTTTCAATTTTATCCAAATATAGCAAATTTAAAATTTTAACAACTAGTAAAGCATCAAATTGCTACATTTGAACATGTAAACATGCTTAATCAACCTTAATAAGCATATTGGAGGTAAAATATATCAATAAATATCATCAAAATTTTGAAATTAGAAGATGTCAGAAAACTCAAAAAATTGAAAAATACAAACTTGTAAAATACAAAGATTTGATGAAGAGACTTACCTCAATCAAGTAGAAGAATGTTTGGTGATGAAGATTATGCAAAAAATCCTATGAAACACCTTCTAATTGACTTTCAATTGAGGAATTTAAGAACTATGAACCCTAATCTTCAATTTCTTTAAAACCGAATTTTTTGGTATTTTTCTTGCATTTCAATCGGTTAAAAGACTCTATAAAGGTCAAATGATGTTTGGTTGATGATTTCTTACAATGAAATAGAGTAATATTGATGATTTGTGAAGTGTACGTGTTTTGGTGTGAAAAATGCGAGTTTAAGAAAGGAAGAAGAAGAACAATAAATGCTGCGTTTTTTGTTTTTAAAAGGAGAAGAAGAAAATGCGGGGGGAGGGGGGGTAAAACGCGACCCTGATCACATTAGTAGGTGCTTTTTCTAGTTGTAACTTGCAGAACCGAATACGTAGGTGAAGAAAATGCGACCCTAGTCGCATTTTTCTAGCCCACATTTCATTTTTGTGTGCAATTTTTCATCAAGTTTATAACGCGAGGCTTGCTGCATTTTAGAGCGTGTTTTATAAAAAATGTTGAAAAACAAGTACTCCCTCCGTCCCATTGAAAGTGTCATACTCTCTTTTTTGGTCTGTCCCAAAATTAATGTCACTTACCACAATTGGCAATAAAAACTTTCCCCCATTTCCATCTCATGCCCTTAAATGTACCAGATTCTTTTAAGCTTTTGATGGGCCCCAAAAAATTACAAAAATTGCACTTGATACGCGTGAGCTCCACAACAAATGCAAACAATGGTCGTACAAGGAACTTTCCCAAAAAACGGCTGAGACATTCTTGAGGCACGGGTCCCACAGGTCTTGTCACTACTCGTTATCTTTCTGCTAGTCAATAAGTTATGCTACTCCATAGAAACCGAACAGGGGTATTGTTGGAAGTTACACCAAAATCAATTGAAATCTTGACACTGTTGTAAACAAGCACAAGATTCGAAGCGCGACAATTATTGATAGGGTATTAATTGTTGGTTATTTTATTATTAATTTTCCTTTTGTCTCTGCCAAATATTGTTTTAATTGTTAATATCTACTTATATTTGGTTATATATGGTATCTGGACTTAATTTCAGGGAATGGAGCAGAAAACTACAAAAAAATGAGGGACTTTCTGAAGACAATTGAGACTTCAAACAGTTGGGCCCCATATGGTGCTACAAGGAAGCCTTTTTCGGTTGCTGATATGTGGACTTTAGTATTAGATAGATGACTTGTACGAGGGAGTCTTTGACTAGCAATAGGAAACTAGAAAAGTGGAAATTCGGCAGAGCTTTCTTTTTGGTACCTTTTCTCTCAAGTCGGTAGAGACCAACTAGGGAGATATAAGTAGTCATTTGTTTAGAATAGGGAACTTCGTTCTTTTGGGCTTCGGCCAATTCCTTCGTTTTCTTTATTTTTCTTCTTTTCGGTCTCTTCTAAGAGAACGACGGGAACATAGCTTGTTTTTTGGATAATAACTTCTGCAATTTCGCATGGGATTTCCTCCATATAGATGAACTAAGTTTCTCATCTAGTCGAAGGCCAACTTGAAGGCGCGGTTCCAAATATCTGTGAGATCAAATTAATTTTATTTATTTCTTTTATTCATTGATATTTGTACGTTTCTTGATTTAATTGCTTATGCTTGTTATGTTATTTGAATGTCAAGGGCCCGATATTCGAATTAACCTAATAATCTACTGTCAGATTAATTGATTGAATCCGTAATTGTTCAATTGGTTAATACTAGTGGTGACTAGCGTGATTGGTTTCATGTTAGGGAAACGTATGATCTAATTTAAACAAACTCTTGTAGCGTGTTTGTTGGTTAGGGTTAGGCTTTTCTAATTCTTAACGCAATCGAGGAATTAAATCCTATGGTCGTACCTAGGGTTATTTCTTGGTTAGGGAAATAGTTAACGGTCGTACCTTGACTATCAAAAAGGTAAGGAAAGGTTGGTTGTTTACCGCGTGTATGACAACTATAACCAATCTATTAATGAGTAATTGAATTATCTTTGCATCGATGATCAGTTGAATGGATCGTGTCTGAAAAGTTGCACCTTTGGCTAGAGTCGTATTGGTTCTTGATTAATTATTGTTTATTTCTATTAATTGTTTCATTAGTTAGTTAATTAGTAATTTTATATTTTTCAAAAATCCCCCATGCATTGAACTCTAGAAGAAACGAATTATCCCTAGTCCCTGTGGATTCGACCCTACTCACCGCTATATACAAAATTTGTATTTTTCTTGAGTAGGTAATTATTATTGCACAGGCTCGACACCCTGTCAATTATTTCGAGACGGAGGGAGTAAAACTTGATCCTAAAATGCAGGGGTGGTCCACGTTTTCGTGGGTGCATTTTGCAATTCTGCAATTTTAGCGCAGAAATTCTGCAATTTTATAAAAATTACACACTTAACCCCCATTTTCTAGAATACATCCTAGATCATTGACCATTCTAACCAATATTGACCATTTTCTTCCTGTAATATTGCCAAAGTGGAATAAAATATCATCGAAATATAGCACAAAATTGTTACTTATCAATATACAATTGCATTACAAATTATTTCAAATATTTAATTATTTATTACATATAAATTGTTTTCCATTTTGTTATGTTTATTAGTTCCCTTCTTGTTAATTAAGACCATAAATCTTTGGAGCAAGTCTTAGAAAGAGTAAACTTTTTTTTAAGTGAAGATTAAGAGTTGAGTAATCATATTTATCTTTAACACTTTAGTGGCTCTATTAGAAGTTCACCTAGGAAAGCTATTACAAGTATTAGACACTTTACTAAGCATATTATTACTCAAATCTTGCTTAAACCCATTATAATTTGGTGACCTTAAATTGTGCAACTTTTGAGGAAGTGCTCGTTCTTACCAATTGAGTCAACATATATTGGCATATCAGTCCATTGACTAAAGAAACCTAAATCAACTCATGCTCAGGTTGTGAAGTAATCAATTTGATGTCTTAATTTATTAGTGTATGCAATTATTTCGTTTACAATTAGGTCTTCTTCATTGATTATCTTTATCCAATAAATATAATTTCGTTAGTTTTTCATAATATTTCAAATATTTAATTTTTTCTATTTGTGCTTGTCTTTATATTCATTAACACGTATTGATGAATCCTCTAGTTTCAATGAATTCACTTTTATCTTATATGGCAAAACTAATTGGTAAGCGGCACACCCAACTAGCAAACAAGTGTTATAGTTAATTAATCAATTGAATTTTGTTTATTTCAACTAACTTTTCAAGTCAATTTTCTTCTATTTTCTTTACTCTCTTCTAACTACTTCAGGTCAATCAGTTTTTCAATTGTATGAAATAACTAGGCATAGTTCATAAAGTTACTAGGTTAACTCATTTTTGCAATAAAAATACACCATTTATCAAGAAAATAATGTCTCTTCAGATAGAACACACTGTATAAATTTGTCAAGGTAATTTACAATTTTAACTTAAATAATTTTGTCCAATTTGTTGTCCAATAATTTTTACTGTAGGGCACTAAATATACTCCTGCATTAAAGGAACTTTTGGTGAATGGTTTTATATCTATTATGTGTTGATTACGCACAACATGCCAACAAATGATTCATTACTAGATCTCAAAGAGCTCCTCATTCTCTCTCTCTCTCTCTGATAAAAATAACAATTTCATTCACAAAATCTGTACTAACGGTTAAAGATATACTAGGTGTTGGACCCCGCGGGTGTCGCGGGGTGCCCATATTATCTTGTTGGTGAGTGTTAACTGATGGTTTTTTTGTAAAGAAGATGTTTGTATAAGAGATGGATTATAAACAGGAAAGTAGAAACCATGCGTTTTTTATATATACATGATCATTGGGAATTGCAGCTTAATACAAAAGTTAGTTGTTATTTGTACAAAACAAAATTCTAGAAAGCTGCTATGATTCGTAAACAAAAAGTACAATTTTTTGTTTTACATCCAACTGGAATGTAAACTGTTTAGTTTAGTTTTTGATGTAATATAGATTGAGAGTTAGAATATTGACTCGTATAGATATTTTTCTTATCTTCTGAGGAAAATTTACGTTTCCGACCCATATGCAATTGTAGCTAAAATTAAGAAAATTCTGTTATCCATGACATCCAACAATCACAATCATAAATCATCTAAAGTTTCTTGGAGGAGACAAAACAAGCGTGAATGAAAGAGATGATTACCATTTAATAAGCAAAACGATAACAAACATAGAAAATAAAACACAACGAAATAGAACAAATAAGTAAAAGAGAGATTGCTTTACCTGAACAATAAGCTTCGAATAGGATGGTTGAGCTGAGCTGCATGGAATAAACCGATAAGATCACAGAAAAGATAAATATAACATGGAAGCAGCTAACATAAGAAAAGTCAGAGTCCATGCAAACTAAAAACTTGCAACAAAGAAATGGAAATGATGGGGAAGAGAAAATGATAAAAGCATAATCTGAAGCATACGAAACAAAAATAAACAAACACGGTGAAAGAGCAAAAAGTTCAGCGAAGGAACAACGTAATAAACAGCTATATTAGGCGCAAAAGTGGAGAAATACAGTAAAGGAAAACAGGCAGCACCTGATTGAAGCGAGCGAGAACGAGGAAACTGGAAACAAAAATCACCAAAAGCTGGCACAAGATGGAGGCTTAACAGAAAGACGCAGGACAAAAGAGAAACATCTCTAAAACATTATAATAGTTGCTGGTATGCACGTAGAGAAAGTCAAAGCAAAGAAACTGACGGTGAAAAAGCTAATGTAGATATAGCACACAGAGTGCTTAACTATACAAAGAGCCTGTGCTTTGGTAAAAGCAAGCACATGCATGCATTAAATCCACATAATGATTGCAAGTCCACTATGATAAAAGAACCAAACGAAGCAAGCATATGTGTAATCACCGAACGAACCAAATATAGCTGTAATGCGTAAGCTGTAAGCACGTAAGATGAAATTTGACCCAGTGCAATCTGCAAGGTGTAATCTGTAAGCATGCAACACGTAAGGCAAAATTTGACTGTGTAATTTGTAACCATGCAACACGTCAGGCAAAATTTGACACACTCAAAGGAGAATTGCGCCACGTAATGTGAAAGGAACAAAGAAGAACCATGTAAGATCTGATGAGTAGCTTTAATTTAATAATCGAGAGAGTTTAATTTAATGGATTTAATAAGGTAGACAACTAATTATCATTTTGTATTGAGCACATATACGTTATATTATGATATTCAATCTTAAAGCTAACAATAGCTAACAAATATTATCAATCTTATACACAAAAGTTCTAATTAGCTTTAATTTAATAAGTCACAAAACTAATTATCACTTTGTATTGAGCACATTTATGTTATGCTATTCAATCCGAAAATGCAATAGCTTTAATTTCATAATTGAGTAGCTTTAATTTAATAATTGAGAGATCAATCTTATACACAAAAGCTCTAATTAGATTTAATTTAATAAGACACACAACTAATTATCACTTTGTATTGAACACATTTATGCTATGCTACTCAATCTAAAAACACAATAGCTTTAATTTAATAATTGAGCACTTTTAATTTAATAATTGAGAGAGGTTGATTTAATGGAACAAAGCGACGCAATACCTTTAATCGAACAAGTGAGCAGCTTTAATTTAATAATGAAGAGGGCTTGATTTAATCGAACAAAGCAGGGAGCAAGGGTGATTTAATAGAACAAAGCCGGACAATTGATTTATAACTTGTAACTGGAGCTTCACACCTTCACGGGCACAGATTGAGAGCAGAGGACGTTGACGGCTACATATTGGACCACAGGACAAAGAAGGACAAATCGAACAGCCAAATTACAAAATAACCAGCGAAATCACTGTAGCAAGACCTTCGACGCCTTATGTAGTTAGAGATTACTATAGATACAGTAGATTTGAGGATCTACAGATATGTCATAACTAAGAAATAAATAAAATTTAAATTTAACTTGAATATATTCAATAAATTGATATCGATCGCCTTGAGCCCAATAAACATTATGCATGCTCTTATTATCAGGTTTACTATTTAGTTGTTTCAAGCTTTAAATATCTTAATAAGAACTAGCAAACTATATTTCAGAAATTCTAGATCTAATAAATAAATTTCCAAAAACTGAGATTTAACAAAGAAAATATGTAAACTATAATAAAACTCTTAGTAGAAACCAAGATGAGAACAAAATTATAACTAGAAAGCTCATAAAGAGAAGAAAAATCTCATTAAGAATTGTTAAGAGAGGCCAATACTATAACTAGAAATCCTGGGAGAGATTTATTACATACCAATACGAGAATGAAATCTATTAGTGGAGGAAGGTGTTGCTTTGTTCATAAGGAGAGAAGAAAGTTAGAGAGGATGAAAAGAGTTTAAATAGGAGGAAAGTTTTAAAGAGTGAGAGAATGAAAAGAGTTTAATGTAATTGTTTTTATTCCTGAGTTGGCAATTGATTTATTCTTTGATTTGACCAATCAATAAGGGTGTTAGGAAGGGGTTTATGTGCATATGAGGAAAAAAATTTGTGATAAATTGCAACATAGAATATTGTTTAGGATGTTTTAATGCATTTAACCTACAATTAAGATCCGATAAGAGTAGAATTGTGATTCATTAAAAGGAAGATCAAAAGATGAATCTGCTTTTTTCTAGAGTGAGAAACTATTGGCGTCGGTTAGGTTTGTCTTATCAAAAAGGAGTGTACTTCACTCTTCTAATAGTGGCATAGCTAGAAATTGCTTCAACATGGGCAAGTATACATACACTTTCTTCTTTTTTTTTTTGTGTAAAAATACTTGAATCGAAGACCTTTTACTTATAATCCATCTCATCTTATCATTCAATCCAACCCCTCCCCCACCCCAAATATACAGATGCAACACACACATTTTTGTTGACTTTGACCTTTACTCACTATTATCTACAATTAATTTATGGAGTTAAATGATTTAGTACATTTGACAGAAAAATAAAGCATATTATCAATATCTAAGTAATTTGACCACATTATTATCAATGATAAAATATATTTCACTCAGAGACATATATAAAAATAAAGCATCAAAGTTTAAAAGATACACTAGCACACTTGTTAAACCAGTCTTAGCCTAATTAACTCAAGGGCTTAGTACCCAAACATTTACATTTATTTTACAAAATAGTGTAATTGAATGTTTGTCACGAATATTAGGATGGTAATCAACAATTATTTCCTAAGCCCCAGATCAACTGGCATGTTATCTAAATAAAAAATGATCATTTTTTGCCACTGTCGGTATCATTGACTTATCTTGAATTGCACGAGTTTTCATTTATGGGTAACATTACTCTTAATTGAAAAGAGTACACAATTAATGGGAGAATATATTTTTTTTTTTGTATACAGTTGAAGCTTTTGAATTATTGAACCACGAAAATAGATATTTTATAATGGATTTCGTTAACAATATTGAGATTCTACAAATGAAAAATGCGAAAATTCTTAGTTGGCCAAAATTTTCTGCTGTATGAACCTCACCAGTACATAACATATTTTTAAGCCACCCTTGCTTCAAATTCTCGATTAAATTCAAGTTCCCATGTTTTCAACGCAACAGCAGTCAAATTTTGGTTTGTTCATCAAATTGGCAATAAAGATTTCATCTGGTAACCAAGTATTTTCTTCACTGCTGTCTTTGTCAATTTTTTAACTTAATAATTGTTTCATCTTCATGCACATAGTTTTATACTACTTCTAGTAGTAGTAGGAATAAAAATGATCTCCCACCAAAACTCATCTTCATACACATAGTTTTCCATCTCTTGGCATTCTAGAAAAAGAGGAAAAGAAAAAAAAACTCACATTTTGTATCAAGAAAGATGGCTCCTCTTGCGAAGCAAGGGATATACGAAAGCTCCCCATTGATGATGGTGTCATTGCTGATTGGTTGATGATAAAGTTGGGGTTTTGGGCCGGTATTAAGGTTTGCATGCAACTGTACATGTCTTGTTATTGTATATTTTACCTGATTTAGTGTGTACTAATAATATTTTGTTGCAGGTCTGAATTTTGTTTGTATATATTAATTTAATATATTTATACAATCACGTCTATAAACATATATTAATTTCTGAAAAAAGTACAACAATTGCACCAGTTGTACTAAAGTTTAATTGTAATTGCCACAATCCCGTAAAATTGATAGTATCAATGCCCTTCCAGATGAACTTCTCTGCCAAATTTTATCTTTTCTAGCCCTAAAACATGCTATGATCACTCAGTTTTATCCACACATTTGCTTCCAAAATTTATATCTACATGGATTTTTTCTAACAAATGTCCAGGAGTAATAGTTAAGACACCCAAATTACACATAACTTAATATGTGAATACACATACCCATATTTATTTCCCTCCTTCATTTAGATAGTTTCTCGAATTAGTTTTGCTCTTACCAAAAAATTAGCACTTGCCTATCTCAATGGGGCACTTGTTAGCCAACTCCTATCTTTGTTTCTGTTCCTGGTGATCGTCTGCTATTGCACCCACAAAAAATTTCAAACACTTAGGTGGCTTAAGATAACGTGCTCTCAGATTTTACCAGTTTTATGTTTAGATTGATTGTAAGAAGAATGGAGCTCCTATAAGAGAATTTCACTTTCAATTGTCACGGCTACCTGAGGGAGCTCTGATGGCAATTGATGCATTTATATCTATTGGACATTCATCTCATGTACAAGACTTGCGTATCATTGTGGTGCGAGAAGAAACTACCTGCAAGAGTCTAGTAGATTTGACACATGCAGTTTGGAGAACTGGATTTGCAGCTCCCCAATTCAGTTTGTTGACCAAATTTTAGAAAACAGTTCTTAAACAGATTAAGATTGGTGGATAAAGCATATTCAGGGTTGTCCTTCGCTTGAAGAACTGATGTTACTTTTGGCAGATCTAGATGATATCGTTAACAATTTTAAGGTTCAACTTCATGAAATTTCGAGTCCTTCAGTGAAAAAAGTTGATTGTATATTGTGGATGCGGTCAATCTGAAGACTTTGAAGTATTCTGTTTATGCGGACCATGAAGTTACAGTTAATGCTGCGAATCTTGAAATTTTGGATTTTGACAGTGATTCATGTTCTAAATTTGAGATATCAAGTGCCTATGATCTTAAATTTTGAGATCATGAGCCTGGATTGTACTTTTGTCACAATCTGAAGTCTCTTGTTAAAGCCAAGATACCAGTGGACTACAATTTTCCAGCTGAGTGCAGAGTAAAATACAGCCAAGCTTCTGAGCTTATGAATGTATTGCAGAGTGTAAAATCACTCTGTCTATCAAAGAAATTTTTGGAGGTAAATTTCTTAAGAAAATTCTTCAATGTACTAGGAAAACGCACGTGCTCCGTACATCTATGGAAAATAACTAATAGAATATACTATTTTGACATTTTAGAACAAAAAATACAACGATAGTCAATTTAATTATAAGAAAAGAAGGGGAAAATTCAACGAATGATTGAATGCACGTACTCTGCATGTCGTATGACTTTGAGGGAACTATGTGTGCTTATTATCAATTAGTTATGTTGTCTGTACTCTTCTAGGTTTTGCAGCTTCTTCTATTTCACTTTTCCTTTCTAGTTGTAGATTAGTTGATTTTCTACTTAAAGTTGTTTAATTTTCTTCTAATCTTGTATGAAGTCTCTCTTATTTCCAATCTGTGTTGTCAACTTTTGCAAATCTGATCAGTTTAGAGCTTGAAGCTGGCTCCGTCTGTTTGTGTAAGAGCTTAGAAAGATAACTTGAAAGTTCCCCTAATCTTGATATCGTGAAATCTTAGTTAAATTTTTAAACCCATTAGGGACTACTAATCCTCTTAGATTCTTGCGGTGAAGATTTCATCTTCAAATTTTGCAAACCAAACTCACCAATTTAACAAGGAAAAAGAGAATAACTTAGAAAAAATCTCCAAACTTTCATATACATAGAAATCAGAATGCGCTTAAAATTGGCGTTTTGGGTGTCAGCAGGTTGTGAATCGAACTGAGCAATTAAACTGACAGATCCATCAAAAATCTATACGTAACATGAAAATTAATCAGACCTCCTTAAAAGCTAATTCATGCTATTTAACATTATAATTCCAAAGACCTCCATTAATCATAAGTAGCTCTTAAGAAACAAAAACCATAACTTATCTAATAGCAGTTTCAAAACAAAATTATATGCCTGCTAATTTATTATCTAAAAATTCACTCGAAAGCCCAGGTATTTTCCCTGCGAACCTCTTCTTCTTCCTCGGGAGTGTAGTCATTCTTGATGTGGAATGTCTTGCGAATTTCTTCCGGAGTCTTTCCCTTCATCATATTCGCTACAGTTTGACAAGTGAGGACAAGCAAGCCCTTGATGTCGAGATAATTAGCGGCCAAGATGATGTCGAACAGCGTCTTCTGATCAACTTTCACGAACTCGGCATCGAACGATTTCAGCCCTTCTGCCTCATCCTTGGACGATTCTTCGCCGTCGTTCGGCTTCACATGTTGCTTGCAGTACTCGAGTACCTTAGCCAATATTGTGCTGGTGACGTTGGGGAGGGGGATTGCCGAGTTGGCGCAGTCGTCTTCGATCATGTGCTTGATGGTTTGTGACTGCAAAATCACCGATTCCTCCACCTCGAAAGTCTCGCCGTCCGAACTGTTCAACACGATCATCTTTGCTGGTGGTGAAGACATTGTCACCGGAGACGATGATTCAAAAAAAAATTTGGTGTTGAGAGAAAGAAGAAGCTGCATACCTAGAGAAGAAAAGGATGTGGAAATATGGCTGTTTTCCTCTGGTATATATAGAGATGAATTAGGGTAAAATTCTTTTCTAGAAAATATTGGGATTCGGTCTCACCTTATGGAAATAACATTAACTAGTACGGACTATGACAAATTGTTTTCCAGGAGGTATTTAGGACAGGTTTTGTTAATTGGATATTAATTACTTCCGGATAGCAATTTATGAAAAATAAAAAACATTGACTAGTATGGACTATGGTAAATTCTTTTCCAGAAGGGATTAGACTATGGTTTTGTTAATTGGATTCTCAATACTTGCAATTAACAATTTATGGCAAATTCTTTTCTAGAACGGATTGGACTTTGGTTTTGCTAACTGGATAATAATACTTGCATTAACAATTTATGAAAAAAAAATGACTACTATCAACTATGGTAATAATCAATACATAAGCATTTTTTTTTTTTTGTGTGTTAGTAAGTCCAAAAGTTAGAAATTTGGCATTATTAAAATGGAAAATTCCGGAAGGCATATGTGGCATTAATTTGGGCATTGTGCATTTTTGGTATTTACTTCTTTTTTTTTTTTGAGCACTCCTACACTCTTTCTCATCCTCTCGCTTGCTAGACATAAGTTTCGAACCCTAAACTTGGAAGTAGAGGTTCTTAGGAGTCCTCCCACAATGATTTTTTTTTTTTTTTGGTTTACTAAGATTTACCAATTGATTTTACTTTAGGAAGATAAAATTATTCTAGAGTTTAATTATAGAAAGCAACTAAGGGAAATTTAGATTGATTTTGAATTTTTTTAGCTTTTTTTAATTAACATGTTAATATTCGACCTATTTTCTAATTTAAGGGAAACTCTAAACCTTACATGGGTGAAGAACAAAAAAAAAAAAAAAGCAAGAGGTTGAGAACTAAACCAAAAGCATCAAGGAAACGTAACAAATATCTTTACCAGCAAGGTTGAATTTTAGGAACAATTACAGATATTTACCACCAAAAAGCTGAAATTGTGAATAAAATACTCAAAATCATTGAATCATAAATGACTATAGGACTGTACAATTATCTACCTTTAACAAAACAAAAAAGGATAAAAAGCATGTAAAACAAATTAATGCATTTAAATCGAAGTTTAACTCCAAGCTTGGGTTTATGAAGCTCTACATCTGATTAGTCACCAATGAATATTTAACAAGTTGCTAGCTATGAAAGAGAAACTAATTAAATGGATTATAAACTTTTTTATACTGTGGTTCAATTTAATTGCAATTATGAATCACTTGAAAAACCGACAAGGGAAGGAATTGGATTGGCTATTCATTCTTATTCAGATCATTGAAATTTCGAGTGCAATATTGAACAACATGATTAGCGCATATAAATAATATCGAATCAGTATTTTTGACATAGAAATATTCAGTAAAATAGTCAGAATATTTTTTCACTAAATAAAACTAAAGTTTTGAGTCAATTGATTCTAAAGCTTTTTCTTTTTGAGCCAATTGATTCAAAAGTTAATAGGACATAACAAGAAATGAAACCACAACGTGATATTTGAACATTTTTGGCACATAAGTACTTAGAAAAATTGTGGGAATTGACACGATCAATAATTTTAAAATGAACAAACTTTTCGAAAGAAGCTTTTGGTGTTACTTGAATCGTTCCTAACAGGAGTTATCAGTCACTGCACATGTCACTATCCATTAGAAGGACTTTTTTTTTCAAGTAGGAACGGTGAGATTTAAGAAGCGAGGAGAGGACAGGAAATTAGAATCGAGCACCTCTAATTCTTGGGTTTCAACTTTGATCAGTAGACCAAGGTCTCTTTAGGTTACTGTACTAACTTGAATAAGGGTAGCCCAATGCAATATTAAAAGGTTTTTAAGTACTTAAAGAGAAAGGGAGGTGTACAGTTAGACCCATTTTTTTTCTTTCTTAAGTAATGTTTATTCTTTATCTTAACTTGGAGGATCAACACATGGCTAAAACTAGTTGCACAGTCAAGTAATGATAGGATGAAATAGTAATCCAACATCCTTACAGCTTTAGAAAATTAGAAAGTTTTGAACAAAAAACTATAACACTAATAAAGTTCCTGACAATCTCGAATACAATTTAAGTTCATTAGATTAAATTTCGGGAAGCGATCAAAAAACATTGACAATACAATTAGAAAGTTGTGAATTGGAGTTTTAATTAGAAAGTTGTTAATTAGTCGAAGAAAAGAAAATGAATATAAAAAGATTAAAACTACAGGAGTTGTAAAAATTGATGGATTTTATACTCTTTGAATTCTGAAAAAAGCAAAGCAAGGAACTTCAAAAATATGTTCACTGTATATCATTTAAATGTGAAAAAAAAAACACAAAAGGTCAATAACTATTGTTAAGTGAGTGAATTCCTTCCGAAGTGCCAGTTCCTAATACTAATTGACGGGTGAATATCAATAGTTAAAGGATTAACTGTAGGTCAATACCAAAAGGTGCAATATCATGGTGTCCAAATTTTTATTTCAATGCACAAATAACTTCAGTTTTTTTTTTTTTTTTTTCAAACGATAAGAGATTCATTAATCATGAAACAAAGATTACAAAGCTGGAGCACTTGCTCCTACATCATTTCTAGCTAAACTAGTCAGCCAATCAGGAAAAAATTCCTGCCACTCAAAGTCGTTCATCAGGTTAATGGCAAATTTTGCCAAGTGGTGAGCTACAAAGTTACCTTCTCTTTTGATAAAAGAGAAGGAACATTCTGTGAAAACTTGTCTGAGCTTCAAGATATCAAAAAGAATGACTCCAATATGTGGATCCTCTGCCTTTCTCGCATTAATTTTGTCAATTATACCTTTGCAGTCAGATTGTATCAGGACCTTTCTCCAACCCTTTTGCTTTGCAATGTTCAAAGCCTGCCTGATATCCTGAGCTTCCTCCACAGCCGGTTCTCCCAGTTTGTCCTCACTATCTGCCCATGCCCCAATCAAACCACCATCATCCTTTCTGGCCACAATCCCCCTCTCCACTCTCTGCTTTTGTATGTTCAGACTGGCATCAGTATTCATGATTATATAGCCTTAAGGTGGTAATGACCACCTACCACCTTTCATAGCTTTGTCCCCCCCTACTTTTCTGTTAGAATCATCCCCACTCCCTACGTTCTTATACTCTAACCATTCCAGCATTGCCTTATTCACAGTCTCTCCAGGACACCTTCCCTCTCTGTTAAATTGGATACTATTCCTGGACTTCCACACCTGCCAAAGAATATTTATAGTAAGAACTATGTGATCCCTCCCCTCAACTCTCTCTTTGGCTTCCATAAGGCTATTCCACCAAAGCCAAAAATTGTGTCTGAAGTCCAACAGTCCATCCCAGCTGACAGGTGCTGCTTTCCAAATCAATTCTGCATGTCTGCAAAAAAACAACATATGTTCCAGAGTTTCTGTATTCTCTCCACAGCAAACACATCTGCCATCTCCTTTTCCAGTTCTTCTCTTCAGCACCTCATTGACTGGCAGTATTCCCCTTAAACATTTCCATATAAAATGTTTAAGTTTATGTTTGGTGTTTAAACTCCATAAGAATTTCCAGGCTTCAGAATTTCCTTCATTTCTACTGTGATTCCCTTCCCTATACTTTGTCTGCTCCTTCCTGTTATTCAACTCCTTCGCCATTACATAGCCAGTTTTAACTGTGTATTGTCCAGAGATAGACCTTGGCCAAACCAGTCTATCCTTGCTTCCACACGTACTCAGTGGGATGCTCCCTATCCTAGCACAATCATCCTCACTAAACAATGTCTGCATCAAATCCTTTCTCCATCTGCCATTGCTGATCAATTCCTGCACCTTTGAAGTCTGGCATCCTTCTGGTTTCCTGGATTGTACCATTCCATTACCACTATTCATAATCCATTTGTCCTTCCAGATGTTAATCGTACTTCCATCACCAACTCTCTTCCTTACTCCTTCTAATAGGTCCCTAGAACTAAGGATACTTTTCCACATCCAGGAATCACCACCTCTCTCCTTTGTCTGCCAAATAGAGGTTCCTTTAAAATATCTACCCTTGATAACCCTGCTAACTAGAAGACTTGGATTCATCAACACTCTCCAAAGCTGCTTAGCTAGCATAGCCTTATTAAAGCACTGGAGATCCCTAAACCCCAAGCCCCCTTTCCCTTTCACTTCAGACAACTTATCCCAGCCAATCCAGTGAATTTTCATTGCCTCCTCACTATCCCCCCACCAGAACTTTGCCATCTGTCTACATATATCCTTACATAAAGTTTTGGGCAATTTGCAGCAGCTCATTGCATAGGTAGGAAGTGCCAAAATAACAGACTTCAACATGATTTCTTTCCCCGCCTGACTTAGAACCTTTTCCTTCCATCCTCCCAATCTGCTCACAACTTTTTCCCTAATATAACTAAACACCTGTCTCTTAGATCTTCCTATGACCATCGGGAGACCCAAATATCTGCTTTGTTTTACTAGTTTCATCCCTCCTAGTATACCCAGTATCTCTTGCTTCCTATCCTCATCTGTATTCTTACCAAAAAAGACTGAAGACTTCTCCATATTCACAATCTGTCCAGAAGCTTCCCCATATTGTTTAAGTATCTGCATTACCTCTCCAGCCTCTTCCTTATTAGCTCTACAAAAAATGAGCGTGTCATCTGCAAAAAAACAAATAACTTCAGTTGCAGAGATGATATTTCCTGAAAATTTTCTTTGAGCCAATTATATTTTCTGACTAATCTCTCCTAAGCTTTTACTGAAGAACAATTTCCATTGAAGCAATCTGTTATTATGATTAGAATATGTATAAAAACCTAAAAAGTGTTAGAAAAGTTCTAATGAAAACAGTTAATTATTGAAACCGAATTGATAAATTATGAACAAAGTCAGATGTCCGGAAAAATGGACTTATAATAGTTACACAAAAGCAATGCAGAAACACAGAGCTTGAAAGAAGCAAACAAAATTTACATATATAATTTCACAAATCAGAATCTCAAATAATCAGAATTTCAAAGCCCAATCGAATAATTAAGATGCATGTACATCAAAGAACAAGAAATCAAACTAGTTTATGCATAGAGGTGGCAATTTGTCCCAAGTCCCAATGGGTTACCCATGCCCATGGGGACTTTGGGCGGGATGGGTATTGGAATTTGATATTGGGTTTAAAATAGGACAAATCCCAATTGTACCCATTAATTGATGGGAAATTTTGGGAAATACTTGGGTACCCATTGAGCTCAAATAGCAAGGGCTCCGTTTGGATTAATTATTTTTTGGGGTGTTTTTGAAATATTGTATTGTAGCAGTGTATATGAAAAATTTTTACTATAAAATTTTTTTGAAATATTTGATATACTAATATGGATGGGATGTTTTTTGAGTTATTGTATATTACTATAACATTGTACTTGAAAAATTTATTTTTTGAAAAAATAGCCAATCCAAACGGAGTTTTAGATTCAACAATTATCTTTAACAATTTTTATAGTCATACCAGCGAATATAATCTAGCAGTCTTCCTAGTCATTATCCACAAGAATTTCTAGCATTTTAGTCAGTTTAGACCTGTCATCCTTGAAAAATGATGAGCATAAATATTCAACACCCTAAGTGCCTTGGCCATCTTGATATATGTTGGAATATGGCTGTATATCTATCTTTTCCTTTATTTGTTAATCCAATTTTTGGTGGGAATCCTGAGTATAAAGTACTTGCATGTTTATTTAATAAAACTAAAAGAAATTTAATAAATAAAACATATTAAAGTTATATAAAAAATTAAAAATGAATTAAAGGAAAAAAATATGTAGAAAATAGATTTGGGTATTGGGCGGGATCAATCTAAACCCATCCCAAAGTGATCCCCGCCCAAGTTAGTCCCAAAAGACATATGGGTAATGTTGGGCCCAAACCCATATGACTCGGTTCCATCTCAAACCCAAGCAAATCCCGTCCATCCCGCCCATTTTGCCACCTCTATTTATGCAGAAGGAGAACTATGGCTTAGCCCTGAAAAATAGTCTCTAGTTCTTGAATGGATTCAAGACTTGTTAATTTCACAGCAAATCAAATCTTCCCCTGTTCTTTCCTATTAAAACTCTAACTGCTTCCTGCAAATCTCTCGCGAAATCAGGATTACGTCTTTCCTGATCATGGTAATACAAATTCCAGTTCTTCAATTCTTCATCCCTTACCGTTACCACCTTCACAATCTCCAGCTTCACAGGCAAGATATTCTTGCCTTCATTATGCTCTTGGAACTTCATCGAGAGGAGAAAATCCCGAATTTTTTCAAGAAGACTTCTTTTGTTAAACAAACTGCAGCAGCTTTTCGCCTCGTCATGGATCGTTCGGTTCAGATGTCTTTCTCTCCACATCGATTGATCAATGTTGAACGGGATAAAGTTGCCTTCGTAGAGCATGTCTCCTACGAGCTCCAGAGAAACCCTTGATTTCCAATTCACTTCATAGCCCATCAAGAACGACTCATCCTCCATGCATGGAAGTTCAAAGCTCTTTGCTGGGCTATTTTTATCATCTGAGACGAACTTTACAGAAACCTGGCGTTTGATCAAGAAGAAGGCAAAGTCCTCTGATTCATCGTATTCAGCAGGGCCCGATTGCGACGCTTTCACGTAGATTTTGTCTTCACCGACGGGATTCAAGATTGGTGGAGACATGGATTAACCAATTTCCTAAGGCAATTAAACTGAAAGATGAATGAATTTCACTAAACGATTTCAGAAAAACTGAACCCTAGGAAAATTTTTACGCTGGTTGGCTTTCTTGAGTGATAAATATAGCTGGCAATTATGCCCAAAACCCAACAACCTACCCAACCCACGCACTAATTTGAGAGGTTGGGTTGGGTAATTTGGATGTTGGGTCAATTTTGGATTGGGTAATAAAAATCCAAATATATTTTGGGCGGTTTGGACATTTGTGTTGGGCACCCATTACCCAACTTAAATTTAAAACAAAAAAAGAAATTAAATTCAAATAATACAACTCTCGTTTCCTTCCGGCAACTTCAACTAGCCCAAAACTTCTTGTCTTGTTTGGCAGCAAATAATATCAAAACAGCTCCTGGTATTATCCCCTTATCACATATCGATATCAATCAAGAACCATGGATTCACTAAAAACAGTTCCTGATGTAATAATCCCTTTGTCACATAACAATACTCTGGTTTTTTTGAAAAAACAACACTGGTAAAGAACAACGGATTCCATTATATGTTATAATTTAATATGTACCAATATCAATATTGCTATATTGAATGAAATATCAATACCAAATCCTAAAGTTAAAATCCAAAGCTGAGTACTCGAAAAATAGAGAATGGTTATAAAATGGATCATAGATTAACTTTTCCTCTATAACTATAAAGTAGGACATCTTCTCCTTTATTTTATCATTTTTTAAAATTTTTATCACTTAAAATTTTTAGAAAAATGTAGGACCAAAGGCATTAGAATGTGCTTTATTGGTGACTGGTGAATGATTGAGTTGTCATTGGACCTGTTTTAATGTTGTGTTAATTTTCCCAAAAATTTTCAAATGAATTGGATAGTGATATTTGAACTAATTTGTTGAGAATTATATCTCTCTCATCAAAATTTCAGCTAAATTAAGGTGTGATTGGATCTTTTATGATATTAGAAATATGTTTGGTATGACAAATGCTAAATCAAGTAACAAGACTTGGAAAATTGTATATTGATATACCATTTTTTCATGCTATATCCAACTTGGACCAAAATTATTTTAGTGTGTGAAAATGTGTTTATGTGTGCGAAAATTTTTTTTTGTACATAAAAATGTGTTTGAGAGAATTTATGTATCAAAATCTATTAATTAATTTATTGGGTCATATTTGGGTTATGGGTTTGAGATGACTCGATATGACACAACCCAAAATTAACCCAATTTAAAGTTGTGCGGGTTGGGTATAACCCATTTAAATAAAAACCCAATATCAACCCGCCCAATTGCCAGGTATAGTGATAAAGATATAGGGCAATTTAGTGTCTTTTCCGGATGGGATTTGGATTTGGATTTATTGGTTTCTTGGAAGGAAAGAGAATGTTTGAATCAAATCCTAGATCAAATTGGAACAATCAATTGTTAATTAAAATTATCAGCTATTGATTTTCTTTTTGGATATTTCATCACTTAAAAAAAAATAAATCTCTCTTATCCTCTATTATAACTTATAAGACACGGACAATGAGGATTTTCAAATAAGTTCAATCATTCTTTGTTTGGGGAACAAATTCAGATTCTTTTTTTTTTCTTATAACTTCAAGGCCCGAATTCAGAATTTTGGCTACGTTAGAGAACCTAATTTAGACTTTTAGAGCACTGCAAAGGACGAAATTGAGAATTCCCAAATGGATGTACAAAATTGATATTTTCAAGTATTGTGGAGAATCCACATGAAATCTACTGTAATTTTTATTTTACTTTTCATCTTAAGAGCAAAAAATACATTAACTCATATAGATGTTTTTCCAGAATCACATAAGTCGGATGCACATACATGCCCAGCATAAAGTATGAGTGCCTCATAAGAGTCTAGGTCATGAATTGTTATAGGTTTGGGTGTGAATACGGTTTAGACATGAAACTAAGACCAAGACGCATGTCTCTATCAGGACAAGTTAGGGGTTGACCGAAAAATCTTGGATGTGAATTTTCCTTTGAAGCACGTCTCTATCACGACAAGTTAATTGATCTGGGCTATTCCGAAACTTGCACTAGGAGGTGATTGGATAGTTTTCCTTGACTTGGTTGAACATTAGCCTAATGTCAATTTTTTTTTTGTCTTTTTTGAAACATAAATTGGTTTGTGGATTGCAAGAGGAATTGAGTAAATTCTCAACATGCAAACCAGCAGATTGGTTTCTTGACCCTTTATTTGATTACAACTTGAAACTCTTTAAGTTCTGCAATCTTTCAAGTTTCTCTTTGAACAATTCAACTGATTCAAGCTAGGATGGTATGGAAAATTGAATAATCACTAATTCTTAAACAAACCAACTTTTTTGCTCTTTTTGAGCAAAAAAAAAAAATTAAACCAATGTTACAAGCAAAGATAATAGGATTAAGTGAAAAAAGTGAAGGTTCAATCAATCTATAGTTACACATCAACAAAAATGTCAAAAGCAACAATTTTGAAATCAATAGGCCAATTTATAAACTACCATACTAAATACTCTACATAATACTTAGCAAGCTGATGGGTACTACTAAAAACAAAATATGCATGAAATATTTTGATATTTAAAATTAAGCCCGGAGTCATTCAGTCAAAAACCCAGGGACTCTCCTTGCGAATCTCCTCTTCTTCCTCAGGGGTGAAATCATTCTTGATCCCGAACTCCTTACGGATCTCTTCAGGATTCTTACCCTTGATCTTGTCTGCCACAGTTTGACAACCGAGATCAAGCAGAGACTTGATGTCGAGATAATTAGAGGCCATGAGAAGATCGTAGAGGGTATCTTTGTCGATCTTCATGAATTCAGCATCAAAAGATTTGAGCCCTTCTTCGTCGCTCTTTGCCTCGACATGTTTCTTGCAGTACTCGATAACCTTAGTTAAGGTATTGCTGGTAACGTTTGGGATAGGGATGCTGCTGTTCGCGCAATCGTCCTCGATCATGTGCTTGATCGTCCGCGATTCCATGGCCACGGCTTCCTCCACCTCGAAGGTTTCTCCGTCTGAACTCTGCAACGTGATCATCTTTGGCGATGATGAAGACATGATCGCTGCTGGACTTGATGATTTTCTGCTACTCAATAAAAATAAATAAATAAAGCCTTGAGACAGAAAAAAAGAGATTGAGAAAGGAAACAGTAATGATTTCTGGAAAAGGTAAGAGAAGCCCTTCCTTCTATTAAATAGACTCAGATTCCTAAGTTCCAAATCTCTCTGGAGAAAGGTTTGGACACCGAAAATAGCGTATAACATCTTTTCCTGATGGGATTAGGATTTGAGTGTATATAGTGGAAAACTAATTACTATGGAATAGAATCAGAGTTGTTTGCTTCTTGGAGAACTCTGTTTGGATGGGAGTGTTTTTCAAAAATTAGTTTTTCAAATATAAAAATTTTTAAAAAGTACTCTAAAAGGTAATCTAAAAATTAGTTTAAATTTTTTTAAAATTTTAAAAAATATGTCAAAATATATTCTAGAAACTCTTCTACACTTAAATATTGCAAAATATTTTTTGAAAATATCCCAAAATATAATCTAAAAACTCCGCTACAGTAAAATTTTTCAAAAACACCCCCAAAATTTTTAGGAAATTTTTTTTTTCAAATTACATGGTAACCTTCCATCTAACCAAATTTCATGAAAATGAGAAAGTACATCGTTGCATGGTACATAACATTCATTAAATGAACCCAAATTCCATTGGACACACAAATTCAAGTTTCTGGCTCTAAAACTGAATGGTCCTTTTATCATCTACTTATTAAGGAGTTCTTTTGATAACAGTAACAGGTGGTAATAGTTGAACTTTCATTTGTCATTTAATCTAACAGTAGTTGCTGTTTTATGTCTATAGAGAGGGGGGGGGGGCAGAAAGAAACAATTTAGGAAATCTATCAATTTCATATACTAGACTTATGTTTCTGAAATTAATCATAGATCTTTGATTGTGGGTTTATGAAATATAAAATATATGTGAAAGCATCGCAATCCAGACTTGCTGAAATTTTCGAATCAAGAACCATATGTGTCCATTCTGTATAGCTTGTTGCCCACATTTCAATTAGTTGATGATGATTGTATGCGGTTTGCTATTATTTTTTTACGGGATAATTTCACATTCCTCCCTTGAGGTTTCTGATAATTGCTAGCAGTTCCCCTCAAGTTCTAAAAATTATACTTACCTCCCCTATTTTCATTGTTTAAGCAACATTCTAGACCCAAAAGGCTAGACTTTTTCTCAAAAATCCTGTAATGCCCTTGAATTATAATTCACAATAAAAAAAAGAAAAAAATGGCTCATTGTCTCTATTTTATTCATCCTTACTTGCTATCGCCACTACCTATCTATCACCATCCAAATCACTATTAAATAAATACTTACCTTTGTTTTAATGTCCCTCTTTTACCTAAAAATTTTCAAGGCAAACCATTGTATTAACTATAGACGCTGTATCAGATATCCAAAAGATTACATATAATCTCATATTAATCTCAGATTTTGCTTAACACACATCAATACTCATTAATATCTCTAAATTTCAATTCCATAATTACCACCTTTTAATACAAAATAGTTTAAACCATCACTACTAATATCAATTTCCAATATACTCAATCAGCATAGAGTTCAAAATCAATCAAATTCTCTCTATATATCACTAATAATTGTAAATCAAAAATAGAAATAGAGTGCAGTTATAAATATATAAGGAACACTTTCTTTTCATAACAAACAACATATGATCTTTATTTAGTCCCTGTTCCACTTCCAATCCTTAATTTTTTATTTTTTTATTGTTGTCATTGTCTTCGTCTCCATCTAGTTTGATAATGAAATCATCACTAAACTTGTTATTTGACAATTTCAATTTGCTAATGCCTATCAAAAATTGGCAACAAAAATTGGCGCAAAGAAACTATTTAATAACAATGAAAAAGAAAGAATTCGGAATAGACACCAAGATAGTAATGTATTGGTGGTTGGTATGTATGGTAGTTTTGTTAGTGACGACAGCATACATTTGGCATATAAGAATAAATAAATGAGTTTGGAAGAAAAACAGATATAGGATGAAGTGATTAGAGAGTTAAATGGAAAAAATTATAGTATGGATTATTGATTGATAATATATGAGAGAGTTTTAATTTTTGATAGAGTTTTCAATGAGTTGATAATTAATGAAGGGCAATGTTGTCTTTTTATCACACCAAAGGAGATTCCCGTAATTATGTAAACATCAAGACAACCAAGTGAAATTGTTTGAAACCTAAAGGAGGTTTCTAAAATTATCCCTTTTTTATTTGATTTAGATATACAACACTAAACTGGGTCCTTTTTTTAGTGTAAATGGAAGGTTTCGAACCCGGTACCTCTTACTTATATTTCCTCTCCTCGTGCCATCTAACCGAACCCCCCTCCCCGCCCCCACTAAACTAGGTTTTATCAACTAAGAAAGTAAAATTAATTGTAGAAAAAGTAGAGACCTACTATGTTCATACATGCTTGTAAATTTTCTAAATATTATGCAATCAGTTACATCATTTCATGATTTTATTCATCTCCCTATTTTTCCCCCTAGTTTCACCTTTCATGTGATTAGAAATTTTTTTTTGGCATCTTGAACTTTCTTTCTGAATTTTTTATCAGTATTGAAAAGTTAAATATCCACAATTTCCACTTGAAGGTAATGTCCATCATTTTCTGGTTTTATATTAATTCTAAATTTGAAATATAATACTTATTTAACTTAATTTCTGGTACAGTAAAACCTCTATAAATCAATATTTGATAAATTAATAACCTATATTAAATAAGAAATCTTCGTCCAGGCTTGGACTAATGTGCTAAATTAATAATTTTAATAAAATAATAAAATAATAAGTTTTTTGAAAACCTTACATAATCTTTGGTCCCATTCATATTATAAATTAATAATTCACTGAAATTACATATCATAGTTCCTAAAATACAAGTCTATTATTTTTTTTTTTTGCTTAAAATGTAAATCTACTTGAATCTCATCCTTAATTTTTCTTATTGCATGTAAAAATTCTACACTTAAATTCTCATGTCATAATAAGAAATTATAAAGAGTTATTGATGTTTTGAGTTTTTTTCATCCGCATAGCAGGCTTCAAAGCTACTGTATCATCATCAACTTCATCATTAGCAAGATTTTCAATGATGCTAATAACAATTTCTTGAGACCTTTGAACTTGTATCAGTTTCTCCTAGATAATCCTATAGGTAATTTACATCCATGTTATTACACTGGCCCAAATCATTGATTAGTCTTTTAAGTTCATCAATATCTTCTTCATCTAAAGGAACATTTAAGTTCTCTGAAGCCATTTGTTCCACAAAAAGGAATTTTGCAAAAGGATATCAGTTATGTACATACATTGAAGATATTAATAGAGTTCATATTCCTTAGACTCTTAGCCTCCTTCATTAATAAAATAATTCATATTTTTATAAAATAAAAAAAATTTTAGTTGATTAAATGAGTATATCTTTGAATTATAAATAAACTCAATAAATCACTAAATTATTAATTTATCGATTAATTAATACCTCTTTAAATTAAAATAATTACTGTATTTTGTCTTACATTGATAAGATACATTTGTTATGTTCCCAAATATCATTCATCTATGTTCAATCTATAATTCTTAACTCATACTATACTCAATGAAATAAGCTACAAATTAGGAATTCAAAATTGTCATCCTATTTTACTATCTGTTTATCAATCGCAGTCTCCCAATATTTAATTAATACAAATGCTCAACAATAGTTAGCGCATTATGTTTTCTTTAATGTTTATACGGCACGGTACAATTGAATGGGCCTTTGATCCTATGTTGTCACTAGAGGCCCATTATTTTTCTTTAGTGTTGATACCGCACGGTCCAATTGGGCCTATTTTCTGGTTACATATTGCTTTTGAGTTTTGACTAGTTCTTTACTTCATTAACTATGAATTCATAATCGTATAGCATATATAGTATAAGATTTTTTTCTTAAGTGGGAAGTCTTGATGACTTAGGACATTGTACTTATAATTCTTTCTACCTTATCACCTAATCTAACCCTTTTCCCATACATTATATGAGATCAATAGAGTTAAATTGCATTGACTGTCTCTATTTATTTTGTTGCCAATTTGTATTTTCACTCATTAAATTTCAATTGAACAATTATTTCATGAGGTCAAATGGAAATTATTTAATGCCAAGTTTCACATGAATTTGTATCTGAAAAATCAATAATTGCATAAATGCAATTCTAGTCATCTACGTACTAATGAAGAAATACCAAAAGAAAGGAAAAAATTTAATGTCATACAAACAATATTGCTCATTCTACCTGCATATTTAAAAAAAAAAGGAAAAGAGATAAACAACTATATTTGATGTACAATCTTCAGCTAAGATAAAATCCAAGAAAATAATGGCCAAAAAAGAATTTTTTTTTTGTGTCGCATTGTCTTTTTTTTTTTTAATTTTGTGTTAAGTGAGTACATAATTTCATCCAAAAATATAAAGCTACATCAATTGCCGAGAATTTAGCAAACAACCAATAATGAAGTGGTAGACTTACATTAACATAAACTAGAAAAATTCACGAGGGCATACCATTGCTAGATTTTAGGCATGTCAAAGGGATAGAATCTAAGTTGGATTCCTTAAGTTAGATACAAATTCATTAAATTTAGTTAGATCTAAACCCAAATCTTTATGGGTTGAAAAAAGTAAACCGATGCTCATGGGCTTGGATTTGGATATCCATGGGCATTTTTCTGAACATACGGTAAAGAATTAAAGTAAAAATATTCTAAAAATATATAAAATTCAAAAATAAAAAAACTACCATCCAATTTCTATTTTCAAATAATAAAATTAACATTCAAAATGTTGAATGCAGTATTACGAACTCAAAGAAAAAACTATTGCCAACTACTGCTATTTATTTTCAAAACTTTATTTGCATCCACATCCAATTTTTTATTTATTTGTCTTTATTTTTTCTCTTTTTTTTTTTGAAAAAGTTTGTACCAATTACCATGGCAACTAGGATTATTTTATAAATTTATTGATATATATTTAGTCATACATGGGTCTTGATACGATTTGGCATAGATTTATATTTGAGTATAGATAATATAAAGCCAGATCTTACCCAAACTTGTTGCTCTTTTAAAGAATCATTGATCTAGGTAAGGTCTAGGTTTGAGAAATTAAACCCAAATCTTACCCAAGTGTATTGGATTTGGGTTGGATTTAGTTAAGACCAGACCCATTGACATGTCTACTAGATTTTTTAGGTTTCCAACAAAGAAATCACAAGTAAATATATTGCAATTCCAACAAGATATTTTTTTTTTGTCTTTTTTTTTTTTTTTTCCTTTTCGGGAACCTAGGCAGGATTACCTTTTCCTTTTCTAATTAAGATTAGGAAAGAATCCAAAAGTAAATATATATCCCTCCGGACAAGACTTTTTTTTAGGTTCCAAACAAAATTCTACATTACCTTTGTTGCCAAATAATTACGTGTCAATTAGTAACACCGAATTCTCCTAATTCCATCTAGAAAAGGATTCGCCTCCCACTCAGCTATATATATGCATCAACCCATCTGCTGCTATCTATATTTTCCTCATCGTTTTTCTCTAGGGTTAAGGGTTTCTTCGTTTTTCTTACATCTTTTAGCAGCAGCAAAATCATCAGGTACGGCAACCATGTCTTCATCATCACCATCATCATCATCATCGAAGATGATCGTATTGAATAGTTCTGATGGCGCGACCTTCGAGGTGGAGGAATCAGTGGCTGTGCAGTCGCAAACGATCAAGCACATGATCGAGGACAACTGCGCCGATACCAGCATCCCACTCCCCAATGTTAACGGCGTTACCTTGGCCAGGGTACTCGAGTACATCAAGAAACACGCTGAGGCAAAGGACGACGAAGAAGGGCTCAAATCGTTTGATGCTGAGTTTGTGAAAGTCGACCAGGCCTCCCTTTTCGAAATCATCCTGGCCGCTAATTATCTCGACATCAAGGGCTTGCTAGACCTCACCTGTCAAACTGTTGCGGACCAGATTAAGGACCTCACCGTGGAA
Source organism: Coffea arabica (assembly GCF_036785885.1). Lineage (NCBI taxonomy): Eukaryota > Viridiplantae > Streptophyta > Magnoliopsida > Gentianales > Rubiaceae > Coffea > Coffea arabica. Next base: position 1,206,539 of record NC_092311.1, read on the forward strand.
GAGGTTCGCGCTATCTTCAACATCATGAATGACTTCACTCCTGAGGAAGAAGCTAAGCTTCGCAACGACCATGCCTGGGCCTTCGAGTGATCAATTTCTTGTTTTCTATTGCTATTTTTACACAAGTTTGTCATAGCAGTAGGCTTGGTTTTCTGTTCTTTTTAAATTGTTTCCAAAATATTATGAATATTTCGTTTCGATCTGCTTATTTATTTTATGCAGTTCATAGATATGATATTAGTAACACTTGTTGTCGCCAACTGCTTGTTTGGGATCTTTACTTGTCGTTTAATCTAATAACACGCCGCCGCTGTGTTTTACTTGCAAAGAGGGGGGAAAAATTTTCAAGAAGTGCATAAATCTCATACTGACCAATAATGTCAAGTGTCTATACAAAACACCTAAAACGCCCCCACCATCTGCCGTCTACCACCAGTAATTTTCGCCACACAAAACGGCTACCAACCTGTGCCACCGCCTTCCACCAGTGCTGTCCTATTTAACGCCTTTCGCCACTGCTCCTTTATTTACTGATACTCTGTTTAATATTTATGATTGAGAATATTTATTTTGTATACTTTTACTGAGCCAATTGGGGGGCTATAGGGAGAGGATCCCACCTTAGGGATTCAAACCTCTGCGCCTCCAGCCAGTTGTGCACCTTATGCTTTACCTTTGGTCAGGCCTTATGCTTCACTTGGTGGTTAACTCCTCTAAGAGGGGTGGTGGTTGTGCATTTGGGAGTCCAATAGCTAATTTTGGGTTTATATACTCTTTACACGGTACAAGATGGTCATTTAAAGGTTTATAGGAAAAAGTTTCTACTCATATAAGTAGAAATTCCATCGAATATAGCCAATAAAGACCTAATCATGGTCATTTAAAGGCTTATAGGAAAAAGTTTCTACTCATAAAAAGTTTCTATTCGATATGAGTAGAAACTCTATCGAATATAGCCAATAAAAACCTAACCAATAAATACCGTCACATAATATGACCTAACCAATAAAAACCGTCACATATTATGACTTTTTGTAGGAGACAAGGTTCGAACCCTTGATCTCCTGCACTCCCAAGTGGCATGGAGTGACCACTGGACCACTGGGCCGTTAATCAGAGCGTCATATACACAACAGTCAGATGGTCGATAAAGCAAGGACCTAAGTTATACTCTGCTCATCTTCTAATGATTTGTTTTGTAGTAACACCGAGTACTTTACACTGGTAAAACTTTGTGAGATATCTAATGCAAAAAATAAATTAGGCAGATGTGATTCATTCGATTCTCATGGAGATACAGCATCTCGTGGTTGCTAGAGGAAGTGAATTTTTTTTATCTCCTATGCAACTAGTAGTTAATTACCCCGTGCAAATTAGCACGGAATGATACACTAATATATGTGCATGTTGCTTTTCAATATGCATACACATCATTTAGCCTAACTTTTTTATATAAGAGTTCAAGATCCTATACGAGGCAAAGGGGGAGAAGGGGATGAGGATAGACCAATGATGGAGCCAAGGGGAGGCAGAGGGGGGCCATGGCCCCCCCTAAGTTTTGAAAATTTTAATTCATAATATGTAAATATATGTATAAGACAAAGTTGGCCCCCCCTAATTTTTTACAATTTTAGTTTATATTATGAGAGTTTATATATATAGATATATATATATATATCTCTCTGTGTGTGTATATGAATTAGCCAACTTTGATTTAATTTTTTCTTCAAAAAAAAGTTATTTATTTTTTTATTGTGCTAATTATTTAACATTCAAAAAATTAAACATATAATTTGATAATCCATAGTAAATTGACCCAATTTTATATATTATAATAAAGGACTCAATTCATAATTATCAATGGGCTAAAATAAAAATAATTACTTTATTGGTCCATATACAAATATACAACTTAACCTAATTGATAAAAAATTTAAAATTAGTGATCTATACTCATGTTGACTCATATACAAATGTACAAATAATTACTTGAAGGCTTTGTGAAAACAAGAAATTGAGTGTCTATTCTGTTGTTGACAGATTGATTACATTTGTTCTCACTCTTCCTATATCAACTGCAACTATAGAACGGACATTTTCAATTATGAATATAATCAAAACAAATATCCAAAACAAGATAAAAAATAATTTCTTGAATGATTATCTAACAATGTACATAAAAAAAGGGAAGTTGTTCAAAAATTTAGTATTGATTCAATTATAGATGAATTTAGTTCTATGAAAGAACGTAAAGCTCAGTTTACTTTTAAAAAAAGAGGTTGAAATTCAAGGTATGCTAACATAACTTTTATCTTTTATTAATTGAAAATAGTTATATTTTTGTTTTTGCACAAGTGACATATTGGAGCATTTTCTCATAATGTACAATTTGGGTAATTTGTGATCTTATAAGATATTTAATTAAAGGTTATTTCTTATCCTAATTTTTGTTATGACTATGCTGCATATTTATGAAATAGACATACCTTTATAATTAAAATTAAAATTTGATATTTTAAGATGTCATATATTTAAATAGATGAAAATTATTTTGAATATAACATATTAAGATGATTTTGTTCAGAAAAATTCCCCCCCCCCCCAAAGGAAAAAATCCTGGCTCCATTCTATAGTCTATAGAATGGACATTTTCAATTATGAAGATAATCAAAACAAAACTCCAAAACAAGATAATGGATAATTTCTTGAATGATTGCCCAACAATGTACATAAAAAAAGGAAGTTGTTCGAAAATTTAGCATTGATTCAATTATACATGAATTTAATTCTATAAAAGAACGTAAATCTCAATTTATTTTTAATAAAAGAGGATGAAATTTCAAGGTATGCTAACATAACTTTTATCTTTTTTTAATTGAAAATAGTTATATATTTGTTTTTGTACAAGTGACATATTGGAGCATTTTCTCATAATGTGCAACTTAGGTGGTTTGTGATATTATAAGATATTTAATCAAAGGTTATTTCTTGTCTTAATTTTAGTTATGACTATGTTATATATTTATAAAAAAGACATACATTTATAATTAAAGTTAATATTTAATATTTTAAGATGTCATATATTTAAATAAATGAAAATTATTTTAAACATAACATATTAAGGTAATTTTGTTCGAAAAAATTTTGGCCCCCCCAAGGAAAAAATCCTGGCTCCGTCACTGGGATAGACCCAACTAAAGTATTGAGAATTCGAAGGGAACTAAACCCACGAGACTACAACCAAGAAGGGACTTTTGTCCCTGTACATCACACGAGAGAAAAAAATTGATGTACAATGTGTGCCCCGTTGTTTTACTTTGGATTTAGACGGTAGATGGTTTAATTGCGATCAAACTTCTGTAGATTAGTCGAATCAAACTGAAACTGTTAGGGCTGAAGTAGGAGTTTCCGTGATGAAAAATAGATTATATGTTTATAGGTTATACAATAGATATCCAATCATCTCCTCTCTCCATATTTAATACGTCTAAAAGCAAAACTTATGAAAACATTTAATTCATTCAATATTCTCTTTTTTCGGCCCGGGCGCCGGGGGGGGGGGGGTGTGGGGTGGGGGGAGTTTACAAGAATACTTGCTGTGTAGCCAGATTTCTATACCTAAGGCAAAATTGCAAACATGTTTTCGAGAGAAATGTTGAACAAGATATAATATTGCTGAAAAGTTGGATATGTTAGGGACTGGGTTTCTTGTCTTACAATTTTTTTTAACCTAAATTAATGCCTAACATTTTTTTTTTTGCAACAAACACTTTTTCTTTCTGCAAATTAGCCATTTTATACCATATCCTAAGTTGCATTTTTGTTTTTTGCTTCATTATGCGTACTCCAATCAACTTTCTAGTGTCACCAAATGCGAAAAGAGCAAAAGAGATGTCAGGAAATGGAAAAATTAGAAAAAAAATGAGAATAAAGTGAAAGTAGAGACAAGATGAAGCCTTTAAATCTAATTTTTGCATAAAATTAAAAACAAAGAAATAATCAAATCTCATATTAAGCGTAAAAAAACATTTGATTGGTCATTGGTCTAATCAATTTCTACCATAATTGCACGGATAAGGACTAAATTTCATTTGATTAAAAGAAGTGAAAGTGGATTTCTTTTTCATTAATTGTATGTAGCCAAATCTAAGATTGAATGCATGTCATGCAAAAAATTAAAAAATAAAATATAGGAAAGAAGAACAAGTACAAGAATGAAAGAAATCTTTAATTTGTTTAGAAAGTAAGTTAATCAGCACCTTAGTGTCCAAAAAAAATAAAAGATTAGAAAAACTTGTAATTAACCATGCAACTTCCCAAACGACAATTTTAAAGAGACACGGAAACAAATATGTACATTTCTTGGTATAATCTGGTATGGAATAGGGGCCCATTCCAAGATTCTCTTTTATTCTTTGATTGTTATGTAAGAACAGGCTATATACTAAGGATAGAACGAGGAGGGTGTTTAAATGGTAACTCTGAATGAGTGTTGTGCGGTGGTGTGGATGAATGGATGAATCATATATCTTTTTTATCTGCAATTTGGCAGAAAATTCTAAATATGGTTTCAGCTTTCAAAAATCCCTTGCCATGGTCAATGGAATTGTCCTACGTGTTGCACCCCATTTTTTGAAATAAAATTATAGTTTTTAAAAAATAAAATATAAGTATTTAGGTGCTAGAAAAATGAATTTTTGATTTGAAATATGTGTTTTTTATTTTAGAGAATAAACAAAAGAAAAAGGGTTTAAAATAAGATTTAAAAGTGCGACAATTTTGGCCCAAAATAATAGTCTAAAAAGGATTTTTAGAAAAAAATGGAGTTGCCACTTGGTATTGAGTTAAGGTGTACCAAATCACCCAAAAATGTATTTTTTAAAAAAAAATAGATAAAACCCTTTTTAGACGACTCCAGGTCTTTAAAAACAAGATAAAAGAGTTCGGGAGTCACGGTTGAAGAAAGGGAAGGCAAAGATTTGATAGAGTCAAACCTTAGGCACCCTTTCAACCTAACCAAAACTAGTTGCGAAATTTAGTTGAAAATTTTCTTAATCTAACCTATAAAACTTAACACATGCATTTGGATGTTTCTACATGGATACAAATCTATACCTAATGGATATCGAAAGGATCAAAATATCTCTTCAAAGTTTAATTAGTGCAAATCACATTAATTGTGATGGCCAAAAATGATTCTTAGAAGAGGTCACGAATATGCAAAAATGAGACTCAAAGGAAAGAGAAATTATAATATATAAATATACGTGACCTAAAAGAGAGGAATGCAACGTAACAAGTATGAGGATTAAGATTCGTGATTCAATTTTCCTTTTTATAGAGAGGATGAAAGTGTGCTAAGATTAAAAAGCTATATTCGTTCATTTCCCATATTTGAAAGGTGACTCTCCTAATCTAGTCAAACAAATGAACTAACCTATATCTAATCTCCTAGATGAAATCCAAGTCTAAATGTCATATTTTGCATGCATAGGAATAAGAGAGATAATATAAAGGAAATATCATGCCAAATGAGAAAAAGGATCCTAAAAGTGAAAAGTATGCATGAAATGCAATAAATGTCAAGCAAAGTATGAATTCTAACTCGAAAACGGGTAAAAGGGTCTAGCATTGGACTAACTTATTTCTACAAGTCTTTACTAGCGTTGGACTAGTGAAAAATTAGGGAGAAAGTCCACAACTAGTTTTGGATTAGTGTGGTGACATCATGCATTTATTATAACTAAATAAATCATATAAAACATAATTAAAGCAAATAAATACATAATGCACATAGAACACAAACACACATAAGCATAATTTCTAGATGCAAAACCCTAATGAAAGCGAATAAACACGTAAACACACAAGCATGCAAGCACACAAGCAAATAAACGCAAATAAAAATCTAACTATTACATTCGAGGCTCTAATTACAATCTAAGGGGGGAATTTTAAAAATAATACCCTAACTATTACATCTATCTAACTAAATACATTTTTAGCAAAAATTAAAACCTATCTATTACATAGGCTAGTTAAATACATGTCTTGAATGCCTATCTATTACAACTTGGCATTTAAATCCCTCACAAATAATTATTAAAATTAAATAAAACGGACAAAATTTAAAATGAATAAAATGAGCAATTAAAGGAAAAAGCACTCAAAACATGCAATGACACATAAGAAAACATATTGGAGCACATAAAAGGATTTAAAATGTAAAAGAAGATACCTCCTTTGAAGTGGTGATTAGATGGGGTGAAATTTGTCTTTTTTATACTCCAAAGATCAACAAAATGGTCAAGACACTAATTTAATTATAAATAAATGAAAATAGTCATGAAATCTACCAATCAAAGTACTTAAATGAAGTATAATTAACAATTAAAGAAGAAAGTAAATTATATTTAAGAAATCAAAACTGTTAGGGATCTAATTACAAAAATTAAGAAAGTTTTTGGATCAAATTATAGTTATTAAAAAATAGGGTCAAAATAAAAGAAAAATAAAGTTTAGAGACCAAATTATAATTAAATTAGAGACCTAATTGAAAGAAAATTAAAGTTTTTGTAGTCGTAGTACAATTAATCAAAAGTACAGGGAACAGAATGCAAATTTGTTCACCAGATTGCTTGGGTCATTTCTTTTAATTACTTTGGGCCAAAGCTTCCTAAGCCCAATTGAAAGTCCAAAGTAAAATACACAGCCAGCCCATAGCTTTATCCAAACAAACCCAACCAAAAAGAGTGGGTTTCAAACTCTGAAGCCCAGACTAAAACCCAAAAATATAAAACAAAAGCCTTTTGTCAAAATCCAAACAGAAATAACCTTCAACCCAAACTAACATATTTTATTAAAACCAAATAAACTAATAAATCTACAAAAAAAATTGCTAAGCCTTAATTATGCATTAAATCCCAGAATTAATCTACCCAAAAAGTCACATAAAACATGCAAAAGAAGATTAAAGTTTAAAAGGGGCAAAATTGATTAAATTCACAAGTTTTTAAGCCACAGTGAGATTATTTAAACAATCAGGGACCAAAACGCAGTTTCAAAAATTTCCATGCATCTGGGTCGAAGCTTTCTTTCTTTTGCAGCTTTTCTTGGTTCATTCATGCGTGAAAACATATCTACTGCTTGACAAGATTTATGGCTCAAATACGCTCAACATCTCAACTTCCAAGTGCATGAAATCAGCACCAACTCATGTAAAGAGGATTCAAGGTAAGAATAAAGGGAAGAAACAGCAGGAAGAGGAAGAACAAGGGAATGGATACAGCAGCAAGATTTCAACATTTCTGAATCAAATCTGATGACATATGAACGGAAAAGATGAAGAAAGTTTACCTTCAGCCTTTTAAAAGGCAAAACACAGCGTGAGACTGTCAAAGAAATAGATCCTTGCGTGAGAAATTGCGGGTAAATTTCAATTCTTTGCTGCAAAATTCCTTCACGGGCTGATGGTCTCACAAATTCGGACTCAAATTTGATGAATTTGAAAACTTTTTCTCTGAAATTTTTCAACAGAAAAGTTATTCTCTTAGATCTATAGAGTATCCAGAAGTCAAGAATCAATCAAAATACATCGAAACAAAGAAGAAAATGGCCTCTGAACAGGGTCTCCTTCTCAACCCTGGCTCAAGAATTTCTTCGGAAAACTCTTTCAAGAGAGCAGATTCGAGCCTCGATTTGAGGGGATTCTAGACATTTTTTGCAGGAGGTCTCTAAATGAAATTTTCTCTCCTCAAACTCCCTGATCGGCCAACCCTGTTTTTCCGAAAAATTCGCTGCAATCTTCTTCTTCTTTTCGTTTTCTCCTTTTCTCTCTCTCCCTCTGTTTTTTCCTTATTCCGCCGCCTCCCTCTCTTTTTCCCCTTTCATTTTAGGGCTGCATTTTATCCTTTTTACAGAGAAATCCAACCTCCAAACCCTCATCCCAAGGGTTGTTATGAAAGCTGATTTTATCAGAGATTTTGGAGCCATTGATGGCTTTGGATTCTAGATTTTTCTTGATAGATTCCAACTAGGATGAGTTGGCATTGTACTGAAGGGCTTGGAGGGAAAAAAATGTAATAGAAACGAGTGGAAATGGAAGAAATGGCCAGATGCAATTCTGATACTATTCATCAATGACTTCTGGTGCGAAGCCATGGGAAGGATTGGTGCACCTGCGTTGCCCTTTTTTTTTTCTTTTTTTTTGTTGTAAAATTGCATGCAATTTTCATATTTTTGTTTCTTTTCTGCTTTTCTTTTCATTCTTTTCTTTCCATTTCTTTTTCCGATTTTCAAAAAATGATTTTTCTCAAGAAAATAGAAATGAAAAAATAAATTAAAATATAATAAAATTTAACTAAAAATGAACCAAAAAAATAGTAAAATTTTGGTGTCTACACTAGGTTTGTGGGTATTGGATGTCTACATCCTTTATTAATAAATTTTGAAGGGTTGCTCTAGTTGTCTCTGTGTACTTCATCAAGAAAGTTAGGAACCGGGTGCTATTCCAAAATGAAAATGTATCTACTACGGCTATAGTAGGTCAGATTATTGATATCATCCAGTATGTTGGAGAAATGGAGAGATGAGCCAAAGATTCAGTAGAATATTGGTTGCTGATTGTTGAGTGGCACATTTCTCATAAGTGCTTTGATAGAGTTTGATGAGTTGTACAGAATTTTGGGTTGTGAATATTTGTAGAGACTCATTAATATACAGATAGCGTGTATATGTTACTTTGTATATGCTTCAACTCTCTATCAATAAAATTTAGCAATTGTACTTTAAAACAATTATATATATATATGTGTGTATATATATATATATATGTGTGTGTGTGTATGTGTGTGTGTGTGGATGGATGTACATTTCTAACTTAAGACTATTTACCTCCTAATCCAACCTAAAACGTAACAGCTTGTGAAGTATTGCTGCAGATGTAAGACATTATCAACTAGCATCCGACAAACCCAGTCGTCAGATTCTACATCTTGATAAATCTTTGGTGAATCATCTTCCAGAAATTTGCTATGTTATTCTTTGGATTTGGACAGTAGATGGTTCAATTGTGATCAATCTTCTGTAAGATTAGCCACATTACAAGTGAAATTGTTAGGGATGAAAAGTAGGATTTTTCCTCATAAAGAACGGATTATATATTATGGGCAATACAACGCCACTCCGATCATTCTTTCTCCATATTCACTTTTTTTTTGTTTTTTTTGTTTTCCATATTCACTTATTTTAAACCAAAACTTAATGAAACATCCAATTCACTTAATATCTCGTAAATAACTTTCTTATTTTTATATTTTCAGAAAAACATACTTAATTTTTCTTTCACAAGAACATACGCAACTTGCCAGATTTCTATGTCTAAGCCACACTTTTAAACATGTTTTTCAGAGAGAAGTTGGAGAAGATATAATATTGCTAAAGTTGGACATATAAACGGACTGGATTCCCTTCATTTTTATGACAACATTGGTTTTGCAACATTTTTTTTTTTTTTAAAATTAGCCATTTTGTACCATCTCCTACTAAATTGCAGTTTCATTTTTCTTGGCTATTTGGATTGCAATTACCTTTCAAGTGTTGAAAACGAGAAAAGAGAAAAAGAGAATTCACAAACTAGAAAAACGGAAAGAGAAAATGAGAACAAAGTAAAAGGGGAGGCAAAATAAAGCCTTATCAGTAGAGGTGGCAAAATGGGCGGGATTGGTGGGATTTGCTTGGATTCGAAATAGAACCGAATCACATGGGTTTGGGTTTAATCTTACCCATATGTGCTTTGGGACTAACTTGCACGGGATCACTTTGGGATGGGTTTAGATTGATCCTGCCCAATACCCAAATCAATTTTTTATATTTTTTTCTTTAATTCTTTTTTATTTTTTATATAACTTTAATATTTTTATTTGTTAAATTTCTTTTGATCTTATTGTGAATTTATATTTTCCTGAATTTATTAACACTCTAAAACGATCAACAGTTACTTTAAAAAGACATAACATTTTGGTAAGAATGAACATATCTTCTTCTTGGATTAAACGAAAAATTGGATTAACAAATAAAGGAAAAAATAGATGTACAACCATATTCCAACCTTACCCATAATATTGTCTGACACAAGGACTAGAAACAAGATTTTTTAACACCAAATTCATTCTTACTGACATTCTTAAAATTTTCAGAATTTGATGCAAAAGAAATTCACATTAAATGCTGAATAAAGCTAGCACAGAAACGAAGAAATTGATTAAAAATTGATAATAGGGTTGCATATAGAAATCTTTGTAGATAGTTCAACAATTAGCATAAAATCAACATAAAGGGTGCCAACAGTTGTTAGTAAAGCATTGATTCTTGTAGACACCAAAATTTTATCAATTCATTTTATTTTTATTGTTACCTTTATTTTTTTAAGTTGTTTAAATGAAATCATTTTTACTTAATTGGTTTTCTTTTGTAGGAAAGTGAAGAAAGGAAAAGAAAGAAAATGGAAGTGAAAAAAAATCAGATTTTTGGAAAAAAAAAATTAGAGATGAATTTTTGGATAAATGAAATTTTTTAGGAAGATATTTGGGCCCAATGGATACCCAAAATATTTACCAACATTTCCCATCAAATAATGAGTATAATTGGGATGCATCCTATTTTAAACCTAATATCAAATTACAATACCCATCCCGCCCAAAGTCCTTTTGGACATGGGTAGCCCATTGGGACTTGGGACAAATTGCTACCTCTACTTATGAGGAACTTGATAAATAAAATTCTGTCAAATTAATTATGGAGAAAATAAAGAATAAGAAATATATAAATCTCTGATTTTGACATTAAAAAAAGCATTTGATTAGTCTACTTATTTCTATTGTACTGAGAATAGAGATCAAGTTCGTTTGACTAAAAAGACGTGAATCTTTTTCATCAATTGTTTTTAACCAAAATCAAAGATTGAATGTCTGTCATGAAAAGGAAAAGGAAAGACGAGAATCAAAAGAATTATAGGACCCTTGAATTTATTTTGAAAGTAAATTAAAATATGGACATTAGTTTAAAAAAAAGCAATAATAAAGATTTGAAAATCTTATAATTAACCATGCAACTTCCAATATTATAATTAAAAAGGGACACGGAAACAAACATGCAAGTTTTCAACTCATAATAATAAGCCAACCTTAATATTGGAAATCCTTGTCTCATTCGAACATGGTTTTCTTAACCGACCTTAAATTTCTCCTCCTTCAAGCAAGAAACAAATTAATCAAGAAGCAAATTTCTCCCCTTTTGAAGTATTACGACTACCCTATCATATAAGTTATAAATCCATCGACAAAGTTATTGGCGAAATTAACCAATTCCAAGAAGCACCCCCTTTCTTTCTTTTGGAATTTCAAGAAGATGGCATCCACACCATGGTTGCCGCCACTGAATTCCCACGACCATTACAGTGTATCAGAAGTTCTTACACCAGATAATCCAAGATATGAACGATTAACTTCCCACAGTTTTGCCTTCGTAATCAAGACTATCGTTTCCGTTAAGTTCAAGTCTGAGGAGAATAATTCTAACCAGAGGACTTTTGAAGGCTTAAGGTGTGAGGAAGAATTCTATTGTGCCGGTTGTTTAGTGAACTCACCATCACTGTTCTCTGCAAGGACCGACAAAAATATGTTCCCTGATATGTTTATTCCCTTTGAATTAGATAGAAAAAATTTAATTAAAAAAAATCGGAATTTTGCATGTTGCATAAGGAAAAAAACACCTAGATGTTACAATGTTTTGCCCTTCAGGTTAGAGGTCACAAAGGAGGTTAAGATACCTGAGCACGAGCTCGAGGCATGGAATTCTTGGTACGATGAGAAGATATTGGTTGATCCCGGCTTCGAGGATGAATTTAAGGAAGCAATTAGCAGACCAAGAACATACGAAGAATTGTCCTATCCAACAACTCTTGCCTTTAAACCAACACAAATTGGATCATGTATTGATCAGTTGAAGAAGGTAAGCCTAGAAGATCAGGACAAGTATGATTGTAGTTTAAAGAACCCTTGTGCAATTTGCTTTGAAGAGCTGAAGTCCCATGCAAGGGGGTCGACCACGCCTATTATTTTGCCTTGCTCTCATGTCTTCCATGGAGATTGCATTGTCAAGTGGTTGGAAGTTAGTCATCTGTGTCCCTTGTGTCGCTTTGAATTGCCCTCTGGTTAGTTAAGATAGGATTATTGGGATTGCTATGAATTTAGCTGGTAAGTTTAAACAAAAATTTTTTTTATGTACCTATGCCCAGATGAAAAATCGTGCACAGACATACTTCCGAATAATGAATGTAAACTAGGAAAATTCTATGATTAATTAGGGTCTATTCGCTCAACTTATATCTCTCAATACAGATAATAGTTTTAGTTTTAAATCTTTAAAATTGTTACAAACTAAAGACCAATAACATTTTTTTTCATCACATCATCTAGCGGTGAATTTAATTTAGGAGTATGATATCAAAACAGACTGTAGAATCACCCATAAATGTATGTATGTTGCCTTTGAAGATTTTTTCTTCTCAATTCTTGTGCTCAATTTGTGGATGGCTTAATTCATACCCGATTTCAAATTCAATTTGATAATTTGGTACATAAGCGGTATTTACCAAATTCACCGAATTCTAATGTGGTATGAAATAGGTAATGGGATTATCAATTTGGTAATAACCGATTTCGAATTCAAATTCGGTAAAACAAAATAGAGTACCCTATTACCGCATTCGAATACCAAATTAGTTTATAAATTTATATATTATATAGATAAAAGCTACATACTATTAATACATTAAATAGGTAAGGCTATTAATAATAGATAATATATAGTATTATCATGTACCTATAATAATAAAAATATATAATGATGTAAAATATACTATTTTAGTATTTGTTATATGATTATAATAATACAAATATACAATAATACATAACTATAATATTTACCCCTTTATACATAACTAGAATTAGATAATAAGTATAAGTATAGTACTAAATATTTAACATAATTAGTAATTAGAATTTAGACATTGGTTCATTATTCATGTTTGGATTATTAAATATTTGAATGTGTAATGTTTAACTTGCAAGTATTAGTATACATTAAATTTATATTACATATACAATATGTGAATTTATATTCTTTAATCACTATTATTGTTTAAACGAAGACAACTAAGCAGTTTAAGCGAATGTATATGAATTGCATATCAACATATTAGTGTATTAACATTCACAGTTGAAAGCAATCAAGTTATTTGCAAATTAAACATTTAAACTATATACAAAATAAAAATAAATGTAAGTGTAATGCAATACATCATTAGTAAATTATAAGTGACTAAATGTATACAACTACACAAGTAAGTCCCATTTAATTATGTGAAAATTACTATCCAATTTGGTTATAACCTATTTCATAACCGTTTTCGAATTTAATTCAGTAACCGAATGAATTCGGTTATTTCCAATTCGAAATTGAAAGTAGTTTAGAGTTTTACAAGTGAAATAACCGAAAAAATCAAATTCAAATAACCAAATTACCGAATTTGTATTGAATGCACACCCCTAGTGTAAAATGGGTAGTAAAAAAGTTACTATTACTGTAGAATAAAAAGCAGCAGAAAAAGAGTGGATGAGTATCAATTGGGAAAAAAAAAGAAAACAAAGGTAGCAGTAAACTCCTTTCGATCCATTTTAAGTAAACTTTTTGACTAGAGGATATGGATGTCACGGTTGCTAAGAGATTTGAACTTTTAACTGTTTCAAGTCTAATTATCAAATATCAAGTCGATTGAATAAGTACAATCCTCTATTATCCAAAAAAATCCAAAAAATAAAATATTAAGTCTGGCTTTTGGCCCAATTATCAAATACCAAGTTGCTTTAATATGTATTGTTTTCTATTATCAAAAAAATCCCAAAAAATCGAATGCCAAGTCTGGATGTTTAAAATAGGTGGTAGAAAAGTTACTATTATTATTAAAAAAAAAAGTAGCAGGAAAAAAATGGCTAAGTAGTAGTAGGAAAAAACAGGGTAGCAGTAAAGTCCTCTTAATTCTACTTGTATTTCTTTGATAATTATTTCATTCTCAATTCCTTTTGTCACTTCTATCTATATCAAATATTGTAAACACAAAGGATATAGCCAATTGTAGTAAGAATTCTTTTTATTTTAAAACATAATATTGACATATTATCAACTAACAACTCACAACATCATAACAAATGCACAAATAATAGTTGCAATCATACCAATACTAATACACTGGATCTCTAAGGTGGATCACTGACCAATACTAATACACTGGATCTCTAAGGTGGATGACTGACTACCTAGTCCTCGTGTTGTAACCCTCCATTCAAAAGAAGAAAAAATTGCACAAATAGTGGCATAAAAACTCTCGTAATTGTTCTTTCATAATCGTGAGACTTAAATCAAGATCTCTTACTCTTGGCTCCTCAAATTTTGTAAATTAGCATCAGATTATGGCCTAATTCGCAGCTTATGTAGCAATTAACTTAAGATACATATGAAGTCTATTCATTTGTAAAGTGTTTAATTTAAAGAATGTATATAAACTGGGAAGAGGGTGCCAAAGCATGGTCGTCCTCCATGTCTTTCTCACGTGCGGGTTGTGAGAGTAGTCCATGAGATGGCATATGCGTCCCTTGTTCTTTTCTTGTTTCTTGGAACAAAAAAAAACCATCAACCGCTTCTTGTCCTGGGAACCTTACGGCAATTATTGTGTCTTTACTGACGACCTTATAGAAAGCCACGATGCTTTTTATGGAGCTGTTAAAAGCTGGGTAATGATGATTAGCTTCCTATTAAAAGTAGATAACGAGATGCCAGAACTTAAATGAATTACTGCCAGCCTTATCGAAAGGCATGATGCTTTTTATGGAGCTGTTAAAAGCAGGGTAATGATGATTAGCTTCCTATTAAGAGTAGCTAACGAGTTGCCTGAACTTAATTGAGTTATCGGTGCTTCCTTCGGGTACACAGCCAGCTATACGTTCGTTGGCTATTCTGCCTTTAGCCGCCTTGATGATTCCTCGAATTTGTGGCGCACGAGCACTCTTTGCGTCTTTTCATGAAGCTCCTCTGCCCACCTTTTCGTCATGCATAGGGATGGAACGTAGCATTTTCATTCGTATCCTCATGCAAGCTTCTACCCTTATACATTCCTCTCCAGCGGCTCATTTTTCGCCTGTTTCTCGGCCTTCCCTGGTTTTCCTACACTTTTTGGACTGTTAGCATCAGTGTCGATATACTCCCTGTTGCTGTTGGCTGGAAGAGGTGTTCGTTATTTTCCGCTTTAGCCTTCTTTTATCATCTTTTATTTCTTATTTCGTGCTAATCCAGGTTTTGATCTTAATCAGCCCATTCTTCTACCAATCTGCATTCGATTTGACTTGTTTGCTGGTTAGCATTTTTCATTAGCAAGCTTGGTTTCTATTATTATATTGCTTTGCCATGGCGTCTGCTGTTTAAATGGTTTTCGTTAGCTCTGTGTCGGCTGCTTAGGTGGTTATACAGTGTGCATTGTGTTTGTCAACTTGTTCCTTCAATTGTTCTTTGTTATTTCTTGCTGGGTTTTGCCTCTTACAGAAAATGTCATGCCTTTTTCCACTGAAACTCGCTTTTATAGATAAGTCCTTGCTGTTTTATATTATTTGTGCCTTTTCTCCCAGTTGAGCTAAGAAATCGTACTTATGTCTTTTACATTTATATTGGTTGTTCTACGCTCGAAGTTTATATGCAGATGTTGGATTCTTTTTCCTCTGTTTCGCACTGACGCCGCATTTTGTGTGCTTCTTCCCTTTCTTGCATGCAGATTGTGTGCTGCGTCTCCTGGAGTTGTACGTACTCTCTGCTCTTCAACCTGTGTAAGCTTTTCAGCTTGACCTCCATGCTCATTCAATCTTTTTGCCCAATTTGTTTAGCCTGCTCTTTTTTTCCCCCTGCAAGCTACCCTGCTTTTTCTGCTAGCTTTTGCCGCTCCTTTCTTGTTGGCATTGTTTCGGTCACCTCGATTGCATAATTTGTCTGCTAGCCTGTCGGTGTTGTCGGTCTTGTGGTGTTGTGCTGTTGTCGGTGTTGTTTAGCCTTCGTGTCTTGTCGATGTTGTGGTGTTTTTTTGCTGCTTGCTGACTTGTATCTGGGAGCTGGTGAACTGTTTAATTTGGCCGTCCCAGCTTAATGGATAGAAATGCCAAGCGTCGGCAGTGTTATGCAGAAATGCTATGGGAAAAGAAGGATGACCTCTTGCGGCGCCGCAGGGAAGCTAATGCTGCAAAGAAAAAAAATATGGCCCTTGCTCCTTCTGGTCCTGGACCTACAGCTCGCCTCTCAAAAAGAAAACACGGAGCTGATGTCCAGGAAGCGGCTTCACCAGGCATACACACAGGTGTTCGTGTTTCTGCTGGTTCTGATCAGCCATGTAGTGCCTATCGTGCTAATGTAACCAGCCAGTGCCCACCTCCTAAACAAAGTTCTTTTGCTGATCCTGCCAATGTTACTTTGGGTGGTCATCGAGCATCTTTACCAGGTTCTGTATCCATTGAGTTGATGTTTCTCTGTCTGGTATTTCGGCTCTCATACAATTGCCTGCTATGACAATGCCATCCACTAACGAAAATCCACTTACCAAATCAAATTCTCTCCTGCTGAAAAAGTTACCCCCAACACGCAAATGCTTCCAAACATTCCTTTTTTCTAACCTCAATGCCTCCGTACTCACTCCTAACGAGCTACCAAAGTGCATGTCAAAGGTTATAGGACAAAAAATACAAATGTGCTTACATTTGCAATATATATTTTGTAACCCTGTTAAGAATTCAAAAACAAGCACGGTCAGCTAAATAATTTCTCTGTACAACAAATCTATTTTTAAATAAATGCTTGATGTCCTCTCAACCTGGGCATACTTACAACGTACCACCGTGAACATCTCCTAGTTTTGACAAATCCATAATGAAGTTGTACTATATTTTGAAATGTTCTAAAATATGTTTCTTACATTCGCACATCATGGTGAAGCAAGTTGGATTTGGACTTTTAACTGCTTCAGGCCCAATTATCAAATACCAAGTTGCTTTAATATGTATAGTAATATGTATAGTCTTCTATTACCCAAAAAGTAAAATATTGATTCTGGATTTAGGCCCAATTATCAAATACCACATTACTCTAATATGTATCGTCTTCTACTATATATATAAAAAAAAACATACGCCAAAAGATCAAATACTGTAAAACTAATAAACTATTATAGTATAAATGAAAATATTAGAGAAAGAAATAGAGCAATGGAAAATGATATTCTTATATTCCAACAAAATATAAAAGTCATTCCAAAGGGTGTCAATGTACCTCCATCTATAGGTACTACAAGATTAAAGAAACATCAATCCTATTAAACACCCACTATTACAAAAATATGAAGAAACTTATGAAACGGTTTCTCCACTACATGAATAGATTTATGGATTGTAATTTCTATATATAATGTAGCCATATTTTTTTTTTTTAAATTTCGGCAGAGTTTCCCCTTAAAAAAGGATGAAACTCTGCCATCAATCCACAATTTGACAATAAATTTACAACCTAGTGAAAGTTTAAGCATTTAAAATTGAAACTAAGATTAAATCTTCCGTTTTCCATATCAGGATGTCTTCCAGTGAATCTGAAGGATGATCTTTGAAGATCAGCGGTCAATCTTCCCCCCTTGATGTCCTTTTAACAACCATTTGCACCTCCATTGGCCTTTTCTGCTTCTTATTCCCATTCATGCCGGACACCGTGTACGAAACGTGAGAAATCCTAATCGATCTAATCTAATAGCCCCCCTGACCAATTGCGGCAATTCTGAGAATGTATTAAACACATGACCTGCGCTGGAGTCAGCACCAAAATTTGCTAGACAATCTGCCGGTGCGTTTGCTTCCCTGTAGCAGTGTGTGATCGATTTGAAATACTGCTTGAACATCATCAACTCATCCAGATCTCTCTGTAGACGCCAAGGACAAGCACTAGTACCTTGAACAATCTGAACCAGGTTGAGAGAGTCCGCCTCTAAGTATAACTTCAAGCACCCTTGAATCACACAATGTCTAACGCCCCATAGCAACGCTTGAAGTTCCGCCTGCAAGCTGGTTATCACCCCGAAGGGCTCCACGTAGGCGAATACAAAATTTCCTCGACTATCCCGCACAATCCCACCCCCCACTCCTTCCTGGGTTCTCCCGAGAACATCCATCTGAATTCAACTTATAGCCTCCACGCGGAATTACCCAGTAAACTGGCCTAATAACCATCCGCCTTTGATGACTACCCAACTCGAGAAGCAATCCTTCCCATGTAGGGCAAAACACTGCACCCCCGGAAACCGTGACTGAAGGAAATCATGCAGAAACTGAACAATCCGAGTCACCGTAGCCTCGATCCTCAACTTCCGATCTTCAAACACCCCTTCATTCCTAGCCTTCGGCAAAACCCAACATACCACTGAAGGAAGTATATTCTGCAAAAACTTTACACGGTCATTAGTCCCCCTCCTTAACCAGCAAGACCACACCATGTGACGCACCATATGCACCCCACTAAACTCACCAGCAATACTCTCGAAGTGACGCCAGACTAATCGTGCCCCTTTTCCTGAGCAAAACACATGATTCAAGTCCTCCTCTTGGGGATTTTGACAACACAAGCATCTAGATAGGCCACAAACCCCAAACCTCTTTAGGCGATCCATCAGAGGGAGCCTTCCCCTGTAGTAGCCGCAGCATAAAGAAAGAAACCTTGACTGGAAGACCCTGCTGCCATATACGGCCAAAAAGCCAAGAGCTATCATTGGATTGACGGATCAATGAGTAAGCCGATGCAGTGGAAAAAACACCCGAGTTCGTCAATGCCCATACCATTATATCATTGCCCCTATCGGTAGGAGGGTCAATCTCCAAAACCTGCCTAACCAATTCTCCATCCAAGAATTGATGGAGCATGTCCACATTCCAGGCCCGCCGATCTACAAAATCAACCACCGAATGATCATGGAAAACCTCCACCTTGTCGCAAAGCGCACCTGACCCCATCCAATTGTCATGCCAAAAATCCAAAGCGCCCTCCCGAACTACCCAGCTAATATTCTCCTTCCCAAAACGCTGCATTGTGACCATCCTCTGCCAAGCTTGGGATCCCCGAAGCCCAATATCAGTAAGACAAGGGTGCTGGCCTGCGCAATACTTCTGGGACATAAACTTTGCCCATAATAATTATTGTTGCCGAAATTTCCACCAGAGTTTAATGGAAAATGAGTCGTAGACCTGCTTCAACCCCCGCAGGCCTACACCCCCTTCATCCTTCGGCCGACACAGATCTGCCCAACGTATCCAATGGAACTTGTCCCCGGAATTCGAAGATCCGCACAAGAACTTGGCGAACAATTTCTCTATGACCATCAACATCCTTTTTGGAGGAGACGCGGCTGCCATCAAGTGAATTGGCATAGAGGCTAACACGCTCTAAATCAACACCATCCTGCCCCCTGGCGATAAAATCTGGTTCTTCCAACTCAAAATCCGATTCGCCACCGCATTGTATGTATCCGTATAGTAAACCTTCTTGCTCCTTCCGGTATACAAGGGACAACCAAGGTACCGTATCGGAAAGGCTCGTTTATTATACCTCAGTATTTGGTTAACAACCGCTACCCTCTGAAATGGTGCCCGTGGATGAGTAAGGAAACAACTCTTCTGAGGGTTGATTCGCTGACCTGATGCCTCACTATAATCATCCAGAACCCGTTTAATCAGACATAGGGATGACTTGTCCCCACTGGAAAAGATAATCACGTCATCGGCCAATGCCAAATACGTAATTATAGGACAATGAGGAGGTACTTTAAACGGAGTAAATCCCTTTTGTGTGGGTAGCGTGTTGAGGGATCTAGACAACACCTCAGCTCCAATAACGAATAAGGCTGGTGAAATGGGATCCCCTTGCCATAAATCCCGTGAAGATCTAAAAAGCCGTGCGAACCGCCATTAACAAGCACCGAGAACCACACATTCGATATTAAGCGCTAGATCATGTCTATCCAGGTCTCACGGAATCCGAAATACCGTAGCACCTGTAGGAGAAAGGGCCATGACTTTATCATAAGCCTTCATCATATCTAACTTGATGACCACGTTGCCACCCCGATTTGATTTCCCGATATCGGCTACTAACTCCTAAGCTAACAAGAAATTATCTGTAATCTGTCTCTCTTGGACAAATTCGCTTTGCTGTGGAGATATAATCCGGGTTAATGTCATCGCCAACCTTGCCAATAACAGTTTGGAGATGATTTTGTTAGTAAAGTTGCACAAACTGATTGGCCGAAAATGGTTAAAATCTTGGGGGTTCTCCACTTTGGGCAGCAACATAATTGAGGTAGCCGTGATACTCCTAGGTAGTTCAGCATCGCAGAAAAAGTTGACAACTACCCGATATATATCCGATGCCACCACCTCCCAAGTAAAGGTAAAGAATTTTCCTGTAAACCCATCCGGGCCTGCTGCGTTCTCTCCATCCATAGCAAAGACTATGTCTTTAACTTCTGTAAAAGATGGAATGTCTGTTAATCGTGAGTTTTCCTGGTCCGTTATCAATTTAGATATGATCTCTAGACCGATAAGGGAGGGAAAATCCCTCTCTGCCGTGAAAAACTCCTAAAAGAAACCCACCGCTGCCTCCCCAATTTGGCATTCCCCCTCAATCCACTCTCCAGCGGTACCTCTAACTCGATGAATTACTGCCCTACGCCTCCTTTCTGTAACCAAGGAGTGGAAATATTTGGTGTTCCTATCTCCGTTCGAAAGCCACTTAACCCGCGCCTTTTGTCTCCAAAAACCCTCTTGAACTACAAGCGCTCGGCGCAACCGAGCCCGAGCATGATGTAACTCACTCTGTCGCTGCTCAGTAGGATCCAGGTCGTATGCTATCTCAGCCTCGGTTACCACATGCTCTGCACTACGTGCCCCTTCAAAAATATCTCCGAATGTCGTCCTAGACCATTTCTTGAGGGCATTTTTAACATTTCTCAACTTCGAGGCCAATACTTGCAAAGGAGAGCCATTGACTGGATGAGTCCAACAATCCTTGATAACCCCCAGCAAACTAGGATGAGTGGTCCAGATGTTTAAAAAATGAAACGGCCTGGGTTTGTTGTCTAGTCTCGTATCCACCGATAGCAACAAGGGAGCATGATCCGACGGGTCACGGCCTAAATGTTGCACCATGAATTGGTACGGAAGTTCCAACGCACGCCCACACAGCAGTAAGCGATCCAGACGCTTCCAGATCCGCGCCGTTCCAAAACGATTATTACACCAGGTGTACCTTGACCCAGAGAATCCCGCATCACTGACACCGGCTAGCGCCATAAAATTCAGAAAGTCTGATCCCTCCGACGGTCTAAATGGCAATCCACCCCTCTTTTCCTCTATATTTGTGATCACATTGAAATCCCCCACCAAAAACCAAGGGTTGAAGGCGGGTTTATCCCGCAAAAGTGCATTCCATAAATCCTCTCTGTCCTGCTCCGTACACTTCACGTGTATACAAGACAAAATAATGAAGTCTTGGAAAAGATGAGATTGTATTCTAATAGTTAAATGTTGGGAAGACTCCCCAGTAATCTGACACGTAAACAATGACCGGTAGAAAACCCAAACAGAACCCCAATGATTGAACATGCAACAATCCATCCCCAATTTAATTCTAATATCAGTAATCGACTCCACCCTCAACTTAGGTTCAACAACTACTACCAATTGAAGATCATACAGTTTAATAAGTTTCCTTAACCGTCTTATATTAGGAGCACGAGTTACCCCTCTTATATTCCAAAAAGGTAACTTAATCATCAAAAAGGACAGAAAAAGAATTTGTTGAAGAACTAACCATGGAGCGTAGTGTTCTATCTGATGGGAGACCAGCCCGGAGACCACGCAACCTTGCAACCATTCGCTCCTTACGAACCACCTCTTCCTGTTCCAGGATACCAGAAACCGGCCCCGTGTCTATATGCCCGGTCTCTAGTGATGACTCCTCCTGTCAGACAAGATCCTTGCCTCTAGGGGATAGGATACCGACCCTTCGTTGAATATCCTATATGACATAATGTAGCCATAAATCATAAATTAATTCTCTTGGAAATATAAAGGGACATCCACACTTTTAGTTGTTTCATAACACTCCCTCTTGGATGTCCATTACACAAAGAATATGCCTCATTAAAACTTTACTAGGGAAAAATCCATCAGGACAAAAATCCTAGTGAAGGAAAAATGGTATATTATTCCTGTGTATTAATTTCTTCCCCTGATACAAACATCATTTGAGATCTCTTAATCGTCACATTCCAATACTCTTCACCAATTTCTCAAATGATGCAGTTGACAATGCCTTGGTAAATAAATCTGCTAAATTATTATCTGATCGAATTTGTTGCACATCAATTTCACCATTCTTTTGCAAATCATGAGTAAAAAAGAATTTTGGTGAAATATACTTTGTTCTATCTCCTTTAATATATCCTCCTTTCAATAATATATCCTCCTTTACGAGCTGCATTATCTTCATATAATATAGTTGGAGAATTTTCTTTTTCGGAGGATAACCCACAACTCTTCCGAATAAAGTGGGTCATTGATCTTAACCAAACACATTCTCGACTGGTTTCATGCATTGCTATTATTTCAGCATGATTCGATAAATTGGCAGTTAATGATTGTTTTGTAGATTGCCAAGAAATAGCTGTACCTCCATATGTAAATAGGTAACCAGTCTGAGATCTTGCTTTATGCGGGTCAGATAAATACCCAGCATCAGCATAGCCAACCAATTCAGATTTGAATTTATTTGAATAAAATAAACCAAGATCAATTGTTCCTTGGAGATAGCGAAAATTATGTTTAATACCAATGTCGTCTTGTGGGCGAGGAACTAAATCTTGCTAATAAATTTACTACAAATAATATATCAGGTCTTGTACAATTAGCAAGATACATTAGTGCACCAATTGCACTGAGATATGGTATTTTAGGATTAAGTATCTCTTCATTTTCCTCTCGTGGTCTAAAAAGATCCTTATTAGGATCTAATGATCTGACGACCATTGGGGTATTTAATGTATGTGTTTTATCCATATAAAATCGCTTTAATACCTTCCGAGTATAAGCAGTTTGGTGGACAAAAATTACACCTTTCAAATGCTCAATTTGTAAACCAAGGCAAAATTTTGTCTTTCCAAAATCTTTGATCTCAAATTCTTTCTTCAAATATTAAACACTATTTTGAATCTCTTCAGGAGTTCCAATCAAATTTAGATCATCAACATATATAGCAATTATCAAAAAATTTGATCCATTTTTCTTGATAAAAATACATGGACATATTGGATCATTGGTATAATCTTCTTTAGTTAGACATTCATTGAGGCGGTTATACCACATACGTCCAGATTGTTTGAATCCATACAAAAATCTTTGTAATTTAATAGAATAAATATCTTTAGGATTTGATTTGCATGCTTCAGGCATGTTGAATCCTTCGGGGATTCTCATATAAATATTATTTTCAAGATTTCCATATAAATATGTAGTAATGACGTCCATTAGACGCATATCTAGTTTTTTATATACTGCAAAACTCACAAGATATCTAAATGTATAGCATCCACTACAGGTGAATACGTTTCATCACAATCAAATCCAAGCTTTTGTGAAAATCCTTGGGTTACAAGTCTTGCTTTATACCTTACAATTTCATTTTTTTGATTTCTTTTTCTCACAAATACCCATTTATATCCTACTGGCTTTACACCTTCAGGTGTTTGGACTACAGGTCCAAAAACTTTTCTTTTAGCCAATGAGTCCAATTAGGCCAACAAGTTATCATACTTATTCTCCCCTACAAGTAATTTTTGGTTATGAGCCAACTATTTTTCATTTACAAATATTTGGTTGTGCGGTGTATGTCCCAATTGCACTGCCCCAACGTCGTAAATTGGGCTCCCAAAGAAGATTGGGGATATATGTCGGTTATGAATCACCTTCAATTATTAAGTATATAGAACCATTGATAGGTGATTTATTTACTGCGAGATTTGTAGATTGTCATTTTGATGAATCACATTTTCCGATTAGGAGGAGATAAAAATCAACCGAAAAAAGAAATCACTTGGAAAATATCATTGAATCTCCTTGATACTCGTTGCAAAAAATTGCAAATCAATTACCGGATGCATTTAATGACTCCAGAAGAGTTACTAAATCACATATTCCTGCTGAAAATGCTCCGATTAAAATCGATGTCCCTGAAGGACAAATTACAAGTGCTAATGAGTCTAAAGTTGTGTCAATGTGAAATGGTTTGAAGAATTTTTATAGAGATTTTAGAACGTATTTGCTATGCATTTAATTTTAGTTCACATTTTGTTTCATTTGAAAATTTTAAATATAACTATTAAAAACATAAAGGACCATGTTGCTCAAAATTTCAAAAATTATGGACCAAAAATGTAAAATTAAAACTTTTGACTAATCCCAATTTGTTTTTCACCATTAAATATTGTAATATTTAGTTGTTCTAAATATGCTTAAAATTAAAAACTTTGGGCGTTGCATTTGTATTGGTTGAAATATTAGGGTCTAGTTTTGCACATCAACTAAACATTGGGATAAAAAATGTAGTTCTCTCTTATATTTAGGCCAAGTAGATGAATAGAATATCATAAAGAGTTGAGCCTTGATTTTTTTCTCCTTTTTTTTTTCTTCTCAAAAGAAGCCAATAGTAGACACGGGTTTTATGCTAAATTGTAATAGTTTTAATCTTAAATGTAAAGGCTGAAAAGCAAATTGGTATAACACGTGACTCGTTTAATTTTAAACAAGCAACATTTTATGGTCAAGATGCTTAATTTTTCTGTGGCCAACTATATAACACGTGACTCGTTTGATAAAAATAAAAAGAAAAATAAAAGGTATCATGCATGAGCTGTGTTGCTCATGTTGGAAAAGAACTTGGTCCATGGTTTCCAAATCCCCTCGACAGAATCATAAAGAAACAGAAGTTGAAAGTTTTCACTCTTCGAAAAACTGAAGTCCAGCGAGACTCATACTGCTGACTCCAAATGCTGAAAACCATGGTTAAATATCAGTATGCAAAATCCCTTTTTCGTTGTCCACACAATTTACTAAAGTAAGTTAACTTTTTTTTCGTTTGAACCCTCTCACTTATACTCCCTTGTTCTCAACCATCCAACCCATTTCTCTATTAAATCAATGGGCCGTTTGGTTTAGGGGTTTTGATATTTGAAATTACAATAATTTTAATACTGTGCACTTGATCCAATACAATGAGAATTGAAATATTAAAATCATGTTTTAAAATTTGGCCATTTATGATTCCCGACTAAATTGAAAAGAATTGATCAAAATCCTCATTAATGGGCCCTCTATCCATTATTCCATTTCTTTTTCCAATTCCAAAGCAAGAACCAAGCGCCTCCTAAGTTACTTGATTCTCCATTCTGGTTTATTTTGCCAGTTGCAAATTCTGGTTACTAAAGTACTCCAAAGCACATGTAAGGGATAAATATCTCATTCCAATGCTACAACTCCCATCTCTTTCAAAAACAAAAGGGGTCACCAGCAATAAAGACAGAGTAATTGTATCGGGGTTGAATTTTCTAGTATTCGATTACACTTTCCAGGACAAATTACACTTTACAACCTGTGATTTAGTAATTTTTCACATAATTCCCCTATAGTTTCAAAAACTATACTTAATCCCATAATAGTTTGGATTAAAGTGTCAAAGTGATGGAAATGATCATTTGTAACTAAACCTTTAAAAATGTCAAAATTACCCTTATAAATACATGACACACTAATCCCGTATGATTTTGTGTTTTACCATATGACCCCATTATGATTTAACACTTTATCATATAACTCCCTTATAATTTTCAAAATATACACATAATCCCGCTTGGTTAATAAATAATTTTCAACTTTACATAAGAGTATTTTTGATATTTTAAGTGACTCCGTTACGAACGATCATTTTCGTCACTTTGACACTTTAATTCAAATCATGAGAGGGTTATGTATAGATTTTGAAACTATAAGGGACTATGTAGAAAAATACTAAATCACAGGAGGGTAAAGTGTAATTTGTCCAACTTTCTAGGCAACGGGAAGCCTTGGGGAACTCATTCTTCTCCTCTTTAACTTTGATATAACAAGAACAAAGAAGGTTCAGAGATCAAACATGCACCAAGTAACAATCATAAAGTTCAAATTTCTAACATATGATTCAAATGAAAAGACTTATTGTAAAAGCTAAGGCATCAAACCAAAAAAATACGACCAATATTAAACTCATCTAACGAGCATGATTTTTCCAATTCCCCATTTGATCTCCAGTTCAGTTCATTCGACGACCGCATAGTTCACCAAGAGCAACCAAACTTTCATGATAAATATCAGCTTGCAGGGTGGTTGGAGACCCATGAATGTTGTATTTTGTAAGACTTCCTCGATTATCACCTAGGACAGCACATGAAGCCAACTGTCCATTGCTCATTTCCCAAAGCAGTTTATTACTGTTCCACGAAGATAACGGGCCCTGGATTCCTGAGAGTGGTCCTATGGAAAACTTTTTAACCCAAGACTCCTGCACGCCGTACTCCATCATCACCCATATGTCGAAATGCTGATCCGAAATTTGACTCCCTGTAATGTTATACCATATCATGGCAAGTGAATTGTCCAAGACAATGAGTTTCTGCATGCCATATTCTCCTTCCGTGTCTGGTGCTCCATCAGGAAATTGAATTTCTCGAAATTGCTCAGTGCTCAATTCAAAAGAAAGGATCTGGAGGCCAAAAGAATCAGTAATTAATGGTGTGCACCAATGGAAGCATCCATTAAATAAAACAGAGAAGCGCGGGTAATACACCCCTTCCGGCAGTTTGACGTCTGGATCGAGTTCTCTCCAAGAATTAGTACTGAGACTGTATATTTCAACCTTGCAGGAATTAAGATCATAATTGTATTCCTTAGGAGAAATTCCTGTAAAAGTGATGATCTTGAAATCGTCACTGATTGCATCAAACCCAAACCCCATTTCACCCACCAGGCAAAAATACCCTTGTGGGCAACGAAAGGGACGATCAGGGAGTGCAAGAAACTCTCGAGTTGCAGGATTGCACAAATAAATACCACCCGATTCATTACTTTTAAGACAAATTATGCCATGGCATGTGCCGACCAAAATCATATTGACGTATGTTGAGTACGGCACCTCAAAATCAGGGGCCACAACCTGGAGAGATAAAGATTCATCCATTGAATGGAATGATAAAACAATTTTTCTCTCATCCCTGATGAAGCGCTTCACCAGGATGACACCTTCCTGATCGCCGTTCTTGGCTCGAGTGACATGCAAATGCGTGAAACGGGGGCTTTTGATCAAAGAGCACCAAGATTTGCTAACGCATTTGAATTGGAACAAACATTTCACGGGTAATCTCACCAAGATCTCCATCAGGATGTCCTCCGGAAGAACATCCATTTCTGTGGGTTGTTTGGTCAATAGATTGATAGCAGAGGAGCAGAAAAATAAAAATAAGGTTGCGAAGATAAGGGTTCATCAAGAGGTCTCCTCATTTGCAGCTTTCATCAAGGCTCTCCTTTCTTCAGTGGGATCATTTCCTCGCGAGTAGTGAGAAGATTTATTGAGTGGATCGCTACTTGCTCACTTTATGATTAATTGGGAATAGAGTGAACGGCCGGAATGATCGCTCAACTACTCAAAATAGCATCCTTTGGTTATCAAACTTTTTTTGTGACCAAAAAGATCATTAAACTCACATAAACGTGCTAACAGAGTCATTTTACCGAATTTTAGTGATAAATCATCTGGTTACAAAAAACTCATGCAGGAATATTTTTTAGGGGGCAAAAAAGTCCAACAAACTCTTCCTTAAACGAAGGTGGCCTTATATAGCATGATCGAATGAGTTGGATGACTTTAGTGGTTTTGAATATCATTGTACTTTATAATTTGGTTTCATTGAGAAATCATGATTTTTTTCAATCAGTACTATAATGCATGTCTGATTCGTTGAACCCTCGCCTCCTGACTCTTGAACTCAACTGACTTCTACTACATAACCCATGCATATTAGTTCCAATTTCACTCATATTTTGAACAAAGTCACTGTTAATTTTTGACGTTTAGGTCCTTGTCACTTGCTTTCAAAAGGATTGCTATTCATTTCAAGTATTCATTTCATATATTAATTTTTCCCTTTTTCTGCTTTACTTCGATATAGAACTCATGATTTTCTTGTTCTCATAACTGTTTGCTTGCATCAAACATTTGGGGTTGGCTCCGCATATATAAGGCCTAAGAGGACACAGTTAAAAGAAGATGATGAAAAATCTTAATTAACTAAATTTATCTCTAGGTGCTCCCTCTTATAGCACTTGAATGAGCTAAGGATTTCATTTTTTTTAAATGTTTTATTTTAAGTGTAAGTGGAAGGGTTCAAACTCAATATTTCTCACTTACACTCTTTCCTTCGAACCATCCAATCCACCACTCCCTCCCCTAGTTAAGGCTTTCATTTGATTCAAAAAAATGAAAAAAAGGTGGGTTGTCCTTGAACTTAGAAATTGCAAGTAAAATAGAAGTTCATTAGTCAAACAAAATTTTCTCCATTTTTACACTTGGCAATTCGTATCTGTGTTTTTTTTTTAATTATTTTTTAAACTATTTTTGAAAAAATATGGAAAAAAAACCATCCAGAGCCGGCAATATTTTTTGGTAAAAACAAATAACTCTCCTTGGAAAAAAAACAAATAAAGATTGATTATAACTCATTGGCTGATAAACAACAATTACGTGGTGTTTTTGTAACTCATTAGCCGAATTAGTATGCATTCTTAATTGCTATTAATACTTTGAAAGCAAGTGACAGGTCAAATCAATTGTCTCTCTTTATTTTTCTCTTTATTCAATGCAGATGATAACAAATAAAGATTGTGAAAAAAAAAATTGTGAAAGAAAGTCAATTCTTGTGGTAAAATTTAAGTTTGGTCAAAGAAGTCACTTCTTTATGAATATGGATTCTCTAATGGATAAGATAACTACTCTATAAATAGAGGGATTAATCGCTTTAAACTATCATCTTCCACTCACACACAGCACTATTTCATCAATTGGGACGAAGGCGGTGTTTTTTAAGTTGTTATTTTTGCTGCTTATACTTTGTCCATTGGCAGCCAACTCATTTTTCGAGTATCTGAAATTTGTCCAGTAATGGCCTAAAGGCTTTTGCCATTTCAAATGTTCCTGATGCCTTAGAAACCCACCGCCTGAATTCACCGTCCATGGCCTTTGGCCAAATAGCTTCACAAAGATATTGAAACACTGCTCAAGCTCTAAGTACAAATTGTTGGTAATTCCTATATAAAACTTTCAAACATTTTGAACATGAGATACGCGATGTCATTATATATGTATGTTATGTAAGAAATTTCCAAGATCCCAATATCAGATATTTGAATAGAATTGTAATATAGACGCGGAAGCGTACCTGAATTCATATTGACAAACTGGTACTTGAATCCCTAGTGATTTTGGCATGATCTTTCAGGTCAACACGTATTTGTTAATCCTTGAGAGAGTCCTTTAATTTCTCTCTAGTATTTTTATTAACGATGGAATATCAGGAAAGAATTATTTTGTGGTACTAGAAAGTATGACAATAAGAATACTTATGACTTGGGACAATAATCCTATTTATAAATAATATTCCTGTTATTTCTTGAATTCCTATTTTAACCCATCATAAAAATAGAAAATACCCTTAAATCTCTGCTCATTAAAGGCATACACCCTACTAGATACACTAAATCTAAACCATATTTGATCACATTAATTAAATTTAACCTTATTTGACAGTATGCAACACATAATCATTCACATATAAGTTCAACTTTGGATTAAGGATTCAACAATTTCCTATTTAGACTATATGTGTAACCTTATAATTATACTTTGCAATTAACCATATGAGCTCAACTCTACTGTCATTACTAAAATGTATTTATAGTCAATTCAGTCCACCAATCACACCAGAATAGGATCAAAGCGGCCTTTGTTACAATTTCGTAATTTGACCCATCAATGGTCACATATATTGATATAATTGAATGACATGAATCATGATATAGATGTATAGCATGAAAATTTCATGTAATGTGATCATAACATGTCCATTTCGACCGGTCCATATTAAATTTTCATAAGATTAAACCATACCAAAATCAGAGTGTAATAAATCCAAACTTTATTTATGTATAAAATATCCTTAAAACATTAATAACCGAAAATTATTGTAAGAGTATTTAAAATAATAAACTTTCACTAAAACTGTGCATCATTTAATAACATGACACCTATACGAGTAGTATGCTCATGAAACATTTTAAATGACAATTCTTTAATAAACAGATCCGCAACCATGGAGTTTGTCCCGATATACTCTATCGATAACTGTCCACTCTGCACTCTTACTTTAATAGCCAAGAACTTGATATCTATATATTTAGATTTTGTCGAGCTCCTGTTGTTATTGGAATATAGAACTGCTGACTTATTATTACAAAATAATTTGAATGACCTTTCAATACTATCCACTATACGTAATCTTGTAACAAAATTTTGCAACAAAATTTCATGGTTGGACGTCTCATAATAAGTTATAAACTCTGCGGCCATAATAGAAGACATTCTAAGAGACTGTTTAGCACTCTTCTAGGATATGACACTTTCAGCCAACAAGAAGATATATCCTGACATTTAGTTCATAGTATCTTGGCATCCAGTATAATCGGAATCAGTATATCCAATGATCTCGAGTTTATCTGATTTTCGATACGTGAGCATGTAGTCTTTTGTTTTCTGCAAATATCGCAAGACCTGTTTGGTTGTTTTCCAATAATTTAATCCAAAATTGCTTAAATATCTACCCAATATCCCGGTAATATACGCAATATCCGAACGCGTACAAATTTGAGCATACATCAAGCTCCCCACTGTTGACGCATAAGGAATCTTTTACATCTCTTTTTCCTCAAAATCATTCTTAGGACACCACTAAAGACTAAATTTGTCTCCTTTAACTACAGAGGTGTCACTTGATTTATAATTTTGTATGTCATATCTTTTAAGAACCTTTTTTATATAACCTTTTTGTGATAGTTCCAAAATACCCTGAGAGTGATCCCGATGTATTTGTATGCTTAACACAAAAGATGCATCACCAAAATCTTTTATCTCAAAATTCATAGTTAGAAATCTCTTGGTTTCATGTAGCATATGAGTCCAATTAGATCTGTGCTTTGAGGTAGGATTGATCTTGGAAAAAGTGAGCTTGTTGAGATTACAAAATTTGATTATACATTTGGAAACTGGGGAGATGAGAATGATATTCTGCTAGTAATTATTCTTAGTTTTGAGTCTCAATTTATCGACCAATCTGTCAACTGTTGCTGTATTTTACCCAAACATCATGAAACGAATGGCAATATGGAACTGTAGATCAGAATTGCTTTAAAATTTCAAAGAGGAGAAAATGTTGGACTGAATACTGTGCTGGCGAAAATGTTGGACAAAAGTTGTGCCGGGGCGAAGCCTTGCCAAATTCACAACAACACACTTCAGAGACAAAGAAAAGAAGCTACTGATGATTTAAGAGCCATCTCAATCAAATTCAAGATTCTAGCTGCTTTGCACTTCCCTCATCCACTTACAAGATGCACTTCCTTAGCAGTTATATAAATATTTTTATTTAGTTTTTTCAATTCTCAAATGTCAATGACAGAATATATTCACAAGAAAAATACAAATCTCAGTCAGAAAGAAATGAAAAGGGGTGATCGAGTATGTCCACGTTTTGGAAATATTGGACAAGTAGAGTAGGAGAAAAAGAATTGGGAAAATTCGGATATTATGGCAAGAAATTCAAAATAATTGCTAGTGTCTTTAACTGAGAAAATTCGGTAACCTTAATTCATGGCTAACAATTGACGTTCAAATTTTTTGTTAATGACACTCTATGTTTTCCATGTTCTATTTGCTAAAATTATAACGAAATGTCATTAATAATAATTGAAGTGTCAATATATAACATCACTTTTAATTCGATTGGTGAATGAAGACCACCAGGGTTTGCCCCTTCACTTTGCATTCTTCCAAAATTTGAAAGAGCATATACCACTTTTATATTATGCTTTTCCTTTATTAATTATTTCATGCATATTTCCCAGTAGTCATCTTACAAAATTTTTCAGGAGGTACATAGCAAAATTTCTATCAATACTTTCTTTCAATTTTACATATAAAAAATCCATCCTCTGGCCAACAAAGATCATAATTAATCAGAATTTTGCATAAAGACCACACCCTATTTTCTTTTGCTATATTTAAATAATTTAATTAGTGAAAAGCATCAAATAATGGAAAATATTT
This sequence comes from Coffea arabica, assembly GCF_036785885.1. Taxonomy (NCBI): domain Eukaryota; kingdom Viridiplantae; phylum Streptophyta; class Magnoliopsida; order Gentianales; family Rubiaceae; genus Coffea; species Coffea arabica. The sequence goes on from NC_092311.1 coordinate 1,239,179, forward strand.
TTAAAGAATATGCTATATGTGGGGCCCTAGTCATCGTCTCAGTTTCTTAAGTCTTTACTCTTTAGCCGAAGCCTAGCTAGATCTTGGCTTTGCCGAACTATTGCCTGCTAATATTGTGGCTGACATATGAATTTGACACCTAACACATGCCACATGCCTATGGTAGAACTCTCTGCTTGAGAATAATGATAGTAATTAATGTTGATCATCCTCTGTCTTTTATGGATAGTAATTAATGTTGATGAATTGACGGACATAGGTGTTCAAATGATATCTCACAATATTTCAGAGATGAAGGGATTTAACGTACCAAAATAGTGGAATCTGGGAATTCAAATTTATTCGCTCCATTTGGATTAACTATTTTTAAAAATATTTTTTGAATATTATACTATAGCAGTGTATATGAAAAATTTTTACTGTTGATATTTTTTGTGGTGTTTTTCGATGGGTTTTTGAAATATATTTTGGGACAGTTTTTAAAATTAAAAATTTTTTTTAATTACTTTTTAAAAATTAACACTATCACTCACAACCACCCCTACCCACAGCCACCACCCTCTCCCTTCTTCTTTTTTCTCCCCCTTCCTTTTCCCCTTGCTCCTCCTCCCTCTTCCTTCTCTTAGATATTCCTCCTTCCCTCTTCTTCTTTTCTTTTCCTCCTCCCCGCCCTTTCCCCGCCACCCTTTGCCCCTTCCTTCTCCTCCCTCTTCCTTCTTCTAGATATTCCTCCTTCCCTCTTCTCCTTTCTTTTTCCTCCTTCCCACCCTTTCCCCGCCACCCTTTGCCCCTCCCTTCCCCTTTAGTAATCATCTTACAAAACTTTTTAGGAGGCACATAGCAAATTTCTATCAATACTTTCTTTCAATTTTACATGTTAAAAATCCATCCCCTGCCCAACAAAGATCATAATCAGAATTTTGCATAAAGGCCACACCCTATTTTCTTTTGCGATATTTAAATAATTTTATTAATGAAAAGCATCAAATAACAGAAAATATTTTTAAAGAATATGTTATATGTGGGGCTCTAGTCATCGCCTCAATTTCCTAAATCTTTAGCCAAAGCCTAGCTAGATCTTGGCTTTGCCGAACTGTTGCCTGCTAATATTGTGGCTGACCCGTAAATCTGACACTTGACATATGCTGTATGCCTATAGTAGGCATGTAGAACTCTGCTTTAGAATAATGATAGTAATTAATGTTGATCAACCTCTGTCTTTTATGGATAATAATTAATGTTGATCAATTGATGGATATAATGTGTTCAAATGATATGTCACAATACTTCTGAGATGAAGGGATTTAAAGTACCAAAATAGTGGAATTTGGGAATTCAAATTTATTCACTCCATTTGGATTATTTATTTTCAAAGGTGTTTTTTTTAATATTTTACGGTAGCAGTGTATATGAAAAACTTTTACTGTTAATATTTTTTGCGGTGTTTTTGGAGAGGCTTTTGAAATATATTTTGGAATGCTTTTTAAATTTAAAATATTTTTTAGAGTACTTTTTTAAAAATTAACACTACCACTCACAAACACCCCCACCCCCAGCCACCACACCTATCATCCTCTCCCTCCTTCTTTTTCCTCCCCCTTTCTTTTCCATTTCCTCCTCCCTCTTCCTTCCCCAGATATTCCTCCTCCCCTCCCTTTCCCTGCCACCCCCCGCCCCTCCCTTCCCCTCCTACTCGATGTAGGCCATCCCCTCCTCTCTTTCCCCGATCTAGAACTCTGCTTCAGGATAATGATAGTAATTAATGTTGATCAACCTCTGTCCTTTATGGATAGTAATTAATGTTGATCAATTGACAGACATAAGGTGTTCAAATGATATGTCACAATATTTTTGAGATAAAGGGATTTAAAGTACCAAAATAGCGGAATCTGGGATTTCAAATTTATTCACTCTGTTTGGATTAGCTATTTTTACAGGTGTTTTTTCAATATTTTACTGTAGCAGTGTATATGAAAAACTTTTACTGTTGATGTTTTTGTGGTGCTTTTGGAGGGGTTTTTTAAATATATTTTGGAATAATTTTTAAAGTTAAAAATTTTTTAGAGTACTTTTTAAAATTAACACTACGACTCACAAACACCCCCACCCCCAGCCACCACACCCACCACCCTCTCCTTCCTTCTTTTTCCTCCTCCTCTCTTTTCCTTCTCCCAAAAATATTCCTCCGTCCCTCTTCCTCCTCCCCTCCCTTTCCTTGCCACCAGATTATTATTTTTTGCTACGTAACACAAAGATTTTGTACCAAATTTGGACTATTAGTTTTAAAATGATATTATGGTAGAGAAAATCATATATACTCATGACCACTAGATACCAAAGAATGAAAGGGAAAATGATTGAAAAAATCTTCTAATTTGTCAGAATTGTTGCATTCAAAAGGCACTAAAATCTTTTGTGCCTTCAATTTCTCAAGTTCTGATATTAAATAAGTGCATCCTTAATATAATGTCAACCTCCTAATGTTCCACATGGCCATTTGATCTTTCTTTTCAAATTCAACCCTAACCCTTCCAATTAAACTACACTGCAGGCCACAGATCTAAGTTCATGATAGAAAATGTTGTAATTTGAAGGTAAGACATAATAATTCGATCATGGCTTTTTCTAACATCTCAGAATTTCTAGAGAAATCGGGAAAAATGAAAAAGGAAAAAAAAAGGATCACAAAGATTGTACATCTGCAAAGAAAATATTCAATTAAGTAGTTCAAAAAAATTAAAAAGAGGCGATTTTAACCAACCTGAATAGATTTTAGGTGCAAAAACAAGAAATGCAGGATTGTGAAGTCCTCAAAAGTAATCCTAAATCCATTTTTATAGATTAATGTAGTAACTGTGGAGGGAAGTATATGATTTTGTGCAACGGAGAAGAAGCAACAGAGCAAGAGAGGGTCAGTTTTCTTCTGGTGTGTAAAATATTATCAGTTGTCAATGGGACTACAGGTGCAAAGACTGCAGGTTTTCCTTATGGCATTCTGAAAAATGTTTTTTTTTTCAATTTTTCTATATTCATTTTTTTTTGTGAGAATAAATACAAGTTCTATTTTTCTCTCTTTTCTTCAAATAAATATATAGCTACACTTAGCTTGTTAAGCCCCATCGAGTGGAACCATTCCAAGAATAATCTCACACAAAATTTTTGTGCTACTATCAATTAACTTCTCATTTTCTTGTCTAACTAAGTGGTTTTGTCTAGGCATTTAGGGCAGAACATTTAACATGCTCCTCGTTAACAAAGTTTGGATTTTAAAACAAAAAAAGGTATTATTCTAAGCTAAAAATGTAATGTTTAATTCCCTCTAGTTTCTCTTCCTCCCGTAACAAAGTTAGGCCCCCATTGGAATTTGGTTAAGAATAAGATAATTACCCTTACTACATATACTCACTTTTCCTGCACTTGTCTTATTATTTTTACAAAGTATATGTTAGGACTGGCCCATGAATAAACAAACTAAAGTTAGAACAAAATAGGCTGTATAACCGACCATATAATGTTTAGGCGGTAGACACCAGTCATATAATACTTAGGCGGTACAACCGACCATATAAAAGGGTTGTGATAACCCAATAAAGACAAATAACAAAGGAAAATAAAAGACACAGAAATTTACGTGGTTCGGTCAAATTGACCTACATCCACAGGCAGAGGAGGAGCAAATCTTTCTAATATGAAGAAGATATATAAAAGCTTTAAGAAAATGGTTCTTAGGCCCAAAAGACACCTAATACTAAAATACAAAAGAGCACAAAAGATTTAACTAAACAAAATGTTTAATAACCCAAAGATCCAAATAGCCTACTAATGCTCTCTTGATTTAGTGCACTTAATTCCATCATAGGAGCCCTTTATTTATAGGAAACAAAAGGAAGGCTTTCTTGAACTTCAGCCGATGTAGGACTAAAGGCTCTTCATTTGCTGATGTGGGAAAGCCACACTAACAAATGTCCACCTTGGCGTATCCCCAACATCGACAATAGCAATACTGCTCCACCTTCTCCATATAAGCCCCAACGGGCCTGAATCACCATCAACTTTACAAACAACATTGTTACCCATTAAGACAACTCCATTTTCAGTTGATTCATATGTTGAAAACCAGTCTCTATTGGGACACATATGATATGAACAATCCGAATCTAAAATCCACTCATTGTTAGACCTAAATTTATTTTCCGTTGCACAGAAAATGGTTCCATCATTCTCATCAACTGCAATACTAGCCTCGGTGGTCTCACTCTTTTTCTCCTTTTGTTTTTCTTTATTTTTCAATTTAAAGTAATCAGAGATAACATGGCCCTTTTTTTTACAATAGCTGCACACCACATTTTTATGCTTGAATTTGAATCTACTTCTATTTTTCTATATTTCTCTTTTCAGATGTACCCCGAACAAACAAGCCATCGGTTTGACTCCCACTAGTTTTTCCAGTAATATCCCTATCTATCTGCTCTTTAGATTTTAATGCATATTTAATTTTTCGATACAAAATTTTTTCCTTTCCATAAATCATAGTATCACGGAAATACTTAAAGGACTGGGAAAGGGAATACAAAAGTAATAGAGCCTGATCTTCATCATCAATTTTCGAATCTATATTCTCCAAATCCATAATAATGGAATCAAATTTATCAAAATGGGAAAGTATAGATGTACCTTCAGACATCCGAAAACATATACAAACTCTGCTTCAGATATAGTCGATTCTCGACTGTTTTCTTCATATACAAGACTTTCAATTTATCCCATATAGCCTTGGCCGAAGTCTCCACTACTACCTCCTATAAAACTTCATCGGAGAGATTTAAGATTATGCTGGATCTGGCCTTCTTATCCATTTCGGCGAAATTCGCATCCTTTACAGCTTCTAACTTTTTCTCTACTCCCTATATTGCCAAATCAACTCCGTCTTGAACAAGAATGGCCTCCATCTTGAGCTGCCACATCCCGAAATTGACATTCCTGTCGAATTTTTTGACAACCGTCTTTGTTATCGTCACTGTTGCCACAAAATCTGTAACCTGAATCTTGTCTCAAAAACTAGTCAAACAAATATGCAAGTCTCATAAGCGGGTCCCACGGGATGAGCGGGCCCCACGGGATGAACAGCCCCACGGATAAATGGATCCCACAGAGTGAATGGGCCCCACAGGATGAACATGTCTTACAAAATATATCAACCAACTCTGATACCAGTTTGTTAGGACTGGCCCAGGAATAAACAAACTAAAGTTAGAACAAAATAGGCGGTATAACCGACCATATAATGCTTAGGCGGTAGACACCAGCCATATAATACTTAGGCGGTACAACCGAACATATAAAAAGTTTATGGTAACCCAATAAAGACAAATAACAAAACAAAATAAAAGACACAGAAATTTACGTGGTTCGGTCAAATTGACCTACGTCCACGGGTGGAGGAGGAGCAAATCTTTCTACTATGAAGAAGATAGACAAAAGCCTTAAAAAAGTGGTTCGTAGGCCCAAAAGACACCTAATACTAAAACATAAGAGAGCCCAAAAGATTTAACTAAACAAAAAGTTTAATGATCCAAAGGTACAAATAGCCTATTAATACTCTCTTGGTTTGGTGCACTTAACTCCATCATAGAGCCCTTTATTTATAGGAAACAAAGGGAAGGCTTTCTTGAACTTCAGCCGATGTGGGACTAAAGCCTCTTCATTTGCCGATGTGGGAAAGCCACACTAACAGTATATAGTCACTATCTTTTTTTTTTGGTTTAAATTTGGTAGAGAGTTGGAGGTCTGCATTTAAATTTATAATTTAAATCGCTAAACAAGAAACTTTTAATTACTGAATATTGGTATATACATGGCTTGGGTAGACCATTATATTGAAGGGTATACGCCATGTTGTGATGGATATGCAGTGTACCATGAACGCCCAAAAAGACACTAATGATATCAAGAATTTCATTACTTGATATAAGTTTGATTGAATTAGCATAATTATAGAAAATTCAAGTTGCTCAAATTTGACTCCATATAAAGCTCATTTGTACTTGAAACAACTCAAGTTTGATCACAATCTCGAACTTGTTTAGATAAAGAAACAAGTTTGATTATTAATGTGTTAGATTTTATTAGATAGAACATGTATACTATATGATAGGTTATGTAATGCACTAATATTAACAACTTATCAACAAATAATTGAATAAAAATGGTGGACTGTCCAAATATCATATAAGAAATGGCTCATTATGATACTCAGTGACTTTTAATTGATTCTTATACATTATCGTGTGATCCATATAATGCAACTAATATTTTTTTGATTTATTTAACTTGATTATATTCATTTACACTTTGTATCTTTTATTGTATCTACCTCGCTAATTCGAAAACTACTTCGTATTGTATACCTGTGGTACCTAACAACAAATACATTTGAACAAAAAAAAAGAAAAAAAAGAAAAGAAAAGAGTGTTAAGCCAAGAGAAGCACCAAGTGTCATTCGGTTCCCGCCCTTTCTTGGCACCTGGACCTTTGACAAACTGACACAGGAAAACTGCACCTCATTTTTCCTTTTGGTGCTCCTTAGTCTTAAGCAAGTATGGCTCAGCGTATGAGTCTATGCTAGGGCTGCAAACGAATCGAGGCGCCGCTCGCGAGCGGCTCGAGTCAAGCTCGAGTCGAGCTCGATTAATATCGAGCTCGAGCCAGCTTGAGTCCAACTCGAACTCGAACTCAGAATATTTAAGCTCGTTAGCTCGCGAGCTTGAGTATATATATATATATATATATTTTTTTTTTAATTTTTATTTAATAATAAAATTACGTATATTATATATATATTTTTTTATTTTTTATTTTCATAGTAAAATTACGTATATATCCTTAATATTTTATTATTTATTAAGAAAAAAATATTATTTTATTTATTTTTTTAAAAATAAAATAATTATTTTTTATTTTTTTCGAGCTCGAGCTTGAAAATTGCCGGCTCGTCGAGTTTGAGCTTGGTAAAATTCAGTCGAGACTCGGCTCGATTAGCTCAAAATTCGACTCGACTCGACTCGTTTGCAGCCCTAGTCTATGCAATGGGGCTTAGGCTTTACTTTCCAGGACTTCCCACAATCCGGGCTTTCTTATTTTCGCTCTCTCATTCTGGCATTCTAATCAGGTTTGATTAAACTCGCCTCTTTTACCAATTTTTTTGGTTATTTATTTGTTGGATAAGTACTTGTTTTTCAGCAGGTGTACAATTCTTGTGGTAGGTTTTTGTTTTCTCTCGTTTTCTTTATCGTGTGCTTAATTCTTGATTGTTATGCTCTGATTTCTCAGATATTAGAAAAAGCCCTGGTAAAATTGCCGTGGCTTACTTAAATTTTACAACTTTTTCTTTCATGAACTTTGACCTATAGCCTAAAGGGCCCTTTAATTGGAAGGATTTTGGGGAAAAAGCAGAGATTTAAAAAAAAAGTGTCAAATTGGCTGTTGGAAAATTTCCACAGGTTAAGGTTTTCAGAGTTTTAGAAAATTGAAGGAGATAAGATTTTAGTGCTTTTAGAATGTTATGTTTTTGATTGATCAGATTCATTTATTTTCTTTTTCTTTCATTTCTTTGGTAATCAATGGTAGTTAGTAATACCATTAGTTTCTAGTTCGTTGGTGAATGAGTTTACTGATGAATCATTATCTATACACTGTTATGCTCCGTTGCCCAAGTCTATCGTTTACAATGTTGTCATTTAATCTGTTCTTTAGACACGAATTTTATCACAGGAGCTGTAAAAAATTCAATATTTTGAAATTCAGGACTCCTTTGGATTATGTTCTTAAGGGTCAAAATAGTGCAATCCTTTGCACTGAAAATCAGTATCTTTCGGGGATCCGAATATCATGTTCAAAGTTTTTCTATGTGAAGATTTGATACTAAATCTTGTGTTAGCAATAGCAATAAAACTGAAAATCCCAGCATCCCACTGTTCTGATATTTCAAATCCCTTCTTTTCAGATATCTTGAGTCTTTATTTGTGGTCAATACTATTTTTATTCTTTTTATGTCCCATAGAGAACAGAGGTTGGAGCATTCTTTTTCACTTTGACTTTGTTCAGTAGCCTTAGAATTTGAGAGTTACTTTGAAGCCATTCTGAGATTTATGTTACTTGATTTGCTTTGTATGGAGAGGGCTTCTAGTGTTTGAATTGCTCTTTGAGTACCAGATCAGTCTATGCTTATTATGATTGCAGCAATTTAGTCTGTTTCTTTGAGTAATAGAGATTATGTTATTTGGGGTGTATAGATGCAAGTTACCATGGATGTTGTCAATGGCTGACTCCTTTGGCAGTTACGAAGTAACTACATCACCTGTGCTGAATTTATTTTATTTGTTTTATGAATTAGTTGTTCTTTGCAGGGTCAGTATTTAAGCTCAACAAAGTTAAAGTGCCTTAAGCTCTTAGTCTGTGTCACAAAGACCAGGTTTGGGGAGAGACGTGGAATTCAAGAAGTAAAAGTTGATAAGGGAACAGATAAAGCATCAGGGAGCAATATGGATGGCGTTGCTTTGAAGGAAGATGCCAACAAAGTTAAAGTGCATTAAGCTCCTAGTCTGTGTAATGAAGACCAGGTTTGGGGAGAGGCCTGGAATTCAAGAAGTAAAAGTTGATAGGGGAACAGATAAAGCATCAGGGAGCAATATGGATGGCGTTGCTTTGAAGGAACATGCCAACAGTCAAGATGAGAGCGTTGTCATCGAGGGAAAGGCTAACTCAGAGCCAAGTGAGTAGCTAGTGCGTAACAATGTCCAGGGAAATGAATAAGCTGAAATGCCGAATGTCACCGGAGAGGAACAGAATCTTAATCTTACAAAGGAGCTGAAAAAGAGAAAGTGCAGTGCCGATGCTGAAATTGCTACCGCATCTCCTACTGACAAATGTTCATCCAGGCTTCGCCCAAGGAAGGAGGTACCTTCATTCCAGATGGTGGATTTGAATGAGAACGACATTGAAAGGATTTTGGCAATGAGAATAAAAGTTTACTGGCCAGACTCAGGAAAATGGTTTGCAGGAAGAATTAAATCCTTCAATAGAGAGAAGATGCTTCATACTGTAAACTACGATGATGGTGACATAGAAGAGCTGGACTTGAAGAAAGAGAAATTTCAACTTGAGGTCAAGCCTAAAGATGGTTTTCACATAAAAGCATAACTTCACTCCAGAAAAAGCAAGAAGGATCTCAGTGGTCATGTGGTTGGGAAAACAAGTTTTAGCCAGGAGTATGTTAAGGCCAAGGACAATGCAAATATGGAAGGAGAACGCAATCAGGATCCCAGTGGAGATGTGGTTGCCAATGTGAGTTTTAGCCAGGAGTATGCTAGGGTCAAGGATGAAGCAGAGATAGGAGGAGAAAGCAAGAAGGATCTCAGTGGTGATGTGGTTGCTAACAGGATTTATAACCATATTAACAGGTATTTTGGGAGGAAAACATCTAGTCACCGTATTATGAGTGACCAACTAGTGTTTATAAGAGTACAAACCTAACAAACTATTTACAAGAATACCCTTACTAATTTATTATCTACAAGAATACTTATATTCTCTTAACACCCCCCTCAAGTTGGATCATATATATCATAAGCATCCAACTTGTTACAAATGTATTTCACCCTAGAACCCCCTAAACTCTTGGTAAACACATCAGCCAATTGATTTACAGACGGTACACAAGATGTCTTGATGACTCCGTCAAGCAATTTCTCTCGAATGAAATTACAATCAACTTCAATATGTTTTGTTCTTTCATGAAACACTGGATTAGACGCAATATGAACAGCTGTCTAATTATCACACACTAAATTCATAGGCTGTTTATGCTCAAACCCAATTTCAAGTAACATGCTCTTTAACCAAACTAACTCACATACAGTGTGAGCCATAACGCGGTATTCAGATTCTGCACTTGATCTGGAGACAACTGTTTGCTTCTTACTCTTCCACGACACTAAATTACCACTAACAAATACATAATATCCTATGGTCGATCTTCGATTTGAGGCAGAACCAGCCCAATCTGCATCACTATATCCTTTAATATCAGTGTGTCCATGATTTTGATACAGCAACCCTTTTCCAGGAGCACTCTTAAGATACATGAGAATCCGTATAACAACATCCCAATGACTAGTACGAGGGGTATCAAGAAATTGACTCACAACACTCACTGCAAATGAAATGTCAGGTTTCGTTACAGTGAGATAATTTAATTTACCCACAAGTCTTCGATATTGCCTAGGATCATCTAGTAATGTACCTTGATCTCCTACTAATTTCACATTAGGATCCATAGGAGTATCCACAGGTCGGCAACCTAACATCCCAACTTCACTCAGCATATCGAGTACATATTTTCTTTGACATATATAAATCTCATATTTAGATCGAACTACCTTAATACCCAGAAAATACTGTAGATGACCTAAATCCTTTGTCTGAAAGTTTGCCTGCAAATTGGATTGAAATTTCTGGATCCCCACAACATCATCACCTGTAATCACAATATCATCCACATAAACAACTAATAAAATTTTACCAGCATTAAAATGCCGATAAAATACAGAATGATCTACTCCACATCTTGTCAAACCGAATTCCATGACAACACTACTAAACCGGCCAAACCAGGCCCTCGGAGACTGTTTCAATCCATATAAGGATTTTTTCAAACGACAAACCAACCGCGAATTCTTTCGCTAAACAACAAATCCAACAGGTTATTCCATATATACCTGACAGGTGCCGAACCTGTACAATAATAATTACTTAAAAGTCCTCATTATCACCACAATTAATTATAGAACAAATTCAAGTACTGGAGCAGGGACCTTAGATGTGCAATGGGTTACTTGATTCACCCTGTTCTCGAAAAGTTTGTTTGATCCGATATACCAGATTTGTCTATAAAAATATTAATTTTGTGTATAATGGCAAGTAGGGTCGATTCCACAGGGAGCGGGTAGGAAATTATTTCTTTCCAAATTGGTAGAGCGAAATTGGGGGATTTTAAATGTGAGGCAAATAAAAATAAAACTAGAAATAAAACAAACAAAGTCCAAAATAGAGATGTAATCGAGCCGAGTCGAGCTCGAGTAGTGCTATACTCGAGCTCGACTCGACTCATATATCCCTAGGAGCTCGAGTTCGATCGAGTCAAAAAAATTGATACTCGAAACTCGACTCGATGTACTCGCGAGTAGCTCGAAACTCGACTCGATAAGCCTCGATAACGAAGGGTATTTTGTAAATTCCATATAACTTATACCCATAATGGTCATTTTATAATTATAATACATATATATTATTTAAATTATAAATATATTATTTAAATAACCCCGGCTCGACGAGTAGCTCGACGAGCCTCGAGCCGGGAATTTTTTACTCAAAACTCGACTCGATTTTCATTCGAGCTACTCGAACTCGGTCAACTCGAGTTCGAGCCAAGTCGTTGACCAAGCTACTCGCGAGTAGCTCGCGAGTAGCTTGGCTCGCGTACACCCCTAGTCCAAAACTAACTCACAGAACACAATTTATTAAAATTATCAAGTAATAAAAGTTCTACCCAAAATATCAACTGCTCAGGCACGGTCCAATTAAATGATCATCGATGCAACGATATTTCACCCATTTATCACTAGGTTAGTTATAGTTATCAATAAGCTCTGATAACCAATTCTTCCTTACCTTTTCGACAGTCAAGGTACAACCGTTGACTGTTTTTCTAACTAGATAACAACCCTAGGTACGACCTTAGGAATTTAATCATCCAATTGCATTAGAACTAGAAGAACCCAACCCTAACCAATAGACACGCTAAGAGGGTTTATTTAAATTAGATCCTGCGTTCCCCCAACATAAAACCAATTATGGTGGTTGTCACTAGTTATCAACCAAACGAACAATTACGGATCCAATTTAGTTAATGTGACAGTAGACTATTAAATTAAATCAAATACCCGGCCGTTGATATTTAATTAATAAAATAACCATGAACAATTAATTCAGAGAACACACGAATAGTGACAAATTGAAAGAAATAATGAAAATTCGATTAGATCTCACAATTATTATGGGCCGCGCCCTCGCATCGACTTTTGGGTAGAGGAGAAATTTAGCCACTTCCCATTATGTCAATCACGCCAGGGCTGGTAGGTTTCATCCGCATAATTATCAAAGAGATTGGAACGATGGACTAGCGACGAAAGAAAGAAAAGAAAAGGTCTCCCTTGTCTCTGCGTTAATATTCGTACTGAAGACGGCCGCACTACGCCAAAGTCATCAACAATTTTACAGAGTCAAAACTGAGGCCAAAGAGCCGCAAAGCGTCAAAGCCAAAAAGTAAAAGAAAAATCTTTGATGTCTCACGGAGAGAGCGAAAACAAAAACCGAAAAGCTAATCTAGTCCTGATGATCCGTGAAGCTGGCCCTTTTTTTCTCTTTTATATTCTCCTCTGCGCCGCCAAGAGAAAAGAAATAAACGTCTGGAGCACAGCTTCCTCTTTTGGGGCTTTAATCCTATACTTTGGGCTCACGTGAACCCAATTCATTAGTTAGTCCTACTGCTAGAGATCGCGAGTCCGGCTTCTCGACAACCTCTACCTTTTCTGGCCTGGGCACGCCCTGAGATGAAGGGTCTTATGGAGATTTGCCTCAAGAGATTACTTTTAACGCCAACCACCTATAATTCATACAAATATGAAATATGAGTAAAACCTCAATACTTAGCACTGTAAGTAACCAAAATTAGGACAAAATAACAGTGCAAAATGTGCCAAATAATTGCTCTATCAATACCTCTTCTTCCAAATCTCCATGCAGAAATGCATTTTTCACATCCAACTGATGCAATGGCCAATTGTAAATTGCTGCCAAAGAGATAAGAAGACGAACCGAGGTAATCTTTGCAACAGGAGAAAATGTTTCTAAGTAGTGTACTCCATACACTTGAGTAAATCCTCTAGCTACCAGACGAGTCTTCAATCTATCAATAGAACCATAAGGCTGCACTTTTATAGTGTACATCCATTTACAACCAACAACAAGCTTACCTGAGGACGAGTGACAAGATCCCAAGTACCATTTTGTTCCAAAGCAGACATCTCTTCTTGCATAGCTAATCTCCAACCAGGATGATTAAGAGCATAGGTAATAGACTTAGGAATGGAGATAGAATCAAGGGAAGCAACAAAAGAAGAATATGACATAGAGAGACGAGAATAAGAAATAAAATTAGAAATAGGATGGAAAGTACAATGTCTCTTACCTTTGCGTAAAACAATAGGAAGATCTAACTCAGAGGAGGGCATCATACCTAGATTTGAAGATTGAGAATTAATTGGTGAAGTGCGTGGCATATCAGGAACTTTCTCAACCATGGAACGACGAGAGTAAACTTGAAAATGAGAACGAGATAATCGAGCTATGGAATCTGGTTGACTAAATAACTCAGGTAATAAAGGGGAAGGAACTGGTAAAACAGGAGAGAAAAAAGAGGGACACTGTTCTAACTCACAAGGCATACTGTGTTTGATAAAATATAGAGTGGATTCAAAGAAAGTAACATCAGCACAAGTAAAAAATTGATTTAAAACTGGATTGTAACATCTATACCCTTTTTGCGCTCGTGCGTATCCTAAGAAAATACACTTAATAGCACGAGAATCTAATTTATCCACTCCGGGAGCAAGTTGATGAACAAAGCACACACATCCAAAAATACGAGAAGGTAATTTAAACACAGATTCATGAGAAAAAAGAATGGAGTGAGGTAATTGACCTCCAAGAATATTAGATGGCATGCGATTAATTAAATAACATGCCAATAGAACTGCATCACTCCAAAATTGTTTGGGCACATTCATGTGCAACAACAGTGTTCGAGCAATTTCGATTAAATGTCCAATTTTTCTTTCAGTAACTCCATTCTGTTGTGGAGTGTGAGGACAAGAGAACTGATGAATAATACCAGACTTACTCATAAAGGTATTAAAATGAGTGGAAAAATATTCTTTCGCATTATCACTGCGAAGTATACGTACAGACACACCAAATTGATTCTTTATTTCTGCAACAAATGCACAAAAAATGGAATATAGTTCTGAACAATCTTTCATTAAATAAAACCATGTAACTCTCAAAAAATCATCAACAAAGATTACAAAATATTTAAAACCTAACTTTGAAGTGACTCGACTAGGACCCCAAACATCAGAATGAACTAACAAAAAGGGTTCAGAAACCCGTTTATTGACTCTAGGAGCAAAAGAAACACGATGATGCTTCCCAAACTGACAAGACTCACATTCTAACGAAGACAACTGACTCAAAGTAGGAACCAACTTTTTCAAATTTTGTAGAGACGGATGACCCAAACGACAGTGAATTTCAAGAGGAGAAACAGTAGCAGGACATACAATCGGACTATTAGAGTTAAGAAAATAAAGACCATTATGCTCATGCCCTCCACCAATCATTCTCTTTGTTTTCAAATCCTGAATGACAACAGAATCAGGAGAAAAAATAACTAAACACTGTAGAAATTTAGTGAGCTTATTAACAGACATTAGATTAAAGGGCAAATCGGGTACGTAAAGAACAGAAGACAGCGGAAGAGATGGATTAATTTCTACAGTGCCTAGTCTTTTAACTTTAGTGGTAGATCCATCAGATAAAGTAACATGAGAAAAGAAAGTAGACTCTTGAAAATTAGAAAAGTTTTTAGAGGTACCTGACATATGATCAGTAGCCCCGAAATCAATAATCCATGAGTCATTACCTTTTTGTGCTAAAGAAGCAGAGGGAAGAGATGCGTGATTTGTAACTTGGTACTGTAGGAATTTAACGTAATTTTCCTCGGATATAGTAACAGTCTTCCGGGAACTCGATTCAACTTGGTCAGTGGTAACCGCATTAACAAACCTTTCAACCATAGCGAATAGCACTTTAAACCAAAGAAAGATTCAAAACTCGAGATGAACAGTGACGCTTGAACAGTGCCCGTGTACAATATGCGTGAACAGTACGTCGTGAACAGTGTTGCGCCATGAACAGTAACGATGTAAATAGTGCCGCAATGAACAGTGCGGCTGAACAGTACTTTTGCTAGATGTTTAACTCTAACCCTAGAACTTTAGCTCTGATACCATGTTAACAGATATTTTGGGAGGAAAACATCTAGTCACCGTATTATGAGTGACCAACTAGTATTTATAGGAGTACAAACCTAACAAACTATTTACAAGAATACCCTTACTAATTTATTATCTACAAGAATACTTATATTCTTTTAACAAACCAGAAGTATGAGAAGGTGCCAGGAGTATGCTAAGGTCAAGGATGAAGCCGAGATAGAAGGAGAAAGAAAGAAGGATCTCAGTGGCAATGTGGTTTCCAACACAAGTTTTAGCTAGGAGTATGATAAGGTCAAGCATAATTCAGAGATAGAAGGAGAGGGTCCTAAAACTGCAGTATCAAAGGAAGATGTGGAATCTAATCCAGGGGAACAACAACCTGCTGATAACAAGAGTGAGATAGATGAGAATCAAGTAGGTTCTGCAAGGCAAAATGCCAGGTTCACTGATGTAGATGGAAGCAGAAAGTGTTGAGTTGTCAGGAGCAAATGTAAGTGACCACTAAATTATTGCTGAAATTAACTGAAAGAGGTTGAACACCATTTCTAGCAAGTAAGCCTGCATCTAAAAATTATGTCTTTACTCTTAAAGGATGCCCTTCCATGGTGGTTCTCATCCTACTCCTTTCATTGCTTTATATTCATGCATTCAGTAAGTAATTTTACATGTAACAATTATGCACATAATGCTTGTCCATTGATATCTAAAAATATGTTTGGGTTTTTGTCTAAGTCCTGGCCCAATGATGCTCAATTAATACTGATGAAGAATCTTTAATTGTCATATAAATGTGTCTGTGCTTTGACTTAGACTTTTTGTTTTGCATTTCCTTTGGTCTGAAAGAGAAATATCCATCCTTTCTCTAGTAATAGATAGGAATTGAATTGCGCTATGCTTAAGATGGGTAAAAATTGCTAAATGCGAAAACTTACCGGGAGAGTGCAAGCTGAAACATTAGGTGACCACCATCCTTATGAATCATTTTTGCCAACCTAAGATGTGTTCCTGTCCTAGCAGACTTGAGATTTTGACAGGTTGACTGAAATATCGGCAGGAATAGAGAACAATTAACATGGTTTCCTCTTCCTACAGCCTACTATTTCAGAAGAAAGAAAGACTAATTAATTAAATTATAATTATTCCTGCCACCAGTATAGATGTAATCACCTGTGATTTTGTTGATCCGGAATCCTTGGCCCTGTTTTGCCCAAATAGATTAAGTTGTAGCATTTGTGCTTTGTACCAGAAAATCAACTTTTTCCCTTGGTTGGACCCTGACTGCTGAGACCGCGATTGGATCCTTCATCCTTATGAAGGGTCTATAGCCGATTGTCTGTTTCACCCATTACCGTAGCTCAGTTGATCAGCATGACACAACAGTACATTCATGTGCACCAACAAGAGATTTGGTTAGTTTGATTTGTGTGGTTCTGTAATTTTAAGCGACAATTTCACATGGAAATAATATCTAAAGCTTGCTGAAGGGCCAGAGCAAAGTGAAAGAATTGGGGCAAGGTTTTGTCAACAAATAAGAAGAATGAACTGATTGTTATAAGAAGAATTGGAGAAGCTTAATATAGAAATTAAGAAAAGAAATGGAGATGCAAAACGTTGTCGGATTGTTGATGCGAATTCCTGGATCCTTTTTCTGTCATGAGTCATTGACAGCTGTAAGAGCCATAGTCATCAACCAACTAATGCTGCGACTTCTGAAAAAGAATTTGCATTGTGTTTCCAATCTGCACAGAAAAGGAATCAAGGATATTAATGTAACCAATTCTGGAAAATACTTTCATGAGTAGTTCAGGAAGTTACAATAAATAATTGTCTATACATGAGTAGAGATACAATTTGTAAAGCCAAAAGTGAAAAAAGAATGAAGTTCGTCAAGGCTAGCACACACAACATGTTACAATGAAGCATGTTATGGATTCAATGAAATTGTTGCCTATTTGTGGAACTATCCACTCAATAACACAGTACAGCTTGTCTATCTGGATCAAAGGTTGTATGGGTAGCAAATAAGAATGAGCCTCTATAATATCTGTTCTCAACATGTTTGTTTCTTCATAAAGAACTTCCACGTTACCAATTCTCTGTTTCACTGATTCTATGGTGATTCCACTGCATTTTTTAATTTTCTGTTTGCAGAAGAATATCTCACATGACATGGAGAAGCCCCTCTACAAGACTATTTACTTCTGGTCCCTACAGAATGCCATCCACCAGAATCCTGAATATTGGAAGGGTGATATCCGACCTAGTCCAGTCCCTTTGCTTTTTGGATGCTTTTGTCTGGAAACCAGATGAAGTACATAGTTATATCATTTTGAAAGAAACCTTAGGATTAACTTGTTTATGAAGTAGACCAATTCCACTACTATCTCCCTGTTTATGTTGTGAATCTCCTTTGAAGTATGAACTATATAACCATATTATGTGTATCAATCTACATTTTTCTGTCAAGTTCCTACTTGTGTTGATCTCTTGCATGTATCTGATACATTTAGTTTCATAGTATACATAGAAGACCAACATAACTAAACTGCATCGTATAACTGGAAGGCAGTTAAACTTTTGGTTGATATATAGAAATGCCTGAACAAAGTTCTGAATTGTCTGTAAGAATTATGCTCCCTCTACACCTTCTGACAGCAATACTTATTTTAAATGAAATAAAATTAATTAGTGCATTTGGAATAAAATTTTTTTGCTTATACTTTTTATTGTAGCAATTTTTAATATGTTTTATATGAGATAAAAACATGATTAAAAATAAAAAAATACTAAAAAATATATTTAAAAATTTTTAGTTTTTTAAATGTAGAACTCAAACAAAATACAAAGCAAGGTATGAATAGGACACAAAATTATCAAATGACATTTTATTGACTCGTAAAAATCTTGTGAAAGCTACAAGGTAAATGAAAATTATCAAAATAAATTTGTTTACAATTTAAAAGGAAAAAGATAATCGATAGAAAACTTGTGCTGATATTTTAAGAATTTTTTTTTAAAAAAAATTACTCCGCAATACAACTTTTCAATTCTTTGGTATTATACTTTCTTTTATTTTTAAAATTTTTAAATCATGTGACTTTGCATTTTTTGTAATACGATGTTTGATATTCCGATTAAAAATATAGTATTATTCTAGAACTATTGTGTAAGGGCATTAATATCATTTTGTTAAAGTTTTGGATGGAAAATTCACTACTAACATTTGACTAGTCAATCAAGAGGGCAAAGTGCACATATTTAAAGTTTAGGAGGACAAAGTGTTATAAATGATCAAGTTCAGGGAGGCAAACTCTAATTAACCCTAATAAATTTGAAATCCCAAAATTCCACGGTTCTGGTAGTTTCAATCCCTTCATCTCAAAAATATTGTGACATATCATTTGAACATCTTATGTCCGTCAACTGATCAACATTAATTACTATCCATATAGGATAGAGATTGATCAAAATTAAATACCATCATTATTCTAAAGCAGAGTTCTACACGTCTACTATAGGCATGTAGCATGTGTCAAGTGTCGGATTCATATGTTAGCCACAATATTAGCAGGCAATAGTTCCCCAAAACCAAGATTTAGCTAGGCTTTGGGTGGCGTTTGGTTCGCACATCAGAATCGAATTCGGATTCGGATATCCTGGGTTTGGAATGAGATCATTCATTCCAATACATCTGTTTGGTTCAAGTACCTGGAATCAGGGGCAGAGCCAGAAAAAAATCTTAGTGGGGGCAAAAATAACACTAAAATTTTTTATCTACTCTTTTTCTAATTTTTTAAGCAAAAAAAAAAAAGTCTCATGCATAAAATCACCATTTCACAAGTTAAAATATTTATCAAATAACCCATTTATTAGTTATTACATTAACTAATCAATTTTCAAATTTCTTTAAAACAGTAATAGTCTCATGCTCTAGAAATATATTTGCAAACAAATTTATAATAATGATAATAATAAGTAATTGTTTAGAACCTGATTTTGATGGTCTCCTAAAGTTGGTGAAAAGAGCTGCAAAATGTGGCGGACCCAAGTCCTAGAAGATCAATTGATTCTGGTGCAATCTCTAAATAGGATGAAGTGATCAAAAGAAAGAGTAACAAGCTTTGGTTGTGGAAAAAAAAATGGCTCTCGTATGTATGTTGGGGAGTGGGGACAACCGAGAGCGAGATGAGGAAAGGGAAATTGGGGAGTGGGGACAAAGGAAGTAAATGATAATTGGATGAAATGATAAAAAGAAAAAGTAGTTGGCTTGGGTGTGGAAGAAGAGGAGTCGGTTGTGAAGGGAAATGGGAGACCACAGGAGTAAAGGGAACTTGGGAAGTGGGGACCAAAAGGCATGACTGATATAATTGGTACTTGGGCCCTGTCGGTGGGAAAATGGGAACTAGAGGAGGAAAGTGAATGATATAAATTTTGTGACCCATTCTTTCACATTTTTTCTAAAAAAAATTCTGGGGCACCTTTAAAATTATGTCAAAGTTGTAGATGTATTATAGAAATTTAAGGGGGGCAGTGGGGGCCCGTGCCCCCACTTTAAATCCGCCCCTACCTGGAATGTATATAATAACTATAGTTGATTTGGTTCGTCGACTTTTTCAGAATGGAATATAATAAATATATCATAAATTACATCGTAAATGATAGTCATTGGTTCTTTGTAAAAGGGATATAAGAAATTTCACTAATTAAATATAGTATAAATGTATTAGTAAATTCAGTATAACTAATTAATAATTTCTATTAGTAAACATGTACAATTATTAGTATAATTGATAATATCAATTATATTACATTAATTAATATAATTATATAATACATGTAACTAATAATAATATTATTATAAGTTTGTAACTAATTAAATTAAATATTATATATATAATTAAATATAAATATACAAATGTTATAATATAAATATATAATTATAATTATATAATATATACAAATATTAATTATAATAATATTTAATATAAATATAATATATATTACATATTAAATATAGTTATTATTATATATTATTATATTTAAAATAATAATTATTATTATTATTATATAAATTGTTAATATTATATACATGTATATATTATAATTATATGCACATATAATATACATTTATAAATATTAATTGTACTAATATTTTATATAAATAGAATGTATATTACATATTAAATATAGTTATTATTATATATTATTATATTTAAAATAATAAATATAATTATATAATTTATTAATATTATATACATGTATGTATTATAATTATATGCGCATATAATATACATTTATAAATATACATATATATTATAAATATATTATAAATATATTATTATATAATATTAATAAATTTATAATATATATTATATAAATATAATTATATTTAACTAAATAATTCTAATATATTTTTATATAATATACTAATATTATAATAAAATATATAATTATAATATATTATATAAATGTATATATTATAATATAAATATATAAATATATAATATATATAAATATTAATTATACTAAAAATATTATGTAATTATAAGATTTTGGAATCACACTTGGGTTTTGGACAAAACCCACCAACTTACTAAGGAATGGTGGAATGCTAAATTTTTAGATATCATTCCAAAATTTCAATTCCGATAGTAGTGAACCAAACATGAATCATGGGGTTTATTCCGATTCTCCATTTCGAAACCCTTTTACCAAACGCCACTTAGGAAACTGAGGCGATGACTACGGCCCCACATATAACATATTCTTTAAAAATATTTTCCGTTATTTGATACTTTTCATTAGTAAAATTATTTAAATATAGCAAAAGAAAATAGGGTGTGGTCTTTACGCAGAATTCTGATTATGATCTTTGTTGGTCCGAGGATGGATTTTTAATATGTAAAATTGAAAGAAAGTATTGATAGAAACTTTGCTATGTACCTCGTGAAAAGTTTTGTAAGATGACTAGTGGGAAATATGCATGAAATAATTAATAAAGGAAAAGCATAATATAAAAGTGGTATATACTCCTTCAAAATTTGGAAGAATGCAAAGTTAAGGGGCAAACCCTAGTGATCTTCATTCACCAATTGAATTAAAAGTGATGTTATATATTGACAGTTCAATTATTATTATTAATGACATTTCATTATAATTTTAGCAATAGAGCATGGAAAACATAGAGTGTCATTAACAAAAAAAAAAAAAAAGGAACGTCAATATTGCTAGCCATGAATTAAGGTTATTGAATTTTCTTAGTTAATGAAACTAGCAATTTTTTCAAATTTCTCACTATAATCTCCGAATTTTCCCAATTCTCTTTCTCCTATTGCGACTCATCCAATATCTCCAAAACATGACTTATTCGATTATCCCTTTTCATTCCTTTTTGATTGAGGTTCTTTCTTTTTTTTGGGGTGACAATATTCTCTCATTGACGTTTGAGAATCGAAAAAACTAAATAAAAGCACGTATATAACTGCTAGCCACGGCTATTGTAGGATAGACTTTTAGGGAGAATACAAAACACAAAAG
This sequence comes from Coffea arabica, assembly GCF_036785885.1. NCBI lineage: Eukaryota > Viridiplantae > Streptophyta > Magnoliopsida > Gentianales > Rubiaceae > Coffea > Coffea arabica. The sequence goes on from NC_092311.1 coordinate 1,260,889, forward strand.
CAAAAAGAAAAGAAGTTCTGGGACGTGACATTTGGAAATCTAAAATAACCCATTTGGAATTCTAGCTCATTAATATCTTTCCCACAAGTCCAATTTTCATGTTAAAATCGAAAACAAATAGAAGATCAAAGTTGCCATATTCGACATGTCCAATAAATTGTTAAATTTCTGAAAATTTGCATCTCCTTAATCTATACAGTTTTTCAATCAGTGACAACAAAAATCAACGGTACGAGTTTTATCAACTTTATCCTCCTCCCTCATTCACGATCAGAATTACTTAAAGTTTTTGACACCCTAAGTCCCGAGTTCAGGGCTCTTTTGCTTTTCCCCTTCTTTGACTAGTGTTTATGTGTGTGAATCAGAAATTTTCTTCTTAGCATGCTGTTGGGTTTGTATAATGTGCGGGCAGGAAGAGGATGAAGCCAAACTTAACAAGCCGAGTTTCCTACTTGCGAACACAAAAAAGGATAAGAGGCGCAGAGTTGGGGCTAAGCCCTCCGCGATGACTCCGATGCCTAAATCAACTTGCAAGAAGTTTGGAGATTGTGTAAGTGAAAAAGCCGATCAAAAAAGTGTCACCTTTTACGCATGAGAATGGGAGGTATTTACACCCTCCCTCTTTTTATAACTGATGTTTAAGATTTTGTACACCAATTAAGAAAAGTTTTTCGTTGCTTAAATCTGTACACTACTTTCCTTTTGTATCCTCATTAATTGTCCAATTCACTCATATTTTCTCTCACTAGAATACGGAGGGGCAAATAATTACTAGGGTTGTTACAAAGAGAGAAACAATAATTACTAAGAGTGGTAATTAAGAACCCTGTATTGGAAAAGAGAGATAAAAGGGTAAAATTATAAAAAAATAATTAATATTTTATGAGAATAATAAAATGATAGATAAAAGTATACTAGAGCAAATTTCTTAAACGTCAATTAAAAAAGAATGGAGGGAGTATAATCCCAAAAAGTGATACAGATTGCTAAAAACCGAGAAAATGTGACAACTATAGGTGGCGCCATGGGTCAACTTCTAGGCATGTCAAGTGTCAGATTTACGGGTCAGCCACAATATTAGCAGGCAATAATAGTGCGGTAAAGCCAATATCTAGTTAGGCTTCGGCTAAAGACTTGAGAAACTGAGACGATGACTAGGGCCCCACATATAACATATTCTTTAAAAATATTTTCCGTTATTTGATGCTTTTCATTAATAAAATGACTTAAATATCGCAAAAGAAAATAGGGTGTGGTCTTTATGCAAAATTCTGATTATGATCTTTGTTGGCCCGAGGATGGATTTTTAACATGTAAAATTGAAAGAAAGCATTGATAGAAATTTTGCTATGTACCTCCCGAAAAGTTTTGTAAGATGATTACTAAAGGAAAAGCATAATATAAAGGGTAAATTACATTTTACCCCCTGGTTTACCCTTTTTTACATAACCCCTGTGGTTTCAAAAGCTATACATAACCCCCTCATGATTTGGATTAAAGTGTCAAAGTGAAGGAAATAGTCACTCGTAACGGCGTCATCTAAAATGTCGAAATTACCTTTATAAATACATGACATATTAATCTCGTATGATTTTAAACCTTATAAATACACGACATATTAATCCCGTATGATTTTTTAAAATCATACGGGATTAATATGTCATGTATTTATAAGGGTAATTTTGACATTTTAGGTGACGCCGTTACGAGTGACTATTTCCGTCACTTTGACACTTTAATCCAAATCATGAGGGGGTTATGTATAGCTTTTGAAACCACAGGGGGTTATGTAAAAAAAGGGGTAAACCACAGGGGGTAAAATATAATTTACCCTAATATAAAAGTGGCATATACTCCTTCAAAATTTGGAAGAATGCAATGTTAAGGGGAAAACCCTGGGCCTGGTGGTCTTCATTCACCAACTGAATTAAGAGCGATGTTGTATACTGACACTTCAATACTTATTAATGACATTTCATTATAACTTTAGCAATAGAACATGGAAAACATAGAGTGTCATTAACAAAAAAAAAATGGAACGTCAATTGTTAGCCATGAATTAAGGTTACTGAATTTTCTCAGTTAAAGACACTAGCAATAAATTTGAATTTCTCGCCATAATATCCGAATTTTCCCAATTCTTTTCCTCCTACTCTACTCGTCCAATATTTCCAAAACATGGACTTACTCGACCATCCCTTTTCATTTCTTTCTAACTGAGATTTTTATTTTTCTTGTGAATATATTCTCTCATTGACATTTGAGAATTGAAAAAACTAAAAAAAAATATTTATATAACTGCTGGGGAAGTGCATCTTGTAAATCGTTGAGGGAAGTGCAAAGCAGCCAGAATCTTGAATTTGATTGAGATGGCTCTTAAATCATCATCAGTAGCTTCTTTTCTTCGTCTCTGAAGTGCGTTCTTGTGAATTTGGCAAGGCTTCGCCCCGGCACAACTTTTGTCCAACATGTTCGCCAGCACAGTAGTCAGTCTGAACGTGTGTGTCGACTCTCCTCTTTGAATTTTTAAAGCAATTCATGCTCTGATGTCTCCAGCAATTTCAACATTAAAACTTTTGCCATAGTTTACCAAAAAATTGCAGATTTGGAGGTCTGATAGTTGTAGAATTCTAATCTACAGTTCCATATTGAGGATCAAAAGTAAGAATAATTGCTGGCAGCATAGCAGAATATCATTAACATCTCCCCAGTTTCCAAATGTATAATCAAATTTTGTAATCTCAACAAGCTCACTTCTTCCAAGATCAATCCTACCTCAAAGCACAGATCTAATTGGACTCATCATAATGATACAGGTTGGGCAGCGAGCAATGCATACCACATTCTTACGACTTCAGAGTTAGAGAAAGTAACTAAGAAGCAAACACTTTTTAAGTGATAACACACTGACACTACCATAGTTTTATCATTCAAGAGTGCTCAAAGTCAAACTACTTGGGATGAACATATATTTTGAAACTCAGATGAAAGGTCAGGAGGGTTCCCCAAAAATAAAAAGAAAAGGGCTGAAAAACCCAGGTTGAAGCATTTTGGTTTCATTGAGGTTTGGGGAGTTGTCACTATTTCAGAAAAACCGAAGCTGTAAAATTTGGCTCTCAATTCATCAGTAGCCTCTTTTCTGTTTCTATGAACTTCACTTATTTGAATGGGAACGCACGTAAGGCTTCGCCGAGCACAATTACAATCCAACCACAGCGAACAGTCAGTCAGTCACTGCTGTATCACTCAATAACATGACTTTTCCAAGATTAGGCCAACCTCAAAGCACAGATGTAATGGAATTCAAAATGGTACAGATTACGCAGGAAGAGTACACATTCTTGTATCTAGGGGGAGAGAGAGAGAGAGAGAGATTTTTAACTTGTAATAGACTTACATGACTATAGATGAATCACTCAAGAATCTCAAAATCAAACTATGAGTGAGTCACTAGAGCATTAAGCCTACCATCATCAAACTATTATGCTACCATGTTTGTAATATAGAAGAGACAGGCCTACCATCTTCAGGAGAAATATAATCTCTTCCCCTTTGATCAAAAGCATAGCATTTCGAATCAATTCAACACCGTTCTCAGCATTATCAATGCAAGAATCGGTTACTTACCCCTTCATCATACAGCCGGACATCACGGAAGCTTCAATCACAACAAGCATTCTTTCTCCCAAAACAACCTTCCTTTGTTTCTAGAATCACCAATTACTGCACTTTCAGAAATAAACTTAAGAGCAACAAATCCAACTGTATGGTAATAGAACATATTAACATGAAGACAAAAAAATCTAAGTTTTTAGTTAATCCCACCATCAGTTTGCTCCAAAATCAGTAATGGATCAATATCCTCGGAGACTAATGCATCTAATCTCCTTGAACATTTCCACCACAGCTTCAACCAAAGCCTCTTCTTTACCTTCAAAAGCATCTTTTACTACCAAGTAATCAGCTCCTTCATAACCAGTAAAACCATTCATACAATTTTTTTTGCCCAAGAAAAAAGTTCTCTTATCCACAAGAGAGTTTAACTTCACTGCGTCAACATCAAGCACAGGGGTGTTCGAGAAGGTGTATGATTTGCTATCATCCATTACAATTCCAAGATGTCGATTCCACATTAGAACAAGATCACGTTTTGCAAGATCCAGCTTCCCCCACTTCTTGGAATCAGTGATAACAACACGGACAAGGGATTTTGGTAAGAAACAAAAGAAGGTTTCCATTAGTGAAAATATGCTGCAACCGATAGCCATAATAAATTCAAATATGTCTCCAGATAACCTTACTTCTCGAGCATAAACATTTATTGAAGTATCCTCAATATATCGTCTGGGGCAAATGAGAAATATTAGGCTGGATGATTTCATGTCAATCTTCCACTTCACTAGAGGTTCTTTCTCAAGACAATTGAGGCTGGGCCGATCATCCAATTCAAGACAGTTGAATTCCACATAAAGCGATTCTAAGGAGGTGAATTTGCCAAGAAATTTGGAAGTGAGATCGGACAACAATTCCATGCCAGTGCAAGAGGACTCGGACTCAAAGGACATCGGAAACTTGTCAAAGATGGGAAAGAAGCCAAGTGGAACGGTAACAGAATGGAGTGGCTTTCCTGGGAGAATAAAAAGTTCTGGTTCAGCCTTTTTTGTGGTAATTTTTTGTTGAATTTGAAGAGGGATTTTGACAGAAACATTTTTAGTTTGATAAACAAGTGAAGAAAAACGTTTTGAGACTAAAGAGCATCTGCAGAGGGATTTGGCTTCCCTGATTTTGTCCAAAATCATGGAGATTATCAACTCATCTGGTAAGCATATGAAGGGATCGTCAGATTGATTAGCCGCTTGCCCTATCGCTTCTCCTCTAGCCCCTACTCCCACCTCATTTACCAAATCTTCCATATCGTTTTCTCTTCTGCAGAATTTCTGAACCGTTAAAAATTGCTCCAACAGAAGCAGTCAGCAGCAGCCCGAATGATACCAAATTACTAAGATCCCTCCAAAACCAAAGGCTGAAAAAAAAGAGTTTATCTGCAGAATCAATTAATAAACCACCTAAATGCACAAACCATAAAACAGTACAGGAAAGGTGCACAATCGGAATCTACCTAATAATTCCAACACTGAAAATAAAAGTTACAAATCAAGCTCACAAAGAAATTCATGTAAGGATCGGGCCTGCATGTGAAAGAATGAAATAGTATGAAGTGTTGATTATTTTCTATACGATTTTTGTTTAGTATGATCACCAAAAAATGAATGGCATGCATCTATAGTATGGCATCCCTTAGTTGAACTTCTACAAAGTCCTACATATGTAAATCCATCCTCAAAGTCCTACCTTTAAATCTATTATACTGCATCCAACTCCAATCACGAGGCTTCTGAAAACCCTTTAGAACTTCCCAGTGGATCCATTTTCCACATCACATTGACACTACAATGCATTCAATCATCAACCAAAGACAAGATTACAGTACAAATCTGATGGGAAAAAATTAGATGGGACTTTTACAAAAAAGGCTGACCTTTTGTTGGAAAAAAATCGGAAGAAAGGATTGACAAGATTACAGTAGGCATCGAGGATTGCAGAAGGTGGCTTCCTAATCTTTGCAGAAGATGGTAGAAAGTTTCGGGGAAACTGTAACTTCCACTCCGCAAAATGGTCACCTAAGGCCAATTCTGAGAAGAGTAGCGGTGGGTTTATAGAAGATTAAATTTAATATAGTCTATTACTATTTTATTGCCAAAGTTATCTACTTTAGCAAGGGTTCTCATTTTTCAAATGCAAAGAGATAATAGAAAAAAAAAAAGGAAAGGGAAAAAATTAAATGAGAAAATGGCAAATAAAATTATAATTAAAGGGATAATAATAGTAAGAGAAGGTATTGGATGAATTACACGCAGTCCTTGGTGTATTAATACGATCACTATAATTGGTAATTGGCATATTAGAACGGATCACCATAATGCTTTATTTTGATTGATACTCGTTATTGTTACATGGAACACATGGTGCACATAATTTTTTTTTTTTTTTGAGGTAGTGATCTCATTGATCTGAATTTTAAAATTTAAGTTTACTTAATGGTAATTTTCACGAATTTACAAAGTTGGAAATTAGGCTTAATTTTCCTCTTGTTGTAAACTTGTAAGCATGTATATCAAAATTAATAAATTAGTTAGTCTATTGTTAAGTGAAAACTATGCTCTTGCAATAATGCAACACATAGTGAGGAATATAATTGTGGATTTTTTCTTTTTGGTATAGGAAGTATAGGATTTTGGAATAGGTGATTGAAGAAAAGCTAAAGAAATTTCGCATTGAAATTCTAGAAGGAGATAATACAATTGATTTAAATACTAAGAAAATAACTTCCACGTAAAAAGTGCAAATAATATTTTTACTTGTTGAGCTTGTTTCAAAGTATTGATGCTAATTTTTTTTTTTTTTTTTGTACTTGAGTTTCATTTCAGATGCAAGAAGACGTACAATTTGACGTGTTCAGCTTGCTTTTGTTATTCGTTATTTAGAAGATTCTATACTGAATAATACATTTACGTTCACCAAATTATTGAAATTTATTTTTTTCGTTCATTAAAATTGTCTTTTTGCTTTACAAGGAGGCAATTATGAGTTATTGCTTCACTATGACGAGTGAATGTAAGAAATATATTTCAAAACATTTCAAAATATAGTACAATTTCATTGTGCATTTGTCAAAATTAAACACTATACAAATGAGCAGACTGCATATGTATCTTAAGCTAATTTCTATATAAGCTTCCAATTAGGTCTTAATGTGAGGCTAATTTACAAAATTTGAGGTGTCAAGAGTAGGAGATCTTTATTTTAAGTCTCACGATTATGAAAATGCTATTATACGAATGAAATAATTGCCAAAGTCCTCCTGCCATTCATCCACTCTTTTACTGCTACGAATGAAATAATAACTTTTCTACTGCCCATTTTAGACATCCAGGTTTGGTATTTCCTTTTTTTGGGTTTTTTTTTTTTTTTTGGGGTAATAGAAGACAACACATGTTAGAGCAACTTGGTATTTGATAATTGGGTCCAAGGCCAAACTTAATTTTTATTTTTGGTTTTTTTTTTTTGTAATAGAGGCCCATACATATTAAAACAACTTGGTATTTGATAATTGGGCCTGAAGTAGTTAAAAGTCCAAATCTCTTTACAACCGCGACAACCATATCCTCTCCTCAAATAGTTATGATGATTTCTTTCTGCTGCTGATAAAATGGGAGGTGTAGAAGAAGCACATTTCTTACAGACAATTTAGAGCTTTGTTCAGGCATTTCTATATATCAACCAAAAGTTTCACTGCCCTCCAATTATATAATGCAGTTTAGTTATGTTGGCCTTCTATGTATACCATGGAACTAAATGTATCAGATACATGCAAGAGATCAGCACAAGTAGGAACTTGACAGAAAAATGTACACATAATATGGCTATATAGTTCATACTTCAAAGGAGATTCACAACATAAACAGGTTAAGTGCGGAATTCTGGTTTCTTTCAAAATGATATAACTATGTACTTCATCTGGTTTCCACACAAAAGTATCCTAAAAGCAAAGGGACTGGACTAGGTCGGATATCATCCTTCCGACATTCAGGACTCTGGTGGATGGAATTCTGTAGGGACCAGAAGTAAAAAGTGAGATATTCTACTGCAAACAGAGAATTAAAAATAATGCAGCGGAATCCCCATAAAATCAACAAAGAAGTCAAAAGTAGTCTTGATTATTTATCACACCATGGATGACGTTGTATCAGTGGACCAGTAAAATTTACAATGACAGTCCTTTTCTTTTCTTTCCTCGCAAGATACTTCAAAGATTTCCTGATAGATTTGAAGCCATTGGGGAGTACATTGGGTCCTGCAACCTAAGTTCTAAACCATAGTTGTTTGTGGGCTCTATCAGATTACCAAATAAATTCTATTTAATGCTGCTATAGGAACACAAATTGTTGAAAACATTTATGAAAACTATGTTAAGAATCACAAGTCAGAACAGTTTTGGTGTCTATTAAGAGTAGGGACCTTGAAGATGCAAATACTGGTCTTATTCCTCCATCTTAACCAAGAAAAAAGAAATGGCATAATTAAGAAGGGGGAGGAAAAACACAGGGAGAGGGGCAAGCTAATATAGTTCCTGCATTTCGTTAGGTAAATGGGTCATGATGCAGCTTTTATTTCACTAGTTTTCTTTGTCAGAACTACTTGATCTTGGCTGCCCAAATTCCTTTTATTACCATCAACTTGATATTTTACATGAAAACTACAGGCTTGCTATCCTTAGACAAATATAATTCTCTTGGCAGTTTCCAAATTTGTATTGCGGAAGTTCTTTATGAAGAAACAGACATGTTGAGAACGCATATTATAAAGGCTCGTTCTTATTTCCCACACTTACAACCTTTGATCTAGATAGACAAGCTGTACTGTGTTATTAAGCGGATAGTTCCACAAATGGGCAACAATTTCATTGAGTCCAAAACATGCTGCATTGTAATATGTTGTGTGCGCTAGCCTTGACCAACTTTATTCTTTTTTTCAATTTTGGCTTTACAAATTGCATCTCCACTCATGTATAGACAAGTATTTATTATAACTTCCTGAATTGCTCTAGCATTTTCCAGAATTGGTTACATTAATATCCTGAATTGATTCCTTTTCTGCGCAGATTGGAAACACAATGCAAATTCCCTTTTTGGCAGTCGTAGCCTTAGTTGGTTGATGACTTCAGCTCTTATAGCTGTCAATGACTCATGACAGCAAAAGGATCCAGAGAGAAGCATCAACATCCGATGACGTTTTGCATTTCCATTTCTCTTTTTAATTTCTATATTAAGCTTGTCAGTTCACTCTTCTTATTTGTTGACAAAACCTTGCCCCAAATCTTTCACTTTGCTCTGGCCCTTCAGCAATCTTTAGATACTATTTCCATGTGAAATTTTCACTTAAAATTACAGAACCATACAAATCAAACTAATCAAATCTCTTGTTGGTGCACATAAATATACCATTGTGTCTTGCTGATCAGCCTAGCAATGGTAATGGGTGAAACAGACAGTCAGCTATAGACACTTCATAAGGATGAAGGATCCAATAGCTGTCTGAGCAATCCTAGATTCAGACAACCAAGATTCAGTTTCTAGATTCAGTTTAAGGCAGTACAAAGCACAAATGCTACAGCCTTTCGACAAAATCACAGGTGATTACATCTATTCTGATGGCAGGAATAATTATAATTTAATTATTTAGCCTTTCTTTCATCTGAAATAGTGGGTTGTAGGAAGAGGAAACCATGTTAATTGCTCTCTATTCCGGTCGATATTTCAAAAACTCAAGTCTGCTAGGACAAGGACACATCTTAGGTTGGCGAAAGTGATGCATAAGGATGGTGGTGACCTAATGTTTCAGCTTTCACTCTCCCGGTAAGTTTTCTCATTTAGCAGTTTTTACCCATCTCAAGCATAGCACAATTCAATTCCTATCTATTATTAGAGAAAGGATGGACATTTCTCTTTCATACCATAGGAAATGCAAAACAAAAAGTCTAAGTCAAAACACAGACACATTTTATGACAATTAAAAATTCGTCATCAGTATTAATTGAGCATCACTGGGGCAGGACATAGACAAAAACCCAAACAGTACCCAGCTACTTTTAGATATCAATGGACAAGCTTTATGTGCATAATTGTTACATGTAAAATTACTTCCTGAATGCATGAATATAAAGCAATGAAAGGAGTAGGATGAGAACCACCATGGAAGGGCATCCTTTAAGAGTAAAGGCATGATTTTCTAGAGCAGGCTTACTTGCTAGAAATGGTGTTCAACCTCTTTCAGTTAATTTCAGCAATAATCTAGTGGTCACTTTTGTCTGCTCCTGACGACACAACGCTTTCTGCTTCCATCTACATCAGTGTACCTGGCATTTTGCCTTGCAGAACCTACCTGATTCTCATCTATCTCACTCTTGTTATCAGCAGGTTGTTCCCTTCGATTAGATTCCACATCTTCCTTTGACACTGCAGTTTTAGGACCCTCTCCTTCTATCTTTGAATTATGCTTGACCTTATCATATTCCTGGCTAAAACTTGTGTTGGAAACCACATTGCCATTCAGATCCTTCTTTCTTTCTCCTCCTATCTCTGCTTCATCCTTGACCTTAGCATACTCCTGGCACCTTATCATACTTCTGGTTATAAATCCTGTTAGCAACCACATCACCACTGAGATCCTTCTTGCTTTCTCCTCCTATCTCTTCTTCATCCTTGACCCTAGCATACTCCTGGCTAAAACTCACATTGGCAACCACATCTCCAGCGGGATCCTGATTGTGTTCTCCTTCCATATTTGCATTGTCCTTGGCCTTAACATGCTCCTGGCTAAAACTTGTTTTCCCAACCACATGACCACTGAGATCCTTCTTTCTTTTTCTGGAGTGAAGTTATGCTTTTATGTGAAAAACCATCTTTAGGCTTGACCTCAAGTTCAAATTTCTCTTTCTTCAATTCCAACTGTTCTACGTCACCATCATCATAGTTTACAGTATGAAGCATCTTCTCCCCATTGAACGATTTAATTCTTCCTGCAAACCATTTTTTCAAGTCTGGCCAGTAAACCTTTATTCTCATCCCCACAATCCTTTCAATGTCGTTCTCATTCAAATCCACCATCTGGAATGAAGGTACCTCCTTCCTTGGGCGAAGTCTGGATGAACATTTGTCAATAGGAGATGCGATAGCAATTTCAACATCTGCACTGCGCTTTCTCTTTTTCTGCTCCTTTGTAACATTAAAAACTGTTCCTCTCCGGTGACATTTGGCATTTCAGCTTCTTCATTTCCCTGTTGGCATCTTCCTTTATCTGTTCCCTTATCAACTTTTACTTCTTGAATTCCTCGTCACTCCCCAAACCTGGTCTTCATTACACAGACTAGGAGCTTAAGGCACTTTAACTTTGTTGAACCTAAATACTGACCCTGCAAAGAACAACTAATTCATAAAACAAATAAAATAAATTCAGCACAGGTGATGTAGTTACTTCGTAACTGCCAAAGGAGTCAGCCATTGACAACATCCATGGTAACTTGCATCTATACACCCCAAATAACAAAAACTCTAATACTCAAAGAAACAGACTAAATTGCTGCAATCATAATAAGCATAGACTGATCTGGCACTCAAAAAGCCATTCAAACACAAGAAGCCCTCTCCATACAAAGCTAATCAAGTAACATAAATCTCAGAATGGCTTCAAAGTAACTCTCAAATTCTAAGGCTACTGAACAAAGTCAAAGTGAAAAAGAATGCTCCAACCTCTGTTCCCTATGGGACATAAAAAATAAAAATAATTTTGACCGCAAATAAAGACTCAAGATTTCTGAAAAGAAGGGATTTGAAATATCAGAACAGTGGAATGCTGGGATTTTCAGTTTTACTGCCATTGCTAACACAAGATTTAGTATCAAATCTTCACATAGAAAAACTTTGAACATGATATTCAGATCCCCGAAAGATACTGATTTTCAGTGCAAAGGATTGCACGATTTTGACCCTTAAGAACTTAATCCAAAGGAGTCCTGAATTTCAAAAATATTGAATTTTTTACAGCTCCTGTGATAAAATTCGTGTCTAAAGAACAGATTAAACGACAACATTGTAAACCATAGACTTGGGCAACGAAGCATAACGGTGTATAGATAATGATTCATCAGTAAACTCATTCACCAACGAACTAGAAACTAATGGTGTTACTAACTACCATTGATTACCTAAGAAATGAAATAAATGAATCTGATCAATCAAAAATATAACATTCTAAAAGCACTAAAATCTTATCCCCTTCAAATTTCTAAAACTCTGAAAACCTTAGCCTGTGGAATTTTTCCAACAGCCAATTTGACACTTTTTTTTATAAAAAAATCTCAGCTTTTTCCCCAAAATCCTTCCAATTAAAGGGCCCTTTAGGCTATAGGTCAAAGTTCATGAAAGAAACAGTTGTAAAATTTAAGTAAGGCACAGCAATTTTACCAGGGCTTTTCCTAATATCTGAGAAATCAGGGCATAACAATCAAGAATAAGCACACGATAAAGAAAACGAGAGAAAACAAAACCCACCACAAGAATTGTACACCTGCTGAAAAACAAGTACTTATCCAACAAATAAATAACCAAAAAAATTGGTAAAAGAGGCGAGTTTAATCAAACCTGATTAGAATGCTAGAATGTGAGAGCGAAAACAAGAAAGCCCGGATTGTGTGAAGTCCTGGAAAGTAAAGCCTAAGCCCCATTGCATAGACTGATCCACTGAAAAATGAGGTGCAGTTTTCCTGTGTCAGTTTGTCAAAGGTCCAAGTGCCAAGAAAGGGCGGGAACCGAATGACACTTGGTGCTACTCTTGGCTTAACACTCTTTCTTTTTTTTCTTTTTGTTTTTTTGTTCAAATGTATTTGTTGTTAGGTACCGCAAGTATACAATACGAAGTATTGGTAGATAATTTTGGAAATGGAGTAGTCTTAGAATTAGCAAGGTAGATACAATAAAAGATACAAAGTGTAAATGAATATAATCAAGTTAAATCAAAAAATATTAGTTGCATTATATGGATCACATGATAATGTATAAGAATCAATTAAAAGTCACTGAGTATCATAATGAGCCATTTCTTATATGATATTTGGATAGCCCACCATTTTTATTCAACTATTTGTTGATAAGTTGTTAATATTAGTGCATTACATAACATACCATATAGTATACATGTTCCATCCAATAAAATCTAACACATTAATAGTCAAACTTGTTTGTTTATCTAAACAAGTTCCAAATTGTGATTAAACTTGAGTTGTTTCAATTACAAATGAACTTTTTATGGAGTCAAATTTGAGCCAAATTTGAGTAACTTGAATTTTCTATAATTATTCTAATTCAGTCAAACTTATATCAAGTAATGAAATTCTTGATATCATTAGTGTCTTTTTGGGCGTGCGTGGCACATTGCATATCCATCACAACCAATGATGGAGCCAAGGGGGGCAGAGGGGGCCATGGCCCCCCCTAAGTTTTGAAAATTTTAATTCATAATATGTAAATATATGTATAAGACAAAGTTGGCCCCCCCTAATTTTTTACAATTTTAGTTTATATTATGAGAGTTTATATATATAGATATATATATATATCTCTCTGTGTGTGTATATGAATTAGCCAACTTTGATTTAATTTTTTCTTCAAAAAAAAGTTATTTATTTTTTTATTGTGCTAATTATTTAACATTCAAAAAATTAAACATATAATTTGATAATCCATAATAAATTGACCCAATTTTATATATTATAATAAAGGACTCAATTCATAATTATCAATGGGCTAAAATAAAAATAATTACTTTATTGGTCCATATACAAATATACAACTTAACCTAATTGATAAAAAATTTAAAATTAGTGATCTATACTCATGTTGACTCATATACAAATGTACAAATAATTACTTGAAGGCTTTGTGAAAACAAGAAATTGAGTGTCTATTCTGTTGTTGACAGATTGATTACATTTGTTCTCACTCTTCCTATATCAACTGCAACTATAGAACGGACATTTTCAATTATGAATATAATCAAAACAAATATCCAAAACAAGATAAAAAATAATTTCTTGAATGATTATCTAACAATGTACATAAAAAAAGGGAAGTTGTTCAAAAATTTAGTATTGATTCAATTATAGATGAATTTAGTTCTATGAAAGAACGTAAAGCTCAGTTTACTTTTAAAAAAAGAGGTTGAAATTCAAGGTATGCTAACATAACTTTTATCTTTTATTAATTGAAAATAATTATATTTTTGTTTTTGCACAAGTGACATATTGGAGCATTTTCTCATAATGTACAATTTGGGTAATTTGTGATCTTATAAGATATTTAATTAAAGGTTATTTCTTATCCTAATTTTTGTTATGACTATGCTGCATATTTATGAAATAGACATACCTTTATAATTAAAATTAAAATTTGATATTTTAAGATGTCATATATTTAAATAGATGAAAATTATTTTGAATATAACATATTAAGATGATTTTGTTCAGAAAAATTCCCCCCCCCCCCCCCAAAAGGAAAAAATCCTGGCTCCATTCTATAGTCTATAGAATGGACATTTTCAATTATGAAGATAATCAAAACAAAACTCCAAAACAAGATAATGGATAATTTCTTGAATGATTGCCCAACAATGTACATAAAAAAAGGAAGTTGTTCGAAAATTTAGCATTGATTCAATTATACATGAATTTAATTCTATAAAAGAACGTAAATCTCAATTTATTTTTAATAAAAGAGGATGAAATTTCAAGGTATGCTAACATAACTTTTATCTTTTTTTAATTGAAAATAGTTATATATTTGTTTTTGTACAAGTGACATATTGGAGCATTTTCTCATAATGTGCAACTTAGGTGGTTTGTGATATTATAAGATATTTAATCAAAGGTTATTTCTTGTCTTAATTTTAGTTATGACTATGTTATATATTTATGAAATAGACATACATTTATAATTAAAGTTAATATTTAATATTTTAAGATGTCATATATTTAAATAAATGAAAATTATTTTAAACATAACATATTAAGGTAATTTTGTTCGAAAAAATTTTGGCCCCCCCAAGGAAAAAATCCTGGCTCCGTCACTGATCACAACATGGCGTATACCCTTCAATATAATGGTCTACCCAAGCCATATACCAATATTCAGTAATTAAAAGTTTCTTCTTTAGCGATTTAAATTATAAATTTAAATGCAGACCTCCAACTCTCTACCAAATTTAAACAAAAAAAAAGATAGTGACTATATACTTTGTAAAAATAATAAGACAAGTGCAGAAAAAGTGAGTATATGTAGTAGGGTAATTATCTTATTCTTAACCGAATTGTAATGGGGGGCTAACTTTGTTACAGGAGGAAGAGAAACTAGAGGGAATTAAACATTACATTTTTAGCTTAGAATAATACCTTTTTTGTTTTAAAATCCAAACTTTGTTAACGAGGAGCATGTTAAATGTTCTGCCCTAAATGCCTAGACAAAGCCACTTAGTTAGACAAGAAAAGGAGAAGTTAATTGATAGTAGCACAAAAATTTTGTGTGAGATTATTCTTGGAATTGTTGCACTCGATGGGGCCTAACAAGCTAAGTGTAGCTATTTATTTATTTGAAGAAAAGAGAGAAAAATAGAACTTGTATTTATTTTCACAAAAAAGTGAATATAGAAAAATTGAAAAAAACATTTTTCAGGATGCCATAAGGAACACCTGTAGTCCCATTGACAACTGATAATATTTTATCACACCAGAAGAAAACTGACCCTCTCTTGCTCTGTAGCTCCTTCTCCTTTGTACAAAATCATATACTTCCCTTACTACATTAATCTATAAAAATGGATTTAGGATTACTTTTGAGGACTTCACAATCCTGCATTTCTTGTTTTTGCACCTAAAATCTATTCAGGTTGGTTAAACTCGCCTCTTTTTAATTTTTTTTGAACTACTTAATTGAATATTTTCTTTGCAGATGCACAATCTTTGTGATCCTTTTTTTTTCCTTTTTCATTTTTCCCGATTTCTCTAGAAATTCTGAGATGTTAGAAAAGGCCCTAATCGAAATGTTATGTCTTACCTTCAAATTACAACATTTTCTATCATGAACTTAGATATGTGGCCTGCAGGGTAGTTTAATTGGAAGGGTTTGGGTTGAATTTGAAAAGAAAGATCAAATGGCCATGTGGAACATTAGGAGGATGACATTGTATTAAGGATGCACTTATTTAATACCAGAACTTGAGAAATTGAAGGCACGGAAGATTTTAGTGCCTTTTGAATGCAACAATTCTGACAAATGAGAAGATTTTTTCAATCATTTTCCCTTTCATTCTTTGGTATCTAGTGGTCATGAGTATATATGATTTTCTCTACCTTAATATCATTTTAAAACTAATAGTCCAAATTTGGTACAAAATCTTTGTGTTACGTAGCAAAAAATAATAATCTAGTGGCAGGGAAAGGGAGGGGAGGAAGAAGAGGGACGGAGGAATATTTGGGAGAAGGAAACGGGAGGAGGAGGAAGGGGAAGAGGGAGGAGGAGGAAAAAGAAGGAGGGGGAGGGTGATGGGTGTGGTGGTTGGGGGTGGGGGTATTTGTGAGTGGTAGTGTTAATTTTTAAAAAGTACTATAAAAAATTTTAAACTTTAAAAACTATTCCAAAATATATTTAAAAAACCCCTCCAAAGCACCACAAAAAACATCGACAATAAAAGTTTTTCATATACACTGCTATAGTAAAATATTGAAAAAAACACCTGTAAAAATAGCTAATCCAAACAGAGTGAATAAATTTGAAATCCCAGATTCCGCTATTTTGGTACTTTAAATCCCTTCATCTCAAAAAATATTGTGACATGTCATTTGAACACCTTATGTCTGTCAATTGATCAACATTAATTACTATCCATAAAGGACAAAGGTTGATCAACATTAATTACTATCATTATCTTGAAGCAGAGTTCTAGATCGGGGAAAGAGAGGAGGGGATGGGCTAGATCGAGTAGGAGGGGAAGGGAGGGGAGGAGGAAGAGGGGAGTAGGAATATCTGGGAGAAGGAAGAGGGAGGAGGAAAGGGAAGAGAGAGGGGGAGGGAAAAGAAGGAGGGAGAGGATGATAGGTGTGATGGCTGGGGGTGGGGGTGTTTCTGAGTGGTAGTGTTAATTTTTAAAAAGTACTTTAAAAAATATTTTAAATTTAAAAAGCATTCCAAAATATATTCCAAAATTCTCTCCAAAAACACCGCAAAAAATATTAACAGTAAAAGTTTTTCGTATACATTGATGTCGTAAAATATTCAAAAAAAACAGCTTTGAAAATAAATAATCCAAATGGAGTGAATAAATTTGAATTCCCAAATTCCACTATTTTGGTACTTTAAATCCCTTCATCTCAGAAGTATTGTGACATATCATTTGGACACATTATATCCATCAATTGATCAACATTAATTATTATCCATAAAGGACAGAGGTTGATCAACATTAATTACTATCATTATTCTAAAGCAGAGTTCTACATGCCTACTATAGGCATACAGCATATGTCAAGTGTCAGATTTACGGGTCAGCCACAATATTAGCAGGCAACAGTTCGGCAAAGCCAAGATCTAGCTAGGCTTTGGCTAAAGATTTAGGAAATTGAGGCGATGACTAGAGCCCCACATATAACATATTCTTTAAAAATATTTTCTGTTATTTGATGCTTTTCATTAATAAAATTATTTAAATATCGCAAAAGAAAATAGGGTGTGGCCTTTATGCAAAATTCTGATTATGATCTTTGTTGGGCAGGGGATGGATTTTTAACATGTAAAATTGAAAGAAAGTATTGATAGAAATTTTGCTATGTACCTCCTGAAAAATTTTGTAAGATGACTACTGGGAAATATGCATGAAATAATTAATAAAGGAAAAGCATAATATAAAAGTGGTATATGCTCTTTCAAATTTTGGAAGAATGCAGAGTGAAGGGGCAAACCCTGGTGGTCTTCATTCACCAATCGAATTAAAAGTGATGTTATATATTGACACTTCAATTATTATTAATGACATTTCATTATAATTTTAGCAAATAGAACATGGAAAACATAGAGTGTCATTAACAAAAAATTTGAACGTCAATTGTTAGCCATGAATTAAGGTTACTGAATTTTCTCAGTTAAAGACACTAGCAATTATTTCGAATTTCTCGCCATAATATCCGAATTTTCCCAATTCTTTTTCTCCTACTCTACTTGTCCAATATTTCCAAAACATGGACATACTCGATCACCCCTTTCATTTCTTTCTGACTGAGATTTTTATTTTTCTTGTGAATATATTCTCTCATTGACATTTGAGAATTGAAAAAACTAAATAAAAATATTTATATAACTGCTAGGGAAGTGCATCTTGTAAGTGGTTGAGGGAAGTGCAAAGCAGCTAGAATCTTGAATTTGATTGAGATGGCTCTTAAATCATCAGTAGCTTCTTTTCTTTGTCTCTGAAGTGTGTTGTTGTGAATTTGGCAAGGCTTTGCCCCGGCACAACTTTTGTCCAACATTTTCGCCAGCACAGTATTCAGTCCAACATTTTCTCCTCTTTGAAATTTTAAAGCAATTCTGATCTACAGTTCCATATTGCCATTCGTTTCATGATGCTTGGGTAAAATACAGCAACAGTTGACAGATTGGTCGATAAATTGAGACTCAAAACTAAGAATAATTACTAGCAGAATATCATTCTCATCTCCCCAGTTTCCAAATGTATAATCAAATTTTGTAATCTCAACAAGCTCACTTTTTCCAAGATCAATCCTACCTCAAAGCATAGATCTAATTGGACTCATATGATACATGAAACCAGGAGATTTCTAACTATGAATTTTGAGATAAAAGATTTTGGTGATGCATCTTTTGTGTTAAGCATACAAATACATCGGGATCACTCTCAGGGTATTTTGGAACTATTACAAAAAGGTTATATCGAAAAGGTTCTTAAAAGATATGACATACAAAATTATAAATCAGGTGACACCTCTGTGGTTAAAGGAGACAAATTTAGTCTTTAGTGGTGTCCTAAAAATGGTTTTGAGGAAAAAGAGATGTAAAAGATTCTTTATGCGTCAGCAGTGGGGAGTTTGATGTATGCTCAAATTTGTACGCGTTCGGATATTGCGTATATTACCGAGATATTGGGTAGATATTTAAGCAATTTTGGATTAAATTATTGGAAAACAACCAAACGGGTCTTGCGGTATTTGCAAAAAACAAAAGACTACATGCTCACGTATTGAAAATCAGATAAATTCGAGATCATTGGATATACTGATTCCGATTATACTGGATGCCAAGATACTATGAACTAAATGTCAGGATATATCTTCTTGTTGGCTGAAAGTGTCATATCCTAGAAGAGTGCTAAATAGTCTCTTAGAATATCTTCTACTATGGCCGCAGAGTTTATAACTTATTATGAGACGTCCAACCATGAAATTTTGTTGCAAAATTTTGTTACAAGATTACGTATAGTGGATAGTATTGAAAGGTCAATCAAATTATTTTGTAATAATAAGTCAGCAGTTCTATATTCCAATAACAACAGGAGCTCGACAAAATCTAAATATATAGATATCAAGTTCTTGGTTGTTAAAATAAGAGTGCAGAGTGGACAGTTATCGATAGAGCATATCGGGACAAACTCCATGGTTGTGGATCCGTTTATTAAAGAATTGTCACTTAAAATGTTTCATGAGCATACTACTCGTATAGGTGTCATGTTATTAAATGATGCACAGTTTTAGTGGGAGTTTATTATTTTAAATACTCTTACAATAATTTTCGGTTATTAATGTTTTAAGGATATTTTATACATAAATAAAGTTTGGATTTATTACACTCTGACTTTGGTATGGTTTAATCTCATGAAAATTTAATATGGACGGGTTGAAAATGGACATGTTATGATCACATTACATGAAATTTTCATGCTATACATCTATATCATGATTCATGTCATTCAATTATATCAATATATGTGACCATTGATGGGTCGAGTTATGAAATTGTAACAAAGGCCGCTTTGATCCTATTCTGGTGTGATTGGTGGACTGAATTGACTATAAATACATTTTAGTAATGACAGTAGAGTTGAGCTCATACGGTTAATTGCAAAGTATAATTATAAGGTTACACATATAGTCCAAGTAGGAAATTGTTGAATCCTTAATCCAAAGTTGAACTTATATGTGAATGATTATGTGTTGCATACTGTCAAATAAGGTTAAATTTAATTAATGTGATCAAATATGGTTTAGATTTAATGTATCTAGTAGGGTATATGCCTTTAATGTGGGGAGATTATTTTCTATTTTTATGATGGGTTGAAATAGGAATTCAAAAAATAACAGGAATATTATTTATAAATAGGGTTATGGTCCCCAAGTCATAAGTATTTTTATTGTCGTATTTTATAGTACCACAAAATAATTCTTTCCTGATATCCCATCGTTAACAAAAATACTAGAGATAAATTAAAGGACTCTCTTAAGGATTAACAAATACGTGTTGACCTAAAAGACCATGCCAAAATCTCTAGAAATTCAAGTACCAGTTTGGCCAATTGATGAAATAGTGTTGTGTGTGAGTGGAAGATGATAGTTTAAAGCGATTAATCCCTCTATTTATAGAGCCGCGCAAATTGTAAGATTTTAGTTCTCTTCTCCACTTGGGATGTACCAATAAAAAAAAAAACTAGGCACCATTTAGAGAAAGTTAATTTAGAAGAAGAAAGTCAGTTCCACAACTACCATACCAGATTACTGCACTTACATGTCAGACGGGATCCTCTGTCCAATTTTTTGTGTCCAATTTCCTGTCCAACATAAAACTACGTAGTTCCACTTATTCTTGTGGCTGACGTGGCACATAAAAATAAATGCCTGTTTGGCGCAAGCACCAAGCAACAGCCCTGTCAAATTGTAACCATTCACCGTGAATTCCTCCAAAGCAAACCACTAGCCTAACGGAAAGACATAGCAAAATTTGAGACATACAGAGAGACAATCAAATCCTTGGAAGTACAAAGCAAAATTTGCAGCTGGGCCTAACGGAAAGAATAATCTAAAAAATTTTTATGTGCCACGTCAGCCACAAGAATAAGTGGAACTACGTAGTTTTATGTTGGACAGGAAATTGGACACAAAAAATTGGACAGAGGATCCCGTCTGGTAAGCAGACGGGATCCTCTGTCCAATTTTCTGTCTAACACAAAACTACGTAGTTCCACTTATTCTTGTGGCTGACGTGGCACATAAAAATAAATGCCTGTTTGGCGCAAGCACCAAGCAACAGCCCTGTCAAATTGTAACCATTCACCGTGAATTCCTCCAAAGCAAACCACTAGCCTAACGGAAAGACATAGCAAAATTTGAGACATACAGAGAGACAATCAAATCCTTGGAAGTACAAAGCAAAATTTGCAGCTGGGCCTAACGGAAAGAATAATCTAAAAAATTTTTATGTGCCACGTCAGCCACAAGAATAAGTGGAACTACGTAGTTTTATGTTGGACAGGAAATTGGACACAAAAAATTGGACAGAGGATCCCGTCTGGAATTTGACAGGGCTGTTGCTTGGTGCTTGCGCCAAACAGGCATTTATTTTTGTCATAAAAGAACGAACTCTTAAAAACCTAATTTGCTGATTGGCAATAAACTCTGCCTCAACTTTTCGTCTTAGCCTTATCTTATCCATTAGAGAATCCATATTCATAAAGAAGCGACTTCTTTGACCAAACTTAAATATTACCACAAGAATTGACTTTCTTTCACAATTTCTTTTTCACAATCTTTATTTGTTATCATCTGCATTGAATAAAGAGAAAAATAAAGAGAGACAATTGATTTGACCTGCCACTTGCTTTCAAAGTATTAATAGCAATTAAGAATGCATACTAATTCAGCTAATGAGTTACAGAAACACCACGTAATTGTTGTTTATCGGCCAATGAGTTATAATCAATCATTATTTGTTTTTTTTCCAAGGAGAGTTATTTGTTTTTACCAAAAAATATTGCCGGCTCTGGATGGTTTTTTTTTTTCCTTATTTTTTCAAAAATAGTTTAAAAAATAATAAAAGAAAACACAGATACGAATTGCCAAGTGAAAATGGAGAAAATTTTGTTTCACTAATGAACTTCTATTTTACTTGCAATTTCTAAGTTCAAGGACAACCCACCTTTTTTTTATTTTTTCGAATCAAATGAAAGCCTTAACTAGGGGAGGGAGTGGTGGATTGGATGGTTCGAAGGTAAGAGTGTAAGTGAGAAATATTGAGTTTGAACCATTCCACTTACACTTAAAATAAAACATTTAAAAAAAATGAAATCCTTAGCTCATTCAAGTGCTATAAGAGGGAGCACCTAGAGATAAATTTAGTTAATTAAGATTTTTCATCATCTTCTTTTAACTGTGTCCTCTTAGGCCTTATATATGTGGAGCCAAGCCCAAATGTTTGATGCAAGCAAACAGTTATGAGAACAAGAAAATCATGAGTTCTATATCGAAGTAAAGCAGAAAAAGGGAAAAATTAATAAATGAGATGAATACGTGAAATGAATAGCAATCCTTTTTGAAAGCAAGGGACTTTGTTCAAAATATGAGTGAAATTGGAACTAATATGCATGGGTTATGTAGTAGAAGTCAGTTGAGTTCAAGAGTCAGGAGGCGAGGGTTCAACGAATCAGACATGCATTATAATACTGATTGAAAAAAATCATGATTTCTCAATGAAACCAAATTATAAAGTACAATGATATTCAAAACCACTAAAGTCATCCAACTCATTCGATCATGCTATATAAGGCCACCTTCGTTTAAGGAAGAGCTTGTGGGACATTTTTGCCCCCTAAAAAATATTCCTGCATGAGTGAATGCCTTGTAACAAGATGATTTATCACTAAAATTCGGTAAAATGACTCTGCTAGCACGTTTATGTGAATTTAATGATCTTTTTGGTCATAAAAAATGTTTGATAACCAAAGGATGCTATTTTGAGTAGTTGAGCGATCATTCCGGCCGTTCACTCTATTCCCAATTAATCATAAAGTGAGTAAGTAGCGATCCATTGAATAAATCTTCTCACTACTTCTGGTGAGCTGTGAGAAAATGATCCCACTAAAGCAAGGAGAGCCCTTGATGAAAGCTACAAATGAGGAGTGCCCTAGATGAACCCAAGTGAGTAAGTAGCAATCCATTCAATAAATCTTCTCACTACTCGCGAGGAAATGATCCCACTGAAGAAAGGAGAGCCTTGATGAAAGCTGCAAATGAGGAGACCTCTTGATGAACCCTTATCTTCGCAACCTTATTTTTATTTTTCTGCTCCTCTGCTATCAATCTATTGACCAAACAACCCACAGAAATGGATGTTCTTTCGGAGGACATCCTGATGGAGATCTTGGTGAGATTACCCGTGAAATGTTTGTTCCAATTCAAATGCGTTAGCAAATCTTGGTGCTCTTTGATCAAAAGCCCCCGTTTCACGCATTTGCATGTCACTCGAGCCAAGAACGGCGATCAGGAAGGTGTCATCCTGGTGAAGCGCTTCATCAAGGATGAGAGAAAAATTGTTTTATCACTCCATTCAAAGGATGAATCTTTATCTCTCCAGGTTGTGGCCCCTGATTTTGAGGTGCCGTACTCAACTTACCTCAATATGATTTTGGTCGGCACATGCCATGGCATAATTTGTCTTAAAAGTAATGAATCGGGTGGTATTTATTTGTGCAATCCTGCAACTCGAGAGTTTCTTACACTCCCTGATCCTCCCTTTCGTTGCCCACAAGGGTATTTTTGCCAGCTGGGTGAAATGGGGTTTGGGTTTGATGCAGTCAGTGACGATTTCAAGATCATCACTTTTACAGAAATTACTCCTGACGAATACAATGATGATCTTAATTCCTGCAAAGTTGACATATACAGTCTCAGTACTAATTCTTGGAGAGAACTCGATCCAGACGTCACCCTGCCAGAATGGGTGTATAACCCACGCTTCTCTGTTTTATTTAATGGATGCTTCCATTGGTGCACACCATTAATTACTGATTCTTTTGGCCTCCAGATCCTTTCTTTTGAATTTAGCACTGAGCAATTTCGAGAAATTCAATTTCCTGATGGAGCACCAGACACTGAAGGAGAATATGGCATGCAGAAACTCATTGTCTTGGACAATTCACTTGCCTTGATGTGGTATAACATTACAGGGAGTCAAATTTCGGATCAGCATTTCGACATATGGGTGATGATGGAGTACGGTGTGCAGGAGTCTTGGGTTAAAAAGTTTTCCATAGGACCACTCTCAGGAATCGACTGCCCGTTATCTTCGTGGAACAGTAATAAACTGCTTTGGGAAATGAGCAATGGACAGTTGGCTTCATGTCCTGTCCTAGGTGATAATCGAGGAAGTCTTACAAAATACAACATTCATGGGTCTCCAACCACCTTGCAAGCTGATATTTATCATGAAAGTTTGGTTGCTCTCGGTGAACTATGCGGTCGTCGAATGAACTGAACTGGAGATCAAATGGGGAATTGGAAAAATCATGCTCGTTAGATGCGTTTAATATTGGTCGTATTTTTTTTGGTTTGATGCCTTAGCTTTTACAATAAGTCTTTTCATTTGAATCATATGTTAGAAATTTGAACTTTATGATTGTTACTTGGTGCATGTTTGATCTCTGAACCTTAATTGTTCTTGTTATATCAAAGTTAAAGAGGAGAAGAATGAGTTCCCCAAGGCTTCCCGTTGCCTAGAAAGTTGGACAAATTACACTTTATCCTCCTGTGATTTAGTGTTTTCCTACATAATGTCTTATAGTTTCAAAAGTTATACATAACCCCCTCATGATTTGAATTAAAGTATCAAAGTAACGAAATGATCATTCGTAACGGAGTCACTTAAAATGTCAAAAATACCCTTATGTAAAGTTGAAAATTATTTATTAACCAAGGGGGATTATGTGTATATTTTGAAAATCATAAGGGGTTATATGATAAAGTATTAAATCATAAAAGAGTCATATGGTAAAACACAAAATCATACGGGATTAGTGTGTCATGTATTTATTTATAAGGGTAATTTTGACATTTTTAAAGGTTTAATTACAAATGATCATTTCCGTCACTTTGACACTTTAATCCAAACTATTATGGGATTAAGTATAGTTTTTGAAACTATAGGGGGTTATGTGAAAAATTACTAAATCACAGGATGTAAAGTGTAATTTGTCCTAGAAAGTGTAATCGAATACTAGAAAATTCAACCCCGATACAATTACTCTGTCTTTATTGCCGGTGACCCCTTTCGTTTTTGAAAGAGATGGGAGTTGTAGCATTGGAATGAGATATTTATCCCTTACATGTGCTTTGGAGTACTTTAGTAACCAGAATTTGCAACTGGCAAAATGAACCAGAATGGAGAATCAAGTAACTTAGGAGGCGCTTGGTTCTTGCTTTGGAATTGGAAAGGGAAATGGAATAATGGATAGAGGGCCCATTAATGAGGATTTTGGTCACTTCTTTTCAATTTAGTCAGGAATCATGAATGATCAAATTTTAAAACATGATTTCAATATTTCAATTCTCATTATATTGGATCAAGTGCACATTATTAAAATTATTGTAATTTCAAATACCAAAACCCCTAAACCAAACGGCCCATTGATTTAATAGAGAAATGGGTTGGATGGTTGAGAACAAGGGAGTATAAGTGAGAGGGTTCAAACGAAAAAAAAAGTTAACTTACTTTAGTAAATTGTGTGGACAACGAAAAAGGGATTTTGCATGTTAGTGCAATTTCAAAAATAACTAAAATTTAACCATGGTTTTCAGCATTTGGAGTCAGCAGTATGAGTCTCGCTGGACTTCAGTTTTTCGAAGAGTGAAAACTTTCAACTTCTGGTTCTTTATGATTCTGTCGAGGGGATTTGGAAACCATGGACCAAGTTCTTTTCCAACATGTGCCTATGTCTGCCGCAAACATTGCCGTAGCACAGGACATCAGCAACACAGCTCATGCATGGTACCTTTTATGGAGTGGCAGATTAGCCATTAAATCTATCACCAATTTTGCCAATTTCGTCCCTAACTTTTATTTTTGGTTACTTTGATACTTGAACTTATTTTGCAGTTTCAATTAAGGATTTATGCGGTGGCACTACTATCTAAAACTAACTTGGCTCTTAATTAACTAACTAAAAAGGGATATTATGGGAATGTCACTCATGCGACTGTAATAAAACAAGTAAATTATATTAAAAAAATCATCAAATAAAACTTTTAAATCATGTAAAAGATCACCACGCAAAACTTTTTGAAAATTAAATCTTGTAATTTTTTAATATGATTTACTTGATTTATTACATCCTCGTGTGACATTTTCAAAATCCCTATTTAGTTGGTCAATTTGGTTAGTGCTGCCACATTAGAACCACAAAATAGATTCACATATCAAATTAGTTAGAAATAAAATTTAGGAACTACATTGGCACTAGTACAAAAGTTTATAAACGAAATTGGCTATTTACCCAAACCAATTTATCAAACTATCACCAATTTTGCCGGTCTTACGGAATGGCGGATTAGCCATTAAAATTTCTTGACTATCAATTGCATGTCTGCATATAGTTGATATATGGTTTAATTGTTTTTCTTTTTCATTTTTTCCTTTCTCCTATCAATTCATGCCATAGAAATCTCTCCCATATAATATTACCTTGTGGACCAATAATATCAACAGATTCAGTACTATTTTTGAACTTTACATGAGTCACAAAAATATCAAATTGCTACAAATGACAGTGGTTCTTATGAAAATACCAACCCAAATACAAATACACAATGCTATTAAACACTAAACATGTCGCTGTTCATCCTATTTCTTAACTGAATATGAGAGAAATTTCCAAGTTGATGATGAATTTTAAAAAAATTCTGCAAAAGGGGTGTTTTAAGTGTAGAATTCCACCAATGCAATGCCCCATTGAATTTCCAATCTGCAAAAGAAAAAAAAAAAGAAAATTACTTCATACCTCGCATTAAACAGATGTGAGGCACGAAGCCTTTTATTTTTCGATCCAAGGCTCATGCGTTTCTTTTCTTTTCATTTTTTTGGGCAAAAGTAAGCAGGCCGTTTCCTTTTGGAGTGTGGATTTTGTTTTTTCTTTTGTGAAATTATGGAGAACGAATTTTGATAGGTTGCAATTTGTTGCTAAATTTATAATTATTTGTCCCTTGACCTTAGCCAAATATTGTATTAATTGATGAATTCTACTCATATTTGGTTAATAGTCCTAATTGTGTCAAACATTTAGCAATAGATTGCCTAAACTTCAGCAGGAATATGAATGATTTATAGGAGTTGTAAATTGTTTGATTCTCTAGCCTATAAGTTCTTGGGCGCTAAAGCAAACATTGCAACTTAGCACATGAGCAACATGGCTCATGTATGGTACCATTTTTTCCCTTTTTGTTTTAATCAAACAAGTCACATGTTGCATATTTGACCACAGAAAAAGAAAACATGTTGACCATAAAATGTTGCTTGTTTAAAATTAAATAAAATACTAATGCTATTACACCTTTTACTTTCCCAACTTAACAATAGAAATCAGTTTATCAAACTATCTCCAATTTTTCCAGTCTTATGGAATGGCAGATTAGTCATTAAAATTTCTTGAGTATCAAATACATGTTTGCAAATAGTTGATATATGGTTTAATGGCTTTTCTTTTTCATATTTTTCCTTTCTCGCGTCAATTTATAACATAGAAATCCCTCCCAAATAATATGACCCTATGGACCAATAACATTAATAGATTTAGTACTGCTTTTGAACTTTATAGGTTTGGTTTGTTCTTCCACACAATTTAAGAAAAGTTAATTAATTTTGTTGGAAGAATAAATCTGGCGTATTATCTTTCTAAAATTCCCTTACATTAAATGGAGTATAACTAATTAGCTTTATATTAAATAAGTTTGGTTATACTCAATAACAACTTACATTAAAAATAAAGTATTTTAGAGAAATTATAAGTTAACTACATTCTTCAATTGAATAGTGGATTATAATTTAGAAGAATGAAAAAGTAAAATAAACCTAACAAAGTGGGACATAGGAAGTAAAATTTAATCAGCAGTTCTATAAATAGGCTCAGTATAATCTTCCACTCTCCACAACCAAAAATTTTATGTGCCAATTGCTATACTGTTGTTGGGATGATGGGCTAGTGTTTAAACTTGTCCTTCTGATTCTCATGCTTTGCCCCCTAACAATCAACTCAAGCTTTCAGTACCTTACCTTTGTGCAACAATGGCCGAGAGGCTATTGTACTGTTAATCCAAGCAGATGTCAAAGAATCCCTCTACCAACCGTTTTCACAATCCATGGTCTTTGGCCGGGCAACTTCACCAAAATTTTGCAAATTTGCACAACGACTTCATATACTCAACTACAGGTAATTTCTATCGGGCTTTCTTATGTCTTGAACATGAAATATGCACTTACACAGATTCACTAATGTAATTATCATTCTTGTAAGCAGAATTTCCAGGATTGGAACAATAGAAACTTACGGTGGCCAGACCTCGCCAAACCATTGCCAACTATGCAAAATTTTCAAGAGCCGAGGTTTCAATCATTTTGGAAACATGAATGGAAAAAGCATGGGACGTGCTCGGAAAACATGTATCCCGAAGCTACATACTTCAGCAGGACTATTCAGCTTAGCAATATATTTCCCGGCAGCAATCCTACCGTAAGTTCGGTAAATTCTACAATTTACAGAGCTATCAGTAACCATGTGCCAGATTTGATGTGTGTGACTCCTCCCCATCAAACTCCAGCCTTGGTAGAAATTGGCATTTGTTTCACTGCTACTATGACAACGATTATTGATTGTCCTTCACAATTTCTGCGAACTGGGAGTTGTGGCATCGGCACGATAAATTTCCCTGCATAAATCATCTCACCATTTCCACCGCACTTTAGTACTTCTGATTTAAAAATGGCATTGAACATCGTTATTGTGATGGAAGATCATGTAATAAATCAAATGAATTCTGAGATGAAGTGTGTGAAACAAGGATAATGAAGACAAGTAAAAGTTACAACATTACAAGAGAGCTATTATGGTATTATTGACTAGCTGTCGGATTTCATTCATTTGTCAGCTTTTACATTTCAAACTGAAGCATCAAACTAAATTCAATCATTAAATTTAGTTTGTTTTCGTTGCTTAAGTATAAGTTTCTGCTGACATTCATCTATATGACCATGCCTTGAAACAAATTTTGGTAATAAATTATTGGGGTTTTCAATTTTCTTCAGCGTTAAAACTAATACGGAGGCTGAATGTCTAGCGCTTTTAGATGGTGTATGCAGCTTTTGCCTCAATCAAGGTTACTATCAGGTGGAGGTGGACATAGGTTCCAAGATTTTGGTGCAAATGATAGGGCAAGACAATAGTTCCCTAGAAGGTCATTACCATTCTCCACCAAATTAAGAGTATGATTCAAGGAAAGAAATTTCACTTTTACTCGCCCATTAAGATTAACAAATTCTGTGGCAGATGCTCTATCCAGACAAGCAAAACGTACAATCTTCTCAATTTACAAAGTTGGTTAGGCATGCTAAATTTAGATAGAATCCCCTGGTTTTTGTAATCTTCAATTAGCTTGGAAGGGAGTAGTAACCATTGTTTATATTTTGTTGCTTCGGTTTGCCATTAAAAACGATAAGTGGTATTGCATATAAAGTAGTTTTCATGTTAAAGATAATCTATCCAAATATCAATAAAAATATTCACTAAAATACCGATTCATTTATCAACAAACATTTATAAGAGATTTTGTTTTAAAATAAAAGATAATTGATCTAAAAAGAAATTACTCAAATACCAATTTGCTTTTCAGCCTTTACATTTAAGATTAAAACAATTACAATTTAGCATAAAACCCGTGTTTACTATTGGCTTCTTCTGAGAAGAGAAAAAAAAAGGAGAAAAAAATCAAACTCTTTATGATATTCTATTCATCTACTTGGCCTAAATATAAGAGAGAACTACATTTTTTATCCCAATGTTTAGTTGATGTGCAAAACTAGACCCTAATATTTCAACCAATACAAATGCAGCGCCCAAAGTTTATAATTTTAGGCAAATTTAGAACAACTAAATATTACAATATTTAATGGTGAAAAACAAATTGGGATTAGTCAAAAGTTTTAATTTTACATTTTTGGTCCATAATTTTTGAAATTTTGAGCAACATGGTCCTTTATGTTTTAAATAGTTATATTTAAAGTTTTCAAATGAAACAAAATGTGAACTAAAATTAAATGCATAGCAAATATGTTCTAAAATCCCTATAAAAATTCTTCAAACCATTTCACATTGACACAACTTTAGACTCATTAGCACTTGTAATTTGTCCTTCAGGGACATCGATTTTCAGCAGGAATATGTGATTTAGTAACTCTTCTGGAGTCATTAAATGCATCCGGTAATTGATTTGCAATTTTTTGCAACGAGAATCAAGGAAATTCAATGATATTTTCCAAGTGATTTCCTTTTTCAGTTGATTTTTATCTCCCCCTAATTGGAAAATGTGATTCATCAAAATGACAATCTGCAAATCTCGCAGTAAATAAATCACCTATCAATGGTTCCATATACTTAATAATTGATGGTGATTCATAACCGATATATATCTCCAATCTTCTTTGGGGGCCTAATTTACGACGTTGGGGCAGTGCAATTGGGACATACACCGCACAACCAAATATTCATAAATGAGAAATATTTGGCTCATAACCAAAAATTAATTGTAGGGGTGTCAATGTACCTCTATATATAGGTACTACAAGATTAAAGGAACATCAATCCTATTAAACACTCACTATTACAAGAATATGAAGAAACTTATGAAACGGTTTCTCCACTACATGAGTAGATTTATGGATTGTAACTTCTATACATAATATAGCCATAAATCATAAATTAATTTTGTTGGGAATACAAGGGACATCCACACTTTAAATTGTTTCATAACATTACTTAAATTTTACAACTTTTTCTTTTTCTTTCATGAACTTTGACCTATGGCCTAAAGGGCCCTTTAATTGGATGGGTTTTGGGGAAAAAGTAGAGATACGTCTTAAGGTAATTGGCACCATAATGCTTTATGACCTTTGATTGATACTTGCGTATTGTCACGTGGCACACATAATATTTTTTAAGGTAGTGACCTAATTAATCAGAATTTTAAAATATAAGCTTACTTAACAGTAATTTTCAAGAATTTGCAAAGTTGGAAATTAAGCTTAATTTTC
This sequence comes from Coffea arabica, assembly GCF_036785885.1. Taxonomy (NCBI): domain Eukaryota; kingdom Viridiplantae; phylum Streptophyta; class Magnoliopsida; order Gentianales; family Rubiaceae; genus Coffea; species Coffea arabica. The sequence goes on from NC_092311.1 coordinate 1,291,899, forward strand.
CTCTTGCTGTAAACTTGTAAGCATGTATATCAAAATTAATAAATTAGTTAGTCTATTGGTAAGTGAAAACTATAGTGCTCTTGCAATAATGCAACACATAGTGAGGAATATAATTGTGGGTTTTATTGTTTTTTTTTTTTGGTATAGGAAGTATAGGATTTTGGAATAGGTGATTGAAGAAAAGTTAAAGAAATTTCGTATTGAAATTCTAGAAGGAGATAATACGATAGATTTAAACACTACGAAAATAACTTTCACGAAAAAAAGTGCAAAATATATTTTTACTTGTTGAGCTTGTTTCAAAGTTTTGATGCTAATTTTTTTTTTTTGTACTTTAGTTTCATTTCATATGCAAGAAGACGTACAATTTGACGTGTTCAACTTGCTTTTGTTATTCGTTACTTAGAAGATTCTACACTGAATAATATATTTACATTCACCAAATTATTGAAATTTATTTCTTTTTTGTTCATTAAAATTATCTTTTTGCTTTACGAGGCAATTATGAGCTATTGCTTCACTATGATGAGTGAATGTAAGAAACATATTTTAGAACATTTCAAAATATAGTACAATTTCATTGTGAATTTGTCAAAATTAAACACTATAAAATGAATAGACTACATATGTATCTTAAGCTAATTTCTGTATAAGCTTCCAATTAAGCCTTAATCTGATGCTAATTTACAAAATTTGAGGTGCCAAGAGTAAGAGATTTGATTTTAAGTCTCACGATTATGAAAAAACAATTATGAGAGTTTTCATCCCACTATTTGTGCATTTTTTTTCTCTTTTGAATGGAGGGTTACAACACGAGAACTAAGTAGTCAGTCATCCACCTTAGAGATCCAGTGTATTAGTTTGCAACCATTATTTGTGCATTTGTATGATGTTGTGGGCTGTTAGTTGACAATATGTTAATATTATGTTTTCAAATAAAAAAAAATCATTACTCCAGTTGGCTATATCCTGTTTGTCTATAGTATTTGACACAAGTTGAGGTGACAAAATAAATTACGAATGAAATAATTACCAAAGAAACAAAAGTTGAATCAAGATGTTGTAAAACTAATAAAATGAAATACTACAATAGGAATTGAAGAAGTATCAGAGAAAAGAGTAGAGAAAGGGATAATGATATCCTTATATTTCAGCAAGATACAGAAGTACTTCCAAAGATTTTCAATGTACCTCTATATATAGGCACTACAAGATTTAAGGTACATAAATCCTATTAAACATCCACTACTACAATAATATGAAGAAACCTATGAAACAGTTTCTCCACTATATGTATAGATTTATGGATTGTAACTTCTATACATAATGTAGTCATAAAATCATGAATTGATCCCCTTGGGAATACAAAGAGACATCCACATTTTTTGTTATTTCATAACATTCCTCCTTGGATGTCCATTACACAAAGAATATACCTCGTTAAAACCTTACTAGGGAAAAATCCAGTGGGACCAAAAACCCTAGTGAAGGAAAAAGAGTACACTATTCTTGTGTAATAATTTCTCCCTCTAATGCAAACGTCATTTGAGATCTTTTAATCGTCGCATTCCAATACTCTTCACCAATTTCTCAAATGTCGCAGTTGATAATGCCTTGGTAAATAAATCGGCCAGATTATTATCTGATCGAATTTGTTGCACATCAATTTCACCATTCTTTTGCAAATCATGAGTAAAAAAGAATTTTGGTGAAATGTGTTTTGTCATATCTCCTTTAATATATCCTCCTTTCAATTGAGATGTACAAGCTGCATTATCTTCATATAATATAGTTGGAGAATTTTCTTTTCCGGAAGATAACCCACAACTTTTTTGGATATAGTGGGTCATTGATCTTAACCAAACACATTCTCGACTGGCTTCATGAATTACTATTATTTCAGCATGATTCGATGAAGTGGCGGCTAGTGATTGCTTTGTAGATCGCCAAGAAATAGCTGTGCCTCCATATGTAAATAAATAATCAGTCTGAGATCTTGCTTTATGCGGGTCGGATAAATACCCAGTATTAGCATAACCAATCAATTCAGGTTTGGATTTATTTGAATAAAATAAACCAAAATTATTGTTCCTTGGAGATAGCGAAAAATATGTTTAATACCATTCCAATGTCGTCTTGTGGGCGAGGAACTAAATCTTGCTAATAAATTTACTGCAAATGATATATCAGGTCTTGTACAATTAGCAAGATACATTAGTGCACCAATTGCACTGAGATATGGTACTTCAGGATCAAGTATCTCTTCATTTTCCTCTCGTGGTCTAAAAGGATCCTTATTAGGATCTAATGATCTGACAACCATTGGGGTACTCAATGCATGTGCTTTGTCCATATAAAATCATTTTAATACCTTCCGGATATAAGCAGTTTCGTGGACAAAAATTCCACCTTTCAAATGCTCAATTTGTAAACCAAGGCAAAATTTTGTTTTTCCAAAATCTTTGATCTCAAATTCTTTCTTCAAATATTCAACACTATTTTGAATCTCTTCAGGAGTTCCAATCAAATTTAGATCATCAACATATACAGCAATTATCACAAAATTTGATCCATTTTTCTTGATAAAAATACATGGACATATTGGATCATTGGTATAACCTTCTTTTGTCAGACATTCATTGAGTCGATTATACCACATACGTCCAGATTGTTTGAGCCCATACAGAGACCTTTGTAATTTAATAGAATAAATATTTTTAAGATTTGATTTGCATGCTTCAGGCATGTTGAATCCTTCGGGGATTCTTATATAAATATCATTTTCAAGATTTCCATATAAATATGCAGTAACAACGTCCATTAGACGCATATCTAATTTTTCATGTACTGCAAAACTCACAAGATATCTAAATGTGATAGCATCCACTACAGGTGAATACGTTTCATTATAATCAAATCCAGACCTTTGTGAAAATCCTTAGGCTGCAAGTCTTACTTTATACCTTACAATTTCATTTTTCTCATTTCTTTTTCTCACAAATACCCATTTATATCCTACTGGCTTTACACCTTCAGGTGTTTGGACTACAAGTTCAAAAACTTTTCTTTTAGCCAATGAGTCCAATTCAGATTGGATCGCATCTTTCCATTTTGGCCAATCATTTCTACCTCGACATTCATCAACCGATCTATGCTTATGATCCTCATTTTCTGCCATAATATCAAGTGCTACATTATATGCGAAAATACTATCAATAATTATTTCTTTTCGGTTCCAACTTTTTCTTGAAATGACAAAATTTATTGAATTTTCTATAATTTCATTCTCTTCAAGAATTGGCTTTTTAAGAGCGACCTCTTCAGGAGGTTGAATTTTGTTACTAATTGTTGATTCATATACTCCTCTTTTCTTTCGAGGATTTTTATCTTTGGAACCAAGAGGTCTCCTACGCTTCAAGCGTGCTTTAGACTCATTAGCACTTGTAATTTGTCCTTCAGAGACATCAATTTTAATTGGAATATTTTCAGTAGGAATATGTGATTTAGCAACTCTTCTGGAGTCATTAAATGCATCCGGTAATTGATTTGCAATTTTTTGCAAATGTATAATCCTTTGAACTTCTAATTCACATTCTTTAGTATGAGAATCAAGGAAATTCAACGATTTTTTCCAAGTAATTTCCTTTTTAGGTTGATTTTTATCTCCCCCTAATGTCGGAAAATGTGATTCATCAAAATGGCAATCTACAAATCTCGCAGTAAATAAATCACCTGTTAATGGTTCCATATACTTAATGATTGAAGGTGATTCATATCCGACATATATCCCAATCTTCTTTGGGGGCCCAATTTACTACGTTGGGGTGGTGCAATCGGTACATATACCGCACAACCAAATATTCGTAAATGAGAAATGTTGGACTCATAGCTAAAAATTAATTGTAGGAGAGAATAAGTATGATAACTTGTCGGCCTAATTCTCACAAGTGTTGCTGCATGTAAAACAGCATGTCTCCAAGCAGATGAAGGAAGTTTAGACCTCATCAACAATGGTCTAACAATTAATTGTAACCGTTTAATAAGTGATTCAGCTAGACCATTTTGTGTGTGAACATAAGCTACAGGATGTTCAACAGTTATTCCAATGGACATACAATAATCGTCAAAAGCATGTGACGAATATTCACCAGCATTATCTAGACGAATTTTCTTTATTGGATAATCTGAAAATTGTGCTCGCAATTTAATTATTTGAGCAAGTAATCTCGCAAACGCCAGGTTGCGAGTAGATAATAAACATACATGTGACCATCTAGTTGATGCATCAATTAGCACCATAAAATATCGAAATGATCCACATGGTGGATCTACAGTTCTACATATATCACCATGAATTCGTTCTAGAAATACAGGGGATTCAGTCCCAACTTTAACTTGTGATGGTCTAATAATTAATTTCCCTTGAGAACAAGCAACACAAGAGAATTCATTGGCTTTTAATACCTTTTTATTTTTCAATGAGTGGCCATGTGAATTCTCAATTATTCGTCTCATCATTATAGATTCGGGATGTCCGAGACGATTATGCCAAACCATAAAATCATTGGAATGAGTAGACTTCTGGTCTACTAGGTGATGAATTTCAATTGCACTAATTTGTGCATAATATAAGTCAGAAGAAAAAGAAGGCAATTTTTCTAATACGCATTTCTGCCCAGAATAATATTTGTGATTAATAAAAATTCACCATTTGTCTCGGTCATTGTCTCGATATGATATCCATTTTCGCGAATATCTTTAAAACTCAATAAGTTTCTCCAAGACTTGGGAGAGAGTAGTGCATTATTTACGACAATTTTAGTCCCTTCAAGGAGAAATAGAGTGGCTCTTCCGGATCCTTCAATCAATTTTGTACTACCACTAATGGTATTAATATTTGTCTCTCCCATTTTTAAACAAGAAAAATATTTTTTATTTTTCAATATGGTGTGCGTAGTAGCACTATCAATGAGACAAATGTCATCATCACTATTATTTAATCCCAAATATTTGACATCCATTTCTTCTTCAGGAAGAAAATTTTAAACAAAAATAAATATTAATAAAGATGCGAAAATAAATATTCAATAGAAAGAAAAATTACATAAAAGATAAAGCATCATAAAAATATTTAAATAATCATGGAATATTTGTTGACATCTTCAGGATGCTCAAAAAAATCAGCAACATTGAGGTGTGTCATATCAGCATCATCACCATCATCATAGTCATTTTTTTTTATCAATGAAATTTGTCTCAACGCCTTTGTCTTTCTTTTTCAATGATGCTTGATAGGGGTCAACAAGATGTTCGGCCGTACAACTGGTACGGGACCAATGACCTTCCATACCACACCGATAGCATTTTTCTTCATAAACTTTCTTTTCTCCATTTTTCTGATCGTAGTTATTTTCCCTCTTTTGGGAAACATTTTATTGTTTGTCACGTTTAAAATTTTCACGAGGCACAAATTTACTACGATCACGTCCACGGCCACGACCACCTCTACGGCCACGTCCACGACCTCGACCAGAATTTTGAAATTGGGTCGCATTCGCTTCAGGGAATGGATTTGTACCAGTTGGTCGGGACTCATGATTTTTCAGCAATAATTTATTATTTTGTTCAGCCAAGAGAAGACATGCAATAAGTTCAGAATATTTTTTAAATCCCTTCTCTCGATGTTGCTGCTGCAGGAGCATGTTAGAGACATGAAAAGTAGAAAATGTTTTCTCTAACATATCTTCATTAGTGATTTTTTCGCCACATAATGATAATTGAGAAGTGATTCTGAACATGGCTGAATTATATTCGTTGACAGATTTAAAATCTTGTAGCCGTAAGTGAAACCAATCATATCGGGCTTTTGGAAGAACGACCAACTTCAGGTGGTCGAATCTTTCTTTCAAATCTTGCCAAAGGACAAGAGGATCTTTGACAGTAAGATACTCTATTTTTAATCCTTCATCTAAATGATGATGAAGGAAAATCATAGCTTTGGCGCGGTCTTGGTTTGAGAATTCATTTTTTTCAACAATAGTGTTACCAAGACCCATTGCCTCAAGATGGATTTCAACATCCAATACCCATGATAAATAATTTTTCCCAAAAATATCAAGAGGTACGAACTCTTATTTTGTAAAATTAGCCATAAGAAATTAAAATAAGTTTTTGACTTAGAAATTTACCTCAAAAGTCACTTGAAGAAATACGGGCAGAATTTCGGCAAAATCTTGTGCTTCACTTTTGTTCAAAGTAGTGCATCTGTTTTCACCTTTTGCTCAAAAGTAGAGCTTTCGTACTGATAACGTGTTGTAAAACTAATAAAATGAAATACTACAATAGGAATTGAAGAAGTATTAGAGAAAGGAGTAGAGAAAGGGATAATGATATCCTTATATTTCAACAAGATACAAAAGTACTCCCAAAGGTTCTCAATGTACCTCTATATATAGGCACTACAAGATTAAAGGTATATAAATCCTATTAAACATCCACTACTACAATAATATGAAGAAACCTATGAAACGGTTTCTCTACTACATGTATAGATTTATGGATTGTAATTTCTATACATAATGTAGCTATAAAATCATGAATTAATCCCCTTGAGAATACAAAGGGACATCCACATTTTTTGTTATTTCATAACACAAGAGGAGTTTACTGCTACCTTTGTTTTTCTTTTTTTCCCTCCTACCACTCATCCACTCTTTTACTGCTACTTTTTCTTTCTATAGTAATAATAAATTTTCTGCTACCCAGTTTAAACATCCAGACTTGGTATTTGATTTTTTTTGGAATTTTTTTTGGTATAGAAGACAATACATATTAAAGCAACTTGATATTTGATAATTGGGCATATAGTTATAATGATTTCTTTTTGCTGCTGATAAAATGGAAGGTGTAGAGGGAGCATAATTCTTACAGACAATTCAGAACTTTGTTCAGGCATTTCTATATATCAACCAAAAGTTTCACTGCCTTCCAGTTATACGATGCAGTTTAGTTATGTTGGTCTTCTATGTATACTATGAAACTAAATGTATCAGACACATACAAAAGATCAACACAAGTAGGAACTTGACAGAAAAATGTACACATAATATGGCTGTATAGTTCATACTTCAAAGGAGATTCACAACATAAACAGGTTAATTGCGGAATTGGTCTACTTCATAAACAAGTTAATCTTAAGGTTTCTTTCAAAATGATATAACTATGTACTTCATCTGGTTCCACACAAAAGTATCCTGAAAGCAAAGGGACTGGACTAGGTCGGATATCACCCTTCCAACATTCAGGATTCTGGTGGATGGAATTCTGTAGGTACCAGAAATAAAAAGTCTAGTAGAGGGGCTTCTCCATGTCATGTGAGATATTCTACTGCAAACAGAAAATTAAAAAATGCAGTGGAATCACCATAAAATCAGCGAAACAGAGAATTGGTATCGTGGAAGTTCTTTATGAAGAAACAGACATGTTGAGAACAGAACTTATAAAGGCTCATTCTTATTTCCCACCGATACAACCTTTGATCCAGATAGACAAGCTGTACTGTGTTATTGAGTGGATAGTTCCACAAATAGGCAACAATTTCATTGAATCCATAACATCCTTCATTGTAATATGTTGTGTGTGCTAGCCTTGACGAACTTTGTTCTTTTTTCACTTTTGGCTTTACAAATTGTAGCTCTACTCATGTATAGACAAGTGTTTATTATAACTTCCTGAACTACTCTAGAATTGGTTCTGTGCAGATTGGAAACACAACGCAAATTCTCTTTCAGAAGTCGCAGCATTAGTGGGTTGATGACTATAGCTCTTACAGCTGTCAATGACTCATGACAGAAAAAGGATCTAGAAATTAGCATCAACAATCCAACAACGCTTTGCATCTCCATTTCTTTTCTTAATTTCTATATTAAGCTTGTCAGTTCATTCTTCTTATTTGTTGACAAAACCTTGCCCCAATTCTTTCACTTTGCTCTGGCCCTTCAGCAAGCTTTAGACACTATTTCCATGTGAATTTGTCGCTTGAAATTACAGAACCACACAAATCAAAATAACCAAATCTCTTGTTGGTGCACCTGAATGTACTGTTGTGTCTTGCTGATCAACTGAGCTACGGTAATGGGTGAAATAGACAGTCGGCTATAGACCCTTCATAAGGATGAAGGATCCAATTGCGGTCTCAGCAGTCAGGGTCCAACCAAGGGAAAAGGTCGATTTTCTAGATTCAGTTGAAGGCAGTACAAAGCACAAATGCTACAGCCTATCTATTTGGGCAAAACAGGGCCAAGGATTCCGTGTCAACAAAATCACAGGTGATTACATCTATTCTGATGGCAGGAATAATTATAATTTAATTAATTAGTCTTTCTTTCTTCTGAAATAGTAGGTTGTAGGAAGAGGAAACCATGTTAATTGTTCTCTATTCCTGCTGATATTTCACAACCTGTCAAAATCTCAAGTCTGCCAGGACAGGGACACATCTTAGGTTGGCAAAAATGATTCATAAGGATGGTGGTCACCTAATGTTTCAGCTTTCACTCTCCCGGTAAGTTTTCGCATTTAGCAATTTTTACCCATCTCAAGCATAGCACAATTCAATTCCTATCTATTATTAGAGAAAGGATGGATATTTCTCTTTCATACCAAAGGAAATGCAAAACAAAAAGTCTAAGTCAAAACACAGACACATTTATATGACAATTAAAGATTCTTCATCAGTATTAATTGAGCATCATTGGGCCAGGACTTAGACAAAAACCCAAACATATTTTTAGATATCAATGGACAAGCATTATGTGCATAATTGTTACATGTAAAATTACTTACTGAATGCATGAATATAAAGCAATGAAAGGAGTAGGATGAGAACCACCATGGAAGGGCATCCTTTAAGAGTAAAGACATAATTTTCAGATGCAGGCTTACTTGCTAGAAATGGTGTTCAACCTCTTTCAGTTAATTTCAGCAATAATTTAGTGGTCACTTACGTTTGCTCCTGACAACTCAACGCTTTCTGCTTCCATCTACATCAGTGAACCTGGCATTTTGCCTTGCAGAACCTACCTGATTCTCATCTATCTCACTCTTGTTATCAGCAGGTTGTTGTTCCCCTGGATTAGATTCCACATCTTTCCCTTGATACTGCAGTTTTAGGACCATCTCCTTCTATCTCTGAATTATGCTTGACCTTATCATATTCCAGGCTAAAACTTGTGTTGGAAACCACATTGCCACTGAGATCCTTCTTTCTTTCTCCTTCTATCTCTGCTTCATCCTCGACCTTAGCATACTCCTGGCACCTTATCATACTTCTGGTTATAAATCCTGTTAGCAACCACATCACCACTGAGATCCTTCTTGCTTTCTCCTTCTTTCTCTGCTTCATCCTTGACCCTAGCATACTCCTGGCTAAAACTCACATTGGCAACCACATCTCCACCGGGATCCTGACTGCGTTCTCCTTCCATATTTGCATTGTCCTTGGCCTTAACATACTCCTGGCTAAAACTTGTTTTCCCAACCACATGACCACTGAGATCCTTCTTGCTTTTTCTGGAGTGAAGTTATGCTGTTATGTGAAAACCATCTATAGGCTTGACCTCAAGTTCAAATTTGTCTTTCTTCAAGTCTAGCTCTTCTACGTCACCATCATCGTAGTTTACAGTATGAAGTATCTTCTCTCTATTGAAGGATTTAATTCTTCCTGCAAACTATTTTCCCAAGTCTGGCCAGTAAACTTTTATTCTCATTGCCACAATCCTTTCAATGTCGTTCTCATTCAAATCCACCATCTGGAATGAAGGTACCTCCTTCCTTGGGCGAAGCCTGGATGAACATTTGTCAGTAGGAGATGCGATAGCAATTTCAACATCTGCACTGCGCTTTCTCTTTTTCAGCTCCTTTGTAACATTAAGATTCTGTTCCTCCCCAGTGACATTTGGCATTTCAGCTTCTTCATTTCCCTGGACGTTGTTACACACTTGCTACTCACTTGGCTCTGAGTTAGCCTTTCCCTCGATGACAATGCTCTCATCTTGACTGTTGGCATCTTCCTTCAAAGCAACGCCATCCATATTGCTCCCTGATGCTTTATCTGTTCCCTTATCAACTTTTACTTCTTGAATTCCACGTCTCTCCCCAAACCTGGTCTTCATTACACAGACTAGGAGCTTAAGGCACTTTCACTTCGTTGAACTTAAATACTGACCCTGCAAAGAACAACTAATTCATAAAACAAATAAAATAAATTCAGCACAGGTGATGTAGTTACTTCGTAACTGCCAAAGGAGTCAGCCATTAACAACATCCATGGTAACTTGCATCTATACACCCCAAATAACAAAAACTCTATTACTCAAAGAAACAGACTAAATTGCTGCAAATAAAGACTCAAGTTTTCTGGAAAGAAGGGATTTGAAATATCAGAACAGTGGGATGCTGGGATTTTCAGTTTTACTGCTATTGCTAACACAAGATTTAGTATCAAGTCTTCACATAGAAAAACTTTGAACATGATAATCGGATCCCCAAAGATACTGATTTTCAGTGCAAAAGATTGCACGATTTTGAACCTCAAGAACTTAATCCAAAGGAGTCCTGAATTTCAACAATATTGAATTTTTTACAGCTCCTATGATAAAATTCGTGTCCAAAGAACAGAGTAAACCATAGGCGTGGGCAAAGAAGCACAACAATGTAATAGACAATGACTAAACGAACAAGAAACTAATGGTGTTACTAACTACCACAGCAATTTTACCAGGGCCTTTTCTAATATCTGAGAAATCGGCATAACAATCAAGGATTAAGCACACGATAAAGAAAACGAGAGAAAACAAAAACCCACCACAAGAATTGTACACCTGCAGAAAAACAAGTACTTATCAAACAAATAAATAACCAAAAAAATTGGTAAAAAAGGCGAGTTTGATCAAACCTCATTAGAATGCTAGAATGTGAGAGCAAAAACAAGAAAGCCCGGAATTGTGTGAAGTCCTGAAAAGTAAAGCCTAAGCCCCATTGCATGGACTGATGCACTGAGGCAGGATATGATTCTGTACTTGCTTAAGACTAAGGAGCACCAAAAGGACAAAAGAGGTGCAGTTTTCAAAGGTACAACTGCCAAGAAAGGGCGGGAACCAAATGACACTTGGTGCTTCTCTTGGCTTAACACACTTTTTTTTCTTTATTCTTTTTTGTTCAAATGTATTGTTGTTAGGTACCACAAGTATATATACGAAGCATGTTGTTTTTTATCTGGCAGAAAATTTTGGAAATGGAGTAGTTTTAGAATTAGTAAGGTAGATGCAATGAAAGATATTGTGTAAACCAGCATAATTAAGTTGAATGGAAAAATATTAGCTGCATTATGTGGGTTACGTGATAATGCAAAAATACCAATTAAAAGCCACAAAGTATTATAAGGAGCCATTTCTCGTGTCATGTTTGAATAGCCCGTCATCCTTATTTAATTATTTAGTGATAAGTACATACCGTGTATTACATATGTTCCGCTCAATAAAATCTAAGACTTTAATAGTCAAATTTATTTGTATATCTAAATGAGTTCGAGATTGTGATCAAACTTGAGTTGTTTCGAGTAAAAATCATCTTTTTATGGAGTCAAACAAATGATCTTTTTATGGAGTCAAACTTGAGTCACGTTTGAGTAATTTGAATTTTCTATAATTATACTAATTCAATCAAACTTATATCAGGTAATAAAATACACTGTTGTTTATGTTTGACTTGATTAGTGAGTGAATCAAGATTGCACAAACTATTAACAATTGAGCTTAATTTAAGTGTAAAACAGCTTGGTTCGTATTTCAACTCTAAAGAAAAGTGGATAAAATTTGCATAAGGTTTTGGGCATGTGAAATTCTTGATATCATTAGTGGCTTTTTGGGTGTTCATAGTACAATGCATATCCATCACAACATGGTGTATACCCTATATACCAGTATTCAGTAATTAAAAGTTTCTCGTTTAGCAATTTAAATTATAAATTTAAATGCAGACCTCATAATACTAGTGCAAATTTTATCCTCCTTCGTTTGGCATTGCATCTACCATTATAGATTTCTATACCTAATCCATTCGTCCAACTCTCTACCAAATCAAAAAAAAAGGGATAGTGACTATATACTTTGTAAAAATAATATGCCAAGTGCAGGAAAAGTGAGTATATGTAGTAAGGGTAATTATCTTATTCTTAACCGAATTCCAATGGGGAACTAACTTTGTTACTGGGGGGAAGAGAAACTAGAGCGAATTAGACGTTACATTTTTAGCTTAGAATAATACCTTTTTGTGTTTCAAAATCCAAACTTTGTTAATGGGGAGTGTGTTGAGTATTCTTCCTTAAACGCCTAGACTAAGTCACTTAGTTGGACAAGAAAAGGAGAAGTTAATTGATAGTAGCACAAAAAATTTTGTGTGAGATTATTTTTGGAATGGTCACACTCTATGGTACCTAACAAGCTAAGTGTAGTTATATATTTATTTGAAGAAAAGAGATAAAAATAAAGCCTGTATTTAATCCAACAAAAAAATGAATATAGAAAAACTGGAAAAACATTTTTTAGGAAGTCAAGAGGAAAACTTGTACTCTTGGCACCTGTAATCCTGTCACAACTGATAACATTTGATCACACAAGAAGAAAATTGACCCTCTTTGGCTCTGATGCTCCTTCTCCTTGGTACAAAATCATATACTTCCCTCCATAGTCACTACACTAAACTATAAAAATGGAAGTAGGATTACTTTTGAGGACTTCACAATCCTGCATTTCTTGTTTTTGCACCTACAATCTACTCAGGTTGGTCAAACTCGCCTTTTTTAATTTTTCTGAACTACTTAATTGAATATTTTCTTTGCAGATGTACAATCTTTGTGGTCCTTTTTTCTTCCTTTTTCATTTTACCCTATTTCTCTAGAACTTCTGAGATGTTAGAAAAAGCCCTGGTCAAAATGTTATGTCTTACCTTCAAATTACAGCATTTTCTTTCATGAACTTAGATCTGCAGCCTGAAGTGTAGTTTAATTGGAAGAGTTGGGGTTGAATTTGAAAAGAAAGAGCAAATGGCTATGTGGAATATTATTAGGTTGACATTGTATTAATAATGTACTTATTTAATATCAGAACTTGAGAAACTGAAGGCACAGAAGATTTTAGTGCCTTTTGAGTGCAACAATCCTGACAAATGAGAAGATTTTTTCAATCTTTTTCCCTTTCATTCTTTGGTATCTAGTGGTCATGAGTACATGATTTTCTCTGCTTTAATATCATTTTTACACTATAGCCCAAAATTTGGTAAAAAATCTTGTGTTAGCTGGCAAAAAATAATAAATTTGGAATCCCAGATTCCACTGTTATGGTGCTTTAAGCCTTTAAGTCCTCCATCTCAGAAATATTGTGACATATCATTTGAATGCCTTAAGTCCATCAGCGATCAGCATTAATTACTATCCATATAGAATAGAAGCTGAAAGAATTTCTTTCTTTTTTTTTTCCAGTTTGAGAATTAATGAGTTTGTATAGTAGCCTCTGTATTTTTAGAGAGTTACTTTGAAGAGATCCTAGGATGTTACTATTCAACTAGGCATTGTGTGAAGAGGAGCTCAAGTGTTTGAAGGACTCCTTGAGTAGCAAACCATTTCAAGCTTAGAGCGTCCACAATGGTTTGCACTCTTTAGAGTGTAATTCACATGTCACATCAGCATTTTTCGTTCTCTGCTTTTATTATACTTCCACTCACAATGGATTACACTCCACAAAGTGTAATAGCATGGGTCCACAATTAAATCAAACATTTATTTTAATAATGCATAACTCATATGCCATAAATAAATAAAGTAATTTTTAAAAATAATTTTGTTATTTTAAAAAAATAAAGTATTAGCTTTTATTAAATTTTTTACCTTTTGGTTTTTTTATTTTCTGAAAAATAATATTATTAATTTTTGGAAAAGAAATAAAAGAGTTGAAGAAAATGAGTGAGAGAGTAAAACAAATAATAGAGTAGAATAGTAGAATATGAAAAATAACAAGTGTGCTTGTGTTTATATAGAGAATTAAAACATAACCATTGAAAAAAAAATGAACGTTGTTAACTTCAATGTTGCTGGTATAAATTTTGTCATTGCTAAATTTTGACACTGACCTACCCATTACACGCATCATCAGAATGATGCATGCAATGGGCATTACATAGCTGCGATGGGTGGCCGTGTAATGGACCCATGTCATGGCAGACATTACACGCATCATTACACTCCATTGCAGTGCCTTTATGATGATTGTGGCAATTTAGATTGGTTTATGGACTATTGGAATTTTTCATATTTGGGGTACCTAATTATATATCTGTGTGTGCGCGCGCTCGTGTATATATGTCTATGTATTCATATGTATGTATGTATATATGTATGTATGAACTATCAATAATATTGTTAATGATAGATTCCTTTGGTAGTTATGAAGTAATTACATCACCTGTGGTGATTTCCTGTGAATTGATTCTGTTTTGCACAGTCAATAACCTCGTAGTCTTTTAATGAAGACTGCTTATAGGTAAAAGTTGACAAGAAAACAGATGAAGCATCAAGAGACAATATTAAGGAAATTGCTTTGAACAAAGGTGGCAACATCTGAAGAGTTGCAGTTGAAGAAAGAGAAATTTGAAGTAGAAGTAAAACCTGAAGATAGTTTTCACATAAAAAAAAAAATAGAACTCTGCTCCAGAATAAGCAAAGACATATTCTCCATAGGGTATGTTCAAGAATAATGTAAAGAGCGGAAGGTATAAAATTCTGAGTCAGCAGAATCAAAGGAAGGATTTGAATGATCCAGGGAAGCAACCAGAGTCGAGTACAAGTATTAATCAATGGACTGAAATGGAAAAGTGTATTAAGCTGCAACTTACAAATTAAGGTACAAGTTTAGCACTTAGCCTTCTTAACTATCAATTACAGTGCTGTAACTTGGTAAAAAGATCAAATGTCCGTCCATTTTGTAGGTAAAACAACAACCACAACCATTGGCCTTTTGAATTATATAAATTACCTACAAATACTTTATTTTCTCTGTGAATTTATCTCTTTTGTATATTCTCTGTAGAGATAAATAGCAAGTCAAGATTAAGAAAAAAAATGATAAAATGTCAGCAGTTGAGCGATTATTAAAAAAGGGCCAAAAGAACATTTGTAACTCCTTTAAGTAAATGAGCTTATTGTCTTTTCAATTGAGAAAAACTTGCTATTTTTATCATGTTTAGATTATTAAATTATTCTACAACACTCTGCATTTTGTTAAGCAAATCATGTTTGATGATTTCCAGCAATTTATTTAGTGAAATTCCTTCTTTTTATTTAACAAAAAACAAGGGAAAAAGAGAAGAGAGAGAAAACTTGAGGGCACCATATTGCTATAATTGTTAGTCTAGAAGGCAGGGTGCCAATGGGGAACAGTTGAGGCCATATTTTGTTAGTTCTCTTGTGCAAGCGATGGCAGCAGTTCAGCATCTTGATGAACCAGTAAGAAGTGAGGATGCTATTGAGCATCTTAACCTGGTGCAAGGAGTGAAATCACTTTTGTCTAAGAGAACACATTCTGGAGGTAGTTTCCTTTCTGTTTTCCTTATGCTTTGGCTTGTCTCAGTTGACACTAACAAGTACCTGTGTTTTGTGATTCTTTTTAATTTGCATGAAGGCTTTATATGACGCCAGAGATTTTTTTTGCCTACTTTCCAAAAATTAACCACTTTGGAGATTAAAACGAGCTGCTTTTGGGAGGACATTGATCATTCCCGTTCCTGGAAAACAGTGCCAAACTAATTTCAGAAAGTTGCTTTTCATGAAGTGAGTTAAAATGAACTGTTTTATTATACTGTTCAATTCGCAATAGGCTTTCTAGAATGTATCTTCTTCAAAAAATGGACAGGTAATTTTGGAGAATACCGCTCAAGACAAGGCATTTGGCTGCCTCCTTCCTTCTGGAGGCTTTCCCGACATGCATCATGAAACAGCTCAAGGAAGTACACTTCAAACTCTTCCGCGTTGAGGAATATGAATTCAAGCTAGTTGAGTATTTTTTTTGCAGAATGGACAAGCTTTAAAGAAGATGACCGTTGGCTTTCTCCAGAACTCGTCAGTTGGCGAAAGAATATTGTTGTCAATGCAGAAATGCTCTGAAGATTGCCTAATTATTTTGGATGAAGAGTAAATGTATTGCAGGCTTGCAGCTCAATCTCTGATGAATGGTAAAAGGCAGGATCATGTCTTTTCTCAGCTATGTTGCTTTCACCCTGTATGACGCCTATGCTGCACATCTTTGCTTACAGCAGAGGAATTTCTGGTGAATCAACTTTTTTTTTTTTTTGTTTTTTAAGCTTGTGAGGCTGTTTATGATTTAATGTGAACCATATAGAATAACAAAATCAATTAGTTGGGCAGAGTCAACTATAAGCTTGTAGTACTTTATTGGTATTTATCCAAAACTTTAGGTGTCCCTTATTTGTTATAGGCGATGGAAGCTCAATCACTTTGTTTTGGTTTTTCTCCTGACCATCCCAGTCTTCTTCTTGGCTTTTGTCATGCGAAGAACAAACTCAAATTGGAGCTTTGGAGTTGCAATATGTGAAGGAATGCAAAAGGAGGTGATCGTTCACTACCGCTGTGTGTGAAAACTACAGGATTTTGAGACTTTATATTCATGATTAAATCTCTCAATTCACTGATGTGACGAGAGTGCCTTTGAGAATGATCATGATTGAGGATGCCACAGTTTTTGGCTGTATATTATTTATACCGGGAAATGGGGCTCCAATTTGGAAATGATAAATCAATCTTCGCGAGTTTTATATTGGTTGGCACTTTTTTCTGTGAAGTACAAGAACTTGATGGTTGTCTAGGAACTTCAGAGTAGATACTGAGATCAATTGCTGCGTTGATTTTCATGTGCAAAAACCTTAGCTTATCTAAATCTTAGTCAGCTGGAGAAACTGGAACTCGATTTGTAAACACACAATTCAAATTTTTTTTTTTTATTGTTTCCCTTTTAATCTGGAATCTTAAGGGATTGTATTTGCTGGATATGAAAAGTAGCGGATGATTCTGTTCTAGGACTTATTCAGGGTAGTCCATTGCCTCGAGAACTGCACTTAGGCTACCCATGTAGATGCTAAAGCTGAAGTCATTAATAATGGAATTTAGGGATTGTGGAGTCTTTATCTTGATTAAGAGTTCTATGTTCGACATCATTATCGCAAGTTATCACCATTGTCCCAAATCTCAAGTATGGATCAG
Organism: Coffea arabica; assembly: GCF_036785885.1. Classification (NCBI taxonomy): domain Eukaryota; kingdom Viridiplantae; phylum Streptophyta; class Magnoliopsida; order Gentianales; family Rubiaceae; genus Coffea; species Coffea arabica. The sequence goes on from NC_092311.1 coordinate 1,309,222, forward strand.
GCGTGGTAGCTAAATGCAATACAAACTTTTTGATTCTCTTCTCAGAGCCAGAATTCCAGGTGGTGGACTCGATTATCAGCCAAGAAAGCTAATATTTATCTAAATCAGTTTTCAGAGATGGAAAATGTTAAAGAAGACGAATGTTGGCAAATTTTCAGTACCTTCATTTTGAATAATAGACATTGTCATCCAAGAAATGATCACAGGATTGCAAAAATTACTATGGGAATCTGTGTGTTGCACAGATTGAGAGTGGGAGTTCCTTCCCCCTCTCAATCTGTGATCGTCCATAAGCACCAGCCTACTTGTCAGTTACCAAAATAACATGCATGACCAATCGGAAAACTACAATGCAGTAAACACGATTACCATCCCAATCTATCCGCCCCACTACCACCGGAGGAGAAACATATTGGATGTGAACATCAGAATTCACAAAATGCTGAAGCTAGCATCAGAATTACATAATTTCAGCACATATTTACAGATACAGAGGTATATACAACAGTTGCAATTAACTGCATGCCACAGCAATAAAGATGTCTATCAGCACAACGGTTAATGCCAAGGAAATAAATAAGACCCTCACACCAACTTCGAGTTTCAATAGTTCTGATCTAAAGATGAGTGCTGATTCACGGAAGCAAATGCATACACGAGATTCAAGTGAATGCGTCCTCGCGGTCACCTTCTGCAGTCTCACCCTCCTCCAAGTTGCTGAACTCCAAGAAATGGGTGGGCCGATGATCCTCATGATAGTACTCCCTCGGTGTTCCCAGCTTCACTCCATACTTCATGCTCGCAGTATGCTTTACTCCCATGAAATTGTAATTCCATGGTCCATTATCTGGGATCTGAAGATCAGAATGGTGAAAAGCAACATTAAATACAAAGGATATAAAGTTACGTCAACAAACAATTTTGTATCACCAAATAATACTTGGTAGTTGGCATGTCCTTACCATGTAGAAACCAAGGAAGCGATCACTTAGGAGCATCTGCACCTTCTCATAGTGTGTGGGCAAGTAACCTTGAGGATTACTTCCTGTATCTTTGTTTTTTGTGCGTCCCCATTCATAACCTGATGGCGTCAACTTATATGCAGTTAATGAGCAGGAACCGGGTGTAAAACTGCAAGTTAGTATAATGCACTTCTCTCCATCCCATTGCTTGTTGTTCTCCAGAATTCGAGCATGATTTGTCAGATCCTAGAATGCCCCAAAAAAATTTCATGTTGGATAAGTTGAAAACGAAAAGCACAGATCAATAAATAAATGTATATAGATGACAGAATAACTTCCAACCTGAGGAGACAATTGAGGAAGTTCATTTGGCTGTGTATGCATCCATCCCAAAGGCTCCAAATCGTCGAGGAAGTCATGCTCTGGAAGAGCTGATGGCAGATGCACTTGCTGATGAGTTGCCCATTGTGGTGGCATGGCAATACAACGAATTTCCTTCACCTGAGGATTATCTGGAGGGCTAATGCCATACAAATAGCCTGCAATTTGAGTCCGCAAATCTGCAATGCAGATGAACTTCTTCAATATGTTTTTGGGCATAATGTAAGTGTAGCCAGTTTCCTGCAAAAGAAACAACGCAATTATATCAGAAAATTGAACCCAATCTCCCAAACAAAAAAGGTTAAGCATGTAACTACCTTTATATCCTCAGAATTTACATATATATGATTGACTCGGAGATGAAGATTTGTCGCTGAAATTGCTCTAACACGCCAGTCAGTTTTAGAAATATATGGATTTTGCTCGTATGGGCTTGTAGTCGTGACAATCAGTTCATCCCCATGGACATTGGTGGTTTTTGTGGTGACTGCTGTCAGCTGACTTGCTTCCTTAGCCTAAAAAAGGAGAAAAATGATCGAGTTATATACCATAACAGCATTCAGCTGATCACCTTTCATGCTAGATAAGACACAATCAAAACATTGACTCACATGCTTTTCGACCTCAGCAATTTGTTGTCGCTGCTGAGAAGGTGGAGTAATTTCAGCTCCAAGGATTATATCACGAATCTCAGATTGTGTAAGTGCTGAAGTGTTCACGTTGTTCTTTTTGGCATAATCTGACAATATAAGATCTCTCAAAGCAACCTCAACCTACATAACAGAAGTCCACCATTAGTTGTAGTACTGAAGAAAGAATCCAACAAAAATTCAGTCACAGAAACAGAAAATCAGATTTTGACGTACTACTCTTATTCCAAGAGGAATATAACACTCAAGACTGTTCATCTTCTCTTTTTGGGCATGGATTGCCTTTTATTTGGGTATATACTTCTCTCTTTTACTAAACGAATATTTCAGTAAAGTGAGTTTACCTTCATCCACTGATCATCTGTAAGAGAGGGCCAAACGTGATGTGGTTCAGTGACAATTGTCTTGTCAGGCTTCAGTAACATCTTTGCCTTCTCATTGTTCACATGGAGTGCACGCAAGATTAGAATCAATCTGGAGAAAGCCGTATATGATGAAACACTTTTGAGCCAATCATCGTAGATGTTAAACAAAACCATTTGTGGTTCTGTAGCTTTCAGTATCAGATCACCAAATTTCTCAATTTTCAAGCATGCTTGGAATGGTAGTTGAAGCTCACTTCCTTTAATGACAATATTTGGAAAGTCCAGCAGGTGAACCTCCAAGGGATCCAACATTCCCTTACGAGTGACAATGATCTGCTTTGGCTGTTCTTCAACAGGTAAAGAACGTACAAGGGCCGCTACTTCTTCGGCAGTCTTCCACTTGGCCAGCTGGCCTAAGCGCTTTTGCCCAGCCCAAACACTAGTGTGAATAACCTGCAAAAGGCAAACATCAATCGCATGCCAGAAAAACAAAGAAAAGAACCACCATAAGTAATGCCAAAAAGCAAACCTTGAGAAATAGCTGCCCTGTCCTCGGATTGAAAATGAAGATGGCACCATTGATGGGTTTTGTAGTTAGATTGCCTTCAAAGGTCTTGTGAATTGTCACCCTGTAGACATTAGTGTCATCAACGAACCAGATTATCTGGTTACTGAAGATTTCACCGTAATTTTGAGATGACAGGTATGGCTCTGTTGGCTCTGAAGAATACAGTTGTAAGCCCTTCCTTATTCGTTCCCTCAAAACATATAAAGCAGGATTTGACTGCATACAGAAAATGGACAGGTTGTGATCTTTGCATGAACAATCATAAATGAATCAAGAGAAAATAAATACCAACAACATTCCAATGAAGTCCAAAAATTTAATGCACCTTCATGATTTTATTCATGGCCTGAGCGAGCAACGGTTTAGAGCCAGGGAACCAGTTACCAAATGCGGAATGCAAGTTGTAAGCAAGATCAATCCCAATCATTACCCCTGGAAAGAGCAATAGACTATCAAGATTGTGGAGAGAGAAAGAGAGAGAGAGAGAGAGAGAGAAGCTATTCCAAAACCTATGCTGATGACGTACCAGTTGGTGAAGGATATATAGACATGTTGTCTGTTGTGTAATCCATAAATTTTGCCCTAGTGTACCGCTCAATGTCATGAGAGTCATAATCACCCCAACGAAGCTGAACGTCTATCCAATATTTATTGCTAGCCTTCTGATCAAAAACATCCTTAGACTCGGCCACAAGACTAGGCTTTGACATAGGCCATCTATGGGCCGCAAAAAGAATAATGTCAGCACAAGAGCTGTTCATTTTGTAGCTTTTTCTTGGATGGATAGTTTCCTTCTGCACAGTCTCAATTTCCAATGCATCAAGTTCTTGATCTAAGACCTGGCAAAGATCCATCACAACGCTTTCATGAATCTTCTGCCACAAGTGAGCACGAAATATCTGTATTAGAGATATCTTCAAAGTTGGGATCTTTCCATGCATAAATATCCCTGTCAAATCCAGCTGCACTTGGAAACCAACATAAACATTTGCTCGATTTATTGTGGGTGACCACCAAAGCGTAAATCTGCGGTTAGGGATTTGGTTGAGCCCAGATCTCTGTGCATTCGTTAGCTTCTTATACTTCATGGATTCCTCAAAACCTGATGCCTTTTCCCAGAAGAGACCCTCCCAAGTAGGGAAGCTGAAATCACAAGGTAAACAAATCAGATCCAGGAATGGCTAAGAACAAATGAATGCACGCAATCAAACAGGAGATGTGCTCAGGCAACTCAACCAGACAATAAACATACCCAGTATCGACTAGTAAGATATCCGAGCACGAGAGAGAGAGAGAGAGAGAGATTCTAGACAGCCTGAGTAACAGAGAGAATGTTTCTTGCAAACTAATGACCAGACAATGGAATCTGGAACTTTTTTATTTTTAATACTTCTCTCTCTTTTTTTTTTTTTTTTTTTTAAAACATGGAGTTTCCCTTTCACATCAGATGATGACATCTTAATACCATGGATTAAAAAATAAATACACACACACATATGAAGTAAAAGGTTACAAGAATAGTCCATGTGGTGCAGGAGTAGGCAGGAATGAGACCCAAGTAGTCAAAGGAAGAAATATATTTAAGACTTACTATGTCCCTTTGAACAATGTGTGCTCCAGAATTCCTTCAACTCCTCCTAGTGCCTGAATAACATCAGTTCTGTAATTGTTCAAGTTCCATAGCTTACCATCATGCCTCTGGTGCGTCCACCAAAACGGGTTCTGTTTCAGAACTTGATATTGCTTAAAATCTGTTCTCACTCTCCATCCCTTGTCATATGCAAGGGTGTGTCTATCTTTCTGGAATAAAGTGTTGATTCGAGGAATTCCACGGTCCCATGAATCCTGTAAATAATTAATAAAATATTAGAAGTATTGGAGTAAATAAAGAAGAGCTAAATGAAGCATCGCACAGTTGAAGCTAGTTTATGTGTTCTTTTCAACAAGATCACAACAATTAACAGACCCACAGCACAAACTAAATGTTCTCAATTTTCTGTGCAAGCACTATGTAACTAACTAACCTGACTTAAACAAGGCAATGGAGATAATAAGAAGGTCCTGATTAATTAGTATGAAGTCTTTAATTCATACATAAAACACAATAAAAAAGGAATTTATGAATCCAAATAATCAGCAACACTTACTTCCAGATCTTCAAGAGTCAAACGCCTGTTCTGTGCCTGAGACTCTTGTCTCTTTAACGCATATTCAGCCCAAACTCGCTGTGAATCTATGAATTCACTGTCCCATGGCTGTCACAATATTAAGGCAGAGTTTAGAGGAGTTTAGTTACAGCAAATAAAGAATAAAGAACATTGCAACATACACAACCATGATACCTGTATATAGCGATAAAGATTGGGAATCAACTGGTCTTCTTCATGACTCATTCCACTCCTGAAATGTGTCACACCTACATCTGTCTGCTGACTGTATCGGAGATCACTCTGTGGAATCAATATGTGACCCATTGACAACATCCCCAGTCCCCCAATTTCCTTCGGTGTATAAAAAATAACAGGAGGAAACCTATATGAAGGACTCATTTTAGACTAAAGCAAACAGCAATATTATAGGAGAAAAAGTTTATAACAAAATAAACCCAGAATGAATGAACTTTACCTGCTTGGCATTTTTGAATTTAAACCAATCTTAATACGGGTCTGAATTTTATTTTCACATTTAACCAGTAAATCCAGCAATTCCTGTGTATGAATACTTGCTTCCCGGAAATATGTCATTAGACCTGTCATATTAAAATCAATGCACATCAGCTCAAAAGTAGCACAGGATAGAAGCACATGTGAGTTAGGACAAGCACAATAATTCAAGAGGAGGGAATGTTTTGGTACCTATCAAAGCTGTATTCCATTTGTTGACAATTTTGGTGAACGTTGTAGAACCCGATGACATAAGAATCTGCCTCACACGATTTTCAAAAACCTTCATGTGCTCATCATCAACACGTAAGAAAGCAACAGCAGTACGCTCTTTAGTCTGCTCATTCTGCAAGTTCCAAACCCCATCTCGAGTATTGCTGAAAGCTTCTTGACTCATCCTTATCTTTGGCAGTATACGAACCTCAAAACCACACATGCTGAAAAGCAAGTTGGGATTATCTTTGCTATAAACAGAGACAAAGCTGTTCTCCCATTCTAATGTGGTAATGCTTCTAGGAAGACGATTCTTCATGTCCCAGAACACACTTCTCCCAAGATTGACTGGATTAAAAGATTGAGCAAATATCAAATAAGTATTCGCATGAAACCTGTAAAAAAGAAGTTAAAAATAAAAATTCAATAGAAAATTCAATAGAACTCACCATCATGCTTCATAAGCCTCATGCGTGCATCTCTTGGCCAGCACTTCTTGTTGTTATAACCCACTATATTCTCATTATTGGGATCAGGATGCTCAGTAAGGTACCGCTGGATAAGGTCCCGTGCCTCCTCCTGAGTAAATCGAAACAATATGTGCACCTTATCAATGTAACGGGAGTACAATCTTATGGGGTGTCGTGTCTCCACGTTAGTGTCCCAGTAAGTTATGAACTCATTCGGCATCTGTGGAGGACCAGCAATTTCACTGGCTCGAGTCAAACCAAGAAGCAAAAGATCCAGCACTAGTCCATAGTACTGTACAACAAAAGAAGCAAATTGCAGACCACGAATAAGGCCATAGGAGTTGGTATGGCTCATATCCTTATAGGACAGCACAACATTGTTCTTGGCCGTGACATAATCAGCAATATTGTGATCAAGAACCAACCTTAGTAGCCTATTTAGCATGGTCAAATCAATTTTTTCATAGAATTTCTCCAATTTGGTTTGAAGCATCACAACACATTGACCTTCACTTGTATCCCAAATGCCTTGCAAGTTATTTATGCCCTGACACCATTTATAGACCAACAATGGGGGTGGCTCTGAATCAGCTGGCTTTATCCAATTTGGAAACAAGCGGCGCTTGTCGCCTTCATACCAGAGATATTGGTCAAGATATGCATCTGTTATCTTCTCAAGGGGTTCAATCTCATAAACCGGTATCAAATAGCTGTATAAATCCATGAACTCAATACCAACTTCTTTGAAGGCACGCTGGGTCAGAAGATGACGTTTAATCCGTGACAAAGCCTCGTGTGGATTATCGTATGCTTGTTCAATGAGACCCAACTCTTCTCTTTGTAGTTGATTTAATCTCACAGCCACGCTATAAGATTCTTTCAACCTTTCAAGGGCAAGGATAAGAAGCTTCGTATCATGCTTGTATGACAAGGGAGGGAATGGAATAGGTGAGAATTTTCTCGACTCCAACCAGTGGACAGTGGTAGTGTAAACGGCCACAGCTTCTTCAGGTGTCACATATGGGCCATCTTTTAGATAATTGTGCTGACGTTCCTGTTCTGCTTTAAGCCAAAGACGGGTCAATCTTCCAAGGTTCTTACGACAGACTGTTTTGTCTACAGTTGCACCTCTTCGTATGCGTTCACGATTATAATGAGCAACATTTGTCCACCAATCAGCTTTTGACTTAACATAGCGGAGAATCATGTTCTCAATTGGAACAGGCAGACCAGGCACCTTCCAGGGAATATTGGCTTTCCAACAGCGCCAAGCTTCACTTAGATGCTGCAAGATCGTTCTTGACTTATTTTGCTTAATGCCTTCTGGCATAGCATCAAGAACATCATGCATTACGGCTGCACGAAGCTCCAAATCAAAATGGCTTTCGACACGCTGCTTGGTAACAGTTTTAGCAACCCCTTTAGAATGTCGTCCCTCAAATTGTCTTGCCAATAAGTTTCCCAACCACCGCTCCAGAAGAGGGACTGTCCCACGAAGGAAAAACAACCACACTCTCCACATAGGTGCCCAGAAACCACAACCTGGTCCTTTCCCAACTGGCCCAGTATTAAATCGGTAGTAAATCAAGTGTTTCAAATCCTTGCACATTCGTATCTGCCGCATAAGCCTGTATTTATATCTGTACATGCCTGTCAACTGCCCAACATGCGAAAAAATATATTGCAAGCCATCTGCCAACTGAAATGCATCCACATTTCCCAAGCGGAACTGGATATTTGCATCAACTACAAGCTTTGTCAACCGAAGTATTTCACGACAAAGATGAAAAGCATTTCCAAAACGAGATTTCTTGCGCTCCTTTGTAGTAAGAGTCTTCACAGGTTTCAGGTTGAAATTATAGTCCAGATGAAGATAATTCAGATTTTTCCTGTGAATCAACAAATTTAACATATTGTAACCCTGCTTACAAACTTGGAGCCCAGCTTCAGCCCAATCAAGTTCTGTAGTTTGGAAAAATTTTGTGGCTGCAAGAGAACGAAACAGGTGCTTCTTTTTCTGAGCCTTAGGTGGTCTATGATGCAGCTGATTTAACACAAAACACTTCAACAACTTCTGATAACTCACACGAACTTTGACAGGATATGATGGAGGACTGCAAACAAAATAAAGCTCAGAAAGATTAGAACACTTTGATAAACATGGATAGAGGAAAAACAGTATATCAGAAGTACAGATACCAAAACCTACCAGTGTTCCTTATACCACTCAGATACAAGCGGTATATCTTCAGCTCGTCGCATACGACCAGATCTCATGTTAAAAGGTTGTGGAGCAAAAAGAAGTGATATACCAGCAGCAGTAGTATCAGTATACAAGGGAGTACTTCTTAGAAATGGTTCAACCCCTTCAGGTAATGAAAAGTCATCATCCCCCTCATCCTCATAATTCTTCTTCTCCCACCTGTCTTTATTGGAGCTGGTTATGGGGTGAATTAGAGGATCATAGTAAAATGCCGGCAGATCAGGATCCTCCGTCTTTATGTGCATGACCATAGGGGTGTGATACACTCCAAGCTTCACCTTCCGGGGTCTGTTGTTATACAAATGAGGGAATGCAATTCTGTACTCTGTCCTTATAGGTGACCTTATGATAAGCTTGTTGATGTCATTAAACTCATTCCAGTCTTCATCTCCTTTTTCCATGTCCCGATACAAAGGTTCAAATTTAGGGCCACCTGAAGAAAAATAAATTACTGAGTTACTGAAGAGAACAAAATCCAACTAGGAAACATGATGAACTTAAGCACATCTGCAAGTAAATGTAAAGTTCACTAAAAAGTTGACAATTTTCCATAAATCATCTCCAGTTTTCAGAAATCAAAGATCAAATTAAGCGGAGAATTACCAGGTATGCACATGTTCAATGCTTTGGCAGTAAAAAATGACTCCATATCAAACAGGTAGAAATAATTGCGATCAATGAGATCTGATAGGAGCTGCCCAGCAAGACGATGAAGCGTTGCCATGATTGGGAGGGACAAATGCCATTTTCGGTAACTAGGGCCATTTATAAGCTTAGTTTTTACAAGAGGCTTATGATCATAAAACCAAGTATATACAGCAGAATCTTCTTCCTCATCTAACTCCAGCTGAATTGGCTCCAAAGGATCCACATCCAACAGATTGTCAGCATAATCTAGTGGAGGCTCCTCATCATCAAAAGGAGGAAACCTCATCCTCTTGAAATGCCGCCGATCTCTCTTCTCCCTTCGCATCATAATCCACATTGTACCCCACTGCAGTATTAGTTGAAAGCAAAATCAAGCACATAATTATTAAGTTGCTAAGTAGATGTGTATTACAGGAAACAGAAAAGAGAAATACAGTGAGATGAGTCCTCCAAACTATAATTTACTAAATAAGAAGTATAGCGGCTTGAGCAAATGTATAGACAAAAAAGACATAGTATAGAACCTAAAGTGTGAGGATATACCTGTGCTAGATAAATCGGCTCAACAACCCAAGGTATTTCATTCACAAATGTAATAGCCCCAGTTATATGATATAAGACCTTCACATCATGGACCTATAAACACATACAGCATCAGAAGATCAAGACATGGATTAGATGTACAGAAATCATGGTGACTCAAATAGCCTGCAAAAACTAGAAGGTGAAAATCATAAAGGAGATAAGTAATGATACCTGTTCCCAAGGCATTGGCATGTTCTCAAGGAGTTTATAGACAGCATGAGGTACAAACTTGAGAGCTCCTAGGTATACACGTTTATCATGTCGATATTTTTTTGAGGACATATCACCATGATCCCTGTAAAAGAGGAATTGGAAAACCATTATGTATGTATACCAAGGAAATAGACAGTGAAACATCTGACCATCTATTGCAGATATACAGCTTTTCTAAGACAGCAGTGAATTGACATGTAAGTTCAGGAGAGTAAGGTCAGAGACCTGAGTAATGGAGAAAAGACTATCAAGATTGAGCAATAAGCATTCAAGGAGGAGAACGTCAAACATTTAAGAATGGATTATCACAATGACAAGAAGTCAAAATCCCCAAACTTCCACCAGGAAAGTGAAAACATATAACCCTAATTTTAGATAACAAATACCAAGAAAGCTCACCACCAGTCAAAGCATTGCCATATTATAGCCAATCAAAGATAACATTACATACCAAACAGGGAATAAGAATTAAAAATTAGTCACAACAGTAGCGTAGAAATATGTTAAGCTAGGACATACTGATGCTACTGACAAAAATGTTGACCAAAACCATTTGCTGCAGGAAAATATATACTGAAGATGTCTGAATTACATGTTCATGTCCTATTACATAATACACCACAAAGAGGAACTAAAACTTCATTATATTGAGTTCCCATCCTGAAAAGATGATAGAAGCTACTTCGATACCTAGGCTAAGACAGTAACAATAAAAAAATGCTATGGAGTTATCATTTTATACATCATTGTTTGACATTAGCCTTTCTAATGACCCTTTGGCAACTAATCCTAGTCAATAACAATAATATGTTAAAAAGGAATAACTATAACCAACATTCCACTTATTTAGCTATAGCTCTCAATTTGTGGCCAGCTAATGCATAGCTAATCTTAAAGTTTTCAATTGTTCTTATGGACATTAAAACAGAAACCTCATTTGGAGAAATATATAAACAAATAAGTATCTGCGTCAAACGACAGTATAGGCTTTTATAAATTTCAGATTAGTTTAGAGCAAAATGATTAAATCTGTGTTGCAAGAGCTTCCTTCCATCTTCTTCACTTCACATAGGTCATGAAATAACTTAAAAACGAATCCATGCAGCCGCACTTTTTTACAAAAAACCTCCCATCAATGGACAGAATATTGATGCAGCATAGATGTTAAATAGGTTAAAACCCTTAGCGTGCAGTTTCAATTCTCTTTAGATCATCGATTATTTAATGTAACTGAATGTAAAAGAATGAACATACAAATGTGTAACTGAAAGCCAACAGCAACTTACATGATTGTCTCATGGTCAAAGATTCTCAATGGAACTTGAATTCTTGAAGTCAGAGACTATTACTTGTGAGCCATTAACCAAGCCATATGTTTCTTTATTTAAAAGGCAATTAGGAGACTGTACCCTACAACTGCATCACATGGACATAATTGACCAACTGAACGTAGTCCAATAAACTCATGATAAAATCCAACATCCCAACAGTACATGGAAAAAATGACCTTAATCCACGAGTCACGAATAATTCCACCATCCCCAACCCCATCTTCAAGCCTCACAATATCTTACGAGAAACTCAGACCAGTGAATTCATCAGACATTCAACCTTCCAAACATTCCCCCCCCCCCCCCCCCACCAAAAAAAAAATGCATCCAAATTTTTTTTACAAAAAAAAAAAAAATCAAAGTCATAGTTGAAAGAATTCCCAAAATGCACACAGAACATTTGTTCCAAGAAACGATTGACTCATCAATAAACACAATGATTTCATACCTCAGCCCTCCGTAAATCCATCAAACAGAACTTGCGTTGACAAAAACCAACCTAATAAGATAACTAAACTATCAAAACCAACTAACTAATCAAAACAAATACGTATTCAAACCAAAGTAAGCAAAAACTCACCTTATAATTTTCCTCACATGCTCCGGCGGCATGTCTTCCTTCTGAGTTTCAACAAATCCAAACTTCCTCTTGTCACCATACCTCTTCGAATTAAGCTGCATCCATTTACGAGCCTTCTCCTCGAGCTGCGCCTCAGACGGCAGAACAGTATAAGAAGCAGGCGGTGGAACAGGTGGAGGAACACCACCACTAGGTCCTGCTCCTCCACTAGTCCCCGGCGGCATTGACGGCGGAGGTACCCCCGGAGGCAGTGGCGCAGCCATATTGCCACCACCAGTACCGTCGTTACCACTATCGCTCCCCCACAAATCTCGCGAATTTCCAGTATACATTCTTCTCTACTGAATTTACAAACAAACCATAACTATTTGACACTGCCTGGAGAGGAATTCGTGAATCGATACAAGAATCGAGTGAAATTGGGAGAAATCTGATTTCTTAGGGGTTTTTTCTTAATCTTTTTTTTGCCCTTTTTGAAAACGAAGGAGCTGGAAAGAGCGCGAGCAATTTGGGGTTTATATAGTGATGGGTGCATGTGGGGTTAAGGCGGTTATTGAGGCGGTGCATCAGACCGGTACCAGCCGATTTGATCCCCCAAAAGTGGGACTAAGCCACTATGAGTATGGTCTGGACCACATTTGGGCCTCGATTCTAGGCCCATTTGCGCAGTGGTTTCGTGTGACCTTGAATTCAGTCATTTGTTAAACTAAGATGAGTTCGGACATTAAATTAATCTCATTTTTCAAATAAATTAAACTCAGCTTGTGAATAATTAATTTAATTTCGTTTAGACTCGATTACATATTTATTTAAACTAGTATCTTTAAATTTTTTTTCCTAATAATTAGTGGAAAAGTCTGAAGTAACGATAGTTATGATAACGAAAC